>NC_059508.1:20000000-22400000 GCF_914767665.1 Harmonia axyridis | reverse complement strand
CATCGTATTGCACAGGGACGAAAGCTTGACACGCGTGTCTAAGGAAACCACTTTGGTATAAGGGACTGTTCTTATTCCCTTCGTTTTGTTTAATGAACAATTATCCAAGTAAGCCATTCCACATTGTTGATTTTCTTGGACTCGGATGTCACGCAGGTAGCTATAATCTCCCACGTGGTAAGGTCAATTGCTGCTGTAACCACAAATGCACGAATGACTTCTGTTGTTGATTTCATTTGTTTGTTATTTCCTTCTATGTTTCTCATTCTAACACTTTTCATCGTATTGCACAGGAACGAAAGCTTGACACAGGTGTCTAAGGAAACCACTTTGGTATAAGGGACTGTTCTTATTCCCTTCTTTTTGTTTAATGAACAATTATCCAAATAAGCCATTCCACATTGTTGATTTTCTTGGACTCGGATGACACGCGGGTAGCTATAATCTCCCACGTGGTAAGGTCAATTGCTGATGTAACCACAATTGGACGGCTGACTTCTGTTGTTGATTTCATTTGTTTGTTATTTCCTTCAATGTTTCTCATTCTAACACTTCTCATCGTATTGCACAGGGACGAAAGCTTGACACACGTGTCTATGGAAACCACATTGGTATAAGGGACTGTTCTTATTCCCTTCTTTCTGTATGATGATCAATTATCCAAGTAAGCCATTCCACATTGTTGATTTTCTTGGACTCGGATGACACGCAGGTAGCTATAATCTGTAACGTGGTAAGGTCAATTGCTGCTGTAACCACAAATGCACGACTGACTTCTGTTGTTGATTTCATTTGTTTGTTATTTCCTTCAATGTTTCTCATTCTAACACTTTTCATCGTATTGCACAGGGACGAAAGCTTGACACACGTGTCTAGGGAAACCACTTTGTTATAAGGGACTGTTCTCATTCCCTTCTTTTTGTTTAATGAACAATTATTCAAGTAAGCCGTTCCACATTGTTGATTTTCTTGGACTCAGATGTCACGCAGGTAGCTATAATCTCCCACGTGGTAAGGTCAATTGCTGCTGTAACCACAAATGCACGACTGACTTCTGTTGTTGATTTCATTCGTTTGTTATTTTCTTCAATGTTTCTCATTCTAACACTTTTCATCGTATTGCACAGGGACGAAAGCTTGACACACGTGTCTATGGAAACCACATTGGTATAAGGGACTGTTCTTACTTCATTCTTTCTGTATAATGATCAATTATCCAAGTAAGCCATTCCACATTGTTGATTTTCTTGGACTCGGATGTCACGCAGGTAGCTATAATCTCCCACGTGGTAAGGTCAATTGCTGCTGTAATCACAAATGCACGACTGACTTCTGTTGTTGATTTGATTTGTTTGTTATTTCCTTCAATGTTTCTCATTCTAACACTTTTCATCGTATTGCACAGGGACGAAAGCTTGACACGCGTGTCTAAGGAAACCACTTTGGTATGAGGGACTGTTCTTATTCCCTTCTTCTTGTTAAATGAACAATTATCCAAGTAAGCCATTCCACATTGTTGATTTTCTTGGACTCGGATGTCACGCAGGTAGCTATAATCTCCCACGTGGTAAGGTCAATTGCTGCTGTAACCACAAATGCACGACTGACTTCTGTTGTTGATTTAATTCGTTTGTTATTTTCTTCAACGTTTCTCATTCTAACACTTTTCGTCGTATTGCACAGTGACGAAAGCTTGACACACGTGCCTAAGGAAACCACTTTGGTATGAGGGACTGCTCTTCTTCCCTTTTTTCTTTTTGATGAACAATTATCCAAGTAAGCCATTCCACATTGTTGATTTTCTTGGACTAGGATGTCACGCAGCTAGCTATAATCTCCCACGTGGTAAGGTCAATTGCTGCTGTAACCACAAATGCACGACTGACTTCTGTTGTTGATTTCATTTGTTTGTTTTTTCCTTCTATGTTTCTCATTCTTACACTTTTCATCGTATTGCACAGGGACGAAAGCTTGACACAAGTGTCTATGGAAACCACATTCGTATAAGGGACTGTTCTTACTTCATTCTTTCTGTATAATGATCAATTATCCAAGTAAGTCATTCCACATTGTTGATTTTCTTGGACTCGGATGTCACGCAGGTAGCTATAATCTCCCACGTGGTAAGGTCAATTGCTGCTGAAATCACAAATGCACGACTGACTTCTGTTGTTGATTTCATTTGTTTGTTATTTCCTTCAATGTTTCTCATTCTAACACTTTTCATCGTATTGCACAGGGACGAAAGCTTGACACACGTGTCTAAGGAAACCACTTTTTTTTGTTTAATCAACAATTATTCAAGTAGGCCATTCCACATTGTTGATTTTCTTGGACTAGGATGTCACGCAGCTAGCTATAATCTCCAATGTGGTAAGGTCAATTGCTGCTGAAATCACAAATGCACGACTGACTTCTGTTGTTGATTTCATTCGTTTGTTATTTCCTTCAATGTTTCTCATTCTAACACTTTTCATCGTATTGCACAGGGACGAAAGCTTGACACACGTGTCTAAGGAAACCACTTTGGTATGAGGGACTGTTCTTATTCCCTCCTTTTTGTTCAATCAACAATTATCCAAGTGTGCCATTCCACATTGTTGATTTTCTTGGACTCGGATGACACGCAGGTAGCTATAATCTCCCACGTGGTAAGGTCAATTGCTGCTGTAACCACAAATGCACGACTGACTTCTGTTGTTGATTTCATTTGTTTGTTATTTCCTTCTATGTTTCTCATTCTAACACTTTTCATCGTATTGCACAGGGACGAAAGCTTGACACACGTGTCTAAGGAAACCACTTTGGTATAAGGGACTTTTCTCATTCTCTTTTTTTTGTTTAATCAACAATTATCCAAGTAGGCCATTCCACATTGTTGATTATCTTGGACTCGGATGTCACGCAGGTAGCTATAATCTCCCACGTGGTAAGGTCAATTGCTGCTGTAACCACAAATGCACGACTGACTTCTAATGTTGATTTCATTTGTTTGTTATTTCCTTCTATGTTTCTCATTCTAACACTTTTCATCGTATTGCACAGGAATGAAAGCTTGACACAGGTGTCTAAGGAAACCACTTTGGTATAAGGGACTGTTCTTATTCCCTTCTTTTTGTTTAATGAACAATTATCCAAATAAGCCATTCCACATTGTTGATTTTCTTGGACTCGGATGACACGCAGGTAGCTATAATCTCCCACGTGGTAAGGTCAATTGCTGATGTAACCACAATTGGACGGCTGACTTCTGTTGTTGATTTCATTTGTTTGTTATTTCCTTCAATGTTTCTCATTCTAACACTTTTCATCGTATTGCACAGGGACGAAAGCTTGACACACGTGTCTAAGGAAACCACTTTGGTATAAGGGACTGTTCTTATTCCCTTCTTTTTGTTTAATGAACAATTATTCAAGTAAGCCGTTCCACATTGTTGATTTTCTTGGACTCAGATGTCACGCAGGTAGCTATAATCTCCCACGTGGTAAGGTCAATTGCTGCTGTAACCACAAATGCACGACTGACTTCTGTTGTTGATTTCATTCGTTTGTTATTTTCTTCAATGTTTCTCATTCTAACACTTTTCATCGTATTGCACAGGGACGAAAGCTTGACACACGTGTCTATGGAAACCACATTGGTATAAGGGACTGTTCTTACTTCATTCTTTCTGTATAATGATCAATTATCCAAGTAAGCCATTCCACATTGTTGATTTTCTTGGACTCGGATGTCACGCAGGTAGCTATAATCTCCCACGTGGTAAGGTCAATTGCTGCTGTAATCACAAATGCACGACTGACTTCTGTTGTTGATGTGATTTGTTTGTTATTTCCTTCTATGTTTCTCATTCTAACACTTTTCATCGTATTGCACAGGGACGAAAGCTTGACACACGTGTCTAAGGAAACCACTTTGGTATGAGGGACTTTTCTCATTCTCTTTTTTTTGTTTAATCAACAATTATCCAAGTAGGCCATTCCACATTGTTGATTATCTTGGACTCGGATGTCACGCAGGTAGCTATAATCTCCCACGTGGTAAGGTCAATTGCTGCTGTAATCACAAATGCACGACTGACTTCTGTTGTTGATTTGATTTGTTTGTTATTTCCTTCAATGTTTCTCATTCTAACACTTTTCATCGTATTGCACAGGGACGAAAGCTTGACACGCGTGTCTAAGGAAACCACTTTGGTATGAGGGACTGTTCTTATTCCCTTCTTCTTGTTAAATGAACAATTATCCAAGTAAGCCATTCCACATTGTTGATTTTCTTGGACTCGGATGTCACGCAGGTAGCTATAATCTCCCACGTGGTAAGGTCAATTGCTGCTGTAACCACAAATGCACGACTGACTTCTGTTGTTGTTTTAATTCGTTTGTTATTTTCTTCAACGTTTCTCATTCTAACACTTTTCATCGTATTGCACAGTGACGAAAGCTTGACACACGTGCCTAAGGAAACCACTTTGGTATGAGGGACTGCTCTTCTTCCCTTTTTTCTTTTTGATGAACAATTATCCAAGTAAGCCATTCCACATTGTTGATTTTCTTGGACTAGGATGTCACGCAGCTAGCTATAATCTCCCACGTGGTAAGGTCAATTGCTGCTGTAACCACAAATGCACGACTGACTTCTGTTGTTGATTTCATTTGTTTGTTTTTTCCTTCTATGTTTCTCATTCTAACACTTTTCTTCGTATTGCACAGGGACGAAAGCTTGACACACGTGTCTATGGAAACCACATTCGTATAAGGGACTGTTCTTACTTCATTCTTTCTGTATAATGATCAATTATCCAAGTAAGTCATTCCACATTGTTGATTTTCTTGGACTCGGATGTCACGCAGGTAGCTATAATCTCCCACGTGGTAAGGTCAATTGCTGCTGAAATCACAAATGCACGACTGACTTCTGTTGTTGATTTCATTTGTTTGTTATTTCCTTCTATGTTTCTCATTCTAACACTTTTCATCGTATTGCACAGGGACGAAAGCTTGACACACGTGTCTAAGGAAACCACTTTGGTATAAGGGACTTTTCTCATTCTCTTTTTTTTGTTTAATCAACAATTATCCAAGTAGGCCATTCCACATTGTTGATTATCTTGGACTCGGATGTCACGCAGGTAGCTATAATCTCCCACGTGGTAAGGTCAATTGCTGCTGTAACCACAAATGCACGACTGACTTCTAATGTTGATTTCATTTGTTTGTTATTTCCTTCTATGTTTCTCATTCTAACACTTTTCATCGTATTGCACAGGAATGAAAGCTTGACACAGGTGTCTAAGGAAACCACTTTGGTATAAGGGACTGTTCTTATTCCCTTCTTTTTGTTTAATGAACAATTATCCAAATAAGCCATTCCACATTGTTGATTTTCTTGGACTCGGATGACACGCAGGTAGCTATAATCTCCCACGTGGTAAGGTCAATTGCTGATGTAACCACAATTGGACGGCTGACTTCTGTTGTTGATTTCATTTGTTTGTTATTTCCTTCAATGTTTCTCATTCTAACACTTTTCATCGTATTGCACAGGGACGAAAGCTTGACACACGTGTCTAGGAAACCACTTTGGTATAAGGGACTGTTCTTATTCCCTTCTTTTTGTTTAATGAACAATTATTCAAGTAAGCCGTTCCACATTGTTGATTTTCTTGGACTCAGATGTCACGCAGGTAGCTATAATCTCCCACGTGGTAAGGTCAATTGCTGCTGTAACCACAAATGCACGACTGACTTCTGTTGTTGATTTCATTCGTTTGTTATTTTCTTCAATGTTTCTCATTCTAACACTTTTCATCGTATTGCACAGGGACGAAAGCTTGACACACGTGTCTATGGAAACCACATTGGTATAAGGGACTGTTCTTACTTCATTCTTTCTGTATAATGATCAATTATCCAAGTAAGCCATTCCACATTGTTGATTTTCTTGGACTCGGATGTCACGCAGGTAGCTATAATCTCCCACGTGGTAAGGTCAATTGCTGCTGTAATCACAAATGCACGACTGACTTCTGTTGTTGATGTGATTTGTTTGTTATTTCCTTCTATGTTTCTCATTCTAACACTTTTCATCGTATTGCACAGGGACGAAAGCTTGACACGCGTGTCTAAGGAAACCACTTTGGTATGAGGGACTGTTCTTATTCCCTACTTCTTGTTAAATGAACAATTATCCAAGTAAGCCATTCCACATTGTTGATTTTCTTGGACTCGGATGTCACGCAGGTAGCTATAATCTCCCACGTGGTAAGGTCAATTGCTGCTGTAACCACAAATGCACGACTGACTTCTGTTGTTGATTTCATTTGTTTGTTATTTCCTTCTATGTTTCTCATTCTAACACTTTTCATCGTATTGCACAGGGACGAAAGCTTGACACACGTGTCTAAGGAAACCACTTTGGTATAAGGGACTTTTCTCATTCTCTTTTTTTTGTTTAATCAACAATTATCCAAGTAGGCCATTCCACATTGTTGATTATCTTGGACTCGGATGTCACGCAGGTAGCTATAATCTCCCACGTGGTAAGGTCAATTGCTGCTGTAACCACAAATGCACGACTGACTTCTAATGTTGATTTCATTTGTTTGTTATTTCCTTCAATGTTTCTCATTCTAACACTTCTCATCGTATTGCACAGGGACGAAAGCTTTACACACGTGTCTAAGGAAACCACTTTGGTATAAGGGACTGTTCTTATTCCCATCTTTTTGTTCAATCAACAATTATCCAAGTAAGCCATTGTTGATTTTCTTGGACTCGAATGTCACGCAGGTAGCTATAATCTCCCACGTGGTAAGGTCAATTGCTGCTGTAACCACAAATGCACGACTGACTTCTGTTGTTGATTTCATTTGTTTGTTAATTCCTTCTATGTTTCTCATTCTAACACTTCTCATCGTATTGCACAGGGACGAAAGCTTGACACACGTGTCTATGGAAACCACATTGGTATAAGGGACTGTTCTTATTCCCTTCTTTCTGTATGATGATCAATTATCCAAGTAAGCCATTCCACATTGTTGATTTTCTTGGACTCGGATGACACGCAGGTAGCTATAATCTGTAACGTGGTAAGGTCAATTGCTGCTGTAACCACAAATGCACGACTGACTTCTGTTGTTGATTTCATTTGTTTGTTATTTCCTTCAATGTTTCTCATTCTAACACTTTTCATCGTATTGCACAGGGACGAAAGCTTGACACACGTGTCTAAGGAAACCACTTTGTTATAAGGGACTGTTCTCAATCCCTTCTTTTTGTTTAATGAACAATTATTCAAGTAAGCCGTTCCACATTGTTGATTTTCTTGGACTCAGATGTCACGCAGGTAGCTATAATCTCCCACGTGGTAAGGTCAATTGCTGCTGTAACCACAAATGCACGACTGACTTCTGTTGTTGATTTCATTCGTTTGTTATTTTCTTCAATGTTTCTCATTCTAACACTTTTCATCGTATTGCACAGGGACGAAAGCTTGACACACGTGTCTATGGAAACCACATTGGTATAAGGGACTGTTCTTACTTCATTCTTTCTGTATAATGATCAATTATCCAAGTAAGCCATTCCACATTGTTGATTTTCTTGGACTCGGATGTCACGCAGGTAGCTATAATCTCCCACGTGGTAAGGTCAATTGCTGCTGTAATCACAAATGCACGACTGACTTCTGTTGTTGATTTGATTTGTTTGTTATTTCCTTCAATGTTTCTCATTCTAACACTTTTCATCGTATTGCACAGGGACGAAAGCTTGACACGCGTGTCTAAGGAAACCACTTTGGTATGAGGGACTGTTCTTATTCCCTTCTTCTTGTTAAATGAACAATTATCCAAGTAAGCCATTCCACATTGTTGATTTTCTTGGACTCGGATGTCACGCAGGTAGCTATAATCTCCCACGTGGTAAGGTCAATTGCTGCTGTAACCACAAATGCACGACTGACTTCTGTTGTTGATTTAATTCGTTTGTTATTTTCTTCAACGTTTCTCATTCTAACACTTTTCATCGTATTGCACAGTGACGAAAGCTTGACACACGTGCCTAAGGAAACCACTTTGGTATGAGGGACTGCTCTTCTTCCCTTTTTTCTTTTTGATGAACAATTATCCAAGTAAGCCATTCCACATTGTTGATTTTCTTGGACTAGGATGTCACGCAGCTAGCTATAATCTCCCACGTGGTAAGGTCAATTGCTGCTGTAACCACAAATGCACGACTGACTTCTGTTGTTGATTTCATTTGTTTGTTTTTTCCTTCTATGTTTCTCATTCTTACACTTTTCATCGTATTGCACAGGGACGAAAGCTTGACACAAGTGTCTATGGAAACCACATTCGTATAAGGGACTGTTCTTACTTCATTCTTTCTGTATAATGATCAATTATCCAAGTAAGTCATTCCACATTGTTGATTTTCTTGGACTCGGATGTCACGCAGGTAGCTATAATCTCCCACGTGGTAAGGTCAATTGCTGCTGAAATCACAAATGCACGACTGACTTCTGTTGTTGATTTCATTTGTTTGTTATTTCCTTCAATGTTTCTCATTCTAACACTTTTCATCGTATTGCACAAGGACGAAAGCTTGACACACGTGTCTAAGGAAACCACTTTTTTTTGTTTAATCAACAATTATCCAAGTAGGCCATTCCACATTGTTGATTTTCTTGGACTAGGATGTCACGCAGCTAGCTATAATCTCCAATGTGGTAAGGTCAATTGCTGCTGAAATCACAAATGCACGACTGACTTCTGTTGTTGATTTCATTCGTTTGTTATTTCCTTCAATGTTTCTCATTCTAACACTTTTCATCGTATTGCACAGGGACGAAAGCTTGACACACGTGTCTAAGGAAACCACTTTGGTATGAGGGACTGTTCTTATTCCCTCCTTTTTGTTCAATCAACAATTATCCAAGTGTGCCATTCCACATTGTTGATTTTCTTGGACTCGGATGACACGCAGGTAGCTATAATCTCCCACGTGGTAAGGTCAATTGCTGCTGTAACCACAAATGCACGACTGACTTCTGTTGTTGATTTCATTTGTTTGTTATTTCCTTCTATGTTTCTCATTCTAACACTTTTCATCGTATTGCACAGGGACGAAAGCTTGACACACGTGTCTAAGGAAACCACTTTGGTATAAGGGACTTTTCTCATTCTCTTTTTTTTGTTTAATCAACAATTATCCAAGTAGGCCATTCCACATTGTTGATTATCTTGGACTCGGATGTCACGCAGGTAGCTATAATCTCCCACGTGGTAAGGTCAATTGCTGCTGTAACCACAAATGCACGACTGACTTCTAATGTTGATTTCATTTGTTTGTTATTTCCTTCTATGTTTCTCATTCTAACACTTTTCATCGTATTGCACAGGAATGAAAGCTTGACACAGGTGTCTAAGGAAACCACTTTGGTATAAGGGACTGTTCTTATTCCCTTCTTTTTGTTCAATGAACAATCATCCAAATAAGCCATTCCACATTGTTGATTTTCTTGGACTCGGATGACACGCAGGTAGCTATAATCTCCCACGTGGTAAGGTCAATTGCTGATGTAACCACAATTGGACGGCTGACTTCTGTTGTTGATTTCATTTGTTTGTTATTTCCTTCAATGTTTCTCATTCTAACACTTTTCATCGTATTGCACAGGGACGAAAGCTTGACACACGTGTCTAAGGAAACCACTTTGGTATAAGGGACTGTTCTTATTCCCTTCTTTTTGTTTAATGAACAATTATTCAAGTAAGCCGTTCCACATTGTTGATTTTCTTGGACTCAGATGTCACGCAGGTAGCTATAATCTCCCACGTAGTAAGGTCAATTGCTGCTGTAACCACAAATGCACGACTGACTTCTGTTGTTGATTTCATTCGTTTGTTATTTTCTTCAATGTTTCTCATTCTAACACTTTTCATCGTATTGCACAGGGACGAAAGCTTGACACACGTGTCTATGGAAACCACATTGGTATAAGGGACTGTTCTTACTTCATTCTTTCTGTATAATGATCAATTATCCAAGTAAGCCATTCCACATTGTTGATTTTCTTGGACTCGGATGTCACGCAGGTAGCTATAATCTCCCACGTGGTAAGGTCAATTGCTGCTGTAATCACAAATGCACGACTGACTTCTGTTGTTGATGTGATTTGTTTGTTATTTCCTTCTATGTTTCTCATTCTAACACTTTTCATCGTATTGCACAGGGACGAAAGCTTGACACACGTGTCTAAGGAAACCACTTTGGTATGAGGGACTTTTCTCATTCTCTTTTTTTTGTTTAATCAACAATTATCCAAGTAGGCCATTCCACATTGTTGATTATCTTGGACTCGGATGTCACGCAGGTAGCTATAATCTCCCACGTGGTAAGGTCAATTGCTGCTGTTATCACAAATGCACGACTGACTTCTGTTGTTGATTTGATTTGTTTGTTATTTCCTTCAATGTTTCTCATTCTAACACTTTTCATCGTATTGCACAGGGACGAAAGCTTGACACGCGTGTCTAAGGAAACCACTTTGGTATGAGGTACTGTTCTTATTCCCTTCTTCTTGTTAAATGAACAATTATCCAAGTAAGCCATTCCACATTGTTGATTTTCTTGGACTCGGATGTCACGCAGGTAGCTATAATCTCCCACGTGGTAAGGTCAATTGCTGCTGTAACCACAAATGCACGACTGACTTCTGTTGTTGTTTTAATTCGTTTGTTATTTTCTTCAACGTTTCTCATTCTAACACTTTTCATCGTATTGCACAGTGACGAAAGCTTGACACACGTGCCTAAGGAAACCACTTTGGTATGAGGGACTGCTCTTCTTCCCTTTTTTCTTTTTGATGAACAATTATCCAAGTAAGCCATTCCACATTGTTGATTTTCTTGGACTAGGATGTCACGCAGCTAGCTATAATCTCCCACGTGGTAAGGTCAATTGCTGCTGTAACCACAAATGCACGACTGACTTCTGTTGTTGATTTCATTTGTTTGTTATTTCCTTCTATGTTTCTCATTCTTACACTTTTCATCGTATTGCACAGGGACGAAAGCTTGACACACGTGTCTATGGAAACCACATTCGTATAAGGGACTGTTCTTACTTCATTCTTTCTGTATAATGATCAATTATCCAAGTAAGTCATTCCACATTGTTGATTTTCTTGGACTCGGATGTCACGCAGGTAGCTATAATCTCCCACGTGGTAAGGTCAATTGCTGCTGAAATCACAAATGCACGACTGACTTCTGTTGTTGATTTCATTTGTTTGTTATTTCCTTCTATGTTTCTCATTCTAACACTTTTCATCGTATTGCACAGGGACGAAAGCTTGACACACGTGTCTAAGGAAACCACTTTGGTATAAGGGACTTTTCTCATTCTCTTTTTTTTGTTTAATCAACAATTATCCAAGTAGGCCATTCCACATTGTTGATTATCTTGGACTCGGATGTCACGCAGGTAGCTATAATCTCCCACGTGGTAAGGTCAATTGCTGCTGTAACCACAAATGCACGACTGACTTCTAATGTTGATTTCATTTGTTTGTTATTTCCTTCTATGTTTCTCATTCTAACACTTTTCATCGTATTGCACAGGAATGAAAGCTTGACACAGGTGTCTAAGGAAACCACTTTGGTATAAGGGACTGTTCTTATTCCCTTCTTTTTGTTTAATGAACAATTATCCAAATAAGCCATTCCACATTGTTGATTTTCTTGGACTCGGATGACACGCAGGTAGCTATAATCTCCCACGTGGTAAGGTCAATTGCTGATGTAACCACAATTGGACGGCTGACTTCTGTTGTTGATTTCATTTGTTTGTTATTTCCTTCAATGTTTCTCATTCTAACACTTTTCATCGTATTGCACAGGGACGAAAGCTTGACACACTTGTCTAAGGAAACCACTTTGGTATAAGGGACTGTTCTTATTCCCTTCTTTTTGTTTAATGAACAATTATTCAAGTAAGCCGTTCCACATTGTTGATTTTCTTGGACTCAGATGTCACGCAGGTAGCTATAATCTCCCACGTGGTAAGGTCAATTGCTGCTGTAACCACAAATGCACGACTGACTTCTGTTGTTGATTTCATTCGTTTGTTATTTTCTTCAATGTTTCTCATTCTAACACTTTTCATCGTATTGCACAGGGACGAAAGCTTGACACACGTGTCTATGGAAACCACATTGGTATAAGGGACTGTTCTTACTTCATTCTTTCTGTATAATGATCAATTATCCAAGTAAGCCATTCCACATTGTTGATTTTCTTGGACTCGGATGTCACGCAGGTAGCTATAATCTCCCACGTGGTAAGGTCAATTGCTGCTGTAATCACAAATGCACGACTGACTTCTGTTGTTGATGTGATTTGTTTGTTATTTCCTTCTATGTTTCTCATTCTAACACTTTTCATCGTATTGCACAGGGACGAAAGCTTGACACGCGTGTCTAAGGAAACCACTTTGGTATGAGGGACTGTTCTTATTCCCTACTTCTTGTTAAATGAACAATTATCCAAGTAAGCCATTCCACATTGTTGATTTTCTTGGACTCGGATGTCACGCAGGTAGCTATAATCTCCCACGTGGTAAGGTCAATTGCTGCTGTAACCACAAATGCACGACTGACTTCTGTTGTTGATTTCATTTGTTTGTTATTTCCTTCTATGTTTCTCATTCTAACACTTTTCATCGTATTGCACAGGGACGAAAGCTTGACACACGTGTCTAAGGAAACCACTTTGGTATAAGGGACTTTTCTCATTCTCTTTTTTTTGTTTAATCAACAATTATCCAAGTAGGCCATTCCACATTGTTGATTATCTTGGACTCGGATGTCACGCAGGTAGCTATAATCTCCCACGTGGTAAGGTCAATTGCTGCTGTAACCACAAATGCACGACTGACTTCTAATGTTGATTTCATTTGTTTGTTATTTCCTTCAATGTTTCTCATTCTAACACTTCTCATCGTATTGCACAGGGACGAAAGCTTTACACACGTGTCTAAGGAAACCACTTTGGTATAAGGGACTGTTCTTATTCCCATCTTTTTGTTCAATCAACAATTATCCAAGTAAGCCATTGTTGATTTTCTTGGACTCGAATGTCACGCAGGTAGCTATAATCTCCCACGTGGTAAGGTCAATTGCTGCTGTAACCACGAATGCACGACTGACTTCTGTTGTTGATTTCATTTGTTTGTTATTTCCTTCTATGTTTCTCATTCTATCACTTTTCATCGTATTGCACAGGGACGAAAGCTTGACACGCGTGTCTAAGGAAACCACTTTGGTATAAGGGACTGTTCTTATTCGCCTCGTTTTGTTTAATGAACAATTATCCAAGTAAGCCATTCCACATTGTTGATTTTCTTGGACTCGGATGTCACGCAGGTAGCTATAATCTCCCACGTGGTGAGGTCAATTGCTGCTGTAACCACGAATGCACGACTGACTCCTGTTGTTGATTTCATTTGTTTGTTATTTCCTTCTATGTTTCTCATTCTAACACTTTTCATCGTATTGCACTGGAACGAAAGCTTGACACAGGTGTCTAAGGAAACCACTTTGGTATAAGGGACTGTTCTTATTCCCTTCTTTTTGTTTAATGAACAATTATCCAAATAAGCCATTCCACATTGTTGATTTTCTTGGACTCGGATGACACACGGGTAGCTATAATCTCCCACGTGGTAAGGTCAATTGCTGATGTAAACACAATTGGACGGCTGACTTCTGTTGTTGATTTCATTTGTTTGTTATTTCCTTCAATGTTTCTCATTCTAACACTTTTCATCGTATTGCACAGGGACGAAAGCTTGACACACGTGTCTAAAGAAACCACTTTGGTATAAGGGACTGCTCTTATTCCCTTCTTTTTGTTTAATGAACAATCATTCAAGTAAGCCGTTCCACATTGTTGATTTTCTTGGACTCATATGTCACGCAGGTAGCTATAAACTCCCACGTGGTAAGGTCAATTGCTGCTGTAACCACAAATGCACGACTGACTTCTGTTGTTGATTTCATTCGTTTGTTATTTTCTTCAATGTTTCTCATTCTAACACTTTTCATCGTATTGCACAGGGACGAAAGCTTGACACACGTGTCTATGGAAACCACATTGGTATAAGGGACTGTTCTTACTTCATTCTTTCTGTATAATGATCAATTATCCAAGTAAGCCATTCCACATTGTTGATTTTCTTGGACTCGGATGTCACGCAGGTAGCTATAATCTCCCACGTGGTAAGGTCAATTGCTGCTGTAATCACAAATGCACGACTGACTTCTGTTGTTGATTTGATTTGTTTGTTATTTCCTTCAATGTTTCTCATTCTAACACTTTTCATCGTATTGCACAGGGACGAAAGCTTGACACGCGTGTCTAAGGAAACCACTTTGGTATGAGGGACTGTTCTTATTCCCTTCTTCTTGTTAAATGAACAATTATCCAAGTAAGCCATTCCACATTGTTGATTTTCTTGGACTCGGATGTCACGCAGGTAGCTATAATCTCCCACGTGGTAAGGTCAATTGCTGCTGTAACCACAAATGCACGACTGACTTCTGTTGTTGATTTAATTCGTTTGTTATTTTCTTCAACGTTTCTCATTCTAACACTTTTCATCGTATTGCACAGTGACGAAAGCTTGACACACGTGTCTAAGGAAACCACTTTGGTATGAGAAACTGCTCTTCTTCCCTTTTTTCTTTTTGATGAACAATTATCCAAGTAAGCCATTCCACATTGTTGATTTTCTTGGACTAGGATGTCACGCAGGTAGCTATAATCTCCCACGTGGTAAGATCAATTGCTGCTTTAACAATAAATGGACGGCTGACTTCTTTTGTTGATTTCATTTGTTTGAAATTTCCTTCAATGTTTCTCATTCTAACACTTTTCATCGTATTGCACACGGACGAAAGCTTGACACACGTGTCTAAGGAATCCACACTGGTATGAGGGACTGTTCTTATTCCCTTTTTTCTGTTAGATGAACAATTATCCAGATAAGCCTTTTCACATTGTTGATTTTCTTGGACTCGGATGTCACGCAGGTAGCTATAATCTCCCACGTGGTAAGATCAATTGCTGCTTTAACAATGAATGGACGGCTGACTTCTTTTGTTGATTTCATTTGTTTGTTATTAAATTCAATGTTTCTCATTCTAACACTTTTCATCGTATTGCACAGGGACGAAAGCTTGACACGCGTGTCTAAGGAAACCACTTTGGTATGAGGGACTGTTCTTATTCCCTTCTTCTTGTTAAATGAACAATTATCCAAGTAAGCCATTCCACATTGTTGATTTTCTTGGACTCGGATGTCACGCAGGTAGCTATAATCTCCCACGTGGTAAGGTCAATTGCTGCTGTAACCACAAATGCACGACTGACTTCTGTTGTTGATTTAATTCGTTTGTTATTTTCTTCAACGTTTCTCATTCTAACACTTTTCATCGTATTGCACAGTGACGAAAGCTTGACACACGTGCCTAAGGAAACCACTTTGGTATGAGGGACTGCTCTTCTTCCCTTTTTTCTTTTTGATGAACAATTATCCAAGTAAGCCATTCCACATTGTTGATTTTCTTGGACTAGGATGTCACGCAGCTAGCTATAATCTCCCACGTGGTAAGGTCAATTGCTGCTGTAACCACAAATGCACGACTGACTTCTGTTGTTGATTTCATTTGTTTGTTTTTTCCTTCTATGTTTCTCATTCTTACACTTTTCATCGTATTGCACAGGGACGAAAGCTTGACACAAGTGTCTATGGAAACCACATTCGTATAAGGGACTGTTCTTACTTCATTCTTTCTGTATAATGATCAATTATCCAAGTAAGTCATTCCACATTGTTGATTTTCTTGGACTCGGATGTCACGCAGGTAGCTATAATCTCCCACGTGGTAAGGTCAATTGCTGCTGAAATCACAAATGCACGACTGACTTCTGTTGTTGATTTCATTTGTTTGTTATTTCCTTCAATGTTTCTCATTCTAACACTTTTCATCGTATTGCACAAGGACGAAAGCTTGACACACGTGTCTAAGGAAACCACTTTTTTTTGTTTAATCAACAATTATCCAAGTAGGCCATTCCACATTGTTGATTTTCTTGGACTAGGATGTCACGCAGCTAGCTATAATCTCCAATGTGGTAAGGTCAATTGCTGCTGAAATCACAAATGCACGACTGACTTCTGTTGTTGATTTCATTCGTTTGTTATTTCCTTCAATGTTTCTCATTCTAACACTTTTCATCGTATTGCACAGGGACGAAAGCTTGACACACGTGTCTAAGGAAACCACTTTGGTATGAGGGACTGTTCTTATTCCCTCCTTTTTGTTCAATCAACAATTATCCAAGTGTGCCATTCCACATTGTTGATTTTCTTGGACTCGGATGACACGCAGGTAGCTATAATCTCCCACGTGGTAAGGTCAATTGCTGCTGTAACCACAAATGCACGACTGACTTCTGTTGTTGATTTCATTTGTTTGTTATTTCCTTCTATGTTTCTCATTCTAACACTTTTCATCGTATTGCACAGGGACGAAAGCTTGACACACGTGTCTAAGGAAACCACTTTGGTATAAGGGACTTTTCTCATTCTCTTTTTTTTGTTTAATCAACAATTATCCAAGTAGGCCATTCCACATTGTTGATTATCTTGGACTCGGATGTCACGCAGGTAGCTATAATCTCCCACGTGGTAAGGTCAATTGCTGCTGTAACCACAAATGCACGACTGACTTCTAATGTTGATTTCATTTGTTTGTTATTTCCTTCTATGTTTCTCATTCTAACACTTTTCATCGTATTGCACAGGAATGAAAGCTTGACACAGGTGTCTAAGGAAACCACTTTGGTATAAGGGACTGTTCTTATTCCCTTCTTTTTGTTCAATGAACAATCATCCAAATAAGCCATTCCACATTGTTGATTTTCTTGGACTCGGATGACACGCAGGTAGCTATAATCTCCCACGTGGTAAGGTCAATTGCTGATGTAACCACAATTGGACGGCTGACTTCTGTTGTTGATTTCATTTGTTTGTTATTTCCTTCAATGTTTCTCATTCTAACACTTTTCATCGTATTGCACAGGGACGAAAGCTTGACACACGTGTCTAAGGAAACCACTTTGGTATAAGGGACTGTTCTTATTCCCTTCTTTTTGTTTAATGAACAATTATTCAAGTAAGCCGTTCCACATTGTTGATTTTCTTGGACTCAGATGTCACGCAGGTAGCTATAATCTCCCACGTAGTAAGGTCAATTGCTGCTGTAACCACAAATGCACGACTGACTTCTGTTGTTGATTTCATTCGTTTGTTATTTTCTTCAATGTTTCTCATTCTAACACTTTTCATCGTATTGCACAGGGACGAAAGCTTGACACACGTGTCTATGGAAACCACATTGGTATAAGGGACTGTTCTTACTTCATTCTTTCTGTATAATGATCAATTATCCAAGTAAGCCATTCCACATTGTTGATTTTCTTGGACTCGGATGTCACGCAGGTAGCTATAATCTCCCACGTGGTAAGGTCAATTGCTGCTGTAATCACAAATGCACGACTGACTTCTGTTGTTGATGTGATTTGTTTGTTATTTCCTTCTATGTTTCTCATTCTAACACTTTTCATCGTATTGCACAGGGACGAAAGCTTGACACACGTGTCTAAGGAAACCACTTTGGTATGAGGGACTTTTCTCATTCTCTTTTTTTTGTTTAATCAACAATTATCCAAGTAGGCCATTCCACATTGTTGATTATCTTGGACTCGGATGTCACGCAGGTAGCTATAATCTCCCACGTGGTAAGGTCAATTGCTGCTGTTATCACAAATGCACGACTGACTTCTGTTGTTGATTTGATTTGTTTGTTATTTCCTTCAATGTTTCTCATTCTAACACTTTTCATCGTATTGCACAGGGACGAAAGCTTGACACGCGTGTCTAAGGAAACCACTTTGGTATGAGGTACTGTTCTTATTCCCTTCTTCTTGTTAAATGAACAATTATCCAAGTAAGCCATTCCACATTGTTGATTTTCTTGGACTCGGATGTCACGCAGGTAGCTATAATCTCCCACGTGGTAAGGTCAATTGCTGCTGTAACCACAAATGCACGACTGACTTCTGTTGTTGTTTTAATTCGTTTGTTATTTTCTTCAACGTTTCTCATTCTAACACTTTTCATCGTATTGCACAGTGACGAAAGCTTGACACACGTGCCTAAGGAAACCACTTTGGTATGAGGGACTGCTCTTCTTCCCTTTTTTCTTTTTGATGAACAATTATCCAAGTAAGCCATTCCACATTGTTGATTTTCTTGGACTAGGATGTCACGCAGCTAGCTATAATCTCCCACGTGGTAAGGTCAATTGCTGCTGTAACCACAAATGCACGACTGACTTCTGTTGTTGATTTCATTTGTTTGTTTTTTCCTTCTATGTTTCTCATTCTTACACTTTTCATCGTATTGCACAGGGACGAAAGCTTGACACACGTGTCTATGGAAACCACATTCGTATAAGGGACTGTTCTTACTTCATTCTTTCTGTATAATGATCAATTATCCAAGTAAGTCATTCCACATTGTTGATTTTCTTGGACTCGGATGTCACGCAGGTAGCTATAATCTCCCACGTGGTAAGGTCAATTGCTGCTGAAATCACAAATGCACGACTGACTTCTGTTGTTGATTTCATTTGTTTGTTATTTCCTTCTATGTTTCTCATTCTAACACTTTTCATCGTATTGCACAGGGACGAAAGCTTGACACACGTGTCTAAGGAAACCACTTTGGTATAAGGGACTTTTCTCATTCTCTTTTTTTTGTTTAATCAACAATTATCCAAGTAGGCCATTCCACATTGTTGATTATCTTGGACTCGGATGTCACGCAGGTAGCTATAATCTCCCACGTGGTAAGGTCAATTGCTGCTGTAACCACAAATGCACGACTGACTTCTAATGTTGATTTCATTTGTTTGTTATTTCCTTCTATGTTTCTCATTCTAACACTTTTCATCGTATTGCACAGGAATGAAAGCTTGACACAGGTGTCTAAGGAAACCACTTTGGTATAAGGGACTGTTCTTATTCCCTTCTTTTTGTTTAATGAACAATTATCCAAATAAGCCATTCCACATTGTTGATTTTCTTGGACTCGGATGACACGCAGGTAGCTATAATCTCCCACGTGGTAAGGTCAATTGCTGATGTAACCACAATTGGACGGCTGACTTCTGTTGTTGATTTCATTTGTTTGTTATTTCCTTCAATGTTTCTCATTCTAACACTTTTCATCGTATTGCACAGGGACGAAAGCTTGACACACGTGTCTAAGGAAACCACTTTGGTATAAGGGACTGTTCTTATTCCCTTCTTTTTGTTTAATGAACAATTATTCAAGTAAGCCGTTCCACATTGTTGATTTTCTTGGACTCAGATGTCACGCAGGTAGCTATAATCTCCCACGTGGTAAGGTCAATTGCTGCTGTAACCACAAATGCACGACTGACTTCTGTTGTTGATTTCATTCGTTTGTTATTTTCTTCAATGTTTCTCATTCTAACACTTTTCATCGTATTGCACAGGGACGAAAGCTTGACACACGTGTCTATGGAAACCACATTGGTATAAGGGACTGTTCTTACTTCATTCTTTCTGTATAATGATCAATTATCCAAGTAAGCCATTCCACATTGTTGATTTTCTTGGACTCGGATGTCACGCAGGTAGCTATAATCTCCCACGTGGTAAGGTCAATTGCTGCTGTAATCACAAATGCACGACTGACTTCTGTTGTTGATGTGATTTGTTTGTTATTTCCTTCTATGTTTCTCATTCTAACACTTTTCATCGTATTGCACAGGGACGAAAGCTTGACACGCGTGTCTAAGGAAACCACTTTGGTATGAGGGACTGTTCTTATTCCCTACTTCTTGTTAAATGAACAATTATCCAAGTAAGCCATTCCACATTGTTGATTTTCTTGGACTCGGATGTCACGCAGGTAGCTATAATCTCCCACGTGGTAAGGTCAATTGCTGCTGTAACCACAAATGCACGACTGACTTCTGTTGTTGATTTCATTTGTTTGTTATTTCCTTCTATGTTTCTCATTCTAACACTTTTCATCGTATTGCACAGGGACGAAAGCTTGACACACGTGTCTAAGGAAACCACTTTGGTATAAGGGACTTTTCTCATTCTCTTTTTTTTGTTTAATCAACAATTATCCAAGTAGGCCATTCCACATTGTTGATTATCTTGGACTCGGATGTCACGCAGGTAGCTATAATCTCCCACGTGGTAAGGTCAATTGCTGCTGTAACCACAAATGCACGACTGACTTCTAATGTTGATTTCATTTGTTTGTTATTTCCTTCAATGTTTCTCATTCTAACACTTCTCATCGTATTGCACAGGGACGAAAGCTTTACACACGTGTCTAAGGAAACCACTTTGGTATAAGGGACTGTTCTTATTCCCATCTTTTTGTTCAATCAACAATTATCCAAGTAAGCCATTGTTGATTTTCTTGGACTCGAATGTCACGCAGGTAGCTATAATCTCCCACGTGGTAAGGTCAATTGCTGCTGTAACCACAAATGCACGACTGACTTCTGTTGTTGATTTCATTTGTTTGTTATTTCCTTCTATGTTTCTCATTCTATCACTTTTCATCGTATTGCACAGGGACGAAAGCTTGACACGCGTGTCTAAGGAAACCACTTTGGTATAAGGGACTGTTCTTATTCGCCTCGTTTTGTTTAATGAACAATTATCCAAGTAAGCCATTCCACATTGTTGATTTTCTTGGACTCGGATGTCACGCAGGTAGCTATAATCTCCCACGTGGTGAGGTCAATTGCTGCTGTAACCACGAATGCACGACTGACTCCTGTTGTTGATTTCATTTGTTTGTTATTTCCTTCTATGTTTCTCATTCTAACACTTTTCATCGTATTGCACTGGAACGAAAGCTTGACACAGGTGTCTAAGGAAACCACTTTGGTATAAGGGACTGTTCTTATTCCCTTCTTTTTGTTTAATGAACAATTATCCAAATAAGCCATTCCACATTGTTGATTTTCTTGGACTCGGATGACACGCGGGTAGCTATAATCTCCCACGTGGTAAGGTCAATTGCTGATGTAAACACAATTGGACGGCTGACTTCTGTTGTTGATTTCATTTGTTTGTTATTTCCTTCAATGTTTCTCATTCTAACACTTTTCATCGTATTGCACAGGGACGAAAGCTTGACACACGTGTCTAAAGAAACCACTTTGGTATAAGGGACTGCTCTTATTCCCTTCTTTTTGTTTAATGAACAATCATTCAAGTAAGCCGTTCCACATTGTTGATTTTCTTGGACTCATATGTCACGCAGGTAGCTATAAACTCCCACGTGGTAAGGTCAATTGCTGCTGTAACCACAAATGCACGACTGACTTCTGTTGTTGATTTCATTCGTTTGTTATTTTCTTCAATGTTTCTCATTCTAACACTTTTCATCGTATTGCACAGGGACGAAAGCTTGACACACGTGTCTATGGAAACCACATTGGTATAAGGGACTGTTCTTACTTCATTCTTTCTGTATAATGATCAATTATCCAAGTAAGCCATTCCACATTGTTGATTTTCTTGGACTCGGATGTCACGCAGGTAGCTATAATCTCCCACGTGGTAAGGTCAATTGCTGCTGTAATCACAAATGCACGACTGACTTCTGTTGTTGATTTGATTTGTTTGTTATTTCCTTCAATGTTTCTCATTCTAACACTTTTCATCGTATTGCACAGGGACGAAAGCTTGACACGCGTGTCTAAGGAAACCACTTTGGTATGAGGGACTGTTCTTATTCCCTTCTTCTTGTTAAATGAACAATTATCCAAGTAAGCCATTCCACATTGTTGATTTTCTTGGACTCGGATGTCACGCAGGTAGCTATAATCTCCCACGTGGTAAGGTCAATTGCTGCTGTAACCACAAATGCACGACTGACTTCTGTTGTTGATTTAATTCGTTTGTTATTTTCTTCAATGTTTCTCATTCTAACACTTTTCATCGTATTGCACAGTGACGAAAGCTTGACACACGTGTCTAAGGAAACCACTTTGGTATGAGAAACTGCTCTTCTTCCCTTTTTTCTTTTTGATGAACAATTATCCAAGTAAGCCATTCCACATTGTTGATTTTCTTGGACTAGGATGTCACGCAGGTAGCTATAATCTCCCACGTGGTAAGATCAATTGCTGCTTTAACAATAAATGGACGGCTGACTTCTTTTGTTGATTTCATTTGTTTGAAATTTCCTTCAATGTTTCTCATTCTAACACTTTTCATCGTATTGCACACGGACGAAAGCTTGACACACGTGTCTAAGGAATCCACACTGGTATGAGGGACTGTTCTTATTCCCTTTTTTCTGTTAGATGAACAATTATCCAGATAAGCCTTTTCACATTGTTGATTTTCTTGGACTCGGATGTCACGCAGGTAGCTATAATCTCCCACGTGGTAAGATCAATTGCTGCTTTAACAATGAATGGACGGCTGACTTCTTT
Source organism: Harmonia axyridis (assembly GCF_914767665.1). Classification (NCBI taxonomy): domain Eukaryota; kingdom Metazoa; phylum Arthropoda; class Insecta; order Coleoptera; family Coccinellidae; genus Harmonia; species Harmonia axyridis. Next base: position 22,377,364 of record NC_059508.1, on the reverse strand, counting down.
TGTTGATTTCATTTGTTTGTTATTAAATTCAATGTTTCTCATTCTAACACTTTTCATCGTATTGCACAGGGACGAAAGCTTGACACACGTGTCTAAGGAAACCACATTGATATAATGGACTGTACTTATTCTCTTCTTTTTGTTTGATGAACAATTATCCAAGTAAGCCATTTCACATTGTTGTTTTTCTTGGTCTCGGATGTCACGTAGGTAGCTGTAATCTCTCATTTGGTGAGGTCAATTGCTGCTGTAACCACAAATGCACGACTGACCTCTGTTGTTGATTTCATTCGTTTGTTATTTCCTTCAATCTTCCTCATTCTAACACTTTTCATCTTATTGCACAGAGACGAAAGCTTGGCACACGTGTCTAAGGAAACCACATTAATATAAGGGACTGTTCTTATTCTCTTCTTTTTGTTTAATGAACAATTATCCAAGTAAGCCATTTCACATTGTTGTTTTTCTTGGTCTCGGATGTCACGCAGGTAGCTATAATCTCTCAATTGGTAAGGTCAATTGCTGCTGTAACCACAAATGCACGACTGACTTCTATTGTTGATTTCATTTGTTTGTTATTTCCTTCAATCTTCCTCATTCTAACACTTTTTATCGTATTGCACAGAGACGAAAGCTTGACACACGTGTCTAAGGAAACCACATTGATATAAGGGACTGTTCTTATTCTCTTCTTTTCGTTTAATGAACAATTATCCAAGTAAGCCATTTCACATTGTTGTTTTTCTTGGTCTCGGATGTCACGCATGTAGCTACAATCTCTGAATTGTTAAGTTCAATTGCTGCTGTAACCAAAACTGGACGGCTGACTTCTGTTGTTGATTTCATTTGTTTGTTATTTCCTCCAATGTTTCTTATTAAGCCATTCCACATTTTTGATTTCCTCCCACGTGTTAAGGTCAATTGCTGCTGTATCCAAAACTGGACGGTTGACTTCTGTTGTTGATTTCATTCGTTTGTTATTTCCTTCAATGTTTCTTACTCTAACACTTTTTGTCGTATTGCTGAGGGATGAAAGCTTGACACACGTGTCTAAGGAAACCACTTTGGTATAAAGGACTGTTCTTATTTCCTTTTTTTTGTTTAATCAACAATTATCCAAGTAGGCCATTCCACATTGTCGATTTTCTTGGACTCGGATGTCTCGCAGGTAGCTATAATCTCCCACGTGGTAAGGTCAATTGCTGCTGTAACCACAAATGCACGACTGACTTCTGTTGTTGATTTCATTTGTTTACCTCATGCACTCGAATCATGTAATTTTTTTTTGTTTCACAAAAATCACAAATATACCAGTCATGAACTCTGAATTAACCTATATTTATAATGACCCAAAACAAAACACTCATTAATTTCCGTTTTATAACCTATTATTCTTTTTCCTGGGTCAGAACAATTTTTTTGGAGAATTCTCGTCTCTGATTACTATAAAATTTCTTTCTTCTATTGGTCCTCTTATTCACTCGAAAATCAAAACTTAGTTGAATAATTACTCAAAAAAAAGTTCTGTCCAAGGTCAAATTGGATTTCTCTGAATTTTATCATCCTGGATATTAGACATGAGAACTCAGAATATATTGAATTTCTCTCTTACTACAGTTAAAGGTCTGTGTTTATAATTTACATCTGGTGTACGCTAGTAATTTCGATTGTCTGGGATACCAACTATTCAATGGCATAGGCCTCGATTTGGTAACATTTTGGATGTTCCACCATTTAGGAGGTGAGTTCAAAACCATATCTTTTTTTATATATCTATCTTACTTTCAACTAACAATTTGCTTACATCTACAGTAGATAATTATTTTACTTAGTTGAATCCATTTTACTCGATGAAAAGTGGAATGCTTTGGTTTTCACCTACAGATATCAGTGAAAATTCAAGTTTCTATCATGGTTAGTAATATTTTTAAATTTTCAGAATTTCTCAAGAACTATTGAATTGCTGGAACGCAAACCAGTTTTAAACCCAGGTGTTTACGAAACAAAAGTAATTTTTGTTATATAAACTCAATATTACAAGCCTTACTTGCTTGCCCACCACTTTGTAATCTCCTCAAACGGCTATCAGAGAACTTCACTCACAATAATGCACTGAAATCAATAACAATGAGTGAAAATATGTAAGTATAAATTAATATAATTTGCAACTTTGATTGGATAACAATTTTATATATGTATTTTCATTATTCAACTAATCCAGGTGTAAATTTATGAATAACTTCGATAATCTGCCCAATGTAAGACGCAAGTCACGTTCAAAAAAGAAGAACAAGAAGCAAACTTTCGTCAATATAGACAATGACAATTCGTTTGAGGCCTCATCGTTTTATACGATGCTAAACGGAACACGTAGCGATTCTTTCCTTGTTGAAGGCCGACAAGAAGACGCCGAAGAAATCTTGGGCCTTCTGTTGAATGGACTCAATGATGAAATGATGGGAATAATGAAATTGATTAGCCATGACGAAAATATTCAAGCAGCTAAAAAAGAAGTGAAAATAGATGTGGATGATTGGAAAGTTATTGGTCCTAGGAACGAAGGGAATGTAACAAGAGAAATACAAATGGACAAGACACCGATTAGTGATATATTCGAAGGACTTCTCTGTTCAAGAATCCATAAAACCGGAGACGAAACTTCAGAAAATATTGAACCATTCCTAACATTGCCATTAAATATTAAGAAAGCAAATAACATAGCTGAAGCATTAGAAGGCCTTACAACCAAGAACAAACTAGAGGGTCTGACATCATCGAAAACGAAAGAAACGGTTGAAGCATGGCAGCAAGTGATGATAGAGAAGTTGCCTGTAGTTTTAGTATTACATTTGAAATGCTTCGAATACAGAATGAATGGCTGCACTAAAATAATGAAGACTATAGAATTTCCCATCAATCTGCAGATTGATTCTAAAATATTATCTGGAAGGACGAATACTTCAGCGGAGAGACAATATAAATTAATATCTGTAGTATACCATGTAGGAAAGGAGGCCAGCTATGGGCATTAACTCAGTCATGAACTCTGAATTAACCTATATCTATAATGACCCAAAACAAAACACTCATTAATTTCCGTTTTATAACCTATTATTCCTTTTCCTGGGTCAGAACAATTTTTTTGGAGAATTCTCGTCTCTGATTATTATGAAATTTTTTTTTTCTATTGGTCCTCTAATTCACTTGAAAATCAAAACTCAGTTGAATAATTACTCAAAAAAAAGTTCTGTCCAAGGTCAGATTGGATTTCTTTAAATTTTATTATCCTGGATATTAGACATGAGAACTCAGAATATATTGAATTTCTCTCTTACTACAGTTGAAGGTATGTGCTTATAATTTACATCTGGTGTACGCTAGTAATTTCGATTGTCTGGGATACCAACTATTCAATGGCATAGGCCTCGATTTGGTAACATTTTGGATGTTCCACCATTTACTAATGTACATGCCTAAAACCTCTAGAATTTGCTTCTGAATAAGGATTGGTTAAGTCCATTCAATTCTTTTACATTTTTAGACCTCAGATTTAAAAGAATAGAAAAATTCGTCGTTTCGCAATTCAGAATCAAACAATAATTGACCAATGAAATAGAGTAATGTCTAGAAATGACAATGCATATGAAATATGAAAGCAAGGTTTCAAATGAATAAACTCTGCAATCGATTAAAAAGACGGCATTAAATTTCGAATGTAGAATCTTATATTGTTATTATTAGAACTCTTTATTGCTAAATTCATATGTTAGAATCTTATATTCAATTTTTATATTTTTTTATTTATAAAATCCCAATTCTATTCATGTTTCTTTGGACGAATACCAGTTTCTACTATGAAATGAATAATTACAATTCAATTGTATCTATCAATTTCAACATATGTGATCTCCAATTTCAATATCTTTCTTCAATTATTCCTGAAAAGTGATCATTCAAACTTTCATTCTTAACTTCACAAATAATTAATTACTCAACTATCTAATCATCATCAGTGAATAGTAACGAATATTCATAAATATCAACTACTCACTGAATAGAAAACTATTCACTGAATAGCTAGAAGGCTAATTTCTTAGAGTATATTCTATGTTCTAAGGTAAATTTCATAGAAAACTTCAAAAAGGATGAAAGTGTGGCGGTTTCTCATAAAGCTCCACATAGCAACAATAAACAAAGCATTCGGTAGCCTAGACGTTAAGAGGTAGACTCACTCACCGAGATGCGACAAGGTGCCGGGTTCGAGTCCCGGCGGCTCCCGATAATAATAAATTCCCCAAGCGTCTGTGACACGGCACACACAATTATACCAAAGTCACACTGATGAGTCCGGTGTGTGTGCCAGGGACGAAACGCATGAGTAGGCATATGTGCTATCCAACAAAAGTATGTTCGCTTTCTTGGGTTGGCAGATCGAATGTCCCTATTATCGGGAACAAAAAATAATTTCGGAAATTTGTACCTTGGTCGGGAGACACAAAAATAATATTAAAGTAAATATAATAATTTAACATAATTGTTATATTCCACTAAAGATCGAAATGTCGAAATATCAACAGACAATGGTTTTCTCATTACCTATGTTATAATTATCAACAGAATTTAATATTTATTTTTCAGCTTGCCACATCTATCAGAATCAATTATAACCATATATAAGGGGTACATTTGTATTTATCTATGAATATAACCACGCTTAAAATGAAACCACGGAATGCAGATTACAGAAACCACAAAATACAAATATACCCCTAGCTACACTAGCGCCATCTATTTATCCTGTCCGCTGGACACTTTTTCAATGCGAACTGTGGACCATAGATTACAATAAAATTAAGCTGGAAATGAAGAAACGAAATACAGATAATTTTGTGGGATTGGAATTTTTTATTTCGAGCACAGTTTAGAAACTATCTGTTTGAAAATTATTATTATTATCATATATATTATTATTGAAATTTAATATGAGGCGCACGCGCACTTCTATATTCTACCTTATAGACTAAGGGCCAGTTGCACCATTTGCCTAAACATTAATTAAAAATTTAAACGTTGATTACTCTATGATTTCTCAAGAGAAATCAGAAATTAATCAATGTTTGAATTTTAATCAATGTTTAGGCAAATGGTGCAACTGGCCCCTAATATTAGGTATATGGCTCGACCTGTACATAGTTAAGAAGAAGAAAAATATTCTATGTTCGTCAACCATGCCGGGTTGACAAATTGTAAGTAACCTCAGTTTAGCGAACATTCTTTCAAGAGTTACTTTATAAACAGTTGTTGAAGTGATATTTCTAGTGGAAAGTTTCATGTTTGAATATAAAATTGTTTGAATATGGAGGTAATTTTTTTAATACTAGCTTAGGGTTGTTTTAATTTATTCGAATATTTTCAAATATCAGTTATATTTCATGTAGTTAGTTTTTTTTTATTGGTTTATGGATTTTCAACCATCATAACAAAAAATTTATTACAATTCATGAAATTTCGACTTTTTAGTTTGTTTTCATGTTTTCTGGAAGTCATAGACTACTCCATTCAATGAGAAATTGCAGTTTTCCTTAGTTGAAGTTTTTCCTCGAAATCTCCTTAAGTATAGAATTTGCTTGAGACCCCTCTCTTTTTATATCTACGTAAAATTGTCTTAATGAACAAAAAAATATGCGGCGCACGCGCACTTCTATATTTTACCCAATAGACAAAGGGCCAGTTGCACCATTTGCCTAAACATTAATTAAAAATTTAAACGTTGATTACTCTATGATTTCTCGAAAGAAATCAGAAATTAATCAATGTTTAAATTTTAATCAATGTTCAGGCAAATGGTGCAACTTGCCCCTAATATTAGGTATATGGCTCGATCTGTACATAGTTAAGAAGAAGAAAAATATTCTATGTTCGTCAACCATGCCGGGTTGACAAATTGTAAGTAACCTCAGTTCAGCGAACATTCTTCAAAGAGTTACTTTATAAACAGTTGTTGAAGTGATATTTCTAGTGGAAAGTTTCATGTTTAAATAGTTAATTGCTTGAATATGGAGGTAATTTTTTTAATACTAGCTTAGGGATATTTTCATTTATTCGAATATTTCCAAATATCAGTTATATTTTATGTAGTTGTTTTTTTTTATTGGTTTATGAATTTTCAACTTTCTTAACGAAAAATTTATTACAATTCAAGAAATTTCGACTTTTTAGTTTCTTTTCATGTTTTCTGGAAGTCATAGACTACTCCATTCAATGAGAAATTGCAGTTTTTCTTAGTTGAAGTTTTTCCTCGAAAACTCTTCAAGTATAGAGTTTGCTTGAGACCCCTCTCTTTTTATATCTACGTAAATTTGACTGAATGAATAAAAAAATAAAGATTTTTCCGAAAAACTTTTCATTAGATATCTATAGGAATCTCTTCAACTTATGAACTGTTCAGCTTATACTCAAGTATTGCCATATTGCTGAAATTATCATCAACCAAGCATTCTGATAATGCACTAATATACTGGGTGTGCCGTTTGAGATAAGAAGGTAGTAATCTGAAATTGATTAAATTTTCAGCACAAAATTATTATTAGTTTTCCATAAACAATAAGCCATCGCGGTGAATCACTCTGTACATCATTATCATTCAGCCTTTTGCTTCCACTGAGGGATATAAATTTCGCCTTACTGGTTTATGACTGTTTTGCAATTATCTCTTGCCAAGCGTTTTTATAGACTATTTCAAGGGACTTTGGATATACTATATACAGAAATATTATAATTTCCAAAATGATTTCCACTATTATATTGTTATTTTTTTTTTCAGAATCTACATTTCTTGGAGTTAACTCAGTTAGAAGAAGAAGAGGTATTATTAATAATATATTATTTACCAATTCTAGTGAATACAAATTACCCTGTAGAGTCGAACAAAAAATTTCTGCAAGTAAGTATAGAGATCTTAAAAGAATTATTCATGGTCAATATGAATATGTAATATAATAATGAATCAACTAATATCAACTTTTTCAGAAAATGAGTGTAGAAAATCTGTAATCAATTACAATGGATTATCAATTACAAAACCTTTTATCCAGAATGAGAAGACAGGAAAACATTCGAAACCTTCAACTCCCCCTAGTTCAGCTGTAAAAACAGTTGAAATTAATGCAAGAGATAATACAGAGATAATCAAAAATGATACAATTTCCAATAGGACAATTGAAAAAATTGAAAGTAGCATCTCGAATAAAAATGAATCTAAAATTGAGGAGCCCACAGTAAATGTATGGAAAAAATCATGGGCTAGTCTATTTGATAAAGATGTTAAAACAATATCGAATGAGAAAATAGACAATAAAATTAATGATTCACATGTAACACCTTTAAAACATACAAAAGTAGTCAAAAAAATAGATTCAGCCACTCATATGTTAGGAGGTCATTTCAAAACCATATCTTTTTTTATATATTTATCTTACTTTCAACTAACAATTTGCTAACATCTACAGTAGATAATTATTTTACTTAGTTGAACCCATTTTACTTGATGAAAAGTGGAATGCTTTGGTTTTCACCTACAGATATCAGTGAAAATTCAAGTTTCTATCATGGTTAGTGATATTTTTAAATTTTCAGAATTTCTCAAGAACTATTAAATTGCTGGGACGCAAACCAGTTTTAAATCCAGGTGTTTACGAAACAAAAGTAACTTTTGTTTTATAAACTCAATATTACAAGCCTTACTTGCTTGCCCACCACTTTGTAATCTCCTCAAACGGCTATCAGAGAACTTCACTCACAATGATGCACTGAAATCAATAACAATGAGTGAAAATATGTAAGTATGAACAATTATCCAAGTAAGCCGTTCCACATTGTTGATTATCTTGGGCTCGGATGTCACGCAGGTAGCTGTAATCTCCCACGTGGTAAGGTCAATTGCTGCTGTAACCACGAATGCACGACTGACTTCTGTTGTTGATTTCATTCGTTTGTTATTTTCTTCAATGATTCTCATTCTAACACTTTTCATCGTATTGCACAGGGACGAAAGCTTGACACGCGTGTCTAAGGAAACCACATTGGTATAAGGGAATGTTCTTACTTCATTCTTTCTGTATAATGATCAATTATCCAAATAAGCCATTCCACATTGTTGATTTTCTTGGACTCGGATGTCACGCAGGTAGCTATAATCTCCCACGTGGTGAGGTCAATTGCTGCTGTAACCACAAATGCACGACTGACTTCTGTTGTTGATTTCATTCGTTTGTTATTTTCTTCAATGTTTCTCATTCTAACACTTTTCATCGTAATGCACAGGGACGAAAGCTTGACACACGTGTCTATGGAAACCACATTGGTATAAGAGACTGTTCTTACTTCATTCTTTCTGTATAATGATCAATTATCCAAGTAAGCCATTCCACATTGTTGATTTTCTTGGACTCGGATGTCACGCAGGTAGCTATAATCTCCCACGTGGTAAGGTCAATTGCTGCTGTAATCACAAATGCACGACTGACTTCTGTTGTTGATTTGATTTGTTTGTTATTTCCTTCAATGTTTCTCATTCTAACACTTCTCATCGTATTGCACAGGGACGAAAGCTTGACACACGTGTCTATGGAAACCACATTGGTATAAGGGACTGTTCTTATTCCCTTCTTTCTGTATAATGATCAATTATCCAAGTAAGCCATTCAACATTGTTGATTTTCTTGGACTCGGATGACACGCAGGTAGCTATTATCTCTCACGTGGTAAGGTCAATTGCTGCTGTAACCACAAATGCACGACTGACTTCTGTTGTTGATTTCATTCGTTTGTTATTTTCTTCAATGTTTCTCATTCTAACACATTTCATCGTATTGCACAGGGACGAAAGCTTGACACACGTGTCTAAGGAAACCACTTTGGTATAAGGGACTGTTCTTATTCCCTTCTTTTTGTTCAATCAACAATTATCCAAGTAAGCCATTCCACATTGTTGATTTTCTTGGACTCGGATGTCACGCCGGTAGCTATAATCTCCCACGTGGTAAGGTCAATTGCTGCTGTAACCACAAATGCACGACTGACTTCTGTTGTTGATTTCATTCGTTTGTTATTTTCTTCAATGTTTCTCATTCTAACACATTTCATCGTATTGCACAGGGACGAAAGCTTGACACACGTGTCTATGGAAACCACATTGGTATAAGGGACTGTTCTTACTTCATTCTTTCTGTATAATGATCAATTATCCAAGTAAGCCATTCCACATTGTTGATTTTCTTGGACTCGGATGTCACGCAGGTAGCTATAATCTCCCACGTGGTAAGGTCAATTGCTGCTGTAATCACAAATGCACGACTGACTTCTGTTGTTGATTTGATTTGTTTGTTATTTCCTTCAATGTTTCTCATTCTAACACTTTTCATCGTATTGCACAGGGACGAAAGCTTGACACGCGTGTCTAAGGAAACCACTTTGGTATGAGGGACTGTTCTTATTCCCTTCTTCTTGTTAAATGAACAATTATCCAAGTAAGCCATTCCACATTGTTGATTTTCTTGGACTCGGATGACACGCAGGTAGCTATTATCTCTCACGTGGTAAGGTCAATTGCTGCTGTAACCACAAATGCACGACTGACTTCTGTTGTTGATTTCATTCGTTTGTTATTTTCTTCAATGTTTCTCATTCTAACACATTTCATCGTATTGCACAGGGACGAAAGCTTGACACACGTGTCTATGGAAACCACATTGGTATAAGAGACTGTTCTTACTTCATTCTTTCTGTATAATGATCAATTATCCAAGTAAGCCATTCCACATTGTTGATTTTCTTGGACTCGGATGTCACGCAGGTAGCTATAATCTCCCACGTGGTAAGGTCAATTGCTGCTGTAATCACAAATGCACGACTGACTTCTGTTGTTGATTTGATTTGTTTGTTATTTCTTTCAATGTTTCTCATTCTAACACTTCTCATCGTATTGCACAGGGACGAAAGCTTGACACACGTGTCTATGGAAACCACATTGGTATAAGGGACTGTTCTTATTCCTTTCTTTCTGTATAATGATCAATTATCCAAGTAAGCCATTCAACATTGTTGATTTTCTTGGACTCGGATGACACGCAGGTAGCTATTATCTCTCACGTGGTAAGGTCAATTGCTGCTGTAACCACAAATGCACGACTGACTTCTGTTGTTGATTTCATTTGTTTGTTATTTCCTTTAATGTTTCTCATTCTAACATTTCTCATCGTATTGCACAGGGACGAAAGCTTGACACACGTGTCTAAGGAAACCACTTTGGTATAAGGGACTGTTCTTATTCCCTTCTTTTTGTTTAATGAACAATTATCCAAGTAAGCCGTTCCACATTGTTGATTTTCTTGGGCTCGGATGTCACGCAGGTAGCTGTAATCTCCCACGTGGTAAGGTCAATTGCTGCTGTAACCACGAATGCACGACTGACTTCTGTTGTTGATTTCATTCGTTTGTTATTTTCTTCAATGATTCTCATTCTAACACTTTTCATCGTATTGCACAGGGACGAAAGCTTGACACGCGTGTCTAAGGAAACCACTTTGGTATAAGGGACTGTTCTTATTCCCTTCTTTTTGTTTAATGAACAATTATCCAAGTAAGCCATTCCACATTGTTGATTTTCTTGGACTCGGATGTCACGCAGGTAGCTATAATCTCCCACGTGGTGAGGTCAATTGCTGCTGTAACCACAAATGCACGACTGACTTCTGTTGTTGATTACATTCGTTTGTTATTTTCTTCAATGATTCTCATTCTAACACTTTTCATCGTATTGCACAGGGACGAAAGCTTGACACGCGTGTATAAGGAAACCACTTTGGTATAAGGGACTGTTCTTATTTCCTTCTTTTTGTTTGATGAACAATTATCCAAGTAAGCAATTCCACATTGTTGATTTTCTTGGACTCGGATGTCACGCAGGTAGCTATAATCTCCCACGTGGTGAGGTCAATTGCTGCTGTAACCACAAATGCACGACTGACTTCTGTTGTTGATTTCATTCGTTTGTTATTTTCTTCAATGATTCTCATTCCAGCACTTTTCATCGTATTGCACAGGGACGAAAGCTTGACACGCGTGTCTAAGGAAACCACTTTGGTATAAGGGACTGTTCTTATTCCCTTCTTTTTGTTTAATGAACAATTATCCAAGTAAGCCGTTCCACATTGTTGATTTTCTTGGGCTCGGATGTCACGCAGGTAGCTGTAATCTCCCACGTGGTAAGGTCAATTGCTGCTGTAACCACAAATGCACGACTGACTTCTGTTGTTGATTTCATTTGTTTGTTATTTCCTTCTATGTTTCTCATTCTAACACTTTTCATCGTATTGCACAGGGACGAAAGCTTGACACACATGTCTGAGAAAACCACTTTGGTATGAGGGACTGTTCTTATTCCCTTTTTTTTGTTTAATCAACAATTATCCAAGTAAGCCATTCCACATTGTTGATTTTCTTGGAATGGGATGTCACGCATGTAGCTACAATCTCTCAATTGGTAAGGTCAATTGCTACTGTAACCAAAACTGGACGGCTGACTTCTGTTGTTGATTTCATTTGTTTGTTATTTCCTCCAATATTTCTTATTAAGCCATTCCACATTTTTGATTTCCTCCCACGTGGTAAGGTCAATTGCTGCTGTAACCAAAACTGGACGGTTGACTTCTGTTGTTGATTTCATTCGTTTGTTATTTCCTTCAATGTTTCTTACTCTAACACTTTCTGTCGTATTGCTGAGGGATGAAAGCTTGACACACGTGTCTAAGGAAACCACTTTGGTATAAAGGACTGTTCTTATTTCCTTTTTTTTTGTTTAATCAACAATTATCCGAGTAGGCCATTCCACATTGTTGATTTTCTTGGACTCGGATGTCTCGCAGGTAGCTATAATCTCCCACGTGGTAAGGTCAATTGCTGCTGTAACCACAAATGCACGACTGACTTCTGTTGTTGATTTCATTTGTTTGTTATTTCCTTCTATGTTTCTCATTCTAACACTTTTCATCGTATTGCACAAGGACGAAAGCTTGACACGCGTGTCTAAGGAAACCACTTTGGTATAAGAGACTGTTCTTATTCCCTTCTTTTTGTTTAATGAACAATTATCCAAGTAAGCCATTGCACATTGTTGATTTTCTTGGACTCGGATGTCACGCAGGTAGCTATAATATCCCACGTGGTAAGGTCAATTGCTGCTGTAACCACAAATGCACGACTGACTTCGTTTGTTGATTTCATTTGTTTGTTATTTCATTCTATGATTCTCATTCTAACACTTTTCATCGTATTGCACAGGGACGAAAGCTTGACACACGTGCCTAAGGAAACCACTTTGGTATAAGGGAATGTTCTTATTTCCTTTCTTTTTGTTTAATGAACAATTATCCAAGTAAGCCATTCCACATTGTTGATTTTCTTGGACTCGGATGACACGCGGGTAGCTATAATCTCCCACGTGGTAAGGTCAATTGCTGCTGTAACCACAATTGGACGGCTGACTTCTGTTGTTGATTTCATTTGTTTGTTATTTCCTTCAATGTTCCTCATTCTAACACTTCTCATCGTATTGCACAGGGACGAAAGCTTGACACACGTGTCTAAGGAAACCACTTTGGTATAAGGGACTGTTCTTACTTCATTCTTTCTGTATAATGATCAATTATCCAAGTAAGTCATGCCACATTGTTGATTTTCTTGGACTCGGATGTCATGCAGGTATCTATAATCTCCCACGTGGTAAGGTCAATTGCTGCTGTAATCACAAATGCACGACTGACTTCTGTTGTTGATTTGATTTGTTTGTTATTTCCTTCAATGTTTCTCATTCTAACACTTCTCATCGTATTGCACAGGGACGAAAGCTTGACACACGTGTCTAAGGAAACCACATTGGTATAAGGGACTGTTCTTATTCCCTTCTTTCTGTATGATGATCAATTATCCAAGTAAGCCATTCCACATTATTGATTTTCTTGGACTCGGATGACACGCAGGTAGCTATAATCTTTAACGTGGTAAGGTCAATTGCTGCTGTAACCACAAATGCACGACTGACTTCTGTTGTTGATTTCATTTGTTTGTTATTTCCTTCAATGTTTCTCATTCTAACACTTTTCATCGTATTGCACAGGGACGAAAGCTTGACACACGTGTCTAAGGAAATCACTTTGGTATAAGGGACTGTTCTTATTCCCTTCTTTTTGTTTAATGAACAATTATCCAAGTAAGCCGTTCCACATTGTTGATTTTCTTGGACTCGGATGACAGGCAGGTAGCAATAATCTTTTACGTGGTAAGGTCAATTGCTGCTGTAACCACAAATGCACGACTGACTTCTGTTGTTGATTTCATTCGTTTGTTATTTTCTTCAATGTTTCTCATTCTAACAATTTCCATCGTATTGCACAGGGACGAAAGCTTGACACGCGTGTCTAAGGAAACCACTTTGGTATAAGGGACTGTTCTTATTCCCTTCTTTTTGTTTAATGAACAATTATCCAAGCCATTTCACATTGTTGATTTTCTTGGACTCGGATGTCACGCAGGTAGCTATAATCTTCCACGTGGTGAGGTCAATTGCTGCTGTAACCACAAATGCACGACTGACTTCTGTTGTTGATATCATTCGTTTGTTATTTTCTTCAATGTTTCTCATTCTAACACTTTTCATCGTATTGCACAGGGACGAAAGCTTGACACACGTGTCTAAGGAAACCACTTTGGTATAAGGGACTGTTCTTATTCCCTTCTTTTTGTTCAATCAACAATTATCCAAGTAAGCCATTCCACATTGTTGATTTTCTTGGACTCGGATGTCACGCCGGTAGCTATAATCTCCCACGTGGTAAGGTCAATTGCTGCTGTAACCACAAATGCACGACTGACTTCTGTTGTTGATTTCATTCGTTTGTTATTTTCTTCAATGTTTCTCATTCTAACACATTTCATCGTATTGCACAGGGACGAAAGCTTGACACACGTGTCTATGGAAACCACATTGGTATAAGGGACTGTTCTTACTTCATTCTTTCTGTATAATGATCAATTATCCAAGTAAGCCATTCCACATTGTTGATTTTCTTGGACTCGGATGTCACGCAGGTAGCTATAATCTCCCACGTGGTAAGGTCAATTGCTGCTGTAATCACAAATGCACGACTGACTTCTGTTGTTGATTTGATTTGTTTGTTATTTCCTTCAATGTTTCTCATTCTAACACTTTTCATCGTATTGCACAGGGACGAAAGCTTGACACGCGTGTCTAAGGAAACCACTTTGGTATGAGGGACTGTTCTTATTCCCTTCTTCTTGTTAAATGAACAATTATCCAAGTAAGCCATTCCACATTGTTGATTTTCTTGGACTCGGATGACACGCAGGTAGCTATTATCTCTCACGTGGTAAGGTCAATTGCTGCTGTAACCACAAATGCACGACTGACTTCTGTTGTTGATTTCATTCGTTTGTTATTTTCTTCAATGTTTCTCATTCTAACACATTTCATCGTATTGCACAGGGACGAAAGCTTGACACACGTGTCTATGGAAACCACATTGCTATAAGAGACTGTTCTTACTTCATTCTTTCTGTATAATGATCAATTATCCAAGTAAGCCATTCCACATTGTTGATTTTCTTGGACTCGGATGTCACGCAGGTAGCTATAATCTCCCACGTGGTAAGGTCAATTGCTGCTGTAATCACAAATGCACGACTGACTTCTGTTGTTGATTTGATTTGTTTGTTATTTCCTTCAATGTTTCTCATTCTAACACTTCTCATCGTATTGCACAGGGACGAAAGCTTGACACACGTGTCTATGGAAACCACATTGGTATAAGGGACTGTTCTTATTCCCTTCTTTCTGTATAATGATCAATTATCCAAGTAAGCCATTCAACATTGTTGATTTTCTTGGACTCGGATGACACGCAGGTAGCTATTATCTCTCACGTGGTAAGGTCAATTGCTGCTGTAACCACAAATGCACGACTGACTTCTGTTGTTGATTTCATTTGTTTGTTATTTCCTTTAATGTTTCTCATTCTAACATTTCTCATCGTATTGCACAGGGACGAAAGCTTGACACACGTGTCTAAGGAAACCACTTTGGTATAAGGGACTGTTCTTATTCCCTTCTTTTTGTTTAATGAACAATTATCCAAGTAAGCCGTTCCACATTGTTCATTTTCTTGGGCTCGGATGTCACGCAGGTAGCTGTAATCTCCCACGTGGTAAGGTCAATTGCTGCTGTAACCACAAATGCACGACTGACTTCTGTTGTTGATTTCATTCGTTTGTTATTTTCTTCAATGTTTCTCATTCTAACACTTTTCATCGTATTGCACAGGGACGAAAGCTTGACACGCGTGTCTAAGGAAACCACTTTGGTATAAGGGACTGTTCTTATTCCCTTCTTTTTGTTTAATGAACAATTATCCAAGTAAGCCGTTCCACATTGTTGATTTTCTTGGGCTCGGATGTCACGCAGGTAGCTGTAATCTCCCACGTGGTAAGGTCAATTGCTGCTGTAACCACGAATGCACGACTGACTTCTGTTGTTGATTTCATTCGTTTGTTATTTTCTTCAATGATTCTCATTCTAACACTTTTCATCGTATTGCACAGGGACGAAAGCTTGACACGCGTGTCTAAGGAAACCACTTTGGTATAAGGGACTGTTCTTATTCCCTTCTTTTTGTTTAATGAACAATTATCCAAGTAAGCCATTCCACATTGTTGATTTTCTTGGACTCGGATGTCACGCAGGTAGCTATAATCTCCCACGTGGTGAGGTCAATTGCTGCTGTAACCACAAATGCACGACTGACTTCTGTTGTTGATTACATTCGTTTGTTATTTTCTTCAATGATTCTCATTCTAACACTTTTCATCGTATTGCACAGGGACGAAAGCTTGACACGCGTGTATAAGGAAACCACTTTGGTATAAGGGACTGTTCTTATTCCCTTCTTTTTGTTTGATGAACAATTATCCAAGTAAGCAATTCCACATTGTTGATTTTCTTGGACTCGGATGTCACGCAGGTAGCTATAATCTCCCACGTGGTGAGGTCAATTGCTGCTGTAACCACAAATGCACGACTGACTTCTGTTGTTGATTTCATTCGTTTGTTATTTTCTTCAATGATTCTCATTCCAGCACTTTTCATCGTATTGCACAGGGACGAAAGCTTGACACGCGTGTCTAAGGAAACCACTTTGGTATAAGGGACTGTTCTTATTCCCTTCTTTTTGTTTAATGAACAATTATCCAAGTAAGCCATTCCACATTGTTGATTTTCTTGGACTAGGATGTCACGCAGCTATCTATAATCTCCCACGTGGAAAGGTCAATTGCTGCTGTAACCACAAATGCACGACTGACTTCTGTTGTTGATTTCATTTGTTTGTTATTTCCTTCTATGTTTCTCATTCTAACACTTTTCATCGTATTGCACAGGGACGAAAGCTTGACACACATGTCTGAGAAAACCACTTTGGTATGAGGGACTGTTCTTATTCCCTTTTTTTTGTTTAATCAACAATTATCCAAGTAAGCCATTCCACATTGTTGATTTTCTTGGAATGGGATGTCACGCATGTAGCTACAATCTCTCAATTGGTAAGGTCAATTGCTACTGTAACCAAAACTGGACGGCTGACTTCTGTTGTTGATTTCATTTGTTTGTTATTTCCTCCAATATTTCTTATTAAGCCATTCCACATTTTTGATTTCCTCCCACGTGGTAAGGTCAATTGCTGCTGTAACCAAAACTGGACGGTTGACTTCTGTTGTTGATTTCATTCGTTTGTTATTTCCTTCAATGTTTCTTACTCTAACACTTTCTGTCGTATTGCTGAGGGATGAAAGCTTGACACACGTGTCTAAGGAAACCACTTTGGTATAAAGGACTGTTCTTATTTCCTTTTTTTTTGTTTAATCAACAATTATCCGAGTAGGCCATTCCACATTGTTGATTTTCTTGGACTCGGATGTCTCGCAGGTAGCTATAATCTCCCACGTGGTAAGGTCAATTGCTGCTGTAACCACAAATGCACGACTGACTTCTGTTGTTGATTTCATTTGTTTGTTATTTCCTTCTATGTTTCTCATTCTAACACTTTTCATCGTATTGCACAAGGACGGAAGCTTGACACGCGTGTCTAAGGAAACCACTTTGGTATAAGAGACTGTTCTTATTCCCTTCTTTTTGTTTAATGAACAATTATCCAAGTAAGCCATTCCACATTGTTGATTTTCTTGGACTCGGATGTCACGCAGGTAGCTATAATATCCCACGTGGTAAGGTCAATTGCTGCTGTAACCACAAATGCACGACTGACTTCGTTTGTTGATTTCATTTGTTTGTTATTTCATTCTATGATTCTCATTCTAACACTTTTCATCGTATTGCACAGGGACGAAAGCTTGACACACGTGCCTAAGGAAACCACTTTGGTATAAGGGAATGTTCTTATTTCCTTTCTTTTTGTTTAATGAACAATTATCCAAGTAAGCCATTCCACATTGTTGATTTTCTTGGACTCGGATGACACGCGGGTAGCTATTATCTCCCACGTGGTAAGGTCAATTGCTGCTGTAACCACAATTGGACGGCTGACTTCTGTTGTTGATTTCATTTGTTTGTTATTTCCTTCAATGTTCCTCATTCTAACACTTCTCATCGTATTGCACAGGGACGAAAGCTTGACACACGTGTCTAAGGAAACCACTTTGGTATAAGGGACTGTTCTTACTTCATTCTTTCTGTATAATGATCAATTATCCAAGTAAGTCATTCCACATTGTTGATTTTCTTGGACTCGGATGTCATGCAGGTATCTATAATCTCCCACGTGGTAAGGTCAATTGCTGCTGTAATCACAAATGCACGACTGACTTCTGTTGTTGATTTGATTTGTTTGTTATTTCCTTCAATGTTTCTCATTCTAACACTTCTCATCGTATTGCACAGGGACGAAAGCTTGACACACGTGTCTAAGGAAACCACATTGGTATAAGGGACTGTTCTTATTCCCTTCTTTCTGTATGATGATCAATTATCCAAGTAAGCCATTCCACATTATTGATTTTCTTGGACTCGGATGACACGCAGGTAGCTATAATCTTTAACGTGGTAAGGTCAATTGCTGCTGTAACCACAAATGCACGACTGACTTCTGTTGTTGATTTCATTTGTTTGTTATTTCCTTCAATGTTTCTCATTCTAACACTTTTCATCGTATTGCACAGGGACGAAAGCTTGACACACGTGTCTAAGGAAATCACTTTGGTATAAGGGACTGTTCTTATTCCCTTCTTTTTGTTTAATGAACAATTATCCAAGTAAGCCGTTCCACATTGTTGATTTTCTTGGACTCGGATGACACGCAGGTAGCAATAATCTTTTACGTGGTAAGGTCAATTGCTGCTGTAACCACAAATGCACGACTGACTTCTGTTGTTGATTTCATTCGTTTGTTATTTTCTTCAATGTTTCTCATTCTAACAAGCTTGACACGCGTGTCTAAGGAAACCACTTTGGTATAAGGGACTGTTCTTATTCCCATCTTTTTGTTTAATGAACAATTATCCAAGCCATTTCACATTGTTGATTTTCTTGGACTCGGATGTCACGCAGGTAGCTATAATCTTCCACGTGGTGAGGTCAATTGCTGCTGTAACCACAAATGCACGACTGACTTCTGTTGTTGATATCATTCGTTTGTTATTTTCTTCAATGTTTCTCATTCTAACACTTTTCATCGTATTGCACAGGGACGAAAGCTTGACACACGTGTCTAAGGAAACCACTTTGGTATAAGGGACTGTTCTTATTCCCTTCTTTTTGTTCAATCAACAATTATCCAAGTAAGCCATTCCACATTGTTGATTTTCTTGGACTCGGATGTCACGCCGGTAGCTATAATCTCCCACGTGGTAAGGTCAATTGCTGCTGTAACCACAAATGCACGACTGACTTCTGTTGTTGATTTCATTCGTTTGTTATTTTCTTCAATGTTTCTCATTCTAACACATTTCATCGTATTGCACAGGGACGAAAGCTTGACACACGTGTCTATGGAAACCACATTGGTATAAGGGACTGTTCTTACTTCATTCTTTCTGTATAATGATCAATTATCCAAGTAAGCCATTCCACATTGTTGATTTTCTTGGACTCGGATGTCACGCAGGTAGCTATAATCTCCCACGTGGTAAGGTCAATTGCTGCTGTAATCACAAATGCACGACTGACTTCTGTTGTTGATTTGATTTGTTTGTTATTTCCTTCAATGTTTCTCATTCTAACACTTTTCATCGTATTGCACAGGGACGAAAGCTTGACACGCGTGTCTAAGGAAACCACTTTGGTATGAGGGACTGTTCTTATTCCCTTCTTCTTGTTAAATGAACAATTATCCAAGTAAGCCATTCCACATTGTTGATTTTCTTGGACTCGGATGTCACGCAGGTAGCTATAATCTCCCACGTGGTAAGGTCAATTGCTGCTGTAACCACAAATGCACGACTGACTTCTGTTGTTGATTTAATTCGTTTGTTATTTTCTTCAATGTTTCTCATTCTAACACTTTTCATCGTATTGCACAGTGACGAAAGCTTGACACACGTGTCTAAGGAAACCACTTTGGTATGAGAAACTGCTCTTCTTCCCTTTTTTCTTTTTGATGAACAATTATCCAAGTAAGCCATTCCACATTGTTGATTTTCTTGGACTAGGATGTCACGCAGGTAGCTATAATCTCCCACGTGGTAAGATCAATTGCTGCTTTAACAATAAATGGACGGCTGACTTCTTTTGTTGATTTCATTTGTTTGAAATTTCCTTCAATGTTTCTCATTCTAACACTTTTCATCGTATTGCACACGGACGAAAGCTTGACACACGTGTCTAAGGAATCCACACTGGTATGAGGGACTGTTCTTATTCCCTTTTTTCTGTTAGATGAACAATTATCCAGATCAGCCTTTTCACATTGTTGATTTTCTTGGACTCGGATGTCACGCAGGTAGCTATAATCTCCCACGTGGTAAGATCAATTGCTGCTTTAACAATGAATGGACGGCTGACTTCTTTTGTTGATTTCATTTGTTTGTTATTAAATTCAATGTTTCTCATTCTAACACTTTTCATCGTATTGCACAGGGACGAAAGCTTGACACACGTGTCTAAGGAAACCACATTGATATAATGGACTGTACTTATTCTCTTCTTTTTGTTTGATGAACAATTATCCAAGTAAGCCATTTCACATTGTTGTTTTTCTTGGTCTCGGATGTCACGTAGGTAGCTGTAATCTCTCATTTGGTGAGGTCAATTGCTGCTGTAACCACAAATGCACGACTGACCTCTGTTGTTGATTTCATTCGTTTGTTATTTCCTTCAATCTTCCTCATTCTAACACTTTTCATCTTATTGCACAGAGACGAAAGCTTGGCACACGTGTCTAAGGAAACCACATTAATATAAGGGACTGTTCTTATTCTCTTCTTTTTGTTTAATGAACAATTATCCAAGTAAGCCATTTCACATTGTTGTTTTTCTTGGTCTCGGATGTCACGCAGGTAGCTATAATCTCTCAATTGGTAAGGTCAATTGCTGCTGTAACCACAAATGCACGACTGACTTCTATTGTTGATTTCATTTGTTTGTTATTTCCTTCAATCTTCCTCATTCTAACACTTTTTATCGTATTGCACAGAGACGAAAGCTTGACACACGTGTCTAAGGAAACCACATTGATATAAGGGACTGTTCTTATTCTCTTCTTTTCGTTTAATGAACAATTATCCAAGTAAGCCATTTCACATTGTTGTTTTTCTTGGTCTCGGATGTCACGTATGTAGCTACAATCTCTGAATTGTTAAGTTCAATTGCTGCTGTAACCAAAACTGGACGGCTGACTTCTGTTGTTGATTTCATTTGTTTGTTATTTCCTCCAATGTTTCTTATTAAGCCATTCCACATTTTTGATTTCCTCCCACGTGTTAAGGTCAATTGCTGCTGTATCCAAAACTGGACGGTTGACTTCTGTTGTTGATTTCATTCGTTTGTTATTTCCTTCAATGTTTCTTACTCTAACACTTTTTGTCGTATTGCTGAGGGATGAAAGCTTGACACACGTGTCTAAGGAAACCACTTTGGTATAAAGGACTGTTCTCATTTCCTTTTTTTTGTTTAATCAACAATTATCCAAGTAGGCCATTCCACATTGTCGATTTTCTTGGACTCGGATGTCTCGCAGGTAGCTATAATCTCCCACGTGGTAAGGTCAATTGCTGCTGTAACCACAAATGCACGACTGACTTCTGTTGTTGATTTCATTTGTTTACCTCATGCACTCGAATCATGTAATTTTTTTTTGTTTCACAAAAATCACAAATATACCAGTCATGAACTCTGAATTAACCTATATTTATAATGACCCAAAACAAAACACTCATTAATTTCCGTTTTATAACCTATTATTCTTTTTCCTGGGTCAGAACAATTTTTTTGGAGAATTCTCGTCTCTGATTACTATAAAATTTCTTTCTTCTATTGGTCCTCTAATTCACTCGAAAATCAAAACTTAGTTGAATAATTACTCAAAAAAAAGTTCTGTCCAAGGTCAAATTGGATTTCTCTGAATTTTATCATCCTGGATATTAGACATGAGAACTCAGAATATATTGAATTTCTCTCTTACTACAGTTAAAGGTCTGTGTTTATAATTTACATCTGGTGTACGCTAGTAATTTCGATTGTCTGGGATACCAACTATTCAATGGCATAGGCCTCGATTTGGTAACATTTTGGATGTTCCACCATTTAGGAGGTGAGTTCAAAACCATATCTTTTTTTATATATCTATCTTACTTTCAACTAACAATTTGCTTACATCTACAGTAGATAATTATTTTACTTAGTTGAATCCATTTTACTCGATGAAAAGTGGAATGCTTTGGTTTTCACCTACAGATATCAGTGAAAATTCAAGTTTCTATCATGGTTAGTAATATTTTTAAATTTTCAGAATTTCTCAAGAACTATTGAATTGCTGGAACGCAAACCAGTTTTAAACCCAGGTGTTTACGAAACAAAAGTAATTTTTGTTATATAAACTCAATAATACAAGCCTTACTTGCTTGCCCACCACTTTGTAATCTCCTCAAACGGCTATCAGAGAACTTCACTCACAATAATGCACTGAAATCAATAACAATGAGTGAAAATATGTAAGTATAAATTAATATAATTTGCAACTTTGATTGGATAACAATTTTATATATGTATTTTCATTATTCAACTAATCCAGGTGTAAATTTATGAATAACTTCGATAATCTGCCCAATGTAAGACGCAAGTCACGTTCAAAAAAGAAGAACAAGAAGCAAACTTTCGTCAATATAGACAATGACAATTCGTTTGAGGCCTCATCGTTTTATACGATGCTAAACGGAACACGTAGCGATTCTTTCCTTGTTGAAGGCCGACAAGAAGACGCCGAAGAAATCTTGGGCCTTCTGTTGAATGGACTCAATGATGAAATGATGGGAATAATGAAATTGATTAGCCATGACGAAAATATTCAAGCAGCTAAAAAAGAAGTGAAAATAGATGTGGATGATTGGAAAGTTATTGGTCCTAGGAACGAAGGGAATGTAACAAGAGAAATACAAATGGACAAGACACCGATTAGTGATATATTCGAAGGACTTCTCTGTTCAAGAATCCATAAAACCGGAGACGAAACTTCAGAAAATATTGAACCATTCCTAACATTGCCATTAAATATTAAGAAAGCAAATAACATATCTGAAGCATTAGAAGGCCTTACAACCAAGAACAAACTAGAGGGTCTGACATCATCGAAAACGAAAGAAACGGTTGAAGCATGGCAGCAAGTGATGATAGAGAAGTTGCCTGTAGTTTTAGTATTACATTTGAAATGCTTCGAATACAGAATGAATGGCTGCACTAAAATAATGAAGACTATAGAATTTCCCATCAATCTGCAGATTGATTCTAAAATATTATCTGGAAGGACGAATACTTCAGCGGAGAGACAATATAAATTAATATCTGTAGTATACCATGTAGGAAAGGAGGCCAGCTATGGGCATTAACTCAGTCATGAACTCTGAATTAACCTATATCTATAATGACCCAAAACAAAACACTCATTAATTTCCGTTTTATAACCTATTATTCCTTTTCCTGGGTCAGAACAATTTTTTTGGAGAATTCTCGTCTCTGATTATTATGAAATTTTTTTTTTCTATTGGTCCTCTAATTCACTTGAAAATCAAAACTCAGTTGAATAATTACTCAAAAAAAAGTTCTGTCCAAGGTCAGATTGGATTTCTTTAAATTTTATTATCCTGGATATTAGACATGAGAACTCAGAATATATTGAATTTCTCTCTTACTACAGTTGAAGGTATGTGCTTATAATTTACATCTGGTGTACGCTAGTAATTTCGATTGTCTGGGATACCAACTATTCAATGGCATAGGCCTCGATTTGGTAACATTTTGGATGTTCCACCATTTACTAATGTACATGCCTAAAACCTCTAGAATTTGCTTCTGAATAAGGATTGGTTAAGTCCATTCAATTCTTTTACATTTTTAGACCTCAGATTTAAAAGAATAGAAAAATTCGTCGTTTCGCAATTCAGAATCAAACAATAATTGACCAATGAAATAGAGTAATGTCTAGAAATGACAATGCATATGAAATATGAAAGCAAGGTTTCAAATGAATAAACTCTGCAATCGATTAAAAAGACGGCATTAAATTTCGAATGTAGAATCTTATATTGTTATTATTAGAACTCTTTATTGCTAAATTCATATGTTAGAATCTTATATTCAATTTTTATATTTTTTTATTTATAAAATCCCAATTCTATTCATGTTTCTTTGGACGAATACCAGTTTCTACTATGAAATGAATAATTACAATTCAATTGTATCTATCAATTTCAACATATGTGATCTCCAATTTCAATATCTTTCTTCAATTATTCCTGAAAAGTGATCATTCAAACTTTCATTCTTAACTTCACAAATAATTAATTACTCAACTATCTAATCATCATCAGTGAATAGTAACGAATATTCATAAATATCAACTACTCACTGAATAGAAAACTATTCACTGAATAGCTAGAAGGCTAATTTCTTAGAGTATATTCTATGTTCTAAGGTAAATTTCATAGAAAACTTCAAAAAGGATGAAAGTGTGGCGGTTTCTCATAAAGCTCCACATAGCAACAATAAACAAAGCATTCGGTAGCCTAGACGTTAAGAGGTAGACTCACTCACCGAGATGCGACAAGGTGCCGGGTTCGAGTCCCGGCGGCTCCCGATAATAATAAATTCCCCAAGCGTCTGTGACACGGCACACACAATTATACCAAAGTCACACTGATGAGTCCGGTGTGTGTGCCAGGGACGAAACGCATGAGTAGGCATCTGTGCTATCCAACAAAAGTATGTTCGCTTTCTTGGGTTGGCAGATCGAATGTCCCTATTATCGGGAACAAAAAATAATTTCGGAAATTTGTACTTTGGTCGGGAGACACAAAAATAATATTAAAGTAAATATAATAATTTAACATAATTGTTATATTCCACTAAAGATCGAAATGTCGAAATATCAACAGACAATGGTTTTCTCATTACCTATGTTATAATTATCAACAGAATTTAATATTTATTTTTCAGCTTGCCACATCTATCAGAATCAATTATAACCATATATAAGGGGTACATTTGTATTTATCTATGAATATAACCACGCTTAAAATGAAACCACGGAATGCAGATTACAGAAACCACAAAATACAAATATACCCCTAGCTACACTAGCGCCATCTATTTATCCTGTCCGCTGGACACTTTTTCAATGCGAACTGTGGACCATAGATTACAATAAAATTAAGCTGGAAATGAAGAAACGAAATACAGATAATTTTGTGGGATTGGAATTTTTTATTTCGAGCACAGTTTAGAAACTATCTGTTTGAAAATTATTATTATTATCATATATATTATTATTGAAATTTAATATGAGGCGCACGCGCACTTCTATATTCTACCTTATAGACTAAGGGCCAGTTGCACCATTTGCCTAAACATTAATTAAAAATTTAAACGTTGATTACTCTATGATTTCTCAAGAGAAATCAGAAATTAATCAATGTTTGAATTTTAATCAATGTTTAGGCAAATGGTGCAACTGGCCCCTAATATTAGGTATATGGCTCGACCTGTACATAGTTAAGAAGAAGAAAAATATTCTATGTTCGTCAACCATGCCGGGTTGACAAAATGTAAGTAACCTCAGTTTAGCGAACATTCTTTCAAGAGTTACTTTATAAACAGTTGTTGAAGTGATATTTCTAGTGGAAAGTTTCATGTTTGAATATAAAATTGTTTGAATATGGAGGTAATTTTTTTAATACTAGCTTAGGGTTGTTTTAATTTATTCGAATATTTTCAAATATCAGTTATATTTCATGTAGTTAGTTTTTTTTTATTGGTTTATGGATTTTCAACCATCATAACAAAAAATTCATTACAATTCATGAAATTTCGACTTTTTAGTTTGTTTTCATGTTTTCTGGAAGTCATAGACTACTCCATTCAATGAGAAATTGCAGTTTTCCTTAGTTGAAGTTTTTCCTCGAAATCTCCTTAAGTATAGAATTTGCTTGAGACCCCTCTCTTTTTATATCTACGTAAAATTGTCTTAATGAACAAAAAAATATGCCGCGCACGCGCACTTCTATATTTTACCCAATAGACAAAGGGCCAGTTGCACCATTTGCCTAAACATTAATTAAAAATTTAAACGTTGATTACTCTATGATTTCTCGAAAGAAATCAGAAATTAATCAATGTTTAAATTTTAATCAATGTTCAGGCAAATGGTGCAACTTGCCCCTAATATTAGGTATATGGCTCGATCTGTACATAGTTAAGAAGAAGAAAAATATTCTATGTTCGTCAACCATGCCGGGTTGACAAATTGTAAGTAACCTCAGTTCAGCGAACATTCTTCAAAGAGTTACTTTATAAACAGTTGTTGAAGTGATATTTCTAGTGGAAAGTTTCATGTTTAAATAGTTAATTGCTTGAATATGGAGGTAATTTTTTTAATACTAGCTTAGGGATATTTTCATTTATTCGAATATTTCCAAATATCAGTTATATTTTATGTAGTTGTTTTTTTTTATTGGTTTATGAATTTTCAACTTTCTTAACGAAAAATTTATTACAATTCAAGAAATTTCGACTTTTTAGTTTCTTTTCATGTTTTCTGGAAGTCATAGACTACTCCATTCAATGAGAAATTGCAGTTTTTCTTAGTTGAAGTTTTTCCTCGAAAACTCTTCAAGTATAGAGTTTGCTTGAGACCCCTCTCTTTTTATATCTACGTAAATTTGACTGAATGAATAAAAAAATAAAGATTTTTCCGAAAAACTTTTCATTAGATATCTATAGGAATCTCTTCAACTTATGAACTGTTCAGCTTATACTCAAGTATTGCCATATTGCTGAAATTATCATCAACCAAGCATTCTGATAATGCACTAATATACTGGGTGTGCCGTTTGAGATAAGAAGGTAGTAATCTGAAATTGATTAAATTTTCAGCACAAAATTATTATTAGTTTTCCATAAACAATAAGCCATCGCGGTGAATCACTCTGTACATCATTATCATTCAGCCTTTTGCTTCCACTGAGGGATATAAATTTCGCCTTACTGGTTTATGACTGTTTTGCAATTATCTCTGGCCAAGCGTTTTTATAGACTATTTCAAGGGACTTTGGATATACTATATACAGAAATATTATAATTTCCAAAATGATTTCCACTATTATATTGTTATTTTTTTTTTCAGAATCTACATTTCTTGGAGTTAACTCAGTTAGAAGAAGAAGAGGTATTATTAATAATATATTATTTACCAATTCTAGTGAATACAAATTACCCTGTAGAGTCGAACAAAAAATTTCTGCAAGTAAGTATAGAGATCTTAAAAGAATTATTCATGGTCAATATGAATATGTAATATAATAATGAATCAACTAATATCAACTTTTTCAGAAAATGAGTGTAGAAAATCTGTAATCAATTACAATGGATTATCAATTACAAAACCTTTTATCCAGAATGAGAAGACAGGAAAACATTCGAAACCTTCAACTCCCCCTAGTTCAGCTGTAAAAACAGTTGAAATTAATGCAAGAGATAATACAGAGATAATCAAAAATGATACAATTTCCAATAGGACAATTGAAAAAATTGAAAGTAGCATCTCGAATAAAAATGAATCTAAAATTGAGGAGCCCACAGTAAATGTATGGAAAAAATCATGGGCTAGTCTATTTGATAAAGATGTTAAAACAATATCGAATGAGAAAATAGACAATAAAATTAATGATTCACATGTAACACCTTTAAAACATACAAAAGTAGTCAAAAAAATAGATTCAGCCACTCATATGTTAGGAGGTCAGTTCAAAACCATATCTTTTTTTATATATTTATCTTACTTTCAACTAACAATTTGCTAACATCTACAGTAGATAATTATTTTACTTAGTTGAACCCATTTTACTTGATGAAAAGTGGAATGCTTTGGTTTTCACCTACAGATATCAGTGAAAATTCAAGTTTCTATCATGGTTAGTGATATTTTTAAATTTTCAGAATTTCTCAAGAACTATTAAATTGCTGGGACGCAAACCAGTTTTAAATCCAGGTGTTTACGAAACAAAAGTAACTTTTGTTTTATAAACTCAATATTACAAGCCTTACTTGCTTGCCCACCACTTTGTAATCTCCTCAAACGGCTATCAGAGAACTTCACTCACAATGATGCACTGAAATCAATAACAATGAGTGAAAATATGTAAGTATGAACAATTATCCAAGTAAGCCGTTCCACATTGTTGATTATCTTGGGCTCGGATGTCACGCAGGTAGCTGTAATCTCCCACGTGGTAAGGTCAATTGCTGCTGTAACCACGAATGCACGACTGACTTCTGTTGTTGATTTCATTCGTTTGTTATTTTCTTCAATGATTCTCATTCTAACACTTTTCATCGTATTGCACAGGGACGAAAGCTTGACACGCGTGTCTAAGGAAACCACATTGGTATAAGGGAATGTTCTTACTTCATTCTTTCTGTATAATGATCAATTATCCAAATAAGCCATTCCACATTGTTGATTTTCTTGGACTCGGATGTCACGCAGGTAGCTATAATCTCCCACGTGGTGAGGTCAATTGCTGCTGTAACCACAAATGCACGACTGACTTCTGTTGTTGATTTCATTCGTTTGTTATTTTCTTCAATGTTTCTCATTCTAACACTTTTCATCGTAATGCACAGGGACGAAAGCTTGACACACGTGTCTATGGAAACCACATTGGTATAAGAGACTGTTCTTACTTCATTCTTTCTGTATAATGATCAATTATCCAAGTAAGCCATTCCACATTGTTGATTTTCTTGGACTCGGATGTCACGCAGGTAGCTATAATCTCCCACGTGGTAAGGTCAATTGCTGCTGTAATCACAAATGCACGACTGACTTCTGTTGTTGATTTGATTTGTTTGTTATTTCCTTCAATGTTTCTCATTCTAACACTTCTCATCGTATTGCACAGGGACGAAAGCTTGACACACGTGTCTATGGAAACCACATTGGTATAAGGGACTGTTCTTATTCCCTTCTTTCTGTATAATGATCAATTATCCAAGTAAGCCATTCAACATTGTTGATTTTCTTGGACTTGGATGACAAGCAGGTAGCTATTATCTCTCACGTGGTAAGGTCAATTGCTGCTGTAACCACAAATGCACGACTGACTTCTGTTGTTGATTTCATTTGTTTGTTATTTCCTTTAATGTTTCTCATTCTAACATTTCTCATCGTATTGCACAGGGACGAAAGCTTGACACACGTGTCTAAGGAAACCACTTTGGTATAAGGGACTGTTCTTATTCCCTTCTTTTTGTTTAATGAACAATTATCCAAGTAAGCCGTTCCACATTGTTCATTTTCTTGGGCTCGGATGTCACGCAGGTAGCTGTAATCTCCCACGTGGTAAGGTCAATTGCTGCTGTAACCACAAATGCACGACTGACTTCTGTTGTTGATTTCATTCGTTTGTTATTTTCTTCAATGTTTCTCATTCTAACACTTTTCATCGTATTGCACAGGGACGAAAGCTTGACACGCGTGTCTAAGGAAACCACTTTGGTATAAGGGACTGTTCTTATTCCCTTCTTTTTGTTTAATGAACAATTATCCAAGTAAGCCGTTCCACATTGTTGATTTTCTTGGGCTCGGATGTCACGCAGGTAGCTGTAATCTCCCACGTGGTAAGGTCAATTGCTGCTGTAACCACGAATGCACGACTGACTTCTGTTGTTGATTTCATTCGTTTGTTATTTTCTTCAATGATTCTCATTCTAACACTTTTCATCGTATTGCACAGGGACGAAAGCTTGACACGCGTGTCTAAGGAAACCACTTTGGTATAAGGGACTGTTCTTATTCCCTTCTTTTTGTTTAATGAACAATTATCCAAGTAAGCCATTCCACATTGTTGATTTTCTTGGACTCGGATGTCACGCAGGTAGCTATAATCTCCCACGTGGTGAGGTCAATTGCTGCTGTAACCACAAATGCACGACTGACTTCTGTTGTTGATTACATTCGTTTGTTATTTTCTTCAATGATTCTCATTCTAACACTTTTCATCGTATTGCACAGGGACGAAAGCTTGACACGCGTGTATAAGGAAACCACTTTGGTATAAGGGACTGTTCTTATTCCCTTCTTTTTGTTTGATGAACAATTATCCAAGTAAGCAATTCCACATTGTTGATTTTCTTGGACTCGGATGTCACGCAGGTAGCTATAATCTCCCACGTGGTGAGGTCAATTGCTGCTGTAACCACAAATGCACGACTGACTTCTGTTGTTGATTTCATTCGTTTGTTATTTTCTTCAATGATTCTCATTCCAGCACTTTTCATCGTATTGCACAGGGACGAAAGCTTGACACGCGTGTCTAAGGAAACCACTTTGGTATAAGGGACTGTTCTTATTCCCTTCTTTTTGTTTAATGAACAATTATCCAAGTAAGCCGTTCCACATTGTTGATTTTCTTGGGCTCGGATGTCACGCAGGTAGCTGTAATCTCCCACGTGGTAAGGTCAATTGCTGCTGTAACCACGAATGCAAGACTGACTTCTGTTGTTGATTTCATTCGTTTGTTATTTTCTTCAATGTTTCTCATTCTAACACTTTTCATCGTATTGCACAGTGACGAAAGCTTGACACACGTGTCTAAGGAAACCACTTTGGTATGAGGGACTGCTCT
Source organism: Harmonia axyridis (assembly GCF_914767665.1). NCBI lineage: Eukaryota > Metazoa > Arthropoda > Insecta > Coleoptera > Coccinellidae > Harmonia > Harmonia axyridis. The sequence goes on along the minus strand of NC_059508.1, from coordinate 22,346,893 downwards.
TCTTCCCTTTTTTCTTTTTGATGAACAATTATCCAAGTAAGCCATTCCACATTGTTGATTTTCTTGGACTAGGATGTCACGCAGCTATCTATAATCTCCCACGTGGAAAGGTCAATTGCTGCTGTAACCACAAATGCACGACTGACTTCTGTTGTTGATTTCATTTGTTTGTTATTTCCTTCTATGTTTCTCATTCTAACACTTTTCATCGTATTGCACAGGGACGAAAGCTTGACACACATGTCTGAGAAAACCACTTTGGTATGAGGGACTGTTCTTATTCCCTTTTTTTTGTTTAATCAACAATTATCCAAGTAAGCCATTCCACATTGTTGATTTTCTTGGAATGGGATGTCACGCATGTAGCTACAATCTCTCAATTGGTAAGGTCAATTGCTACTGTAACCAAAACTGGACGGCTGACTTCTGTTGTTGATTTCATTTGTTTGTTATTTCCTCCAATATTTCTTATTAAGCCATTCCACATTTTTGATTTCCTCCCACGTGGTAAGGTCAATTGCTGCTGTAACCAAAACTGGACGGTTGACTTCTGTTGTTGATTTCATTCGTTTGTTATTTCCTTCAATGTTTCTTACTCTAACACTTTCTGTCGTATTGCTGAGGGATGAAAGCTTGACACACGTGTCTAAGGAAACCACTTTGGTATAAAGGACTGTTCTTATTTCCTTTTTTTTTGTTTAATCAACAATTATCCGAGTAGGCCATTCCACATTGTTGATTTTCTTGGACTCGGATGTCTCGCAGGTAGCTATAATCTCCCACGTGGTAAGGTCAATTGCTGCTGTAACCACAAATGCACGACTGACTTCTGTTGTTGATTTCATTTGTTTGTTATTTCCTTCTATGTTTCTCATTCTAACACTTTTCATCATATTGCACAAGGACGAAAGCTTGACACGCGTGTCTAAGGAAACCACTTTGGTATAAGAGACTGTTCTTATTCCCTTCTTTTTGTTTAATGAACAATTATCCAAGTAAGCCATTCCACATTGTTGATTTTCTTGGACTCGGATGTCACGCAGGTAGCTATAATATCCCACGTGGTAAGGTCAATTGCTGCTGTAACCACAAATGCACGACTGACTTCGTTTGTTGATTTCATTTGTTTGTTATTTCATTCTATGATTCTCATTCTAACACTTTTCATCGTATTGCACAGGGACGAAAGCTTTACACACGTGCCTAAGGAAACCACTTTGGTATAAGGGAATGTTCTTATTTCCTTTCTTTTTGTTTAATGAACAATTATCCAAGTAAGCCATTCCACATTGTTGATTTTCTTGGACTCGGATGACACGCGGGTAGCTATAATCTCCCACGTGGTAAGGTCAATTGCTGCTGTAACCACAATTGGACGGCTGACTTCTGTTGTTGATTTCATTTGTTTGTTATTTCCTTCAATGTTCCTCATTCTAACACTTCTCATCGTATTGCACAGGGACGAAAGCTTGACACACGTGTCTAAGGAAACCACTTTGGTATAAGGGACTGTTCTTACTTCATTCTTTCTGTATAATGATCAATTATCCAAGTAAGTCATTCCACATTGTTGATTTTCTTGGACTAGGATGTCACGCAGCTATCTATAATCTCCCACGTGGAAAGGTCAATTGCTGCTGTAACCACAAATGCACGACTGACTTCTGTTGTTGATTTCATTTGTTTGTTATTTCCTTCTATGTTTCTCATTCTAACACTTTTCATCGTATTGCACAGGGACGAAAGCTTGACACACATGTCTGAGAAAACCACTTTGGTATGAGGGACTGTTCTTATTCCCTTTTTTTTGTTTAATCAACAATTATCCAAGTAAGCCATTCCACATTGTTGATTTTCTTGGAATGGGATGTCACGCATGTAGCTACAATCTCTCAATTGGTAAGGTCAATTGCTACTGTAACCAAAACTGGACGGCTGACTTCTGTTGTTGATTTCATTTGTTTGTTATTTCCTCCAATATTTCTTATTAAGCCATTCCACATTTTTGATTTCCTCCCACGTGGTAAGGTCAATTGCTGCTGTAACCAAAACTGGACGGTTGACTTCTGTTGTTGATTTCATTCGTTTGTTATTTCCTTCAATGTTTCTTACTCTAACACTTTCTGTCGTATTGCTGAGAGATGAAAGCTTGACACACGTGTCTAAGGAAACCACTTTGGTATAAAGGACTGTTCTTATTTCCTTTTTTTTTGTTTAATCAACAATTATCCGAGTAGGCCATTCCACATTGTTGATTTTCTTGGACTCGGATGTCTCGCAGGTAGCTATAATCTCCCACGTGGTAAGGTCAATTGCTGCTGTAACCACAAATGCACGACTGACTTCTGTTGTTGATTTCATTTGTTTGTTATTTCCTTCTATGTTTCTCATTCTAACACTTTTCATCGTATTGCACAAGGACGAAAGCTTGACACGCGTGTCTAAGGAAACCACTTTGGTATAAGAGACTGTTCTTATTCCCTTCTTTTTGTTTAATGAACAATTATCCAAGTAAGCCATTCCACATTGTTGATTTTCTTGGACTCGGATGACACGCGGGTAGCTATAATCTCCCACGTGGTAAGGTCAATTGCTGCTGTAACCACAATTGGACGGCTGACTTCTGTTGTTGATTTCATTTGTTTGTTATTTCCTTCAATGTTCCTCATTCTAACACTTCTCATCGTATTGCACAGGGACGAAAGCTTGACACACGTGTCTAAGGAAACCACTTTGGTATAAGGGACTGTTCTTACTTCATTCTTTCTGTATAATGATCAATTATCCAAGTAAGTCATTCCACATTGTTGATTTTCTTGGACTCGGATGTCATGCAGGTATCTATAATCTCCCACGTGGTAAGGTCAATTGCTGCTGTAACCACAAATGCACGACTGACTTCTGTTGTTGATTTCATTTGTTTGTTATTTCCTTCAATGTTTCTCATTCTAACACTTTTCATCGTATTGCACAGGGACGAAAGCTTGACACACGTGTCTAAGGAAATCACTTTGGTATAAGGGACTGTTCTTATTCCCTTCTTTTTGTTTAATGAACAATTATCCAAGTAAGCCGTTCCACATTGTTGATTTTCTTGGACTCGGATGACACGCAGGTAGCAATAATCTTTTACGTGGTAAGGTCAATTGCTGCTGTAACCACAAATGCACGACTGACTTCTGTTGTTGATTTCATTCGTTTGTTATTTTCTTCAATGTTTCTCATTCTAACAATTTCCATCGTATTGCACAGGGACGAAAGCTTGACACGCGTGTCTAAGGAAACCACTTTGGTATAAGGGACTGTTCTTATTCCCTTCTTTTTGTTTAATGAACAATTATCCAAGCCATTTCACATTGTTGATTTTCTTGGACTCGGATGTCACGCAGGTAGCTATAATCTTCCACGTGGTGAGGTCAATTGCTGCTGTAACCACAAATGCACGACTGACTTCTGTTGTTGATATCATTCGTTTGTTATTTTCTTCAATGTTTCTCATTCTAACACTTTTCATCGTATTGCACAGGGACGAAAGCTTGACACACGTGTCTAAGGAAACCACTTTGGTATAAGGGACTGTTCTTATTCCCTTCTTTTTGTTCAATCAACAATTATCCAAGTAAGCCATTCCACATTGTTGATTTTCTTGGACTCGGATGTCACGCCGGTAGCTATAATCTCCCACGTGGTAAGGTCAATTGCTGCTGTAACCACAAATGCACGACTGACTTCTGTTGTTGATTTCATTTGTTTGTTATTTCCTTCAAAGTTTCTCATTCTAACACTTTTCATCGTATTGCACAGGGACGAAAGCTTGACACGCGTGTCTAAGGAAACCACTTTGGTATAAGGGACTGTTCTTATTTCCTTCTTTTTGTTTAATGAACAATTATCCAAGTAAGCCGTTCCACATTGTTGATTATCTTGGGCTCGGATGTCACGCAGGTAGCTGTAATCTCCCACGTGGTAAGGTCAATTGCTGCTGTAACCACGAATGCACGACTGACTTCTGTTGTTGATTTCATTCGTTTGTTATTTTCTTCAATGATTCTCATTCCAGCACTTTTCATCGTATTGCACAGGGACGAAAGCTTGACACGCGTGTCTAAGGAAACCACTTTGGTATAAGGGACTGTTCTTATTCCCTTCTTTTTGTTTAATGAACAATTATCCAAGTAAGCCGTTCCACATTGTTGATTTTCTTGGGCTCGGATGTCACGCAGGTAGCTGTTATCTCCCACGTGGTAAGGTCAATTGCTGCTGTAACCACGAATGCACGACTGACTTCTGTTGTTGATTTCATTCGTTTGTTATTTTCTTCAATGTTTCTCATTCTAACACTTTTCATCGTATTGCACAGTGACGAAAGCTTGACACACGTGTCTAAGGAAACCACTTTGGTATGAGGGACTACTCTTCTTCCCTTTTTTCTTTTTGATGAACAATTATCCAAGTAAGCCATTCCACATTGTTGATTTTCTTGGACTAGGATGTCACGCAGCTATCTATAATCTCCCACGTGGAAAGGTCAATTGCTGCTGTAACCACAAATGCACGACTGACTTCTGTTGTTGATTTCTTTTGTTTGTTATTTCCTTCTATGTTTCTCATTCTAACACTTTTCATCGTATTGCACAGGGACGAAAGCTTGACACACATGTCTGAGAAAACCACTTTGGTATGAGGGACTGTTCTTATTCCCTTTTTTTTGTTTAATCAACAATTATCCAAGTAAGCCATTCCACATTGTTGATTTTCTTGAACTCGGATGACACGCAGGTAGCTATAATCTCCCACGTGGTAAGGTCAATTGCTACTGTAACCACAAATGCACGACTGACTTCTGTTGTTGATTTCATTTGTTTGTTATTTCCTTCTATGTTTCTCATTCTAACACTTTTCATCGTATTGCACAGGGACGAAAGCTTGACACGCGTGTCTAAGGAAACCACTTTTTTTTGTTTAATCAACAATTATCCAAGTAGGCCATTCCACATTGTTGATTTTCTTGGACTCGGATGTCACGCAGGTAGCTATAATCTCCCACGTGGTAAGGTCAATTGCTGCTGTAACCACAAATGCACGACTGCTTTCTAATGTTGATTTCATTCGTTTGTTATTTTCTTCAATGTTTCTCATTTTAACACTTTTCATCGTATTGCACAGGGACGAAAGCTTGACATGCGTGTCTTAGGAAACCACTTTGGTATAAGGGACTGTTCTTATTCCCTTTTTTTTGTTTAATGAACAATTATCCGAATAAGCCATTCCACATTGTTGATTTTCTTGGACTCGGATGTCACGCAGGTAGCTAGAATCTCCCACGTGGTAATGTCAATTGCTGCTGTAACCACAAATGCACGACTGACTTCTGTTGTTGATTTCATTTGTTTGTTTTTTCCTTCTATGTTTCTCATTCTTACACTTTTCATCGTATTGCACAGGGACGAAAGCTTGACACACGTGTCTATGGAAACCACATTCGTATAAGGGATTGTTCCTACTTCATTCTTTCTGTATAATGATCAATTATCCAAGTAAGTCATTCCACATTGTTGATTTTCTTGAACTCGGATGTCACGCAGGTAGCTATAATCTCCCACGTGGTAAGGTCAATTGCTGCTGAAACCACAAATGCACGACTGACTTCTGTTGTTGATTTCATTTGTTTGTTATTTCCTTCAATGTTTCTCATTCTAACACTTTTCATCGTATTGCACAGGGACGAAAGCTTGACACACGTGTCTAAGAAAACCACTTTGGTATGAGGGACTGTTCTTATTCCCTTCTTTTTGTTCAATCAACAATTATCCAAGTAAGCCATTCCACATTGTTGATTTTCTTGGACTCGGATGTCACGCAGGTAGCTATAAGCTCCCACGTGGTAAGGTCAATTGCTGCTGTAATCACAAATGCACGACTGACTTCTGTTGTTGATTTCATTTGTTTGTTATTTCCTTCTATGTTTCTCATTCTAACACTTTTCATCGTATTGCACAGGGACGAAAGCTTGACACACGTGTCTAAGGAAACCACTTTGGTATAAGGGACTGTTCTTATTCTCTTTTTTTTGTTTAATCAACAATTATCCAAGTAGGCCATTCCACATTGTTGATTATCTTGGACTCGGATGTCACGCAGGTAGCTATAATCTCCCACGTGGTAAGGTCAATTGCTGCTGCAACCACAAATGCACGACTGACTTCTGTTGTTGATTTCATTTGTTTGTTATTTCCTTCTATGTTTCTCATTCTAACACTTTTCATCGTATTGCACAGGGACGAAAGCTTGACACGCGTGTCTTAGGAAACCACTTTGGTATAAGGGACTGTTCTTATTCCCTTCGTTTTGTTCAATCAACAATTATCCAAGTAAGCCATTCCACATTGTTGATTTTCTTGGACTCGAATGTCACGCAGGTAGCTATAATCTCCCACGTGGTAAGGTCAATTGCTGCTGTAACCACAAATACACGACTGACTTCTGTTGTTGATTTCATTTGTTTGTTATTTCCTTTTATGTTTCTCATTCTAACACTTTTCATCGTATTGCACAGGAACGAAAGCTTGACACAGGTGTCTAAGGAAACCACTTTGGTATAAGGGACTGTTCTTATTCCCTTCTTTTTGTTTAATGAACAATGATCCAAGTAAGCCATTCCACATTGTTGATTTTCTTGGACTCGGATGACACGCGGGTAGCTATAATCTCCCACGTGGTAAGGTCAATTGCTGCTGTAACCACAATTGGACGGCTGACTTCTGTTGTTGATTTCATTTGTTTGTTATTTCCTTCAATGTTTCTCATTCTAACACTTCTCATCGTATTGCACAGGGACGAAAGCTTGACACACGTGTCTATGGAAACCACATTGGTATAAGGGACTGTTCTTATTCCCTTCTTTCTGTATGATGATCAATTATCCAAGTAAGCCATTCCATATTGTTGATTTTCTTGGACTCGGATGTCACGCAGGTAGCTATAATCTCCCACGTGGTAAGGTCAATTGCTGCTGTAATCACAAATGCACGACTGACTTCTGTTGTTGATTTGATTTGTTTGTTATTTCCTTCGATGTTTCCCATTCTAACACTTCTCATCGTATTGCACAGGGACGAAAGCTTGACACACGTGTCTATGGAAACCACATTGGTATAAGGGACTGTTCTTATTCCCTTCTTTCTGTATAATGATCAATTATCCAAGTAAGCCATTCCACATTGTTGATTTTCTTGGACTCGGATGACACGCAGGTAGCTATTATCTTTTACGTGGTAAGGTCAATTGCTGCTGTAACCACAAATGCACGACTGACTTCTGTTGTTGATTTCATTTGTTTGTTATTTCCTTTAATGTTTCTCATTCTAACATTTCTCATCGTATTGCACAGGGACGAAAGCTTGACACACGTGTCTAAGGAAACCACTTTGGTATAAGGGACTGTTCTTATTCCCTTCTTTTTGTTTAATGAACAATTATCCAAGTAAGCCGTTCCACATTGTTCATTTTCTTGGGCTCGGATGTCACGCAGGTAGCTGTAATCTCCCACGTGGTAAGGTCAATTGCTGCTGTAACCACAAATGCACGACTGACTTCTGTTGTTGATTTCATTCGTTTGTTATTTTCTTCAATGATTCTCATTCTAACACTTTTCATCGTATTGCACAGGGACGATAGCTTGACACGCGTGTCTAAGGAAACCACATTGGTATAAGGGAATGTTCTTACTTCATTCTTTCTGTATAATGATCAGTTATCCAAATAAGCAATTCCACATTGTTGATTTTCTTGGACTCGGATGTCACGCAGGTAGCTATAATCTCCCACGTGGTGAGGTCAATTGCTGCTGTAACCACAAATGCACGACTGACTTCTGTTGTTGATTTCATTCGTTTGTTATTTTCTTCAATGTTTCTCATTCTAACACTTTTCATCGTAATGCACAGGGACGAAAGCTTGACACACGTGTCTATGGAAACCACATTGGTATAAGAGACTGTTCTTACTTCCTTTTTTTTTGTTTAATCAACAATTATCCGAGTAGGCCATTCCACATTGTTGATTTTCTTGGACTCGGATGTCTCGCAGGTAGCTATAATCTCCCACGTGGTAAGGTCAATTGCTGCTGTAACCACAAATGCACGACTGACTTCTGTTGTTGATTTCATTTGTTTGTTATTTCCTTCTATGTTTCTCATTCTAACACTTTTCATCGTATTGCACAAGGACGAAAGCTTGACACGCGTGTCTAAGGAAACCACTTTGGTATAAGAGACTGTTCTTATTCCCTTCTTTTTGTTTAATGAACAATTATCCAAGTAAGCCATTCCACATTGTTGATTTTCTTGGACTCGGATGTCACGCAGGTAGCTATAATATCCCACGTGGTAAGGTCAATTGCTGCTGTAACCACAAATGCACGACTGACTTCGTTTGTTGATTTCATTTGTTTGTTATTTCATTCTATGATTCTCATTCTAATACTTTTCATCGTATTGCACAGGGACGAAAGCTTGACACACGTGCCTAAGGAAACCACTTTGGTATAAGGGACTGTTCTTATTTCCTTCTTTTTGTTTAATGAACAATTATCCAAGTAAGCCGTTCCACATTGTTGATTATCTTGGGCTCGGATGTCACGCAGGTAGCTGTAATCTCCCACGTGGTAAGGTCAATTGCTGCTGTAACCACGAATGCACGACTGACTTCTGTTGTTGATTTCATTCGTTTGTTATTTTCTTCAATGATTCTCATTCCAGCACTTTTCATCGTATTGCACAGGGACGAAAGCTTGACACGCGTGTCTAAGGAAACCACTTTGGTATAAGGGACTGTTCTTATTCCCTTCTTTTTGTTTAATGAACAATTATCCAAGTAAGCCGTTCCACATTGTTGATTATCTTGGGCTCGGATGTCACGCAGGTAGCTGTAATCTCCCACGTGGTAAGGTCAATTGCTGCTGTAACCACGAATGCACGACTGACTTCTGTTGTTGATTTCATTCGTTTGTTATTTTCTTCAATGTTTCTCATTCTAACACTTTTCATCGTATTGCACAGTGACGAAAGCTTGACACACGTGTCTAAGGAAACCACTTTGGTATGAGGGACTACTCTTCTTCCCTTTTTTCTTTTTGATGAACAATTATCCAAGTAAGCCATTCCACATTGTTGATTTCCTTGGACTAGGATGTCACGCAGCTATCTATAATCTCCCACGTGGAAAGGTCAATTGCTGCTGTAACCACAAATGCACGACTGACTTCTGTTGTTGATTTCTTTTGTTTGTTATTTCCTTCTATGTTTCTCATTCTAACACTTTTCATCGTATTGCACAGGGACGAAAGCTTGACACACATGTCTGAGAAAACCACTTTGGTATGAGGGACTGTTCTTATTCCCTTTTTTTTGTTTAATCAACAATTATCCAAGTAAGCCATTCCACATTGTTGATTTTCTTGAACTCGGATGACACGCAGGTAGCTATAATCTCCCACGTGGTAAGGTCAATTGCTACTGTAACCACAAATGCACGACTGACTTCTGTTGTTGATTTCATTTGTTTGTTATTTCCTTCTATGTTTCTCATTCTAACACTTTTCATCGTATTGCACAGGGACGAAAGCTTGACACGCGTGTCTAAGGAAACCACTTTTTTTTGTTTAATCAACAATTATCCAAGTAGGCCATTCCACATTGTTGATTTTCTTGGACTCGGATGTCACGCAGGTAGCTATAATCTCCCACGTGGTAAGGTCAATTGCTGCTGTAACCACAAATGCACGACTGACTTCTAATGTTGATTTCATTCGTTTGTTATTTTCTTCAATGTTTCTCATTTTAACACTTTTCATCGTATTGCACAGGGACGAAAGCTTGACATGCGTGTCTTAGGAAACCACTTTGGTATAAGGGACTGTTCTTATTCCCTTTTTTTTGTTTAATGAACAATTATCCGAATAAGCCATTCCACATTGTTGATTTTCTTGGACTCGGATGTCACGCAGGTAGCTAGAATCTCCCACGTGGTAATGTCAATTGCTGCTGTAACCACAAATGCACGACTGACTTCTGTTGTTGATTTCATTTGTTTGTTTTTTCCTTCTATGTTTCTCATTCTTACACTTTTCATCGTATTGCACAGGGACGAAAGCTTGACACACGTGTCTATGGAAACCACATTCGTATAAGGGACTGTTCCTACTTCATTCTTTCTGTATAATGATCAATTATCCAAGTAAGTCATTCCACATTGTTGATTTTCTTGAACTCGGATGTCACGCAGGTAGCTATAATCTCCCACGTGGTAAGGTCAATTGCTGCTGAAACCACAAATGCACGACTGACTTCTGTTGTTGATTTCATTTGTTTGTTATTTCCTTCAATGTTTCTCATTCTAACACTTTTCATCGTATTGCACAGGGACGAAAGCTTGACACACGTGTCTAAGAAAACCACTTTGGTATGAGGGACTGTTCTTATTCCCTTCTTTTTGTTCAATCAACAATTATCCAAGTAAGCCATTCCACATTGTTGATTTTCTTGGACTCGGATGTCACGCAGGTAGCTATAAGCTCCCACGTGGTAAGGTCAATTGCTGCTGTAATCACAAATGCACGACTGACTTCTGTTGTTGATTTCATTTGTTTGTTATTTCCTTTTATGTTTCTCATTCTAACACTTTTCATCGTATTGCACAGGGACGAAAGCTTGACACACGTGTCTAAGGAAACCACTTTGGTATAAGGGACTGTTCTTATTTTTTTTTGTTTAATCAACAATTATCCAAGTAGGCCATTCCACATTGTTGATTTTCTTGGACTCGGATGTCACGCAGGTAGCTATAATCTCCCACGTGGTAAGGTCAATTGCTGCTGTAACCACAAATGCACGACTGACTTCTAATGTTGATTTCATTTGTTTGTTATTTCCTTCAATGTTTCTCATTCTAACACTTTTCATCGTATTGCACAGGGACGAAAGCTTGACACGCGTGTCTTAGGAAACCACTTTGGTATAAGGGACTATTCTTATTCCCTTCGTTTTGTTCAATCAACAATTATCCAAGTAAGCCATTCCACATTGTTGATTTTCTTGGACTCGAATGTCACGCAGGTAGCTATAATCTCCCACGTGGTAAGGTCAATTGCTGCTGTAACCACAAATGCACGACTGACTTCTGTTGTTGATTTCATTTGTTTGTTATTTCCTTCTATGTTTCTCATTCTAACACTTTTCATCGTATTGCACAGGAACGAAAGCTTGACACAGGTGTCTAAGGAAACCACTTTGGTATAAGGGACTGTTCTTATTCCCTTCTTTTTGTTTAATGAACAATTATCCAAGTAAGCCATTCCACATTGTTGATTTTCTTGGACTCGGATGACACGCGGGTAGCTATAATCTCCCACGTGGTAAGGTCAATTGCTGCTGTAACCACAATTGGACGGCTGACTTCTGTTGTTGATTTCATTTGTTTGTTATTTCCTTCAATGTTTCTCATTCTAACACTTCTCATCGTATTGCACAGGGACGAAAGCTTGACACACGTGTCTATGGAAACCACATTGGTATAAGGGACTGTTCTTATTCCCTTCTTTCTGTATGATGATCAATTATCCAAGTAAGCCATTCCATATTGTTGATTTTCTTGGACTCGGATGACACGCAGGTAGCTATAATCTGTAACGTGGTAAGGTCAATTGCTGCTGTAACCACAAATGCTCGACTGACTTCTGTTGTTGATTTCATTTGTTTGTTATTTCCTTCAATGTTTCTCATTCTAACACTTTTCATCGTATTGCACAGGGACGAAAGCTTGACACACGTGTCTAAGGATACCACTTTGGTATAAGCGACTGTTCTTATTCAATTCTTTTTGTTTAATGAACAATTATCCAAGTAAGCCGTTACACATTGTTGATTTTCTTGGACTCGGATGTCACGCAGGTAGCTATAATCTCCCACGTGGTAAGGTCAATTGCTGCTGTAACCACAAATGCACGACTGACTTCTGTTGTTGATTTCATTCGTTTGTTATTTTCTTCAATGTTTCTCATTCTAACACTTTTCATCGTAATGCACAGGGACGAAAGCTTGACACACGTGTCTACGGAAACCACATTGGTATAAGGGACTGTTCTTACTTCATTCTTTCTGTATAATGATCAATTATCCAATTAAGCCAATCCACATTGTTGATTTTCTTGGACTCGGATGTCACGCAGGTAGCTATAATCTCCCACGTGGTAAGGTCAATTGCTGCTGTAATCACAAATGCACGACTGACTTCTGTTGTTGATTTGATTTGTTTGTTATTTCCTTCAATGTTTCCCATTCTAACACTTCTCATCGTATTGCACAGGGACGAAAGCTTGACACACGTGTCTATGGAAACCACATTGGTATAAGGGACTGTTCTTATTCCCTTCTTTCTGTATAATGATCAATTATCCAAGTAAGCCATTCCACATTGTTGATTTTCTTGGACTCGGATGACACGCAGGTAGCTATTATCTATTACGTGGTAAGGTCAATTGCTGCTGTAACCACAAATGCACGACTGACTTCTGTTGTTGATTTCATTTGTTTGTTATTTGCTTTAATGTTTCTCATTCTAACATTTCTCATCGTTTTGCACAGGGACGAAAGCTTGACACACGTGTCTAAGGAAACCACTTTGGTATAAGGGACTGTTCTTATTCCCTTCTTTTTGTTTAATGAACAATTATCCAAGTAAGCCGTTCCACATTGTTCATTTTCTTGGGCTCGGATGTCACGCAGGTAGCAGTAATCTCCCACGTGGTAAGGTCAATTGCTGCTGTAACCACAAATGCACGACTGACTTCTGTTGTTGATTTCATTCGTTTGTTATTTTCTTCAATGTTTCTCATTCTAACACTTTTCATCGTATTGCACAGGGACGAAAGCTTGACACGCGTGTCTAAGGAAACCACTTTGGTATAAGGGACTGTTCTTATTCCCTTCTTTTTGTTTAATGAACAATTATCCAAGTAAGCCATTCCACTTTGTTGATTTTCTTGGACTCGGATGTCACGCAGGTAGCTATAATCTCCCACGTGGTGAGGTCAATTGCTGCTGTAACCACAAATGCACGACTGACTTCTATTGTTGATTTCATTCGTTTGTTATTTTCTTCAATGATTCTCATTCTAACACTTTTCATCGTATTGCACAGGGACGAAAGCTTGACACGCGTGTCTAAGGAAACCACTTTGGTATAAGGGACTGTTCTTATTCCCTTCTTTTTGTTTAATGAACAATTATCCAAGTAAGCAATTCCACATTGTTGATTTTCTTGGACTCGGATGTCACGCCGGTAGCTATAATCTCCCACGTGGTAAGGTCAATTGCTGCTGTAACCACAAATGCACGACTGACTTCTGTTGTTGATTTCATTTGTTTGTTATTTCCTTTAATGTTTCTCATTCTAACACTTTTCATCGTATTGCACAGGGACGAAAGCTTGACACGCGTGTCGAAGGAAAACACTTTGGTATAAGGGACTGTTCTTATTCCCTTCTTTTTGTTTAATGAACAATTATCCAAGTAAGCCGTTCCACATTGTTGATTTTCTTGGGCTCGGATGTCACGCAGGTAGCTGTAATCTCCCACGTGGTAAGGTCAATTGCTGCTGTAACCACGAATGCACGACTGACTTCTGTTGTTGATTTCATTCGTTTGTTATTTTCTTCAATGATTCTCATTCTAACACTTTTCATCGTATTGCACAGGGACGAAAGCTTGACACGCGTGTCTAAGGAAACCACTTTGGTATAAGGGACTGTTCTTACTTCATTCTTTCTGTATAATGATCAATTATCCAAGTAAGTCATTCCACATTGTTGATTTTCTTGGACTCGGATGTCACGCAGGTATCTATAATCTCCCACGTGGTAAGGTCAATTGCTGCTGTAATCACAAATGCACGACTGACTTCTGTTGTTGATTTCATTTGTTTGTTATTTCCTTGTATGTTTCTCATTCTAACACTTTTCATCGTATTGCACAGGGACGAAAGCTTGACACGCGTGTCTAAGGAAACCACTTCTTTTTGTTTAATCAACAATTATCCAAGTAGGCCATTCCACATTGTTGATTTTCTTGGACTCGGATGTCACGCAGGTAGCTATAATCTCCCACGTGGTAAGGTCAATTGCTGCTGTAACCACAAATGCACGACTGACTTCTAATGTTGATTTCATTCGTTTGTTATTTTCTTCAATGTTTCTCATTCTAACACTTTTCATCGTATTGCACAGGGACGAAAGCTTGACATGCGTGTCTTAGGAAACCACATTGGTATAAGGGACTGTTCTTATTCCCTTTTTTTTGTTTGATCAACAATTATCCAAGTGGGCCATTCCACATTGTTGATTTTCTTGGACTCGGATGACACGCGGGTAGCTATAATCTCCCACGTGGTAAGGTCAATTGCTGCTGTAACCACAATTGGACGGCTGACTTCTGTTGTTGATTTCATTTGTTTGTTATTTCCTTCAATGTTCCTCATTCTAACACTTCTCATCGTATTGCACAGGGACGAAAGCTTGACACACGTGTCTAAGGAAACCACTTTGGTATAAGGGACTGTTCTTACTTCATTCTTTCTGTATAATGATCAATTATCCAAGTAAGTCATTCCACATTGTTGATTTTCTTGGACTCGGATGTCACGCAGGTATCTATAATCTCCCACGTGGTAAGGTCAATTGCTGCTGTAATCACAAATGCACGACTGACTTCTGTTGTTGATTTGATTTGTTTGTTATTTCCTTCAATGTTTCTCATTCTAACACTTCTCATCGTATTGCACAGGGACGAAAGCTTGACACACGTGTCTAAGGAAACCACATTGGTATAAGGGACTGTTCTTATTCCCTTCTTTCTGTATGATGATCAATTATCCAAGTAAGCCATTCCACATTATTGATTTTCTTGGACTCGGATGACACGCAGGTAGCTATAATCTTTAACGTGGTAAGGTCAATTGCTGCTGTAACCACAAATGCACGACTGACTTCTGTTGTTGATTTCATTTGTTTGTTATTTCCTTCAATGTTTCTCATTCTAACACTTTTCATCGTATTGCACAGGGACGAAAGCTTGACACACGTGTCTAAGGAAACCACTTTGGTATAAGGGACTGTTCTTATTCCCTTCTTTTTGTTTAATGAACAATTATCCAAGTAAGCCGTTCCACATTGTTGATTTTCTTGGACTCGGATGACACGCAGGTAGCTATAATCTTTTACGTGGTAAGGTCAATTGCTGCTGTAACCACAAATGCACGACTGACTTCTGTTGTTGATTTCATTCGTTTGTTATTTTCTTCAATGTTTCTCATTCTAACACTTTTCATCGTATTGCACAGGGACGAAAGCTTGACACGCGTGTCTAAGGAAACCACTTTGGTATAAGGGACTGTTCTTATTCCCTTCTTTTTGTTTAATGAACAATTATCCAAGCCATTCCACATTGTTGATTTTCTTGGACTCGGATGTCACGCAGGTAGCTATAATCTCCCACGTGGTGAGGTCAATTGCTGCTGTAACCACAAATGCACGACTGACTTCTGTTGTTGATTTCATTCGTTTGTTATTTTCTTCAATGTTTCTCATTCTAACACTTTTCATCGTATTGCACAGGGACGAAAGCTTGACACACGTGTCTAAGGAAACCACTTTGGTATAAGGGACTGTTCTTATTCCCTTCTTTTTGTTCAATCAACAATTATCCAAGTAAGCCATTCCACATTGTTGATTTTCTTGGACTCGGATGTCACGCCGGTAGCTATAATCTCCCACGTGGTAAGGTCAATTGCTGCTGTAACCACAAATGCACGACTGACTTCTGTTGTTGATTTCATTTGTTTGTTATTTCCTTCAATGTTTCTCATTCTAACACTTTTCATCGTATTGCACAGGGACGAAAGCTTGACACGCGTGTCTAAGGAAACCACTTTGGTATAAGGGACTGTTCTTATTTCCTTCTTTTTGTTTAATGAACAATTATCCAAGTAAGCCGTTCCACATTGTTGATTATCTTGGGCTCGGATGTCACGCAGGTAGCTGTAATCTCCCACGTGGTAAGGTCAATTGCTGCTGTAACCACGAATGCACGACTGACTTCTGTTGTTGATTTCATTCGTTTGTTATTTTCTTCAATGATTCTCATTCCAGCACTTTTCATCGTATTGCACAGGGACGAAAGCTTGACACGCGTGTCTAAGGAAACCACTTTGGTATAAGGGACTGTTCTTATTCCCTTCTTTCTGTTTAATGAACAATTATCCAAGTAAGCCGTTCCACATTGTTGATTTTCTTGGGCTCGAATGTCACGCAGGTAGCTGTAATCTCCCACGTGGTAAGGTCAATTGCTGCTGTAATCACAAATGCACGACTGACTTCTGTTGTTGATTTCATTCGTTTGTTATTTTCTTCAATGTTTCTCATTCTAACACTTTTCATCGTATTGCACAGTGACGAAAGCTTGACACACGTGACTAAGGAAACCACTTTGGTATGAGGGACTGCTCTTCTTCCCTTTTTTCTTTTTGATGAACAATTATCCAAGTAAGCCATTCCACATTGTTGATTTTCTTGGACTCGGATGACACGCAGGTAGCTATAATCTCCCACGTGGTAAGGTCAATTGCTGCTGTAACCACAAATGCACGACTGACTTCTGTTGTTGATTTCATTTGTTTGTTATTTCCTTCTATGTTTCTCATTCTAACACTTTTCATCGTATTGCACAGGGACGAAAGCTTGACACGCGTGTCTAAGGAAACCACTTCTTTTTGTTTAATCAACAATTATCCAAGTAGGCCATTCCACATTGTTGATTTTCTTGGACTCGGATGTCACGCAGGTAGCTATAATCTCCCACGTGGTAAGGTCAATTGCTGCTGTAACCACAAATGCACGACTGACTTCTAATGTTGATTTCATTCGTTTGTTATTTTCTTCAATGTTTCTCATTCTAACACTTTTCATCGTATTGCACAGGGACGAAAGCTTGACATGCGTGTCTTAGGAAACCACTTTGGTATAAGGGACTGTTCTTATTCCCTTTTTTTTGTTTGATCAACAATTATCCAAGTGGGCCATTCCACATTGTTGATTTTCTTGGACTCGGATGTCACGCAGGTAGCTATCATCTCCCACGTGGTAAGGTCAATTGCTGCTGTAACCACAAATGCACGACTGACTTCTGTTGTTGATTTCATTCGTTTGTTATTTTCTTCAATGTTTCTCATTCTAACACTTTTTTCATCGTATTGCACAGGGACGAAAGCTTGACACGCGTGTCTAAGGAAACCACTTTGGTATAAGGGACTGTTCTTATTCCCTTCTTTTTGTTTAATGAACAATTATCCGAATATGCCATTCCACATTGTTGATTTTCTTGGACTCGGATGTCACGCAGGTAGCTAGAATCTCCCACGTGGTAATGTCAATTGCTGCTGTAAATACAAATGCACGACTGACTTCTGTTGTTGATTTCATTTGTTTGTTTTTTCCTTCTATGTTTCTCATTCTCACACTTTTCATCGTATTGCACAGGGACGAAAGCTTGACACACGTGTCTATGGAAACCACATTCGTATAAGGGACTGTTCTTAATTCATTCTTTCTGTATAATGATCAATTATCCAAGTAAGTCATTCCACATTGTTGATTTTCTTGGACTCGGATGTCACGCAGGTAGCTATAATCTCCCACGTGGTAAGGTCAATTGCTGCTGAAACCACAAATGCACGACTGACTTCTGTTGTTGATTTCATTTGTTTGTTATTTCTTTCAATGTTTCTCATTCTAACACTTTTCATCGTATTGCACAGGGACGAAAGCTTGACACACGTGTCTAAGAAAACCACTTTGGTATGAGGGACTGTTCTTATTCCCTTCTTTTTGTTCAATCAACAATTATCCAAGTAAGCCATTCCACATTGTTGATTTTCTTGGACTCAAATGTCACGCAGGTAGCTATAAGCTCCCACGTGGTAAGGTCAATTGCTGCTGTAACCACAAATGCACGACTGACTTCTGTTGTTGATTTCATTTGTTTGTTATTTCCTTCTATGTTTCTCATTCTAACACTTTTCATCGTATTGCACAGGGAGGAAAGCTTGACACACGTGTCTAAGGAAACCACTTTGGTATAAGGGACTGTTCTTATTTTTTTTTTGTTTAATCAACAATTATCCAAGTAGGCCATTCCACATTGTTGATTTTCTTGGACTCGGATGTCACGCAGGTAGCTATAATCTCCCACGTGGTAAGGTCAATTGCTGCTGTAACCACAAATGCACGACTGACTTCTAATGTTGATTTCATTTGTTTGTTATTTCCTTCAATGTTTCTCATTCTAACACTTCTCATCGTATTGCACAGGGACGAAAGCTTGACACACGTGTCTAAGGAAACCACTTTGGTATAAGGGACTGTTCTTATTCTCTTTTTTTTGTTTAATCAACAATTATCCAAGTAGGCCATTCCACATTGTTGATTATCTTGGACTCGGATGTCACGCAGGTAGCTATAATCTCCCACGTGGTAAGGTCATTTGCTGCTGCAACCACAAATGCACGACTGACTTCTGTTGTTGATTTCATTTGTTTGTTATTTCCTTCTATGTTTCTCATTCTAACACTTTTCATCGTATTGCACAGGTAGCTATAATCTCCCACGTGGTAAGGTCAATTGCTGCTGTAACCACAAATGCACGACTGACTTCTGTTGTTGATTTCATTTGTTTGTTATTTCCTTCAATGTTTCTCATTCTAACACTTCTCATCGTATTGCACAGGGACGAAAGCTTGACACACGTGTCTAGGGAAACCACTTTGGTATAAGGGACTGTTCTTATTTTTTTTTGTTCAATCAACAATTATCCAAGTAGGCCATTCCACATTGTTGATTTTCTTGGACTCGGATGTCACGCAGGTAGCTATAATCTCCCACGTGGTAAGGTCAATTGCTGCTGTAACCACAAATGCACGACTGACTTCTAATGTTGATTTCATTTGTTTGTTATTTCCTTCAATGTTTCTCGTTCTAACACTTCTCATCGTATTGCACAGGGACGAAAGCTTGACACACCTGTCTAAGGAAACCACTTTGGTATGAGGGACTGTTCTTATTTTTTTTTTTGTTCAATCAACAATTATCCAAGTAGGCTATTCCACATTGTTGATTTTCTTGGACTCGGATGTCACGCAGGTAGCTATAATCTCCCACGTGGTAAGGTCAATTGCTGCTGTAACCACAAATGCACGACTGACTTCTGTTGTTGATTTCATTTGTTTGTTATTTCCTTCAATGTTTTTCATTCTAACACTTCTCATCGTATTGCACAGGGACGAAAGCTTGACACACGTGTCTAAGGAAACCACTTTGGTATAAGGGACTGTTCTTATTTTTTTTTTGTTTAATCAACAATTATCCAAGTAGGCCATTCCACATTGTTGATTTTCTTGGACTCGGATGTCACGCAGGTAGCTATAATCTCCCACGTGGTAAGGTCAATTGCTGCTGTTACCACAAATGCACGACTGACTTCTGTTGTTGATTTCATTTGTTTATTATTTCCTTCAATGTTTCTCATTCTAACACTTCTCATCGTATTGCACAGGGACGAAAGCTTGACACACGTGTCTAAGGAAACCACTTTGGTATAAGGGACTGTTCTGATTTTTTTTTTGATCAATCAACAATTATCCAAGTAGGCTATTCCACATTGTTTATTTTCTTGGACTCGGATGTCACGCAGGTAGCTATAATCTCCCACGTGGTAAGGTCAATTGCTGCTGTAACCACAAATGCACGACTGACTTCTAATGTTGATTTCATTTGTTTGTTATTTCCTTCAATGTTTCTCATTCTAACACTTCTCATCGTATTGCACAGGGACGAAAGCTTGACACACGTGTCTAAGGAAAACACTTTGATATGAGGGACTGTTTTTATTCCCTTCTTTTTGTTCAATCAACAATTATCCAAGTAAGCCATTCCACATTGTTGATTTTCTTGGACTCGAATGTCACGCAGGTAGCTATAATCTCCCACGTGGTAAGGTCAATTGCTGCTGTAACCACAAATGCACGACTGACTTCTGTTGTTGATTTCATTTGTTTGTTATTCCCTTCTATGTTTCTCATTCTAACACTTTTCATCGTATTGCACAGGGACGAAAGCTTGACACACGTGTCTAAGGAAACCACTTTGGTATAAGGAACTGTTCTTATTCTCTTTTTTTTGTTTAATCAACAATTATCCAAGTAGGCCATTACACATTGTTGATTATCTTGGACTCGGATGTCACGCAGGTAGCTATAATCTCCCACGTGGTAAGGTCAATTGCTGCTGTTACCACAAATGCACGACTGACTTCTGTTGTTGATTTCATTTGTTTATTATTTCCTTCAATGTTTCTCATTCTAACACTTCTCATCGTATTGCACAGGGACGAAAGCTTGACACACGTGTCTAAGGAAACCACTTTGGTATAAGGGACTGTTCTGATTTTTTTTTTTGATCAATCAACAATTATCCAAGTAGGCTATTCCACATTGTTTATTTTCTTGGACTCGGATGTCACGCAGGTAGCTATAATCTCCCACGTGGTAAGGTCAATTGCTGCTGTAACCACAAATGCACGACTGACTTCTAATGTTGATTTCATTTGTTTGTTATTTCCTTCAATGTTTCTCATTCTAACACTTTTCATCGTATTGCACAGGAACGAAAGCTTGACACAGGTGTCTAAGGAAACCACTTTGGTATAAGGGACTGTTCTTATTCCCTTCTTTTTGTCTAATGAAAAATTATCCAAGTAAGCCATTCCACATTGTTGATTTTCTTGGACTCGGATGACACGCGGGTAGCTATAATCTCCCACGTGGTAAGGTCAATTGCTGCTGTAACCACAAATGCACGACTGACTTGTGTTGTTGATTTCATTTGTTTGTTATTTCCTTCAATGTTTCTCATTCTAACACTTTTCATCGTATTGCACAGGGACGAAAGCTTGACACACGTGTCTAAGGAAACCACTTTGGTATAAGGGACTGTTCTTATTCAATTCTTTTTGTTTAATGAACAATTATCCAAGTAAGCCGTTCCACATTGTTGATTTTCTTGGACTCGGATGTCACGCAGGTAGCTATAATCTCCCACGTGGTAAGGTCAATTGCTGCTGTAACCACAAATGCACGACTGACTTCTGTTGTTGATTTCATTCGTTTGTTATTTTCTTCAATGTTTCTCATTCTAACACTTTTCATCGTATTGCACAGGGACGAAAGCTTGACACACGTGTCTAAGGAAACCACTTTGGTATAAGGAACTGTTCTTATTCCCTCCTTTTTGTTTAATGAACAATTATCCAAGTAAGCCATTCCACATTGTTGATTTTCTTGGACTCGGATGTCACGCAGGTAGCTGTAATCTCTCACGTGGTAAGGTCCATTGCTGCTGTAACCACGAATGCACGATTGACTTCTGTTGTTGATTTCATTTGTTTGTTATTTCCTTCAATGTTTCTCATTCTAACACTTTTCATCGTATTGCACAGGGACGAAAGCTTGACACACGTGTCTAAGGAAACCACTTTGGTATAAGGGACTGTTCTTATTCAATTCTTTTTGTTTAATGAACAATTATCCAAGTAAGCCGTTCCACATTGTTGATTTTCTTGAACTCGGATGTCACGCAGGTAGCTATAATCTCCCACGTGGTAAGGTCAATTGCTGCTGTAACCACAAATGCACGACTGACTTCTGTTGTTGATTTCATTCGTTTGTTATTTTCTTCAATGTTTCTCATTCTAACACTTTTTATCGTATTGCACAGGGACGAAAGCTTGACACACGTGTCTATGGAAACCACATTGGTATAAGGGACTGTTCTTACTTCATTCTTTCTGTATAATGATCAATTATCCAAGTAAGCCATTCCACATTGTTGATTTTCTTGGACTCGGATGTCACGCAGGTAGCTATAATCTCCCACGTGGTAAGGTCAATTGCTGCTGTAATCACAAATGCACGACTGACTTCTGTTGTTGATTTCATTCGTTTGTTATTTTCTTCAATGTTTCTCATTCTGACACTTTTCATCGTATTGCACAGGGACGAAAGCTTGACACACGTGTCTATGGAAACCACATTGGTATAAGGGACTGTTCTTACTTCATTCTTTCTGTATAATGATCAATTATCCAAGTAAGCCATTCCACATTGTTGATTTTCTTGGACTCGGATGACACGCGGGTTGCTATAATCTCCCACGTGGTGAGGTCAATTGCTGCTGTAACCACAATTGGACGGCTGACTTCTGTTGTTGATTTCATTTGTTTGTTATTTCCTTCAATGTTTCCCATTCTAACACTTCTCATCGTATTGCACAGGGACGAAAGATTGACACACGTGTCTATGGAAACCACATTGGTATAAGACACTGTTCTTATTCCCTTTCTTTCTGTATGATGATCAATTATCCAAGTAAGCCATTCCACATTGTTGATTTTCTTGGACTCGGATGACACGCAGGTAGCTATAATCTTTAACGTGGTAAGGTCAATTGCTGCTGTATCCATGAATGCACAACTGACTTCTGTTGTTGATTTCATTTGTTTGTTATTTCCTTCAATGTTTCTCATTCTAACACTTTTCATCGTATTGCACAGGGACGAAAGCTTGACACACGTGTCTAAGGAAACCACTTTGGTATAAGGGACTGTTCTTATTCCCTTCTTTTTGTTTGAAGAACAATTATCCAAGTAAGCCGTTCCACATTGTTGATTTTCTTGGACTCGGATGTCACGCAGGTAGCTATAATCTCCCACGTGGTAAGGTCAATTGCTGCTGTAACCACAAATGCACGACTGACTTCTGTTGTTGATTTCTTTCGTTTGTTATTTTCTTCAATGTTTCTCATTCTAACACTTTTCATCGTATTGCACAGGGACGAAAGCTTGACACACGTGTCTAAGGAAACCACTTTGGTATAAGGGACTGTTCTTATTCCCTTCTTTTTGTTTGAAGAACAATTATATAAGTAAGCCGTTCCACATTGTTGATTTTCTTGGACTCGGATGTCACGCAGGTAGCTATAATCTCCCACGTGGTAAGGTCAATTGCTGCTGTAACCACAAATGCACGACTGACTTCTGTTGTTGATTTCTTTCGTTTGTTATTTTCTTCAATGTTTCTCATTCTAACACTTTTCATCGTATTGCACAGGGACGAAAGCTTGACACACGTGTCTATGGAAACCACATCGGTATAAGGGACTGTTCTTATTCCATTCTTTCTGTATAATGATCAATTATCCAAGTAAGCCATTCCACATTGTTGATTTTCTTGGACTCGGATGTCACGCAGGTAGCTATAATCTCTCACGTGGTAAGGTCCATTCGTGCTGTAACCACGAATGCACGATTGACTTCTGTTGTTGATTTCATTTGTTTGTTATTTCCTTCTATGTTTCTCATTCTAACACTTTTCATCGTATTGCACAGGGACGAATGCTTGAGACATGTGTCTAAGGAAACCACTTTGGTATGAGGGACTGTTCTTATTCCCTTCTTTTTGTTTAATGATCAATTATCCAAGTAAGCCATTCCACATTGTTGATTTTCTTGGACTCGGATGTCACGCAGGTAGCTATAATCTCCCACGTGGTAAGGTCAATTGCTGCTGTAACCACAAATGCACGACTGACTTCTGTTGTTGATTTCTTTCGTTTGTTATTTTCTTCAATGTTTCTCATTCTAACACTTCTCATCGTATTGCACAGGGACGAAAGCTTGACACACGTGTCTATGGAAACCACATCGGTATAAGGGACTGTTCTTATTCCATTCTTTCTGTATAATGATCAATTATCCAAGTAAGCCATTCCACATTGTTGATTTTCTTGGACTCGAATGTCACGCAGGTAGCTATAATCTCACACGTGGTGAGGTCAATTGCTGCTGTAACCACAAATGCACGACTGACTTCTGTTGTTGATTTCATTTGTTTGTTATTTCCTTCAATGTTTCTCATTCTAACTCTTTTCATCGTATTACACAGGGACGAAAGCTTGACTTTCGTGTCTAAGGAAGCCACATTGGTATGAGGTACTGTTCTTATTCCCTTTTTTCTTTTTGATGAACAATTATCCAAGTAAGCCATTCCACATTTTTGATTTTCTTGGACTAGGATGTCACGCAGCTAGCTATAATCTCCCACGTGGTAAGGTCAATTGCTGCTGTAACCACAAATGCACGACTGACTTCTGTCGTTAATTTCATTTGTTTGTTATTTCCTTCTATGTTTCTCATTTTAACACTTTTCATCGTATTGCACAGGGACGAAAGCTTGACACACGTGTCTACGGAAACCACAAGGGTTTGTTCTCATTCCCTTTTTTCTTTTTGATGAACAATTATCCAAGTAAGCCATTCCACATTGTTGATTTTCTTGGACTCGGATGACACGCGGGTAGCTATAATCTCCCACGTGGTGAGGTCAATTGCTGCTGTAACCACAATTGGACGGCTGACTTCTGTTGTTGATTTCATTTGTTTGTTATTTCCTTCAATGTTTCTCATTCTAACACTTCTCATCGTATTGCACAGGGACGAAAGATTGACACACGTGTCTATGGAAACCACATTGGTATAAGACACTGTTCTTATTCCCTTTCTTTCTGTATGATGATCAATTATCCAAGTAAGCCATTCCACATTGTTGATTTTCTTGGACTCGGATGACACGCAGGTAGCTATAATCTTTAACGTGGTAAGGTCAATTGCTGCTGTATCCATAAATGCACAACTGACATCTGTTTTTGATTTCATTTGTTTGTTATTTCCTTCAATGTTTCTCATTCTAACACTTTTCATCGTATTGCACAGGGACGAAAGCTTGACACACGTGTCTAAGGAAACCACTTTGGTATAAGGGACTGTTCTTATTCCCTTCTTTTTGTTTGAAGAACAATTATCCAAGTAAGCCGTTCCACATTGTTGATTTTCTTGGACTCGGATGTCACGCAGGTAGCTATAATCTCCCACGTGGTAAGGTCAATTGCTGCTGTAACCACAAATGCACGACTGACTTCTGTTGTTGATTTCTTTCGTTTGTTATTTTCTTCAATGTTTCTCATTCTAACACTTTTCATCGTATTGCACAGGGACGAAAGCTTGACACACGTGTCTAAGGAAACCACTTTGGTATAAGGGACTGTTCTTATTCCCTTCTTTTTGTTTGAAGAACAATTATATAAGTAAGCCGTTCCACATTGTTGATTTTCTTGGACTCGGATGTCACGCAGGTAGCTATAATCTCCCACGTGGTAAAGTCAATTGCTGCTGTAACCACAAATGCACGACTGACTTCTGTTGTTGATTTCTTTCGTTTGTTATTTTCTTCAATGTTTCTCATTCTAACACTTTTCATCGTATTGCACAGGGACGAAAGCTTGACACACGTGTCTATGGAAACCACATCGGTATAAGGGACTGTTCTTATTCCATTCTTTCTGTATAATGATCAATTATCCAAGTAAGCCATTCCACATTGTTGATTTTCTTGGACTCGGATGTCACGCAGGTAGCTATAATCTCTCACGTGGTAAGGTCCATTCGTGCTGTAACCACGAATGCACGATTGACTTCTGTTGTTGATTTCATTTGTTTGTTATTTCCTTCTATGTTTCTCATTCTAACACTTTTCATCGTATTGCACAGGGACGAATGCTTGACACATGTGTCTTAGGAAACCACTTTGGTATGAGGGACTGTTCTTATTCCCTTCTTTTTGTTTAATGATCAATTATCCAAGTAAGCCATTCCACATTGTTGATTTTCTTGGACTCGGATGTCACGCAGGTAGCTATAATCTCCCACGTGGTAAGGTCAATTGCTGCTGTAACCACAAATGCACGACTGACTTCTGTTGTTGATTTCTTTCGTTTGTTATTTTCTTCAATGTTTCTCATTCTAACACTTCTCATCGTATTGCACAGGGACGAAAGCTTGACACACGTGTCTATGGAAACCACATCGGTATAAGGGACTGTTCTTATTCCATTCTTTCTGTATAATGATCAATTATCCAAGTAAGCCATTCCACATTGTTGATTTTCTTGGACTCGAATGTCACGCAGGTAGCTATAATCTCACACGTGGTGAGGTCAATTGCTGCTGTAACCACAAATGCACGACTGACTTCTGTTGTTGATTTCATTTGTTTGTTATTTCCTTCAATGTTTCTCATTCTAACTCTTTTCATCGTATTACACAGGGACGAAAGCTTGACTTTCGTGTCTAAGGAAGCCACATTGGTATGAGGTACTGTTTTTATTCCCTTTTTTCTTTTTGATGAACAATTATCCAAGTAAGCCATTCCACATTTTTGATTTTCTTGGACTAGGATGTCACGCAGCTAGCTATAATCTCCCACGTGGTAAGGTCAATTGCTGCTGTAACCACAAATGCACGACTGACTTCTGTCGTTAATTTCATTTGTTTGTTTTTTCCTTCTATGTTTCTCATTTTAACACTTTTCATCGTATTGCACAGGGACGAAAGCTTGACACACGTGTCTACGGAAACCACAAGGGTTTGTTCTCATTCCCTTTTTTCTTTTTGATGAACAATTATCCAAGTAAGCCATTCCACATTGATGATTTTCTTGGACTCGGATGTCACGCAGGTAGCTATAATCTCCCACGTGGTAAGGTCAATTGCTGCTGTAACCACAAATGCTCGACTGACTTCTGTTGTTGATTTCATTCGTTTGTTATTTTCTTCAATGTTTCTCATTCTAACACTTTTCATCGTATTGCACAGGGACGAAAGCTTGACACACGTGTCTAAGGAACCCACTTTGGTATAAGGGACTGTTCTTATTCCCTCCTTTTTGTTTAATGAACAATTATCCAAGTAAGCCATTCCACATTGTTGATTTTCTTGGACTCGGATGTCACGCAGGTAGCTATAATCTCTCACGTGGTAAGGTCCATTCGTGCTGTAACCACGAATGCACGATTGACTTCTGTTGTTGATTTCATTTGTTTGTTATTTCCTTCTATGTTTCTCATTCTAACACTTTTCATCGTATTGCACAGGGACGAATGCTTGACACATGTGTCTAAGGAAACCACTTTGGTATGAGGGACTGTTCTTATTCCCTTCTTTTTGTTTAATGAACAATTATCCAAGTAAGCCATTCCACATTGTTGATTTCCTTGGACTCGGATGTCACGCAGGGAGCTATAACCTCCCACGTGGTTAGGTCAATTGCTGCTGTAACCACAAATGCACGACTGACTTCTGTTGTTGATTTCATTCGTTTGTTATTTTCTTCAATGTTTCACATTCTAATACTTTTCATCGTATTGCACAGGGACGAAAGCTTGACACACGTGTCTAAGGAAACCACTTTGGTATAAGGGACTGTTTTTATTCCCTTTTTTCATTTTGATGAACAATTATCCAAGTGAGCCATTCCACATTGTTGATTTTCTTGGACTACGATGTCACGCAGGTAGCTATAATCTCCCACGTGTTAAGGTCAATGGCCAGAAAGAAGGGAATAAGAACAGTCCCTTATACCAATGTGGTTTCCATAGACACGTGTGTCAAGCTTTCATCCCTCAGCAATACGACAAAAAGTGTTAGAGTAAGAAACATTGAAGGAAATAACAAACGAATGAAATCAACAACAGAAGTCAGTCGTGCATTTGTGGTTACAGCAGCAATTGACCTTACCACGTGGGAGATTATAGCTACCTGCGAGACATCCGAGTCCAAGAAAATCAACAATGTGGAATGGCCTACTCGGATAATTGTTGATTAAACAAAAAAAAGGAAATAAGAACAGTCCTTTATACCAAAGTGGTTTCCTTAGACACGTGTGTCAAGCTTTCATCCCTCAGCAATACGACAAAAAGTGTTAGAGTAAGAAACATTGAAGGAAATAACAAACGAATGAAATCAACAACAGAAGTCAACCGTCCAGTTTTGGTTACAGCAGCAATTGACCTTACCACGTGGGAGGAAATCAAAAATGTGGAATGGCTTAATAAGAAATATTGGAGGAAATAACAAACAAATGAAATCAACAACAGAAGTCAGCCGTCCAGTTTTGGTTACAGCAGCAATTGACCTTACCATTTGAGAGATTGTAGCTACATGCGTGACATCCGAGTCCAAGAAAATCATATATATATATATAAATATAATAGTTACTATTTTAAGATTAGGTTTATATGAATTAGCTTTTTTTCATTTATTAATTCATGCTTTATTTAAAGCCTTATTATTTATATGTGCAGGTAATTTTATTCATTTAATAGGAGAATGTCAAGATATTCGTTTTATAGGAGGTTTAGAGTTTATAAAACTCCTATAACTGTAATATATTTTAATGTAAGAAATTTATCATTATGTGGTATTCCTTTTTTTTTCTGGATTTCACTCAAAAGATTTAATTATAGAGGTTTATTCTATGACAAGATTAAATATTGTAATTTATTTAATTATATTAATTTCTTTAACATTAACAGTTTCTTATACAGTGCGTTTATTGAATTATTTAATATTTACAGATTATTGTGGGTTTAGAATAAATAGAACTGAAGAATTAAGAGATGAAATAGTTTATAGAATAGGATTTATATTTATTATTGTATTATTTTCAGGAACGGTTCTTATATGATTTATATTTAAGGATATCAATTTAGTTGTATTACCTTTTTTTATGAAAATTTTAATTTTAATTATAGTAATAATTGGGGTAATTATAGGTTTTGAGATTTCTTTATTAAAATTAAATTATAATTTAATTTTTTCTAATTTAATAAAAATTTTAATTTTTTTAGTATTAATATGGAATTTGCCTTATATTTCAACTTTTGGAATAAATAATTTTTTTATTAATTTAGGAATACTAAATTATAAATTTTTAGATCAAGGTTGATCAGAGTCCTTAGGAAGTCAGGGTTTATTTAAATTTTTTAAAAAAATTTCTGTTTTATTTCAGTATATTTTTAAAAATAGTTTAAAGATTTATATAATCATATTTTTAATTTGAATTATTTTGTTATTGATTTATATATTCTACTTAAATAGCTTAATAGAGCGCAATATTGAAGATATTGAGGTAAATTAAAATATTTTTTAAGTATTTATAAGAATTAATCTTTTTTTATAATGAAAATATAATGTTTTAGATGAACTATATAAATAGAAATATTAACAAATTGCTATATATTAAGTTAGAAGCTTAAATTTTTATATTTCTTTAATTGGAGAGTTTCTCATTGGAATCATTAACAGTGACTTACCTCTAGTTTGGTTTCAATTAAATAAGGAATTTAAATTCAAATTTTTAGGTCGAAACTAAATGCAATATTTTGCTTCTCATTTAAGATAAACTGAAAAACAGTATTTTTTAAATGCAAATTAAATGTTAATTTAACTATTATCCTATAAAGATCAGTTTAAGGCTCCTTGTTTTCATTCATGGTATAAACCTAAAATTAAGATTGCTATGAATATAAAAAATATAATGCTAATAATTATAATATTAGAATATTTTATTCTATAAATAAAAGGGATAATAAGGGTAATTTCTACATCAAAAATTAAAAAAATTAAAGCGATTAAAAAAAAGTGAATTGAGAATGGTAGGCGTGCAGAATTTTTAGGGTCAAATCCGCATTCAAAGGGAGAACTTTTTTCTCGATCTTTAAATGTTTTTATTGAAATATAATTTGCAATAATTATTAAAATTATTATAATTCCAAGAATTATTAAAATTAAAGATGAAATTAAGAATATTATCTATACTTTTAAAAGATTTTTTGATTGGAAATCAAATGTAATATTTATACTATATAGATATCTACCTCATCAATAAATAGATATATATAGGAATAGTCATACTACGTCTACAAAATGTCAATATCATGCTGCTGCTTCGAATCCAAAATGGTGATTGTTTCTAAAATGATTAAAGTTTAATCGAGTTAAACAAACTAAAAGAAAAATAGAACCAATAATAACATGTAAACCATGGAATCCTGTAGCTATAAAGAATGTTCTTCCATAAACTGAATCGGGTATAGAAAATGGGGCTTCTAAATATTCAATTCCTTCTAGTAAAGAAAAATATATTCCTAGTAAAACAGTAATAATTAATCTTTGAAATGTTTGATTAAAATTATTTTCTATTAATCTATGGTGGGCTCAAGTTACACTTAGGCCTGATCTTAATAGAAATATTCATTGAAATTGAAATCATTGAGATAATATTATTTTTTGAATTTTTATTTGAATTTAAATAAATTTTTGAATTACCCAAATTCTAACATATTTTTAATTTTGATTTTTTTATTTATTAATTTCAATAATTGCAGTTGTAAAAATTACTAAAGTAAAATTTGGACCGTTACGTCAATTTAAATATGAAAATACCAATACGAAAAATTAATTCTTTAACGAAAATTATTAACAATTATTTAATCGATCTACCTACACCAAGAAATATTTCATATTTATGAAATTTTGGATCTTTATTAGGCTTATGTTTAATAATACAAATTATTACAGGATTATTTTTATCTATGCATTATTGTGCAAACGTAGATTTAGCTTTTAATAGAGTAACTCATATTTGTCGAGACGTAAATATAGGATGGTTAATACGAACTATTCATGCAAATGGAGCCTCTTTATTTTTTATATGTTTATACTTACATATTAGGCGAGGCTTATATTTTGGTTCTTACAAACTTACAGAAACTTGAATGACAGGAACTACTATTTTATTTATATCTGTAGCTACAGCCTTTTTAGGTTATGTTCTTCCCTGAGGGCAAATATCTTTTTGAGGAGCAACTGTAATTACAAATTTAGTTTCTGCAATCCCTTACCTAGGAAATTCTATCGTTATTTGACTATGAGGAGGTTTTGCTGTTGACAATGCTACATTAAACCGATTTTATTCATTTCATTTTATTTTACCTTTTATTATTTCAGCTTTAATTATAATTCATTTACTATTTTTACATAACTCTGGCTCTAGTAATCCTTTAGGATCTAATTCTAATTTAGATAAAATTAGTTTTCATCCATATTTCTCATTTAAAGATATTTTAGGTTTTCTCATTATAATATTTTTTATTTTAAATATTATTATTCTATATCCTTATATATTAAGAGATCCTGATAATTTTATCCCAGCTAATCCTCTTTCCACCCCTCCTCATATTCAACCAGAATGATATTTTTTATTTGCTTATGCAATTCTTCGCTCTATTCCCAATAAACTTGGAGGTGTAATTGCTTTAGTAATATCAATTGCTATTCTTTATTTTATACCTTTTATTAATTTCAAAATAATGAAAAGAAACAGCTTTTATTATATTAATAAAATTATATTTTGAAATTTTATCGTTACAGTTATGATTTTAACATGAATCGGAGCTAAACCAGTTGAAGATCCTTTTATTTTCATAGGACAAATTTTTACCTTAATCTATTTCATATACTTTATATTAAACTCAATTATTTATAAAATTTGAGACTGATGAATATTTAATTAATCAATGAGCTTGAAAAGCATATATTTTGAAAATATAAGAAAGAATTTAAATTTCTATTGATTTATACAAAATTTAATTAACTATATAATTAATACCATAAATAATAATCTTAATCTAAAATTTAATATAAGTATATTCAAAGAAACAGGCAAAAAAACCTTTCAAGATAAATATATTAATTTATCATATCGATAACGAGGTAAAGTCCCTCGAACCCAAATTCATATAAAAGAAAAAAATAATAATTTTAAAAAAAATATAATAGAATAAAAATCTCCTCCTATAAAAATCAACCTTCTTATTATTCTTATAAAAATAATATTAGAATATTCAGCCATAAAAATAAAAGCAAATCCAAAACTTCTATATTCAACGTTAAATCCTGAAACTAACTCTGATTCACCCTCAGAAAAATCGAAAGGAGTTCGATTAGTTTCAGCTAATCTTGAAATAAATCATATTATTCTTAGAGGAAAATTAAATATAACAAATCAAACATATTTTTGATAAAAAATAAAATCTATTAAATTTAAAGATATAATTAACACTAAAAATGATAATAAAATTAAAAATATTCTTACTTCATAAGAAATTACTTGAGCAACTGAACGAAGCCTTCCTAATAAAGAATAAATAGAATTTGAAGATCAACCCGATAATATAATTGTATACACACTAAAACTAGAAATTACAAAAAAAACAATACAGAAAAATTAAACTTAAATAAATAACAATAAAAAGGTATTCTAATTCATAATATTAATGCTAAAATTAAATTAAAAACTGGTGATATAATATAAATTAAAATATTAGCCATATAAGGAAAAATTATTTCTTTTCTAAATAATTTAATTGCATCACTAAAAGGCTGTAAAATTCCTAAAAAACCTACTTTATTAGGGCCTTTTCGAATTTGAATATATCCTAATAACTTACGTTCTAATAAAGTTAAAAAAGCTACTCTAACTAAAATACAAATAATTATTAAAATAAAAATTATCAAAATTAAAATTATATCAATTATTATTTGTATAAAATACTTATAAAGATTCTAAATCTAACGCACTAATCTGCCAAAATAATAATTTTATTCATTTATAAAATTTTAAATCATAAACTTGGTCCTTTCGTACTAAAATTTATTAAATTATTAAAGATAGAAACCAACCTGGCTTACACCGGTTTAAACTCAGATCATGTAAAGTTTTAATGGTCGAACAGACCAAATATTTAAGCTTCTACACCTAAATTTAACTTTAATCCAACATCGAGGTCGCAATCTTTTCTTTCGATTTGAACTCTAAAAAAAAATAACGCTGTTATCCCTAAGGTAATTTATTCTTTTAATCATAAAAATGGATCAATTTTTCATAAATTAATGGTTAAAGTTAAAAAAGTTAATCTAATTTTTTTATCACCCCAATCAAATTTAATAAAAATTTTAAATTTTATAATTCTTTAAATTAAAAATCTTTTATAAATTAAACTCTATAGGGTCTTCTCGTCTTTTAAAAAAATTTAAGCTTTTTAACTTGAAAATAAAATTTTTAAATAATAAAATTTAGAAAGTTATCTTCTCATCAAACCATTCATACAAGCTTTCAATTAAAAAACTAATGATTATGCTACCTTTGCACAGTCAAAATACTGCGGCCCTTCAAATTTTATTCAGTGGGCAGGTCCTACTTTAAATTATAATCAAAAAGAAATGTTTTTATTAAACAGGTGAAAGATATTTTTGCCTAATTACTTAATTATACCTTTCGTAATTACTTATATTTTTACAAAATAATTAATACTAATTTTATCATTATTTCAATATAATTTTTATTATTAAATTTACTTTAATAAAAAAATTAAATTAATATATAAATATTTTTAATTAAATAACAAATTTTAACAAACTTCAAATAGTAAAAATTTCTAATTCTATAAATTATTAATTTATAATATTTAATTATAATAATTTAATTTTAAGCTTATCCCTAAAACTATTAAAATAAAAATTCAAAAAATTAAAAATTAAATTTTTATAATTTTTATAATGAATTAAATTCTTTTCTTAAAAAACTAGATATATTTAAAAACGAATAACGTTTCATTACTATATAATTATTATAAATATTTATTAAACAATAATATTTATAACTATATAGCTCTTTTAAATTCGAGATAAATATATAAATATTAAATTTTTAATAAACCCTGATACACAAGGTACACAATATTGTTTCTTTTATAAATTTATATAATTTTCCTTTTCAGTACTATTAATCTATCATAAAATAAAATTTTTCTTAATCTAATAAAAATACTAATTATTTAATAAAATTATATATATATATATATATATATATATATTAATTAAATAAATTTTAAAATTCAATTTAAATTATTAATTATCTTCTTAATGTAAATAAGATGCTTATTCAAGCTCTAAACTGACATTCTAGAATCACTTTCCAGTAAATCTACTATGTTACGACTTATTCCATATTAGATGAAAGCGACGGGCAATATGTGCATATTTTAGTACTAAATCATTAAAAATAAAAATATTTAATTACAATCAAATCCAATTTCATAAAACTTTTAAAATAAATAAATCCATAAATATAATTTAATGTAACCCATTTCTACTTTAATATAAACTTCACCTTGATCTGATTTAAATTTTTAAAAAATATCTAAATATTAATTTCTAAAAAAATATTTAACAACGACGATATAAAAGTTTCTAACTAAAGTAATTTTAATCGTGGATTATCGTTTATAGAACAGGTTCCTCTGAAAAGTAAAAATACCGCCAAATCATTTAGCTTTAAAGAACTTAACTATTAATCACTTAACTTTATAATTTACTTAATTAATAATAGGGTATCTAATCCTAGTTCATTATAATAATTTCTTAACCTCATAAAAACATAATTAAAAATATTAATAAATTTAAATTTCACCTTAAAACTTAAAATTTCTTTTTTAATTTTTAATTCTATTAATTAAAGCTAATAAATATATATTATATTTTTTGTATAACCGCTGCTGCTGGCACAAAAATTGCAAATACTAAATCTTATCACTAATTCTAAATTTTTTTAATAATTAAAAATATACACTACTAATTTATTAAATTTAAAACAATATTCATATAAATCTTGAATGAATATATATATCTAATACCATAATCAAATATCTAATTAACTAAAACCCAAAAAAGACTACATTTAGTTAAAATTTATTTCAAACAAAAAAAAATTAACTTTATTTAGAAATAATAATAATTAAATTAAATTTAAAAAATTAAATTATTAAAACTAATAATTTTAAAAACTTTATGTTAACAAATCTTTGTAACTTCCTCCCGTCAAAAACGTCCCCTTAGATAATAACCAAACCTTAAACTTTTTAACTCTAAATTAAAAAATTTTCCCCCAAGGATTTACAAGTTATACCCTTAAATTTAGTGCTACCCTACTCACTAAATCCAATACTAAACAATTTAAATTGTAACAATTCTTATTGCCGACTGTTATAGCTTTATTCAAATTTAATTTTAATAAAATAAATTTTGTAATAAACTGAAGCCTACCAAATATCAAAAATATTTTAAATTATCGGATTTAAAAAATTCTTGATAAATACAATAATTTAAAAAAAATAAATTATAATTATAAAAACTTTATGTTAACAAATCTTTGTAACTTCCTCCCGTCAAAAACGTCCCCTTAGATAATAACCAAACCTTAAACTTTTTAACTCTAAATTAAAAAATTTTCCCCCAAGGATTTACAAGTTATACCCTTAAATTTAGTGCTACCCTACTCACTAAATCCAATACTAAACAATTTAAATTGTAACAATTCTTATTGCCGACTGTTATAGCTTTATTCAAATTTAATTTTAATAAAATAAATTTTGTAATAAACTGAAGCCTACCAAATATCAAAAATATTTTAAATTATCGGATTTAAAAAATTCTTGATAAATACAATAATTTTAAAAAAATAAATTATAATTTTATTATTAAATAAAATAATCAAAAATTAAATTTTTTAAAATTCAAAATAAATTTAATTTTAAATTTATTAATTTTGTTCCCCCCGAAACTAAACATTTATCATTTTTATTAAAATATTTAAATTAACCTATTCTAAAAATTTTCAAAATTATATAAAAATCAAATTTATGAAAAATGAAAAAAAAAATTCCTTCCCTAATCATCAAAATTTTCAAAAATCCATAAATTTTGAAAAATTTTTAACAATTTTTCACAAAATTTTTAAACGAAATAACTTTATTACACTAACAAATAATTTTTTCAAAAAAAATTATTAGATAATTTCCATATCACAATTTTTAAAAATTATTTAAATTTAAATTTCTAACAAAAAAATATAGATTTTTTTTTTATGAGCGATTTCCTTTTAAGCATTTATATAAAATTTTCAAAAATTACTCGAATTTTATGAAAATCCTAAATTTTTATAAATAATTTTTTTAACTATGTAATAATTAAACTTAAAATAATTATAATTTAAATCAAAATATTGACATAATAACTTCATTTTACTAACAAATCATTTTTTTACCCTTTATGATCACTTTGTATCCAATAAATTAAAAATTATTCGAGACAACCAAAAAATAGACAAATTTAACCAAATATTTAAAAATTACATTTTTTTGTTAGATATTTTAATTCAATTTTTTTATGAAATCTTTATTAATTTTATTTTTCTAAATCTATTTTTCACGTAATTTTTAATAGATTTAGTTAAAATAAGAATAACTTCATTTTCACGATAAATACCATAATACTTTAGAAATAATATTTCTTAATGATAATTTAATTCATTAATACTTAGGTTTTTTTTTTTTTTTTCATTAATTTTGAATTTTTCATTAAAAATTAACTTTATTAATAACTAATAATTTTTAATATATTATTAATAATTATAGATTAATTATAATTTAATTCTTATATAAATAAAATGTTAATATTTTAATGTTAAATTAATTATTAATAATTTATACTCTTTATATATATATTATAAATATTATTAATATATAAAATATTTATTAATATAGAAATTCTCGAAATTCACCGTCGTTTTTATATACTGATTTACTTTATATATTCTTTCTCTTTTTTTCGGGAGTACTATTATATATCCCTTAAGATACCAATATTAAATCGGTTTTTATATATTTAAAAATGTTTATTTTAACTATTTAATTAAAATTAGCACCTAGAATATTACTAATGGTACTATCCAATGTAAGATATATTTCGCCCTTATATATATAATTATTATTATATATTAATAAGTAATTATTAATTATTAAATATTATAGATATATATAAATAAATTCTTTAATTAAAAAGGCATAGGGTCCAAGAGAAAAACCCTATTGAAAGACAAAATTTAAATTAATACTGCTAATAAAGTATCGATTTTAGGCCATTTTTTTTTGGCCAAATTTTGACCCAAAAAATGCAAAAAATTGCAAAATTTTGCATTTTTTTCGTTTTTTTTTGAAATTTTTCAAAAAATTTGATCTTTAAAATTGACATTATTGTCTAAAAAACAATTATAACACTTGGATATAAAAACCAATGTATGAGGAAATTCCTATTAGGGCGCCTGAAGAAAGGATCATTTTGATGAGATGAAACATGTGCAACCCACCCCTAGTTCCATCCCCGAAATTTTTGAAAAAAATGCCAAATTTCGTGAAATTTGATGAAATTTGGAAAAAATCTTCGGATTACAAAATTTTACAGGGATCGATTATTTTTTATATGAAAAAAGGATTTATCATAAAATTTCTTTTTCCAAACTATTTTGTTAGAAAAATCAACTTTTAGAAAAAATTCTTCTTCTAGTCTAACAGAAAATTTATTTTATAGAAAATTTAAACCTTTTCTGTGAAAATAAAATTGAAAGAATAATTTTTAATTACAAAATTTTTTGATTTTTAAATATAAATCCATTTATTCAAATTTTTGTAAATTGAATTCTATTGATCCCCCCCAATAGAATTCTAATACAAATTTATAAATAAGGTGATATTTAAAAATTTTAAAAATTTAAAAGTCAGTTTCTTAGTTAATCAAAATCAAAAACTAATAATTTTAAAAACTTAAACGTTGATTGTTGGACTTAGCCTCAGGATTAGTTTAGAATGTTGAAATTGATCCTGAAGTAGGACGACCAAAATCAACTCAAATTTATCGGATTTGGTGTTGATTGTTGGACTTAGCCTCAGGATTGGTTTAGAATGTTGGAATTGATCCTGAAGTAGGACGACCAAAATCAACTCAAATTTATCGGGTTTGGTGTTGATTGTTGGACTTAGCCTCAGGATTGGTTTAGAATGTTGAAATTGATCCTGAAGTAGGACGACCAAAATCAACTCAATTTTATCGGATTTGGTGTTGATTGTTGGACTTAGCCTCAGGATTGGTTTAGAATGTTGAAATTGATCCTGAAGTAGGACGACCAAAATCAACTCAAATTTATCGGATTTGGTGTTGATTGTTGGACTTAGCCTCATGATTTGTTTTGAATGTTGGAATTGATCCTGAAGTAGGACGACCAAAATCAACTCAAATTTATCGGATTTGGTGTTGATTGTTGGACGTAGCCTCAGGATTGGTTTAGAATGTTGGAATTGATCCTGAAGTAGGACGACCAAAATCAACTCAAATTTATCGGGTTTGGTGTTGATTGTTGGACTTAGCCTCAGGATTGGTTTAGAATGTTGGAATTGATCCTGAAGTAGGACGACCAAAATCAACTCAAATTTATCGGATTTGGTGTTGATTGTTGGACTTAGCCTCAGGATTGGTTTAGAATGTTGGAATTGATCCTGAAGTAGGACGACCAAAATCAACTCAAATTTATCGGATTTGGTGTTGATTGTTGGACTTAGCCTCAGGATTGGTTTAGAATGTTGGAATTGATCCTGAAGTAGG
This sequence comes from Harmonia axyridis, assembly GCF_914767665.1. Lineage (NCBI taxonomy): Eukaryota > Metazoa > Arthropoda > Insecta > Coleoptera > Coccinellidae > Harmonia > Harmonia axyridis. The sequence continues at coordinate 22,308,287 of NC_059508.1, read as the reverse complement.
ACGACCAAAATCAACTCAAATTTATCGGGTTTGGTGTTGATTGTTGGACTTAGCCTCAGGATTGGTTTAGAATGTTGAAATTGATCCTGAAGTAGGAAGACCAAAATCAACTCAAATTTATCGGATTTGGTGTTGATTGTTGGACTTAGCCTCAGGATTGGTTTAGAATGTTGAAATTGATCCTGAAATAGGATGACCAAAATCAACTCAAATTTATCGGATTTGGTGTTGATTGTTGGACTTAGCCTCAGGATTGGTTTAGAATGTTGGAATTGATCCTGAAGTAGGACGACCAAAATCAACTCAAATTTATCGGATTTGGTGTTGATTGTTGGACTTAGCCTCAGGATTGGTTTAGAATGTTGGAATTGATCCTGAAGTAGGACGACCAAAATCAACTCAAATTTATCGGATTTGGTGTTGATTGTTGGACTTAGCCTCAGGATTGGTTTAGAATGTTGGAATTGATCCTGAAGTAGGACATCAAAATCAACTCAAATTTATCGGGTTTGGTGTTGATTGTTGGACTTAGCCTCAGGATTGGTTTAGAATGTTAAATTGAGCCTGAAGTAGGACGACCAAAATCAACTCAAATTTATCGGATTTGGTGTTGATTGTTGGACTTAGCCTCAGGATTGGTTTAGAATGTTGAAATTGATCCTGAAGTAGGATGACCAAAATCAACTCAAATTTATCGAATATATTTATATAAATAATCCTATTTTATAGGATTTTTTACTTTGTGAATTAATTTTTGTACACTTAAATTAATGAAAATTTAATAGTTTTTATTAAAGGTTAAAATATTAAATTTTAAATTTAACTTAATAAGTTAAATTTTTAATTGTTAATTTTTTTTTGTAATTATATTCAACAAAATTAAATTATTTCTTAAAGTTTCAAAAACTCTTGTACATCTTATACTAGAATATAAAGATAAGCTAAAGAAGCTGATGGGTTCATACCCCATTTATAAAGGTATACCCCTTTTCTTTATAATTAAAACTATAAAATTAATATTTTTAATTTTAATAATAAGAGGAACTCTTATTTCTATTTCTGCTTATTGATGAATTAATATCTGGATTGGTTTAGAATTAAACCTCTTAGCTTTTATTCCTATTATAAATTTAGATAATTTCAAGTATTCTTCTGAATCCTCCTTGAAATATTTTTTAGTCCAAGTTTCTGCATCAATTCTAGTTTTATGTTCTTTTTTAAATTCATTTATTTTAATCAATTCTATCGAGCAATTAATACCTACTTCTATATTTTTGTTTAACAGAGCTATCCTTATAAAAATAGGAGCAGCCCCTTTCCACTTTTGATATCCAGAAGTCCTAGAAGGACTAAGATGAGCTAATGCATTATTATTAATAACTTGAGAAATAATTTTAATAGTAACTAAAGGGTTACGGATTTCATCAATTAAGTAAATTAATTTTAAAGAAGGAAAAGCAATAAAAATTAAAGTTAATGCTGGTATGATAGTTCAAATTGTTTCAATATTGTGTCCTTCTAATATAAAACGATGGTTATAATTATTTAATGTTAGTCTCATTATGGTATATGTTACAATACAAGTGATTATTATTAAGATCAAAAGGGCGTGATCATGAAAAAATCTTAATTGTTCCAGTAAATATGAAGCTCTGTCTAAAAATATATATGATTTTCAAGTCGCTATTTCTAAAAAAAGGTAAATCTTTATAATTGGGGTTTAAATCCAATGCACTAATCTGCCATATCAGAATTTTTGAGCTAAGATTGGTACTTCTGAATAAGAATGTTCATTAGGGGGAGAAAGTTGAAGTCATTCAATTAAAGAGGGTACATTAGAATTAAACTTTCTTAAACGTATTGAATAAAATCTTTCTCAAATAATTAAGATTATAAAGATTATTCTAAGAGAGGAAATTATAGATCCAATAGAAGAAATTTTATTTCATTTGTAATAAGCATCAGGATAATCAGAGTATCGTCGAGGTATTCCTCTTAGTCCTAAGAAGTGTTGAGGAAAAAATGTTAAGTTTACCCCAATAAATATAATTAAAAATTGGATTTGTAATAATTTATTGTTAAGATTGAATCCTGTAATTAAAGGGAATCAATGGATAAATCCTGCTATAATGGCAAATACAGCTCCTATAGATAAAACGTAATGAAAATGAGCTACAACATAATAGGTATCATGTAAAATAATATCTATGGAAGAGTTAGCTAAAATTACTCCTGTTAATCCACCAATTGTAAATAAAAATAAAAATCCCAGGGTTCATAAAATTGAAGGTGTATAGTAAAATTGTATTCCATGTAAAGTTGCTAATCAAGAAAAAATTTTAATTCCAGTGGGTACTGCAATAATTATAGTAGCTGAAGTAAAATAAGCTCGAGTATCAACATCTATTCCCACTGTAAATATGTGATGAGCTCATACTACAAATCCTAGAAGTCCAATAGCTAATATAGCATAAATTATTCCTAAAGAACCAAAGGCAATTTTTTTCCCTCTTTCTTGTGTAATAATATGGGAAATTATACCAAATCCTGGGAGAATTAAAATATAAACTTCAGGATGGCCAAAAAATCAAAATAAATGTTGGTATAAAATTGGGTCTCCCCCACCGGTTGGATCAAAAAAAGAAGAATTTAAGTTTCGGTCAGTTAATAGTATAGTAATTGCTCCTGCAAGAACTGGTAGTGATAGTAATAAAAGAATTGCTGTAATAAGAACAGATCATACAAATAAAGGAGTTTTATCAAGTATTATACCAAATGGACGTATATTTATAATAGTTGAAATGAAATTTACTGCACCTAAAATTGAGGAAATTCCTGCTAAATGTAAACTAAAAATCACTAAATCTACTGAAGGCCCATTATGTGTTAAATTAGAAGAAAGAGGAGGGTAAACAGTTCATCCTGTTCCTGCCCCTATTTCTACGATTGTTCTTAAAATTAAAAGAGTTAAAGCAGGGGGTAAAAGTCAAAATCTTATGTTATTTAATCGTGGAAATGCTATATCAGGAGCTCCAATTATTAAAGGAACTAATCAATTTCCAAAACCTCCAATTATAATAGGTATTACTATAAAGAAAATTATAATGAAAGCATGAGCTGTAACAATTATATTATAAATTTGGTCGTTTCCAATTAATCTTCCTCTAGTCCCTAATTCTAACCGAATTAAAATACTTAACGATGTTCCTACTATTCCTGCCCATATTCCAAATAAAAAGTATAATGTTCCAATATCTTTATGATTAGTAGAAAATAATCATTTATTCGATAAAGTGGCTGAATTAAAGCGTTAAATTGTAAATTTAATTATGAGTTTTCTCCTTTATTAAGCCTTATATTCAATTATGATTATAAATTGCAAATTTATAGGTGAATATTATTCTAAGGCTTAGAATAATTCTATTTTTAACTTTGAAGGTTACTAGTTTATTTAACTTAAATCCTTAATAAATTCTAAAAATTACAGTAAAAATGATTAATCCGTAAATATTCACTCAATTTAAAAAAATTACATAGTAAGAGTTAATATAATTAAATTTTTTATTTTCATTTAATTTTATTATTAAAGATTGAAGTATTAAGCGTATATAAATATATATACAAATTAAAGTAATAAAAATTATTATAAAAGATAGAAAATAAAAGTGATTTTCAATTAAAGTTTTTAGAATTAGTCACTTAGGAAAAAATCCTAAAAAGGGGGGGATTCCTCCTAGAGAAAAGAAATTTAAAAAAAAATAGAATTTTAAACTTTTATTGTAATTCATATTATTTATAAGATCTTTAATGTTAAAGATTTTATATTTATTAAAAATTAAGATTATATTTAAAGAAATAAAAGTATAAATTAAAAAGTATAATATTCATAAGGATTGATTTAATATTATTATTCTTAATATTCAACCAATATGGTTGATGGAAGATAAGGCAAGAATTTTTTTTAATCTGGTTTGGTTTCATGTTTTTACACTCCCTAAGGTTATACACATCAAAATAATCAAAATAAAGAATAGGTTTAATTTAAAATTATATATAATTAAAATTATTGGGGCAATTTTTTGTCAAGTTATTAATAATAATGCATTAGCTCATCTTAGTCCTTCTAGGACTTCTGGATATCAAAAGTGGAAAGGGGCTGCTCCTATTTTTATAAGGATAGCTCTGTTAAACAAAAATATAGAAGTAGGTATTAATTGCTCGATAGAATTGATTAAAATAAATGAATTTAAAAAAGAAAATAAAACTAGAATTGATGCAGAGACTTGGACTAAAAAATATTTCAAGGAGGATTCAGAAGAATACTTAAAATTATCTAAATTTATAATAGGAATAAAAGCTAAGAGGTTTAATTCTAAACCAATCCAGATATTAATTCATGAATAAGCAGAAATAGAAATAAGAGTTCCTCTTATTATTAAAATTAAAAATATTAATTTTATAGTTTTAATTATAAAGAAAAGGGGTATACCTTTATAAATGGGGTATGAACCCATCAGCTTCTTTAGCTTATCTTTATATTCTAGTATAAGATGTACAAGAGTTTTTGAAACTTTAAGAAATAATTTAATTTTATTGAATATAATTACAAAAAAAAATTAACAATTAAAAATTTAACTTATTAAGTTAAATTTAAAATTTAATATTTTAACCTTTAATAAAAACTATTAAATTTTCATTAATTTAAGTGTACAAAAATTAATTCACAAAGTAAAAAATCCTATAAAATAGGATTATTTATATAAATATATTCGATAAATTTGAGTTGATTTTGGTCGTCCTACTTCAGGATCAATTTCAACATTCTAAACCAATCCTGAGGCTAAGTCCAACAATCAATACCAAACCCGATAAATTTGAGTTGATTTTGGTCGTCCTACTTCAGGATCATTTTAACATTCTAAACCAATCCTGAGGCTAAGTCCATCAATCAACACCAAATCCGATAAATTTGAGTTGATTTTGGTCGTCCTACTTCAGGATCAATTTAACATTCTAAACCAATCCTGAGGCTAAGTCCATCAATCAACACCAAATCTGATAAATTTGAGTTGATTTTGGTCGTCCTACTTCAGGATCAATTTAACATTCTAAACCAATCCTGAGGCTAAGTCCAACAATCAACACCAAATCCGATAAATTTGAGTTGATTTTGGTCGTCCTACTTCAGGATCAATTTCAACATTCTAAACTAATCCTGAGGCTAAGTCCAACAATCAACACCAAACCCGATAAATTTGAGTTGATTTTGGTCGTCCTACTTCAGGATCAATTCCAACATTCTAAACCAATCCTGAGGCTAAGTCCAACAATCAACACCAAACCCGATAAATTTGAGTTGATTTTGGTGTCCTACTTCAGGATCAATTTCAACATTCTAAACTAATCCTGAGGCTAAGTCCAACAATCAACACCAAACCCGATAAATTTGAGTTGATTTTGGTGTCCTACTTCAGGATCAATTTCAACATCCTAAACTAATCCTGAGGCTAAGTCCAACAATCAACACCAAATCCGATAAATTTGAGTTGATTTTGGTGTCCTACTTCAGGATCAATTCCAACATTCTAAACCAATCCTGAGGCTAAGTCCAACAATCAACACCAAATCCGATAAATTTGAGTTGATTTTGGTGTCCTACTTCAGGATCAATTCCAACATTCTAAACTAATCCTGAGGCTAAGTCCAACAATCAACACCAAACCCGATAAATTTGAGTTGATTTTGGTGTCCTACTTCAGGATCAATTTCAACATTCTAAACTAATCCTGAGGCTAAGTCCAACAATCAACACCAAATCCGATAAATTTGAGTTGATTTTGGTGTCCTACTTCAGGATCAATTCCAACATTCTAAACCAATCCTGAGGCTAAGTCCAACAATCAACACCAAATCCGATAAATTTGAGTTGATTTTGGTGTCCTACTTCAGGATCAATTCCAACATTCTAAACCAATCCTGAGGCTAAGTCCAACAATCAACACCAAATCCGATAAATTTGAGTTGATTTTGGTGTCCTACTTCAGGATCAATTCCAACATTCTAAACCAATCCTGAGGCTAAGTCCAACAATCAACGCCAAATCCGATAAATTTGAGTTGATTTTGTTTTAAATTTAGATAATTTTAAGTATTCTTCTGAATCCTCCTTGAAATATTTTTTAGTTCAAGTTTCTGCATCAATTCTAGTTTTATTTTCTTTTTTAAATTCATTTATTTTAATCAATTCTGTCGAGCAATTAATACCTACTTCTATATTTTTGTTTAACAGAGCTATCCTTATAAAAATAGGAGCAGCCCCTTTTCACTTTTGATACCCAGAAGTCCTAGAAGGACTAAGATGAGCTAATGCATTATTATTAATAACTTGACAAAAAATTGCCCCAATAATTTTAATTATATATAATTTTAAATTAAACCTATTCTTTATTTTGATTATTTTGATATGTATAACCTTAGGGAGTGTAAAAACATGAAACCAAACCAGATTAAAAAAAATTCTTGCCTTATCTTCCATCAACCATATTGGTTGAATATTAAGAATAATAATATTAAATCAATCCTTATGAATATTATACTTTTTAATTTATACTTTCATTTCTTTAAATATAATCTTGATTTTTAATAAATATAAAATCTTTAACATTAAAGATCTTATAAATAATATGAATTACAATAAAACTTTAAAATTCTATTTTTTTTTAAATTTCTTTTCTCTAGGAGGAATCCCCCCCTTTTTAGGATTTTTTCCTAAGTGACTAATTCTAAAAACTTTAATTGAAAATCACTTTTATTTTCTATCTTTTATAATAATTTTTATTACTTTAATTTGTATATATATTTATATACGCTTAATACTTCAATCTTTAATAATAAAATTAAATGAAAATAAAAAATTTAATTATATTAACTCTTACTATGTAATTTTTTTAAATTGAGTGAATATTTACGGATTAATCATTTTTACTGTAATTTTTAGAATTTATTAAGGATTTAAGTTAAATAAACTAGTAACCTTCAAAGTTAAAAATAGAATTATTCTAAGCCTTAGAATAATATTCACCTATAAATTTGCAATTTATAATCATAATTGAATATAAGGCTTAATAAAGGAGAAAACTCATAATTAAATTTACAATTTAACGCTTTAATTCAGCCACTTTATCGAATAAATGATTATTTTCTACTAATCATAAAGATATTGGAACATTATACTTTTTATTTGGAATATGGGCAGGAATAGTAGGAACATCGTTAAGTATTTTAATTCGGTTAGAATTAGGAACTAGAGGAAGATTAATTGGAAACGACCAAATTTATAATATAATTGTTACAGCTCATGCTTTCATTATAATTTTCTTTATAGTAATACCTATTATAATTGGAGGTTTTGGAAATTGATTAGTTCCTTTAATAATTGGAGCTCCTGATATAGCATTTCCACGATTAAATAACATAAGATTTTGACTTTTACCCCCTGCTTTAACTCTTTTAATTTTAAGAACAATCGTAGAAATAGGGGCAGGAACAGGATGAACTGTTTACCCTCCTCTTTCTTCTAATTTAACACATAATGGGCCTTCAGTAGATTTAGTGATTTTTAGTTTACATTTAGCAGGAATTTCCTCAATTTTAGGTGCAGTAAATTTCATTTCAACTATTATAAATATACGTCCATTTGGTATAATACTTGATAAAACTCCTTTATTTGTATGATCTGTTCTTATTACAGCAATTCTTTTATTACTTTCACTACCAGTTCTTGCAGGAGCAATTACTATACTATTGACTGACCGAAACTTAAATTCTTCTTTTTTTGATCCAACCGGTGGGGGAGACCCAATTTTATACCAACATTTATTTTGATTTTTTGGCCATCCTGAAGTTTATATTTTAATTCTCCCAGGATTTGGTATAATTTCCCATATTATTACACAAGAAAGAGGGAAAAAAATTGCCTTTGGTTCTTTAGGAATAATTTATGCTATATTAGCTATTGGACTTCTAGGATTTGTAGTATGAGCTCATCATATATTTACAGTGGGAATAGATGTTGATACTCGAGCTTATTTTACTTCAGCTACTATAATTATTGCAGTACCCACTGGAATTAAAATTTTTTCTTGATTAGCAACTTTACATGGAATACAATTTTACTATACACCTTCAATTTTATGAACCCTGGGATTTTTATTTTTATTTACAATTGGTGGATTAACAGGAGTAATTTTAGCTAACTCTTCCATAGATATTATTTTACATGATACCTATTATGTTGTAGCTCATTTCCATTACGTTTTATCTATAGGAGCTGTATTTGCCATTATAGCAGGATTTATCCATTGATTCCCTTTAATTACAGGATTCAATCTTAACAATAAATTGTTACAAATCCAATTTTTAATTATATTTATTGGGGTAAACTTAACATTTTTTCCTCAACACTTCTTAGGACTAAGAGGAATACCTCGACGATACTCTGATTATCCTGATGCTTATTACAAATGAAATAAAATTTCTTCTATTGGATCTATAATTTCCTCTCTTAGAATAATCTTTATAATCTTAATTATTTGAGAAAGATTTTATTCAATACGTTTAAGAAAGTTTAATTCTAATGTACCCTCTTTAATTGAATGACTCCAACTTTCTCCCCCTAATGAACATTCTTATTCAGAAGTACCAATCTTAGCTCAAAAATTCTAATATGGCAGATTAGTGCATTGGATTTAAACCCCAATTATAAAGATTTACCTTTTTTTAGAAATAGCGACTTGAAAATCATATATATTTTTAGACAGAGCTTCATATTTACTGGAACAATTAAGATTTTTTCATGATCACGCCCTTTTGATCTTAATAATAATCACTTGTATTGTAACATATACCATAATGAGACTAACATTAAATAATTATAACCATCGTTTTATATTAGAAGGACACAATATTGAAACAATTTGAACTATCATACCAGCATTAACTTTAATTTTTATTGCTTTTCCTTCTTTGAAATTAATTTACTTAATTGATGAAATCCGTAACCCTTTAGTTACTATTAAAACTATTGGTCATCAATGATATTGAACCTATGAATATACAGATTTTAAAAATCTTGAATTTGATTCATATTTAATTAATAATAATCAACTTTTTAATTTTCGATTACTAGAAGTTGATAATCGAACTATTTTACCATATCTTTCTCATATTCGAATTCTAACTTCATCTTCTGACGTAATTCATTCTTGAACAGTTCCTTCAACAGGAGTAAAAGTCGATGCCTCCCCAGGACGATTAAATCAACTTAGATTTAATTTAAATCGAACTGGAATTTTTTTTGGTCAATGTTCAGAAATTTGTGGAGCAAACCATAGATTTATACCTATTTCTATTGAAAGAATTTCTCCCCAAAATTTCATTAAATGGGTAGAAAATTTTTCATTAGATGACTGAAAGATAAGTATTGGTCTCTTAAACCACTTTATAGTAATTAACGACTACTTCTAATGAAAAATTTAGTTAACCTATAACATTAGTTTGTCAAACTAAAATCATTCTCAGAATAATTTTTAATTCCTCAAACTATACCTATGGATTGGTTTTCCTTATATATTTTTATAACACTTTTATTTATTATTTTAAACATTAAAATATTTTATTCTCATAAAAAATCTCCTTTAAAAAATTTTAAATTATTAAATAAAAAACTTTCTTGAAAATGATAATAAATCTTTTTTCTTCTTTTGATCCTTCATCTTATTTTCTATTACCTTTAAATTGACTAAGAATAATTATTAGTTTTTTATTTATTCCTTCTATATTCTGACTAATTCCTAATCGATTTAACTTTTTAATTCAAAATATATTAATTACTCTACATAAATAATTCAAAATCATTACAAAAAAAAATAATACTTTAATATTTATTGTATTATTTTACTTCATTATAATTAATAACTTAATAGGGTTATTTCCTTACATTTTTACAGCCTCAAGTCATATAATTTTTACTCTATCCCTAGCTTTACCTTTATGGTTAAGATTTATATTAAATAGTTGAATTAGCCACACTTATCACTCATTTGCCCATCTAATGCCTCAAGGAACTCCTTCTATTTTAATACCTTTTATAGTATGTATTGAAACAATTAGAAATATTATTCGTCCTGGAACTCTCGCTATTCGTTTATCAGCTAATATAATTGCAGGACACCTTTTATTAACCCATTAAAGCCCATAATTCCCCCGTGAAGATTTTCAACTGAAACTTTGTCTGATGAGTTATTTAGACTCAAAAAGTGATATTGTGTTATAAAAATAATGATCGAACATGCAGGAGAGTTACTATGAAGCGGCAACTTAAGTTGCCACTGGGATAATTCATGAAGAAATTTTCCAAAGTACAATAAAACTAGCATATCAATCGTATACATCTATTGTGATTCAACCGTATAATATTTCCTATGAAATTACATAAAATATTATTATTTTACATCATGAAAAATTTTGAAACACTCATCAGGATGAACAGGAACTTCACACTTCTTGCATACAAAAATTGTACGCCTGCCACATACTTTACAACGGCGATACTTGGATTCACCTTTTTCGATGAAATGATCTGTTCGATCTTTTCTTATTTCTTCGAGAGCTGGTGTGAACTCTAGAGATGATCGAACTCCTGCTACCATTGGAGGACTGCCGTAAGACTTCAGAATGAAAATAGCACACTGACGTCTGAAATCCAATAGAGGAATATCATGCCCAAGGCGACGATACAGTAACCAACCTTGTGTGCTGCATACATCCACAGTCCAAGAGAAATAAGGCCACCACCATTTTTTCGACCTGATTCTGTTTCGGTAGGAAGCCAAAAATTGATCAGAAAGATCTACTCCACCCATGTTACTATTGTAACGAGCAATAGGACCTGGTACTTTGACAGAAATGACCTTCTTTTCAATTCTGGAGTATCGGTTTGACTTTGACATAGGATGTACATTATCACAATTAGTAAGTACAGTAACAACATTGTTGTCATTCCAACGGACTGCTAAAATATCTCCTGAAGAACTGGTGGATGTTTCACCTCTGGGTTTATTTTTCCACGTTTTTTTATCTGGAAGTTTCATTGAAACACTACAGCGATTCTCACGCAGAGTACCAGTTCCACCAAGTCCTCTAGAACTAAGCTCTTCCAACAACCCAACCGATGTAAAAAGATTGTCAAAGTAGAGTCGAATACCCTTTGACAATTTCATGTGGTCTACAAGTCCAATTACTACGTCACCTCCTTGACCGAGTCCAGTTTCTGGAAGACGAGTTGAACTTCCACAATAGGGTTCAACATGATGGATGTATCCAGATGGATCCGCGGCAACCCATAACTTGAACCCAAATCTGATAGGTTTTCCGCGAATAAACTGTTTGCACCCATGCCTTCCGTAATAAGGAATCATACTCTCGTCGATACTAATAGTGGGCCCAGGACTGATTTGTTTGAAAGAGTTGTTGAGGTGATCAAAAATAGGTCGGACCTTGTACATTTTATCACTTCCATCATTGTTTTCATTGTTGGCAAGGTGAATAAAACTTATCAGTTCATCGAATCGGTTTCGACGGATGGCATCGGAAACTAAGTGCGAATGAACATCTGGATCTTGTTTCCAGTAGAGTCTTCTATATGGAAGAGGGTGGTAACCTGACATCAACATAATTCCGACAAATGTAATCATTTCTTCAGCAGTGGCATTCAGGTTGTGAACGAGTTTCTGCATAGCATAACGATTAGTTTCGGTTACGATATGACTCAATAAATCTTCCGAGAAGTAAGCCCTAAAAGCCTCAATAGGGCTTTTTACCGTTTCTTTCAGAAGATCTTCTGCTACCGGTCGGTATTCGCATTCAAGTTCAGGAATACTTGAAGATAACCCATTCATTTTCGGCTTCCAAGTACGTTCTGTGGGACGCTTACGTTTGGTGCTTCTTACTCTTGTCTGCGAAGAAGTCGTCGGTCTAGGTTCTTCTGAATGGTTCTCATCTTGGACGACTGGATTGCCGTGATCATCATCGATTTCTGGATTCTGCATTTCCACCTGAGAGCGTAATATACGGGCAGGAAGGTGGTCAAAATCTCCAACTACCTCTTCATCCGATAAATCAGAGTCCTTATCTGTATCTGCACCAGGAAGTTCATCAGGTGGACATATGGCTATATTGGTGGCTGATATGTCCTCATCGTTCTCGATAAGGTCAATTAATTCATGAAGAAGTAATCCAGTGCCTGATCTTCCACGAGTATACCTGTCGAAATCATTCAGTAAGAAATGTAAATATTGCAGAAACCGTTGTCACGTGTTCCCGTTGGCCACTTTAGTTGCCATCAAACTTTGCCCGTATGGCAAAAGCAAAATATTGCATGAAAATATTACTGTGAAGAAGAAATATACTGCTGAATTCATATTGAATAAAACTGGTACAAAAATACAAATGTGCATGCATTATTGAAATAGAATACTTACAATCTCTCATCGACGGCCATTATGGTGAATGAAAAAGTTCAAGAGCTCTGAATAAATCGTTATACACTAACTCACTGTTTGACAATATCTGACTGACGTTTGTGCTATTCGAGACAGGACATATCACATGACCGGAATTTACCAATGGAACTTCAATATCTATGCGCGTGCGCATAGAATGTAGTCGAATGCGCCGTGGCAACTTAAGTTGCCACGGGGCTGTAATGGGTTAACTCTTTTAGGAAACACTGGTCCTATAGTAAATTTGCTTATTTTATTAATTATTATAATTCAATTTATACTAATTTTATTAGAATCAGCAGTAGCTTTAATTCAATCTTATGTTTTTGCTATCCTTAGAACTCTTTATTCTAGAGAAAATAATTATGATAAAAAATCACCCATTTCATTTAGTAGATTATAGTCCTTGACCAATTTTAGGAGCTTTTAGAGCTATAACTGCAATAATAGGAATAATTAAATGATTCCATCTTTTTAACTCTAATTTATTTATTTTAAGAAATATAATTCTTTTACTAATTATATTTCAATGATGACGAGATGTAATTCGAGAAAGAACCTTTCAAGGAAACCACACTCTTTTAGTATCTTTTGGTTTACGATGAGGAATAATTTTATTTATTACCTCAGAGATTTTTTTCTTTGTTAGTTTTTTTTGAAGATTTTATCATATAAGATTATCTCCTTCTATCGAACTAGGAATAACTTGACCTCCAAAAGGAATTAATACCTTTAATCCTAATGAAATCCCATTATTAAACACTATTATTCTATTAAGATCAGGCCTAAGAGTAACTTGAGCCCACCATAGATTAATAGAAAATAATTTTAATCAAACATTTCAAAGATTAATTATTACTGTTTTTCTAGGAATATATTTTTCTTTACTACAAGGAATTGAATATTTAGAAGCCCCATTTTCTATAGCCGATTCAGTTTATGGAAGAACATTCTTTATAGCTACAGGATTCCATGGTTTACATGTTATTATTGGTTCTATTTTTCTTTTAGTATGTTTAACTCGATTAAACTTTAATCATTTTAGAAACAATCACCATTTTGGATTTGAAGCAGCAGCATGATATTGACATTTTGTAGACGTAGTATGACTATTCCTATATATATCTATTTATTGATGAGGTAGATATCTATATAGTATAAATATTACATTTGATTTCCAATCAAAAAATCTTTTAAAAGTATAGATAATATTCTTAATTTCATCTTTAATTTTAATAATTCTTAGAATTATAATAATTTTAATAATTATTGCAAATTATATCTCAATAAAAACATTTAAAGATCGAGAAAAAAGTTCTCCCTTTGAATGCGGATTTGACCCTAAAAATTCTGCACGCCTACCATTCTCAATTCACTTTTTTTTAATCGCTTTAATTTTTTTAATTTTTGATGTAGAAATTACCCTTATTATCCCTTTTATTTATAGAATAAAATATTCTAATATTATAATTATTAGCATTATATTTTTTATATTCATAGCAATCTTAATTTTAGGTTTATACCATGAATGAAAACAAGGAGCCTTAAACTGATCTTTATAGGATAATAGTTAAATTAACATTTAATTTGCATTTAAAAAATACTGTTTTTCAGTTTATCTTAAATAAGAAGCAAAATATTGCTTTTAGTTTCGACCTAAAAATTTGAATTTAAATTCCTTATTTAATTGAAACCAAACTAGAGGTAAGTCACTGTTAATGATTCCAATGAGAAACTCTCCAATTAAAGAAATATAAAAATTTAAGCTTCTTACTTAATATATAGCAATTTGTTAATATTTCTATTTATATAGTTTATCTAAAACATTATATTTTCATTATAAAAAAAGATTAATTCTTATAAATACTTAAAAAATATTTTAATTTACCTCAATATCTTCAATATTGCGCTCTATTAAGCTATTTAAGTAGAATATATAAATCAATAACAAAATAATTCAAATTAAAAATATGATTATATAAATCTTTAAACTATTTTTAAAAATATACTGAAATAAAACAGAAATTTTTTTAAGAAATTTAAATAAACCCTGACTTCCTAAGGACTCTGATCAACCTTGATCTAAAAATTTATAATTTAGTATTCCTAAATTAATAAAAAAATTATTTATTCCAAAAGTTGAAATATAAGGCAAATTCCATATTAATACTAAAAAAATTAATATTTTCATTAAATTAGAAAAAATTAAATTATAATTTAATTTTAATAAAGAAATCTCAAAACCTATAATTACCCCAATTATTACTATAATTAAAATTAAAATTTTCATAAAAAAAGGTAATACAACTAAATTGATATCCTTAAATATAAATCATATAAGAACCGTTCCTGAAAATAATACAATAATAAATATAAATCCTATTCTATAAACTATTTCATCTCTTAATTCTTCAGTTCTATTTATTCTAAACCCACAATAATCTGTAAATATTAAATAATTTAATAAACGCACTGTATAAGAAACTGTTAATGTTAAAGAAATTAATATAATTAAATAAATTACAATATTTAATCTTGTCATAGAATAAACCTCTATAATTAAATCTTTTGAGTAAAATCCAGAAAAAAAAGGAATACCACATAATGATAAATTTCTTACATTAAAATATATTACAGTTATAGGAGTTTTATAAACTAAACCTCCTATAAAACGAATATCTTGACATTCTCCTATTAAATGAATAAAATTACCTGCACATATAAATAATAAGGCTTTAAATAAAGCATGAATTAATAAATGAAAAAAAGCTAATTCATATAAACCTAATCTTAAAATAGTAACTATTAAACCTAACTGACTTAAAGTTGATAAAGCAATAATTTTTTTTAAATCATATTCAAAATTAGCCGCTAAACCTGAGATTAATATTGTTATCAATCCAATGAATATTAACACAAAAGAATAATTTTCCAATAATAAATGAAATCGAATTAATAAATAAACCCCTGCTGTTACTAAAGTTGAAGAATGTACTAATGCTGAAACAGGAGTAGGAGCAGCTATAGCTGCTGGTAATCAAGCTGAAAAAGGAATTTGTGCACTTTTAGTTAAAGCAGCAATAATAATTAACAAACCTACAATTATTATTCTTTTATCTCTATAATAATAATCAATATATAATATAAAATTTCATCTTCCAAAATTTATTATCCAAGCAATAGAAATTATTAATATTGCATCTCCTACTCGATTAGATAAAGCTGTTAATATACCAGCTGAATAAGATTTTACATTTTGATAATAAATTACTAAACAATAAGAAACTAATCCTAACCCATCTCAACCCAATAAAATTGAAATTAAATTTGGACTTAAAATTATTAATAATATAGATAAAACAAATATAAAAACTAGTATAATAAAACGATTAATAGATAAATCCTTAGATATATAAGATTTTCTATAAAAAATTACTATGGTAGAAATAAATAAAACAAAAGAAACAAATAATAAAGATATTCAATCTAAAAGAATTAATATTTCTACTTCTATTGAATTTAAATTAAAAATTCTTCACTCAATAAAATAAACCTTTCCTGTATTAAGTAAAAATAATCTAAAACAAAAAAAAAAAAAAAAAACCTAAGTATTAATCTAGAAAAAATTACACAAAAAGATATTACTTAAAGTTAAAGTAACTTCATTGACTCCACAAATCAATATTTTATATAAACTATTTAAGTAAAAGAAAAATAAATCTCTTTTTAATAAAATTAAATTTAAAGGAACCCAATGTATGAGTAATAAAATTAATTCTCGATAAGAAATTAATTCAAAAAAATATAACCTTCTGTAAAATTTTCCATGTTGACTAAAAGAATATAAATACAAACTATAAGAAGCTCTCAAAAAAGTTATAATTATTAATATAAATATAAAAATATGAGAATAATTAATTAAACTATTAATTAACAAAATTTCTCTTAACAAATTTAAAGAAGGTGGTGCAGCTATATTTCTAATTACTAACAAAAATCACCATAAAGATAAAAAAGGTACAATATTAATTAAACCTTTATTAATAAAAATACTTCGACTAACAATACGTTCATAATTTATATTTACTAAAACAAATAATCCTGAAGAACAACAGCCATGAGCTAATATTATTATTAAAGATCCAGTAATTCCTCAAGAATTAAATGTTAATAAACCTGACAATAAAAGTCCTATATGAACAACTGAAGAATAAGCAATTAAAGATTTTATATCTCTTTGACGTAAACAACTTAAAGAAACTAAAATCCCTCCTATTAAAGATAAATTAATTAAAAAAAAATTAACCTTAACTCCTAGATATATAAATATAGTTAAAAATCGAATAAGTCCATATCTTCCTAACTTTAATATCACTCCTGCTAATATTATAGACCCAGCAACTGAAGCTTCTACATGTGCTTTAGGCAATCATAAATGAAATAAAAATATCGGCATTTTAACTAAAAATACTATTATTATTATAAAATATAAAATAAAACTAAATAAATTTACATTAATATAAGTCAAATCTAATGTTTTAAACTTTGAATAATAAATAAAAATAAACAATATTATTGGTAAAGAAGCTATAATTGTATAAAAAAATATATATATTCCAGCTTGAATACGTTCAGGCTGATATCCTCAACCTAAAATCAAAATCAAAATTGGAATTAACCTAGCCTCAAAAAATATCTAAAATAAAAATATATTTATAGAAGAAAAAGTTAATAATAAAAAAAGCAATAATAATAATAATAAAATACTAAATAACTCACTGAAATCTTTTAAATTAAAAAGTTTTTCTCTAGCTATAAATATTAAAAAAGAAATTCAAAACCTTAATAATAACAAAAAATATGATAAAAAATCTATACCTATAAAAAAATTTAATGAACTAAAAAATAAAAAAGAAATTTTTGAAAAAAATCAAATTCTTATTAAAATTAAATAATTTTTAATTAATCAAAATTTATTTATAAAACATAAAGGAATCATAAATACTAATATTATTAATATTATCATAAAATATTTAATGAATTAAAATAATCATTTCCATAAGAACGAATTATTGACACTAATAAAGATAATCCCAAAACTCTTTCACAAACACTTATAGTTAAAAAAACTACTACAAAATAAAATTCATAACTAAAATAAGATAAATAAAAATATATTATTATAAATAAAGTTAAAATTACTAATTCTAATCTAAGTAATGTTATTAATAAATGTTTTCGATCAATAAATAAATTTAAAATTCTAAAAATAAACATACTTAAAAAAATTATTTCCATATTTTAATAATTTAAAAAAAATACTGGTCTTGTAAACCAGCTTTAAGATTTAATCTTTTAAAATATCAGAGGAAAACAAATATATCTTTAATCTCCAAAATTAATATTTTTTATTAAACTACCCTCTGAAATCTTAATTTTAACATTTTTAAATTTTTTGGCAATTTTTCTTACCCACCCCCTATCCTTAGGACTACTTATTTTAACTTATACAATTATAACTTGTATCATTATAGGATTAATAAGATCAAACTTTTGATTTTCATATATTTTAATATTAATTATAATTGGAGGTTTACTAATTTTATTTATTTATATAACAAGAACTGCCTCTAATGAAAAATTTAAATTTAATAAATATATTATATTTATTATAATTAGTTTATTTATAATTACTATATTTATAAATAATATAAATCTATATTTAATAAATCAAAATATTAATAATGAAATTTTACATAAAATAGATTTAATTAGAAATTTTTATTTAAATTTAAATAAATTTTTAAATTACCCAAATTCTAACATATTTTTAATTTTGATTTTTTATTTATTAATTTCAATAATTGCAGTTGTAAAAATTACTAAAGTAAAATTTGGACCGTTACGTCAATTTAAATATGAAAATACCAATACGAAAAATTAATTCTTTAACGAAAATTATTAACAACTCTTTAATCGATCTACCTACACCAAGAAATATTTCATATTTATGAAATTTTGGATCTTTATTAGGCTTGTGTTTAATAATACAAATTATTACAGGATTATTTTTATCTATACATTATTGTGCAAACGTAGATTTAGCTTTTAATAGAGTGACTCATATTTGTCGAGACGTAAATATAGGATGGTTAATACGAACTATTCATGCAAATGGAGCCTCTTTATTTTTTATATGTTTATATTTACATATTAGGCGAGGCTTATATTTTGGTTCTTACAAACTTACAGAAACTTGAATGACAGGAACTACTATTTTATTTATATCTATAGCTACAGCCTTTTTAGGTTATGTTCTTCCCTGAGGGCAAATATCTTTTTGAGGAGCAACTGTAATTACAAATTTAGTTTCTGCAATCCCTTACCTAGGAAATTCTATCGTTATTTGACTATGAGGAGGTTTTGCTGTTGACAATGCTACATTAAACCGATTTTATTCATTTCATTTTATTTTACCTTTCATTATTTCAGCTTTAATTATAATTCATTTACTATTTTTACATAACTCTGGCTCTAGTAATCCTTTAGGATCTAATTCTAATCTAGATAAAATTAGTTTTCATCCATATTTCTCCTTTAAAGATATTTTAGGTTTTCTCATTATAATATTTTTTATTTTAAATATTATTATTCTATATCCTTATATATTAAGAGATCCTGATAATTTTATCCCAGCTAATCCTCTTTCCACCCCTCCTCATATTCAACCAGAATGATATTTTTTATTTGCTTATGCAATTCTTCGCTCTATTCCCAATAAACTTGGAGGTGTAATTGCTTTAGTAATATCAATTGCTATTCTTTATTTTATACCTTTTATTAATTTCAAAATAATGAAAAGAAACAGCTTTTATTATATTAATAAAATTATATTTTGAAATTTTATCGTTACAGTTATAATTTTAACATGAATCGGAGCTAAACCAGTTGAAGATCCTTTTATTTTCATAGGACAAATTTTTACCTTAATCTATTTCATATACTTTATATTAAACTCAATTATTTATAAAATTTGAGACTGATGAATATTTAATTAATCAATGAGCTTGAAAAGCATATATTTTGAAAATATAAGAAAGAATTTAAATTTCTATTGATTTATACAAAATTTAATTAACTATATAATTAATACTATAAATAATAATCTTAATCTAAAATTTAATATAAGTATATTCAAAGAAACAGGCAAAAAAACCTTTCAAGATAAATATATTAATTTATCATATCGATAACGAGGTAAAGTCCCTCGAACCCAAATTCATATAAAAGAAAAAAATAATAATTTAAAAAAAAATATAATAGAATAAAAATCTCCTCCTATAAAAATCAACCTTCTTATTATTCTTATGAAAATAATATTAGAATATTCAGCCATAAAAATAAAAGCAAATCCAAAACTTCTATATTCAACGTTAAATCCTGAAACTAACTCTGATTCACCCTCAGAAAAATCAAAAGGAGTTCGATTAGTTTCAGCTAATCTTGAAATAAATCATATTATTCTTAGAGGAAAATTAAATATAACAAATCAAACATATTTTTGATAAAAAATAAAATCTATTAAATTTAAAGATATAATTAACACTAAAAATGATAATAAAATTAAAAATATTCTTACTTCATAAGAAATTACTTGAGCAACTGAACGAAGCCTTCCTAATAAAGAATAAATCGAATTTGAAGATCAACCCGATAATATAATTGTATACACACTAAAACTAGAAATTACAAAAAAAAACAATACAGAAAAATTAAACTTAAATAAATAACAATAAAAAGGTATTCTTATTCATAATATTAATGCTAAAATTAAATTAAAAACTGGTGATATATAATAAATTAAAATATTAGCCATATAAGGAAAAATTATTTCTTTTCTAAATAATTTAATTGCATCACTAAAAGGCTGTAAAATTCCTAAAAAACCTACTTTATTAGGGCCTTTTCGAATTTGAATATATCCTAATAACTTACGTTCTAATAAAGTTAAAAAAGCTACTCTAACTAAAATACAAATAATTATTAAAATAAAAATTATCAAAATTAAAATTATATCAATTATTATTTGTATAAAATACTTATAAAGATTCTAAATCTAACGCACTAATCTGCCAAAATAATAATTTTATTCATTTATAAAATTTTAAATCATAAACTTGGTCCTTTCGTACTAAAATTTATTAAATTATTAAAGATAGAAACCAACCTGGCTTACACCGGTTTAAACTCAGATCATGTAAAGTTTTAATGGTCGAACAGACCAAATATTTAAGCTTCTACACCTAAATTTAACTTTAATCCAACATCGAGGTCGCAATCTTTTCTTTCGATTTGAACTCTAAAAAAAAATAACGCTGTTATCCCTAAGGTAATTTATTCTTTTAATCATAAAAATGGATCAATTTTTCATAAATTAATGGTTAAAGTTAAAAAAGTTAATCTAATTTTTTTATCACCCCAATCAAATTTAATAAAAATTTTAAATTTTTTAATTCTTTAAATTAAAAATCTTTTATAAATTAAACTCTATAGGGTCTTCTCGTCTTTTAAAAAAATTTAAGCTTTTTAACTTAAAAATAAAATTTTTAAATAATAAAATTTAGAAAGTTATCTTCTCATCAAACCATTCATACAAGCTTTCAATTAAAAAACTAATGATTATGCTACCTTTGCACAGTCAAAATACTGCGGCCCTTCAAATTTTATTCAGTGGGCAGGTCCTACTTTAAATTATAATCAAAAAGAGATGTTTTTATTAAACAGGTGAAAGATATTTTTGCCTAATTACTTAATTATACCTTTCGTAATTACTTATATTTTTACAAAATAATTAATACTAAGTTGATTTTGGTCGTCCTACTTCAGGATCAATTTCAACATTCTAAACCAATCCTGAGGCTAAGTCCAACAATCAACACCAAATCCGATAAATTTGAGTTGATTTTGGTCGTCCTACTTCAGGATCAATTCCAACATTCTAAACCAATCCTGAGGCTAAGTCCAACAATCAACACCAAATCCGATAAATTTGAGTTGATTTTGGTCGTCCTTCTTCAGGATCAATTTCAACATTCTAAACTAATCCTGAGGCTAAGTCCAACAATCAACACCAAACCCGATAAATTTGAGTTGATTTTGGTCGTCCTACTTCAGGATCAATTCCAACATTCTAAACCAATCCTGAGGCTAAGTCCAACAATCAACACCAAATCCGATAAATTTGAGTTGATTTTGGTCGTCCTACTTCAGGATCAATTTCAACATTCTAAACCAATCCTGAGGCTAAGTCCAACAATCAACACCAAATCCGATAAATTTGAGTTGATTTTGGTCGTCCTACTTCAGGATCAATTTCAACATTCTAAACCAATCCTGAGGCTAAGTCCAACAATCAACACCAAATCCGATAAATTTGAGTTGATTTTGGTCGTCCTACTTCAGGATCAATTTCAACATTCTAAACTAATCCTGAGGCTAAGTCCAACAATCAACGTTTAAGTTTTTAAAATTATTAGTTTTTGATTTTGATTAACTAAGAAACTGACTTTTAAATTTTTAAAATTTTTAAATATCACCTTATTTATAAATTTGTATTAGAATTCTATTGGGGGGGATCAATAGAATTCAATTTACAAAAATTTGAATAAATGGATTTATATTTAAAAATCAAAAAATTTTGTAATTAAAAATTATTCTTTCAATTTTATTTTCACAGAAAAGGTTTAAATTTTCTATAAAATAAATTTTCTGTTAGACTAGAAGAAGAATTTTTTCTAAAAGTTGATTTTTCTAACAAAATAGTATATTTTTAGACAGAGCTTCATATTTACTGGAACAATTAAGATTTTTTCATGATCACGCCCTTTTGATCTTAATAATAATCACTTGTATTGTAACATATACCATAATGAGACTAACATTAAATAATTATAACCATCGTTTTATATTAGAAGGACACAATATTGAAACAATTTGAACTATCATACCAGCATTAACTTTAATTTTTATTGCTTTTCCTTCTTTAAAATTAATTTACTTAATTGATGAAATCCGTAACCCTTTAGTTACTATTAAAACTATTGGTCATCAATGATATTGAACCTATGAATATACAGATTTTAAAAATCTTGAATTTGATTCATATTTAATTAATAATAATCAACTTTTTAATTTTCGATTACTAGAAGTTGATAATCGAACTATTTTACCATATCTTTCTCATATTCGAATTCTAACTTCATCTTCTGACGTAAATCATTCTTGAACAGTTCCTTCAACAGGAGTAAAAGTTGATGCCTCCCCAGGGCGATTAAATCAACTTAGATTTAATTTAAATCGAACTGGAATTTTTTTTGGCCAATGTTCAGAAATTTGTGGAGCAAACCATAGATTTATACCTATTTCTATTGAAAGAATTTCTCCCCAAAATTTCATTAAATGGGTAGAAAATTTTTCATTAGATGACTGAAAGATAAGTATTGGTCTCTTAAACCACTTTATAGTAATTAACGACTACTTCTAATGAAAAATTTAGTTAACCTATAACATTAGTTTGTCAAACTAAAATCATTCTCAGAATAATTTTTAATTCCTCAAACTATACCTATGGATTGGTTTTCCTTATATATTTTAATAACACTTTTATTTATTATTTTAAACATTAAAATATTTTATTCTCATAAAAAATCTCCTTTAAAAAATTTTAAATTATTAAATAAAAAACTTTCTTGAAAATGATAATAAATCTTTTTTCTTCTTTTGATCCTTCATCTTATTTTATATTACCTTTAAATTGACTAAGAATAATTATTAGTTTTTTATTTATTCCTTCTATATTCTGACTAATTCCTAATCGATTTAACTTTTTAATTCAAAATATATTAATTACTCTACATAAAGAATTCAAAATCATTACAAAAAAAAATAATACTTTAATATTTATTGTATTATTTTACTTCATTATAATAAATAACTTAATAGGGTTATTTCCTTACATTTTTACAGCCTCAAGTCATATAATTTTTACTCTATCCCTAGCTTTACCTTTATGGTTAAGATTTATATTAAATAGTTGAATTAGCCACACTTATCACTCATTTGCCCATCTAATGCCTCAAGGAACTCCTTCTATTTTAATACCTTTTATAGTATGTATTGAAACAATTAGAAATATTATTCGTCCTGGAACTCTCGCTATTCGTTTATCAGCTTATATAATTGCAGGACACCTTTTATTAACTCTTTTAGGAAATACTGGTCCTATAGTAAATTTGCTTATTTTATTAATTATTATAATTCAATTTATACTAATTTTATTAGAATCAGCAGTAGCTTTAATTCATTCTTATGTTTTTGCTATCCTTAGAACTCTTTATTCTAGAGAAAATAATTATGATAAAAAATCACCCATTTCATTTAGTAGATTATAGTCCTTGACCAATTTTAGGAGCTTTTAGAGCTATAACTGCAATAATAGGAATAATTAAATGATTCCATCTTTTTAACTCTAATTTATTTATTTTAAGAAATATTATTCTTTTACTAATTATATTTCAATGATGACGAGATGTAATTCGAGAAAGAACCTTTCAAGGAAACCACACTCTTTTAGTATCTTTTGGTTTACGATGAGGAATAATTTTATTTATTACCTCAGAGATTTTTTTCTTTGTTAGTTTTTTTTTGAAGATTTTATCATATAAGATTATCTCCTTCTATCGAACTAGGAATAACTTGACCTCCAAAAGGAATTAATACCTTTAATCCTAATGAAATCCCATTATTGAACACTATTATTCTATTAAGATCAGGCCTAAGTGTAACTTGAGCCCACCATAGATTAATAGAAAATAATTTTAATCAAACATTTCAAAGATTAATTATTACTGTTTTTCTAGGAATATATTTTTCTTTACTACAAGGAATTGAATATTTAGAAGCCCCATTTTCTTTAGCCGATTCAGTTTATGGAAGAACATTCTTTATAGCTACAGGATTCCATGGTTTACATGTTATTATTGGTTCTATTTTTCTTTTAGTATGTTTAACTCGATTAAACTTTAATCATTTTAGAAACAATCACCATTTTGGATTTGAAGCAGCAGCATGATATTGACATTTTGTAGACGTAGTATGACTATTCCTATATATATCTATTTATTGATGAGGTAGATATCTATATAGTATAAATATTACATTTGATTTCCAATCAAAAAATCTTTTAAAAGTATAGATAATATTCTTAATTTCATCTTTAATTTTAATAATTCTTAGAATTATAATAATTTTAATAATTATTGCAAATTATATCTCAATAAAAACATTTAAAGATCGAGAAAAAAGTTCTCCCTTTGAATGCGGATTTGACCCTAAAAATTCTGCACGCCTACCATTCTCAATTCACTTTTTTTTAATCGCTTTAATTTTTTTAATTTTTGATGTAGAAATTACCCTTATTATCCCTTTTATTTATAGAATAAAATATTCTAATATTATAATTATTAGCATTATATTTTTTTTATTCATAGCAATCTTAATTTTAGGTTTATACCATGAATGAAAACAAGGAGCCTTAAACTGATCTTTATAGGATAATAGTTAAATTAACATTTAATTTGCATTTAAAAAATACTGTTTTTCAGTTTATCTTAAATAAGAAGCAAAATATTGCTTTTAGTTTCGACCTAAAAATTTGAATTTAAATTCCTTATTTAATTGAAACCAAACTAGAGGTAAGTCACTGTTAATGATTCCAATGAGAAACTCTCCAATTAAAGAAATATAAAAATTTAAGCTTCTAACTTAATATATAGCAATTTGTTAATATTTCTATTTATATAGTTTATCTAAAACATTATATTTTCATTATAAAAAAAGATTAATTCTTATAAATACTTAAAAAATATTTTAATTTACCTCAATATCTTCAATATTGCGCTCTATTAAGCTATTTAAGTAGAATATATAAATCAATAACGAAATAATTCAAATTAAAAATATGATTATATAAATCTTTAAACTATTTTTAAAAATATACTGAAATAAAACAGAAATTTTTTTAAAAAATTTAAATAAACCCTGACTTCCTAAGGACTCTGATCAACCTTGATCTAAAAATTTATAATTTAGTATTCCTAAATTAATAAAAAAATAATTTATTCCAAAAGTTGAAATATAAGGCAAATTCCATATTAATACTAAAAAAATTAAAATTTTTATTAAATTAGAAAAAATTAAATTATAATTTAATTTTAATAAAGAAATCTCAAAACCTATAATTACCCCAATTATTACTATAATTAAAATTAAAATTTTCATAAAAAAAGGTAATACAACTAAATTGATATCCTTAAATATAAATCATATAAGAACCGTTCCTGAAAATAATACAATAATAAATATAAATCCTATTCTATAAACTATTTCATCTCTTAATTCTTCAGTTCTATTTATTCTAAACCCACAATAATCTGTAAATATTAAATAATTTAATAAACGCACTGTATAAGAAACTGTTAATGTTAAAGAAATTAATATAATTAAATAAATTACAATATTTAATCTTGTCATAGAATAAACCTCTATAATTAAATCTTTTGAGTAAAATCTAGAAAAAAAAGGAATACCACATAATGATAAATTTCTTACATTAAAATATATTACAGTTATAGGAGTTTTATAAACTAAACCTCCTATAAAACGAATATCTTGACATTCTCCTATTAAATGAATAAAATTACCTGCACATATAAATAATAAGGCTTTAAATAAAGCATGAATTAATAAATGAAAAAAAGCTAATTCATATAAACATAATCTTAAAATAGTAACTATTAAACCTAACTGACTTAAAGTTGATAAAGCAATAATTTTTTTTAAATCATATTCAAAATTAGCCGCTAAACCTGAGATTAATATTGTTATCAATCCAATGAATATTAACACAAAAGAATAATTTTCCAATAATAAATGAAATCGAATTAATAAATAAACCCCTGCTGTTACTAAAGTTGAAGAATGTACTAATGCTGAAACAGGAGTAGGAGCAGCTATAGCTGCTGGTAATCAAGCTGAAAAAGGAATTTGTGCACTTTTAGTTAAAGCAGCAATAATAATTAACAAACCTACAATTATTATTCTTTTATCTCTATAATAATAATCAATATATAATATAAAATTTCATCTTCCAAAATTTATTATCCAAGCAATAGAAATTATTAATATTGCATCTCCTACTCGATTAGATAAAGCTGTTAATATACCAGCTGAATAAGATTTTACATTTTGATAATAAATTACTAAACAATAAGAAACTAATCCTAACCCATCTCAACCCAATAAAATTGAAATTAAATTTGGACTTAAAATTATTAATAATATAGATAGAACAAATATAAAAACTAGTATAATAAAACGATTAATAGATAAATCCTTAGATATATAAGATTTTCTATAAAAAATTACTATGGTAGAAATAAATAAAACAAAAGAAACAAATAATAAAGATATTCAATCTAAAAGAATTAATATTTCTACTTCTATTGAATTTAAATTAAAAATTCTTCACTCAATAAAATAAACCTTTCCTGTATTAAGTAAAAATAATCTAAAACAAAAAAAAAAAAAAAAAAACCTAAGTATTAATCTAGAAAAAATTACACAAAAAGATATTACTTAAAGTTAAAGTAACTTCATTGACTCCACAAATCAATATTTTATATAAACTATTCAAGTAAAAGAAAAATAAATCTCTTTTTAATAAAATTAAATTTAAAGGAACCCAATGTATGAGTAATAAAATTAATTCTCGATAAGAAATTAATTCAAAAAAATATAATCTTCTGTAAAATTTTCCATGTTGACTAAAAGAATATAAATACAAACTATAAGAAGCTCTCAAAAAAGTTATAATTATTAATATAAATATACAAATATGAGAATAATTAATTAAACTATTAATTAACAAAATTTCTCTTAACAAATTTAAAGAAGGTGGTGCAGCTATATTTCTAATTACTAACAAAAATCACCATAAAGATAAAAAAGGTACAATATTAATTAAACCTTTATTAATAAAAATACTTCGACTAACAATACGTTCATAATTTATATTTACTAAAACAAATAATCCTGAAGAACAACAGCCATGAGCTAATATTATTATTAAAGATCCAGTAATTCCTCAAGAATTAAATGTTAATAAACCTGACAATAAAAGTCCTATATGAACAACTGAAGAATAAGCAATTAAAGATTTTATATCTCTTTGACGTAAACAACTTAAAGAAACTAAAATCCCTCCTATTAAAGATAAATTAATTAAAAAAAAATTAACCTTAACTCCTAGATATATAAATATAGTTAAAAATCGAATAAGTCCATATCTTCCTAACTTTAATATCACTCCTGCTAATATTATAGACCCAGCAACTGAAGCTTCTACATGTGCTTTAGGCAATCATAAATGAAATAAAAATATCGGCATTTTAACTAAAAATACTATTATTATTATAAAATATAAAATAAAACTAAATAAATTTACATTAATATAAGTCAAATCTAATGTTTTAAACTTTGAATAATAAATAAAAATAAACAATATTATTGGTAAAGAAGCTATAATTGTATAAAAAAATATATATATTCCAGCTTGAATACGTTCAGGCTGATATCCTCAACCTAAAATCAAAATCAAAATTGGAATTAACCTAGCCTCAAAAAATATATAAAATAAAAATATATTTATAGAAGAAAAAGTTAATAATAAAAAAAGCAATAATAATAATAATAAAATACTAAATAACTCACTGAAATCTTTTAAATTAAAAAGTTTTTCTCTAGCTATAAATATTAAAAAAGAAATTCAAAACCTTAATAATAACAAAAAATATGATAAAAAATCTATACCTATAAAAAAATTTAATGAACTAAAAAATAAAAAAGAAATTTTTGAAAAAAATCAAATTCTTATTAAAATTAAATAATTTTTAATTAATCAAAATTTATTTATAAAACATAAAGGAATCATAAATACTAATATTATTAATATTATCATAAAATATTTAATGAATTAAAATAATCATTTCCATAAGAACGAATTATTGACACTAATAAAGATAATCCCAAAACTCTTTCACAAACACTTATAGTTAAAAAAACTACTACAAAATAAAATTCATAACTAAAATAAGATAAATAAAAATATATTATTATAAATAAAGTTAAAATTACTAATTCTAATCTAAGTAATGTTATTAATGAATGTTTTCGATTAATAAAAAAATTTAAAATTCTAAAAATAAACATACTTAAAAAAATTATTTCCATATTTTAATAATTTAAAAAAAATACTGGTCTTGTAAACCAGCTTTAAGATTTAATCTTTTAGAATATCAGAGGAAAACAAATATATCTTTAATCTCCAAAATTAATATTTTTTATTAAACTACCCTCTGAAATCTTAATTTTAACATTTTTAAATTTTTTGGCAATTTTTCTTACCCACCCCCTATCCTTAGGACTACTTATTTTAACTTATACAATTATAACTTGTATCATTATAGGATTAATAAGATCAAACTTTTGATTTTCATATATTTTAATATTAATTATAATTGGAGGTTTACTAATTTTATTTATTTATATAACAAGAACTGCCTCTAATGAAAAATTTAAATTTAATAAATATATTATATTTATTATAATTAGTTTATTTATAATTACTATATTTATAAATAATATAAATCTATATTTAATAAATCAAAATATTAATAATGAAATTTTACATAAAATAGATTTAATTAGAAATTCTTATTTAAATTTAAATAAATTTTTAAATTACCCAAATTCCAACATATTTTTAATTTTGATTTTTTATTTATTAATTTCAATAATTGCAGTTGTAAAAATTACTAAAGTAAAATTTGGACCGTTACGTCAATTTAAATATGAAAATACCAATACGAAAAATTAATTCTTTAACGAAAATTATTAACAACTCTTTAATCGATCTACCTACACCAAGAAATATTTCATATTTATGAAATTTTGGATCTTTATTAGGCTTGTGTTTAATAATACAAATTATTACAGGATTATTTTTATCTATACATTATTGTGCAAACGTAGATTTAGCTTTTAATAGAGTGACTCATATTTGTCGAGACGTAAATATAGGATGGTTAATACGAACTATTCATGCAAATGGAGCCTCTTTATTTTTTATATGTTTATATTTACATATTAG
This sequence comes from Harmonia axyridis, assembly GCF_914767665.1. Taxonomy (NCBI): domain Eukaryota; kingdom Metazoa; phylum Arthropoda; class Insecta; order Coleoptera; family Coccinellidae; genus Harmonia; species Harmonia axyridis. The sequence continues at coordinate 22,278,462 of NC_059508.1, read as the reverse complement.
GCGAGGCTTATATTTTGGTTCTTACAAACTTACAGAAACTTGAATGACAGGAACTACTATTTTATTTATATCTATAGCTACAGCCTTTTTAGGTTATGTTCTTCCCTGAGGGCAAATATCTTTTTGAGGAGCAACTGTAATTACAAATTTAGTTTCTGCAATCCCTTACCTAGGAAATTCTATCGTTATTTGACTATGAGGAGGTTTTGCTGTTGACAATGCTACATTAAACCGATTTTATTCATTTCATTTTATTTTACCTTTCATTATTTCAGCTTTAATTATAATTCATTTACTATTTTTACATAACTCTGGCTCTAGTAATCCTTTAGGATCTAATTCTAATCTAGATAAAATTAGTTTTCATCCATATTTCTCCTTTAAAGATATTTTAGGTTTTCTCATTATAATATTTTTTATTTTAAATATTATTATTCTATATCCTTATATATTAAGAGATCCTGATAATTTTATCCCAGCTAATCCTCTTTCCACCCCTCCTCATATTCAACCAGAATGATATTTTTTATTTGCTTATGCAATTCTTCGCTCTATTCCCAATAAACTTGGAGGTGTAATTGCTTTAGTAATATCAATTGCTATTCTTTATTTTATACCTTTTATTAATTTCAAAATAATGAAAAGAAACAGCTTTTATTATATTAATAAAATTATATTTTGAAATTTTATCGTTACAGTTATAATTTTAACATGAATCGGAGCTAAACCAGTTGAAAATCCTTTTATTTTCATAGGACAAATTTTTACCTTAATCTATTTCATATACTTTATATTAAACTCAATTATTTACAAAATTTGAGACTGATGAATATTTAATTAATCAATGAGCTTGAAAAGCATATATTTTGAAAATATAAGAAAGAATTTAAATTTCTATTGATTTATACAAAATTTAATTAACTATATAATTAATACTATAAATAATAATCTTAATCTAAAATTTAATATAAGTATATTCAAAGAAACAGGCAAAAAAACCTTTCAAGATAAATATATTAATTTATCATATCGATAACGAGGTAAAGTCCCTCGAACCCAAATTCATATAAAAGAAAAAAATAATAATTTTAAAAAAAATATAATAGAATAAAAATCTCCTCCTATAAAAATCAACCTTCTTATTATTCTTATAAAAATAATATTAGAATATTCAGCCATAAAAATAAAAGCAAATCCAAAACTTCTATATTCAACGTTAAATCCTGAAACTAACTCTGATTCACCCTCAGAAAAATCAAAAGGAGTTCAATTAGTTTCAGCTAATCTTGAAATAAATCATATTATTCTTAGAGGAAAATTAAATATAACAAATCAAACATATTCTTGATAAAAAATAAAATCTATTAAATTTAAAGATATAATTAACACTAAAAATGATAATAAAATTAAAAATATTCTTACTTCATAAGAAATTACTTGAGCAACAGAACGAAGCCTTCCTAATAAAGAATAAATCGAATTTGAAGATCAACCCGATAATATAATTGTATACACACTAAAACTAGAAATTACAAAAAAAAACAATACAGAAAAATTAAACTTAAATAAATAACAATAAAAAGGTATTCTAATTCATAATATTAATGCTAAAATTAAATTAAAAACTGGTGATATAATATAAATTAAAATATTAGCCATATAAGGAAAAATTATTTCTTTTCTAAATAATTTAATTGCATCACTAAAAGGCTGTAAAATTCCTAAAAAACCTACTTTATTAGGGCCTTTTCGAATTTGAATATACCCTAATAACTTACGTTCTAATAAAGTTAAAAAAGCTACTCTAACTAAAATACAAATAATTATTAAAATAAAAATTATCAAAATTAAAATTATATCAATTATTATTTGTATAAAATACTTATAAAGATTCTAAATCTAACGCACTAATCTGCCAAAATAATAATTTTATTCATTTATAAAATTTTAAATCATAAACTTGGTCCTTTCGTACTAAAATTTATTAAATTATTGAAGATAGAAACCAACCTGGCTTACACCGGTTTAAACTCAGATCATGTAAAGTTTTAATGGTCGAACAGACCAAATATTTAAGCTTCTACACCTAAATTTAACTTTAATCCAACATCGAGGTCGCAATCTTTTCTTTCGATTTGAACTCTAAAAAAAAATAACGCTGTTATCCCTAAGGTAATTTATTCTTTTAATCATAAAAATGGATCAATTTTTCATAAATTAATGGTTAAAATTAAAAAAGTTAATCTAATTTTTTTATCACCCCAATCAAATTTAATAAAAATTTTAAATTTTATAATTCTTTAAATTAAAAATCTTTTATAAATTAAACTCTATAGGGTCTTCTCGTCTTTTAAAAAAATTTAAGCTTTTTAACTTAAAAATAAAATTTTTAAATAATAAAATTTAGAAAGTTATCTTCTCATCAAACCATTCATACAAGCTTTCAATTAAAAAACTAATGATTATGCTACCTTTGCACAGTCAAAATACTGCGGCCCTTCAAATTTTATTCAGTGGGCAGGTCCTACTTTAAATTATAATCAAAAAGAGATGTTTTTATTAAACAGGTGAAAGATATTTTTGCCTAATTACTTAATTATACCTTTCGTAATTACTTATATTTTTACAAAATAATTAATACTAATTTTATCATTATTTCAATATAATTTTTATTATTAAATTTACTTTAATAAAAAAATTAAATTGATATATAAATATTTTTAATTAAATAACAAATTTTAACAAACTTCAAATAGTAAAAATTTCTAATTCTATAAATTATTAATTTATAATATTTAATTATAATAATTTAATTTTAAGCTTATCCCTAAAACTATTAAAATAAAAATTCAAAAAATTAAAAATTAAATTTTTATAATTTTTATAATGAATTAAATTCTTTTCTTAAAAAACTAGATATATTTAAAAACGAATAACGTTTCATTACTATATAATTATTATAAATATTTATTAAACAATAATATTTATAACTATATAGCTCTTTTAAATTCGAGATAAATATATAAATATTAAATTTTTAATAAACCCTGATACACAAGGTACACAATATTGTTTCTTTTATAAATTTATATAATTTTCCTTTTCAGTACTATTAATCTATCATAAAATAAAATTTTTCTTAATCTAATAAAAATACTAATTATTTAATGAAATTATATATATATATATATATATATATATATATATATATATATATATATATATTAATTAAATAAATTTTAAAATTCAATTTAAATTATTAATTATCTTCTTAATGTAAATAAGATGCTTATTCAAGCTCTAAACTGACATTCTAGAATCACTTTCCAGTAAATCTACTATGTTACGACTTATTCCATATTAGATGAAAGCGACGGGCAATATGTGCATATTTTAGTACTAAATCATTAAAAATAAAAATATTTAATTACAATCAAATCCAATTTCATAAAACTTTTAAAATATATAAATCCATAAATATAATTTAATGTAACCCATTTCTACTTTAATATAAACTTCACCTTGATCTGATTTAAATTTTTAAAAAATATCTAAATATTAATTTCTAAAAAAATATTTAACAACGACGATATAAAAGTTTCTAACTAAAGTAATTTTAATCGTGGATTATCGTTTATAGAACAGGTTCCTCTGAAAAGTAAAAATACCGCCAAATCATTTAGCTTTAAAGAACTTAACTATTAATCACTTAACTTTATAATTTACTTAATTAATAATAGGGTATCTAATCCTAGTTTATTATAATAATTTCTTAACCTCATAAAAACATAATTAAAAATATTAATAAATTAAAATTTCACCTTAAAACTTAAAATTTATTTTTTAATTTTTAATTCTATTAATTAAAGCTAATAAATATATATTATATTTTTTGTATAACCGCTGCTGCTGGCACAAAAATTGCAAATACTAAATCTTATCACTAATTCTAAATTTTTTTAATAATTAAAAATATACACTACTAATTTATTAAATTTAAAACAATATTCATATAAATCTTGAATGAATATATATATCTAATACCATAATCAAATATCTAATTAACTAAAACCCAAAAAAGACTACATTTAGTTAAAATTTATTTCAAACAAAAAAAAATTAACTTTATTTAGAAATAATAATAATTAAATTAAATTTAAAAAATTAAATTATTAAAACTAATAATTTTAAAAACTTTATGTTAACAAATCTTTGTAACTTCCTCCCGTCAAAAACGTCCCCTTAGATAATAACCAAACCTTAAACTTTTTAACTCTAAATTAAAAAATTTTCCCCCAAGGATTTACAAGTAATACCCTTAAATTTAGTGCTACCCTACTCACTAAATCCAATACTAAACAATTTAAATTGTAACAATTCTTATTGCCGACTGTTATAGCTTTATTCAAATTTAATTTTAATAAAATAAATTTTGTAATAAACTGAAGCCTACCAAATATCAAAAATATTTTAAATTATCGGATTTAAAAAATTCTTAATAAATACAATAATTTTTAAAAAATAAATTATAATTATAAAAACTTTATGTTAACAAATCTTTGTAACTTCCTCCCGTCAAAAACGTCCCCTTAGATAATAACCAAACCTTAAACTTTTTAACTCTAAATTAAAAAATTTTCCCCCAAGGATTTACAAGTTATACCCTTAAATTTAGTGCTACCCTACTCACTAAATCCAATACTAAACAATTTAAATTGTAACAATTCTTATTGCCGACTGTTATAGCTTTATTCAAATTTAATTTTAATAAAATAAATTTTGTAATAAACTGAAGCCTACCAAATATCAAAAATATTTTAAATTATCGGATTCAAAAAATTCTTAATAAATACAATAATTTTTAAAAAATAAATTATAATTTTATTATAAAATAAAATAATCAAAAATTAAATTTTTTAAAATTCAAAATAAATTTAATTTTAAATTTATTAATTTAGTTCCCCCCGAAACTAAACATTTTCTATTTTTATTAAAATATTTAAATTAACCTATTCTAAAAATTTTCAAAATTATATAAAAATCAAATTTATGAAAAATGAAAAAAAAAATTCTTCCCCTAATCATCAAAATTTTCAAAAATCCATAAATTTTGATAAATTTTTAACAATTTTTCACAAAATTTTTAAACGAAATAACTTTATTACACTAACAAATAATTTTTTCAAAAAAAATTATTAGATAATTTCCATATCACAATTTTTAAAAATTATTTAAATTTAAATTTCTAACAAAAAAATATAGATTTTTTTTTTATGAGCGATTTCCTTTTAAGCATTTATATAAAATTTTCAAAAATTACTCGAATTTTATGAAAATCCTAAATTTTTATACATAATTTTTTTAACTATGTAATAATTAAACTTAAAATAATTATAATTTAAATCAAAATATTGACATAATAACTTTATTTTACTAACAAATCATTTTTTTACCCTTTAAGATCACTTTTTATCCAATAAATTAAAAATTATTCGAGACAACCAAAAAATAGACAAATTTAACCAAATATTTAAAAATTACATTTTTTTGTTAGATATTTTAATTTAAATTTTTTATGAAATCTTTATTAATTTTATTTTTCTAAATCTATTTTTCACGTAATTTTTAATAGATTTAGTTAAAATAAGAATAACTTCATTTTCATGATAAATACCATAATACTTTAGAAATAATATTTCTTAATGATAATTTAATTCATTAATACTCAGGTTTTTTTTTTTTTTTTCATTAATTTTGAATTTTTCATTAAAAATTAACTTTATTAATAACTAATAATTTTTAATATATTATTAATAATTATAGATTAATTATAATTTAATTCTTATATAAATAAAATGTTAATATTTTAATGTTAAATTAATTATTAATAATTTATACTCTTTATATATATATTATAAATATTATTAATATATAAAATATTTATTAATATAGAAATTCTCGAAATTCACCGTCGTTTTTATATACTGATTTACTTTATATATTCTTTCTCTTTTTTTCGGGAGTACTATTATATATCCCTTAAGATACCAATATTAAATCGGTTTTTATATATTTAAAAATGTTTATTTTAACTATTTAATTAAAATTAGCACCTAGAATATTACTAATGGTACTATCCAATGTAAGATATATTTCGCCCTTATATATAAATGATTATATATTAATAAGTAATTATTAATTATTAAATATTATAGATATATATAAATAAATTCTTTAATTAAAAAGGCATAGGGTCCAAGAGAAAAACCCTATTAAAAGACAAAATTTAAATTAATACTGCTAATAAAGTATCGATTTTAGGCCATTTTTTTTTGCCCAAATTTTGACCCAAAAAATGCAAAAAATTGCAAAATTTTGCATTTTTTTCGTTTTTTTTTGAAATTTTTCAAAAAATTTGATCTTTAAAATTGACATTATTGTCTAAAAAACAATTATAACACTTGGATATAAAAACCGATGTATGAGGAAATTCCTATTAGGGCGCCTGAAGAAAGGATCATTTTGATGAGATGAAACATGTGCAACCCACCCCTAGTTCCATCCCCGAAATTTTTGAAAAAAATGCCAAATTTCGTGAAATTTGATGAAATTTGGAAAAAATCTTCGGATTACAAAATTTTACAGGGATCGATTATTTTTTATGTGAAAAAAGGATTTATCATAAAATCTCTTTTTCCAAACTATTTTGTTAGAAAAATCAACTTTTAGAAAAAATTCTTCTTCTAGTCTAACAGAAAATTTATTTTATAGAAAATTTAAACCTTTTCTGTGAAAATAAAATTGAAAGAATAATTTTTAATTACAAAATTTTTTGATTTTTAAATATAAATCCATTTATTCAAATTTTTGTAAATTGAATTCTATTGATCCCCCCCATAGAATTCTTATACAAATTTATTAATAAGGTGATATTTAAAAATTTTAAAAATTTAAAAGTCAGTTTCTTAGTTATTCAAAATCAAAAACTAATAATTTTAAAAACTTAAACGTTGATTGTTGGACTTAGCCTCAGGATTGGTTTAGAATATTGAAATTGATCCTGAAGTAGGACGACCAAAATCAACTCAAATTTATCGGATTTGGTGTTAATTGTTGGACTTAGCCTCAGGGTTAGTTTAGAATGTTGAAATTGATCCTGAAGTAGGACGATCAAAATCAACTCAAATTTATCGGGTTTGGTGTTGATTGTTGGGCTTAGCCTCAGGATTGGTTTAGAATATTGAAATTGATCCTGAAGTAGGACGATCAAAATCAACTCAAATTTATCGGGTTTGGTGCTGATTGTTGGACTTAGCCTCAGGATTAGTTTAGAATGTTGAAATTGATCCTGAAGTAGGGCACCAAAATCAACTCAAATTTATCGGATTTGGTGTTGATTGTTGGACTTAGCCTCAGGATTGGTTTAGAATATTGGAATTGATCCTGAAGTAGGACGACCAAAATCAACTCAAATTTATCGGGTTTGGTGTTGATTGTTGGACTTAGCCTCAGGATTGGTTTAGAATGTTGAAATTGATCCTGAAGTAGGGCACCAAAATCAACTCAAATTTATCGGATTTGGTGTTGATTGTTGGACTTAGCCTCAGGATTAGTTTAGAATGTTGAAATTGATCCTGAAGTAGGGCACCAAAATCAACTCAAATTTATCGGATTTGGTGTTGATTGTTGGACTTAGCCTCAGGATTGGTTTAGAATATTGGAATTGATCCTGAAGTAGGACGACCAAAATCAACTCAAATTTATCGGGTTTGGTGTTGATTGTTGGACTTAGCCTCAGGATTGGTTTAGAATGTTGAAATTGATCCTGAAGTAGGGCACCAAAATCAACTCAAATTTATCGGATTTGGTGTTGATTGTTGGACTTAGCCTCAGGATTAGTTTAGAATGTTGAAATTGATCCTGAAGTAGGGCACCAAAATCAACTCAAATTTATCGGATTTGGTGTTGATTGTTGGACTTAGCCTCAGGATTGGTTTAGAATATTGAAATTGATCCTGAAGTAGGACGACCAAAATCAACTCAAATTTATCGGGTTTGGTGTTGATTGTTGGACTTAGCCTCAGGATTGGTTTAGAATGTTGAAATTGATCCTGAAGTAGGGCACCAAAATCAACTCAAATTTATCGGATTTGGTATTGATTGTTGGGCTTAGCCTCAGGATTGGTTTAGAATGTTGAAATTGATCCTGAAGTAGGGCACCAAAATCAACTCAAATTTATCGGGTTTGGTGCTGATTGTTGGACTTAGCCTCAGGATTGGTTTAGAATGTTGAAATTGATCCTGAAGTAGGACACCAAAATCAACTCAAATTTATCGGGTTTGGTGCTGATTGTTGGACTTAGCCTCAGGATTGGTTTAGAATGTTGAAATTGATCCTGAAGTAGGGCACCAAAATCAACTCAAATTTATCGGATTTGGTGTTGATTGTTGGACTTAGCCTCAGGATTGGTTTAGAATATTGAAATTGATCCTGAAGTAGGGCACCAAAATCAACTCAAATTTATCGGATTTGGTGTTGATTGTTGGACTTAGCCTCAGGATTGGTTTAGAATGTTGAAATTGATCCTGAAGTAGGGCACCAAAATCAACTCAAATTTATCGGATTTGGTGCTGATTGTTGGACTTAGCCTCAGGATTGGTTTAGAATGTTGAAATTGATCCTGAAGTAGGGCACCAAAATCAACTCAAATTTATCGGATTTGGTGTTGATTGTTGGACTTAGCCTCAGGATTAGTTTAGAATGTTGAAATTGATCCTGAAGTAGGGCACCAAAATCAACTCAAATTTATCGGATTTGGTGTTGATTGTTGGGCTTAGCCTCAGGATTGGTTTAGAATATTGAAATTGATCCTGAAGTAGGACGATCAAAATCAACTCAAATTTATCGGGTTTGGTGTTGATTGTTGGACTTAGCCTCAGGATTGGTTTAGAATGTTGAAATTGATCCTGAAGTAGGACGACCAAAATCAACTCAAATTTATCGAATATATTTATATAAATAATCCTATTTTATAGGATTTTTTACTTTGTGAATTAATTTTTGTACACTTAAATTAATGAAAATTTAATAGTTTTTATTTAAGGTTAAAATATTAAATTTTAAATTTAACTTAATAAGTTAAATTTTTAATTGTTAATTTTTTTTTGTAATTATATTCAATAAAATTAAATTATTTCTTAGAGTTTCAAAAACTCTTGTACATCTTATACTAGAATATAAAGATAAGCTAAAGAAGCTGATGGGTTCATACCCCATTTATAAAGGTATACCCCTTTTCTTTATAATTAAAACTATAAAATTAATATTTTTAATTTTAATAATAAGAGGAACTCTTATTTCTATTTCTGCTTATTCATGAATTAATATCTGGATTGGTTTAGAATTAAACCTCTTAGCTTTTATTCCTATTATAAATTTAGATAATTTTAAGTATTCTTCTGAATCCTCCTTGAAATATTTTTTAGTTCAAGTTTCTGCATCAATTCTAGTTTTATTTTCTTTTTTAAATTCATTTATTTTAATCAATTCTATCGAGCAATTAATACCTACTTCTATATTTTTGTTTAACAGAGCTATCCTTATAAAAATAGGAGCAGCCCCTTTTCACTTTTGATACCCAGAAGTCCTAGAAGGACTAAGATGAGCTAATGCATTATTATTAATAACTTGACAAAAAATTGCCCCAATAATTTTAATTATATATAATTTTAAATTAAACCTATTCTTTATTTTGATTATTTTGATATGTATAACCTTAGGGAGTGTAAAAACATGGAACCAAACCAGATTAAAAAAAATTCTTGCCTTATCTTCCATTAACCATATTGGTTGAATATTAAGAATAATAATATTAAATCAATCCTTATGAATATTATACTTTTTAATTTATACTTTTATTTCTTTAAATATAATCTTAATTTTTAATAAATATAAAATCTTTAACATTAAAGATCTTATAAATAATATGAATTACAATAAAACTTTAAAATTCTATTTTTTTTTAAATTTCTTTTCTCTAGGAGGAATCCCCCCCTTTTTAGGATTTTTTCCTAAGTGACTAATTCTAAAAACTTTAATTGAAAATCACTTTTATTTTCTATCTTTTATAATAATTTTTATTACTTTAATTTGTATATATATTTATATACGCTTAATACTTCAATCTTTAATAATAAAATTAAATGAAAATAAAAAATTTAATTATATTAACTCTTACTATGTAATTTTTTTAAATTGAGTGAATATTTACGGATTAATCATTTTTACTGTAATTTTTAGAATTTATTAAGGATTTAAGTTAAATAAACTAGTAACCTTCAAAGTTAAAAATAGAATTATTCTAAGCCTTAGAATAATATTCACCTATAAATTTGCAATTTATAATCATAATTGAATATAAGGCTTAATAAAGGAGAAAACTCATAATTAAATTTACAATTTAACGCTTTAATTCAGCCACTTTATCGAATAAATGATTATTTTCTACTAATCATAAAGATATTGGAACATTATACTTTTTATTTGGAATATGGGCAGGAATAGTAGGAACATCGTTAAGTATTTTAATTCGGTTAGAATTAGGAACTAGAGGAAGATTAATTGGAAACGACCAAATTTATAATATAATTGTTACAGCTCATGCTTTCATTATGATTTTCTTTATAGTAATACCTATTATAATTGGGGGTTTTGGAAATTGATTAGTTCCTTTAATAATTGGAGCTCCTGATATAGCATTTCCACGATTAAATAACATAAGATTTTGACTTTTACCCCCTGCTTTAACTCTTTTAATTTTAAGAACAATCGTAGAAATAGGGGCAGGAACAGGATGAACTGTTTACCCTCCTCTTTCTTCTAATTTAACACATAACGGGCCTTCAGTAGATTTAGTGATTTTTAGTTTACATTTAGCAGGAATTTCCTCAATTTTAGGTGCAGTAAATTTCATTTCAACTATTATAAATATACGTCCATTTGGTATAATACTTGATAAAACTCCTTTATTTGTATGATCTGTTCTTATTACAGCAATTCTTTTATTACTATCACTACCAGTTCTTGCAGGAGCAATTACTATACTATTAACTGACCGAAACTTAAATTCTTCTTTTTTTGATCCAACCGGTGGGGGAGACCCAATTTTATACCAACATTTATTTTGATTTTTTGGCCATCCTGAAGTTTATATTTTAATTCTCCCAGGATTTGGTATAATTTCCCATATTATTACACAAGAAAGAGGGAAAAAAATTGCCTTTGGTTCTTTAGGAATAATTTATGCTATATTAGCTATTGGACTTCTAGGATTTGTAGTATGAGCTCATCACATATTTACAGTGGGAATAGATGTTGATACTCGAGCTTATTTTACTTCAGCTACTATAATTATTGCAGTACCCACTGGAATTAAAATTTTTTCTTGATTAGCAACTTTACATGGAATACAATTTTACTATACACCTTCAATTTTATGAACCCTGGGATTTTTATTTTTATTTACAATTGGTGGATTAACAGGAGTAATTTTAGCTAACTCTTCCATAGATATTATTTTACATGATACCTATTATGTTGTAGCTCATTTCCATTACGTTTTATCTATAGGAGCTGTATTTGCCATTATAGCAGGATTTATCCATTGATTCCCTTTAATTACAGGATTCAATCTTAACAATAAATTATTACAAATCCAATTTTTAATTATATTTATTGGGGTAAACTTAACATTTTTTCCTCAACACTTCTTAGGACTAAGAGGAATACCTCGACGATACTCTGATTATCCTGATGCTTATTACAAATGAAATAAAATTTCTTCTATTGGATCTATAATTTCCTCTCTTAGAATAATCTTTATAATCTTAATTATTTGAGAAAGATTTTATTCAATACGTTTAAGAAAGTTTAATTCTAATGTACCCTCTTTAATTGAATGACTCCAACTTTCTCCCCCTAATGAACATTCTTATTCAGAAGTACCAATCTTAGCTCAAAAATTCTAATATGGCAGATTAGTGCATTGGATTTAAACCCCAATTATAAAGATTTACCTTTTTTTAGAAATAGCGACTTGAAAATCATATATATTTTTAGACAGAGCTTCATATTTACTGGAACAATTAAGATTTTTTCATGATCACGCCCTTTTGATCTTAATAATAATCACTTGTATTGTAACATATACCATAATGAGACTAACATTAAATAATTATAACCATCGTTTTATATTAGAAGGACACAATATTGAAACAATTTGAACTATCATACCAGCATTAACTTTAATTTTTATTGCTTTTCCTTCTTTAAAATTAATTTACTTAATTGATGAAATCCGTAACCCTTTAGTTACTATTAAAACTATTGGTCATCAATGATATTGAACCTATGAATATACAGATTTTAAAAATCTTGAATTTGATTCATATTTAATTAATAATAATCAACTTTTTAATTTTCGATTACTAGAAGTTGATAATCGAACTATTTTACCATATCTTTCTCATATTCGAATTCTAACTTCATCTTCTGACGTAATTCATTCTTGAACAGTTCCTTCAACAGGAGTAAAAGTCGATGCCTCCCCAGGGCGATTAAATCAACTTAGATTTAATTTAAATCGAACTGGAATTTTTTTTGGTCAATGTTCAGAAATTTGTGGAGCAAACCATAGATTTATACCTATTTCTATTGAAAGAATTTCTCCCCAAAATTTCATTAAATGGGTAGAAAATTTTTCATTAGATGACTGAAAGATAAGTATTGGTCTCTTAAACCACTTTATAGTAATTAACGACTACTTCTAATGAAAAATTTAGTTAACCTATAACATTAGTTTGTCAAACTAAAATCATTCTCAGAATAATTTTTAATTCCTCAAACTATACCTATGGATTGGTTTTCCTTATATATTTTTATAACACTTTTATTTATTATTTTAAACATTAAAATATTTTATTCTCATAAAAAATCTCCTTTAAAAAATTTTAAATTATTAAATAAAAAACTTTCTTGAAAATGATAATAAATCTTTTTTCTTCTTTTGATCCTTCATCTTATTTTATATTACCTTTAAATTGACTAAGAATAATTATTAGTTTTTTATTTATTCCTTCTATATTCTGACTAATTCCTAATCGATTTAACTTTTTGATTCAAAATATACTAATTACTCTACATAAAGAATTCAAAATCATTACAAAAAAAAATAATACTTTAATATTTATTGTATTATTTTACTTCATTATAATTAATAACTTAATAGGGTTATTTCCTTACATTTTTACAGCCTCAAGTCATATAATTTTTACTCTATCCCTAGCTTTACCTTTATGGTTAAGATTTATATTAAATAGTTGAATTAGTCACACTTATCACTCATTTGCCCATCTAATGCCTCAAGGAACTCCTTCTATTTTAATACCTTTTATAGTATGTATTGAAACAATTAGAAATATTATTCATCCTGGAACTCTCGCTATTCGTTTGTCAGCTAATATAATTGCAGGACACCTTTTATTAACTCTTTTAGGAAACACTGGTCCTATAGTAAATTTGCTTATTTTATTAATTATTATAATTCAATTTATACTAATTTTATTAGAATCAGCAGTAGCTTTAATTCAATCTTATGTTTTTGCTATCCTTAGAACTCTTTATTCTAGAGAAAATAATTATGATAAAAAATCACCCATTTCATTTAGTAGATTATAGTCCTTGACCAATTTTAGGAGCTTTTAGAGCTATAACTGCAATAATAGGAATAATTAAATGATTCCACCTTTTTAACTCTAATTTATTTATTTTAAGAAATATAATTCTTTTACTAATTATATTTCAATGATGACGAGATGTAATTCGAGAAAGAACCTTTCAAGGAAACCACACTCTTTTAGTATCTTTTGGTTTACGATGAGGAATAATTTTATTTATTACCTCAGAGATTTTTTTCTTTGTTAGTTTTTTTTGAAGATTTTATCATATAAGATTATCTCCTTCTATCGAACTAGGAATAGCTTGACCTCCAAAAGGAATTAATACCTTTAATCCTAATGAAATCCCATTATTAAACACTATTATTCTATTAAGATCAGGCCTAAGAGTAACTTGAGCCCACCATAGATTAATAGAAAATAATTTTAATCAAACATTTCAAAGATTAATTATTACTATTTTTCTAGGAATATATTTTTCTTTACTACAAGGAATTGAATATTTAGAAGCCCCATTTTCTATAGCCGATTCAGTTTATGGAAGAACATTCTTTATAGCTACAGGATTCCATGGTTTACATGTTATTATTGGTTCTATTTTTCTTTTAGTTTGTTTAACTCGATTAAACTTTAATCATTTTAGAAACAATCACCATTTTGGATTTGAAGCAGCAGCATGATATTGACATTTTGTAGACGTAGTATGACTATTCCTATATATATCTATTTATTGATGAGGTAGATATCTATATAGTATAAATATTACATTTGATTTCCAATCAAAAAATCTTTTAAAAGTATAGATAATATTCTTAATTTCATCTTTAATTTTAATAATTCTTAGAATTATAATAATTTTAATAATTACTGCAAATTATATCTCAATAAAAACATTTAAAGATCGAGAAAAAAGTTCTCCCTTTGAATGCGGATTTGACCCTAAAAATTCTGCACGCCTACCATTCTCAATTCACTTTTTTTTAATCGCTTTAATTTTTTTAATTTTTGATGTAGAAATTACCCTTATTATCCCTTTTATTTATAGAATAAAATATTCTAATATTATAATTATTAGCATTATATTTTTTATATTCATAGCAATCTTAATTTTAGGTTTATACCATGAATGAAAACAAGGAGCCTTAAACTGATCTTTATAGGATAATAGTTAAATTAACATTTAATTTGCATTTAAAAAATACTGTTTTTCAGTTTATCTTAAATAAGAAGCAAAATATTGCTTTTAGTTTCGACCTAAAAATTTGAATTTAAATTCCTTATTTAATTGAAACCAAACTAGAGGTAAGTCACTGTTAATGATTCCAATGAGAAACTCTCCAATTAAAGAAATATAAAAATTTAAGCTTCTAACTTAATATATAGCAATTTGTTAATATTTCTATTTATATAGTTTATCTAAAACATTATATTTTCATTATAAAAAAAGATTAATTCTTATAAATACTTAAAAAATATTTTAATTTACCTCAATATCTTCAATATTGCGCTCTATTAAGCTATTTAAGTAGAATATATAAATCAATAACAAAATAATTCAAATTAAAAATATGATTATATAAATCTTTAAACTATTTTTAAAAATATACTGAAATAAAACAGAAATTTTATTAAAAAATTTAAATAAACCCTGACTTCCTAAGAACTCTGATCAACCCTGATCTAAAAATTTATAATTTAGTATTCCTAAATTAATAAAAAAATAATTTATTCCAAAAGTTGAAATATAAGGCAAATTCCATATTAATACTAAAAAAATTAAAATTTTTATTAAATTAGAAAAAATTAAATTATAATTTAATTTTAATAAAGAAATCTCAAAACCTATAATTACCCCAATTATTACTATAATTAAAATTAAAATTTTTATAAAAAAAGGTAATACAACTAAATTGATATCCTTAAATATAAATCATATAAGAACCGTTCCTGAAAATAATACAATAATAAATATAAATCCTATTCTATAAACTATTTCATCTCTTAATTCTTCAGTTCTATTTATTCTAAACCCACAATAATCTGTAAATATTAAATAATTTAATAAACGCACTGTATAAGAAACTGTTAATGTTAAAGAAATTAATATAATTAAATAAATTACAATATTTAATCTTATCATAGAATAAACCTCTATAATTAAATCTTTTGAGTAAAATCCAGAAAAAAAGGGAATACCACATAATGATAAATTTCTTACATTAAAATATATTACAGTTATAGGAGTTTTATAAACTAAACCTCCTATAAAACGAATATCTTGACATTCTCCTATTAAATGAATAAAATTACCTGCACATATAAATAATAAGGCTTTAAATAAAGCATGAATTAATAAATGAAAAAAAGCTAATTCATATAAACCTAATCTTAAAATAGTAACTATTAAACCTAACTGACTTAAAGTTGATAAAGCAATAATTTTTTTTAAATCATATTCAAAATTAGCTGCTAAACCTGAGATTAATATTGTTATCAATCCAATGAATATTAACACAAAAGAATAATTTTCCAATAATAAATGAAATCGAATTAATAAATAAACCCCTGCTGTTACTAAAGTTGAAGAATGTACTAATGCTGAAACAGGAGTAGGAGCAGCTATAGCTGCTGGTAATCAAGCTGAAAAAGGAATTTGTGCACTTTTAGTTAAAGCAGCAATAATAATTAACAAACCTACAATTATTATTCTTTTATCTCTATAATAATAATCAATATATAATATAAAATTTCATCTTCCAAAATTTATTATCCAAGCAATAGAAATTATTAATATTGCATCTCCTACTCGATTAGATAAAGCTGTTAATATACCAGCTGAATAAGATTTTACATTTTGATAATAAATTACTAAACAATAAGAAACTAATCCTAACCCATGTCAACCCAATAAAATTGAAATTAAATTTGGACTTAAAATTATTAATAATATAGATAGAACAAATATAAAAACTAGTATAATAAAACGATTAATAGATAAATCCTTAGATATATAAGATTTTCTATAAAAAATTACTATGGTAGAAATAAATAAAACAAAAGAAACAAATAATAAAGATATTCAATCTAAAAGAATTAATATTTCTACTTCTATTGAATTTAAATTAAAAATTCTTCACTCAATAAAATAAACCTTTCCTGTATTAAGTAAAAATAATCTAAAACAAAAAAAAAAAAAAAAAAACCTAAGTATTAATCTAGAAAAAATTACACAAAAAGATATTACTTAAAGTTAAAGTAACTTCATTGACTCCACAAATCAATATTTTATATAAACTATTTAAGTAAAAGAAAAATAAATCTCTTTTTAATAAAATTAAATTTAAAGGAACCCAATGTATGAGTAATAAAATTAATTCTCGATAAGAAATTAATTCAAAAAAATATAATCTTCTGTAAAATTTTCCATGTTGACTAAAAGAATATAAATACAAACTATAAGAAGCTCTCAAAAAAGTTATAATTATTAATATAAATATACAAATATGAGAATAATTAATTAAACTATTAATTAACAAAATTTCTCTTAACAAATTTAAAGAAGGTGGTGCAGCTATATTTCTAATTACTAACAAAAATCACCATAAAGATAAAAAAGGTACAATATTAATTAAACCTTCATTAATAAAAATACTTCGACTAACAATACGTTCATAATTTATATTTACTAAAACAAATAATCCTGAAGAACAACAGCCATGAGCTAATATTATTATTAAAGATCCAGTAATTCCTCAAGAATTAAATGTTAATAAACCTGACAATAAAAGTCCTATATGAACAACTGAAGAATAAGCAATTAAAGATTTTATATCTCTTTGACGTAAACAACTTAAAGAAACTAAAATCCCTCCTATTAAAGATAAATTAATTAAAAAAAAATTAACCTTAACTCCTAGATATATAAATATAGTTAAAAATCGAATAAGTCCATATCTTCCTAACTTTAATATCACTCCTGCTAATATTATAGACCCAGCAACTGAAGCTTCTACATGTGCTTTAGGCAATCATAAATGAAATAAAAATATCGGCATTTTAACTAAAAATACTATTATTATTATAAAATATAAAATAAAACTAAATAAATTTACATTAATATAAGTCAAATCTAATGTTTTAAACTTTGAATAATAAATAAAAATAAACAATATTATTGGTAAAGAAGCTATAATTGTATAAAAAAATATATATATTCCAGCTTGAATACGTTCAGGCTGATATCCTCAACCTAAAATCAAAATCAAAATTGGAATTAACCTAGCCTCAAAAAATATATAAAATAAAAATATATTTATAGAAGAAAAAGTTAATAATAAAAAAAGCAATAATAATAATAATAAAATACTAAATAACTCACTGAAATCTTTTAAATTAAAAAGTTTTTCTCTAGCTATAAATATTAAAAAAGAAATTCAAAACCTTAATAATAACAAAAAATATGATAAAAAATCTATACCTATAAAAAAATTTAATGAACTAAAAAATAAAAAAGAAATTTTTGAAAAAAATCAAATTCTTATTAAAATTAAATAATTTTTAATTAATCAAAATTTATTTATAAAACATAAAGGAATCATAAATACTAATATTATTAATATTATCATAAAATATTTAATGAATTAAAATAATCATTTCCATAAGAACGAATTATTGACACTAATAAAGATAATCCCAAAACTCTTTCACAAACACTTATAGTTAAAAAAACTACTACAAAATAAAATTCATAACTAAAATAAGATAAATAAAAATATATTATTATAAATAAAGTTAAAATTACTAATTCTAATCTAAGTAATGTTATTAATAAATGTTTTCGATTAATAAAAAAATTTAAAATTCTAAAAATAAACATACTTAAAAAAATTATTTCCATATTTTAATAATTTAAAAAAAATACTGGTCTTGTAAACCAGCTTTAAGATTTAATCTTTTAAAATATCAGAGGAAAACAAATATATCTTTAATCTCCAAAATTAATATTTTTTATTAAACTACCCTCTGAAATCTTAATTTTAACATTTTTAAATTTTTTGGCAATTTTTCTTACCCACCCCCTATCCTTAGGACTACTTATTTTAACTTATACAATTATAACTTGTATCATTATAGGATTAATAAGATCAAACTTTTGATTTTCATATATTTTAATATTAATTATAATTGGAGGTTTACTAATTTTATTTATTTATATAACAAGAACTGCCTCTAATGAAAAATTTAAATTTAATAAATATATTATATTTATTATAATTAGTTTATTTATAATTACTATATTTATAAATAATATAAATCTATATTTAATAAATCAAAATATTAATAATGAAATTTTACATAAAATAGATTTAATTAGAAATTTTTATTTAAATTTAAATAAATTTTTAAATTACCCAAATTCTAACATATTTTTAATTTTGATTTTTTATTTATTAATTTCAATAATTGCAGTTGTAAAAATTACTAAAGTAAAATTTGGACCGTTACGTCAATTTAAATATGAAAATACCAATACGAAAAATTAATTCTTTAACGAAAATTATTAACAACTCTTTAATCGATCTACCTACACCAAGAAATATTTCATATTTATGAAATTTTGGATCTTTATTAGGCTTGTGTTTAATAATACAAATTATTACAGGATTATTTTTATCTATACATTATTGTGCAAACGTAGATTTAGCTTTTAATAGAGTGACTCATATTTGTCGAGACGTAAATATAGGATGGTTAATACGAACTATTCATGCAAATGGAGCCTCTTTATTTTTTATATGTTTATATTTACATATTAGGCGAGGCTTATATTTTGGTTCTTACAAACTTACAGAAACTTGAATGACAGGAACTACTATTTTATTTATATCTATAGCTACAGCCTTTTTAGGTTATGTTCTTCCCTGAGGGCAAATATCTTTTTGAGGAGCAACTGTAATTACAAATTTAGTTTCTGCAATCCCTTACCTAGGAAATTCTATCGTTATTTGACTATGAGGAGGTTTTGCTGTTGACAATGCTACATTAAACCGATTTTATTCATTTCATTTTATTTTACCTTTCATTATTTCAGCTTTAATTATAATTCATTTACTATTTTTACATAACTCTGGCTCTAGTAATCCTTTAGGATCTAATTCTAATCTAGATAAAATTAGTTTTCATCCATATTTCTCCTTTAAAGATATTTTAGGTTTTCTCATTATAATATTTTTTATTTTAAATATTATTATTCTATATCCTTATATATTAAGAGATCCTGATAATTTTATCCCAGCTAATCCTCTTTCCACCCCTCCTCATATTCAACCAGAATGATATTTTTTATTTGCTTATGCAATTCTTCGCTCTATTCCCAATAAACTTGGAGGTGTAATTGCTTTAGTAATATCAATTGCTATTCTTTATTTTATACCTTTTATTTATTTCAAAATAATGAAAAGAAACAGCTTTTATTATATTAATAAAATTATATTTTGAAATTTTATCGTTACAGTTATAATTTTAACATGAATCGGAGCTAAACCAGTTGAAAATCCTTTTATTTTCATAGGACAAATTTTTACCTTAATCTATTTCATATACTTTATATTAAACTCAATTATTTATAAAATTTGAGACTGATGAATATTTAATTAATCAATGAGCTTGAAAAGCATATATTTTGAAAATATAAGAAAGAATTTAAATTTCTATTGATTTATACAAAATTTAATTAACTATATAATTAATACTATAAATAATAATCTTAATCTAAAATTTAATATAAGTATATTCTAAGAAACAGGCAAAAAAACCTTTCAAGATAAATATATTAATTTATCATATCGATAACGAGGTAAAGTCCCTCGAACCCAAATTCATATAAAAGAAAAAAATAATAATTTAAAAAAAAATATAATAGAATAAAAATCTCCTCCTATAAAAATCAACCTTCTTATTATTCTTATAAAAATAATATTAGAATATTCAGCCATAAAAATAAAAGCAAATCCAAAACTTCTATATTCAACGTTAAATCCTGAAACTAACTCTGATTCACCCTCAGAAAAATCAAAAGGAGTTCGATTAGTTTCAGCTAATCTTGAAATAAATCATATTATTCTTAGAGGAAAATTAAATATAACAAATCAAACATATTTTTGATAAAAAATAAAATCTATTAAATTTAAAGATATAATTAACACTAAAAATGATAATAAAATTAAAAATATTCTTACTTCATAAGAAATTACTTGAGCAACAGAACGAAGCCTTCCTAATAAAGAATAAATCGAATTTGAAGATCAACCCGATAATATAATTGTATACACACTAAAACTAGAAATTACAAAAAAAAACAATACAGAAAAATTAAACTTAAATAAATAACAATAAAAAGGTATTCTAATTCATAATATTAATGCTTAAATTAAATTAAAAACTGGTGATATAATATAAATTAAAATATTAGCCATATAAGGAAAAATTATTTCTTTTCTAAATAATTTAATTGCATCACTAAAAGGCTGTAAAATTCCTAAAAAACCTACTTTATTAGGGCCTTTTCGAATTTGAATATACCCTAATAACTTACGTTCTAATAAAGTTAAAAAAGCTACTCTAACTAAAATACAAATAATTATTAAAATAAAAATTATCAAAATTAAAATTATATCAATTATTATTTGTATAAAATACTTATAAAGATTCTAAATCTAACGCACTAATCTGCCAAAATAATAATTTTATTCATTTATAAAATTTTAAATCATAAACTTGGTCCTTTCGTACTAAAATTTATTAAATTATTAAAGATAGAAACCAACCTGGCTTACACCGGTTTAAACTCAGATCATGTAAAGTTTTAATGGTCGAACAGACCAAATATTTAAGCTTCTACACCTAAATTTAACTTTAATCCAACATCGAGGTCGCAATCTTTTCTTTCGATTTGAACTCTAAAAAAAAATAACGCTGTTATCCCTAAGGTAATTTATTCTTTTAATCATAAAAATGGATCAATTTTTCATAAATTAATGGTTAAAATTAAAAAAGTTAATCTAATTTTTTTATCACCCCAATCAAATTTAACAAAAATTTTAAATTTTATAATTCTTTAAATTAAAAATCTTTTATAAATTAAACTCTATAGGGTCTTCTCGTCTTTTAAAAAAATTTAAGCTTTTTAACTTAAAAATAAAATTTTTAAATAATAAAATTTAGAAAGTTATCTTCTCATCAAACCATTCATACAAGCTTTCAATTAAAAAACTAATGATTATGCTACCTTTGCACAGTCAAAATACTGCGGCCCTTCAAATTTTATTCAGTGGGCAGGTCCTACTTTAAATTATAATCAAAAAGAGATGTTTTTATTAAACAGGTGAAAGATATTTTTGCCTAATTACTTAATTATACCTTTCGTAATTACTTATATTTTTACAAAATAATTAATACTAATTTTATCATTATTTCAATATAATTTTTATTATTAAATTTACTTTAATAAAAAAATTAAATTAATATATAAATATTTTTAATTAAATAACAAATTTTAACAAACTTCAAATAGTAAAAATTTCTAATTCTATAAATTATTAATTTATAATATTTAATTATAATAATTTAATTTTAAGCTTATCCCTAAAACTATTAAAATAAAAATTCAAAAAATTAAAAATTAAATTTTTATAATTTTTATAATGAATTAAATTCTTTTCTTAAAAAACTAGATATATTTAAAAACGAATAACATTTCATTACTATATAATTATTATAAATATTTATTAAACAATAATATTTATAACTATATAGCTCTTTTAAATTCGAGATAAATATATAAATATTAAATTTTTAATAAACCCTGATACACAAGGTACACAATATTGTTTCTTTTATAAATTTATATAATTTTCCTTTTCAGTACTATTAATCTATCATAAAATAAAATTTTTCTTAATCTAATAAAAATACTAATTATTTAATAAAATTATATATATATATATATATATATATATATATATATATTAATTAAATAAATTTTAAAATTCAATTTAAATTATTAATTATCTTCTTAATGTAAATAAGATGCTTATTCAAGCTCTAAACTGACATTCTAGAATCACTTTCCAGTAAATCTACTATGTTACGACTTATTCCATATTAGATGAAAGCGACGGGCAATATGTGCATATTTTAGTACTAAATCATTAAAAATAAAAATATTTAATTACAATCAAATCCAATTTCATAAAACTTTTAAAATATATAAATCCATAAATATAATTTAATGTAACCCATTTCTACTTTAATATAAACTTCACCTTGATCTGATTTAAATTTTTAAAAAATATCTAAATATTAATTTCTAAAAAAATATTTAACAACGACGATATAAAAGTTTCTAACTAAAGTAATTTTAATCGTGGATTATCGTTTATAGAACAGGTTCCTCTGAAAAGTAAAAATACCGCCAAATCATTTAGCTTTAAAGAACTTAACTATTAATCACTTAACTTTATAATTTACTTAATTAATAATAGGGTATCTAATCCTAGTTTATTATAATAATTTCTTAACCTCATAAAAACATAATTAAAAATATTAATAAATTAAAATTTCACCTTAAAACTTAAAATTTCTTTTTTAATTTTTAATTCTATTAATTAAAGCTAATAAATATATATTATATTTTTTGTATAACCGCTGCTGCTGGCACAAAAATTGCAAATACTAAATCTTATCACTAATTCTAAATTTTTTTAATAATTAAAAATATACACTACTAATTTATTAAATTTAAAACAATATTCATATAAATCTTGAATGAATATATATATCTAATACCATAATCAAATATCTAATTAACTAAAACCCAAAAAAGACTACATTTAGTTAAAATTTATTTCAAACAAAAAAAAATTAACTTTATTTAGAAATAATAATAATTAAATTAAATTTAAAAAATTAAATTATTAAAACTAATAATTTTAAAAACTTTATGTTAACAAATCTTTGTAACTTCCTCCCGTCAAAAACGTCCCCTTAGATAATAACCAAACCTTAAACTTTTTAACTCTAAATTAAAAAATTTTCCCCCAAGGATTTACAAGTAATACCCTTAAATTTAGTGCTACCCTACTCACTAAATCCAATACTAAACAATTTAAATTGTAACAATTCTTATTGCCGACTGTTATAGCTTTATTCAAATTTAATTTTAATAAAATAAATTTTGTAATAAACTGAAGCCTACCAAATATCAAAAATATTTTAAATTATCGGATTTAAAAAATTCTTAATAAATACAATAATTTTTAAAAAATAAATTATAATTATAAAAACTTTATGTTAACAAATCTTTGTAACTTCCTCCCGTCAAAAACGTCCCCTTAGATAATAACCAAACCTTAAACTTTTTAACTCTAAATTAAAAAATTTTCCCCCAAGGATTTACAAGTTATACCCTTAAATTTAGTGCTACCCTACTCACTAAATCCAATACTAAACAATTTAAATTGTAACAATTCTTATTGCCGACTGTTATAGCTTTATTCAAATTTAATTTTAATAAAATAAATTTTGTAATAAACTGAAGCCTACCAAATATCAAAAATATTTTAAATTATCGGATTCAAAAAATTCTTAATAAATACAATAATTTTTAAAAAATAAATTATAATTTTATTATAAAATAAAATAATCAAAAATTAAATTTTTTAAAATTCAAAATAAATTTAATTTTAAATTTATTAATTTAGTTCCCCCCGAAACTAAACATTTTCTATTTTTATTAAAATATTTAAATTAACCTATTCTAAAAATTTTCAAAATTATATAAAAATCAAATTTATGAAAAATGAAAAAAAAAATTCTTCCCCTAATCATCAAAATTTTCAAAAATCCATAAATTTTGATAAATTTTTAACAATTTTTCACAAAATTTTTAAACGAAATAACTTTATTACACTAACAAATAATTTTTTCAAAAAAAATTATTAGATAATTTCCATATCACAATTTTTAAAAATTATTTAAATTTAAATTTCTAACAAAAAAATATAGATTTTTTTTTTATGAGCGATTTCCTTTTAAGCATTTATATAAAATTTTCAAAAATTACTCGAATTTTATGAAAATCCTAAATTTTTATACATAATTTTTTTAACTATGTAATAATTAAACTTAAAATAATTATAATTTAAATCAAAATATTGACATAATAACTTTATTTTACTAACAAATCATTTTTTTACCCTTTAAGATCACTTTTTATCCAATAAATTAAAAATTATTCGAGACAACCAAAAAATAGACAAATTTAACCAAATATTTAAAAATTACATTTTTTTGTTAGATATTTTAATTTAAATTTTTTATGAAATCTTTATTAATTTTATTTTTCTAAATCTATTTTTCACGTAATTTTTAATAGATTTAGTTAAAATAAGAATAACTTCATTTTCATGATAAATACCATAATACTTTAGAAATAATATTTCTTAATGATAATTTAATTCATTAATACTCAGGTTTTTTTTTTTTTTTTCATTAATTTTGAATTTTTCATTAAAAATTAACTTTATTAATAACTAATAATTTTTAATATATTATTAATAATTATAGATTAATTATAATTTAATTCTTATATAAATAAAATGTTAATATTTTAATGTTAAATTAATTATTAATAATTTATACTCTTTATATATATATTATAAATATTATTAATATATAAAATATTTATTAATATAGAAATTCTCGAAATTCACCGTCGTTTTTATATACTGATTTACTTTATATATTCTTTCTCTTTTTTTCGGGAGTACTATTATATATCCCTTAAGATACCAATATTAAATCGGTTTTTATATATTTAAAAATGTTTATTTTAACTATTTAATTAAAATTAGCACCTAGAATATTACTAATGGTACTATCCAATGTAAGATATATTTCGCCCTTATATATAAATGATTATATATTAATAAGTAATTATTAATTATTAAATATTATAGATATATATAAATAAATTCTTTAATTAAAAAGGCATAGGGTCCAAGAGAAAAACCCTATTGAAAGACAAAATTTAAATTAATACTGCTAATAAAGTATCGATTTTAGGCCATTTTTTTTTGGCCAAATTTTGACCCAAAAAATGCAAAAAATTGCAAAATTTTGCATTTTTTTCGTTTTTTTTTGAAATTTTTCAAAAAATTTGATCTTTAAAATTGACATTATTGTCTAAAAAACAATTATAACACTTGGATATAAAAACCAATGTATGAGGAAATTCCTATTAGGGCGCCTGAAGAAAGGATCATTTTGATGAGATGAAACATGTGCAACCCACCCCTAGTTCCATCCCCGAAATTTTTGAAAAAAATGCCAAATTTCGTGAAATTTGATGAAATTTGGAAAAAATCTTCGGATTACAAAATTTTACAGGGATCGATTATTTTTTATGTGAAAAAAGGATTTATCATAAAATTTCTTTTTCCAAACTATTTTGTTAGAAAAATCAACTTTTAGAAAAAATTCTTCTTCTAGTCTAACAGAAAATTTATTTTATAGAAAATTTAAACCTTTTCTGTGAAAATAAAATTGAAAGAATAATTTTTAATTACAAAATTTTTTGATTTTTAAATATAACTCCATTTATTCAAATTTTTGTAAATTGAATTCTATTGATCCCCCCCCATAGAATTCTTAAACAAATTTATTAATAAGGTGATATTTAAAAATTTTAAAAATTTAAAAGTCAGTTTCTTAGTTATTTAAAATCAAAAACTAATAATTTTAAAAACTTAAACGTTGATTGTTGGGCTTAGCCTCAGGATTGGTTTAGAATATTGAAATTGATACTGAAGTAGGACGACCAAAATCAACTCAAATTTATCGGATTTGGTGTTGATTGTTGGACTTAGCCTCAGGATTGGTTTAGAATATTGGAATTGATACTGAAGTAGAACGACCAAAATCAACTCAAATTTATCGGATTTGGTGTTGATTGTTGGACTTAGCCTCAGGATTGGTTTAGAATGTTGAAATCGATCCTGAAGTAGGACGACCAAAATCAACTCAAATTTATCGGATTTGGTGTTGATTGTTGGACTTAGCCTCAGGATTGGTTTAGAATGTTGAAATCGATCCTGAAGTAGGACGACCAAAATCAACTCAAATTTATCGGATTTGGTGTTGATTGTTGGACTTAGCCTCAGGATTAGTTTAGAATATTGAAATTGATACTGAAGTAGGACACCAAAATCAACTCAAATTTATCGGATTTGGTGTTGATTGTTGGACTTAGCCTCAGTATTGGTTTAGAATGTTGAAATTGATACTGAAGTAGGACGACCAAAATCAACTCAAATTTATCGGATTTGGTGTTGATTGTTGGACTTAGCCTCAGGATTGGTTTAGAATATTGGAATTGATACTGAAGTAGGGCACCAAAATCAACTCAAATTTATCGGATTTGGTGTTGATTGTTGGACTTAGCCTCAGGATTGGTTTAGAATATTGGAATTGATACTGAAGTAGGACGACCAAAATCAACTCAAATTTATCGGATTTGGTGCTGATTGTTGGACTTAGCCTCAGGATTGGTTTAGAATGTTGAAATCGATCCTGAAGTAAGGCATCAAAATCAACTCAAATTTATCGGATTTGGTGTAGATTGTTGGACTTAGCCTCAGGATTGGTTTAGAATATTGAAATTGATACTGAAGTAGGGTATCAAAATCAACTCAAATTTATCGGATTTGGTATTGATTGTTGGACTTAGCCTCAGGATTGGTTTAGAATGTTGAAATTGATCCTGAAGTAGGACGACCAAAATCAACTCAAATTTATCGGATTTGGTGTTGATTGTTGGACTTAGCCTCAGGATTGGTTTAGAATGTTGAAATTGATACTGAAGTAGGACGACCAAAATCAACTCAAATTTATCGGATTTGGTGTTGATTGTTGGACTTAGCCTCAGGATTGGTTTAGAATGTTGAAATTGATCCTGAAGTAGGACGACCAAAATCAACTCAAATTTATCGGATTTGGTGTTGATTGTTGGACTTAGCCTCAGGATTAGTTTAGAATATTGAAATTGATACTGAAGTAGGACGACCAAAATCAACTCAAATTTATCGGATTTGGTGTTGATTGGACTTAACCTCAGGATTGGTTTAGAATGTTGAAATTGATCCTGAAGTAGGGCACCAAAATCAACTCAAATTTATCGGATTTGGTGTTGATTGTTGGACTTAGCCTCAGGATTAGTTTAGAATATTGAAATTGATCCTGAAGTAGGACACCAAAATCAACTCAAATTTATCGGGTTTGGTGTTGATTGTTGGACTTAGCCTCAGGATTGGTTTAGAATGTTGAAATTGATCCTGAAGTAGGACGACCAAAATCAACTCAAATTTATCGGATTTGATGTAGATTGTTGGACTTAGCCTCAGGATTAGTTTAGAATATTGAAATTGATACTGAAGTAGGGCACCAAAATCAACTCAAATTTATCGGATTTGGTGTTGATTGGACTTAGCCTCAGGATTAGTTTAGAATGTTGAAATCGATCCTGAAGTAGGACACCAAAATCAACTCAAATTTATCGGATTTGGTGTAGATTGTTGGACTTAGCCTCAGGATTGGTTTAGAATATTGAAATTGATACTGAAGTAGGACGACCAAAATCAACTCAAATTTATCGGATTTGGTGTTGATTGTTGGACTTAACCTCAGGATTGGTTTAGAATGTTGAAATCGATCCTGAAGTAGGACGACCAAAATCAACTCAAATTTATCGAATATATTTATATAAATAATCCTATTTTATAGGATTTTTTACTTTGTGAATTAATTTTTGTACAATTAAATAAATGAAAATTTTAGTTTTTATTTAAGGTTAAAATATTAAATTTTAAATTTAACTTAATAAGTTAAATTTTTAATTGTTAATTTTTTTTTGTAATTATATTCAATAAAATTAAATTATTTCTTAGAGTTTCAAAAACTCTTGTACATCTTATACTAGAATATAAAGATAAGCTAAAGAAGCTGATGGGTTCATACCCCATTTATAAAGGTATACCCCTTTTCTTTATAATTAAAACTATAAAATTAATATTTTTAATTTTAATAATAAGAGGAACTCTTATTTCTATTTCTGCTTATTCATGAATTAATATCTGGATTGGTTTAGAATTAAACCTCTTAGCTTTTATTCCTATTATAAATTTAGATAATTTTAAGTATTCTTCTGAATCCTCCTTGAAATATTTTTTAGTTCAAGTTTCTGCATCAATTCTAGTTTTATTTTCTTTTTTAAATTCATTTATTTTAATCAATTCTATCGAGCAATTAATACCTACTTCTATATTTTTGTTTAACAGAGCTATCCTTATAAAAATAGGAGCAGCCCCTTTTCACTTTTGATACCCAGAAGTCCTAGAAGGACTAAGGTGAGCTAATGCATTATTATTAATAACTTGACAAAAAATTGCCCCAATAATTTTAATTATATATAATTTTAAATTAAACCTATTCTTTATTTTGATTATTTTGATATGTATAACCTTAGGGAGTGTAAAAACATGGAACCAAACCAGATTAAAAAAAATTCTTGCCTTATCTTCCATCAACCATATTGGTTGAATATTAAGAATAATAATATTAAATCAATCCTTATGAATATTATACTTTTTAATTTATACTTTTATTTCTTTAAATATAATCTTAATTTTTAATAAATATAAAATCTTTAACATTAAAGATCTTATAAATAATATGAATTACAATAAAACTTTAAAATTCTATTTTTTTTTAAATTTCTTTTCTCTAGGAGGAATCCCCCCCTTTTTAGGATTTTTTCCTAAGTGACTAATTCTAAAAACTTTAATTGAAAATCACTTTTATTTTCTATCTTTTATAATAATTTTTATTACTTTAATTTGTATATATATTTATATACGCTTAATACTTCAATCTTTAATAATAAAATTAAATGAAAATAAAAAATTTAATTATATTAACTCTTACTATGTAATTTTTTTAAATTGAGTGAATATTTACGGATTAATCATTTTTACTGTAATTTTTAGAATTTATTAAGGATTTAAGTTAAATAAACTAGTAACCTTCAAAGTTAAAAATAGAATTATTCTAAGCCTTAGAATAATATTCACCTATAAATTTGCAATTTATAATCATAATTGAATATAAGGCTTAATAAAGGAGAAAACTCATAATTAAATTTACAATTTAACGCTTTAATTCAGCCACTTTATCGAATAAATGATTATTTTCTACTAATCATAAAGATATTGGAACATTATACTTTTTATTTGGAATAT
This sequence comes from Harmonia axyridis, assembly GCF_914767665.1. Classification (NCBI taxonomy): domain Eukaryota; kingdom Metazoa; phylum Arthropoda; class Insecta; order Coleoptera; family Coccinellidae; genus Harmonia; species Harmonia axyridis. The sequence goes on along the minus strand of NC_059508.1, from coordinate 22,248,376 downwards.
GGGCAGGAATAGTAGGAACATCGTTAAGTATTTTAATTCGGTTAGAATTAGGAACTAGAGGAAGATTAATTGGAAACGACCAAATTTATAATATAATTGTTACAGCTCATGCTTTCATTATAATTTTCTTTATAGTAATACCTATTATAATTGGGGGTTTTGGAAATTGATTAGTTCCTTTAATAATTGGAGCTCCTGATATAGCATTTCCACGATTAAATAACATAAGATTTTGACTTTTACCCCCTGCTTTAACTCTTTTAATTTTAAGAACAATCGTAGAAATAGGGGCAGGAACAGGATGAACTGTTTACCCTCCTCTTTCTTCTAATTTAACACATAATGGGCCTTCAGTAGATTTAGTGATTTTTAGTTTACATTTAGCAGGAATTTCCTCAATTTTAGGTGCAGTAAATTTCATTTCAACTATTATAAATATACGTCCATTTGGTATAATACTTGATAAAACTCCTTTATTTGTATGATCTGTTCTTATTACAGCAATTCTTTTATTACTATCACTACCAGTTCTTGCAGGAGCAATTACTATACTATTAACTGACCGAAACTTAAATTCTTCTTTTTTTGACCCAACCGGTGGGGGAGACCCAATTTTATACCAACATTTATTTTGATTTTTTGGCCATCCTGAAGTTTATATTTTAATTCTCCCAGGATTTGGTATAATTTCCCATATTATTACACAAGAAAGAGGGAAAAAAATTGCCTTTGGTTCTTTAGGAATAATTTATGCTATATTAGCTATTGGACTTCTAGGATTTGTAGTATGAGCTCATCACATATTTACAGTGGGAATAGATGTTGATACTCGAGCTTATTTTACTTCAGCTACTATAATTATTGCAGTACCCACTGGAATTAAAATTTTTTCTTGATTAGCAACTTTACATGGAATACAATTTTACTATACACCTTCAATTTTATGAACCCTGGGATTTTTATTTTTATTTACAATTGGTGGATTAACAGGAGTAATTTTAGCTAACTCTTCCATAGATATTATTCTACATGATACCTATTATGTTGTAGCTCATTTCCATTACGTTTTATCTATAGGAGCTGTATTTGCCATTATAGCAGGATTTATCCATTGATTCCCTTTAATTACAGGATTCAATCTTAACAATAAATTATTACAAATCCAATTTTTAATTATATTTATTGGGGTAAACTTAACATTTTTTCCTCAACACTTCTTAGGACTAAGAGGAATACCTCGACGATACTCTGATTATCCTGATGCTTATTACAAATGAAATAAAATTTCTTCTATTGGATCTATAATTTCCTCTCTTAGAATAATCTTTATAATCTTAATTATTTGAGAAAGATTTTATTCAATACGTTTAAGAAAATTTAATTCTAATGTACCCTCTTTAATTGAATGACTTCAACTTTCTCCCCCTAATGAACATTCTTATTCAGAAGTACCAATCTTAGCTCAAAAATTCTAATATGGCAGATTAGTGCATTGGATTTAAACCCCAATTATAAAGATTTACCTTTTTTTAGAAATAGCGACTTGAAAATCATATATATTTTTAGACAGAGCTTCATATTTACTGGAACAATTAAGATTTTTTCATGATCACGCCCTTTTGATCTTAATAATAATCACTTGTATTGTAACATACACCATAATGAGACTAACATTAAATAATTATAACCATCGTTTTATATTAGAAGGACACAATATTGAAACAATTTGAACTATCATACCAGCATTAACTTTAATTTTTATTGCTTTTCCTTCTTTAAAATTAATTTACTTAATTGATGAAATCCGTAACCCTTTAGTTACTATTAAAACTATTGGTCATCAATGATATTGAACCTATGAATATACAGATTTTAAAAATCTTGAATTTGATTCATATTTAATTAATAATAATCAACTTTTTAATTTTCGATTACTAGAAGTTGATAATCGAACTATTTTACCATATCTTTCTCATATTCGAATTCTAACTTCATCTTCTGACGTAATTCATTCTTGAACAGTTCCTTCAACAGGAGTAAAAGTCGATGCCTCCCCAGGACGATTAAATCAACTTAGATTTAATTTAAATCGAACTGGAATTTTTTTTGGTCAATGTTCAGAAATTTGTGGAGCAAACCATAGATTTATACCTATTTCTATTGAAAGAATTTCTCCCCAAAATTTCATTAAATGGGTAGAAAATTTTTCATTAGATGACTGAAAGATAAGTATTGGTCTCTTAAACCACTTTATAGTAATTAACGACTACTTCTAATGAAAAATTTAGTTAACCTATAACATTAGTTTGTCAAACTAAAATCATTCTCAGAATAATTTTTAATTCCTCAAACTATACCTATAGATTGATTTTCCTTATATATTTTTATAACACTTTTATTTATTATTTTAAACATTAAAATATTTTATTCTCATAAAAAATCTCCTTTAAAAAAATTTAAATTATTAAATAAAAAACTTTCTTGAAAATGATAATAAATCTTTTTTCTTCTTTTGATCCTTCATCTTATTTTATATTACCTTTAAATTGACTAAGAATAATTATTAGTTTTTTATTTATTCCTTCTATATTCTGACTAATTCCTAATCGATTTAACTTTTTAATTCAAAATATATTAATTACTCTACATAAAGAATTCAAAATCATTACAAAAAAAAATAATACTTTAATATTTATTGTGTTATTTTACTTCATTATAATTAATAACTTAATAGGGTTATTTCCTTACATTTTTACAGCCTCAAGTCATATAATTTTTACTCTATCCCTAGCTTTACCTTTATGGTTAAGATTTATATTAAATAGTTGAATTAGCCACACTTATCACTCATTTGCCCATCTAATGCCTCAAGGAACTCCTTCTATTTTAATACCTTTTATAGTTTGTATTGAAACAATTAGAAATATTATTCGTCCTGGAACTCTCGCTATTCGTTTATCAGCTAATATAATTGCAGGACACCTTTTATTAACTCTTTTAGGAAACACTGGTCCTATAGTAAATTTGCTTATTTTTTTAATTATTATAATTCAATTTATACTAATTTTATTAGAATCAGCAGTAGCTTTAATTCAATCTTATGTTTTTGCTATCCTTAGAACTCTTTATTCTAGAGAAAATAATTATGATAAAAAATCACCCATTTCATTTAGTAGATTATAGTCCTTGACCAATTTTAGGAGCTTTTAGAGCTATAACTGCAATAATAGGAATAATTAAATGATTCCATCTTTTTAACTCTAATTTATTTATTTTAAGAAATATAATTCTTTTACTAATTATATTTCAATGATGACGAGATGTAATTCGAGAAAGAACCTTTCAAGGAAACCACACTCTTTTAGTATCTTTTGGTTTGCGATGAGGAATAATTTTATTTATTACCTCAGAGATTTTTTTCTTTGTTAGTTTTTTTTGAAGATTTTATCATATAAGATTATCTCCTTCTATCGAACTAGGAATAGCTTGACCTCCAAAAGGAATTAATACCTTTAATCCTAATGAAATCCCATTATTAAACACTATTATTCTATTAAGATCAGGCCTAAGAGTAACTTGAGCCCACCATAGATTAATAGAAAATAATTTTAATCAAACATTTCAAAGATTAATTATTACTGTTTTTCTAGGAATATATTTTTCTTTACTACAAGGAATTGAGTATTTAGAAGCCCCATTTTCTATAGCCGATTCAGTTTATGGAAGAACATTCTTTATAGCTACAGGATTCCATGGTTTACATGTTATTATTGGTTCTATTTTTCTTTTAGTATGTTTAACTCGATTAAACTTTAATCATTTTAGAAACAATCACCATTTTGGATTTGAAGCAGCAGCATGATATTGACATTTTGTAGACGTAGTATGACTATTCCTATATATATCTATTTATTGATGAGGTAGATATCTATATAGTATAAATATTACATTTGATTTCCAATCAAAAAATCTTTTAAAAGTATAGATAATATTCTTAATTTCATCTTTAATTTTAATAATTATTAGAATTATAATAATTTTAATAATTATTGCAAATTATATCTCAATAAAAACATTTAAAGATCGAGAAAAAAGTTCTCCCTTTGAATGCGGATTTGACCCTAAAAATTCTGCACGCCTACCATTCTCAATTCACTTTTTTTTAATCGCTTTAATTTTTTTAATTTTTGATGTAGAAATTACCCTTATTATCCCTTTTATTTATAGAATAAAATATTCTAATATTATAATTATTAGCATTATATTTTTTATATTCATAGCAATCTTAATTTTAGGTTTATACCATGAATGAAAACAAGGAGCCTTAAACTGATCTTTATAGGATAATAGTTAAATTAACATTTAATTTGCATTTAAAAAATACTGTTTTTCAGTTTATCTTAAATAAGAAGCAAAATATTGCTTTTAGTTTCGACCTAAAAATTTGAATTTAAATTCCTTATTTAATTGAAACCAAAACTAGAGGTAAGTCACTGTTAATGATTCCAATGAGAAACTCTCCAATTAAAGAAATATAAAAATTTAAGCTTCTAACTTAATATATAGCAATTTGTTAATATTTCTATTTATATAGTTTATCTAAAACATTATATTTTCATTATAAAAAAAGATTAATTCTTATAAATACTTAAAAAATATTTTAATTTACCTCAATATCTTCAATATTGCGCTCTATTAAGCTATTTAAGTAGAATATATAAATCAATAACAAAATAATTCAAATTAAAAATATGATTATATAAATCTTTAAACTATTTTTAAAAATATACTGAAATAAAACAGAAATTTTTTTAAAAAATTTAAATAAACCCTGACTTCCTAAGAACTCTGATCAACCTTGATCTAAAAATTTATAATTTAGTATTCCTAAATTAATAAAAAAATAATTTATTCCAAAAGTTGAAATATAAGGCAAATTCCATATTAATACTAAAAAAATTAAAATTTTTATTAAATTAGAAAAAATTAAATTATAATTTAATTTTAATAAAGAAATCTCAAAACCTATAATTACCCCAATTATTACTATAATTAAAATTAAAATTTTCATAAAAAAAGGTAATACAACTAAATTGATATCCTTAAATATAAATCATATAAGAACCGTTCCTGAAAATAATACAATAATAAATATAAATCCTATTCTATAAACTATTTCATCTCTTAATTCTTCAGTTCTATTTATTCTAAAACCACAATAATCTGTAAATATTAAATAATTTAATAAACGCACTGTATAAGAAACTGTTAATGTTAAAGAAATTAATATAATTAAATAAATTACAATATTTAATCTTGTCATAGAATAAACCTCTATAATTAAATCTTTTGAGTAAAATCCAGAAAAAAAAGGAATACCACATAATGATAAATTTCTTACATTAAAATATATTACAGTTATAGGAGTTTTATAAACTAAACCTCCTATAAAACGAATATCTTGACATTCTCCTATTAAATGAATAAAATTACCTGCACATATAAATAATAAGGCTTTAAATAAAGCATGAATTAATAAATGAAAAAAAGCTAATTCATATAAACCTAATCTTAAAATAGTAACTATTAAACCTAACTGACTTAAAGTTGATAAAGCAATAATTTTTTTTAAATCATATTCAAAATTAGCCGCTAAACCTGAGATTAATATTGTTATCAATCCAATGAATATTAACACAAAAGAATAGTTTTCCAATAATAAATGAAATCGAATTAATAAATAAACCCCTGCTGTTACTAAAGTTGAAGAATGTACTAATGCTGAAACAGGAGTAGGAGCAGCTATAGCTGCTGGTAATCAAGCTGAAAAAGGAATTTGTGCACTTTTAGTTAAAGCAGCAATAATAATTAACAAACCTACAATTATTATTCTTTTATCCCTATAATAATAATCAATATATAATATAAAATTTCATCTTCCAAAATTTATTATCCAAGCAATAGAAATTATTAATATTGCATCTCCTACTCGATTAGATAAAGCTGTTAATATACCAGCTGAATAAGATTTTACATTTTGATAATAAATTACTAAACAATAAGAAACTAATCCTAACCCATCTCAACCCAATAAAATTGAAATTAAATTTGGACTTAAAATTATTAATAATATAGATAGAACAAATATAAAAACTAATATAATAAAACGATTAATAGATAAATCCTTAGATATATAAGATTTTCTATAAAAAATTACTATAGTAGAAATAAATAATACAAAAGAAACAAATAATAAAGATATTCAATCTAAAAGAATTAATATCTCTACTTCTATTGAATTTAAATTAAAAATTCTTCACTCAATAAAATAAACCTTTCCTGTATTAAGTAAAAATAATCTAAAACAAAAAAAAAAAAAAAAAAACCTAAGTATTAATCTAGAAAAAATTACACAAAAAGATATTACTTAAAGTTAAAGTAACTTCATTGACTCCACAAATCAATATTTTATATAAACTATTTAAGTAAAAGAAAAATAAATCTCTTTTCAATAAAATTAAATTTAAAGGAACCCAATGTATGAGTAATAAAATTAATTCTCGATAAGAAATTAATTCAAAAAAATATAATCTTCTGTAAAATTTTCCATGTTGACTAAAAGAATATAAATACAAACTATAAGAAGCTCTCAAAAAAGTTATAATTATTAATATAAATATACAAATATGAGAATAATTAATTAAACTATTAATTAACAAAATTTCTCTTAACAAATTTAAAGAAGGTGGTGCAGCTATATTTCTAATTACTAACAAAAATCACCATAAAGATAAAAAAGGTACAATATTAATTAAACCTTTATTAATAAAAATACTTCGACTAACAATACGTTCATAATTTATATTTACTAAAACAAATAATCCTGAAGAACAACAGCCATGAGCTAATATTATTATTAAAGATCCAGTAATTCCTCAAGAATTAAATGTTAATAAACCTGACAATAAAAGTCCTATATGAACAACTGAAGAATAAGCAATTAAAGATTTTATATCTCTTTGACGTAAACAACTTAAAGAAACTAAAATCCCTCCTATTAAAGATAAATTAATTAAAAAAAAATTAACCTTAACTCCTAAATATAAAAATATAGTTAAAAATCGAATAAGTCCATATCTTCCTAACTTTAATATCACTCCTGCTAATATTATAGACCCAGCAACTGAAGCTTCTACATGTGCTTTAGGCAATCATAAATGAAATAAAAATATCGGCATTTTAACTAAAAATACTATTATTATTATAAAATATAAAATAAAACTAAATAAATTTACATTAATATAAGTCAAATCTAATGTTTTAAACTTTGAATAATAAATAAAAATAAACAATATTATTGGTAAAGAAGCTATAATTGTATAAAAAAATATATATATTCCAGCTTGAATACGTTCAGGCTGATATCCTCAACCTAAAATCAAAATCAAAATTGGAATTAACCTAGCCTCAAAAAATATATAAAATAAAAATATATTTATAGAAGAAAAAGTTAATAATAAAAAAAGCAATAATAATAATAATAAAATACTAAATAACTCACTGAAATCTTTTAAATTAAAAAGTTTTTCTCTAGCTATAAATATTAAAAAAGAAATTCAAAACCTTAATAATAACAAAAAATATGATAAAAAATCTATACCTATAAAAAAATTTAATGAACTAAAAAATAAAAAAGAAATTTTTGAAAAAAATCAAATTCTTATTAAAATTAAATAATTTTTAATTAATCAAAATTTATTTATAAAACATAAAGGAATCATAAATACTAATATTATTAATATTATCATAAAATATTTAATGAATTAAAATAATCATTTCCGTAAGAACGAATTATTGACACTAATAAAGATAATCCCAAAACTCTTTCACAAACACTTATAGTTAAAAAAACTACTACAAAATAAAATTCATAACTAAAATAAGATAAGTAAAAATATATTATTATAAATAAAGTTAAAATTACTAATTCTAATCTAAGTAATGTTATTAATAAATGTTTTCGATTAATAAAAAAATTTAAAATTCTAAAAATAAACATACTTAAAAAAATTATTTCCATATTTTAATAATTTAAAAAAAATACTGGTCTTGTAAACCAGCTTTAAGATTTAATCTTTTAAAATATCAGAGGAAAACAAATATATCTTTAATCTCCAAAATTAATATTTTCTATTAAACTACCCTCTGAAATCTTAATTTTAACATTTTTAAATTTTTTGGCAATTTTTCTTACCCACCCCCTATCCTTAGGACTACTTATTTTAACTTATACAATTATAACTTGTATCATTATAGGATTAATAAGATCAAACTTTTGATTTTCATATATTTTAATATTAATTATAATTGGAGGTTTACTAATTTTATTTATTTATATAACAAGAACTGCCTCTAATGAAAAATTTAAATTTAATAAATATATTATATTTATTATAATTAGTTTATTTATAATTACTATATTTATAAATAATATAAATCTATATTTAATAAATCAAAATATTAATAATGAAATTTTACATAAAATAGATTTAATTAGAAATTTTTATTTAAATTTAAATAAATTTTTAAATTACCCAAATTCTAACATATTTTTAATTTTGGTTTTTTATTTATTAATTTCAATAATTGCAGTTGTAAAAATTACTAAAGTAAAATTTGGACCGTTACGTCAATTTAAATATGAAAATACCAATACGAAAAATTAATTCTTTAACGAAAATTATTAATAACTCTTTAATCGATCTACCTACACCTAGAAATATTTCATATTTATGGAATTTTGGATCTTTATTAGGCTTGTGTTTAATAATACAAATTATTACAGGATTATTTTTATCTATACATTATTGTGCAAACGTAGATTTAGCTTTTAATAGAGTAACTCATATTTGTCGAGACGTAAATATAGGATGGTTAATACGAACTATTCATGCAAATGGAGCCTCTTTATTTTTTATATGCTTATATTTACATATTAGGCGAGGCTTATATTTTGGTTCTTACAAACTTACAGAAACTTGAATGACAGGAACTACTATTTTATTTATATCTATAGCTACAGCCTTTTTAGGTTATGTTCTTCCCTGAGGGCAAATATCTTTTTGAGGAGCAACTGTAATTACAAATTTAGTTTCTGCAATCCCTTACCTAGGAAATTCTATCGTTATTTGACTATGAGGAGGTTTTGCTGTTGACAATGCTACATTAAACCGATTTTATTCATTTCATTTTATTTTACCTTTCATTATTTCAGCTTTAATTATAATTCATTTACTATTTTTACATAACTCTGGCTCTAGTAATCCTTTAGGATCTAATTCTAATCTAGATAAAATTAGTTTTCATCCATATTTCTCCTTTAAAGATATTTTAGGTTTTCTCATTATAATATTTTTTATTTTAAATATTATTATTCTATATCCTTATATATTAAGAGATCCTGATAATTTTATCCCAGCTAATCCTCTTTCCACCCCTCCTCATATTCAACCAGAATGATATTTTTTATTTGCTTATGCAATTCTTCGCTCTATTCCCAATAAACTTGGAGGTGTAATTGCTTTAGTAATATCAATTGCTATTCTTTATTTTATACCTTTTATTAATTTCAAAATAATAAAAAGAAACAGCTTTTATTATATTAATAAAATTATATTTTGAAATTTTATCGTTACAGTTATAATTTTAACATGAATCGGAGCTAAACCAGTTGAAGATCCTTTTATTTTCATAGGACAAATTTTTACCTTAATCTATTTCATATACTTTATATTAAACTCAATTATTTATAAAATTTGAGACTGATGAATATTTAATTAATCAATGAGCTTGAAAAGCATATATTTTGAAAATATAAGAAAGAATTTAAATTTCTATTGATTTATACAAAATTTAATTAACTATATAATTAATACTATAAATAATAATCTTAATCTAAAATTTAATATAAGTATATTCAAAGAAACAGGCAAAAAAACCTTTCAAGATAAATATATTAATTTATCATATCGATAACGAGGTAAAGTCCCTCGAACCCAAATTCATATAAAAGAAAAAAATAATAATTTTAAAAAAAATATAATAGAATAAAAATCTCCTCCTATAAAAATCAACCTTCTTATTATTCTTATAAAAATAATATTAGAATATTCAGCCATAAAAATAAAAGCAAATCCAAAACTTCTATATTCAACGTTAAATCCTGAAACTAACTCTGATTCACCCTCAGAAAAATCAAAAGGAGTTCGATTAGTTTCAGCTAATCTTGAAATAAATCATATTATTCTTAGAGGAAAATTAAATATAACAAATCAAACATATTTTTGATAAAAAATAAAATCTATTAAATTTAAAGATATAATTAACACTAAAAATGATAATAAAATTAAAAATATTCTTACTTCATAAGAAATTACTTGAGCAACTGAACGAAGCCTTCCTAATAAAGAATAAATCGAATTTGAAGATCAACCCGATAATATAATTGTATACACACTAAAACTAGAAATTACAAAAAAAAACAATACAGAAAAATTAAACTTAAATAAATAACAATAAAAAGGTATTCTAATTCATAATATTAATGCTAAAATTAGATTAAAAACTGGTGATATAATATAAATTAAAATATTAGCCATATAAGGAAAAATTATTTCTTTTCTAAATAATTTAATTGCATCACTAAAAGGCTGTAAAATTCCTAAAAAACCTACTTTATTAGGACCTTTTCGAATTTGAATATACCCTAATAACTTACGTTCTAATAAAGTTAAAAAAGCTACTCTAACTAAAATACAAATAATTATTAAAATAAAAATTATCAAAATTAAAATTATATCAATTATTATTTGTATAAAATACTTATAAAGATTCTAAATCTAACGCACTAATCTGCCAAAATAATAATTTTATTCATTTATAAAATTTTAAATCATAAACTTGGTCCTTTCGTACTAAAATTTATTAAATTATTAAAGATAGAAACCAACCTGGCTTACACCGGTTTAAACTCAGATCATGTAAAGTTTTAATGGTCGAACAGACCAAATATTTAAGCTTCTACACCTAAATTTAACTTTAATCCAACATCGAGGTCGCAATCTTTTCTTTCGATTTGAACTCTAAAAAAAAATAACGCTGTTATCCCTAAGGTAATTTATTCTTTTAATCATAAAAATGGATCAATTTTTCATAAATTAATGGTTAAAGTTAAAAAAGTTAATCTAATTTTTTTATCACCCCAATCAAATTTAATAAAAATTTTAAATTTTATAATTCTTTAAATTAAAAATCTTTTATAAATTAAACTCTATAGGGTCTTCTCGTCTTTTAAAAAAATTTAAGCTTTTTAACTTAAAAATAAAATTTTTAAATAATAAAATTTAGAAAGTTATCTTCTCATCAAACCATTCATACAAGCTTTCAATTAAAAAACTAATGATTATGCTACCTTTGCACAGTCAAAATACTGCGGCCCTTCAAATTTTATTCAGTGGGCAGGTCCTACTTTAAATTATAATCAAAAAGAGATGTTTTTATTAAACAGGTGAAAGATATTTTTGCCTAATTACTTAATTATACCTTTCGTAATTACTTATATTTTTACAAAATAATTAATACTAATTTTATCATTATTTCAATATAATTTTTATTATTAAATTTACTTTAATAAAAAAATTAAATTAATATATAAATATTTTTAATTAAATAACAAATTTTAACAAACTTCAAATAGTAAAAATTTCTAATTCTATAAATTATTAATTTATAATATTTAATTATAATAATTTAATTTTAAGCTTATCCCTAAAACTATTAAAATAAAAATTCAAAAAATTAAAAATTAAATTTTTATAATTTTTATAATGAATTAAATTCTTTTCTTAAAAAACTAGATATATTTAAAAACGAATAACATTTCATTACTATATAATTATTATAAATATTTATTAAACAATAATATTTATAACTATATAGCTCTTTTAAATTCGAGATAAATATATAAATATTAAATTTTTAATAAACCCTGATACACAAGGTACACAATATTGTTTCTTTTATAAATTTATATAATTTTCCTTTTCAGTACTATTAATCTATCATAAAATAAAATTTTTCTTAATCTAATAAAAATACTAATTATTTAATAAAATTATATATATATATATATATATATATATATATATATTAATTAAATAAATTTTAAAATTCAATTTAAATTATTAATTATCTTCTTAATGTAAATAAGATGCTTATTCAAGCTCTAAACTGACATTCTAGAATCACTTTCCAGTAAATCTACTATGTTACGACTTATTCCATATTAGATGAAAGCGACGGGCAATATGTGCATATTTTAGTACTAAATCATTAAAAATAAAAATATTTAATTACAATCAAATCCAATTTCATAAAACTTTTAAAATATATAAATCCATAAATATAATTTAATGTAACCCATTTCTACTTTAATATAAACTTCACCTTGATCTGATTTAAATTTTTAAAAAATATCTAAATATTAATTTCTAAAAAAATATTTAACAACGACGATATAAAAGTTTCTAACTAAAGTAATTTTAATCGTGGATTATCGTTTATAGAACAGGTTCCTCTGAAAAGTAAAAATACCGCCAAATCATTTAGCTTTAAAGAACTTAACTATTAATCACTTAACTTTATAATTTACTTAATTAATAATAGGGTATCTAATCCTAGTTTATTATAATAATTTCTTAACCTCATAAAAACATAATTAAAAATATTAATAAATTAAAATTTCACCTTAAAACTTAAAATTTCTTTTTTAATTTTTAATTCTATTAATTAAAGCTAATAAATATATATTATATTTTTTGTATAACCGCTGCTGCTGGCACAAAAATTGCAAATACTAAATCTTATCACTAATTCTAAATTTTTTTAATAATTAAAAATATACACTACTAATTTATTAAATTTAAAACAATATTCATATAAATCTTGAATGAATATATATATCTAATACCATAATCAAATATCTAATTAACTAAAACCCAAAAAAGACTACATTTAGTTAAAATTTATTTCAAACAAAAAAAAATTAACTTTATTTAGAAATAATAATAATTAAATTAAATTTAAAAAATTAAATTATTAAAACTAATAATTTTAAAAACTTTATGTTAACAAATCTTTGTAACTTCCTCCCGTCAAAAGCGTCCCCTTAGATAATAACCAAACCTTAAACTTTTTAACTCTAAATTAAAAAATTTTCCCCCAAGGATTTACAAGTTATACCCTTAAATTTAGTGCTACCCTACTCACTAAATCCAATACTAAACAATTTAAATTGTAACAATTCTTATTGCCGACTGTTATAGCTTTATTCAAATTTAATTTTAATAAAATAAATTTTGTAATAAACTGAAGCCTACCAAATATCAAAAATATTTTAAATTATCGGATTTAAAAAATTCTTAATAAATACAATAATTTTTAAAAAATAAATTATAATTATAAAAACTTTATGTTAACAAATCTTTGTAACTTCCTCCCGTCAAAAACGTCCCCTTAGATAATAACCAAACCTTAAACTTTTTAACTCTAAATTAAAAAATTTTCCCCCAAGGATTTACAAGTTATACCCTTAAATTTAGTGCTACCCTACTCACTAAATCCAATACTAAACAATATAAATTGTAACAATTCTTATTGCCGACTGTTATAGCTTTATTCAAATTTAATTTTAATAAAATAAATTTTGTAATAAACTGAAGCCTACCAAATATCAAAAATATTTTAAATTATCGGATTTAAAAAATTCTTAATAAATACAATAATTTTTAAAAAATAAATTATAATTATAAAAACTTTATGTTAACAAATCTTTGTAACTTCCTCCCGTCAAAAACGTCCCCTTAGATAATAACCAAACCTTAAACTTTTTAACTCTAAATTAAAAAATTTTCCCCCAAGGATTTACAAGTTATACCCTTAAATTTAGTGCTACCCTACTCACTAAATCCAATACTAAACAATATAAATTGTAACAATTCTTATTGCCGACTGTTATAGCTTTATTCAAATTTAATTTTAATAAAATAAATTTTGTAATAAACTGAAGCCTACCAAATATCAAAAATATTTTAAATTATCGGATTTAAAAAATTCTTGATAAATACAATAATTTTAAAAAAATAAATTATAATTTTATTATAAAATAAAATAATCAAAAATTAAATTTTTTAAAATTCAAAATAAATTTAAATTTAAATTTATTAATTTAGTTCCCCCCGAAACTAAACATTTTCTATTTTTATTAAAATATTTAAATTAACCTATTCTAAAAATTTTCAAAATTATATAAAAATCAAATTTATGAAAAATGAAAAAAAAAATTCCTCCCCTAATCATCAAAATTTTCAAAAATCCATAAATTTTGATAAATTTTTAACAATTTTTCACAAAATTTTTAAACGAAATAACTTTATTACACTAACAAATAATTTTTTCAAAAAAAATTATTAGATAATTTCCATATCACAATTTTTAAAAATTATTTAAATTTAAATTTCTAACAAAAAAATATAGATTTTTTTTTTATGAGCGATTTCCTTTTAAGCATTTATATAAAATTTTCAAAAATTACTCGAATTTTATGAAAATCCTAAATTTTTATACATAATTTTTTTAACTATGTAATAATTAAACTTAAAATAATTATAATTTAAATCAAAATATTGACATAATAACTTTACTTTACTAACAAATCATTTTTTTACCCTTTAAGATCACTTTTTATCCAATAAATTAAAAATTATTCGAGACAACCAAAAAATAGACAAATTTAACCAAATATTTAAAAATTACATTTTTTTGTTAGATATTTTAATTTAAATTTTTTATGAAATCTTTATTAATTTTATTTTTCTAAATCTATTTTTCACGTAATTTTTAATAGATTTAGTTAAAATAAGAATAACTTCATTTTCATGATAAATACCATAATACTTTAGAAATAATATTTCTTAATGATAATTTAATTCATTAATACTTAGGTTTTTTTTTTTTTTTTTCATTAATTTTGAATTTTTCATTAAAAATTAACTTTATTAATAACTAATAATTTTTAATATATTATTAATAATTATAGATTAATTATAATTTAATTCTTATATAAATAAAATGTTAATATTTTAATGTTAAATTAATTATTAATAATTTATACTCTTTATATATATATTATAAATATTATTAATATATAAAATATTTATTAATATAGAAATTCTCGAAATTCACCGTCGTTTTTATATACTGATTTACTTTATATATTCTTTCTCTTTTTTTCGGGAGTACTATTATATATCCCTTAAGATACCAATATTAAATCGGTTTTTATATATTTAAAAATGTTTATTTTAACTATTTAATTAAAATTAGCACCTAGAATATTACTAATGGTACTATCCAATGTAAGATATATTTCGCCCTTATATATAAATAATTATATATTAATAAGTAATTATTAATTATTAAATATTATAGATATATATAAATAAATTCTTTAATTAAAAAGGCATAGGGTCCAAGAGAAAAACCCTATTAAAAGACAAAATTTAAATTAATACTGCTAATAAAGTATCGATTTTAGGCCATTTTTTTTTGCCCAAATTTTGACCCAAAAAATGCAAAAAATTGCAAAATTTTGCATTTTTTTCGTTTTTTTTGAAATTTTTCAAAAAATTTGATCTTTAAAATTGACATTATTGTCTAAAAAACAATTATAACACTTGGATATAAAAACCGATGTATGAGGAAATTCCTATTAGGGCGCCTGAAGAAAGGGTCATTTTGATGAGATGAAACATGTGCAACCCACCCCTAGTTCCATCCCCGAAATTTTTGAAAAAAATGCCAAATTTCGTGAAATTTGATGAAATTTGGAAAAAATCTTCGGATTACAAAATTTTACAGGGATCGATTATTTTTTATGTGAAAAAAGGATTTATCATAAAATCTCTTTTTCCAAACTATTTTGTTAGAAAAATCAACTTTTAGAAAAAATTCTTCTTCTAGTCTAACAGAAAATTTATTTTATAGAAAATTTAAACCTTTTCTGTGAAAATAAAATTGAAAGAATAATTTTTAATTACAAAATTTTTTGATTTTTAAATATAAATCCATTTATTCAAATTTTTGTAAATTGAATTCTATTGATCCCCCCCCATAGAATTCTTATACAAATTTATTAATAAGGTGATATTTAAAAATTTTAAAAATTTAAAAGTCAGTTTCTTAGTTATTCAAAATCAAAAACTAATAATTTTAAAAACTTAAACGTTGATTGTTGGACTTAGCCTCAGGATTGGTTTAGAATATTGAAATTGATCCTGAAGTAGGACGACCAAAATCAACTCAAATTTATCGGATTTGGTGTTGATTGTTGGACTTAGCCTCAGGATTGGTTTAGAATGTTGAAATTGATCCTGAAGTAGGGCACCAAAATCAACTCAAATTTATCGGGTTTGGTGTTGATTGTTGGACTTAACCTCAGGATTGGTTTAGAATATTGAAATTGATCCTGAAGTAGGACGACCAAAATCAACTCAAATTTATCGGATTTGGTGCTGATTGTTGGACTTAGCCTCAGGATTAGTTTAGAATGTTGAAATTGATCCTGAAGTAGGACACCAAAATCAACTCAAATTTATCGGATTTGGTGTTGATTGTTGGACTTAGCCTCAGGGTTAGTTTAGAATGTTGAAATTGATCCTGAAGAAGGACGACCAAAATCAACTCAAATTTATCGGATTTGGTGTTGATTGTTGGACTTAGCCTCAGGATTGGTTTAGAATGTTGAAATTGATCCTGAAGTAGGGCACCAAAATCAACTCAAATTTATCGGATTTGGTGTTGATTGTTGGACTTAGCCTCAGGATTGGTTTAGAATGTTGAAATTGATCCTGAAGTAGGACGACCAAAATCAACTCAAATTTATCGGGTTTGGTGTTGATTGTTGGACTTAGCTTCAGGATTGGTTTAGAATGTTGAAATTGATCCTGAAGTAGGGCACCAAAATCAACTCAAATTTATCGGATTTGGTGCTGATTGTTGGGCTTAGCCTCAGGATTGGTTTAGAATGTTGAAATTGATCCTGAAGTAGGGCACCAAAATCAACTCAAATTTATCGGATTTGGTGCTGATTGTTGGACTTAGCCTCAGGGTTAGTTTAGAATGTTGAAATTGATCCTGAAGTAGGGCACCAAAATCAACTCAAATTTATCGGGTTTGGTGTTGATTGTTGGGCTTAGCCTCAGGATTGGTTTAGAATGTTGAAATTGATCCTGAAGTAGGGCACCAAAATCAACTCAAATTTATCGGATTTGGTGTTGATTGTTGGACTTAGCCTCAGGATTGGTTTAGAATATTGAAATTGATCCTGAAGTAGGGCACCAAAATCAACTCAAATTTATCGGATTTGGTGTTGATTGTTGGACTTAGCCTCAGGATTGGTTTAGAATGTTGAAATTGATCCTGAAGTAGGACGACCAAAATCAACTCAAATTTATCGGATTTGGTGTTGATTGTTGGACTTAGCCTCAGGATTGGTTTAGAATATTGGAATTGATCCTGAAATAGGACGACCAAAATCAACTCAAATTTATCGGATTTGATGTTGATTGTTGGGCTTAGTCTCAGGATTGGTTTAGAATGTTGAAATTGATCCTGAAGTAGGGCACCAAAATCAACTCAAATTTATCGGATTTGGTGCTGATTGTTGGGCTTAGCCTCAGGATTGGTTTAGAATGTTGAAATTGATCCTGAAGTAGGGCACCAAAATCAACTCAAATTTATCGGATTTGGTGCTGATTGTTGGACTTAGCCTCAGGATTAGTTTAGAATGTTGAAATTGATCCTGAAGTAGGGCACCAAAATCAACTCAAATTTATCGGATTTGGTGTTGATTGTTGGGCTTAGCCTCAGGATTGGTTTAGAATATTGAAATTGATCCTGAAGTAGGGCACCAAAATCAACTCAAATTTATCGGGTTTGGTGTTGATTGTTGGACTTAACCTCAGGATTGGTTTAGAATGTTGAAATTGATCCTTAAGTAGGGCACCAAAATCAACTCAAATTTATCGGATTTGGTATTGATTGTTGGGCTTAGTCTCAGGATTGGTTTAGAATGTTGAAATTGATCCTGAAGTAGGGCACCAAAATCAACTCAAATTTATCGGATTTGGTGCTGATTGTTGGACTTAGCCTCAGGATTAGTTTAGAATGTTGAAATTGATCCTGAAGTAGGACACCAAAATCAACTCAAATTTATCGGATTTGGTATTGATTGTTGGGCTTAGTCTCAGGATTGGTTTAGAATATTGGAATTGATCCTGAAGTAGGACGACCAAAATCAACTCAAATTTATCGGATTTGGTGTTGATTGTTGGACTTAGCCTCAGGATTGGTTTAGAATGTTGAAATTGATCCTGAAGTAGGGCACCAAAATCAACTCAAATTTATCGAATATATTTATATAAATAATCCTATTTTATAGGATTTTTTACTTTGTGAATTAATTTTTGTACACTTAAATTAATGAAAATTTAATAGTTTTTATTTAAGGTTAAAATATTAAATTTTAAATTTAACTTAATAAGTTAAATTTTTAATTGTTAATTTTTTTTTGTAATTATATTCAATAAAATTAAATTATTTCTTAGAGTTTCAAAAACTCTTGTACATCTTATACTAGAATATAAAGATAAGCTAAAGAAGCTGATGGGTTCATACCCCATTTATAAAGGTATACCCCTTTTCTTTATAATTAAAACTATAAAATTAATATTTTTAATTTTAATAATAAGAGGAACTCTTATTTCTATTTCTGCTTATTCATGAATTAATATCTGGATTGGTTTAGAATTAAACCTCTTAGCTTTTATTCCTATTATAAATTTAGATAATTTTAAGTATTCTTCTGAATCCTCCTTGAAATATTTTTTAGTTCAAGTTTCTGCATCAATTCTAGTTTTATTTTCTTTTTTAAATTCATTTATTTTAATCAATTCTATCGAGCAATTAATACCTACTTCTATATTTTTGTTTAACAGAGCTATCCTTATAAAAATAGGAGCAGCCCCTTTTCACTTTTGATACCCAGAAGTCCTAGAAGGACTAAGATGAGCTAATGCATTATTATTAATAACTTGACAAAAAATTGCCCCAATAATTTTAATTATATATAATTTTAAATTAAACCTATTCTTTATTTTGATTATTTTGATATGTATAACCTTAGGGAGTGTAAAAACATGGAACCAAACCAGATTAAAAAAAATTCTTGCCTTATCTTCCATTAACCATATTGGTTGAATATTAAGAATAATAATATTAAATCAATCCTTATGAATATTATACTTTTTAATTTATACTTTTATTTCTTTAAATATAATCTTAATTTTTAATAAATATAAAATCTTTAACATTAAAGATCTTATAAATAATATGAATTACAATAAAACTTTAAAATTCTATTTTTTTTTAAATTTCTTTTCTCTAGGAGGAATCCCCCCCTTTTTAGGATTTTTTCCTAAGTGACTAATTCTAAAAACTTTAATTGAAAATCACTTTTATTTTCTATCTTTTATAATAATTTTTATTACTTTAATTTGTATATATATTTATATACGCTTAATACTTCAATCTTTAATAATAAAATTAAATGAAAATAAAAAATTTAATTATATTAACTCTTACTATGTAATTTTTTTAAATTGAGTGAATATTTACGGATTAATCATTTTTACTGTAATTTTTAGAATTTATTAAGGATTTAAGTTAAATAAACTAGTAACCTTCAAAGTTAAAAATAGAATTATTCTAAGCCTTAGAATAATATTCACCTATAAATTTGCAATTTATAATCATAATTGAATATAAGGCTTAATAAAGGAGAAAACTCATAATTAAATTTACAATTTAACGCTTTAATTCAGCCACTTTATCGAATAAATGATTATTTTCTACTAATCATAAAGATATTGGAACATTATACTTTTTATTTGGAATATGGGCAGGAATAGTAGGAACATCGTTAAGTATTTTAATTCGGTTAGAATTAGGAACTAGAGGAAGATTAATTGGAAACGACCAAATTTATAATATAATTGTTACAGCTCATGCTTTCATTATAATTTTCTTTATAGTAATACCTATTATAATTGGGGGTTTTGGAAATTGATTAGTTCCTTTAATAATTGGAGCTCCTGATATAGCATTTCCACGATTAAATAACATAAGATTTTGACTTTTACCCCCTGCTTTAACTCTTTTAATTTTAAGAACAATCGTAGAAATAGGGGCAGGAACAGGATGAACTGTTTACCCTCCTCTTTCTTCTAATTTAACACATAACGGGCCTTCAGTAGATTTAGTGATTTTTAGTTTACATTTAGCAGGAATTTCCTCAATTTTAGGTGCAGTAAATTTCATTTCAACTATTATAAATATACGTCCATTTGGTATAATACTTGATAAAACTCCTTTATTTGTATGATCTGTTCTTATTACAGCAATTCTTTTATTACTATCACTACCAGTTCTTGCAGGAGCAATTACTATACTATTAACTGACCGAAACTTAAATTCTTCTTTTTTTGATCCAACCGGTGGGGGAGACCCAATTTTATACCAACATTTATTTTGATTTTTTGGCCATCCTGAAGTTTATATTTTAATTCTCCCAGGATTTGGTATAATTTCCCATATTATTACACAAGAAAGAGGGAAAAAAATTGCCTTTGGTTCTTTAGGAATAATTTATGCTATATTAGCTATTGGACTTCTAGGATTTGTAGTATGAGCTCATCACATATTTACAGTGGGAATAGATGTTGATACTCGAGCTTATTTTACTTCAGCTACTATAATTATTGCAGTACCCACTGGAATTAAAATTTTTTCTTGATTAGCAACTTTACATGGAATACAATTTTACTATACACCTTCAATTTTATGAACCCTGGGATTTTTATTTTTATTTACAATTGGTGGATTAACAGGAGTAATTTTAGCTAACTCTTCCATAGATATTATAAGGTGTGTGAATAAGTCTTTCCCGTTTTTTTCAAATTTTGAGCCTTTATTGTGAAAAAATGGTTACAAATGAATTATTGAAAGTATTGGCCATCGCTAGCTACAACTTTTCCCCATCTTTCTGGCAACATACGAATCCCGTTGCGAAAAAATTCGACCGGTTTGGCCTCTATCCAGTCATCCACCCATTTTTTGGCTTCCTCGTAGGAATGGAAGTGCTGGTCAGCCAGGCCATGCGTCATCGATCTGAAGAGATGGTAATCAGACGGAGCAATGTCTGGACTATACGGCGGGTGGGGTAGGACTTCCCATTTGAGCGTTTCTAAGTATGTTTTCACCGGCTGTGCAACATGTGGGCGAGCATTGTCATGTTGCAAAATAACTTTGTCGTGCCTGTCGGAGTATTGTGGCCGTTTTTCTCGCAGTGCGCGGCTCAAACGCATCAATTGTCGTCGAAAGACCTCGCCTGTGATCCTTTCATTCGGTTTCAGAAGCTCATAGTAAACCACACCTAGCTGGTCCCACCATATACAGAGCATGAGCTTGGCGCCATGAATATTTGGCTTGGCCGTCGATGATGATGCATGGCCGGGTAGTCCCCATGATTTTCTTCGCTTCTGATTATCGTAACGGATCCACTTTTCATCGCCAGTCACGATACGATGCAGAAAACCCTTTCTTTTATGTCGCTGAAGCAGCTGTTCGCAAGTGAAAAAACGCCGTTCGACGTCTCTCAGCTTCAGTTCGTACGGCACCCAATTTCCTTGCTTTTGGATCATTCCCATGGCTTTCAAACGCTTGGAAATGGTTGTTCGATCAACTCCCAATGCTTCAGCAAGTTCTTCTTGCGTTTGACACGAATCTTCATCAAGCAAAGTCGCCAATTCTTGATCTTCAAAGATTTGCGGCCGCCCGGAACGCTCCTTGTCTTCCACGTCGAAATCGCCACTTTTGAAGCGTCGAAACCATCCGCGAACACTTGAATCATCGACACAACCTTCTCCATAAGCTTCCTGAAGCAACCGATGCGCCTCGGCAGCAGATTTCTTCAAATTGAACCAATAAAGTGAAACTTCCCGCAAATGACGTCGACTCGGCTCAAATTTCGACATTTTCACGATTTCAAAAATTTATGATGCGAAAAAATTTCAACTAATGTGTTAGTGTGGAATTGTTGACAGATGAATAAGCTTTGATTTTGACATATGTAACCATTAAATACTCGCACAGTATTGGTGGCGCCATCTCTTACAAAAAACGGGAAAGACTTATTCACACACCTGATATTTTACATGATACCTATTATGTTGTAGCTCATTTCCATTACGTTTTATCTATAGGAGCTGTATTTGCCATTATAGCAGGATTTATCCATTGATTCCCTTTAATTACAGGATTCAATCTTAACAATAAATTATTACAAATCCAATTTTTAATTATATTTATTGGGGTAAACTTAACATTTTTTCCTCAACACTTCTTAGGACTAAGAGGAATACCTCGACGATACTCTGATTATCCTGATGCTTATTACAAATGAAATAAAATTTCTTCTATTGGATCTATAATTTCCTCTCTTAGAATAATCTTTATAATCTTAATTATTTGAGAAAGATTTTATTCAATACGTTTAAGAAAGTTTAATTCTAATGTACCCTCTTTAATTGAATGACTCCAACTTTCTCCCCCTAATGAACATTCTTATTCAGAAGTACCAATCTTAGCTCAAAAATTCTAATATGGCAGATTAGTGCATTGGATTTAAACCCCAATTATAAAGATTTACCTTTTTTTAGAAATAGCGACTTGAAAATCATATATATTTTTAGACAGAGCTTCATATTTACTGGAACAATTAAGATTTTTTCATGATCACGCCCTTTTGATCTTAATAATAATCACTTGTATTGTAACATATACCATAATGAGACTAACATTAAATAATTATAACCATCGTTTTATATTAGAAGGACACAATATTGAAAC
Source organism: Harmonia axyridis (assembly GCF_914767665.1). Lineage (NCBI taxonomy): Eukaryota > Metazoa > Arthropoda > Insecta > Coleoptera > Coccinellidae > Harmonia > Harmonia axyridis. Next base: position 22,225,294 of record NC_059508.1, on the reverse strand, counting down.
AATTTGAACTATCATACCAGCATTAACTTTAATTTTTATTGCTTTTCCTTCTTTAAAATTAATTTACTTAATTGATGAAATCCGTAACCCTTTAGTTACTATTAAAACTATTGGTCATCAATGATATTGAACCTATGAATATACAGATTTTAAAAATCTTGAATTTGATTCATATTTAATTAATAATAATCAACTTTTTAATTTTCGATTACTAGAAGTTGATAATCGAACTATTTTACCATATCTTTCTCATATTCGAATTCTAACTTCATCTTCTGACGTAATTCATTCTTGAACAGTTCCTTCAACAGGAGTAAAAGTCGATGCCTCCCCAGGGCGATTAAATCAACTTAGATTTAATTTAAATCGAACTGGAATTTTTTTTGGTCAATGTTCAGAAATTTGTGGAGCAAACCATAGATTTATACCTATTTCTATTGAAAGAATTTCTCCCCAAAATTTCATTAAATGGGTAGAAAATTTTTCATTAGATGACTGAAAGATAAGTATTGGTCTCTTAAACCACTTTATAGTAATTAACGACTACTTCTAATGAAAAATTTAGTTAACCTATAACATTAGTTTGTCAAACTAAAATCATTCTCAGAATAATTTTTAATTCCTCAAACTATACCTATGGATTGGTTTTCCTTATATATTTTTATAACACTTTTATTTATTATTTTAAACATTAAAATATTTTATTCTCATAAAAAATCTCCTTTAAAAAATTTTAAATTATTAAATAAAAAACTTTATTGAAAATGATAATAAATCTTTTTTCTTCTTTTGATCCTTCATCTTATCTTATATTACCTTTAAATTGACTAAGAATAATTATTAGTTTTTTATTTATTCCTTCTATATTCTGACTAATTCCTAATCGATTTAACTTTTTAATTCAAAATATATTAATTACTCTACATAAAGAATTCAAAATCATTACAAAAAAAAATAATACTTTAATATTTATTGTATTATTTTACTTCATTATAATTAATAACTTAATAGGGTTATTTCCTTACATTTTTACAGCCTCAAGTCATATAATTTTTACTCTATCCCTAGCTTTACCTTTATGGTTAAGATTTATATTAAATAGTTTAATTAGTCACACTTATCACTCATTTGCCCATCTAATGCCTCAAGGAACTCCTTCTATTTTAATACCTTTTATAGTATGTATTGAAACAATTAGAAATATTATTCGTCCTGGAACTCTCGCTATTCGTTTATCAGCTAATATAATTGCAGGACACCTTTTATTAACTCTTTTAGAAAACACTGGTCCTATAGTAAATTTGCTTATTTTATTAATTATTATAATTCAATTTATACTAATTTTATTAGAATCAGCAGTAGCTTTAATTCAATCTTATGTTTTTGCTATCCTTAGAACTCTTTATTCTAGAGAAAATAATTATGATAAAAAATCACCCATTTCATTTAGTAGATTATAGTCCTTGACCAATTTTAGGAGCTTTTAGAGCTATAACTGCAATAATAGGAATAATTAAATGATTCCATCTTTTTAACTCTAATTTATTTATTTTAAGAAATATAATTCTTTTACTAATTATATTTCAATGATGACGAGATGTAATTCGAGAAAGAACCTTTCAAGGAAACCACACTCTTTTAGTATCTTTTGGTTTACGATGAGGAATAATTTTATTTATTACCTCAGAGATTTTTTTCTTTGTTAGTTTTTTTTGAAGATTTTATCATATAAGATTATCTCCTTCTATCGAACTAGGAATAGCTTGACCTCCAAAAGGAATTAATACCTTTAATCCTAATGAAATCCCATTATTAAACACTATTATTCTATTAAGATCAGGCCTAAGAGTAACTTGAGCCCACCATAGATTAATAGAAAATAATTTTAATCAAACATTTCAAAGATTAATTATTACTGTTTTTCTAGGAATATATTTTTCTTTACTACAAGGAATTGAATATTTAGAAGCCCCATTTTCTATAGCCGATTCAGTTTATGGAAGAACATTCTTTATAGCTACAGGATTCCATGGTTTACATGTTATTATTGGTTCTATTTTTCTTTTAGTTTGTTTAACTCGATTAAACTTTAATCATTTTAGAAACAATCACCATTTTGGATTTGAAGCAGCAGCATGATATTGACATTTTGTAGACGTAGTATGACTATTCCTATATATATCTATTTATTGATGAGGTAGATATCTATATAGTATAAATATTACATTTGATTTCCAATCAAAAAATCTTTTAAAAGTATAGATAATATTCTTAATTTCATCTTTAATTTTAATAATTCTTAGAATTATAATAATTTTAATAATTACTGCAAATTATATCTCAATAAAAACATTTAAAGATCGAGAAAAAAGTTCTCCCTTTGAATGCGGATTTGACCCTAAAAATTCTGCACGCCTACCATTCTCAATTCACTTTTTTTTAATCGCTTTAATTTTTTTAATTTTTGATGTAGAAATTACCCTTATTATCCCTTTTATTTATAGAATAAAATATTCTAATATTATAATTATTAGCATTATATTTTTTATATTCATAGCAATCTTAATTTTAGGTTTATACCATGAATGAAAACAAGGAGCCTTAAACTGATCTTTATAGGATAATAGTTAAATTAACATTTAATTTGCATTTAAAAAATACTGTTTTTCAGTTTATCTTAAATAAGAAGCAAAATATTGCTTTTAGTTTCGACCTAAAAATTTGAATTTAAATTCCTTATTTAATTGAAACCAAACTAGAGGTAAGTCACTGTTAATGATTCCAATGAGAAACTCTCCACTTAAAGAAATATAAAAATTTAAGCTTCTAACTTAATATATAGCAATTTGTTAATATTTCTATTTATATAGTTTATCTAAAACATTATATTTTCATTATAAAAAAAGATTAATTCTTATAAATACTTAAAAAATATTTTAATTTACCTCAATATCTTCAATATTGCGCTCTATTAAGCTATTTAAGTAGAATATATAAATCAATAACAAAATAATTCAAATTAAAAATATGATTATATAAATCTTTAAACTATTTTTAAAAATATACTGAAATAAAACAGAAATTTTTTTAAAAAATTTAAATAAACCCTGACTTCCTAAGAACTCTGATCAACCCTGATCTAAAAATTTATAATTTAGTATTCCTAAATTAATAAAAAAATAATTTATTCCAAAAGTTGAAATATAAGGCAAATTCCATATTAATACTAAAAAAATTAAAATTTTTATTAAATTAGAAAAAATTAAATTATAATTTAATTTTAATAAAGAAATCTCAAAACCTATAATTACCCCAATTATTACTATAATTAAAATTAAAATTTTCATAAAAAAAGGTAATACAACTAAATTGATATCCTTAAATATAAATCATATAAGAACCGTTCCTGAAAATAATACAATAATAAATATAAATCCTATTCTATAAACTATTTCATCTCTTAATTCTTCAGTTCTATTTATTCTAAACCCACAATAATCTGTAAATATCAAATAATTTAATAAACGCACTGTATAAGAAACTGTTAATGTTAAAGAAATTAATATAATTAAATAAATTACAATATTTAATCTTATCATAGAATAAACCTCTATAATTAAATCTTTTGAGTAAAATCCAGAAAAAAAGGGAATACCACATAATGATAAATTTCTTACATTAAAATATATTACAGTTATAGGAGTTTTATAAACTAAACCTCCTATAAAACGAATATCTTGACATTCTCCTATTAAATGAATAAAATTACCTGCACATATAAATAATAAGGCTTTAAATAAAGCATGAATTAATAAATGAAAAAAAGCTAATTCATATAAACCTAATCTTAAAATAGTAACTATTAAACCTAACTGACTTAAAGTTGATAAAGCAATAATTTTTTTTAAATCATATTCAAAATTAGCTGCTAAACCTGAGATTAATATTGTTATCAATCCAATGAATATTAACACAAAAGAATAATTTTCCAATAATAAATGAAATCGAATTAATAAATAAACCCCTGCTGTTACTAAAGTTGAAGAATGTACTAATGCTGAAACAGGAGTAGGAGCAGCTATAGCTGCTGGTAATCAAGCTGAAAAAGGAATTTGTGCACTTTTAGTTAAAGCAGCAATAATAATTAACAAACCTACAATTATTATTCTTTTATCTCTATAATAATAATCAATATATAATATAAAATTTCATCTTCCAAAATTTATTATCCAAGCAATAGAAATTATTAATATTGCATCTCCTACTCGATTAGATAAAGCTGTTAATATACCAGCTGAATAAGATTTTACATTTTGATAATAAATTACTAAACAATAAGAAACTAATCCTAACCCATCTCAACCCAATAAAATTGAAATTAAATTTGGACTTGAAATTATTAATAATATAGATAGAACAAATATAAAAACTAGTATAATAAAACGATTAATAGATAAATCCTTAGATATATAAGATTTTCTATAAAAAATTACTATGGTAGAAATAAATAAAACAAAAGAAACAAATAATAAAGATATTCAATCTAAAAGAATTAATATTTCTACTTCTATTGAATTTAAATTAAAAATTCTTCACTCAATAAAATAAACCTTTCCTGTATTAAGTAAAAATAATCTAAAACAAAAAAAAAAAAAAAAAAACCTAAGTATTAATCTAGAAAAAATTACACAAAAAGATATTACTTAAAGTTAAAGTAACTTCATTGACTCCACAAATCAATATTTTATATAAACTATTTAAGTAAAAGAAAAATAAATCTCTTTTTAATAAAATTAAATTTAAAGGAACCCAATGTATGAGTAATAAAATTAATTCTCGATAAGAAATTAATTCAAAAAAATATAATCTTCTGTAAAATTTTCCATGTTGACTAAAAGAATATAAATACAAACTATAAGAAGCTCTCAAAAAAGTTATAATTATTAATATAAATATACAAATATGAGAATAATTAATTAAACTATTAATTAACAAAATTTCTCTTAACAAATTTAAAGAAGGTGGTGCAGCTATATTTCTAATTACTAACAAAAATCACCATAAAGATAAAGAAGGTACAATATTAATTAAACCTTTATTAATAAAAATACTTCGACTAACAATACGTTCATAATTTATATTTACTAAAACAAATAATCCTGAAGAACAACAGCCATGAGCTAATATTATTATTAAAGATCCAGTAATTCCTCAAGAATTAAATGTTAATAAACCTGACAATAAAAGTCCTATATGAACAACTGAAGAATAAGCAATTAAAGATTTTATATCTCTTTGACGTAAACAACTTAAAGAAACTAAAATCCCTCCTATTAAAGATAAATTAATTAAAAAAAAATTAACCTTAACTCCTAGATATATAAATATAGTTAAAAATCGAATAAGTCCATATCTTCCTAACTTTAATATCACTCCTGCTAATATTATAGACCCAGCAACTGAAGCTTCTACATGTGCTTTAGGCAATCATAAATGAAATAAAAATATCGGCATTTTAACTAAAAATACTATTATTATTATAAAATATAAAATAAAACTAAATAAATTTACATTAATATAAGTCAAATCTAATGTTTTAAACTTTGAATAATAAATAAAAATAAACAATATTATTGGTAAAGAAGCTATAATTGTATAAAAAAATATATATATTCCAGCTTGAATACGTTCAGGCTGATATCCTCAACCTAAAATCAAAATCAAAATTGGAATTAACCTAGCCTCAAAAAATATATAAAATAAAAATATATTTATAGAAGAAAAAGTTAATAATAAAAAAAGCAATAATAATAATAATAAAATACTAAATAACTCACTGAAATCTTTTAAATTAAAAAGTTTTTCTCTAGCTATAAATATTAAAAAAGAAATTCAAAACCTTAATAATAACAAAAAATATGATAAAAAATCTATACCTATAAAAAAATTTAATGAACTAAAAAATAAAAAAGAAATTTTTGAAAAAAATCAAATTCTTATTAAAATTAAATAATTTTTAATTAATCAAAATTTATTTATAAAACATAAAGGAATCATAAATACTAATATTATTAATATTATCATAAAATATTTAATGAATTAAAATAATCATTTCCATAAGAACGAATTATTGACACTAATAAAGATAATCCCAAAACTCTTTCACAAACACTTATAGTTAAAAAAACTACTACAAAATAAAATTCATAACTAAAATAAGATAAATAAAAATATATTATTATAAATAAAGTTAAAATTACTAATTCTAATCTAAGTAATGTTATTAATAAATGTTTTCGATTAATAAAAAAATTTAAAATTCTAAAAATAAACATACTTAAAAAAATTATTTCCATATTTTAATAATTTAAAAAAAATACTGGTCTTGTAAACCAGCTTTAAGATTTAATCTTTTAAAATATCAGAGGAAAACAAATATATCTTTAATCTCCAAAATTAATATTTTTTATTAAACTACCCTCTGAAATCTTAATTTTAACATTTTTAAATTTTTTGGCAATTTTTCTTACCCACCCCCTATCCTTAGGACTACTTATTTTAACTTATACAATTATAACTTGTATCATTATAGGATTAATAAGATCAAACTTTTGATTTTCATATATTTTAATATTAATTATAATTGGAGGTTTACTAATTTTATTTATTTATATAACAAGAACTGCCTCTAATGAAAAATTTAAATTTAATAAATATATTATATTTATTATAATTAGTTTATTTATAATTACTATATTTATAAATAATATAAATCTATATTTAATAAATCAAAATATTAATAATGAAATTTTACATAAAATAGATTTAATTAGAAATTTTTATTTAAATTTAAATAAATTTTTAAATTACCCAAATTCTAACATATTTTTAATTTTGATTTTTTATTTATTAATTTCAATAATTGCAGTTGTAAAAATTACTAAAGTAAAATTTGGACCGTTACGTCAATTTAAATATGAAAATACCAATACGAAAAATTAATTCTTTAACGAAAATTATTAATAACTCTTTAATCGATCTACCTACACCTAGAAATATTTCATATTTATGGAATTTTGGATCTTTATTAGGCTTGTGTTTAATAATACAAATTATTACAGGATTATTTTTATCTATACATTATTGTGCAAACGTAGATTTAGCTTTTAATAGAGTGACTCATATTTGTCGAGACGTAAATATAGGATGGTTAATACGAACTATTCATGCAAATGGAGCCTCTTTATTTTTTATATGCTTATATTTACATATTAGGCGAGGCTTATATTTTGGTTCTTACAAACTTACAGAAACTTGAATGACAGGAACTACTATTTTATTTATATCTATAGCTACAGCCTTTTTAGGTTATGTTCTTCCCTGAGGGCAAATATCTTTTTGAGGAGCAACTGTAATTACAAATTTAGTTTCTGCAATCCCTTACCTAGGAAATTCTATCGTTATTTGACTATGAGGAGGTTTTGCTGTTGACAATGCTACATTAAACCGATTTTATTCATTTCATTTTATTTTACCTTTCATTATTTCAGCTTTAATTATAATTCATTTACTATTTTTACATAACTCTGGCTCTAGTAATCCTTTAGGATCTAATTCTAATCTAGATAAAATTAGTTTTCATCCATATTTCTCCTTTAAAGATATTTTAGGTTTTCTCATTATAATATTTTTTATTTTAAATATTATTATTCTATATCCTTATATATTAAGAGATCCTGATAATTTTATCCCAGCTAATCCTCTTTCCACCCCTCCTCATATTCAACCAGAATGATATTTTTTATTTGCTTATGCAATTCTTCGCTCTATTCCCAATAAACTTGGAGGTGTAATTGCTTTAGTAATATCAATTGCTATTCTTTATTTTATACCTTTTATTAATTTCAAAATAATAAAAAGAAACAGCTTTTATTATATTAATAAAATTATATTTTGAAATTTTATCGTTACAGTTATAATTTTAACATGAATCGGAGCTAAACCAGTTGAAGATCCTTTTATTTTCATAGGACAAATTTTTACCTTAATCTATTTCATATACTTTATATTAAACTCAATTATTTATAAAATTTGAGACTGATGAATATTTAATTAATCAATGAGCTTGAAAAGCATATATTTTGAAAATATAAGAAAGAATTTAAATTTCTATTGATTTATACAAAATTTAATTAACTATATAATTAATACTATAAATAATAATCTTAATCTAAAATTTAATATAAGTATATTCAAAGAAACAGGCAAAAAAACCTTTCAAGATAAATATATTAATTTATCATATCGATAACGAGGTAAAGTCCCTCGAACCCAAATTCATATAAAAGAAAAAAATAATAATTTTAAAAAAAATATAATAGAATAAAAATCTCCTCCTATAAAAATCAACCTTCTTATTATTCTTATAAAAATAATATTAGAATATTCAGCCATAAAAATAAAAGCAAATCCAAAACTTCTATATTCAACGTTAAATCCTGAAACTAACTCTGATTCACCCTCAGAAAAATCAAAAGGAGTTCGATTAGTTTCAGCTAATCTTGAAATAAATCATATTATTCTTAGAGGAAAATTAAATATAACAAATCAAACATATTTTTGATAAAAAATAAAATCTATTAAATTTAAAGATATAATTAACACTAAAAATGATAATAAAATTAAAAATATTCTTACTTCATAAGAAATTACTTGAGCAACTGAACGAAGCCTTCCTAATAAAGAATAAATCGAATTTGAAGATCAACCCGATAATATAATTGTATACACACTAAAACTAGAAATTACAAAAAAAAACAATACAGAAAAATTAAACTTAAATAAATAACAATAAAAAGGTATTCTAATTCATAATATTAATGCTAAAATTAAATTAAAAACTGGTGATATAATATAAATTAAAATATTAGCCATATAAGGAAAAATTATTTCTTTTCTAAATAATTTAATTGCATCACTAAAAGGCTGTAAAATTCCTAAAAAACCTACTTTATTAGGACCTTTTCGAATTTGAATATACCCTAATAACTTACGTTCTAATAAAGTTAAAAAAGCTACTCTAACTAAAATACAAATAATTATTAAAATAAAAATTATCAAAATTAAAATTATATCAATTATTATTTGTATAAAATACTTATAAAGATTCTAAATCTAACGCACTAATCTGCCAAAATAATAATTTTATTCATTTATAAAATTTTAAATCATAAACTTGGTCCTTTCGTACTAAAATTTATTAAATTATTAAAGATAGAAACCAACCTGGCTTACACCGGTTTAAACTCAGATCATGTAAAGTTTTAATGGTCGAACAGACCAAATTTTTAAGCTTCTACACCTAAATTTAACTTTAATCCAACATCGAGGTCGCAATCTTTTCTTTCGATTTGAACTCTAAAAAAAAATAACGCTGTTATCCCTAAGGTAATTTATTCTTTTAATCATAAAAATGGATCAATTTTTCATAAATTAATGGTTAAAGTTAAAAAAGTTAATCTAATTTTTTTATCACCCCAAACAAATTTAATAAAAATTTTAAATTTTATAATTCTTTAAATTAAAAATCTTTTATAAATTAAACTCTATAGGGTCTTCTCGTCTTTTAAAAAAATTTAAGCTTTTTAACTTAAAAATAAAATTTTTAAATAATAAAATTTAGAAAGTTATCTTCTCATCAAACCATTCATACAAGCTTTCAATTAAAAAACTAATGATTATGCTACCTTTGCACAGTCAAAATACTGCGGCCCTTCAAATTTTATTCAGTGGGCAGGTCCTACTTTAAATTATAATCAAAAAGAGATGTTTTTATTAAACAGGTGAAAGATATTTTTGCCTAATTACTTAATTATACCTTTCGTAATTACTTATATTTTTACAAAATAATTAATACTAATTTTATCATTATTTCAATATAATTTTTATTATTAAATTTACTTTAATAAAAAAATTAAATTAATATATAAATATTTTTAATTAAATAACAAATTTTAACAAACTTCAAATAGTAAAAATTTCTAATTCTATAAATTATTAATTTATAATATTTAATTATAATAATTTAATTTTAAGCTTATCCCTAAAACTATTAAAATAAAAATTCAAAAAATTAAAAATTAAATTTTTATAATTTTTATAATGAATTAAATTCTTTTCTTAAAAAACTAGATATATTTAAAAACGAATAACGTTTCATTACTATATAATTATTATAAATATTTATTAAACAATAATATTTATAACTATATAGCTCTTTTAAATTCGAGATAAATATATAAATATTAAATTTTTAATAAACCCTGATACACAAGGTACACAATATTGTTTCTTTTATAAATTTATATAATTTTCCTTTTCAGTACTATTAATCTATCATAAAATAAAATTTTTCTTAATCTAATAAAAATACTAATTATTTAATAAAATTATATATATATATATATATATATATATATATATATATATATATATATTAATTAAATAAATTTTAAAATTCAATTTAAATTATTAATTATCTTCTTAATGTAAATAAGATGCTTATTCAAGCTCTAAACTGACATTCTAGAATCACTTTCCAGTAAATCTACTATGTTACGACTTATTCCATATTAGATGAAAGCGACGGGCAATATGTGCATATTTTAGTACTAAATCATTAAAAATAAAAATATTTAATTACAATCAAATCCAATTTCATAAAACTTTTAAAATATATAAATCCATAAATATAATTTAATGTAACCCATTTCTACTTTAATATAAACTTCACCTTGATCTGATTTAAATTTTTAAAAAATATCTAAATATTAATTTCTAAAAAAATATTTAACAACGACGATATAAAAGTTTCTAACTAAAGTAATTTTAATCGTGGATTATCGTTTATAGAACAGGTTCCTCTGAAAAGTAAAAATACCGCCAAATCATTTAGCTTTAAAGAACTTAACTATTAATCACTTAACTTTATAATTTACTTAATTAATAATAGGGTATCTAATCCTAGTTTATTATAATAATTTCTTAACCTCATAAAAACATAATTAAAAATATTAATAAATTAAAATTTCACCTTAAAACTTAAAATTTCTTTTTTAATTTTTAATTCTATTAATTAAAGCTAATAAATATATATTATATTTTTTGTATAACCGCTGCTGCTGGCACAAAAATTGCAAATACTAAATCTTATCACTAATTCTAAATTTTTTTAATAATTAAAAATATACACTACTAATTTATTAAATTTAAAACAATATTCATATAAATCTTGAATGAATATATATATCTAATACCATAATCAAATATCTAATTAACTAAAACCCAAAAAAGACTACATTTAGTTAAAATTTATTTCAAACAAAAAAAAATTAACTTTATTTAGAAATAATAATAATTAAATTAAATTTAAAAAATTAAATTATTAAAACTAATAATTTTAAAAACTTTATGTTAACAAATCTTTGTAACTTCCTCCCGTCAAAAACGTCCCATTAGATAATAACCAAACCTTAAACTTTTTAACTCTAAATTAAAAAATTTTCCCCCAAGGATTTACAAGTTATACCCTTAAATTTAGTGCTACCCTACTCACTAAATCCAATACTAAACAATTTAAATTGTAACAATTCTTATTGCCGACTGTTATAGCTTTATTCAAATTTAATTTTAATAAAATAAATTTTGTAATAAACTGAAGCCTACCAAATATTTTAAATTATCGGATTTAAAAAATTCTTAATAAATACAATAATTTTTAAAAAATAAATTATAATTATAAAAACTTTATGTTAACAAATCTTTGTAACTTCCTCCCGTCAAAAACGTCCCCTTAGATAATAACCAAACCTTAAACTTTTTAACTCTAAATTAAAAATTTTCCCCCAAGGATTTACAAGTTATACCCTTAAATTTAGTGCTACCCTACTCACTAAATCCAATACTAAACAATTTAAATTGTAACAATTCTTATTGCCGACTGTTATAGCTTTATTCAAATTTAATTTTAATAAAATAAATTTTGTAATAAACTGAAGCCTACCAAATATCAAAAATATTTTAAATTATCGGATTTAAAAAATTCTTAATAAATACAATAAATTTTAAAAAATAAATTATAATTATAAAAACTTTATGTTAACAAATCTTTGTAACTTCCTCCCGTCAAAAACGTCCCCTTAGATAATAACCAAACCTTAAACTTTTTAACTCTAAATTAAAAAATTTTCCCCCAAGGATTTACAAGTTATACCCTTAAATTTAGTGCTACCCTACTCACTAAATCCAATACTAAACAATTTAAATTGTAACAATTCTTATTGCCGACTGTTATAGCTTTATTCAAATTTAATTTTAATAAAATAAATTTTGTAATAAACTGAAGCCTACCAAATATCAAAAATATTTTAAATTATCGGATTTAAAAAATTCTTGATAAATACAATAATTTTAAAAAAATAAATTATAATTTTATTATAAAATAAAATAATCAAAAATTAAATTTTTTAAAATTCAAAATAAATTAAATTTTAAATTTATTAATTTAGTTCCCCCCGAAACTAAACATTTTCTATTTTTATTAAAATATTTAAATTAACCTATTCTAAAAATTTTCAAAATTATATAAAAATCAAATTTATGAAAAATGAAAAAAAAAATTCCTCCCCTAATCATCAAAATTTTCAAAAATCCATAAATTTTGATAAATTTTTAACAATTTTTCACAAAATTTTTAAACGAAATAACTTTATTACACTAACAAATAATTTTTTCAAAAAAAATTATTAGATAATTTCCATATCACAATTTTTAAAAATTATTTAAATTTAAATTTCTAACAAAAAAATATAGATTTTTTTTTTATGAGCGATTTCCTTTTAAGCATTTATATAAAATTTTCAAAAATTACTCGAATTTTATGAAAATCCTAAATTTTTATACATAATTTTTTTAACTATGTAATAATTAAACTTAAAATAATTATAATTTAAATCAAAATATTGACATAATAACTTTATTTTACTAACAAATCATTTTTTTACCCTTTAAGATCACTTTTTATCCAATAAATTAAAAATTATTCGAGACAACCAAAAAATAGACAAATTTAACCAAATATTTTAAAATTACATTTTTTTGTTAGATATTTTAATTTAAATTTTTTATGAAATCTTTATTAATTTTATTTTTTTAAATCTATTTTTCACGTAATTTTTAATAGATTTAGTTAAAATAAGAATAACTTCATTTTCATGATAAATACCATAATACTTTAGAAATAATATTTCTTAATGATAATTTAATTCATTAATACTTAGGTTTTTTTTTTTTTTTCCATTAATTTTGAATTTTTCATTAAAAATTAACTTTATTAATAACTAATAATTTTTAATATATTATTAATAATTATAGATTAATTATAATTTAATTCTTATATAAATAAAATATTAATATTTTAATGTTAAATTAATTATTAATAATTTATACTCTTTATATATATATTATAAATATTATTAATATATAAAATATTTATTAATATAGAAATTCTCGAAATTCACCGTCGTTTTTATATACTGATTTACTTTATATATTCTTTCTCTTTTTTTCGGGAGTACTATTATATATCCCTTAAGATACCAATATTAAATCGGTTTTTATATATTTAGAAATGTTTATTTTAACTATTTAATTAAAATTAGCACCTAGAATATTACTAATGGTACTATCCAATGTAAGATATATTTCGCCCTTATATATAAATAATTATATATTAATAAGTAATTATTAATTATTAAATATTATAGATATATATAAATAAATTCTTTAATTAAAAAGGCATAGGGTCCAAGAGAAAAACCCTATTAAAAGACAAAATTTAAATTAATACTGCTAATAAAGTATCGATTTTAGGCCATTTTTTTTTGCCCAAATTTTGACCCAAAAAATGCAAAAAATTGCAAAATTTTGCATTTTTTTCGTTTTTTTTTGAAATTTTTCAAAAAATTTGATCTTTAAAATTGACATTATTGTCTAAAAAACAATTATAACACTTGGATATAAAAACCAATGTATGAGGAAATTCCTATTAGGGCGCCTGAAGAAAGGATCATTTTGATGAGATGAAACATGTGCAACCCACCCCTAGTTCCATCCCCGAAATTTTTGAAAAAAATGCCAAATTTCGTGAAATTTGATGAAATTTGGAAAAAATCTTCGGATTACAAAATTTTACAGGGATCGATTATTTTTTATGTGAAAAAAGGATTTATCATAAAATTTCTTTTTCCAAACTATTTTGTTAGAAAAATCAACTTTTAGAAAAAATTCTTCTTCTAGTCTAACAGAAAATTTATTTTATAGAAAATTTAAACCTTTTCTGTGAAAATAAAATTGAAAGAATAATTTTTAATTACAAAATTTTTTGATTTTTAAATATAAATCCATTTATTCAAATTTTTGTAAATTGAATTCTATTGATCCCCCCCCATAGAATTCTTATACAAATTTATTAATAAGGTGATATTTAAAAATTTTAAAAATTTAAAAGTCAGTTTCTTAGTTATTCAAAATCAAAAACTAATAATTTTAAAAACTTAAACGTTGATTGTTGGACTTAGCCTCAGGATTAGTTTAGAATATTGAAATTGATACTGAAGTAGGACGACCAAAATCAACTCAAATTTATCGGATTTGGTGTTGATTGTTGGACTTAGCCTCAGGATTAGTTTAGGATGTTGGAATTGATCCTGAAGTAGAACGACCAAAATCAACTCAAATTTATCGGATTTGGTGTTGATTGTTGGACTTAGCCTCAGGATTGGTTTAGAATGTTGAAATCGATCCTGAAGTAGGACGACCAAAATCAACTCAAATTTATCGGATTTGGTGTTCATTGTTGGACTTAACCTCAGGATTGGTTTAGAATGTTGAAATTGATCCTGAAGTAGGGCACCAAAATCAACTCAAATTTATCGGATTTAGTATTGATTGTTGGACTTAGCCTCAGGATTGGTTTAGAATGTTGAAATTGATTCTGAAGTAGGGCACCAAAATCAACTCAAATTTATCGGATTTGGTGTTGATTGTTGGACTTAGCCTCAGGATTGGTTTAGAATGTTGAAATCGATCCTGAAGTAGGACGACCAAAATCAATTCAAATTTATCGGATTTGGTGTTGATTGTTGGACTTAACCTCAGGATTGGTTTAGAATGTTGAAATTGATCCTGAAGTAGGACGACCAAAATCAACTCAAATTTATCGGATTTGGTGCTGATTGTTGGACTTAGCCTCAGGATTGGTTTAGAATGTTGAAATTGATCCTGAAGTAGGGCACCAAAATCAAC
Organism: Harmonia axyridis; assembly: GCF_914767665.1. Taxonomy (NCBI): domain Eukaryota; kingdom Metazoa; phylum Arthropoda; class Insecta; order Coleoptera; family Coccinellidae; genus Harmonia; species Harmonia axyridis. The sequence goes on along the minus strand of NC_059508.1, from coordinate 22,209,931 downwards.
TCAAATTTATCGGATTTGGTGTAGATTGTTGGACTTAGCCTCAGGATTGGTTTAGAATGTTGAAATTGATCCTGAAGTAGGGCACCAAAATCAACTCAAATTTATCGGATTTGGTGTTGATTGTTGGACTTAGCCTCAGGATTGGTTTAGAATGTTGAAATTGATCCTGAAGTAGGGCACCAAAATCAACTCAAATTTATCGGATTTGGTGTTGATTGTTGGACTTAGCCTCAGGATTGGTTTAGAATATTGGAATTGATCCTGAAGTAGGACGACCAAAATCAACTCAAATTTATCGGATTTGGTGTTGATTGTTGGACTTAGCCTCAGGATTGGTTTAGAATGTTGAAATTGATCCTGAAGTAGGACGACCAAAATCAACTCAAATTTATCGGGTTTGGTATTGATTGTTGGACTTAGCCTCAGGATTGGTTTAGAATGTTGAAATTGATCCTGAAGTAGGGCACCAAAATCAACTCAAATTTATCGGGTTTGGTATTGATTGTTGGACTTAGCCTCAGGATTGGTTTAGAATGTTGAAATTGATCCTGAAGTAGGGCACCAAAATCAACTCAAATTTATCGGATTTAGTATTGATTGTTGGACTTAGCCTCAGGATTGGTTTAGAATGTTGGAATTGATCCTGAAGTAGGACACCAAAATCAACTCAAATTTATCGGATTTGGTATTGATTGTTGGACTTAGCCTCAGGATTGGTTTAGAATGTTGAAATTGATCCTGAAGTAGGACACCAAAATCAACTCAAATTTATCGGATTTGGTGTTTGTTGGACTTAGCCTCAGGATTGGTTTAGAATGTTGAAATTGATCCTGAAGTAGAACGACCAAAATCAACTCAAATTTATCGGATTTGGTGTTTGTTGGACTTAGCCTCAGGATTGGTTTAGAATGTTGAAATTGATCCTGAAGTAGAACGACCAAAATCAACTCAAATTTATCGGATTTGGTGTTTGTTGGACTTAGTCTCAGGATTGGTTTAGAATGTTGAAATTGATCCTGAAGTAGGGCACCAAAATCAACTCAAATTTATCGGATTTGGTGTTTGTTGGACTTAGCCTCAGGATTGGTTTAGAATGTTGAAATTGATCCTGAAGTAGAACGACCAAAATCAACTCAAATTTATCAGATTTGGTGTTTGTTGGACTTAGTCTCAGGATTGGTTTAGAATGTTGAAATTGATCCTGAAGTAGAACGACCAAAATCAACTCAAATTTATCGGATTTGGTGTTTGTTGGACTTAGCCTCAGGATTGGTTTAGAATGTTGAAATTGATCCTGAAGTAGAACGACCAAAATCAACTCAAATTTATCGGATTTGGTGTTTGTTGGACTTAGCCTCAGGATTGGTTTAGAATGTTGAAATTGATCCTGAAGTAGAACGACCAAAATCAACTCAAATTTATCAGATTTGGTGTTTGTTGGACTTAGTCTCAGGATTGGTTTAGAATGTTGAAATTGATCCTGAAGTAGAACGACCAAAATCAACTCAAATTTATCGGATTTGGTGTTTGTTGGACTTAGTCTCAGGATTGGTTTAGAATGTTGAAATTGATCCTGAAGTAGGGCACCAAAATCAACTCAAATTTATCGGATTTGGTGTTGATTGTTGGACTTAGCCTCAGGATTGGTTTAGAATGTTGAAATTGATCCTGAAGTAGGACGACCAAAATCAACTCAAATTTATCGAATATATTTATATAAATAATCCTATTTTATAGGATTTTTTACTTTGTGAATTAATTTTTGTACACTTAAATAAATGAAAATTTAAGTTTTTATTTAAGGTTAAAATATTAAATTTTAAATTTAACTTAATAAGTTAAATTTTTAATTGTTAATTTTTTTTTGTAATTATATTCAATAAAATTAAATTATTTCTTAGAGTTTCAAAAACTCTTGTACATCTTATACTAGAATATAAAGATAAGCTAAAGAAGCTGATGGGTTCATACCCCATTTATAAAGGTATACCCCTTTTCTTTATAATTAAAACTATAAAATTAATATTTTTAATTTTAATAATAAGAGGAACTCTTATTTCTATTTCTGCTTATTCATGAATTAATATCTGGATTGGTTTAGAATTAAACCTCTTAGCTTTTATTCCTATTATAAATTTAGATAATTTTAAGTATTCTTCTGAATCCTCCTTGAAATATTTTTTAGTTCAAGTTTCTGCATCAATTCTAGTTTTATTTTCTTTTTTAAATTCATTTATTTTAATCAATTCTATCGAGCAATTAATACCTACTTCTATATTTTTGTTTAACAGAGCTATCCTTATAAAAATAGGAGCAGCCCCTTTTCACTTTTGATACCCAGAAGTCCTAGAAGGACTAAGGTGAGCTAATGCATTATTATTAATAACTTGACAAAAAATTGCCCCAATAATTTTAATTATATATAATTTTAAATTAAACCTATTCTTTATTTTGATTATTTTGATATGTTTAACCTTAGGGAGTGTAAAAACATGGAACCAAACCAGATTAAAAAAAATTCTTGCCTTATCTTCCATCAACCATATTGGTTGAATATTAAGAATAATAATATTAAATCAATCCTTATGAATATTATACTTTTTAATTTATACTTTTATTTCTTTAAATATAATCTTAATTTTTAATAAATATAAAATCTTTAACATTAAAGATCTTATAAATAATATGAATTACAATAAAACTTTAAAATTCTATTTTTTTTTAAATTTCTTTTCTCTAGGAGGAATCCCCCCCTTTTTAGGATTTTTTCCTAAGTGACTAATTCTAAAAACTTTAATTGAAAATCACTTTTATTTTCTATCTTTTATAATAATTTTTATTACTTTAATTTGTATATATATTTATATACGCTTAATACTTCAATCTTTAATAATAAAATTAAATGAAAATAAAAAATTTAATTATATTAACTCTTACTATGTAATTTTTTTAAATTGAGTGAATATTTACGGATTAATCATTTTTACTGTAATTTTTAGAATTTATTAAGGATTTAAGTTAAATAAACTAGTAACCTTCAAAGTTAAAAATAGAATTATTCTAAGCCTTAGAATAATATTCACCTATAAATTTGCAATTTATAATCATAATTGAATATAAGGCTTAATAAAGGAGAAAACTCATAATTAAATTTACAATTTAACGCTTTAATTCAGCCACTTTATCGAATAAATGATTATTTTCTACTAATCATAAAGATATTGGAACATTATACTTTTTATTTGGAATATGGGCAGGAATAGTAGGAACATCGTTAAGTATTTTAATTCGGTTAGAATTAGGAACTAGAGGAAGATTAATTGGAAACGACCAAATTTATAATATAATTGTTACAGCTCATGCTTTCATTATAATTTTCTTTATAGTAATACCTATTATAATTGGGGGTTTTGGAAATTGATTAGTTCCTTTAATAATTGGAGCTCCTGATATAGCATTTCCACGATTAAATAACATAAGATTTTGACTTTTACCCCCTGCTTTAACTCTTTTAATTTTAAGAACAATCGTAGAAATAGGGGCAGGAACAGGATGAACTGTTTACCCTCCTCTTTCTTCTAATTTAACACATAATGGGCCTTCAGTAGATTTAGTGATTTTTAGTTTACATTTAGCAGGAATTTCCTCAATTTTAGGTGCAGTAAATTTCATTTCAACTATTATAAATATACGTCCATTTGGTATAATACTTGATAAAACTCCTTTATTTGTATGATCTGTTCTTATTACAGCAATTCTTTTATTACTATCACTACCAGTTCTTGCAGGAGCAATTACTATACTATTAACTGACCGAAACTTAAATTCTTCTTTTTTTGACCCAACCGGTGGGGGAGACCCAATTTTATACCAACATTTATTTTGATTTTTTGGCCATCCTGAAGTTTATATTTTAATTCTCCCAGGATTTGGTATAATTTCCCATATTATTACACAAGAAAGAGGGAAAAAAATTGCCTTTGGTTCTTTAGGAATAATTTATGCTATATTAGCTATTGGACTTCTAGGATTTGTAGTATGAGCTCATCACATATTTACGGTGGGAATAGATGTTGATACTCGAGCTTATTTTACTTCAGCTACTATAATTATTGCAGTACCCACTGGAATTAAAATTTTTTCTTGATTAGCAACTTTACATGGAATACAATTTTACTATACACCTTCAATTTTATGAACCCTGGGATTTTTATTTTTATTTACAATTGGTGGATTAACAGGAGTAATTTTAGCTAACTCTTCCATAGATATTATTCTACATGATACCTATTATGTTGTAGCTCATTTCCATTACGTTTTATCTATAGGAGCTGTATTTGCCATTATAGCAGGATTTATCCATTGATTCCCTTTAATTACAGGATTCAATCTTAACAATAAATTATTACAAATCCAATTTTTAATTATATTTATTGGGGTAAACTTAACATTTTTTCCTCAACACTTCTTAGGACTAAGAGGAATACCTCGACGATACTCTGATTATCCTGATGCTTATTACAAATGAAATAAAATTTCTTCTATTGGATCTATAATTTCCTCTCTTAGAATAATCTTTATAATCTTAATTATTTGAGAAAGATTTTATTCAATACGTTTAAGAAAATTTAATTCTAATGTACCCTCTTTAATTGAATGACTTCAACTTTCTCCCCCTAATGAACATTCTTATTCAGAAGTACCAATCTTAGCTCAAAAATTCTAATATGGCAGATTAGTGCATTGGATTTAAACCCCAATTATAAAGATTTACCTTTTTTTAGAAATAGCGACTTGAAAATCATATATATTTTTAGACAGAGCTTCATATTTACTGGAACAATTAAGATTTTTTCATGATCACGCCCTTTTGATCTTAATAATAATCACTTGTATTGTAACATACACCATAATGAGACTAACATTAAATAATTATAACCATCGTTTTATATTAGAAGGACACAATATTGAAACAATTTGAACTATCATACCAGCATTAACTTTAATTTTTATTGCTTTTCCTTCTTTAAAATTAATTTACTTAATTGATGAAATCCGTAACCCTTTAGTTACTATTAAAACTATTGGTCATCAATGATATTGAACCTATGAATATACAGATTTTAAAAATCTTGAATTTGATTCATATTTAATTAATAATAATCAACTTTTTAATTTTCGATTACTAGAAGTTGATAATCGAACTATTTTACCATATCTTTCTCATATTCGAATTCTAACTTCATCTTCTGACGTAATTCATTCTTGAACAGTTCCTTCAACAGGAGTAAAAGTCGATGCCTCCCCAGGACGATTAAATCAACTTAGATTTAATTTAAATCGAACTGGAATTTTTTTTGGTCAATGTTCAGAAATTTGTGGAGCAAACCATAGATTTATACCTATTTCTATTGAAAGAATTTCTCCCCAAAATTTCATTAAATGGGTAGAAAATTTTTCATTAGATGACTGAAAGATAAGTATTGGTCTCTTAAACCACTTTATAGTAATTAACGACTACTTCTAATGAAAAATTTAGTTAACCTATAACATTAGTTTGTCAAACTAAAATCATTCTCAGAATAATTTTTAATTCCTCAAACTATACCTATAGATTGGTTTTCCTTATATATTTTTATAACACTTTTATTTATTATTTTAAACATTAAAATATTTTATTCTCATAAAAAATCTCCTTTAAAAAAATTTAAATTATTAAATAAAAAACTTTCTTGAAAATGATAATAAATCTTTTTTCTTCTTTTGATCCTTCATCTTATTTTATATTACCTTTAAATTGACTAAGAATAATTATTAGTTTTTTATTTATTCCTTCTATATTCTGACTAATTCCTAATCGATTTAACTTTTTAATTCAAAATATATTAATTACTCTACATAAAGAATTCAAAATCATTACAAAAAAAAATAATACTTTAATATTTATTGTATTATTTTACTTCATTATAATTAATAACTTAATAGGGTTATTTCCTTACATTTTTACAGCCTCAAGTCATATAATTTTTACTCTATCCCTAGCTTTACCTTTATGGTTAAGATTTATATTAAATAGTTGAATTAGCCACACTTATCACTCATTTGCCCATCTAATGCCTCAAGGAACTCCTTCTATTTTAATACCTTTTATAGTATGTATTGAAACAATTAGAAATATTATTCGTCCTGGAACTCTCGCTATTCGTTTATCAGCTAATATAATTGCAGGACACCTTTTATTAACTCTTTTAGGAAACACTGGTCCTATAGTAAATTTGCTTATTTTATTAATTATTATAATTCAATTTATACTAATTTTATTAGAATCAGCAGTAGCTTTAATTCAATCTTATGTTTTTGCTATCCTTAGAACTCTTTATTCTAGAGAAAATAATTATGATAAAAAATCACCCATTTCATTTAGTAGATTATAGTCCTTGACCAATTTTAGGAGCTTTTAGAGCTATAACTGCAATAATAGGAATAATTAAATGATTCCATCTTTTTAACTCTAATTTATTTATTTTAAGAAATATAATTCTTTTACTAATTATATTTCAATGATGACGAGATGTAATTCGAGAAAGAACCTTTCAAGGAAACCACACTCTTTTAGTATCTTTTGGTTTACGATGAGGAATAATTTTATTTATTACCTCAGAGATTTTTTTCTTTGTTAGTTTTTTTTGAAGATTTTATCATATAAGATTATCTCCTTCTATCGAACTAGGAATAGCTTGACCTCCAAAAGGAATTAATACCTTTAATCCTAATGAAATCCCATTATTAAACACTATTATTCTATTAAGATCAGGCCTAAGAGTAACTTGAGCCCACCATAGATTAATAGAAAATAATTTTAATCAAACATTTCAAAGATTAATTATTACTGTTTTTCTAGGAATATATTTTTCTTTACTACAAGGAATTGAATATTTAGAAGCCCCATTTTCTATAGCCGATTCAGTTTATGGAAGAACATTCTTTATAGCTACAGGATTCCATGGTTTACATGTTATTATTGGTTCTATTTTTCTTTTAGTTTGTTTAACTCGATTAAACTTTAATCATTTTAGAAACAATCACCATTTTGGATTTGAAGCAGCAGCATGATATTGACATTTTGTAGACGTAGTATGACTATTCCTATATATATCTATTTATTGATGAGGTAGATATCTATATAGTATAAATATTACATTTGATTTCCAATCAAAAAATCTTTTAAAAGTATAGATAATATTCTTAATTTCATCTTTAATTTTAATAATTCTTAGAATTATAATAATTTTAATAATTACTGCAAATTATATCTCAATAAAAACATTTAAAGATCGAGAAAAAAGTTCTCCCTTTGAATGCGGATTTGACCCTAAAAATTCTGCACGCCTACCATTCTCAATTCACTTTTTTTTAATCGCTTTAATTTTTTTAATTTTTGATGTAGAAATTACCCTTATTATCCCTTTTATTTATAGAATAAAATATTCTAATATTATAATTATTAGCATTATATTTTTTATATTCATAGCAATCTTAATTTTAGGTTTATACCATGAATGAAAACAAGGAGCCTTAAACTGATCTTTATAGGATAATAGTTAAATTAACATTTAATTTGCATTTAAAAAATACTGTTTTTCAGTTTATCTTAAATAAGAAGCAAAATATTGCTTTTAGTTTCGACCTAAAAATTTGAATTTAAATTCCTTATTTAATTGAAACCAAACTAGAGGTAAGTCACTGTTAATGATTCCAATGAGAAACTCTCCAATTAAAGAAATATAAAAATTTAAGCTTCTAACTTAATATATAGCAATTTGTTAATATTTCTATTTATATAGTTTATCTAAAACATTATATTTTCATTATAAAAAAAGATTAATTCTTATAAATACTTAAAAAATATTTTAATTTACCTCAATATCTTCAATATTGCGCTCTATTAAGCTATTTAAGTAGAATATATAAATCAATAACAAAATAATTCAAATTAAAAATATGATTATATAAATCTTTAAACTATTTTTAAAAATATACTGAAATAAAACAGAAATTTTTTTAAAAAATTTAAATAAACCCTGACTTCCTAAGAACTCTGATCAACCCTGATCTAAAAATTTATAATTTAGTATTCCTAAATTAATAAAAAAATAATTCATTCCAAAAGTTGAAATATAAGGCAAATTCCATATTAATACTAAAAAAATTAAAATTTTTATTAAATTAGAAAAAATTAAATTATAATTTAATTTTAATAAAGAAATCTCAAAACCTATAATTACCCCAATTATTACTATAATTAAAATTAAAATTTTCATAAAAAAAGGTAATACAACTAAATTGATATCCTTAAATATAAATCATATAAGAACGGTTCCTGAAAATAATACAATAATAAATATAAATCCTATTCTATAAACTATTTCATCTCTTAATTCTTCAGTTCTATTTATTCTAAAACCACAATAATCTGTAAATATTAAATAATTTAATAAACGCACTGTATAAGAAACTGTTAATGTTAAAGAAATTAATATAATTAAATAAATTACAATATTTAATCTTGTCATAGAATAAACCTCTATAATTAAATCTTTTGAGTAAAATCCAGAAAAAAAAGGAATACCACATAATGATAAATTTCTTACATTAAAATATATTACAGTTATAGGAGTTTTATAAACTAAACCTCCTATAAAACGAATATCTTGACATTCTCCTATTAAATGAATAAAATTACCTGCACATATAAATAATAAGGCTTTAAATAAAGCATGAATTAATAAATGAAAAAAAGCTAATTCATATAAACCTAATCTTAAAATAGTAACTATTAAACCTAACTGACTTAAAGTTGATAAAGCAATAATTTTTTTTAAATCATATTCAAAATTAGCCGCTAAACCTGAGATTAATATTGTTATCAATCCAATGAATATTAACACAAAAGAATAGTTTTCCAATAATAAATGAAATCGAATTAATAAATAAACCCCTGCTGTTACTAAAGTTGAAGAATGTACTAATGCTGAAACAGGAGTAGGAGCAGCTATAGCTGCTGGTAATCAAGCTGAAAAAGGAATTTGTGCACTTTTAGTTAAAGCAGCAATAATAATTAACAAACCTACAATTATTATTCTTTTATCCCTATAATAATAATCAATATATAATATAAAATTTCATCTTCCAAAATTTATTATCCAAGCAATAGAAATTATTAATATTGCATCTCCTACTCGATTAGATAAAGCTGTTAATATACCAGCTGAATAAGATTTTACATTTTGATAATAAATTACTAAACAATAAGAAACTAATCCTAACCCATCTCAACCCAATAAAATTGAAATTAAATTTGGACTTAAAATTATTAATAATATAGATAGAACAAATATAAAAACTAGTATAATAAAACGATTAATAGATAAATCCTTAGATATATAAGATTTTCTATAAAAAATTACTATAGTAGAAATAAATAATACAAAAGAAACAAATAATAAAGATATTCAATCTAAAAGAATTAATATTTCTACTTCTATTGAATTTAAATTAAAAATTCTTCACTCAATAAAATAAACCTTTCCTGTATTAAGTAAAAATAATCTAAAACAAAAAAAAAAAAAAAAAAACCTAAGTATTAATCTAGAAAAAATTACACAAAAAGATATTACTTAAAGTTAAAGTAACTTCATTGACTCCACAAATCAATATTTTATATAAACTATTTAAGTAAAAGAAAAATAAATCTCTTTTCAATAAAATTAAATTTAAAGGAACCCAATGTATGAGTAATAAAATTAATTCTCGATAAGAAATTAATTCAAAAAAATATAATCTTCTGTAAAATTTTCCATGTTGACTAAAAGAATATAAATACAAACTATAAGAAGCTCTCAAAAAAGTTATAATTATTAATATAAATATACAAATATGAGAATAATTAATTAAACTATTAATTAACAAAATTTCTCTTAACAAATTTAAAGAAGGTGGTGCAGCTATATTTCTAATTACTAACAAAAATCACCATAAAGATAAAAAAGGTACAATATTAATTAAACCTTTATTAATAAAAATACTTCGACTAACAATACGTTCATAATTTATATTTACTAAAACAAATAATCCTGAAGAACAACAGCCATGAGCTAATATTATTATTAAAGATCCAGTAATTCCTCAAGAATTAAATGTTAATAAACCTGACAATAAAAGTCCTATATGAACAACTGAAGAATAAGCAATTAAAGATTTTATATCTCTTTGACGTAAACAACTTAAAGAAACTAAAATCCCTCCTATTAAAGATAAATTAATTAAAAAAAAATTAACCTTAACTCCTAGATATAAAAATATAGTTAAAAATCGAATAAGTCCATATCTTCCTAACTTTAATATCACTCCTGCTAATATTATAGACCCAGCAACTGAAGCTTCTACATGTGCTTTAGGCAATCATAAATGAAATAAAAATATCGGCATTTTAACTAAAAATACTATTATTATTATAAAATATAAAATAAAACTAAATAAATTTACATTAATATAAGTCAAATCTAATGTTTTAAACTTTGAATAATAAATAAAAATAAACAATATTATTGGTAAAGAAGCTATAATTGTATAAAAAAATATATATATTCCAGCTTGAATACGTTCAGGCTGATATCCTCAACCTAAAATCAAAATCAAAATTGGAATTAACCTAGCCTCAAAAAATATATAAAATAAAAATATATTTATAGAAGAAAAAGTTAATAATAAAAAAAGCAATAATAATAATAATAAAATACTAAATAACTCACTGAAATCTTTTAAATTAAAAAGTTTTTCTCTAGCTATAAATATTAAAAAAGAAATTCAAAACCTTAATAATAACAAAAAATATGATAAAAAATCTATACCTATAAAAAAATTTAATGAACTAAAAAATAAAAAAGAAATTTTTGAAAAAAATCAAATTCTTATTAAAAATAAATAATTTTTAATTAATCAAAATTTATTTATAAAACATAAAGGAATCATAAATACTAATATTATTAATATTATCATAAAATATTTAATGAATTAAAATAATCATTTCCATAAGAACGAATTATTGACACTAATAAAGATAATCCCAAAACTCTTTCACAAACACTTATAGTTAAAAAAACTACTACAAAATAAAATTCATAACTGAAATAAGATAAATAAAAATATATTATTATAAATAAAGTTAAAATTACTAATTCTAATCTAAGTAATGTTATTAATAAATGTTTTCGATTAATAAAAAAATTTAAAATTCTAAAAATAAACATACTTAAAAAAATTATTTCCATATTTTAATAATTTAAAAAAAATACTGGTCTTGTAAACCAGCTTTAAGATTTAATCTTTTAAAATATCAGAGGAAAACAAATATATCTTTAATCTCCAAAATTAATATTTTTTATTAAACTACCCTCTGAAATCTTAATTTTAACATTTTTAAATTTTTTGGCAATTTTTCTTACCCACCCCCTATCCTTAGGACTACTTATTTTAACTTATACAATTATAACTTGTATCATTATAGGATTAATAAGATCAAACTTTTGATTTTCATATATTTTAATATTAATTATAATTGGAGGTTTACTAATTTTATTTATTTATATAACAAGAACTGCCTCTAATGAAAAATTTAAATTTAATAAATATATTATATTTATTATAATTAGTTTATTTATAATTACTATATTTATAAATAATATAAATCTATATTTAATAAATCAAAATATTAATAATGAAATTTTACATAAAATAGATTTAATTAGAAATTTTTATTTAAATTTAAATAAATTTTTAAATTACCCAAATTCTAACATATTTTTAATTTTGATTTTTTATTTATTAATTTCAATAATTGCAGTTGTAAAAATTACTAAAGTAAAATTTGGACCGTTACGTCAATTTAAATATGAAAATACCAATACGAAAAATTAATTCTTTAACGAAAATTATTAACAACTCTTTAATCGATCTACCTACACCAAGAAATATTTCATATTTATGAAATTTTGGATCTTTATTAGGCTTGTGTTTAATAATACAAATTATTACAGGATTATTTTTATCTATACATTATTGTGCAAACGTAGATTTAGCTTTTAATAGAGTGACTCATATTTGTCGAGACGTAAATATAGGATGGTTAATACGAACTATTCATGCAAATGGAGCCTCTTTATTTTTTATATGTTTATATTTACATATTAGGCGAGGCTTATATTTTGGTTCTTACAAACTTACAGAAACTTGAATGACAGGAACTACTATTTTATTTATATCTATAGCTACAGCCTTTTTAGGTTATGTTCTTCCCTGAGGGCAAATATCTTTTTGAGGAGCAACTGTAATTACAAATTTAGTTTCTGCAATCCCTTACCTAGGAAATTCTATCGTTATTTGACTATGAGGAGGTTTTGCTGTTGACAATGCTACATTAAACCGATTTTATTCATTTCATTTTATTTTACCTTTCATTATTTCAGCTTTAATTATAATTCATTTACTATTTTTACATAACTCTGGCTCTAGTAATCCTTTAGGATCTAATTCTAATCTAGATAAAATTAGTTTTCATCCATATTTCTCCTTTAAAGATATTTTAGGTTTTCTCATTATAATATTTTTTATTTTAAATATTATTATTCTATATCCTTATATATTAAGAGATCCTGATAATTTTATCCCAGCTAATCCTCTTTCCACCCCTCCTCATATTCAACCAGAATGATATTTTTTATTTGCTTATGCAATTCTTCGCTCTATTCCCAATAAACTTGGAGGTGTAATTGCTTCAGTAATATCAATTGCTATTCTTTATTTTATACCTTTTATTAATTTCAAAATAATGAAAAGAAACAGCTTTTATTATATTAATAAAATTATATTTTGAAATTTTATCGTTACAGTTATAATTTTAACATGAATCGGAGCTAAACCAGTTGAAAATCCTTTTATTTTCATAGGACAAATTTTTACCTTAATCTATTTCATATACTTTATATTAAACTCAATTATTTACAAAATTTGAGACTGATGAATATTTAATTAATCAATGAGCTTGAAAAGCATATATTTTGAAAATATAAGAAAGAATTTAAATTTCTATTGATTTATACAAAATTTAATTAACTATATAATTAATACTATAAATAATAATCTTAATCTAAAATTTAATATAAGTATATTCAAAGAAACAGGCAAAAAAACCTTTCAAGATAAATATATTAATTTATCATATCGATAACGAGGTAAAGTCCCTCGAACCCAAATTCATATAAAAGAAAAAAATAATAATTTTAAAAAAAATATAATAGAATAAAAATCTCCTCCTATAAAAATCAACCTTCTTATTATTCTTATAAAAATAATATTAGAATATTCAGCCATAAAAATAAAAGCAAATCCAAAACTTCTATATTCAACGTTAAATCCTGAAACTAACTCTGATTCACCCTCAGAAAAATCAAAAGGAGTTCGATTAGTTTCAGCTAATCTTGAAATAAATCATATTATTCTTAGAGGAAAATTAAATATAACAAATCAAACATATTTTTGATAAAAAATAAAATCTATTAAATTTAAAGATATAATTAACACTAAAAATGATAATAAAATTAAAAATATTCTTACTTCATAAGAAATTACTTGAGCAACAGAACGAAGCCTTCCTAATAAAGAATAAATCGAATTTGAAGATCAACCCGATAATATAATTGTATACACACTAAAACTAGAAATTACAAAAAAAAACAATACAGAAAAATTAAACTTAAATAAATAACAATAAAAAGGTATTCTAATTCATAATATTAATGCTAAAATTAAATTAAAAACTGGTGATATAATATAAATTAAAATATTAGCCATATAAGGAAAAATTATTTCTTTTCTAAATAATTTAATTGCATCACTAAAAGGCTGTAAAATTCCTAAAAAACCTACTTTATTAGGGCCTTTTCGAATTTGAATATACCCTAATAACTTACGTTCTAATAAAGTTAAAAAAGCTACTCTAACTAAAATACAAATAATTATTAAAATAAAAATTATCAAAATTAAAATTATATCAATTATTATTTGTATAAAATACTTATAAAGATTCTAAATCTAACGCACTAATCTGCCAAAATAATAATTTTATTCATTTATAAAATTTTAAATCATAAACTTGGTCCTTTCGTACTAAAATTTATTAAATTATTAAAGATAGAAACCAACCTGGCTTACACCGGTTTAAACTCAGATCATGTAAAGTTTTAATGGTCGAACAGACCAAATATTTAAGCTTCTACACCTAAATTTAACTTTAATCCAACATCGAGGTCGCAATCTTTTCTTTCGATTTGAACTCTAAAAAAAAATAACGCTGTTATCCCTAAGGTAATTTATTCTTTTAATCATAAAAATGGATCAATTTTTCATAAATTAATGGTTAAAATTAAAAAAGTTAATCTAATTTTTTTATCACCCCAATCAAATTTAACAAAAATTTTAAATTTTATAATTCTTTAAATTAAAAATCTTTTATAAATTAAACTCTATAGGGTCTTCTCGTCTTTTAAAAAAATTTAAGCTTTTTAACTTAAAAATAAAATTTTTAAATAATAAAATTTAGAAAGTTATCTTCTCATCAAACCATTCATACAAGCTTTCAATTAAAAAACTAATGATTATGCTACCTTTGCACAGTCAAAATACTGCGGCCCTTCAAATTTTATTCAGTGGGCAGGTCCTACTTTAAATTATAATCAAAAAGAGATGTTTTTATTAAACAGGTGAAAGATATTTTTGCCTAATTACTTAATTATACCTTTCGTAATTACTTATATTTTTACAAAATAATTAATACTAATTTTATCATTATTTCAATATAATTTTTATTATTAAATTTACTTTAATAAAAAAATTAAATTAATATATAAATATTTTTAATTAAATAACAAATTTTAACAAACTTCAAATAGTAAAAATTTCTAATTCTATAAATTATTAATTTATAATATTTAATTATAATAATTTAATTTTAAGCTTATCCCTAAAACTATTAAAATAAAAATTCAAAAAATTAAAAATTAAATTTTTATAATTTTTATAATGAATTAAATTCTTTTCTTAAAAAACTAGATATATTTAAAAACGAATAACGTTTCATTACTATATAATTATTATAAATATTTATTAAACAATAATATTTATAACTATATAGCTCTTTTAAATTCGAGATAAATATATAAATATTAAATTTTTAATAAACCCTGATACACAAGGTACACAATATTGTTTCTTTTATAAATTTATATAATTTTCCTTTTCAGTACTATTAATCTATCATAAAATAAAATTTTTTTTAATCTAATAAAAATACTAATTATTTAATAAAATTATATATATATATATATATATATATATATATATATATATATATTAATTAAATAAATTTTAAAATTCAATTTAAATTATTAATTATCTTCTTAATGTAAATAAGATGCTTATTCAAGCTCTAAACTGACATTCTAGAATCACTTTCCAGTAAATCTACTATGTTACGACTTATTCCATATTAGATGAAAGCGACGGGCAATATGTGCATATTTTAGTACTAAATCATTAAAAATAAAAATATTTAATTACAATCAAATCCAATTTCATAAAACTTTTAAAATATATAAATCCATAAATATAATTTAATGTAACCCATTTCTACTTTAATATAAACTTCACCTTGATCTGATTTAAATTTTTAAAAAATATCTAAATATTAATTTCTAAAAAAATATTTAACAACGACGATATAAAAGTTTCTAACTAAAGTAATTTTAATCGTGGATTATCGTTTATAGAACAGGTTCCTCTGAAAAGTAAAAATACCGCCAAATCATTTAGCTTTAAAGAACTTAACTATTAATCACTTAACTTTATAATTTACTTAATTAATAATAGGGTATCTGATCCTAGTTTATTATAATAATTTCTTAACCTCATAAAAACATAATTAAAAATATTAATAAATTAAAATTTCACCTTAAAACTTAAAATTTCTTTTTTAATTTTTAATTCTATTAATTAAAGCTAATAAATATATATTATATTTTTTGTATAACCGCTGCTGCTGGCACAAAAATTGCAAATACTAAATCTTATCACTAATTCTAAATTTTTTTAATAATTAAAAATATACACTACTAATTTATTAAATTTAAAACAATATTCATATAAATCTTGAATGAATATATATATCTAATACCATAATCAAATATCTTATTAACTAAAACCCAAAAAAGACTACATTTAGTTAAAATTTATTTCAAACAAAAAAAAATTAACTTTATTTAGAAATAATAATAATTAAATTAAATTTAAAAAATTAAATTATTAAAACTAATAATTTTAAAAACTTTATGTTAACAAATCTTTGTAACTTCCTCCCGTCAAAAGCGTCCCCTTAGATAATAACCAAACCTTAAACTTTTTAACTCTAAATTAAAAAATTTTCCCCCAAGGATTTACAAGTTATACCCTTAAATTT
Source organism: Harmonia axyridis (assembly GCF_914767665.1). Classification (NCBI taxonomy): domain Eukaryota; kingdom Metazoa; phylum Arthropoda; class Insecta; order Coleoptera; family Coccinellidae; genus Harmonia; species Harmonia axyridis. The sequence goes on along the minus strand of NC_059508.1, from coordinate 22,193,364 downwards.
AGTGCTACCCTACTCACTAAATCCAATACTAAACAATTTAAATTGTAACAATTCTTATTGCCGACTGTTATAGCTTTATTCAAATTTAATTTTAATAAAATAAATTTTGTAATAAACTGAAGCCTACCAAATATCAAAAATATTTTAAATTATCGGATTTAAAAAATTCTTAATAAATACAATAATTTTTAAAAAATAAATTATAATTATAAAAACTTTATGTTAACAAATCTTTGTAACTTCCTCCCGTCAAAAACGTCCCCTTAGATAATAACCAAACCTTAAACTTTTTAACTCTAAATTAAAAAATTTTCCCCCAAGGATTTACAAGTTATACCCTTAAATTTAGTGCTACCCTACTCACTAAATCCAATACTAAACAATATAAATTGTAACAATTCTTATTGCCGACTGTTATAGCTTTATTCAAATTTAATTTTAATAAAATAAATTTTGTAATAAACTGAAGCCTACCAAATATCAAAAATATTTTAAATTATCGGATTTAAAAAATTCTTAATAAATACAATAATTTTTAAAAAATAAATTATAATTATAAAAACTTTATGTTAACAAATCTTTGTAACTTCCTCCCGTCAAAAACGTCCCCTTAGATAATAACCAAACCTTAAACTTTTTAACTCCAAATTAAAAAATTTTCCCCCAAGGATTTACAAGTTATACCCTTAAATTTAGTGCTACCCTACTCACTAAATCCAATACTAAAACAATATAAATTGTAACAATTCTTATTGCCGACTGTTATAGCTTTATTCAAATTTAATTTTAATAAAATAAATTTTGTAATAAACTGAAGCCTACCAAATATCAAAAATATTTTAAATTATCGGATTTAAAAAATTCTTGATAAATACAATAATTTTAAAAAAATAAATTATAATTTTATTATAAAATAAAATAATCAAAAATTAAATTTTTTAAAATTCAAAATAAATTAAATTTTAAATTTATTAATTTAGTTCCCCCCGAAACTAAACATTTTCTATTTTTATTAAAATATTTAAATTAACCTATTCTAAAAATTTTCAAAATTATATAAAAATCAAATTTATGAAAAATGAAAAAAAAAATTCCTCCCCTAATCATCAAAATTTTCAAAAATCCATAAATTTTGATAAATTTTTAACAATTTTTCACAAAATTTTTAAACGAAATAACTTTATTACACTAACAAATAATTTTTTCAAAAAAAATTATTAGATAATTTCCATATCACAATTTTTAAAAATTATTTAAATTTAAATTTCTAACAAAAAAATATAGATTTTTTTTTTATGAGCGATTTCCTTTTAAGCATTTATATAAAATTTTCAAAAATTACTCGAATTTTATGAAAATCCTAAATTTTTATACATAATTTTTTTAACTATGTAATAATTAAACTTAAAATAATTATAATTTAAATCAAAATATTGACATAATAACTTTACTTTACTAACAAATCATTTTTTTACCCTTTAAGATCACTTTTTATCCAATAAATTAAAAATTATTCGAGACAACCAAAAAATAGACAAATTTAACCAAATATTTAAAAATTACATTTTTTTGTTAGATATTTTAATTTAAATTTTTTATGAAATCTTTATTAATTTTATTTTTCTAAATCTATTTTTCACGTAATTTTTAATAGATTTAGTTAAAATAAGAATAACTTCATTTTCATGATAAATACCATAATACTTTAGAAATAATATTTCTTAATGATAATTTAATTCATTAATACTTAGGTTTTTTTTTTTTTTTTTTCATTAATTTTGAATTTTTCATTAAAAATTAACTTTATTAATAACTAATAATTTTTAATATATTATTAATAATTATAGATTAATTATAATTTAATTCTTATATAAATAAAATGTTAATATTTTAATGTTAAATTAATTATTAATAATTTATACTCTTTATATATATATTATAAATATTATTAATATATAAAATATTTATTAATATAGAAATTCTCGAAATTCACCGTCGTTTTTATATACTGATTTACTTTATATATTCTTTCTCTTTTTTTCGGGAGTACTATTATATATCCCTTAAGATACCAATATTAAATCGGTTTTTATATATTTAAAAATGTTTATTTTAACTATTTAATTAAAATTAGCACCTAGAATATTACTAATGGTACTATCCAATGTAAGATATATTTCGCCCTTATATATAAATAATTATATATTAATAAGTAATTATTAATTATTAAATATTATAGATATATATAAATAAATTCTTTAATTAAAAAGGCATAGGGTCCAAGAGAAAAACCCTATTAAAAGACAAAATTTAAATTAATACTGCTAATAAAGTATCGATTTTAGGCCATTTTTTTTTGCCCAAATTTTGACCCAAAAAATGCAAAAAATTGCAAAATTTTGCATTTTTTTCGTTTTTTTTTGAAATTTTTCAAAAAATTTGATCTTTAAAATTGACATTATTGTCTAAAAAACAATTATAACACTTGGATATAAAAACCGATGTATGAGGAAATTCCTATTAGGGCGCCTGAAGAAAGGGTCATTTTGATGAGATGAAACATGTGCAACCCACCCCTAGTTCCATCCCCGAAATTTTTGAAAAAAATGCCAAATTTCGTGAAATTTGATGAAATTTGGAAAAAATCTTCGGATTACAAAATTTTACAGGGATCGATTATTTTTTATGTGAAAAAAGGATTTATCATAAAATCTCTTTTTCCAAACTATTTTGTTAGAAAAATCAACTTTTAGAAAAAATTCTTCTTCTAGTCTAACAGAAAATTTATTTTATAGAAAATTTAAACCTTTTCTGTGAAAATAAAATTGAAAGAATAATTTTTAATTACAAAATTTTTTGATTTTTAAATATAAATCCATTTATTCAAATTTTTGTAAATTGAATTCTATTGATCCCCCCCATAGAATTCTTATACAAATTTATTAATGAGGTGATATTTAAAAATTTTAAAAATTTAAAAGTCAGTTTCTTAGTTATTCAAAATCAAAAACTAATAATTTTAAAAACTTAAACGTTGATTGTTGGACTTAGCCTCAGGATTGGTTTAGAATATTGAAATTGATCCTGAAGTAGGACGACCAAAATCAACTCAAATTTATCGGATTTGGTGTTGATCGTTGGACTTAGCCTCAGGATTGGTTTAGAATGTTGAAATTGATCCTGAAGTAGGGCACCAAAATCAACTCAAATTTATCGGGTTTGGTGTTGATTGTTGGGCTTAGCCTCAGGATTGGTTTAGAATATTGAAATTGATCCTGAAGTAGGACGACCAAAATCAACTCAAATTTATCGGATTTGGTGCTGATTGTTGGACTTAGCCTCAGGATTAGTTTAGAATGTTGAAATTGATCCTGAAGTAGGGCACCAAAATCAACTCAAATTTATCGGATTTGGTGTTGATTGTTGGACTTAGCCTCAGGATTGGTTTAGAATATTGGAATTGATCCTGAAGAAGGACGACCAAAATCAACTCAAATTTATCGGGTTTGGTGTTGATTGTTGGACTTAGCCTCAGGATTAGTTTAGAATGTTGAAATTGATCCTGAAGTAGGGCACCAAAATCAACTCAAATTTATCGGATTTGGTGTTGATTGTTGGACTTAGTCTCAGGATTGGTTTAGAATGTTGAAATTGATCCTGAAGTAGGACGACCAAAATCAACTCAAATTTATCGGGTTTGGTGTTGATTGTTGGACTTAGCCTCAGGATTGGTTTAGAATGTTGAAATTGATCCTGAAGTAGGGCACCAAAATCAACTCAAATTTATCGGATTTGGTGTTGATTGTTGGGCTTAGCCCCAGGATTGGTTTAGAATGTTGAAATTGATCCTGAAGTAGGGCACCAAAATCAACTCAAATTTATCGGATTTGGTGCTGATTGTTGGACTTAGCCTCAGGGTTAGTTTAGAATGTTGAAATTGATCCTGAAGTAGGACGACCAAAATCAACTCAAATTTATCGGGTTTGGTGTTGATTGTTGGGCTTAGCCTCAGGATTGGTTTAGAATGTTGAAATTGATCCTGAAGTAGGGCACCAAAATCAACTCAAATTTATCGGATTTGGTGTTGATTGTTGGACTTAGCCTCAGGATTGGTTTAGAATATTGAAATTGATCCTGAAGTAGGGCACCAAAATCAACTCAAATTTATCGGATTTGGTGTTGATTGTTGGACTTAGCCTCAGGATTAGTTTAGAATGTTGAAATTGATCCTGAAGTAGGACACCAAAATCAACTCAAATTTATCGGATTTGGTGTTGATTGTTGGACTTAGCCTCAGGATTGGTTTAGAATGTTGAAATTGATCCTGAAGTAGGGCACCAAAATCAACTCAAATTTATCGGATTTGGTGCTGATTGTTGGGCTTAGCCTCAGGATTGGTTTAGAATGTTGAAATTGATCCTGAAGTAGGGCACCAAAATCAACTCAAATTTATCGGATTTAGTGCTGATTGTTGGACTTAGCCTCAGGATTAGTTTAGAATGTTGAAATTGATCCTGAAGTAGGGCACCAAAATCAACTCAAATTTATCGGATTTGGTGTTGATTGTTGGACTTAGCCTCAGGATTGGTTTAGAATATTGGAATTGATCCTGAAGTAGGGCACCAAAATCAACTCAAATTTATCGGGTTTGGTGTTGATTGTTGGACTTAGCCTCAGGATTAGTTTAGAATGTTGAAATTGATCCTGAAGTAGGGCACCAAAATCAACTCAAATTTATCGGGTTTGGTGTTGATTGTTGGGCTTAGTCTCAGGATTGGTTTAGAATATTGGAATTGATCCTGAAGTAGGACGACCAAAATCAACTCAAATTTATCGGATTTGGTGCTGATTGTTGGACTTAGCCTCAGGATTAGTTTAGAATGTTGAAATTGATCCTGAAGTAGGACGACCAAAATCAACTCAAATTTATCGAATATATTTATATAAATAATCCTATTTTATAGGATTTTTTACTTTGTGAATTAATTTTTGTACACTTAAATTAATGAAAATTTAATAGTTTTTATTTAAGGTTAAAATATTAAATTTTAAATTTAACTAAATAAGTTAAATTTTTAATTGTTAATTTTTTTTTGTAATTATATTCAATAAAATTAAATTATTTCTTAGAGTTTCAAAAACTCTTGTACATCTTATACTAGAATATAAAGATAAGCTAAAGAAGCTGATGGGTTCATACCCCATTTATAAAGGTATACCCCTTTTCTTTATAATTAAAACTATAAAATTTATATTTTTAATTTTAATAATAAGAGGAACTCTTATTTCTATTTCTGCTTATTCATGAATTAATATCTGGATTGGTTTAGAATTAAACCTCTTAGCTTTTATTCCTATTATAAATTTAGATAATTTTAAGTATTCTTCTGAATCCTCCTTGAAATATTTTTTAGTTCAAGTTTCTGCATCAATTCTAGTTTTATTTTCTTTTTTAAATTCATTTATTTTAATCAATTCTATCGAGCAATTAATACCTACTTCTATATTTTTGTTTAACAGAGCTATCCTTATAAAAATAGGAGCAGCCCCTTTTCACTTTTGATACCCAGAAGTCCTAGAAGGACTAAGGTGAGCTAATGCATTATTATTAATAACTTGACAAAAAATTGCCCCAATAATTTTAATTATATATAATTTTAAATTAAACCTATTCTTTATTTTGATTATTTTGATATGTATAACCTTAGGGAGTGTAAAAACATGGAACCAAACCAGATTAAAAAAAATTCTTGCCTTATCTTCCATTAACCATATTGGTTGAATATTAAGAATAATAATATTAAATCAATCCTTATGAATATTATACTTTTTAATTTATACTTTTATTTCTTTAAATATAATCTTAATTTTTAATAAATATAAAATCTTTAACATTAAAGATCTTATAAATAATATGAATTACAATAAAACTTTAAAATTCTATTTTTTTTTAAATTTCTTTTCTCTAGGAGGAATCCCCCCCTTTTTAGGATTTTTTCCTAAGTGACTAATTCTAAAAACTTTAATTGAAAATCACTTTTATTTTCTATCTTTTATAATAATTTTTATTACTTTAATTTGTATATATATTTATATACGCTTAATACTTCAATCTTTAATAATAAAATTAAATGAAAATAAAAAATTTAATTATATTAACTCTTACTATGTAATTTTTTTAAATTGAGTGAATATTTACGGATTAATCATTTTTACTGTAATTTTTAGAATTTATTAAGGATTTAAGTTAAATAAACTAGTAACCTTCAAAGTTAAAAATAGAATTATTCTAAGCCTTAGAATAATATTCACCTATAAATTTGCAATTTATAATCATAATTGAATATAAGGCTTAATAAAGGAGAAAACTCATAATTAAATTTACAATTTAACGCTTTAATTCAGCCACTTTATCGAATAAATGATTATTTTCTACTAATCATAAAGATATTGGAACATTATACTTTTTATTTGGAATATGGGCAGGAATAGTAGGAACATCGTTAAGTATTTTAATTCGGTTAGAATTAGGAACTAGAGGAAGATTAATTGGAAACGACCAAATTTATAATATAATTGTTACAGCTCATGCTTTCATTATAATTTTCTTTATAGTAATACCTATTATAATTGGGGGTTTTGGAAATTGATTAGTTCCTTTAATAATTGGAGCTCCTGATATAGCATTTCCACGATTAAATAACATAAGATTTTGACTTTTACCCCCTGCTTTAACTCTTTTAATTTTAAGAACAATCGTAGAAATAGGGGCAGGAACAGGATGAACTGTTTACCCTCCTCTTTCTTCTAATTTAACACATAACGGGCCTTCAGTAGATTTAGTGATTTTTAGTTTACATTTAGCAGGAATTTCCTCAATTTTAGGTGCAGTAAATTTCATTTCAACTATTATAAATATACGTCCATTTGGTATAATACTTGATAAAACTCCTTTATTTGTATGATCTGTTCTTATTACAGCAATTCTTTTATTACTATCACTACCAGTTCTTGCAGGAGCAATTACTATACTATTAACTGACCGAAACTTAAATTCTTCTTTTTTTGATCCAACCGGAGGGGGAGACCCAATTTTATACCAACATTTATTTTGATTTTTTGGCCATCCTGAAGTTTATATTTTAATTCTCCCAGGATTTGGTATAATTTCCCATATTATTACACAAGAAAGAGGGAAAAAAATTGCCTTTGGTTCTTTAGGAATAATTTATGCTATATTAGCTATTGGACTTCTAGGATTTGTAGTATGAGCTCATCACATATTTACAGTGGGAATAGATGTTGATACTCGAGCTTATTTTACTTCAGCTACTATAATTATTGCAGTACCCACTGGAATTAAAATTTTTTCTTGATTAGCAACTTTACATGGAATACAATTTTACTATACACCTTCAATTTTATGAACCCTGGGATTTTTATTTTTATTTACAATTGGTGGATTAACAGGAGTAATTTTAGCTAACTCTTCCATAGATATTATTTTACATGATACCTATTATGTTGTAGCTCATTTCCATTACGTTTTATCTATAGGAGCTGTATTTGCCATTATAGCAGGATTTATCCATTGATTCCCTTTAATTACAGGATTCAATCTTAACAATAAATTATTACAAATCCAATTTTTAATTATATTTATTGGGGTAAACTTAACATTTTTTCCTCAACACTTCTTAGGACTAAGAGGAATACCTCGACGATACTCTGATTATCCTGATGCTTATTACAAATGAAATAAAATTTCTTCTATTGGATCTATAATTTCCTCTCTTAGAATAATCTTTATAATCTTAATTATTTGAGAAAGATTTTATTCAATACGTTTAAGAAAGTTTAATTCTAATGTACCCTCTTTAATTGAATGACTCCAACTTTCTCCCCCTAATGAACATTCTTATTCAGAAGTACCAATCTTAGCTCAAAAATTCTAATATGGCAGATTAGTGCATTGGATTTAAACCCCAATTATAAAGATTTACCTTTTTTTAGAAATAGCGACTTGAAAATCATATATATTTTTAGACAGAGCTTCATATTTACTGGAACAATTAAGATTTTTTCATGATCACGCCCTTTTGATCTTAATAATAATCACTTGTATTGTAACATATACCATAATGAGACTAACATTAAATGAAATTAACAATGAGTACAATATCTAGTACAATATCCAAACGAGTAATATCATATGATATTAATTATTTATCTGGTTATCTAATGTATCAGCAATATAATTGCCATCAACATAAACCATTGTCAGACAGAAGGTCTCCCCGCCAATACGTAGGAATCATAATCGAAAGTAACCCAAGGAGAATGATGTCATCAAGGGAGGATAGCGATATACCGGTTTCACCCTTATTAGGGATCATCAGTACCGCATAATCCTACCCAAGATGACAATCAAACGAAATAGCAGGCATCTTATTGAACGCTGGCAGTCGCTAGTCAGTATGAATTACTGAAGAGCGCCACCCAGCGGACAAATAACCTAACTACCTCCTCCATGAGTACCTCGAAAAAAGCAGAATCCCACGTCAACAAGGAAAATCTTCCGTTTTTCAGCCTAAGCGACATTCATATTGAAAAATAACAAAATAAAACGGCTGTTATTTGGATATAATTGATGAAATTAACAATGAGTACAATATCTAGTACAATATCCAAACGAGTAATATCATATGATATTAATTATTTATCTGGTTATCTAATGTATCAGCAATATAATTGCCATCAACATAAACCATTGTCAGACAGAAGGTCTCCCCGCCAATACGTAGGAATCATAATCGAAAGTAACCCAAGGAGAATGATGTCATCAAGGGAGGATAGCGATATACCGGTTTCACCCTTATTAGGGATCATCAGTACCGCATAATCCTACCCAAGATGACAAGATATTGTACTCATTGTTAATTTCATCAATTATATCCAAATAACAGCCGTTTTATTTTGTTATTTTTCAATATGAATGTCGCTTAGGCTGAAAAACGGAAGATTTTCCTTGTTGACGTGGGATTCTGCTTTTTCGAGGTACTCATGGAGGAGGTAGTTAGGTTATTTGTCCGCTGGGTGGCGCTCTTCAGTAATTCATACTGACTAGCGACTGCCAGCGTTCAATAAGATGCCTGCTATTTCGTTTGATTGTCATCTTGGGTAGGATTATGCGGTACTGATGATCCCTAATAAGGGTGAAACCGGTATATCGCTATCCTCCCTTGATGACATCATTCTCCTTGGGTTACTTTCGATTATGATTCCTACGTATTGGCGGGGAGACCTTCTGTCTGACAATGGTTTATGTTGATGGCAATTATATTGCTGATACATTAGATAACCAGATAAATAATTAATATCATATGATATTACTCGTTTGGATATTGTACTAGATATTGTACTCATTGTTAATTTCATCAATTATATCCAAATAACAGCCGTTTTATTTTGTAACATTAAATAATTATAACCATCGTTTTATATTAGAAGGACACAATATTGAAACAATTTGAACTATCATACCAGCATTAACTTTAATTTTTATTGCTTTTCCTTCTTTAAAATTAATTTACTTAATTGATGAAATCCGTAACCCTTTAGTTACTATTAAAACTATTGGTCATCAATGATATTGAACCTATGAATATACAGATTTTAAAAATCTTGAATTTGATTCATATTTAATTAATAATAATCAACTTTTTAATTTTCGATTACTAGAAGTTGATAATCGAACTATTTTACCATATCTTTCTCATATTCGAATTCTAACTTCATCTTCTGACGTAATTCATTCTTGAACAGTTCCTTCAACAGGAGTAAAAGTCGATGCCTCCCCAGGGCGATTAAATCAACTTAGATTTAATTTAAATCGAACTGGAATTTTTTTTGGTCAATGTTCAGAAATTTGTGGAGCAAACCATAGATTTATACCTATTTCTATTGAAAGAATTTCTCCCCAAAATTTCATTAAATGGGTAGAAAATTTTTCATTAGATGACTGAAAGATAAGTATTGGTCTCTTAAACCACTTTATAGTAATTAACGACTACTTCTAATGAAAAATTTAGTTAACCTATAACATTAGTTTGTCAAACTAAAATCATTCTCAGAATAATTTTTAATTCCTCAAACTATACCTATGGATTGGTTTTCCTTATATATTTTTATAACACTTTTATTTATTATTTTAAACATTAAAATATTTTATTCTCATAAAAAATCTCCTTTAAAAAATTTTAAATTATTAAATAAAAAACTTTCTTGAAAATGATAATAAATCTTTTTTCTTCTTTTGATCCTTCATCTTATTTTATATTACCTTTAAATTGACTAAGAATAATTATTAGTTTTTTATTTATTCCTTCTATATTCTGACTAATTCCTAATCGATTTAACTTTTTAATTCAAAATATATTAATTACTCTACATAAAGAATTCAAAATCATTACAAAAAAAAATAATACTTTAATATTTATTGTATTATTTTACTTCATTATAATTAATAACTTAATAGGGTTATTTCCTTACATTTTTACAGCCTCAAGTCATATAATTTTTACTCTATCCCTAGCTTTACCTTTATGGTTAAGATTTATATTAAATAGTTGAATTAGTCACACTTATCACTCATTTGCCCATCTAATGCCTCAAGGAACTCCTTCTATTTTAATACCTTTTATAGTATGTATTGAAACAATTAGAAATATTATTCGTCCTGGAACTCTCGCTATTCGTTTATCAGCTAATATAATTGCAGGACACCTTTTATTAACTCTTTTAGGAAACACTGGTCCTATAGTAAATTTGCTTATTTTATTAATTATTATAATTCAATTTATACTAATTTTATTAGAATCAGCAGTAGCTTTAATTCAATCTTATGTTTTTGCTATCCTTAGAACTCTTTATTCTAGAGAAAATAATTATGATAAAAAATCACCCATTTCATTTAGTAGATTATAGTCCTTGACCAATTTTAGGAGCTTTTAGAGCTATAACTGCAATAATAGGAATAATTAAATGATTCCATCTTTTTAACTCTAATTTATTTATTTTAAGAAATATAATTCTTTTACTAATTATATTTCAATGATGACGAGATGTAATTCGAGAAAGAACCTTTCAAGGAAACCACACTCTTTTAGTATCTTTTGGTTTACGATGAGGAATAATTTTATTTATTACCTCAGAGATTTTTTTCTTTGTTAGTTTTTTTTGAAGATTTTATCATATAAGATTATCTCCTTCTATCGAACTAGGAATAGCTTGACCTCCAAAAGGAATTAATACCTTTAATCCTAATGAAATCCCATTATTAAACACTATTATTCTATTAAGATCAGGCCTAAGAGTAACTTGAGCCCACCATAGATTAATAGAAAATAATTTTAATCAAACATTTCAAAGATTAATTATTACTGTTTTTCTAGGAATATATTTTTCTTTACTACAAGGAATTGAATATTTAGAAGCCCCATTTTCTATAGCCGATTCAGTTTATGGAAGAACATTCTTTATAGCTACAGGATTCCATGGTTTACATGTTATTATTGGTTCTATTTTTCTTTTAGTTTGTTTAACTCGATTAAACTTTAATCATTTTAGAAACAATCACCATTTTGGATTTGAAGCAGCAGCATGATATTGACATTTTGTAGACGTAGTATGACTATTCCTATATATATCTATTTATTGATGAGGTAGATATCTATATAGTATAAATATTACATTTGATTTCCAATCAAAAAATCTTTTAAAAGTATAGATAATATTCTTAATTTCATCTTTAATTTTAATAATTCTTAGAATTATAATAATTTTAATAATTACTGCAAATTATATCTCAATAAAAACATTTAAAGATCGAGAAAAAAGTTCTCCCTTTGAATGCGGATTTGACCCTAAAAATTCTGCACGCCTACCATTCTCAATTCACTTTTTTTTAATCGCTTTAATTTTTTTAATTTTTGATGTAGAAATTACCCTTATTATCCCTTTTATTTATAGAATAAAATATTCTAATATTATAATTATTAGCATTATATTTTTTATATTCATAGCAATCTTAATTTTAGGTTTATACCATGAATGAAAACAAGGAGCCTTAAACTGATCTTTATAGGATAATAGTTAAATTAACATTTAATTTGCATTTAAAAAATACTGTTTTTCAGTTTATCTTAAATAAGAAGCAAAATATTGCTTTTAGTTTCGACCTAAAAATTTGAATTTAAATTCCTTATTTAATTGAAACCAAACTAGAGGTAAGTCACTGTTAATGATTCCAATGAGAAACTCTCCAATTGAAGAAATATAAAAATTTAAGCTTCTAACTTAATATATAGCAATTTGTTAATATTTCTATTTATATAGTTTATCTAAAACATTATATTTTCATTATAAAAAAAGATTAATTCTTATAAATACTTAAAAAATATTTTAATTTACCTCAATATCTTCAATATTGCGCTCTATTAAGCTATTTAAGTAGAATATATAAATCAATAACAAAATAATTCAAATTAAAAATATGATTATATAAATCTTTAAACTATTTTTAAAAATATACTGAAATAAAACAGAAATTTTTTTAAAAAATTTAAATAAACCCTGACTTCCTAAGAACTCTGATCAACCCTGATCTAAAAATTTATAATTTAGTATTCCTAAATTAATAAAAAAATAATTTATTCCAAAAGTTGAAATATAAGGCAAATTCCATATTAATACTAAAAAAATTAAAATTTTTATTAAATTAGAAAAAATTAAATTATAATTTAATTTTAATAAAGAAATCTCAAAACCTATAATTACCCCAATTATTACTATAATTAAAATTAAAATTTTCATAAAAAAAGGTAATACAACTAAATTGATATCCTTAAATATAAATCATATAAGAACCGTTCCTGAAAATAATACAATAATAAATATAAATCCTATTCTATAAACTATTTCATCTCTTAATTCTTCAGTTCTATTTATTCTAAACCCACAATAATCTGTAAATATTAAATAATTTAATAAACGCACTGTATAAGAAACTGTTAATGTTAAAGAAATTAATATGATTAAATAAATTACAATATTTAATCTTATCATAGAATAAACCTCTATAATTAAATCTTTTGAGTAAAATCCAGAAAAAAAGGGAATACCACATAATGATAAATTTCTTACATTAAAATATATTACAGTTATAGGAGTTTTATAAACTAAACCTCCTATAAAACGAATATCTTGACATTCTCCTATTAAATGAATAAAATTACCTGCACATATAAATAATAAGGCTTTAAATAAAGCATGAATTAATAAATGAAAAAAAGCTAATTCATATAAACCTAATCTTAAAATAGTAACTATTAAACCTAACTGACTTAAAGTTGATAAAGCAATAATTTTTTTTAAATCATATTCAAAATTAGCTGCTAAACCTGAGATTAATATTGTTATCAATCCAATGAATATTAACACAAAAGAATAATTTTCCAATAATAAATGAAATCGAATTAATAAATAAACCCCTGCTGTTACTAAAGTTGAAGAATGTACTAATGCTGAAACAGGAGTAGGAGCAGCTATAGCTGCTGGTAATCAAGCTGAAAAAGGAATTTGTGCACTTTTAGTTAAAGCAGCAATAATAATTAACAAACCTACAATTATTATTCTTTTATCTCTATAATAATAATCAATATATAATATAAAATTTCATCTTCCAAAATTTATTATCCAAGCAATAGAAATTATTAATATTGCATCTCCTACTCGATTAGATAAAGCTGTTAATATACCAGCTGAATAAGATTTTACATTTTGATAATAAATTACTAAACAATAAGAAACTAATCCTAACCCATCTCAACCCAATAAAATTGAAATTAAATTTGGACTTAAAATTATTAATAATATAGATAGAACAAATATAAAAACTAGTATAATAAAACGATTAATAGATAAATCCTTAGATATATAAGATTTTCTATAAAAAATTACTATGGTAGAAATAAATAAAACAAAAGAAACAAATAATAAAGATATTCAATCTAAAAGAATTAATATTTCTACTTCTATTGAATTTAAATTAAAAATTCTTCACTCAATAAAATAAACCTTTCCTGTATTAAGTAAAAATAATCTAAAACAAAAAAAAAAAAAAAAAAACCTAAGTATTAATCTAGAAAAAATTACACAAAAAGATATTACTTAAAGTTAAAGTAACTTCATTGACTCCACAAATCAATATTTTATATAAACTATTTAAGTAAAAGAAAAATAAATCTCTTTTTAATAAAATTAAATTTAAAGGAACCCAATGTATGAGTAATAAAATTAATTCTCGATAAGAAATTAATTCAAAAAAATATAATCTTCTGTAAAATTTTCCATGTTGACTAAAAGAATATAAATACAAACTATAAGAAGCTCTCAAAAAAGTTATAATTATTAATATAAATATACAAATATGAGAATAATTAATTAAACTATTAATTAACAAAATTTCTCTTAACAAATTTAAAGAAGGTGGTGCAGCTATATTTCTAATTACTAACTAAAATCACCATAAAGATAAAAAAGGTACAATATTAATTGAACCTTTATTAATAAAAATACTTCGACTAACAATACGTTCATAATTTATATTTACTAAAACAAATAATCCTGAAGAACAACAGCCATGAGCTAATATTATTATTAAAGATCCAGTAATTCCTCAAGAATTAAATGTTAATAAACCTGACAATAAAAGTCCTATATGAACAACTGAAGAATAAGCAATTAAAGATTTTATATCTCTTTGACGTAAACAACTTAAAGAAACTAAAATCCCTCCTATTAAAGATAAATTAATTAAAAAAAAATTAACCTTAACTCCTAGATATATAAATATAGTTAAAAATCGAATAAGTCCATATCTTCCTAACTTTAATATCACTCCTGCTAATATTATAGACCCAGCAACTGAAGCTTCTACATGTGCTTTAGGCAATCATAAATGAAATAAAAATATCGGCATTTTAACTAAAAATACTATTATTATTATAAAATATAAAATAAAACTAAATAAATTTACATTAATATAAGTCAAATCTAATGTTTTAAACTTTGAATAATAAATAAAAATAAACAATATTATTGGTAAAGAAGCTATAATTGTATAAAAAAATATATATATTCCAGCTTGAATACGTTCAGGCTGATATCCTCAACCTAAAATCAAAATCAAAATTGGAATTAACCTAGCCTCAAAAAATATATAAAATAAAAATATATTTATAGAAGAAAAAGTTAATAATAAAAAAAGCAATAATAATAATAATAAAATACTAAATAACTCACTGAAATCTTTTAAATTAAAAAGTTTTTCTCTAGCTATAAATATTAAAAAAGAAATTCAAAACCTTAATAATAACAAAAAATATGATAAAAAATCTATACCTATAAAAAAATTTAATGAACTAAAAAATAAAAAAGAAATTTTTGAAAAAAATCAAATTCTTATTAAAATTAAATAATTTTTAATTAATCAAAATTTATTTATAAAACATAAAGGAATCATAAATACTAATATTATTAATATTATCATAAAATATTTAATGAATTAAAATAATCATTTCCATAAGAACGAATTATTGACACTAATAAAGATAATCCCAAAACTCTTTCACAAACACTTATAGTTAAAAAAACTACTACAAAATAAAATTCATAACTAAAATAAGATAAATAAAAATATATTATTATAAATAAAGTTAAAATTACTAATTCTAATCTAAGTAATGTTATTAATAAATGTTTTCGATTAATAAAAAAATTTAAAATTCTAAAAATAAACATACTTAAAAAAATTATTTCCATATTTTAATAATTTAAAAAAAATACTGGTCTTGTAAACCAGCTTTAAGATTTAATCTTTTAAAATATCAGAGGAAAACAAATATATCTTTAATCTCCAAAATTAATATTTTTTATTAAACTACCCTCTGAAATCTTAATTTTAACATTTTTAAATTTTTTGGCAATTTTTCTTACCCACCCCCTATCCTTAGGACTACTTATTTTAACTTATACAATTATAACTTGTATCATTATAGGATTAATAAGATCAAACTTTTGATTTTCATATATTTTAATATTAATTATAATTGGAGGTTTACTAATTTTATTTATTTATATAACAAGAACTGCCTCTAATGAAAAATTTAAATTTAATAAATATATTATATTTATTATAATTAGTTTATTTATAATTACTATATTTATAAATAATATAAATCTATATTTAATAAATCAAAATATTAATAATGAAATTTTACATAAAATAGATTTAATTAGAAATTTTTATTTAAATTTAAATAAATTTTTAAATTACCCAAATTCTAACATATTTTTAATTTTGATTTTTTATTTATTAATTTCAATAATTGCAGTTGTAAAAATTACTAAAGTAAAATTTGGACCGTTACGTCAATTTAAATATGAAAATACCAATACGAAAAATTAATTCTTTAACGAAAATTATTAACAACTCTTTAATCGATCTACCTACACCAAGAAATATTTCATATTTATGAAATTTTGGATCTTTATTAGGCTTGTGTTTAATAATACAAATTATTACAGGATTATTTTTATCTATACATTATTGTGCAAACGTAGATTTAGCTTTTAATAGAGTGACTCATATTTGTCGAGACGTAAATATAGGATGGTTAATACGAACTATTCATGCAAATGGAGCCTCTTTATTTTTTATATGTTTATATTTACATATTAGGCGAGGCTTATATTTTGGTTCTTACAAACTTACAGAAACTTGAATGACAGGAACTACTATTTTATTTATATCTATAGCTACAGCCTTTTTAGGTTATGTTCTTCCCTGAGGGCAAATATCTTTTTGAGGAGCAACTGTAATTACAAATTTAGTTTCTGCAATCCCTTACCTAGGAAATTCTATCGTTATTTGACTATGAGGAGGTTTTGCTGTTGACAATGCTACATTAAACCGATTTTATTCATTTCATTTTATTTTACCTTTCATTATTTCAGCTTTAATTATAATTCATTTACTATTTTTACATAACTCTGGCTCTAGTAATCCTTTAGGATCTAATTCTAATCTAGATAAAATTAGTTTTCATCCATATTTCTCCTTTAAAGATATTTTAGGTTTTCTCATTATAATATTTTTTATTTTAAATATTATTATTCTATATCCTTATATATTAAGAGATCCTGATAATTTTATCCCAGCTAATCCTCTTTCCACCCCTCCTCATATTCAACCAGAATGATATTTTTTATTTGCTTATGCAATTCTTCGCTCTATTCCCAATAAACTTGGAGGTGTAATTGCTTTAGTAATATCAATTGCTATTCTTTATTTTATACCTTTTATTAATTTCAAAATAATGAAAAGAAACAGCTTTTATTATATTAATAAAATTATATTTTGAAATTTTATCGTTACAGTTATAATTTTAACATGAATCGGAGCTAAACCAGTTGAAAATCCTTTTATTTTCATAGGACAAATTTTTACCTTAATCTATTTCATATACTTTATATTAAACTCAATTATTTACAAAATTTGAGACTGATGAATATTTAATTAATCAATGAGCTTGAAAAGCATATATTTTGAAAATATAAGAAAGAATTTAAATTTCTATTGATTTATACAAAATTTAATTAACTATATAATTAATACTATAAATAATAATCTTAATCTAAAATTTAATATAAGCATATTCAAAGAAACAGGCAAAAAAACCTTTCAAGATAAATATATTAATTTATCATATCGATAACGAGGTAAAGTCCCTCGAACCCAAATTCATATAAAAGAAAAAAATAATAATTTTAAAAAAAATATAATAGAATAAAAATCTCCTCCTATAAAAATCAACCTTCTTATTATTCTTATAAAAATAATATTAGAATATTCAGCCATAAAAATAAAAGCAAATCCAAAACTTCTATATTCAACGTTAAATCCTGAAACTAACTCTGATTCACCCTCAGAAAAATCAAAAGGAGTTCGATTAGTTTCAGCTAATCTTGAAATAAATCATATTATTCTTAGAGGAAAATTAAATATAACAAATCAAACATATTTTTGATAAAAAATAAAATCTATTAAATTTAAAGATATAATTAACACTAAAAATGATAATAAAATTAAAAATATTCTTACTTCATAAGAAATTACTTGAGCAACAGAACGAAGCCTTCCTAATAAAGAATAAATCGAATTTGAAGATCAACCCGATAATATAATTGTATACACACTAAAACTAGAAATTACAAAAAAAAACAATACAGAAAAATTAAACTTAAATAAATAACAATAAAAAGGTATTCTAATTCATAATATTAATGCTAAAATTAAATTAAAAACTGGTGATATAATATAAATTAAAATATTAGCCATATAAGGAAAAATTATTTCTTTTCTAAATAATTTAATTGCATCACTAAAAGGCTGTAAAATTCCTAAAAAACCTACTTTATTAGGGCCTTTTCGAATTTGAATATACCCTAATAACTTACGTTCTAATAAAGTTAAAAAAGCTACTCTAACTAAAATACAAATAATTATTAAAATAAAAATTATCAAAATTAAAATTATATCAATTATTATTTGTATAAAATACTTATAAAGATTCTAAATCTAACGCACTAATCTGCCAAAATAATAATTTTATTCATTTATAAAATTTTAAATCATAAACTTGGTCCTTTCGTACTAAAATTTATTAAATTATTAAAGATAGAAACCAACCTGGCTTACACCGGTTTAAACTCAGATCATGTAAAGTTTTAATGGTCGAACAGACCAAATATTTAAGCTTCTACACCTAAATTTAACTTTAATCCAACATCGAGGTCGCAATCTTTTCTTTCGATTTGAACTCTAAAAAAAAATAACGCTGTTATCCCTAAGGTAATTTATTCTTTTAATCATAAAAATGGATCAATTTTTCATAAATTAATGGTTAAAATTAAAAAAGTTAATCTAATTTTTTTATCACCCCAATCAAATTTAACAAAAATTTTAAATTTTATAATTCTTTAAATTAAAAATCTTTTATAAATTAAACTCTATAGGGTCTTCTCGTCTTTTAAAAAAATTTAAGCTTTTTAACTTAAAAATAAAATTTTTAAATAATAAAATTTAGAAAGTTATCTTCTCATCAAACCATTCATACAAGCTTTCAATTAAAAAACTAATGATTATGCTACCTTTGCACAGTCAAAATACTGCGGCCCTTCAAATTTTATTCAGTGGGCAGGTCCTACTTTAAATTATAATCAAAAAGAGATGTTTTTATTAAACAGGTGAAAGATATTTTTGCCTAATTACTTAATTATACCTTTCGTAATTACTTATATTTTTACAAAATAATTAATACTAATTTTATCATTATTTCAATATAATTTTTATTATTAAATTTACTTTAATAAAAAAATTAAATTAATATATAAATATTTTTAATTAAATAACAAATTTTAACAAACTTCAAATAGTAAAAATTTCTAATTCTATAAATTATTAATTTATAATATTTAATTATAATAATTTAATTTTAAGCTTATCCCTAAAACTATTAAAATAAAAATTCAAAAAATTAAAAATTAAATTTTTATAATTTTTATAATGAATTAAATTCTTTTCTTAAAAAACTAGATATATTTAAAAACGAATAACGTTTCATTACTATATAATTATTATAAATATTTATTAAACAATAATATTTATAACTGTATAGCTCTTTTAAATTCGAGATAAATATATAAATATTAAATTTTTAATAAACCCTGATACACAAGGTACACAATATTGTTTCTTTTATAAATTTATATAATTTTCCTTTTCAGTACTATTAATCTATCATAAAATAAAATTTTTCTTAATCTAATAAAAATACTAATTATTTAATAAAATTATATATATATATATATATATATATATATATATATATATTAATTAAATAAATTTTAAAATTCAATTTAAATTATTTATTATCTTCTTAATGTAAATAAGATGCTTATTCAAGCTCTAAACTGACATTCTAGAATCACTTTCCAGTAAATCTACTATGTTACGACTTATTCCATATTAGATGAAAGCGACGGGCAATATGTGCATATTTTAGTACTAAATCATTAAAAATAAAAATATTTAATTACAATCAAATCCAATTTCATAAAACTTTTAAAATATATAAATCCATAAATATAATTTAATGTAACCCATTTCTACTTTAATATAAACTTCACCTTGATCTGATTTAAATTTTTAAAAAATATCTAAATATTAATTTCTAAAAAAATATTTAACAACGACGATATAAAAGTTTCTAACTAAAGTAATTTTAATCGTGGATTATCGTTTATAGAACAGGTTCCTCTGAAAAGTAAAAATACCGCCAAATCATTTAGCTTTAAAGAACTTAACTATTAATCACTTAACTTTATAATTTACTTAATTAATAATAGGGTATCTAATCCTAGTTTATTATAATAATTTCTTAACCTCAAAAAAACATAATTAAAAATATTAATAAATTAAAATTTCACCTTAAAACTTAAAATTTCTTTTTTAATTTTTAATTCTATTAATTAAAGCTAATAAATATATATTATATTTTTTGTATAACCGCTGCTGCTGGCACAAAAATTGCAAATACTAAATCTTATCACTAATTCTAAATTTTTTTAATAATTAAAAATATACACTACTAATTTATTAAATTTAAAACAATATTCATATAAATCTTGAATGAATATATATATCTAATACCATAATCAAATATCTAATTAACTAAAACCCAAAAAAGACTACATTTAGTTAAAATTTATTTCAAACAAAAAAAAATTAACTTTATTTAGAAATAATAATAATTAAATTAAATTTAAAAAATTAAATTATTAAAACTAATAATTTTAAAAACTTTATGTTAACAAATCTTTGTAACTTCCTCCCGTCAAAAGCGTCCCCTTAGATAATAACCAAACCTTAAACTTTTTAACTCTAAATTAAAAAATTTTCCCCCAAGGATTTACAAGTTATACCCTTAAATTTAGTGCTACCCTACTCACTAAATCCAATACTAAACAATTTAAATTGTAACAATTCTTATTGCCGACTGTTATAGCTTTATTCAAATTTAATTTTAATAAAATAAATTTTGTAATAAACTGAAGCCTACCAAATATCAAAAATATTTTAAATTATCGGATTTGAAAAATTCTTAATAAATACAATAATTTTTAAAAAATAAATTATAATTATAAAAACTTTATGTTAACAAATCTTTGTAACTTCCTCCCGTCAAAAACGTCCCCTTAGATAATAACCAAACCTTAAACTTTTTAACTCTAAATTAAAAAATTTTCCCCCAAGGATTTACAAGTTATACCCTTAAATTTAGTGCTACCCTACTCACTAAATCCAATACTAAACAATATAAATTGTAACAATTCTTATTGCCGACTGTTATAGCTTTATTCAAATTTAATTTTAATGAAATAAATTTTGTAATAAACTGAAGCCTACCAAATATCAAAAATATTTTAAATTATCGGATTTAAAAAATTCTTAATAAATACAATAATTTTTAAAAAATAAATTATAATTATAAAAACTTTATGTTAACAAATCTTTGTAACTTCCTCCCGTCAAAAACGTCCCCTTAGATAATAACCAAACCTTAAACTTTTTAACTCTAAATTAAAAAATTTTCCCCCAAGGATTTACAAGTTATACCCTTAAATTTAGTGCTACCCTACTCACTAAATCCAATACTAAACAATATAAATTGTAACAATTCTTATTGCCGACTGTTATAGCTTTATTCAAATTTAATTTTAATAAAATAAATTTTGTAATAAACTGAAGCCTACCAAATATCAAAAATATTTTAAATTATCGGATTTAAAAAATTCTTGATAAATACAATAATTTTAAAAAAATAAATTATAATTTTATTATAAAATAAAATAATCAAAAATTAAATTTTTTAAAATTCAAAATAAATTTAAATTTAAATTTATTAATTTAGTTCCCCCCGAAACTAAACATTTTCTATTTTTATTAAAATATTTAAATTAACCTATTCTAAAAATTTTCAAAATTATATAAAAATCAAATTTATGAAAAATGAAAAAAAAAATTCCTCCCCTAATCATCAAAATTTTCAAAAATCCATAAATTTTGATAAATTTTTAACAATTTTTCACAAAATTTTTAAACGAAATAACTTTATTACACTAACAAATAATTTTTTCAAAAAAAATTATTAGATAATTTCCATATCACAATTTTTAAAAATTATTTAAATTTAAATTTCTAACAAAAAAATATAGATTTTTTTTTTATGAGCGATTTCCTTTTAAGCATTTATATAAAATTTTCAAAAATTACTCGAATTTTATGAAAATCCTAAATTTTCATACATAATTTTTTTAACTATGTAATAATTAAACTTAAAATAATTATAATTTAAATCAAAATATTGACATAATAACTTTACTTTACTAACAAATCATTTTTTTACCCTTTAAGATCACTTTTTATCCAATAAATTAAAAATTATTCGAGACAACCAAAAAATAGACAAATTTAACCAAATATTTAAAAATTACATTTTTTTGTTAGATATTTTAATTTAAATTTTTTATGAAATCTTTATTAATTTTATTTTTCTAAATCTATTTTTCACGTAATTTTTAATAGATTTAGTTAAAATAAGAATAACTTCATCTTCATGATAAATACCATAATACTTTAGAAATAATATTTCTTAATGATAATTTAATTCATTAATACTTAGGTTTTTTTTTTTTTTTTTTCATTAATTTTGAATTTTTCATTAAAAATTAACTTTATTAATAACTAATAATTTTTAATATATTATTAATAATTATAGATTAATTATAATTTAATTCTTATATAAATAAAATGTTAATATTTTAATGTTAAATTAATTATTAATAATTTATACTCTTTATATATATATTATAAATATTATTAATATATAAAATATTTATTAATATAGAAATTCTCGAAATTCACCTTCGTTTTTATATACTGATTTACTTTATATATTCTTTCTCTTTTTTTCGGGAGTACTATTATATATCCCTTAAGATACCAATATTAAATCGGTTTTTATATATTTAAAAATGTTTATTTTAACTATTTAATTAAAATTAGCACCTAGAATATTACTAATGGTACTATCCAATGTAAGATATATTTCGCCCTTATATATAAATAATTATATATTAATAAGTAATTATTAATTATTAAATATTATAGATATATATAAATAAATTCTTTAATTAAAAAGGCATAGGGTCCAAGAGAAAAACCCTATTAAAAGACAAAATTTAAATTAATACTGCTAATAAAGTATCGATTTTAGGCCATTTTTTTTTGCCCAAATTTTGACCCAAAAAATGCAAAAAATTGCAAAATTTTGCATTTTTTTCGTTTTTTTTTGAAATTTTTCAAAAAATTTGATCTTTAAAATTGACATTATTGTCTAAAAAACAATTATAACACTTGGATATAAAAACCGATGTATGAGGAAGTTCCTATTAGGGCGCCTGAAGAAAGGGTCATTTTGATGAGATGAAACATGTGCAACCCACCCCTAGTTCCATCCCCGAAATTTTTGAAAAAAATGCCAAATTTCGTGAAATTTGATGAAATTTGGAAAAAATCTTCGGATTACAAAATTTTACAGGGATCGATTATTTTTTATGTGAAAAAAGGATTTATCATAAAATCTCTTTTTCCAAACTATTTTGTTAGAAAAATCAACTTTTAGAAAAAATTCTTCTTCTAGTCTAACAGAAAATTTATTTTATAGAAAATTTAAACCTTTTCTGTGAAAATAAAATTGAAAGAATAATTTTTAATTACAAAATTTTTTGATTTTTAAATATAAATCCATTTATTCAAATTTTTGTAAATTGAATTCTATTGATCCCCCCCCATAGAATTCTTATACAAATTTATTAATAAGGTGATATTTAAAAATTTTAAAAATTTAAAAGTCAGTTTCTTAGTTATTCAAAATCAAAAACTAATAATTTTAAAAACTTAAACGTTGATTGTTGGACTTAGCCTCAGGATTGGTTTAGAATATTGAAATTGATCCTGAAGTAGGACGACCAAAATCAACTCAAATTTATCGGATTTGGTGTTGATTGTTGGACTTAGCCTCAGGATTGGTTTAGAATGTTGAAATTGATCCTGAAGTAGGGCACCAAAATCAACTCAAATTTATCGGGTTTGGTGTTGATTGTTGGACTTAACCTCAGGATTGGTTTAGAATGTTAAATTGATCCTGAAGTAGGACGACCAAAATCAACTCAAATTTATCGGATTTGGTGCTGATTGTTGGACTTAGCCTCAGGATTAGTTTAGAATGTTGAAATTGATCCTGAAGTAGGGCACCAAAATCAACTCAAATTTATCGGATTTGGTGTTGATTGTTGGACTTAGCCTCAGGATTGGTTTAGAATGTTGAAATTGATCCTGAAGTAGGACACCAAAATCAACTCAAATTTATCGGATTTGGTATTGATTGTTGGGCTTAGCCTCAGGATTGGTTTAGAATGTTGAAATTGATCCTGAAGTAGGGCACCAAAATCAACTCAAATTTATCGGATTTGGTATTGATTGTTGGGCTTAGCCTCAGGATTGGTTTAGAATATTGGAATTGATCCTGAAGAAGGGCACCAAAATCAACTCAAATTTATCGGATTTGGTGCTGATTGTTGGACTTAGCCTCAGGGTTAGTTTAGAATGTTGAAATTGATCCTGAAGTAGGACGACCAAAATCAACTCAAATTTATCGGATTTGGTGTTGATTGTTGGGCTTAGCCTCAGGATTGGTTTAGAATGTTGAAATTGATCCTGAAGTAGGGCACCAAAATCAACTCAAATTTATCGGATTTGGTATTGATTGTTGGGCTTAGCCTCAGGATTGGTTTAGAATATTGGAATTGATCCTGAAATAGGACGACCAAAATCAACTCAAATTTATCGGATTTGATGTTGATTGTTGGGCTTAGTCTCAGGATTGGTTTAGAATGTTGAAATTGATCCTGAAGTAGGGCACCAAAATCAACTCAAATTTATCGGATTTGGTGCTGATTGTTGGACTTAGCCTCAGGATTGGTTTAGAATGTTGAAATTGATCCTGAAGTAGGGCACCAAAATCAACTCAAATTTATCGGATTTGGTGCTGATTGTTGGACTTAGCCTCAGGATTAGTTTAGAATGTTGAAATTGATCCTGAAGTAGGGCACCAAAATCAACTCAAATTTATCGGATTTGGTGTTGATTGTTGGACTTAGCCTCAGGATTGGTTTAGAATGTTGAAATTGATCCTGAAGTAGGGCACCAAAATCAACTCAAATTTATCGGATTTGGTATTGATTGTTGGGCTTAGTCTCAGGATTGGTTTAGAATGTTGAAATTGATCCTGAAGTAGGGCACCAAAATCAACTCAAATTTATCGGATTTGGTATTGATTGTTGGGCTTAGTCTCAGGATTGGTTTAGAATATTGGAATTGATCCTGAAGTAGGACGACTAAAATCAACTCAAATTTATCGGGTTTGGTGTTGATTGTTGGACTTAGCCTCAGGATTGGTTTAGAATGTTGAAATTGATCCTGAAGTAGGACGACCAAAGTCAACTCAAATTTATCGAATATATTTATATAAATAATCCTATTTTATAGGATTTTTTACTTTGTGAATTAATTTTTGTACACTTAAATTAATGAAAATTTAATAGTTTTTATTTAAGGTTAAAATATTAAATTTTAAATTTAACTTAATAAGTTAAATTTTTAATTGTTAATTTTTTTTTGTAATTATATTCAATAAAATTAAATTATTTCTTAGAGTTTCAAAAACTCTTGTACATCTTATACTAGAATATAAAGATAAGCTAAAGAAGCTGATGGGTTCATACCCCATTTATAAAGGTATACCCCTTTTCTTTATAATTAAAACTATAAAATTAATATTTTTAATTTTAATAATAAGAGGAACTCTTATTTCTATTTCTGCTTATTCATGAATTAATATCTGGATTGGTTTAGAATTGAACCTCTTAGCTTTTATTCCTATTATAAATTTAGATAATTTTAAGTATTCTTCTGAATCCTCCTTGAAATATTTTTTAGTTCAAGTTTCTGCATCAATTCTAGTTTTATTTTCTTTTTTAAATTCATTTATTTTAATCAATTCTATCGAGCAAATAATACCTACTTCTATATTTTTGTTTAACAGAGCTATCCTTATAAAAATAGGAGCAGCCCCTTTTCACTTTTGATACCCAGAAGTCCTAGAAGGACTAAGATGAGCTAATGCATTATTATTAATAACTTGACAAAAAATTGCCCCAATAATTTTAATTATATATAATTTTAAATTAAACCTATTCTTTATTTTGATTATTTTGATATGTATAACCTTAGGGAGTGTAAAAACATGGAACCAAACCAGATTAAAAAAAATTCTTGCCTTATCTTCCATTAACCATATTGGTTGAATATTAAGAATAATAATATTAAATCAATCCTTATGAATATTATACTTTTTAATTTATACTTTTATTTCTTTAAATATAATCTTAATTTTTAATAAATTTAAAATCTTTAACATTAAAGATCTTATAAATAATATGAATTACAATAAAACTTTAAAATTCTATTTTTTTTTAAATTTCTTTTCTCTAGGAGGAATCCCCCCCTTTTTAGGATTTTTTCCTAAGTGACTAATTCTAAAAACTTTAATTGAAAATCACTTTTATTTTCTATCTTTTATAATAATTTTTATTACTTTAATTTGTATATATATTTATATACGCTTAATACTTCAATCTTTAATAATAAAATTAAATGAAAATAAAAAATTTAATTATATTAACTCTTACTATGTAATTTTTTTAAATTGAGTGAATATTTACGGATTAATCATTTTTACTGTAATTTTTAGAATTTATTAAGGATTTAAGTTAAATAAACTAGTAACCTTCAAAGTTAAAAATAGAATTATTCTAAGCCTTAGAATAATATTCACCTATAAATTTGCAATTTATAATCATAATTGAATATAAGGCTTAATAAAGGAGAAAACTCATAATTAAATTTACAATTTAACGCTTTAATTCAGCCACTTTATCGAATAAATGATTATTTTCTACTAATCATAAAGATATTGGAACATTATACTTTTTATTTGGAATATGGGCAGGAATAGTAGGAACATCGTTAAGTATTTTAATTCGGTTAGAATTAGGAACTAGAGGAAGATTAATTGGAAACGACCAAATTTATAATATAATTGTTACAGCTCATGCTTTCATTATAATTTTCTTTATAGTAATACCTATTATAATTGGGGGTTTTGGAAATTGATTAGTTCCTTTAATAATTGGAGCTCCTGATATAGCATTTCCACGATTAAATAACATAAGATTTTGACTTTTACCCCCTGCTTTAACTCTTTTAATTTTAAGAACAATCGTAGAAATAGGGGCAGGAACAGGATGAACTGTTTACCCTCCTCTTTCTTCTAATTTAACACATAACGGGCCTTCAGTAGATTTAGTGATTTTTAGTTTACATTTAGCAGGAATTTCCTCAATTTTAGGTGCAGTAAATTTCATTTCAACTATTATAAATATACGTCCATTTGGTATAATACTTGATAAAACTCCTTTATTTGTATGATCTGTTCTTATTACAGCAATTCTTTTATTACTATCACTACCAGTTCTTGCAGGAGCAATTACTATACTATTAACTGACCGAAACTTAAATTCTTCTTTTTTTGATCCAACCGGTGGGGGAGACCCAATTTTATACCAACATTTATTTTGATTTTTTGGCCATCCTGAAGTTTATATTTTAATTCTCCCAGGATTTGGTATAATTTCCCATATTATTACACAAGAAAGAGGGAAAAAAATTGCCTTTGGTTCTTTAGGAATAATTTATGCTATATTAGCTATTGGACTTCTAGGATTTGTAGTATGAGCTCATCACATATTTACAGTGGGAATAGATGTTGATACTCGAGCTTATTTTACTTCAGCTACTATAATTATTGCAGTACCCACTGGAATTAAAATTTTTTCTTGATTAGCAACTTTACATGGAATACAATTTTACTATACACCTTCAATTTTATGAACCCTGGGATTTTTATTTTTATTTACAATTGGTGGATTAACAGGAGTAATTTTAGCTAACTCTTCCATAGATATTATTTTACATGATACCTATTATGTTGTAGCTCATTTCCATTACGTTTTATCTATAGGAGCTGTATTTGCCATTATAGCAGGATTTATCCATTGATTCCCTTTAATTACAGGATTCAATCTTAACAATAAATTATTACAAATCCAATTTTTAATTATATTTATTGGGGTAAACTTAACATTTTTTCCTCAACACTTCTTAGGACTAAGAGGAATACCTCGACGATACTCTGATTACCCTGATGCTTATTACAAATGAAATAAAATTTCTTCTATTGGATCTATAATTTCCTCTCTTAGAATAATCTTTATAATCTTAATTATTTGAGAAAGATTTTATTCAATACGTTTAAGAAAGTTTAATTCTAATGTACCCTCTTTAATTGAATGACTCCAACTTTCTCCCCCTAATGAACATTCTTATTCAGAAGTACCAATCTTAGCTCAAAAATTCTAATATGGCAGATTAGTGCATTGGATTTAAACCCCAATTATAAAGATTTACCTTTTTTTAGAAATAGCGACTTGAAAATCATATATATTTTTAGACAGAGCTTCATATTTACTGGAACAATTAAGATTTTTTCATGATCACGCCCTTTTAATCTTAATAATAATCACTTGTATTGTAACATATACCATAATGAGACTAACATTAAATAATTATAACCATCGTTTTATATTAGAAGGACACAATATTGAAACAATTTGAACTATCATACCAGCATTAACTTTAATTTTTATTGCTTTTCCTTCTTTAAAATTAATTTACTTAATTGATGAAATCCGTAACCCTTTAGTTACTATTAAAACTATTGGTCATCAATGATATTGAACCTATGAATATACAGATTTTAAAAATCTTGAATTTGATTCATATTTAATTAATAATAATCAACTTTTTAATTTTCGATTACTAGAAGTTGATAATCGAACTATTTTACCATATCTTTCTCATATTCGAATTCTAACTTCATCTTCTGACGTAATTCATTCTTGAACAGTTCCTTCAACAGGAGTAAAAGTCGATGCCTCCCCAGGGCGATTAAATCAACTTAGATTTAATTTAAATCAAACTGGAATTTTTTTTGGTCAATGTTCAGAAATTTGTGGAGCAAACCATAGATTTATACCTATTTCTATTGAAAGAATTTCTCCCCAAAATTTCATTAAATGGGTAGAAAATTTTTCATTAGATGACTGAAAGATAAGTATTGGTCTCTTAAACCACTTTATAGTAATTAACGACTACTTCTAATGAAAAATTTAGTTAACCTATAACATTAGTTTGTCAAACTAAAATCATTCTCAGAATAATTTTTAATTCCTCAAACTATACCTATGGATTGGTTTTCCTTATATATTTTTATAACACTTTTATTTATTATTTTAAACATTAAAATATTTTATTCTCATAAAAAATCTCCTTTAAAAAATTTTAAATTATTAAATAAAAAACTTTCTTGAAAATGATAATAAATCTTTTTTCTTCTTTTGATCCTTCATCTTATTTTATATTACCTTTAAATTGACTAAGAATAATTATTAGTTTTTTATTTATTCCTTCTATATTCTGACTAATTCCTAATCGATTTAACTTTTTAATTCAAAATATATTAATTACTCTACATAAAGAATTCAAAATCATTACAAAAAAAAATAATACTTTAATATTTATTGTATTATTTTACTTCATTATAATTAATAACTTAATAGGGTTATTTCCTTACATTTTTACAGCCTCAAGTCATATAATTTTTACTCTATCCCTAGCTTTACCTTTATGGTTAAGATTTATATTAAATAGTTGAATTAGTCACACTTATCACTCATTTGCCCATCTAATGCCTCAAGGAACTCCTTCTATTTTAATACCTTTTATAGTATGTATTGAAACAATTAGAAATATTATTCGTCCTGGAACTCTCGCTATTCGTTTATCAGCTAATATAATTGCAGGACACCTTTTATTAACTCTTTTAGGAAACACTGGTCCTATAGTAAATTTGCTTATTTTATTAATTATTATAATTCAATTTATACTAATTTTATTAGAATCAGCAGTAGCTTTAATTCAATCTTATGTTTTTGCTATCCTTAGAACTCTTTATTCTAGAGAAAATAATTATGATAAAAAATCACCCATTTCATTTAGTAGATTATAGTCCTTGACCAATTTTAGGAGCTTTTAGAGCTATAACTGCAATAATAGGAATAATTAAATGATTCCATCTTTTTAACTCTAATTTATTTATTTTAAGAAATATAATTCTTTTACTAATTATATTTCAATGATGACGAGATGTAATTCGAGAAAGAACCTTTCAAGGAAACCACACTCTTTTAGTATCTTTTGGTTTACGATGAGGAATAATTTTATTTATTACCTCAGAGATTTTTTTCTTTGTTAGTTTTTTTTGAAGATTTTATCATATAAGATTATCTCCTTCTATCGAACTAGGAATAGCTTGACCTCCAAAAGGAATTAATACCTTTAATCCTAATGAAATCCCATTATTAAACACTATTATTCTATTAAGATCAGGCCTAAGAGTAACTTGAGCCCACCATAGATTAATAGAAAATAATTTTAATCAAACATTTCAAAGATTAATTATTACTGTTTTTCTAGGAATATATTTTTCTTTACTACAAGGAATTGAATATTTAGAAGCCCCATTTTCTATAGCCGATTCAGTTTATGGAAGAACATTCTTTATAGCTACAGGATTCCATGGTTTACATGTTATTATTGGTTCTATTTTTCTTTTAGTTTGTTTAACTCGATTAAACTTTAATCATTTTAGAAACAATCACCATTTTGGATTTGAAGCAGCAGCATGATATTGACATTTTGTAGACGTAGTATGACTATTCCTATATATATCTATTTATTGATGAGGTAGATATCTATATAGTATAAATATTACATTTGATTTCCAATCAAAAAATCTTTTAAAAGTATAGATAATATTCTTAATTTCATCTTTAATTTTAATAATTCTTAGAATTATAATAATTTTAATAATTACTGCAAATTATATCTCAATAAAAACATTTAAAGATCGAGAAAAAAGTTCTCCCTTTGAATGCGGATTTGACCCTAAAAATTCTGCACGCCTACCATTCTCAATTCACTTTTTTTTAATCGCTTTAATTTTTTTAATTTTTGATGTAGAAATTACCCTTATTATCCCTTTTATTTATAGAATAAAATATTCTAATATTATAATTATTAGCATTATATTTTTTATATTCATAGCAATCTTAATTTTAGGTTTATACCATGAATGAAAACAAGGAGCCTTAAACTGATCTTTATAGGATAATAGTTAAATTAACATTTAATTTGCATTTAAAAAATACTGTTTTTCAGTTTATCTTAAATAAGAAGCAAAATATTGCTTTTAGTTTCGACCTAAAAATTTGAATTTAAATTCCTTATTTAATTGAAACCAAACTAGAGGTAAGTCACTGTTAATGATTCCAATGAGAAACTCTCCAATTAAAGAAATATAAAAATTCAAGCTTCTAACTTAATATATAGCAATTTGTTAATATTTCTATTTATATAGTTTATCTAAAACATTATATTTTCATTATAAAAAAAGATTAATTCTTATAAATACTTAAAAAATATTTTAATTTACCTCAATATCTTCAATATTGCGCTCTATTAAGCTATTTAAGTAGAATATATAAATCAATAACAAAATAATTCAAATTAAAAATATGATTATATAAATCTTTAAACTATTTTTAAAAATATACTGAAATAAAACAGAAATTTTTTTAAAAAATTTAAATAAACCCTGACTTCCTAAGAACTCTGATCAACCCTGATCTAAAAATTTATAATTTAGTATTCCTAAATTAATAAAAAAATAATTTATTCCAAAAGTTGAAATATAAGGCAAATTCCATATTAATACTAAAAAAATTAAAATTTTTATTAAATTAGAAAAAATTAAATTATAATTTAATTTTAATAAAGAAATCTCAAAACCTATAATTACCCCAATTATTACTATAATTAAAATTAAAATTTTCATAAAAAAAGGTAATACAACTAAATTGATATCCTTAAATATAAATCATATAAGAACCGTTCCTGAAAATAATACAATAATAAATATAAATCCTATTCTATAAACTATTTCATCTCTTAATTCTTCAGTTCTATTTATTCTAAACCCACAATAATCTGTAAATATTAAATAATTTAATAAACGCACTGTATAAGAAACTGTTAATGTTAAAGAAATTAATATGATTAAATAAATTACAATATTTAATCTTATCATAGAATAAACCTCTATAATTAAATCTTTTGAGTAAAATCCAGAAAAAAAGGGAATACCACATAATGATAAATTTCTTACATTAAAATATATTACAGTTATAGGAGTTTTATAAACTAAACCTCCTATAAAACGAATATCTTGACATTCTCCTATTAAATGAATAAAATTACCTGCACATATAAATAATAAGGCTTTAAATAAAGCATGAATTAATAAATGAAAAAAAGCTAATTCATATAAACCTAATCTTAAAATAGTAACTATTAAACCTAACTGACTTAAAGTTGATAAAGCAATAATTTTTTTTAAATCATATTCAAAATTAGCTGCTAAACCTGAGATTAATATTGTTATCAATCCAATGAATATTAACACAAAAGAATAATTTTCCAATAATAAATGAAATCGAATTAATAAATAAACCCCTGCTGTTACTAAAGTTGAAGAATGTACTAATGCTGAAACAGGAGTAGGAGCAGCTATAGCTGCTGGTAATCAAGCTGAAAAAGGAATTTGTGCACTTTTAGTTAAAGCAGCAATAATAATTAACAAACCTACAATTATTATTCTTTTATCTCTATAATAATAATCAATATATAATATAAAATTTCATCTTCCAAAATTTATTATCCAAGCAATAGAAATTATTAATATTGCATCTCCTACTGGATTAGATAAAGCTGTTAATATACCAGCTGAATAAGATTTTACATTTTGATAATAAATTACTAAACAATAAGAAACTAATCCTAACCCATCTCAACCCAATAAAATTGAAATTAAATTTGGACTTAAAATTATTAATAATATAGATAGAACAAATATAAAAACTAGTATAATAAAACGATTAATAGATAAATCCTTAGATATATAAGATTTTCTATAAAAAATTACTATGGTAGAAATAAATAAAACAAAAGAAACAAATAATAAAGATATTCAATCTAAAAGAATTAATATTTCTACTTCTATTGAATTTAAATTAAAAATTCTTCACTCAATAAAATAAACCTTTCCTGTATTAAGTAAAAATAATCTAAAACAAAAAAAAAAAAAAACCTAAGTATTAATCTAGAAAAAATTACACAAAAAGATATTACTTAAAGTTAAAGTAACTTCATTGACTCCACAAATCAATATTTTATATAAACTATTTAAGTAAAAGAAAAATAAATCTCTTTTTAATAAAATTAAATTTAAAGGAACCCAATGTATGAGTAATAAAATTAATTCTCGATAAGAAATTAATTCAAAAAAATATAATCTTCTGTGAAATTTTCCATGTTGACTAAAAGAATATAAATACAAACTATAAGAAGCTCTCAAAAAAGTTATAATTATTAATATAAATATACAAATATGAGAATAATTAATTAAACTATTAATTAACAAAATTTCTCTTAACAAATTTAAAGAAGGTGGTGCAGCTATATTTCTAATTACTAACAAAAATCACCATAAAGATAAAAAAGGTACAATATTAATTAAACCTTTATTAATAAAAATACTTCGACTAACAATACGTTCATAATTTATATTTACTAAAACAAATAATCCTGAAGAACAACAGCCATGAGCTAATATTATTATTAAAGATCCAGTAATTCCTCAAGAATTAAATGTTAATAAACCTGACAATAAAAGTCCTATATGAACAACTGAAGAATAAGCAATTAAAGATTTTATATCTCTTTGACGTAAACAACTTAAAGAAACTAAAATCCCTCCTATTAAAGATAAATTAATTAAAAAAAAATTAACCTTAACTCCTAGATATATAAATATAGTTAAAAATCGAATAAGTCCATATCTTCCTAACTTTAATATCACTCCTGCTAATATTATAGACCCAGCAACTGAAGCTTCTACATGTGCTTTAGGCAATCATAAATGAAATAAAAATATCGGCATTTTAACTAAAAATACTATTATTATTATAAAATATAAAATAAAACTAAATAAATTTACATTAATATAAGTCAAATCTAATGTTTTAAACTTTGAATAATAAATAAAAATAAACAATATTATTGGTAAAGAAGCTATAATTGTATAAAAAAATATATATATTCCAGCTTGAATACGTTCAGGCTGATATCCTCAACCTAAAATCAAAATCAAAATTGGAATTAACCTAGCCTCAAAAAATATATAAAATAAAAATATATTTATAGAAGAAAAAGTTAATAATAAAAAAAGCAATAATAATAATAATAAAATACTAAATAACTCACTGAAATCTTTTAAATTAAAAAGTTTTTCTCTAGCTATAAATATTAAAAAAGAAATTCAAAACCTTAATAATAACAAAAAATATGATAAAAAATCTATACCTATAAAAAAATTTAATGAACTAAAAAATAAAAAAGAAATTTTTGAAAAAAATCAAATTCTTATTAAAATTAAATAATTTTTAATTAATCAAAATTTATTTATAAAACATAAAGGAATCATAAATACTAATATTATTAATATTATCATAAAATATTTAATGAATTAAAATAATCATTTCCATAAGAACGAATTATTGACACTAATAAAGATAATCCCAAAACTCTTTCACAAACACTTATAGTTAAAAAAACTACTACAAAATAAAATTCATAACTAAAATAAGATAAATAAAAATATATTATTATAAATAAAGTTAAAATTACTAATTCTAATCTAAGTAATGTTATTAATAAATGTTTTCGATTAATAAAAAAATTTAAAATTCTAAAAATAAACATACTTAAAAAAATTATTTCCATATTTTAATAATTTAAAAAAAATACTGGTCTTGTAAACCAGCTTTAAGATTTAATCTTTTAAAATATCAGAGGAAAACAAATATATCTTTAATCTCCAAAATTAATATTTTTTATTAAACTACCCTCTGAAATCTTAATTTTAACATTTTTAAATTTTTTGGCAATTTTTCTTACCCACCCCCTATCCTTAGGACTACTTATTTTAACTTATACAATTATAACTTGTATCATTATAGGATTAATAAGATCAAACTTTTGATTTTCATATATTTTAATATTAATTATAATTGGAGGTTTACTAATTTTATTTATTTATATAACAAGAACTGCCTCTAATGAAAAATTTAAATTTAATAAATATATTATATTTATTATAATTAGTTTATTTATAATTACTATATTTATAAATAATATAAATCTATATTTAATAAATCAAAATATTAATAATGAAATTTTACATAAAATAGATTTAATTAGAAATTTTTATTTAAATTTAAATAAATTTTTAAATTACCCAAATTCTAACATATTTTTAATTTTGATTTTTTATTTATTAATTTCAATAATTGCAGTTGTAAAAATTACTAAAGTAAAATTTGGACCGTTACGTCAATTTAAGTATGAAAATACCAATACGAAAAATTAATTCTTTAACGAAAATTATTAACAACTCTT
This sequence comes from Harmonia axyridis, assembly GCF_914767665.1. Lineage (NCBI taxonomy): Eukaryota > Metazoa > Arthropoda > Insecta > Coleoptera > Coccinellidae > Harmonia > Harmonia axyridis. The sequence continues at coordinate 22,157,306 of NC_059508.1, read as the reverse complement.
TAATCGATCTACCTACACCAAGAAATATTTCATATTTATGAAATTTTGGATCTTTATTAGGCTTGTGTTTAATAATACAAATTATTACAGGATTATTTTTATCTATACATTATTGTGCAAACGTAGATTTAGCTTTTAATAGAGTGACTCATATTTGTCGAGACGTAAATATAGGATGGTTAATACGAACTATTCATGCAAATGGAGCCTCTTTATTTTTTATATGTTTATATTTACATATTAGGCGAGGCTTATATTTTGGTTCTTACAAACTTACAGAAACTTGAATGACAGGAACTACTATTTTATTTATATCTATAGCTACAGCCTTTTTAGGTTATGTTCTTCCCTGAGGGCAAATATCTTTTTGAGGAGCAACTGTAATTACAAATTTAGTTTCTGCAATCCCTTACCTAGGAAATTCTATCGTTATTTGACTATGAGGAGGTTTTGCTGTTGACAATGCTACATTAAACCGATTTTATTCATTTCATTTTATTTTACCTTTCATTATTTCAGCTTTAATTATAATTCATTTACTATTTTTACATAACTCTGGCTCTAGTAATCCTTTAGGATCTAATTCTAATCTAGATAAAATTAGTTTTCATCCATATTTCTCCTTTAAAGATATTTTAGGTTTTCTCATTATAATATTTTTTATTTTAAATATTATTATTCTATATCCTTATATATTAAGAGATCCTGATAATTTTATCCCAGCTAATCCTCTTTCCACCCCTCCTCATATTCAACCAGAATGATATTTTTTATTTGCTTATGCAATTCTTCGCTCTATTCCCAATAAACTTGGAGGTGTAATTGCTTTAGTAATATCAATTGCTATTCTTTATTTTATACCTTTTATTAATTTCAAAATAATGAAAAGAAACAGCTTTTATTATATTAATAAAATTATATTTTGAAATTTTATCGTTACAGTTATAATTTTAACATGAATCGGAGCTAAACCAGTTGAAAATCCTTTTATTTTCATAGGACAAATTTTTACCTTAATCTATTTCATATACTTTATATTAAACTCAATTATTTACAAAATTTGAGACTGATGAATATTTAATTAATCAATGAGCTTGAAAAGCATATATTTTGAAAATATAAGAAAGAATTTAAATTTCTATTGATTTATACAAAATTTAATTAACTATATAATTAATACTATAAATAATAATCTTAATCTAAAATTTAATATAAGTATATTCAAAGAAACAGGCAAAAAAACCTTTCAAGATAAATATATTAATTTATCATATCGATAACGAGGTAAAGTCCCTCGAACCCAAATTCATATAAAAGAAAAAAATAATAATTTTAAAAAAAATATAATAGAATAAAAATCTCCTCCTATAAAAATCAACCTTCTTATTATTCTTATAAAAATAATATTAGAATATTCAGCCATAAAAATAAAAGCAAATCCAAAACTTCTATATTCAACGTTAAATCCTGAAACTAACTCTGATTCACCCTCAGAAAAATCAAAAGGAGTTCGATTAGTTTCAGCTAATCTTGAAATAAATCATATTATTCTTAGAGGAAAATTAAATATAACAAATCAAACATATTTTTGATAAAAAATAAAATCTATTAAATTTAAAGATATAATTAACACTAAAAATGATAATAAAATTAAAAATATTCTTACTTCATAAGAAATTACTTGAGCAACAGAACGAAGCCTTCCTAATAAAGAATAAATCGAATTTGAAGATCAACCCGATAATATAATTGTATACACACTAAAACTAGAAATTACAAAAAAAAACAATACAGAAAAATTAAACTTAAATAAATAACAATAAAAAGGTATTCTAATTCATAATATTAATGCTAAAATTAAATTAAAAACTGGTGATATAATATAAATTAAAATATTAGCCATATAAGGAAAAATTATTTCTTTTCTAAATAATTTAATTGCATCACTAAAAGGCTGTAAAATTCCTAAAAAACCTACTTTATTAGGGCCTTTTCGAATTTGAATATACCCTAATAACTTACGTTCTAATAAAGTTAAAAAAGCTACTCTAACTAAAATACAAATAATTATTAAAATAAAAATTATCAAAATTAAAATTATATCAATTATTATTTGTATAAAATACTTATAAAGATTCTAAATCTAACGCACTAATCTGCCAAAATAATAATTTTATTCATTTATAAAATTTTAAATCATAAACTTGGTCCTTTCGTACTAAAATTTATTAAATTATTAAAGATAGAAACCAACCTGGCTTACACCGGTTTAAACTCAGATCATGTAAAGTTTTAATGGTCGAACAGACCAAATATTTAAGCTTCTACACCTAAATTTAACTTTAATCCAACATCGAGGTCGCAATCTTTTCTTTCGATTTGAACTCTAAAAAAAAATAACGCTGTTATCCCTAAGGTAATTTATTCTTTTAATCATAAAAATGGATCAATTTTTCATAAATTAATGGTTAAAATTAAAAAAGTTAATCTAATTTTTTTATCACCCCAATCAAATTTAACAAAAATTTTAAATTTTATAATTCTTTAAATTAAAAATCTTTTATAAATTAAACTCTATAGGGTCTTCTCGTCTTTTAAAAAAATTTAAGCTTTTTAACTTAAAAATAAAATTTTTAAATAATAAAATTTAGAAAGTTATCTTCTCATCAAACCATTCATACAAGCTTTCAATTAAAAAACTAATGATTATGCTACCTTTGCACAGTCAAAATACTGCGGCCCTTCAAATTTTATTCAGTGGGCAGGTCCTACTTTAAATTATAATCAAAAAGAGATGTTTTTATTAAACAGGTGAAAGATATTTTTGCCTAATTACTTAATTATACCTTTCGTAATTACTTATATTTTTACAAAATAATTAATACTAATTTTATCATTATTTCAATATAATTTTTATTATTAAATTTACTTTAATAAAAAAATTAAATTAATATATAAATATTTTTAATTAAATAACAAATTTTAACAAACTTCAAATAGTAAAAATTTCTAATTCTATAAATTATTAATTTATAATATTTAATTATAATAATTTAATTTTAAGCTTATCCCTAAAACTATTAAAATAAAAATTCAAAAAATTAAAAATTAAATTTTTATAATTTTTATAATGAATTAAATTCTATTCTTAAAAAACTAGATATATTTAAAAACGAATAACGTTTCATTACTATATAATTATTATAAATATTTATTAAACAATAATATTTATAACTATATAGCTCTTTTAAATTCGAGATAAATATATAAATATTAAATTTTTAATAAACCCTGATACACAAGGTACACAATATTGTTTCTTTTATAAATTTATATAATTTTCCTTTTCAGTACTATTAATCTATCATAAAATAAAATTTTTCTTAATCTAATAAAAATACTAATTATTTAATAAAATTATATATATATATATATATATATATATATATATATATATATATTAATTAAATAAATTTTAAAATTCAATTTAAATTATTTATTATCTTCTTAATGTAAATAAGATGCTTATTCAAGCTCTAAACTGACATTCTAGAATCACTTTCCAGTAAATCTACTATGTTACGACTTATTCCATATTAGATGAAAGCGACGGGCAATATGTGCATATTTTAGTACTAAATCATTAAAAATAAAAATATTTAATTACAATCAAATCCAATTTCATAAAACTTTTAAAATATATAAATCCATAAATATAATTTAATGTAACCCATTTCTACTTTAATATAAACTTCACCTTGATCTGATTTAAATTTTTAAAAAATATCTAAATATTAATTTCTAAAAAAATATTTAACAACGACGATATAAAAGTTTCTAACTAAAGTAATTTTAATCGTGGATTATCGTTTATAGAACAGGTTCCTCTGAAAAGTAAAAATACCGCCAAATCATTTAGCTTTAAAGAACTTAACTATTAATCACTTAACTTTATAATTTACTTAATTAATAATAGGGTATCTAATCCTAGTTTATTATAATAATTTCTTAACCTCATAAAAACATAATTAAAAATATTAATAAATTAAAATTTCACCTTAAAACTTAAAATTTCTTTTTTAATTTTTAATTCTATTAATTAAAGCTAATAAATATATATTATATTTTTTGTATAACCGCTGCTGCTGGCACAAAAATTGCAAATACTAAATCTTATCACTAATTCTAAATTTTTTTAATAATTAAAAATATACACTACTAATTTATTAAATTTAAAACAATATTCATATAAATCTTGAATGAATATATATATCTAATACCATAATCAAATATCTAATTAACTAAAACCCAAAAAAGACTACATTTAGTTAAAATTTATTTCAAACAAAAAAAAATTAACTTTATTTAGAAATAATAATAATTAAATTAAATTTAAAAAATTAAATTATTAAAACTAATAATTTTAAAGACTTTATGTTAACAAATCTTTGTAACTTCCTCCCGTCAAAAGCGTCCCCTTAGATAATAACCAAACCTTAAACTTTTTAACTCTAAATTAAAAAATTTTCCCCCAAGGATTTACAAGTTATACCCTTAAATTTAGTGCTACCCTACTCACTAAATCCAATACTAAACAATATAAATTGTAACAATTCTTATTGCCGACTGTTATAGCTTTATTCAAATTTAATTTTAATAAAATAAATTTTGTAATAAACTGAAGCCTACCAAATATCAAAAATATTTTAAATTATCGGATTTAAAAAATTCTTAATAAATACAATAATTTTTAAAAAATAAATTATAATTATAAAAACTTTATGTTAACAAATCTTTGTAACTTCCTCCCGTCAAAAACGTCCCCTTAGATAATAACCAAACCTTAAACTTTTTAACTCTAAATTAAAAAATTTTCCCCCAAGGATTTACAAGTTATACCCTTAAATTTAGTGCTACCCTACTCACTAAATCCAATACTAAACAATATAAATTGTAACAATTCTTATTGCCGACTGTTATAGCTTTATTCAAATTTAATTTTAATAAAATAAATTTTGTAATAAACTGAAGCCTACCAAATATCAAAAATATTTTAAATTATCGGATTTAAAAAATTCTTGATAAATACAATAATTTTTAAAAAATAAATTATAATTATAAAAACTTTATGTTAACAAATCTTTGTAACTTCCTCCCGTCAAAAACGTCCCCTTAGATAATAACCAAACCTTAAACTTTTTAACTCTAAATTAAAAAATTTTCCCCCAAGGATTTACAAGTTATACCCTCAAATTTAGTGCTACCCTACTCACTAAATCCAATACTAAACAATATAAATTGTAACAATTCTTATTGCCGACTGTTATAGCTTTATTCAAATTTAATTTTAATAAAATAAATTTTGTAATAAACTGAAGCCTACCAAATATCAAAAATATTTTAAATTATCGGATTTAAAAAATTCTTGATAAATACAATAATTTAAAAAAAATAAATTATAATTTTATTATAAAATAAAATAATCAAAAATTAAATTTTTTAAAATTCAAAATAAATTTAAATTTAAATTTATTAATTTAGTTCCCCCCGAAACTAAACATTTTCTATTTTTATTAAAATATTTAAATTAACCTATTCTAAAAATTTTCAAAATTATATAAAAATCAAATTTATGAAAAATGAAAAAAAAAATTCCTCCCCTAATCATCAAAATTTTCAAAAATCCATAAATTTTGATAAATTTTTAACAATTTTTCACAAAATTTTTAAACGAAATAACTTTATTACACTAACAAATAATTTTTTCAAAAAAAATTATTAGATAATTTCCATATCACAATTTTTAAAAATTATTTAAATTTAAATTTCTAACAAAAAAATATAGATTTTTTTTTTATGAGCGATTTCCTTTTAAGCATTTATATAAAATTTTCAAAAATTACTCGAATTTTATGAAAATCCTAAATTTTTATACATAATTTTTTTAACTATGTAATAATTAAACTTAAAATAATTATAATTTAAATCAAAATATTGACATAATAACTTTACTTTACTAACAAATCATTTTTTTACCCTTTAAGATCACTTTTTATCCAATAAATTAAAAATTATTCGAGACAACCAAAAAATAGACAAATTTAACCAAATATTTAAAAATTACATTTTTTTGTTAGATATTTTAATTTAAATTTTTTATGAAATCTTTATTAATTTTATTTTTCTAAATCTATTTTTCACGTAATTTTTAATAGATTTAGTTAAAATAAGAATAACTTCATTTTCATGATAAATACCATAATACTTTAGAAATAATATTTCTTAATGATAATTTAATTCATTAATACTTAGGTTTTTTTTTTTTTTTTTTATTTATTTTGAATTTTTCATTAAAAATTAACTTTATTAATAACTAATAATTTTTAATATATTATTAATAATTATAGATTAATTATAATTTAATTCTTATATAAATAAAATGTTAATATTTTAATGTTAAATTAATTATTAATAATTTATACTCTTTATATATATATTATAAATATTATTAATATATAAAATATTTATTAATATGGAAATTCTCGAAATTCACCGTCGTTTTTATATACTGATTTACTTTATATATTCTTTCTCTTTTTTTCGGGAGTACTATTATATATCCCTTAAGATACCAATATTAAATCGGTTTTTATATATTTAAAAATGTTTATTTTAACTATTTAATTAAAATTAGCACCTAGAATATTACTAATGGTACTATCCAATGTAAGATATATTTCGCCCTTATATATAAATAATTATATATTAATAAGTAATTATTAATTATTAAATATTATAGATATATATAAATAAATTCTTTAATTAAAAAGGCATAGGGTCCAAGAGAAAAACCCTATTAAAAGACAAAATTTAAATTAATACTGCTAATAAAGTATCGATTTTAGGCCATTTTTTTTTGCCCAAATTTTGACCCAAAAAATGCAAAAAATTGCAAAATTTTGCATTTTTTTCGTTTTTTTTTTGAAATTTTTCAAAAAATTTGATCTTTAAAATTGACATTATTGTCTAAAAAACAATTATAACACTTGGATATAAAAACCGATGTATGAGGAAATTCCTATTAGGGCGCCTGAAGAAAGGGTCATTTTGATGAGATGAAACAAGTGCAACCCACCCCTAGTTCCATCCCCGAAATTTTTGAAAAAAATGCCAAATTTCGTGAAATTTGATGAAATTTGGAAAAAATCTTCGGATTACAAAATTTTACAGGGATCGATTATTTTTTATGTGAAAAAAGGATTTATCATAAAATCTCTTTTTCCAAACTATTTTGTTAGAAAAATCAACTTTTAGAAAAAATTCTTCTTCTAGTCTAACAGAAAATTTATTTTATAGAAAATTTAAACCTTTTCTGTGAAAATAAAATTGAAAGAATAATTTTTAATTACAAAATTTTTTGATTTTTAAATATAAATCCATTTATTCAAATTTTTGTAAATTGAATTCTATTGATCCCCCCCCATAGAATTCTTATACAAATTTATTAATAAGGTGATATTTAAAAATTTTAAAAATTTAAAAGTCAGTTTCTTAGTTATTCAAAATCAAAAACTAATAATTTTAAAAACTTAAACGTTGATTGTTGGACTTAGCCTCAGGATTGGTTTAGAATATTGAAATTGATCCTGAAGTAGGACGACCAAAATCAACTCAAATTTATCGGATTTGGTGTTGATTGTTGGACTTAGCCTCAGGATTGGTTTAGAATGTTGAAATTGATCCTGAAGTAGGGCACCAAAATCAACTCAAATTTATCGGGTTTGGTGTTGATTGTTGGACTTAACCTCAGGATTGGTTTAGAATATTGAAATTGATCCTGAAGTAGGACGACCAAAATCAACTCAAATTTATCGGATTTGGTGCTGATTGTTGGACTTAGCCTCAGGATTAGTTTAGAATGTTGAAATTGATCCTGAAGTAGGACACCAAAATCAACTCAAATTTATCGGATTTGGTGTTGATTGTTGGACTTAGCCTCAGGGTTAGTTTAGAATGTTGAAATTGATCCTGAAGAAGGACGACCAAAATCAACTCAAATTTATCGGATTTGGTGTTGATTGTTGGACTTAGCCTCAGGATTGGTTTAGAATGTTGAAATTGATCCTGAAGTAGGGCACCAAAATCAACTCAAATTTATCGGATTTGGTGTTGATTGTTGGACTTAGCCTCAGGATTGGTTTAGAATGTTGAAATTGATCCTGAAGTAGGACGACCAAAATCAACTCAAATTTGTCGGGTTTGGTGTTGATTGTTGGACTTAGCTTCAGGATTGGTTTAGAATGTTGAAATTGATCCTGAAGTAGGGCACCAAAATCAACTCAAATTTATCGGATTTGGTGCTGATTGTTGGGCTTAGCCTCAGGATTGGTTTAGAATGTTGAAATTGATCCTGAAGTAGGGCACCAAAAACAACTCAAATTTATCGGATTTGGTGCTGATTGTTGGACTTAGCCTCAGGGTTAGTTTAGAATGTTGAAATTGATCCTGAAGTAGGGCACCAAAATCAACTCAAATTTATCGGGTTTGGTGTTGATTGTTGGGCTTAGCCTCAGGATTGGTTTAGAATGTTGAAATTGATCCTGAAGTAGGGCACCAAAATCAACTCAAATTTATCGGATTTGGTGTTGATTGTTGGACTTAGCCTCAGGATTGGTTTAGAATATTGAAATTGATCCTGAAATAGGACGACCAAAATCAACTCAAATTTATCGGGTTTGGTGTTGATTGTTGGGCTTAGTCTCAGGATTGGTTTAGAATGTTGAAATTGATCCTGAAGTAGGGCACCAAAATCAACTCAAATTTATCGGATTTGGTGCTGATTGTTGGGCTTAGCCTCAGGATTAGTTTAGAATGTTGAAATTGATCCTGAAGTAGGGCACCAAAATCAACTCAAATTTATCGGATTTGGTGCTGATTGTTGGACTTAGCCTCAGGATTAGTTTAGAATGTTGAAATTGATCCTGAAGTAGGGCACCAAAATCAACTCAAATTTATCGGATTTGGTGTTGATTGTTGGGCTTAGCCTCAGGATTGGTTTAGAATATTGGAATTGATCCTTAAGTAGGGCACCAAAATCAACTCAAATTTATCGGATTTGGTATTGATTGTTGGGCTTAGTCTCAGGATTGGTTTAGAATGTTGAAATTGATCCTGAAGTAGGGCACCAAAATCAACTCAAATTTATCGGATTTGGTATTGATTGTTGGGCTTAGTCTCAGGATTGGTTTAGAATATTGGAATTGATCCTGAAGTAGGGCACCAAAATCAACTCAAATTTATCGGGTTTGGTGTTGATTGTTGGACTTAGCCTCAGGATTGGTTTAGAATTACAATAAAACTTTAAAATTCTATTTTTTTTTAAATTTCTTTTCTCTAGGAGGAATCCCCCCCTTTTTAGGATTTTTTCCTAAGTGACTAATTCTAAAAACTTTAATTGAAAATCACTTTTATTTTCTATCTTTTATAATAATTTTTATTACTTTAATTTGTATATATATTTATATACGCTTAATACTTCAATCTTTAATAATAAAATTAAATGAAAATAAAAAATTTAATTATATTAACTCTTACTATGTAATTTTTTTAAATTGAGTGAATATTTACGGATTAATCATTTTTACTGTAATTTTTAGAATTTATTAAGGATTTAAGTTAAATAAACTAGTAACCTTCAAAGTTAAAAATAGAATTATTCTAAGCCTTAGAATAATATTCACCTATAAATTTGCAATTTATAATCATAATTGAATATAAGGCTTAATAAAGGAGAAAACTCATAATTAAATTTACAATTTAACGCTTTAATTCAGCCACTTTATCGAATAAATGATTATTTTCTACTAATCATAAAGATATTGGAACATTATACTTTTTATTTGGAATATGGGCAGGAATAGTAGGAACATCGTTAAGTATTTTAATTCGGTTAGAATTAGGAACTAGAGGAAGATTAATTGGAAACGACCAAATTTATAATATAATTGTTACAGCTCATGCTTTCATTATGATTTTCTTTATAGTAATACCTATTATAATTGGGGGTTTTGGAAATTGATTAGTTCCTTTAATAATTGGAGCTCCTGATATAGCATTTCCACGATTAAATAACATAAGATTTTGACTTTTACCCCCTGCTTTAACTCTTTTAATTTTAAGAACAATCGTAGAAATAGGGGCAGGAACAGGATGAACTGTTTACCCTCCTCTTTCTTCTAATTTAACACATAACGGGCCTTCAGTAGATTTAGTGATTTTTAGTTTACATTTAGCAGGAATTTCCTCAATTTTAGGTGCAGTAAATTTCATTTCAACTATTATAAATATACGTCCATTTGGTATAATACTTGATAAAACTCCTTTATTTGTATGATCTGTTCTTATTACAGCAATTCTTTTATTACTATCACTACCAGTTCTTGCAGGAGCAATTACTATACTATTAACTGACCGAAACTTAAATTCTTCTTTTTTTGATCCAACCGGTGGGGGAGACCCAATTTTATACCAACATTTATTTTGATTTTTTGGCCATCCTGAAGTTTATATTTTAATTCTCCCAGGATTTGGTATAATTTCCCATATTATTACACAAGAAAGAGGGAAAAAAATTGCCTTTGGTTCTTTAGGAATAATTTATGCTATATTAGCTATTGGACTTCTAGGATTTGTAGTATGAGCTCATCACATATTTACAGTGGGAATAGATGTTGATACTCGAGCTTATTTTACTTCAGCTACTATAATTATTGCAGTACCCACTGGAATTAAAATTTTTTCTTGATTAGCAACTTTACATGGAATACAATTTTACTATACACCTTCAATTTTATGAACCCTGGGATTTTTATTTTTATTTACAATTGGTGGATTAACAGGAGTAATTTTAGCTAACTCTTCCATAGATATTATTTTACATGATACCTATTATGTTGTAGCTCATTTCCATTACGTTTTATCTATAGGAGCTGTATTTGCCATTATAGCAGGATTTATCCATTGATTCCCTTTAATTACAGGATTCAATCTTAACAATAAATTATTACAAATCCAATTTTTAATTATATTTATTGGGGTAAACTTAACATTTTTTCCTCAACACTTCTTAGGACTAAGAGGAATACCTCGACGATACTCTGATTATCCTGATGCTTATTACAAATGAAATAAAATTTCTTCTATTGGATCTATAATTTCCTCTCTTAGAATAATCTTTATAATCTTAATTATTTGAGAAAGATTTTATTCAATACGTTTAAGAAAGTTTAATTCTAATGTACCCTCTTTAATTGAATGACTCCAACTTTCTCCCCCTAATGAACATTCTTATTCAGAAGTACCAATCTTAGCTCAAAAATTCTAATATGGCAGATTAGTGCATTGGATTTAAACCCCAATTATAAAGATTTACCTTTTTTTAGAAATAGCGACTTGAAAATCATATATATTTTTAGACAGAGCTTCATATTTACTGGAACAATTAAGATTTTTTCATGATCACGCCCTTTTGATCTTAATAATAATCACTTGTATTGTAACATATACCATAATGAGACTAACATTAAATAATTATAACCATCGTTTTATATTAGAAGGACACAATATTGAAACAATTTGAACTATCATACCAGCATTAACTTTAATTTTTATTGCTTTTCCTTCTTTAAAATTAATTTACTTAATTGATGAAATCCGTAACCCTTTAGTTACTATTAAAACTATTGGTCATCAATGATATTGAACCTATGAATATACAGATTTTAAAAATCTTGAATTTGATTCATATTTAATTAATAATAATCAACTTTTTAATTTTCGATTACTAGAAGTTGATAATCGAACTATTTTACCATATCTTTCTCATATTCGAATTCTAACTTCATCTTCTGACGTAATTCATTCTTGAACAGTTCCTTCAACAGGAGTAAAAGTCGATGCCTCCCCAGGGCGATTAAATCAACTTAGATTTAATTTAAATCGAACTGGAATTTTTTTTGGTCAATGTTCAGAAATTTGTGGAGCAAACCATAGATTTATACCTATTTCTATTGAAAGAATTTCTCCCCAAAATTTCATTAAATGGGTAGAAAATTTTTCATTAGATGACTGAAAGATAAGTATTGGTCTCTTAAACCACTTTATAGTAATTAACGACTACTTCTAATGAAAAATTTAGTTAACCTATAACATTAGTTTGTCAAACTAAAATCATTCTCAGAATAATTTTTAATTCCTCAAACTATACCTATGGATTGGTTTTCCTTATATATTTTTATAACACTTTTATTTATTATTTTAAACATTAAAATATTTTATTCTCATAAAAAATCTCCTTTAAAAAATTTTAAATTATTAAATAAAAAACTTTCTTGAAAATGATAATAAATCTTTTTTCTTCTTTTGATCCTTCATCTTATTTTATATTACCTTTAAATTGACTAAGAATAATTATTAGTTTTTTATTTATTCCTTCTATATTCTGACTAATTCCTAATCGATTTAACTTTTTAATTCAAAATATATTAATTACTCTACATAAAGAATTCAAAATCATTACAAAAAAAAATAATACTTTAATATTTATTGTATTATTTTACTTCATTATAATTAATAACTTAATAGGGTTATTTCCTTACATTTTTACAGCCTCAAGTCATATAATTTTTACTCTATCCCTAGCTTTACCTTTATGGTTAAGATTTATATTAAATAGTTGAATTAGTCACACTTATCACTCATTTGCCCATCTAATGCCTCAAGGAACTCCTTCTATTTTAATACCTTTTATAGTATGTATTGAAACAATTAGAAATATTATTCGTCCTGGAACTCTCGCTATTCGTTTATCAGCTAATATAATTGCAGGACACCTTTTATTAACTCTTTTAGGAAACACTGGTCCTATAGTAAATTTGCTTATTTTATTAATTATTATAATTCAATTTATACTAATTTTATTAGAATCAGCAGTAGCTTTAATTCAATCTTATGTTTTTGCTATCCTTAGAACTCTTTATTCTAGAGAAAATAATTATGATAAAAAATCACCCATTTCATTTAGTAGATTATAGTCCTTGACCAATTTTAGGAGCTTTTAGAGCTATAACTGCAATAATAGGAATAATTAAATGATTCCATCTTTTTAACTCTAATTTATTTATTTTAAGAAATATAATTCTTTTACTAATTATATTTCAATGATGACGAGATGTAATTCGAGAAAGAACCTTTCAAGGAAACCACACTCTTTTAGTATCTTTTGGTTTACGATGAGGAATAATTTTATTTATTACCTCAGAGATTTTTTTCTTTGTTAGTTTTTTTTGAAGATTTTATCATATAAGATTATCTCCTTCTATCGAACTAGGAATAGCTTGACCTCCAAAAGGAATTAATACCTTTAATCCTAATGAAATCCCATTATTAAACACTATTATTCTATTAAGATCAGGCCTAAGAGTAACTTGAGCCCACCATAGATTAATAGAAAATAATTTTAATCAAACATTTCAAAGATTAATTATTACTGTTTTTCTAGGAATATATTTTTCTTTACTACAAGGAATTGAATATTTAGAAGCCCCATTTTCTATAGCCGATTCAGTTTATGGAAGAACATTCTTTATAGCTACAGGATTCCATGGTTTACATGTTATTATTGGTTCTATTTTTCTTTTAGTTTGTTTAACTCGATTAAACTTTAATCATTTTAGAAACAATCACCATTTTGGATTTGAAGCAGCAGCATGATATTGACATTTTGTAGACGTAGTATGACTATTCCTATATATATCTATTTATTGATGAGGTAGATATCTATATAGTATAAATATTACATTTGATTTCCAATCAAAAAATCTTTTAAAAGTATAGATAATATTCTTAATTTCATCTTTAATTTTAATAATTCTTAGAATTATAATAATTTTAATAATTACTGCAAATTATATCTCAATAAAAACATTTAAAGATCGAGAAAAAAGTTCTCCCTTTGAATGCGGATTTGACCCTAAAAATTCTGCACGCCTACCATTCTCAATTCACTTTTTTTTAATCGCTTTAATTTTTTTAATTTTTGATGTAGAAATTACCCTTATTATCCCTTTTATTTATAGAATAAAATATTCTAATATTATAATTATTAGCATTATATTTTTTATATTCATAGCAATCTTAATTTTAGGTTTATACCATGAATGAAAACAAGGAGCCTTAAACTGATCTTTATAGGATAATAGTTAAATTAACATTTAATTTGCATTTAAAAAATACTGTTTTTCAGTTTATCTTAAATAAGAAGCAAAATATTGCTTTTAGTTTCGACCTAAAAATTTGAATTTAAATTCCTTATTTAATTGAAACCAAACTAGAGGTAAGTCACTGTTAATGATTCCAATGAGAAACTCTCCAATTAAAGAAATATAAAAATTTAAGCTTCTAACTTAATATATAGCAATTTGTTAATATTTCTATTTATATAGTTTATCTAAAACATTATATTTTCATTATAAAAAAAGATTAATTCTTATAAATACTTAAAAAATATTTTAATTTACCTCAATATCTTCAATATTGCGCTCTATTAAGCTATTTAAGTAGAATATATAAATCAATAACAAAATAATTCAAATTAAAAATATGATTATATAAATCTTTAAACTATTTTTAAAAATATACTGAAATAAAACAGAAATTTTTTTAAAAAATTTAAATAAACCCTGACTTCCTAAGAACTCTGATCAACCCTGATCTAAAAATTTATAATTTAGTATTCCTAAATTAATAAAAAAATAATTTATTCCAAAAGTTGAAATATAAGGCAAATTCCATATTAATACTAAAAAAATTAAAATTTTTATTAAATTAGAAAAAATTAAATTATAATTTAATTTTAATAAAGAAATCTCAAAACCTATAATTACCCCAATTATTACTATAATTAAAATTAAAATTTTCATAAAAAAAGGTAATACAACTAAATTGATATCCTTAAATATAAATCATATAAGAACCGTTCCTGAAAATAATACAATAATAAATATAAATCCTATTCTATAAACTATTTCATCTCTTAATTCTTCAGTTCTATTTATTCTAAACCCACAATAATCTGTAAATATTAAATAATTTAATAAACGCACTGTATAAGAAACTGTTAATGTTAAAGAAATTAATATGATTAAATAAATTACAATATTTAATCTTATCATAGAATAAACCTCTATAATTAAATCTTTTGAGTAAAATCCAGAAAAAAAGGGAATACCACATAATGATAAATTTCTTACATTAAAATATATTACAGTTATAGGAGTTTTATAAACTAAACCTCCTATAAAACGAATATCTTGACATTCTCCTATTAAATGAATAAAATTACCTGCACATATAAATAATAAGGCTTTAAATAAAGCATGAATTAATAAATGAAAAAAAGCTAATTCATATAAACCTAATCTTAAAATAGTAACTATTAAACCTAACTGACTTAAAGTTGATAAAGCAATAATTTTTTTTAAATCATATTCAAAATTAGCTGCTAAACCTGAGATTAATATTGTTATCAATCCAATGAATATTAACACAAAAGAATAATTTTCCAATAATAAATGAAATCGAATTAATAAATAAACCCCTGCTGTTACTAAAGTTGAAGAATGTACTAATGCTGAAACAGGAGTAGGAGCAGCTATAGCTGCTGGTAATCAAGCTGAAAAAGGAATTTGTGCACTTTTAGTTAAAGCAGCAATAATAATTAACAAACCTACAATTATTATTCTTTTATCTCTATAATAATAATCAATATATAATATAAAATTTCATCTTCCAAAATTTATTATCCAAGCAATAGAAATTATTAATATTGCATCTCCTACTCGATTAGATAAAGCTGTTAATATACCAGCTGAATAAGATTTTACATTTTGATAATAAATTACTAAACAATAAGAAACTAATCCTAACCCATCTCAACCCAATAAAATTGAAATTAAATTTGGACTTAAAATTATTAATAATATAGATAGAACAAATATAAAAACTAGTATAATAAAACGATTAATAGATAAATCCTTAGATATATAAGATTTTCTATAAAAAATTACTATGGTAGAAATAAATAAAACAAAAGAAACAAATAATAAAGATATTCAATCTAAAAGAATTAATATTTCTACTTCTATTGAATTTAAATTAAAAATTCTTCACTCAATAAAATAAACCTTTCCTGTATTAAGTAAAAATAATCTAAAACAAAAAAAAAAAAAAAAAAACCTAAGTATTAATCTAGAAAAAATTACACAAAAAGATATTACTTAAAGTTAAAGTAACTTCATTGACTCCACAAATCAATATTTTATATAAACTATTTAAGTAAAAGAAAAATAAATCTCTTTTTAATAAAATTAAATTTAAAGGAACCCAATGTATGAGTAATAAAATTAATTCTCGATAAGAAATTAATTCAAAAAAATATAATCTTCTGTAAAATTTTCCATGTTGACTAAAAGAATATAAATACAAACTATAAGAAGCTCTCAAAAAAGTTATAATTATTAATATAAATATACAAATATGAGAATAATTAATTAAACTATTAATTAACAAAATTTCTCTTAACAAATTTAAAGAAGGTGGTGCAGCTATATTTCTAATTACTAACTAAAATCACCATAAAGATAAAAAAGGTACAATATTAATTGAACCTTTATTAATAAAAATACTTCGACTAACAATACGTTCATAATTTATATTTACTAAAACAAATAATCCTGAAGAACAACAGCCATGAGCTAATATTATTATTAAAGATCCAGTAATTCCTCAAGAATTAAATGTTAATAAACCTGACAATAAAAGTCCTATATGAACAACTGAAGAATAAGCAATTAAAGATTTTATATCTCTTTGACGTAAACAACTTAAAGAAACTAAAATCCCTCCTATTAAAGATAAATTAATTAAAAAAAAATTAACCTTAACTCCTAGATATATAAATATAGTTAAAAATCGAATAAGTCCATATCTTCCTAACTTTAATATCACTCCTGCTAATATTATAGACCCAGCAACTGAAGCTTCTACATGTGCTTTAGGCAATCATAAATGAAATAAAAATATCGGCATTTTAACTAAAAATACTATTATTATTATAAAATATAAAATAAAACTAAATAAATTTACATTAATATAAGTCAAATCTAATGTTTTAAACTTTGAATAATAAATAAAAATAAACAATATTATTGGTAAAGAAGCTATAATTGTATAAAAAAATATATATATTCCAGCTTGAATACGTTCAGGCTGATATCCTCAACCTAAAATCAAAATCAAAATTGGAATTAACCTAGCCTCAAAAAATATATAAAATAAAAATATATTTATAGAAGAAAAAGTTAATAATAAAAAAAGCAATAATAATAATAATAAAATACTAAATAACTCACTGAAATCTTTTAAATTAAAAAGTTTTTCTCTAGCTATAAATATTAAAAAAGAAATTCAAAACCTTAATAATAACAAAAAATATGATAAAAAATCTATACCTATAAAAAAATTTAATGAACTAAAAAATAAAAAAGAAATTTTTGAAAAAAATCAAATTCTTATTAAAATTAAATAATTTTTAATTAATCAAAATTTATTTATAAAACATAAAGGAATCATAAATACTAATATTATTAATATTATCATAAAATATTTAATGAATTAAAATAATCATTTCCATAAGAACGAATTATTGACACTAATAAAGATAATCCCAAAACTCTTTCACAAACACTTATAGTTAAAAAAACTACTACAAAATAAAATTCATAACTAAAATAAGATAAATAAAAATATATTATTATAAATAAAGTTAAAATTACTAATTCTAATCTAAGTAATGTTATTAATAAATGTTTTCGATTAATAAAAAAATTTAAAATTCTAAAAATAAACATACTTAAAAAAATTATTTCCATATTTTAATAATTTAAAAAAAATACTGGTCTTGTAAACCAGCTTTAAGATTTAATCTTTTAAAATATCAGAGGAAAACAAATATATCTTTAATCTCCAAAATTAATATTTTTTATTAAACTACCCTCTGAAATCTTAATTTTAACATTTTTAAATTTTTTGGCAATTTTTCTTACCCACCCCCTATCCTTAGGACTACTTATTTTAACTTATACAATTATAACTTGTATCATTATAGGATTAATAAGATCAAACTTTTGATTTTCATATATTTTAATATTAATTATAATTGGAGGTTTACTAATTTTATTTATTTATATAACAAGAACTGCCTCTAATGAAAAATTTAAATTTAATAAATATATTATATTTATTATAATTAGTTTATTTATAATTACTATATTTATAAATAATATAAATCTATATTTAATAAATCAAAATATTAATAATGAAATTTTACATAAAATAGATTTAATTAGAAATTTTTATTTAAATTTAAATAAATTTTTAAATTACCCAAATTCTAACATATTTTTAATTTTGATTTTTTATTTATTAATTTCAATAATTGCAGTTGTAAAAATTACTAAAGTAAAATTTGGACCGTTACGTCAATTTAAATATGAAAATACCAATACGAAAAATTAATTCTTTAACGAAAATTATTAACAACTCTTTAATCGATCTACCTACACCAAGAAATATTTCATATTTATGAAATTTTGGATCTTTATTAGGCTTGTGTTTAATAATACAAATTATTACAGGATTATTTTTATCTATACATTATTGTGCAAACGTAGATTTAGCTTTTAATAGAGTGACTCATATTTGTCGAGACGTAAATATAGGATGGTTAATACGAACTATTCATGCAAATGGAGCCTCTTTATTTTTTATATGTTTATATTTACATATTAGGCGAGGCTTATATTTTGGTTCTTACAAACTTACAGAAACTTGAATGACAGGAACTACTATTTTATTTATATCTATAGCTACAGCCTTTTTAGGTTATGTTCTTCCCTGAGGGCAAATATCTTTTTGAGGAGCAACTGTAATTACAAATTTAGTTTCTGCAATCCCTTACCTAGGAAATTCTATCGTTATTTGACTATGAGGAGGTTTTGCTGTTGACAATGCTACATTAAACCGATTTTATTCATTTCATTTTATTTTACCTTTCATTATTTCAGCTTTAATTATAATTCATTTACTATTTTTACATAACTCTGGCTCTAGTAATCCTTTAGGATCTAATTCTAATCTAGATAAAATTAGTTTTCATCCATATTTCTCCTTCAAAGATATTTTAGGTTTTCTCATTATAATATTTTTTATTTTAAATATTATTATTCTATATCCTTATATATTAAGAGATCCTGATAATTTTATCCCAGCTAATCCTCTTTCCACCCCTCCTCATATTCAACCAGAATGATATTTTTTATTTGCTTATGCAATTCTTCGCTCTATTCCCAATAAACTTGGAGGTGTAATTGCTTTAGTAATATCAATTGCTATTCTTTATTTTATACCTTTTATTAATTTCAAAATAATGAAAAGAAACAGCTTTTATTATATTAATAAAATTATATTTTGAAATTTTATCGTTACAGTTATAATTTTAACATGAATCGGAGCTAAACCAGTTGAAAATCCTTTTATTTTCATAGGACAAATTTTTACCTTAATCTATTTCATATACTTTATATTAAACTCAATTATTTACAAAATTTGAGACTGATGAATATTTAATTAATCAATGAGCTTGAAAAGCATATATTTTGAAAATATAAGAAAGAATTTAAATTTCTATTGATTTATACAAAATTTAATTAACTATATAATTAATACTATAAATAATAATCTTAATCTAAAATTTAATATAAGTATATTCAAAGAAACAGGCAAAAAAACCTTTCAAGATAAATATATTAATTTATCATATCGATAACGAGGTAAAGTCCCTCGAACCCAAATTCATATAAAAGAAAAAAATAATAATTTTAAAAAAAATATAATAGAATAAAAATCTCCTCCTATAAAAATCAACCTTCTTATTATTCTTATAAAAATAATATTAGAATATTCAGCCATAAAAATAAAAGCAAATCCAAAACTTCTATATTCAACGTTAAATCCTGAAACTAACTCTGATTCACCCTCAGAAAAATCAAAAGGAGTTCGATTAGTTTCAGCTAATCTTGAAATAAATCATATTATTCTTAGAGGAAAATTAAATATAACAAATCAAACATATTTTTGATAAAAAATAAAATCTATTAAATTTAAAGATATAATTAACACTAAAAATGATAATAAAATTAAAAATATTCTTACTTCATAAGAAATTACTTGAGCAACAGAACGAAGCCTTCCTAATAAAGAATAAATCGAATTTGAAGATCAACCCGATAATATAATTGTATACACACTAAAACTAGAAATTACAAAAAAAAACAATACAGAAAAATTAAACTTAAATAAATAACAATAAAAAGGTATTCTAATTCATAATATTAATGCTAAAATTAAATTAAAAACTGGTGATATAATATAAATTAAAATATTAGCCATATAAGGAAAAATTATTTCTTTTCTAAATAATTTAATTGCATCACTAAAAGGCTGTAAAATTCCTAAAAAACCTACTTTATTAGGGCCTTTTCGAATTTGAATATACCCTAATAACTTACGTTCTAATAAAGTTAAAAAAGCTACTCTAACTAAAATACAAATAATTATTAAAATAAAAATTATCAAAATTAAAATTATATCAATTATTATTTGTATAAAATACTTATAAAGATTCTAAATCTAACGCACTAATCTGCCAAAATAATAATTTTATTCATTTATAAAATTTTAAATCATAAACTTGGTCCTTTCGTACTAAAATTTATTAAATTATTAAAGATAGAAACCAACCTGGCTTACACCGGTTTAAACTCAGATCATGTAAAGTTTTAATGGTCGAACAGACCAAATATTTAAGCTTCTACACCTAAATTTAACTTTAATCCAACATCGAGGTCGCAATCTTTTCTTTCGATTTGAACTCTAAAAAAAAATAACGCTGTTATCCCTAAGGTAATTTATTCTTTTAATCATAAAAATGGATCAATTTTTCATAAATTAATGGTTAAAATTAAAAAAGTTAATCTAATTTTTTTATCACCCCAATCAAATTTAACAAAAATTTTAAATTTTATAATTCTTTAAATTAAAAATCTTTTATAAATTAAACTCTATAGGGTCTTCTCGTCTTTTAAAAAAATTTAAGCTTTTTAACTTAAAAATAAAATTTTTAAATAATAAAATTTAGAAAGTTATCTTCTCATCAAACCATTCATACAAGCTTTCAATTAAAAAACTAATGATTATGCTACCTTTGCACAGTCAAAATACTGCGGCCCTTCAAATTTTATTCAGTGGGCAGGTCCTACTTTAAATTATAATCAAAAAGAGATGTTTTTATTAAACAGGTGAAAGATATTTTTGCCTAATTACTTAATTATACCTTTCGTAATTACTTATATTTTTACAAAATAATTAATACTAATTTTATCATTATTTCAATATAATTTTTATTATTAAATTTACTTTAATAAAAAAATTAAATTAATATATAAATATTTTTAATTAAATAACAAATTTTAACAAACTTCAAATAGTAAAAATTTCTAATTCTATAAATTATTAATTTATAATATTTAATTATAATAATTTAATTTTAAGCTTATCCCTAAAACTATTAAAATAAAAATTCAAAAAATTAAAAATTAAATTTTTATAATTTTTATAATGAATTAAATTCTTTTCTTAAAAAACTAGATATATTTAAAAACGAATAACGTTTCATTACTATATAATTATTATAAATATTTATTAAACAATAATATTTATAACTATATAGCTCTTTTAAATTCGAGATAAATATATAAATATTAAATTTTTAATAAACCCTGATACACAAGGTACACAATATTGTTTCTTTTATAAATTTATATAATTTTCCTTTTCAGTACTATTAATCTATCATAAAATAAAATTTTTTTTAATCTAATAAAAATACTAATTATTTAATAAAATTATATATATATATATATATATATATATATATATATATATATATATATATATATATATATATATTAATTAAATAAATTTTAAAATTCAATTTAAATTATTAATTATCTTCTTAATGTAAATAAGATGCTTATTCAAGCTCTAAACTGACATTCTAGAATCACTTTCCAGTAAATCTACTATGTTACGACTTATTCCATATTAGATGAAAGCGACGGGCAATATGTGCATATTTTAGTACTAAATCATTAAAAATAAAAATATTTAATTACAATCAAATCCAATTTCATAAAACTTTTAAAATATATAAATCCATAAATATAATTTAATGTAACCCATTTCTACTTTAATATAAACTTCACCTTGATCTGATTTAAATTTTTAAAAAATATCTAAATATTAATTTCTAAAAAAATATTTAACAACGACGATATAAAAGTTTCTAACTAAAGTAATTTTAATCGTGGATTATCGTTTATAGAACAGGTTCCTCTGAAAAGTAAAAATACCGCCAAATCATTTAGCTTTAAAGAACTTAACTATTAATCACTTAACTTTATAATTTACTTAATTAATAATAGGGTATCTAATCCTAGTTTATTATAATAATTTCTTAACCTCATAAAAACATAATTAAAAATATTAATAAATTAAAATTTCACCTTAAAACTTAAAATTTCTTTTTTAATTTTTAATTCTATTAATTAAAGCTAATAAATATATATTATATTTTTTGTATAACCGCTGCTGCTGGCACAAAAATTGCAAATACTAAATCTTATCACTAATTCTAAATTTTTTTAATAATTAAAAATATACACTACTAATTTATTAAATTTAAAACAATATTCATATAAATCTTGAATGAATATATATATCTAATACCATAATCAAATATCTAATTAACTAAAACCCAAAAAAGACTACATTTAGTTAAAATTTATTTCAAACAAAAAAAAATTAACTTTATTTAGAAATAATAATAATTAAATTAAATTTAAAAAATTAAATTATTAAAACTAATAATTTTAAAAACTTTATGTTAACAAATCTTTGTAACTTCCTCCCGTCAAAAGCGTCCCCTTAGATAATAACCAAACCTTAAACTTTTTAACTCTAAATTAAAAAATTTTCCCCCAAGGATTTACAAGTTATACCCTTAAATTTAGTGCTACCCTACTCACTAAATCCAATACTAAACAATTTAAATTGTAACAATTCTTATTGCCGACTGTTATAGCTTTATTCAAATTTAATTTTAATAAAATAAATTTTGTAATAAACTGAAGCCTACCAAATATCAAAAATATTTTAAATTATCGGATTTAAAAAATTCTTAATAAATACAATAATTTTTAAAAAATAAATTATAATTATAAAAACTTTATGTTAACAAATCTTTGTAACTTCCTCCCGTCAAAAACGTCCCCTTAGATAATAACCAAACCTTAAACTTTTTAACTCTAAATTAAAAAATTTTCCCCCAAGGATTTACAAGTTATACCCTTAAATTTAGTGCTACCCTACTCACTAAATCCAATACTAAACAATATAAATTGTAACAATTCTTATTGCCGACTGTTATAGCTTTATTCAAATTTAATTTTAATAAAATAAATTTTGTAATAAACTGAAGCCTACCAAATATCAAAAATATTTTAAATTATCGGATTTAAAAAATTCTTAATAAATACAATAATTTTTAAAAAATAAATTATAATTATAAAAACTTTATGTTAACAAATCTTTGTAACTTCCTCCCGTCAAAAACGTCCCCTTAGATAATAACCAAACCTTAAACTTTTTAACTCTAAATTAAAAAATTTTCCCCCAAGGATTTACAAGTTATACCCTTAAATTTAGTGCTACCCTACTCACTAAATCCAATACTAAACAATATAAATTGTAACAATTCTTATTGCCGACTGTTATAGCTTTATTCAAATTTAATTTTAATAAAATAAATTTTGTAATAAACTGAAGCCTACCAAATATCAAAAATATTTTAAATTATCGGATTTAAAAAATTCTTGATAAATACAATAATTTTAAAAAAATAAATTATAATTTTATTATAAAATAAAATAATCAAAAATTAAATTTTTTAAAATTCAAAATAAATTTAAATTTAAATTTATTAATTTAGTTCCCCCCGAAACTAAACATTTTCTATTTTTATTAAAATATTTAAATTAACCTATTCTAAAAATTTTCAAAATTATATAAAAATCAAATTTATGAAAAATGAAAAAAAAAATTCCTCCCCTAATCATCAAAATTTTCAAAAATCCATAAATTTTGATAAATTTTTAACAATTTTTCACAAAATTTTTAAACGAAATAACTTTATTACACTAACAAATAATTTTTTCAAAAAAAATTATTAGATAATTTCCATATCACAATTTTTAAAAATTATTTAAATTTAAATTTCTAACAAAAAAATATAGATTTTTTTTTTATGAGCGATTTCCTTTTAAGCATTTATATAAAATTTTCAAAAATTACTCGAATTTTATGAAAATCCTAAATTTTTATACATAATTTTTTTAACTATGTAATAATTAAACTTAAAATAATTATAATTTAAATCAAAATATTGACATAATAACTTTACTTTACTAACAAATCATTTTTTTACCCTTTAAGATCACTTTTTATCCAATAAATTAAAAATTATTCGAGACAACCAAAAAATAGACAAATTTAACCAAATATTTAAAAATTACATTTTTTTGTTAGATATTTTAATTTAAATTTTTTATGAAATCTTTATTAATTTTATTTTTCTAAATCTATTTTTCACGTAATTTTTAATAGATTTAGTTAAAATAAGAATAACTTCATTTTCATGATAAATACCATAATACTTTAGAAATAATATTTCTTAATGATAATTTAATTCATTAATACTTAGGTTTTTTTTTTTTTTTTCATTAATTTTGAATTTTTCATTAAAAATTAACTTTATTAATAACTAATAATTTTTAATATATTATTAATAATTATAGATTAATTATAATTTAATTCTTATATAAATAAAATGTTAATATTTTAATGTTAAATTAATTATTAATAATTTATACTCTTTATATATATATTATAAATATTATTAATATATAAAATATTTATTAATATAGAAATTCTCGAAATTCACCGTCGTTTTTATATACTGATTTACTTTATATATTCTTTCTCTTTTTTTCGGGAGTACTATTATATATCCCTTAAGATACCAATATTAAATCGGTTTTTATATATTTAAAAATCTTTATTTTAACTATTTAATTAAAATTAGCACCTAGAATATTACTAATGGTACTATCCAATGTAAGATATATTTCGCCCTTATATATAAATAATTATATATTAATAAGTAATTATTAATTATTAAATATTATAGATATATATAAATAAATTCTTTAATTAAAAAGGCATAGGGTCCAAGAGAAAAACCCTATTAAAAGACAAAATTTAAATTAATACTGCTAATAAAGTATCGATTTTAGGCCATTTTTTTTTGCCCAAATTTTGACCCAAAAAATGCAAAAAATTGCAAAATTTTGCATTTTTTTCGTTTTTTTTTGAAATTTTTCAAAAAATTTGATCTTTAAAATTGACATTATTGTCTAAAAAACAATTATAACACTTGGATATAAAAACCGATGTATGAGGAAATTCCTATTAGGGCGCCTGAAGAAAGGGTCATTTTGATGAGATGAAACATGTGCAACCCACCCCTAGTTCCATCCCCGAAATTTTTGAAAAAAATGCCAAATTTCGTGAAATTTGATGAAATTTGGAAAAAATCTTCGGATTACAAAATTTTACAGGGATCGATTATTTTTTATGTGAAAAAAGGATTTATCATAAAATCTCTTTTTCCAAACTATTTTGTTAGAAAAATCAACTTTTAGAAAAAATTCTTCTTCTAGTCTAACAGAAAATTTATTTTATTGAAAATTTAAACCTTTTCTGTGAAAATAAAATTGAAAGAATAATTTTTAATTACAAAATTTTTTGATTTTTAAATATAAATCCATTTATTCAAATTTTTGTAAATTGAATTCTATTGATCCCCCCCCATAGAATTCTTATACAAATTTATTAATAAGGTGATATTTAAAAATTTTAAAAATTTAAAAGTCAGTTTCTTAGTTATTCAAAATCAAAAACTAATAATTTTAAAAACTTAAACGTTGATTGTTGGACTTAGCCTCAGGATTGGTTTAGAATATTGAAATTGATCCTGAAGTAGGACGACCAAAATCAACTCAAATTTATCGGATTTGGTGTTGATTGTTGGACTTAGCCTCAGGATTGGTTTAGAATGTTGAAATTGATCCTGAAGTAGGGCACCAAAATCAACTCAAATTTATCGGGTTTGGTGTTGATTGTTGGACTTAACCTCAGGATTGGTTTAGAATATTGAAATTGATCCTGAAGTAGGACGACCAAAATCAACTCAAATTTATCGGATTTGGTGTTGATTGTTGGACTTAGCCTCAGGATTGGTTTAGAATATTGGAATTGATCCTGAAATAGGACGACCAAAATCAACTCAAATTTATCGGATTTGATGTTGATTGTTGGGCTTAGTCTCAGGATTGGTTTAGAATGTTGAAATTGATCCTGAAGTAGGGCACCAAAATCAACTCAAATTTATCGGATTTGGTGCTGATTGTTGGGCTTAGCCTCAGGATTGGTTTAGAATGTTGAAATTGATCCTGAAGTAGGGCACCAAAATCAACTCAAATTTATCGGATTTGGTGCTGATTGTTGGACTTAGCCTCAGGATTAGTTTAGAATGTTGAAATTGATCCTGAAGTAGGGCACCAAAATCAACTCAAATTTATCGGATTTGGTGTTGATTGTTGGGCTTAGCCTCAGGATTGGTTTAGAATATTGAAATTGATCCTGAAGTAGGGCACCAAAATCAACTCAAATTTATCGGGTTTGGTGTTGATTGTTGGACTTAACCTCAGGATTGGTTTAGAATGTTGAAATTGATCCTTAAGTAGGGCACCAAAATCAACTCAAATTTATCGGATTTGGTATTGATTGTTGGGCTTAGTCTCAGGATTGGTTTTGAATGTTGAAATTGATCCTGAAGTAGGGCACCAAAATCAACTCAAATTTATCGGATTTGGTGCTGATTGTTGGACTTAGCCTCAGGATTAGTTTAGAATGTTGAAATTGATCCTGAAGTAGGACACCAAAATCAACTCAAATTTATCGGATTTGGTATTGATTGTTGGGCTTAGTCTCAGGATTGGTTTAGAATATTGGAATTGATCCTGAAGTAGGACGACCAAAATCAACTCAAATTTATCGGATTTGGTGTTGATTGTTGGACTTAGCCTCAGGATTGGTTTAGAATGTTGAAATTGATCCTGAAGTAGGGCACCAAAATCAACTCAAATTTATCGAATATATTTATATAAATAATCCTATTTTATAGGATTTTTTACTTTGTGAATTAATTTTTGTACACTTAAATTAATGAAAATTTAATAGTTTTTATTTAAGGTTAAAATATTAAATTTTAAATTTAACTTAATAAGTTAAATTTTTAATTGTTAATTTTTTTTTGTAATTATATTCAATAAAATTAAATTATTTCTTAGAGTTTCAAAAACTCTTGTACATCTTATACTAGAATATAAAGATAAGCTAAAGAAGCTGATGGGTTCATACCCCATTTATAAAGGTATACCCCTTTTCTTTATAATTAAAACTATAAAATTAATATTTTTAATTTTAATAATAAGAGGAACTCTTATTTCTATTTCTGCTTATTCATGAATTAATATCTGGATTGGTTTAGAATTAAACCTCTTAGCTTTTATTCCTATTATAAATTTAGATAATTTTAAGTATTCTTCTGAATCCTCCTTGAAATATTTTTTAGTTCAAGTTTCTGCATCAATTCTAGTTTTATTTTCTTTTTTAAATTCATTTATTTTAATCAATTCTATCGAGCAATTAATACCTACTTCTATATTTTTGTTTAACAGAGCTATCCTTATAAAAATAGGAGCAGCCCCTTTTCACTTTTGATACCCAGAAGTCCTAGAAGGACTTAGATGAGCTAATGCATTATTATTAATAACTTGACAAAAAATTGCCCCAATAATTTTAATTATATATAATTTTAAATTAAACCTATTCTTTATTTTGATTATTTTGATATGTATAACCTTAGGGAGTGTAAAAACATGGAACCAAACCAGATTAAAAAAAATTCTTGCCTTATCTTCCATTAACCATATTGGTTGAATATTAAGAATAATAATATTAAATCAATCCTTATGAATATTATACTTTTTAATTTATACTTTTATTTCTTTAAATATAATCTTAATTTTTAATAAATATAAAATCTTTAACATTAAAGATCTTATAAATAATATGAATTACAATAAAACTTTAAAATTCTATTTTTTTTTAAATTTCTTTTCTCTAGGAGGAATCCCCCCCTTTTTAGGATTTTTTCCTAAGTGACTAATTCTAAAAACTTTAATTGAAAATCACTTTTATTTTCTATCTTTTATAATAATTTTTATTACTTTAATTTGTATATATATTTATATACGCTTAATACTTCAATCTTTAATAATAAAATTAAATGAAAATAAAAAATTTAATTATATTAACTCTTACTATGTAATTTTTTTAAATTGAGTGAATATTTACGGATTAATCATTTTTTGTAATTTTTAGAATTTATTAAGGATTTAAGTTAAATAAACTAGTAACCTTCAAAGTTAAAAATAGAATTATTCTAAGCCTTAGAATAATATTCACCTATAAATTTGCAATTTATAATCATAATTGAATATAAGGCTTAATAAAGGAGAAAACTCATAATTAAATTTACAATTTAACGCTTTAATTCAGCCACTTTATCGAATAAATGATTATTTTCTACTAATCATAAAGATATTGGAACATTATACTTTTTATTTGGAATATGGGCAGGAATAGTAGGAACATCGTTAAGTATTTTAATTCGGTTAGAATTAGGAACTAGAGGAAGATTAATTGGAAACGACCAAATTTATAATATAATTGTTACAGCTCATGCTTTCATTATAATTTTCTTTATAGTAATACCTATTATAATTGGGGGTTTTGGAAATTGATTAGTTCCTTTAATAATTGGAGCTCCTGATATAGCATTTCCACGATTAAATAACATAAGATTTTGACTTTTACCCCCTGCTTTAACTCTTTTAATTTTAAGAACAATCGTAGAAATAGGGGCAGGAACAGGATGAACTGTTTACCCTCCTCTTTCTTCTAATTTAACACATAACGGGCCTTCAGTAGATTTAGTGATTTTTAGTTTACATTTAGCAGGAATTTCCTCAATTTTAGGTGCAGTAAATTTCATTTCAACTATTATAAATATACGTCCATTTGGTATAATACTTGATAAAACTCCTTTATTTGTATGATCTGTTCTTATTACAGCAATTCTTTTATTACTATCACTACCAGTTCTTGCAGGAGCAATTACTATACTATTAACTGACCGAAACTTAAATTCTTCTTTTTTTGATCCAACCGGTGGGGGAGACCCAATTTTATACCAACATTTATTTTGATTTTTTGGCCATCCTGAAGTTTATATTTTAATTCTCCCAGGATTTGGTATAATTTCCCATATTATTACACAAGAAAGAGGGAAAAAAATTGCCTTTGGTTCTTTAGGAATAATTTATGCTATATTAGCTATTGGACTTCTAGGATTTGTAGTATGAGCTCATCACATATTTACAGTGGGAATAGATGTTGATACTCGAGCTTTTTTTACTTCAGCTACTATAATTATTGCAGTACCCACTGGAATTAAAATTTTTTCTTGATTAGCAACTTTACATGGAATACAATTTTACTATACACCTTCAATTTTATGAACCCTGGGATTTTTATTTTTATTTACAATTGGTGGATTAACAGGAGTAATTTTAGCTAACTCTTCCATAGATATTATTTTACATGATACCTATTATGTTGTAGCTCATTTCCATTACGTTTTATCTATAGGAGCTGTATTTGCCATTATAGCAGGATTTATCCATTGATTCCCTTTAATTACAGGATTCAATCTTAACAATAAATTATTACAAATCCAATTTTTAATTATATTTATTGGGGTAAACTTAACATTTTTTCCTCAACACTTCTTAGGACTAAGAGGAATACCTCGACGATACTCTGATTATCCTGATGCTTATTACAAATGAAATAAAATTTCTTCTATTGGATCTATAATTTCCTCTCTTAGAATAATCTTTATAATCTTAATTATTTGAGAAAGATTTTATTCAATACGTTTAAGAAAGTTTAATTCTAATGTACCCTCTTTAATTGAATGACTCCAACTTTCTCCCCCTAATGAACATTCTTATTCAGAAGTACCAATCTTAGCTCAAAAATTCTAATATGGCAGATTAGTGCATTGGATTTAAACCCCAATTATAAAGATTTACCTTTTTTTAGAAATAGCGACTTGAAAATCATATATATTTTTAGACAGAGCTTCATATTTACTGGAACAATTAAGATTTTTTCATGATCACGCCCTTTTGATCTTAATAATAATCACTTGTATTGTAACATATACCATAATGAGACTAACATTAAATAATTATAACCATCGTTTTATATTAGAAGGACACAATATTGAAACAATTTGAACTATCATACCAGCATTAACTTTAATTTTTATTGCTTTTCCTTCTTTAAAATTAATTTACTTAATTGATGAAATCCGTAACCCTTTAGTTACTATTAAAACTATTGGTCATCAATGATATTGAACCTATGAATATACAGATTTTAAAAATCTTGAATTTGATTCATATTTAATTAATAATAATCAACTTTTTAATTTTCGATTACTAGAAGTTGATAATCGAACTATTTTACCATATCTTTCTCATATTCGAATTCTAACTTCATCTTCTGACGTAATTCATTCTTGAACAGTTCCTTCAACAGGAGTAAAAGTCGATGCCTCCCCAGGGCGATTAAATCAACTTAGATTTAATTTAAATCGAACTGGAATTTTTTTTGGTCAATGTTCAGAAATTTGTGGAGCAAACCATAGATTTATACCTATTTCTATTGAAAGAATTTCTCCCCAAAATTTCATTAAATGGGTAGAAAATTTTTCATTAGATGACTGAAAGATAAGTATTGGTCTCTTAAACCACTTTATAGTAATTAACGACTACTTCTAATGAAAAATTTAGTTAACCTATAACATTAGTTTGTCAAACTAAAATCATTCTCAGAATAATTTTTAATTCCTCAAACTATACCTATGGATTGGTTTTCCTTATATATTTTTATAACACTTTTATTTATTATTTTAAACATTAAAATATTTTATTCTCATAAAAAATCTCCTTTAAAAAATTTTAAATTATTAAATAAAAAACTTTCTTGAAAATGATAATAAATCTTTTTTCTTCTTTTGATCCTTCATCTTATTTTATATTACCTTTAAATTGACTAAGAATAATTATTAGTTTTTTATTTATTCCTTCTATATTCTGACTAATTCCTAATCGATTTAACTTTTTAATTCAAAATATATTAATTACTCTACATAAAGAATTCAAAATCATTACAAAAAAAAATAATACTTTAATATTTATTGTATTATTTTACTTCATTATAATTAATAACTTAATAGGGTTATTTCCTTACATTTTTACAGCCTCAAGTCATATAATTTTTACTCTATCCCTAGCTTTACCTTTATGGTTAAGATTTATATTAAATAGTTGAATTAGTCACACTTATCACTCATTTGCCCATCTAATGCCTCAAGGAACTCCTTCTATTTTAATACCTTTTATAGTATGTATTGAAACAATTAGAAATATTATTCGTCCTGGAACTCTCGCTATTCGTTTATCAGCTAATATAATTGCAGGACACCTTTTATTAACTCTTTTAGGAAACACTGGTCCTATAGTAAATTTGCTTATTTTATTAATTATTATAATTCAATTTATACTAATTTTATTAGAATCAGCAGTAGCTTTAATTCAATCTTATGTTTTTGCTATCCTTAGAACTCTTTATTCTAGAGAAAATAATTATGATAAAAAATCACCCATTTCATTTAGTAGATTATAGTCCTTGACCAATTTTAGGAGCTTTTAGAGCTATAACTGCAATAATAGGAATAATTAAATGATTCCATCTTTTTAACTCTAATTTATTTATTTTAAGAAATATAATTCTTTTACTAATTATATTTCAATGATGACGAGATGTAATTCGAGAAAGAACCTTTCAAGGAAACCACACTCTTTTAGTATCTTTTGGTTTACGATGAGGAATAATTTTATTTATTACCTCAGAGATTTTTTTCTTTGTTAGTTTTTTTTGAAGATTTTATCATATAAGATTATCTCCTTCTATCGAACTAGGAATAGCTTGACCTCCAAAAGGAATTAATACCTTTAATCCTAATGAAATCCCATTATTAAACACTATTATTCTATTAAGATCAGGCCTAAGAGTAACTTGAGCCCACCATAGATTAATAGAAAATAATTTTAATCAAACATTTCAAAGATTAATTATTACTGTTTTTCTAGGAATATATTTTTCTTTACTACAAGGAATTGAATATTTAGAAGCCCCATTTTCTATAGCCGATTCAGTTTATGGAAGAACATTCTTTATAGCTACAGGATTCCATGGTTTACATGTTATTATTGGTTCTATTTTTCTTTTAGTTTGTTTAACTCGATTAAACTTTAATCATTTTAGAAACAATCACCATTTTGGATTTGAAGCAGCAGCATGATATTGACATTTTGTAGACGTAGTATGACTATTCCTATATATATCTATTTATTGATGAGGTAGATATCTATATAGTATAAATATTACATTTGATTTCCAATCAAAAAATCTTTTAAAAGTATAGATAATATTCTTAATTTCATCTTTAATTTTAATAATTCTTAGAATTATAATAATTTTAATAATTACTGCAAATTATATCTCAATAAAAACATTTAAAGATCGAGAAAAAAGTTCTCCCTTTGAATGCGGATTTGACCCTAAAAATTCTGCACGCCTACCATTCTCAATTCACTTTTTTTTAATCGCTTTAATTTTTTTAATTTTTGATGTAGAAATTACCCTTATTATCCCTTTTATTTATAGAATAAAATATTCTAATATTATAATTATTAGCATTATATTTTTTATATTCATAGCAATCTTAATTTTAGGTTTATACCATGAATGAAAACAAGGAGCCTTAAACTGATCTTTATAGGATAATAGTTAAATTAACATTTAATTTGCATTTAAAAAATACTGTTTTTCAGTTTATCTTAAATAAGAAGCAAAATATTGCTTTTAGTTTCGACCTAAAAATTTGAATTTAAATTCCTTATTTAATTGAAACCAAACTAGAGGTAAGTCACTGTTAATGATTCCAATGAGAAACTCTCCAATTGAAGAAATATAAAAATTTAAGCTTCTAACTTAATATATAGCAATTTGTTAATATTTCTATTTATATAGTTTATCTAAAACATTATATTTTCATTATAAAAAAAGATTAATTCTTATAAATACTTAAAAAATATTTTAATTTACCTCAATATCTTCAATATTGCGCTCTATTAAGCTATTTAAGTAGAATATATAAATCAATAACAAAATAATTCAAATTAAAAATATGATTATATAAATCTTTAAACTATTTTTAAAAATATACTGAAATAAAACAGAAATTTTTTTAAAAAATTTAAATAAACCCTGACTTCCTAAGAACTCTGATCAACCCTGATCTAAAAATTTATAATTTAGTATTCCTAAATTAATAAAAAAATAATTTATTCCAAAAGTTAAAATATAAGGCAAATTCCATATTAATACTAAAAAAATTAAAATTTTTATTAAATTAGAAAAAATTAAATTATAATTTAATTTTAATAAAGAAATCTCAAAACCTATAATTACCCCAATTATTACTATAATTAAAATTAAAATTTTCATAAAAAAAGGTAATACAACTAAATTGATATCCTTAAATATAAATTATATAAGAACCGTTCCTGAAAATAATACAATAATAAATATAAATCCTATTCTATAAACTATTTCATCTCTTAATTCTTCAGTTCTATTTATTCTAAACCCACAATAATCTGTAAATATTAAATAATTTAATAAACGCACTGTATAAGAAACTGTTAATGTTAAAGAAATTAATATGATTAAATAAATTACAATATTTAATCTTATCATAGAATAAACCTCTATAATTAAATCTTTTGAGTAAAATCCAGAAAAAAAGGGAATACCACATAATGATAAATTTCTTACATTAAAATATATTACAGTTATAGGAGTTTTATAAACTAAACCTCCTATAAAACGAATATCTTGACATTCTCCTATTAAATGAATAAAATTACCTGCACATATAAATAATAAGGCTTTAAATAAAGCATGAATTAATAAATGAAAAAAAGCTAATTCATATAAACCTAATCTTAAAATAGTAACTATTAAACCTAACTGACTTAAAGTTGATAAAGCAATAATTTTTTTTAAATCATATTCAAAATTAGCTGCTAAACCTGAGATTAATATTGTTATCAATCCAATGAATATTAACACAAAAGAATAATTTTCCAATAATAAATGAAATCGAATTAATAAATAAACCCCTGCTGTTACTAAAGTTGAAGAATGTACTAATGCTGAAACAGGAGTAGGAGCAGCTATAGCTGCTGGTAATCAAGCTGAAAAAGGAATTTGTGCACTTTTAGTTAAAGCAGCAATAATAATTAACAAACCTACAATTATTATTCTTTTATCTCTATAATAATAATCAATATATAATATAAAATTTCATCTTCCAAAATTTATTATCCAAGCAATAGAAATTATTAATATTGCATCTCCTACTGGATTAGATAAAGCTGTTAATATACCAGCTGAATAAGATTTTACATTTTGATAATAAATTACTAAACAATAAGAAACTAATCCTAACCCATCTCAACCCAATAAAATTGAAATTAAATTTGGACTTAAAATTATTAATAATATAGATAGAACAAATATAAAAACTAGTATAATAAAACGATTAATAGATAAATCCTTAGATATATAAGATTTTCTATAAAAAATTACTATGGTAGAAATAAATAAAACAAAAGAAACAAATAATAAAGATATTCAATCTAAAAGAATTAATATTTCTACTTCTATTGAATTTAAATTAAAAATTCTTCACTCAATAAAATAAACCTTTCCTGTATTAAGTAAAAATAATCTAAAACAAAAAAAAAAAAAAAAAAACCTAAGTATTAATCTAGAAAAAATTACACAAAAAGATATTACTTAAAGTTAAAGTAACTTCATTGACTCCACAAATCAATATTTTATATAAACTATTTAAGTAAAAGAAAAATAAATCTCTTTTTAATAAAATTAAATTTAAAGGAACCCAATGTATGAGTAATAAAATTAATTCTCGATAAGAAATTAATTCAAAAAAATATAATCTTCTGTAAAATTTTCCATGTTGACTAAAAGAATATAAATACAAACTATAAGAAGCTCTCAAAAAAGTTATAATTATTAATATAAATATACAAATATGAGAATAATTAATTAAACTATTAATTAACAAAATTTCTCTTAACAAATTTAAAGAAGGTGGTGCAGCTATATTTCTAATTACTAACAAAAATCACCATAAAGATAAAAAAGGTACAATATTAATTAAACCTTTATTAATAAAAATACTTCGACTAACAATACGTTCATAATTTATATTTACTAAAACAAATAATCCTGAAGAACAACAGCCATGAGCTAATATTATTATTAAAGATCCAGTAATTCCTCAAGAATTAAATGTTAATAAACCTGACAATAAAAGTCCTATATGAACAACTGAAGAATAAGCAATTAAAGATTTTATATCTCTTTGACGTAAACAACTTAAAGAAACTAAAATCCCTCCTATTAAAGATAAATTAATTAAAAAAAAATTAACCTTAACTCCTAGATATATAAATATAGTTAAAAATCGAATAAGTCCATATCTTCCTAACTTTAATATCACTCCTGCTAATATTATAGACCCAGCAACTGAAGCTTCTACATGTGCTTTAGGCAATCATAAATGAAATAAAAATATCGGCATTTTAACTAAAAATACTATTATTATTATAAAATATAAAATAAAACTAAATAAATTTACATTAATATAAGTCAAATCTAATGTTTTAAACTTTGAATAATAAATAAAAATAAACAATATTATTGGTAAAGAAGCTATAATTGTATAAAAAAATATATATATTCCAGCTTGAATACGTTCAGGCTGATATCCTCAACCTAAAATCAAAATCAAAATTGGAATTAACCTAGCCTCAAAAAATATATAAAATAAAAATATATTTATAGAAGAAAAAGTTAATAATAAAAAAAGCAATAATAATAATAATAAAATACTAAATAACTCACTGAAATCTTTTAAATTAAAAAGTTTTTCTCTAGCTATAAATATTAAAAAAGAAATTCAAAACCTTAATAATAACAAAAAATATGATAAAAAATCTATACCTATAAAAAAATTTAATGAACTAAAAAATAAAAAAGAAATTTTTGAAAAAAATCAAATTCTTATTAAAATTAAATAATTTTTAATTAATCAAAATTTATTTATAAAACATAAAGGAATCATAAATACTAATATTATTAATATTATCATAAAATATTTAATGAATTAAAATAATCATTTCCATAAGAACGAATTATTGACACTAATAAAGATAATCCCAAAACTCTTTCACAAACACTTATAGTTAAAAAAACTACTACAAAATAAAATTCATAACTAAAATAAGATAAATAAAAATATATTATTATAAATAAAGTTAAAATTACTAATTCTAATCTAAGTAATGTTATTAATAAATGTTTTCGATTAATAAAAAAATTTAAAATTCTAAAAATAAACATACTTAAAAAAATTATTTCCATATTTTAATAATTTAAAAAAAATACTGGTCTTGTAAACCAGCTTTAAGATTTAATCTTTTAAAATATCAGAGGAAAACAAATATATCTTCAATCTCAAAAATTAATATTTTTTATTAAACTACCCTCTGAAATCTTAATTTTAACATTTTTAAATTTTTTGGCAATTTTTCTTACCCACCCCCTATCCTTAGGACTACTTATTTTAACTTATACAATTATAACTTGTATCATTATAGGATTAATAAGATCAAACTTTTGATTTTCATATATTTTAATATTAATTATAATTGGAGGTTTACTAATTTTATTTATTTATATAACAAGAACTGCCTCTAATGAAAAATTTAAATTTAATAAATATATTATATTTATTATAATTAGTTTATTTATAATTACTATATTTATAAATAATATAAATCTATATTTAATAAATCAAAATATTAATAATGAAATTTTACATAAAATAGATTTAATTAGAAATTTTTATTTAAATTTAAATAAATTTTTAAATTACCCAAATTCTAACATATTTTTAATTTTGATTTTTTATTTATTAATTTCAATAATTGCAGTTGTAAAAATTACTAAAGTAAAATTTGGACCGTTACGTCAATTTAAATATGAAAATACCAATACGAAAAATTAATTCTTTAACGAAAATTATTAACAACTCTTTAATCGATCTACCTACACCAAGAAATATTTCATATTTATGAAATTTTGGATCTTTATTAGGCTTGTGTTTAATAATACAAATTATTACAGGATTATTTTTATCTATACATTATTGTGCAAACGTAGATTTAGCTTTTAATAGAGTGACTCATATTTGTCGAGACGTAAATATAGGATGGTTAATACGAACTATTCATGCAAATGGAGCCTCTTTATTTTTTATATGTTTATATTTACATATTAGGCGAGGCTTATATTTTGGTTCTTACAAACTTACAGAAACTTGAATGACAGGAACTACTATTTTATTTATATCTATAGCTACAGCCTTTTTAGGTTATGTTCTTCCCTGAGGGCAAATATCTTTTTGAGGAGCAACTGTAATTACAAATTTAGTTTCTGCAATCCCTTACCTAGGAAATTCTATCGTTATTTGACTATGAGGAGGTTTTGCTGTTGACAATGCTACATTAAACCGATTTTATTCATTTCATTTTATTTTACCTTTCATTATTTCAGCTTTAATTATAATTCATTTACTATTTTTACATAACTCTGGCTCTAGTAATCCTTTAGGATCTAATTCTAATCTAGATAAAATTAGTTTTCATCCATATTTCTCCTTTAAAGATATTTTAGGTTTTCTCATTATAATATTTTTTATTTTAAATATTATTATTCTATATCCTTATATATTAAGAGATCCTGATAATTTTATCCCAGCTAATCCTCTTTCCACCCCTCCTCATATTCAACCAGAATGATATTTTTTATTTGCTTATGCAATTCTTCGCTCTATTCCCAATAAACTTGGAGGTGTAATTGCTTTAGTAATATCAATTGCTATTCTTTATTTTATACCTTTTATTAATTTCAAAATAATGAAAAGAAACAGCTTTTATTATATTAATAAAATTATATTTTGAAATTTTATCGTTACAGTTATAATTTTAACATGAATCGGAGCTAAACCAGTTGAAAATCCTTTTATTTTCATAGGACAAATTTTTACCTTAATCTATTTCATATACTTTATATTAAACTCAATTATTTACAAAATTTGAGACTGATGAATATTTAATTAATCAATGAGCTTGAAAAGCATATATTTTGAAAATATAAGAAAGAATTTAAATTTCTATTGATTTATACAAAATTTAATTAACTATATAATTAATACTATAAATAATAATCTTAATCTAAAATTTAATATAAGTATATTCAAAGAAACAGGCAAAAAAACCTTTCAAGATAAATATATTAATTTATCATATCGATAACGAGGTAAAGTCCCTCGAACCCAAATTCATATAAAAGAAAAAAATAATAATTTAAAAAAAAATATAATAGAATAAAAATCTCCTCCTATAAAAATCAACCTTCTTATTATTCTTATAAAAATAATATTAGAATATTCAGCCATAAAAATAAAAGCAAATCCAAAACTTCTATATTCAACGTTAAATCCTGAAACTAACTCTGATTCACCCTCAGAAAAATCAAAAGGAGTTCGATTAGTTTCAGCTAATCTTGAAATAAATCATATTATTCTTAGAGGAAAATTAAATATAACAAATCAAACATATTTTTGATAAAAAATAAAATCTATTAAATTTAAAGATATAATTAACACTAAAAATGATAATAAAATTAAAAATATTCTTACTTCATAAGAAATTACTTGAGCAACAGAACGAAGCCTTCCTAATAAAGAATAAATCGAATTTGAAGATCAACCCGATAATATAATTGTATACACACTAAAACTAGAAATTACAAAAAAAAACAATACAGAAAAATTAAACTTAAATAAATAACAATAAAAAGGTATTCTAATTCATAATATTAATGCTAAAATTAAATTAAAAACTGGTGATATAATATAAATTAAAATATTAGCCATATAAGGAAAAATTATTTCTTTTCTAAATAATTTAATTGCATCACTAAAAGGCTGTAAAATTCCTAAAAAACCTACTTTATTAGGGCCTTTTCGAATTTGAATATACCCTAATAACTTACGTTCTAATAAAGTTAAAAAAGCTACTCTAACTAAAATACAAATAATTATTAAAATAAAAATTATCAAAATTAAAATTATATCAATTATTATTTGTATAAAATACTTATAAAGATTCTAAATCTAACGCACTAATCTGCCAAAATAATAATTTTATTCATTTATAAAATTTTAAATCATAAACTTGGTCCTTTCGTACTAAAATTTATTAAATTATTAAAGATAGAAACCAACCTGGCTTACACCGGTTTAAACTCAGATCATGTAAAGTTTTAATGGTCGAACAGACCAAATATTTAAGCTTCTACACCTAAATTTAACTTTAATCCAACATCGAGGTCGCAATCTTTTCTTTCGATTTGAACTCTAAAAAAAAATAACGCTGTTATCCCTAAGGTAATTTATTCTTTTAATCATAAAAATGGATCAATTTTTCATAAATTAATGGTTAAAATTAAAAAAGTTAATCTAATTTTTTTATCACCCCAATCAAATTTAACAAAAATTTTAAATTTTATAATTCTTTAAATTAAAAATCTTTTATAAATTAAACTCTATAGGGTCTTCTCGTCTTTTAAAAAAATTTAAGCTTTTTAACTTAAAAATAAAATTTTTAAATAATAAAATTTAGAAAGTTATCTTCTCATCAAACCATTCATACAAGCTTTCAATTAAAAAACTAATGATTATGCTACCTTTGCACAGTCAAAATACTGCGGCCCTTCAAATTTTATTCAGTGGGCAGGTCCTACTTTAAATTATAATCAAAAAGAGATGTTTTTATTAAACAGGTGAAAGATATTTTTGCCTAATTACTTAATTATACCTTTCGTAATTACTTATATTTTTACAAAATAATTAATACTAATTTTATCATTATTTCAATATAATTTTTATTATTAAATTTACTTTAATAAAAAAATTAAATTAATATATAAATATTTTTAATTAAATAACAAATTTTAACAAACTTCAAATAGTAAAAATTTCT
Organism: Harmonia axyridis; assembly: GCF_914767665.1. Classification (NCBI taxonomy): domain Eukaryota; kingdom Metazoa; phylum Arthropoda; class Insecta; order Coleoptera; family Coccinellidae; genus Harmonia; species Harmonia axyridis. The sequence goes on along the minus strand of NC_059508.1, from coordinate 22,116,489 downwards.
AATTCTATAAATTATTAATTTATAATATTTAATTATAATAATTTAATTTTAAGCTTATCCCTAAAACTATTAAAATAAAAATTCAAAAAATTAAAAATTAAATTTTTATAATTTTTATAATGAATTAAATTCTTTTCTTAAAAAACTAGATATATTTAAAAACGAATAACGTTTCATTACTATATAATTATTATAAATATTTATTAAACAATAATATTTATAACTATATAGCTCTTTTAAATTCGAGATAAATATATAAATATTAAATTTTTAATAAACCCTGATACACAAGGTACACAATATTGTTTCTTTTATAAATTTATATAATTTTCCTTTTCAGTACTATTAATCTATCATAAAATAAAATTTTTCTTAATCTAATAAAAATACTAATTATTTAATAAAATTATATATATATATATATATATATATATTAATTAAATAAATTTTAAAATTCAATTTAAATTATTAATTATCTTCTTAATGTAAATAAGATGCTTATTCAAGCTCTAAACTGACATTCTAGAATCACTTTCCAGTAAATCTACTATGTTACGACTTATTCCATATTAGATGAAAGCGACGGGCAATATGTGCATATTTTAGTACTAAATCATTAAAAATAAAAATATTTAATTACAATCAAATCCAATTTCATAAAACTTTTAAAATATATAAATCCATAAATATAATTTAATGTAACCCATTTCTACTTTAATATAAACTTCACCTTGATCTGATTTAAATTTTTAAAAAATATCTAAATATTAATTTCTAAAAAAATATTTAACAACGACGATATAAAAGTTTCTAACTAAAGTAATTTTAATCGTGGATTATCGTTTATAGAACAGGTTCCTCTGAAAAGTAAAAATACCGCCAAATCATTTAGCTTTAAAGAACTTAACTATTAATCACTTAACTTTATAATTTACTTAATTAATAATAGGGTATCTAATCCTAGTTTATTATAATAATTTCTTAACCTCATAAAAACATAATTAAAAATATTAATAAATTAAAATTTCACCTTAAAACTTAAAATTTCTTTTTTAATTTTTAATTCTATTAATTAAAGCTAATAAATATATATTATATTTTTTGTATAACCGCTGCTGCTGGCACAAAAATTGCAAATACTAAATCTTATCACTAATTCTAAATTTTTTTAATAATTAAAAATATACACTACTAATTTATTAAATTTAAAACAATATTCATATAAATCTTGAATGAATATATATATCTAATACCATAATCAAATATCTAATTAACTAAAACCCAAAAAAGACTACATTCAGTTAAAATTTATTTCAAACAAAAAAAAATTAACTTTATTTAGAAATAATAATAATTAAATTAAATTTAAAAAATTAAATTATTAAAACTAATAATTTTAAAAACTTTATGTTAACAAATCTTTGTAACTTCCTCCCGTCAAAAGCGTCCCCTTAGATAATAACCAAACCTTAAACTTTTTAACTCTAAATTAAAAAATTTTCCCCCAAGGATTTACAAGTTATACCCTTAAATTTAGTGCTACCCTACTCACTAAATCCAATACTAAACAATTTAAATTGTAACAATTCTTATTGCCGACTGTTATAGCTTTATTCAAATTTAATTTTAATAAAATAAATTTTGTAATAAACTGAAGCCTACCAAATATCAAAAATATTTTAAATTATCGGATTTAAAAAATTCTTAATAAATACAATAATTTTTAAAAAATAAATTATAATTATAAAAACTTTATGTTAACAAATCTTTGTAACTTCCTCCCGTCAAAAACGTCCCCTTAGATAATAACCAAACCTTAAACTTTTTAACTCTAAATTAAAAAATTTTCCCCCAAGGATTTACAAGTTATACCCTTAAATTTAGTGCTACCCTACTCACTAAATCCAATACTAAACAATATAAATTGTAACAATTCTTATTGCCGACTGTTATAGCTTTATTCAAATTTAATTTTAATAAAATAAATTTTGTAATAAACTGAAGCCTACCAAATATCAAAAATATTTTAAATTATCGGATTTAAAAAATTCTTAATAAATACAATAATTTTTAAAAAATAAATTATAATTATAAAAACTTTATGTTAACAAATCTTTGTAACTTCCTCCCGTCAAAAACGTCCCCTTAGATAATAACCAAACCTTAAACTTTTTAACTCTAAATTAAAAAATTTTCCCCCAAGGATTTACAAGTTATACCCTTAAATTTAGTGCTACCCTACTCACTAAATCCAATACTAAACAATATAAATTGTAACAATTCTTATTGCCGACTGTTATAGCTTTATTCAAATTTAATTTTAATAAAATAAATTTTGTAATAAACTGAAGCCTACCAAATATCAAAAATATTTTAAATTATCGGATTTAAAAAATTCTTGATAAATACAATAATTTTAAAAAAATAAATTATAATTTTATTATAAAATAAAATAATCAAAAATTAAATTTTTTAAAATTCAAAATAAATTTAAATTTAAATTTATTAATTTAGTTCCCCCCGAAACTAAACATTTTCTATTTTTATTAAAATATTTAAATTAACCTATTCTAAAAATTTTCAAAATTATATAAAAATCAAATTTATGAAAAATGAAAAAAAAAATTTCTCCCCTAATCATCAAAATTTTCAAAAATCCATAAATTTTGATAAATTTTTAACAATTTTTCACAAAATTTTTAAACGAAATAACTTTATTACACTAACAAATAATTTTTTCAAAAAAAATTATTAGATAATTTCCATATCACAATTTTTAAAAATTATTTAAATTTAAATTTCTAACAAAAAAATATAGATTTTTTTTTTATGAGCGATTTCCTTTTAAGCATTTATATAAAATTTTCAAAAATTACTCGAATTTTATGAAAATCCTAAATTTTTATACATAATTTTTTTAACTATGTAATAATTAAACTTAAAATAATTATAATTTAAATCAAAATATTGACATAATAACTTTACTTTACTAACAAATCATTTTTTCACCCTTTAAGATCACTTTTTATCCAATAAATTAAAAATTATTCGAGACAACCAAAAAATAGACAAATTTAACCAAATATTTAAAAATTACATTTTTTTGTTAGATATTTTAATTTAAATTTTTTATGAAATCTTTATTAATTTTATTTTTCTAAATCTATTTTTCACGTAATTTTTAATAGATTTAGTTAAAATAAGAATAACTTCATTTTCATGATAAATACCATAATACTTTAGAAATAATATTTCTTAATGATAATTTAATTCATTAATACTTAGGTTTTTTTTTTTTTTTTTCATTAATTTTGAATTTTTCATTAAAAATTAACTTTATTAATAACTAATAATTTTTAATATATTATTAATAATTATAGATTAATTATAATTTAATTCTTATATAAATAAAATGTTAATATTTTAATGTTAAATTAATTATTAATAATTTATACTCTTTATATATATATTATAAATATTATTAATATATAAAATATTTATTAATATAGAAATTCTCGAAATTCACCGTCGTTTTTATATACTGATTTACTTTATATATTCTTTCTCTTTTTTTCGGGAGTACTATTATATATCCCTTAAGATACCAATATTAAATCGGTTTTTATATATTTAAAAATGTTTATTTTAACTATTTAATTAAAATTAGCACCTAGAATATTACTAATGGTACTATCCAATGTAAGATATATTTCGCCCTTATATATAAATAATTATATATTAATAAGTAATTATTAATTATTAAATATTATAGATATATATAAATAAATTCTTTAATTAAAAAGGCATAGGGTCCAAGAGAAAAACCCTATTAAAAGACAAAATTTAAATTAATACTGCTAATAAAGTATCGATTTTAGGCCATTTTTTTTTGCCCAAATTTTGACCCAAAAAATGCAAAAAATTGCAAAATTTTGCATTTTTTTCGTTTTTTTTTGAAATTTTTCAAAAAATTTGATCTTTAAAATTGACATTATTGTCTAAAAAACAATTATAACACTTGGATATAAAAACCGATGTATGAGGAAATTCCTATTAGGGCGCCTGAAGAAAGGGTCATTTTGATGAGATGAAACATGTGCAACCCACCCCTAGTTCCATCCCCGAAATTTTTGAAAAAAATGCCAAATTTCGTGAAATTTGATGAAATTTGGAAAAAATCTTCGGATTACAAAATTTTACAGGGATCGATTATTTTTTATGTGAAAAAAGGATTTATCATAAAATCTCTTTTTCCAAACTATTTTGTTAGAAAAATCAACTTTTAGAAAAAATTCTTCTTCTAGTCTAACAGAAAATTTATTTTATAGAAAATTTAAACCTTTTCTGTGAAAATAAAATTGAAAGAATAATTTTTAATTACAAAATTTTTTGATTTTTAAATATAAATCCATTTATTCAAATTTTTGTAAATTGAATTCTATTGATCCCCCCCCCATAGAATTCTTATACAAATTTATTAATAAGGTGATATTTAAAAATTTTAAAAATTTAAAAGTCAGTTTCTTAGTTATTCAAAATCAAAAACTAATAATTTTAAAAACTTAAACGTTGATTGTTGGACTTAGCCTCAGGATTAGTTTAGAATGTTGAAATTGATCCTGAAGTAGGACGACCGAAATCAACTCAAATTTATCGGATTTGGTGTTGATTGTTGGACTTAGCCTCAGGATTGGTTTAGAATGTTGAAATTGATCCTGAAGTAGGGCACCAAAATCAACTCAAATTTATCGGGTTTGGTGTTGATTGTTGGGCTTAGCCTCAGGATTGGTTTAGAATATTGGAATTGATCCTGAAGTAGGACGACCGAAATCAACTCAAATTTATCGGATTTGGTGTTGATTGTTGGACTTAGCCTCAGGATTGGTTTAGAATGTTGAAATTGATCCTGAAGTAGGCCACCAAAATCAACTCAAATTTATCGGATTTGGTGTTGATTGTTGGACTTAGCCTCAGGATTGGTTTAGAATATTGGAATTGATCCTGAAGAAGGACGACCAAAATCAACTCAAATTTATCGGGTTTGGTGTTGATTGTTGGACTTAGCCTCAGGATTGGTTTAGAATGTTGAAATTGATCCTGAAGTAGGGCTCCAAATCAACTCAAATTTATCGGATTTGGTGCTGATTGTTGGACTTAGCCTCAGGATTAGTTTAGAATGTTGAAATTGATCCTGAAGTAGGGCACCAAAATCAACTCAAATTTATCGGATTTGGTGTTGATTGTTGGACTTAGCCTCAGGATTGGTTTAGAATGTTGAAATTGATCCTGAAGTAGGACACCAAAATCAACTCAAATTTATCGGATTTGGTATTGATTGTTGGGCTTAGCCTCAGGATTGGTTTAGAATGTTGAAATTGATCCTGAAGTAGGGCACCAAAATCAACTCAAATTTATCGGATTTGGTGTTGATTGTTGGACTTAGCCTCAGGATTGGTTTAGAATATTGGAATTGATCCTGAAGAAGGGCACCAAAATCAACTCAAATTTATCGGATTTGGTGCTGATTGTTGGACTTAGCCTCAGGGTTAGTTTAGAATGTTGAAATTGATCCTGAAGTAGGACGACCAAAATCAACTCAAATTTATCGGATTTGGTGCTGATTGTTGGACTTAGCCTCAGGGTTAGTTTAGAATGTTGAAATTGATCCTGAAGTAGGACGACCAAAATCAACTCAAATTTATCGGATTTGGTGTTGATTGTTGGGCTTAGCCTCAGGATTGGTTTAGAATGTTGAAATTGATCCTGAAGTAGGGCACCAAAATCAACTCAAATTTATCGGATTTGGTGCTGATTGTTGGACTTAGCCTCAGGATTGGTTTAGAATATTGGAATTGATCCTGAAATAGGACGACCAAAATCAACTCAAATTTATCGGATTTGATGTTGATTGTTGGGCTTAGTCTCAGGATTGGTTTAGAATGTTGAAATTGATCCTGAAGTAGGGCACCAAAATCAACTCAAATTTATCGGATTTGGTGCTGATTGTTGGACTTAGCCTCAGGATTGGTTTAGAATGTTGAAATTGATCCTGAAGTAGGGCACCAAAATCAACTCAAATTTATCGGATTTGGTGCTGATTGTTGGACTTAGCCTCAGGATTAGTTTAGAATGTTGAAATTGATCCTGAAGTAGGGCACCAAAATCAACTCAAATTTATCGGATTTGGTGTTGATTGTTGGGCTTAGCCTCAGGATTGATTTAGAATATTGAAATTGATCCTGAAGTAGGGCACCAAAATCAACTCAAATTTATCGGATTTGGTATTGATTGTTGGGCTTAGTCTCAGGATTGGTTTAGAATGTTGAAATTGATCCTGAAGTAGGGCACCAAAATCAACTCAAATTTATCGGATTTGGTGCTGATTGTTGGACTTAGCCTCAGGATTAGTTTAGAATGTTGAAATTGATCCTGAAGTAGGGCACCAAAATCAACTCAAATTTATCGGATTTGGTATTGATTGTTGGGCTTAGTCTCAGGATTGGTTTAGAATATTGGAATTGATCCTGAAGTAGGACGACCAAAATCAACTCAAATTTATCGGGTTTGGTGTTGATTGTTGGACTTAGCCTCAGGATTGGTTTAGAATGTTGAAATTGATCCTGAAGTAGGACGACCAAAATCAACTCAAATTTATCGAATATATTTATATAAATAATCCTATTTTATAGGATTTTTTACTTTGTGAATTAATTTTTGTACACTTAAATTAATGAAAATTTAATAGTTTTTATTCAAGGTTAAAATATTAAATTTTAAATTTAACTTAATAAGTTAAATTTTTAATTGTTAATTTTTTTTTGTAATTATATTCAATAAAATTAAATTATTTCTTAGAGTTTCAAAAACTCTTGTACATCTTATACTAGAATATAAAGATAAGCTAAAGAAGCTGATGGGTTCATACCCCATTTATAAAGGTATACCCCTTTTCTTTATAATTAAAACTATAAAATTAATATTTTTAATTTTAATAATAAGAGGAACTCTTATTTCTATTTCTGCTTATTCATGAATTAATATCTGGATTGGTTTAGAATTAAACCTCTTAGCTTTTATTCCTATTATAAATTTAGATAATTTTAAGTATTCTTCTGAATCCTCCTTGAAATATTTTTTAGTTCAAGTTTCTGCATCAATTCTAGTTTTATTTTCTTTTTTAAATTCATTTATTTTAATCAATTCTATCGAGCAATTAATACCTACTTCTATATTTTTGTTTAACAGAGCTATCCTTATAAAAATAGGAGCAGCCCCTTTTCACTTTTGATACCCAGAAGTCCTAGAAGGACTAAGATGAGCTAATGCATTATTATTAATAACTTGACAAAAAATTGCCCCAATAATTTTAATTATATATAATTTTAAATTAAACCTATTCTTTATTTTGATTATTTTGATATGTATAACCTTAGGGAGTGTAAAAACATGGAACCAAACCAGATTAAAAAAAATTCTTGCCTTATCTTCCATCAACCATATTGGTTGAATATTAAGAATAATAATATTAAATCAATCCTTATGAATATTATACTTTTTAATTTATACTTTTATTTCTTTAAATATAATCTTAATTTTTAATAAATATAAAATCTTTAACATTAAAGATCTTATAAATAATATGAATGACAATAAAACTTTAAAATTCTATTTTTTTTTAAATTTCTTTTCTCTAGGAGGAATCCCCCCCTTTTTAGGATTTTTTCCTAAGTGACTAATTCTAAAAACTTTAATTGAAAATCACTTTTATTTTCTATCTTTTATAATAATTTTTATTACTTTAATTTGTATATATATTTATATACGCTTAATACTTCAATCTTTAATAATAAAATTAAATGAAAATAAAAAATTTAATTATATTAACTCTTACTATGTAATTTTTTTAAATTGAGTGAATATTTACGGATTAATCATTTTTACTGTAATTTTTAGAATTTATTAAGGATTTAAGTTAAATAAACTAGTAACCTTCAAAGTTAAAAATAGAATTATTCTAAGCCTTAGAATAATATTCACCTATAAATTTGCAATTTATAATCATAATTGAATATAAGGCTTAATAAAGGAGAAAACTCATAATTAAATTTACAATTTAACGCTTTAATTCAGCCACTTTATCGAATAAATGATTATTTTCTACTAATCATAAAGATATTGGAACATTATACTTTTTATTTGGAATATGGGCAGGAATAGTAGGAACATCGTTAAGTATTTTAATTCGGTTAGAATTAGGAACTAGAGGAAGATTAATTGGAAACGACCAAATTTATAATATAATTGTTACAGCTCATGCTTTCATTATGATTTTCTTTATAGTAATACCTATTATAATTGGGGGTTTTGGAAATTGATTAGTTCCTTTAATAATTGGAGCTCCTGATATAGCATTTCCACGATTAAATAACATAAGATTTTGACTTTTACCCCCTGCTTTAACTCTTTTAATTTTAAGAACAATCGTAGAAATAGGGGCAGGAACAGGATGAACTGTTTACCCTCCTCTTTCTTCTAATTTAACACATAACGGGCCTTCAGTAGATTTAGTGATTTTTAGTTTACATTTAGCAGGAATTTCCTCAATTTTAGGTGCAGTAAATTTCATTTCAACTATTATAAATATACGTCCATTTGGTATAATACTTGATAAAACTCCTTTATTTGTATGATCTGTTCTTATTACAGCAATTCTTTTATTACTATCACTACCAGTTCTTGCAGGAGCAATTACTATACTATTAACTGACCGAAACTTAAATTCTTCTTTTTTTGATCCAACCGGTGGGGGAGACCCAATTTTATACCAACATTTATTTTGATTTTTTGGCCATCCTGAAGTTTATATTTTAATTCTCCCAGGATTTGGTATAATTTCCCATATTATTACACAAGAAAGAGGGAAAAAAATTGCCTTTGGTTCTTTAGGAATAATTTATGCTATATTAGCTATTGGACTTCTAGGATTTGTAGTATGAGCTCATCACATATTTACAGTGGGAATAGATGTTGATACTCGAGCTTATTTTACTTCAGCTACTATAATTATTGCAGTACCCACTGGAATTAAAATTTTTTCTTGATTAGCAACTTTACATGGAATACAATTTTACTATACACCTTCAATTTTATGAACCCTGGGATTTTTATTTTTATTTACAATTGGTGGATTAACAGGAGTAATTTTAGCTAACTCTTCCATAGATATTATTTTACATGATACCTATTATGTTGTAGCTCATTTCCATTACGTTTTATCTATAGGAGCTGTATTTGCCATTATAGCAGGATTTATCCATTGATTCCCTTTAATTACAGGATTCAATCTTAACAATAAATTATTACAAATCCAATTTTTAATTATATTTATTGGGGTAAACTTAACATTTTTTCCTCAACACTTCTTAGGACTAAGAGGAATACCTCGACGATACTCTGATTATCCTGATGCTTATTACAAATGAAATAAAATTTCTTCTATTGGATCTATAATTTCCTCTCTTAGAATAATCTTTATAATCTTAATTATTTGAGAAAGATTTTATTCAATACGTTTAAGAAAGTTTAATTCTAATGTACCCTCTTTAATTGAATGACTCCAACTTTCTCCCCCTAATGAACATTCTTATTCAGAAGTACCAATCTTAGCTCAAAAATTCTAATATGGCAGATTAGTGCATTGGATTTAAACCCCAATTATAAAGATTTACCTTTTTTTAGAAATAGCGACTTGAAAATCATATATATTTTTAGACAGAGCTTCATATTTACTGGAACAATTAAGATTTTTTCATGATCACGCCCTTTTAATCTTAATAATAATCACTTGTATTGTAACATATACCATAATGAGACTAACATTAAATAATTATAACCATCGTTTTATATTAGAAGGACACAATATTGAAACAATTTGAACTATCATACCAGCATTAACTTTAATTTTTATTGCTTTTCCTTCTTTAAAATTAATTTACTTAATTGATGAAATCCGTAACCCTTTAGTTACTATTAAAACTATTGGTCATCAATGATATTGAACCTATGAATATACAGATTTTAAAAATCTTGAATTTGATTCATATTTAATTAATAATAATCAACTTTTTAATTTTCGATTACTAGAAGTTGATAATCGAACTATTTTACCATATCTTTCTCATATTCGAATTCTAACTTCATCTTCTGACGTAATTCATTCTTGAACAGTTCCTTCAACAGGAGTAAAAGTCGATGCCTCCCCAGGGCGATTAAATCAACTTAGATTTAATTTAAATCGAACTGGAATTTTTTTTGGTCAATGTTCAGAAATTTGTGGAGCAAACCATAGATTTATACCTATTTCTATTGAAAGAATTTCTCCCCAAAATTTCATTAAATGGGTAGAAAATTTTTCATTAGATGACTGAAAGATAAGTATTGGTCTCTTAAACCACTTTATAGTAATTAACGACTACTTCTAATGAAAAATTTAGTTAACCTATAACATTAGTTTGTCAAACTAAAATCATTCTCAGAATAATTTTTAATTCCTCAAACTATACCTATGGATTGGTTTTCCTTATATATTTTTATAACACTTTTATTTATTATTTTAAACATTAAAATATTTTATTCTCATAAAAAATCTCCTTTAAAAAATTTTAAATTATTAAATAAAAAACTTTCTTGAAAATGATAATAAATCTTTTTTCTTCTTTTGATCCTTCATCTTATTTTATATTACCTTTAAATTGACTAAGAATAATTATTAGTTTTTTATTTATTCCTTCTATATTCTGACTAATTCCTAATCGATTTAACTTTTTAATTCAAAATATATTAATTACTCTACATAAAGAATTCAAAATCATTACAAAAAAAAATAATACTTTAATATTTATTGTATTATTTTACTTCATTATAATTAATAACTTAATAGGGTTATTTCCTTACATTTTTACAGCCTCAAGTCATATAATTTTTACTCTATCCCTAGCTTTACCTTTATGGTTAAGATTTATATTAAATAGTTGAATTAGTCACACTTATCACTCATTTGCCCATCTAATGCCTCAAGGAACTCCTTCTATTTTAATACCTTTTATAGTATGTATTGAAACAATTAGAAATATTATTCGTCCTGGAACTCTCGCTATTCGTTTATCAGCTAATATAATTGCAGGACACCTTTTATTAACTCTTTTAGGAAACACTGGTCCTATAGTAAATTTGCTTATTTTATTAATTATTATAATTCAATTTATACTAATTTTATTAGAATCAGCAGTAGCTTTAATTCAATCTTATGTTTTTGCTATCCTTAGAACTCTTTATTCTAGAGAAAATAATTATGATAAAAAATCACCCATTTCATTTAGTAGATTATAGTCCTTGACCAATTTTAGGAGCTTTTAGAGCTATAACTGCAATAATAGGAATAATTAAATGATTCCATCTTTTTAACTCTAATTTATTTATTTTAAGAAATATAATTCTTTTACTAATTATATTTCAATGATGACGAGATGTAATTCGAGAAAGAACCTTTCAAGGAAACCACACTCTTTTAGTATCTTTTGGTTTACGATGAGGAATAATTTTATTTATTACCTCAGAGATTTTTTTCTTTGTTAGTTTTTTTTGAAGATTTTATCATATAAGATTATCTCCTTCTATCGAACTAGGAATAGCTTGACCTCCAAAAGGAATTAATACCTTTAATCCTAATGAAATCCCATTATTAAACACTATTATTCTATTAAGATCAGGCCTAAGAGTAACTTGAGCCCACCATAGATTAATAGAAAATAATTTTAATCAAACATTTCAAAGATTAATTATTACTGTTTTTCTAGGAATATATTTTTCTTTACTACAAGGAATTGAATATTTAGAAGCCCCATTTTCTATAGCCGATTCAGTTTATGGAAGAACATTCTTTATAGCTACAGGATTCCATGGTTTACATGTTATTATTGGTTCTATTTTTCTTTTAGTTTGTTTAACTCGATTAAACTTTAATCATTTTAGAAACAATCACCATTTTGGATTTGAAGCAGCAGCATGATATTGACATTTTGTAGACGTAGTATGACTATTCCTATATATATCTATTTATTGATGAGGTAGATATCTATATAGTATAAATATTACATTTGATTTCCAATCAAAAAATCTTTTAAAAGTATAGATAATATTCTTAATTTCATCTTTAATTTTAATAATTCTTAGAATTATAATAATTTTAATAATTACTGCAAATTATATCTCAATAAAAACATTTAAAGATCGAGAAAAAAGTTCTCCCTTTGAATGCGGATTTGACCCTAAAAATTCTGCACGCCTACCATTCTCAATTCACTTTTTTTTAATCGCTTTAATTTTTTTAATTTTTGATGTAGAAATTACCCTTATTATCCCTTTTATTTATAGAATAAAATATTCTAATATTATAATTATTAGCATTATATTTTTTATATTCATAGCAATCTTAATTTTAGGTTTATACCATGAATGAAAACAAGGAGCCTTAAACTGATCTTTATAGGATAATAGTTAAATTAACATTTAATTTGCATTTAAAAAATACTGTTTTTCAGTTTATCTTAAATAAGAAGCAAAATATTGCTTTTAGTTTCGACCTAAAAATTTGAATTTAAATTCCTTATTTAATTGAAACCAAACTAGAGGTAAGTCACTGTTAATGATTCCAATGAGAAACTCTCCAATTAAAGAAATATAAAAATTTAAGCTTCTAACTTAATATATAGCAATTTGTTAATATTTCTATTTATATAGTTTATCTAAAACATTATATTTTCATTATAAAAAAAGATTAATTCTTATAAATACTTAAAAAATATTTTAATTTACCTCAATATCTTCAATATTGCGCTCTATTAAGCTATTTAAGTAGAATATATAAATCAATAACAAAATAATTCAAATTAAAAATATGATTATATAAATCTTTAAACTATTTTTAAAAATATACTGAAATAAAACAGAAATTTTTTTAAAAAATTTAAATAAACCCTGACTTCCTAAGAACTCTGATCAACCCTGATCTAAAAATTTATAATTTAGTATTCCTAAATTAATAAAAAAATAATTTATTCCAAAAGTTGAAATATAAGGCAAATTCCATATTAATACTAAAAAAATTAAAATTTTTATTAAATTAGAAAAAATTAAATTATAATTTAATTTTAATAAAGAAATCTCAAAACCTATAATTACCCCAATTATTACTATAATTAAAATTAAAATTTTCATAAAAAAAGGTAATACAACTAAATTGATATCCTTAAATATAAATCATATAAGAACCGTTCCTGAAAATAATACAATAATAAATATAAATCCTATTCTATAAACTATTTCATCTCTTAATTCTTCAGTTCTATTTATTCTAAACCCACAATAATCTGTAAATATTAAATAATTTAATAAACGCACTGTATAAGAAACTGTTAATGTTAAAGAAATTAATATGATTAAATAAATTACAATATTTAATCTTATCATAGAATAAACCTCTATAATTAAATCTTTTGAGTAAAATCCAGAAAAAAAGGGAATACCACATAATGATAAATTTCTTACATTAAAATATATTACAGTTATAGGAGTTTTATAAACTAAACCTCCTATAAAACGAATATCTTGACATTCTCCTATTAAATGAATAAAATTACCTGCACATATAAATAATAAGGCTTTAAATAAAGCATGAATTAATAAATGAAAAAAAGCTAATTCATATAAACCTAATCTTAAAATAGTAACTATTAAACCTAACTGACTTAAAGTTGATAAAGCAATAATTTTTTTTAAATCATATTCAAAATTAGCTGCTAAACCTGAGATTAATATTGTTATCAATCCAATGAATATTAACACAAAAGAATAATTTTCCAATAATAAATGAAATCGAATTAATAAATAAACCCCTGCTGTTACTAAAGTTGAAGAATGTACTAATGCTGAAACAGGAGTAGGAGCAGCTATAGCTGCTGGTAATCAAGCTGAAAAAGGAATTTGTGCACTTTTAGTTAAAGCAGCAATAATAATTAACAAACCTACAATTATTATTCTTTTATCTCTATAATAATAATCAATATATAATATAAAATTTCATCTTCCAAAATTTATTATCCAAGCAATAGAAATTATTAATATTGCATCTCCTACTCGATTAGATAAAGCTGTTAATATACCAGCTGAATAAGATTTTACATTTTGATAATAAATTACTAAACAATAAGAAACTAATCCTAACCCATCTCAACCCAATAAAATTGAAATTAAATTTGGACTTAAAATTATTAATAATATAGATAGAACAAATATAAAAACTAGTATAATAAAACGATTAATAGATAAATCCTTAGATATATAAGATTTTCTATAAAAAATTACTATGGTAGAAATAAATAAAACAAAAGAAACAAATAATAAAGATATTCAATCCAAAAGAATTAATATTTCTACTTCTATTGAATTTAAATTAAAAATTCTTCACTCAATAAAATAAACCTTTCCTGTATTAAGTAAAAATAATCTAAAACAAAAAAAAAAAAAAAAAAACCTAAGTATTAATCTAGAAAAAATTACACAAAAAGATATTACTTAAAGTTAAAGTAACTTCATTGACTCCACAAATCAATATTTTATATAAACTATTTAAGTAAAAGAAAAATAAATCTCTTTTTAATAAAATTAAATTTAAAGGAACCCAATGTATGAGTAATAAAATTAATTCTCGATAAGAAATTAATTCAAAAAAATATAATCTTCTGTAAAATTTTCCATGTTGACTAAAAGAATATAAATACAAACTATAAGAAGCTCTCAAAAAAGTTATAATTATTAATATAAATATACAAATATGAGAATAATTAATTAAACTATTAATTAACAAAATTTCTCTTAACAAATTTAAAGAAGGTGGTGCAGCTATATTTCTAATTACTAACTAAAATCACCATAAAGATAAAAAAGGTACAATATTAATTGAACCTTTATTAATAAAAATACTTCGACTAACAATACGTTCATAATTTATATTTACTAAAACAAATAATCCTGAAGAACAACAGCCATGAGCTAATATTATTATTAAAGATCCAGTAATTCCTCAAGAATTAAATGTTAATAAACCTGACAATAAAAGTCCTATATGAACAACTGAAGAATAAGCAATTAAAGATTTTATATCTCTTTGACGTAAACAACTTAAAGAAACTAAAATCCCTCCTATTAAAGATAAATTAATTAAAAAAAAATTAACCTTAACTCCTAGATATATAAATATAGTTAAAAATCGAATAAGTCCATATCTTCCTAACTTTAATATCACTCCTGCTAATATTATAGACCCAGCAACTGAAGCTTCTACATGTGCTTTAGGCAATCATAAATGAAATAAAAATATCGGCATTTTAACTAAAAATACTATTATTATTATAAAATATAAAATAAAACTAAATAAATTTACATTAATATAAGTCAAATCTAATGTTTTAAACTTTGAATAATAAATAAAAATAAACAATATTATTGGTAAAGAAGCTATAATTGTATAAAAAAATATATATATTCCAGCTTGAATACGTTCAGGCTGATATCCTCAACCTAAAATCAAAATCAAAATTGGAATTAACCTAGCCTCAAAAAATATATAAAATAAAAATATATTTATAGAAGAAAAAGTTAATAATAAAAAAAGCAATAATAATAATAATAAAATACTAAATAACTCACTGAAATCTTTTAAATTAAAAAGTTTTTCTCTAGCTATAAATATTAAAAAAGAAATTCAAAACCTTAATAATAACAAAAAATATGATAAAAAATCTATACCTATAAAAAAATTTAATGAACTAAAAAATAAAAAAGAAATTTTTGAAAAAAATCAAATTCTTATTAAAATTAAATAATTTTTAATTAATCAAAATTTATTTATAAAACATAAAGGAATCATAAATACTAATATTATTAATATTATCATAAAATATTTAATGAATTAAAATAATCATTTCCATAAGAACGAATTATTGACACTAATAAAGATAATCCCAAAACTCTTTCACAAACACTTATAGTTAAAAAAACTACTACAAAATAAAATTCATAACTAAAATAAGATAAATAAAAATATATTATTATAAATAAAGTTAAAATTACTAATTCTAATCTAAGTAATGTTATTAATAAATGTTTTCGATTAATAAAAAAATTTAAAATTCTAAAAATAAACATACTTAAAAAAATTATTTCCATATTTTAATAATTTAAAAAAAATACTGGTCTTGTAAACCAGCTTTAAGATTTAATCTTTTAAAATATCAGAGGAAAACAAATATATCTTTAATCTCCAAAATTAATATTTTTTATTAAACTACCCTCTGAAATCTTAATTTTAACATTTTTAAATTTTTTGGCAATTTTTCTTACCCACCCCCTATCCTTAGGACTACTTATTTTAACTTATACAATTATAACTTGTATCATTATAGGATTAATAAGATCAAACTTTTGATTTTCATATATTTTAATATTAATTATAATTGGAGGTTTACTAATTTTATTTATTTATATAACAAGAACTGCCTCTAATGAAAAATTTAAATTTAATAAATATATTATATTTATTATAATTAGTTTATTTATAATTACTATATTTATAAATAATATAAATCTATATTTAATAAATCAAAATATTAATAATGAAATTTTACATAAAATAGATTTAATTAGAAATTTTTATTTAAATTTAAATAAATTTTTAAATTACCCAAATTCTAACATATTTTTAATTTTGATTTTTTATTTATTAATTTCAATAATTGCAGTTGTAAAAATTACTAAAGTAAAATTTGGACCGTTACGTCAATTTAAATATGAAAATACCAATACGAAAAATTAATTCTTTAACGAAAATTATTAACAACTCTTTAATCGATCTACCTACACCAAGAAATATTTCATATTTATGAAATTTTGGATCTTTATTAGGCTTGTGTTTAATAATACAAATTATTACAGGATTATTTTTATCTATACATTATTGTGCAAACGTAGATTTAGCTTTTAATATAGTGACTCATATTTGTCGAGACGTAAATATAGGATGGTTAATACGAACTATTCATGCAAATGGAGCCTCTTTATTTTTTATATGTTTATATTTACATATTAGGCGAGGCTTATATTTTGGTTCTTACAAACTTACAGAAACTTGAATGACAGGAACTACTATTTTATTTATATCTATAGCTACAGCCTTTTTAGGTTATGTTCTTCCCTGAGGGCAAATATCTTTTTGAGGAGCAACTGTAATTACAAATTTAGTTTCTGCAATCCCTTACCTAGGAAATTCTATCGTTATTTGACTATGAGGAGGTTTTGCTGTTGACAATGCTACATTAAACCGATTTTATTCATTTCATTTTATTTTACCTTTCATTATTTCAGCTTTAATTATAATTCATTTACTATTTTTACATAACTCTGGCTCTAGTAATCCTTTAGGATCTAATTCTAATCTAGATAAAATTAGTTTTCATCCATATTTCTCCTTTAAAGATATTTTAGGTTTTCTCATTATAATATTTTTTATTTTAAATATTATTATTCTATATCCTTATATATTAAGAGATCCTGATAATTTTATCCCAGCTAATCCTCTTTCCACCCCTCCTCATATTCAACCAGAATGATATTTTTTATTTGCTTATGCAATTCTTCGCTCTATTCCCAATAAACTTGGAGGTGTAATTGCTTTAGTAATATCAATTGCTATTCTTTATTTTATACCTTTTATTAATTTCAAAATAATGAAAAGAAACAGCTTTTATTATATTAATAAAATTATATTTTGAAATTTTATCGTTACAGTTATAATTTTAACATGAATCGGAGCTAAACCAGTTGAAAATCCTTTTATTTTCATAGGACAAATTTTTACCTTAATCTATTTCATATACTTTATATTAAACTCAATTATTTACAAAATTTGAGACTGATGAATATTTAATTAATCAATGAGCTTGAAAAGCATATATTTTGAAAATATAAGAAAGAATTTAAATTTCTATTGATTTATACAAAATTTAATTAACTATATAATTAATACTATAAATAATAATCTTAATCTAAAATTTAATATAAGTATATTCAAAGAAACAGGCAAAAAAACCTTTCAAGATAAATATATTAATTTATCATATCGATAACGAGGTAAAGTCCCTCGAACCCAAATTCATATAAAAGAAAAAAATAATAATTTTAAAAAAAATATAATAGAATAAAAATCTCCTCCTATAAAAATCAACCTTCTTATTATTCTTATAAAAATAATATTAGAATATTCAGCCATAAAAATAAAAGCAAATCCAAAACTTCTATATTCAACGTTAAATCCTGAAACTAACTCTGATTCACCCTCAGAAAAATCAAAAGGAGTTCGATTAGTTTCAGCTAATCTTGAAATAAATCATATTATTCTTAGAGGAAAATTAAATATAACAAATCAAACATATTTTTGATAAAAAATAAAATCTATTAAATTTAAAGATATAATTAACACTAAAAATGATAATAAAATTAAAAATATTCTTACTTCATAAGAAATTACTTGAGCAACAGAACGAAGCCTTCCTAATAAAGAATAAATCGAATTTGAAGATCAACCCGATAATATAATTGTATACACACTAAAACTAGAAATTACAAAAAAAAACAATACAGAAAAATTAAACTTAAATAAATAACAATAAAAAGGTATTCTAATTCATAATATTAATGCTAAAATTAAATTAAAAACTGGTGATATAATATAAATTAAAATATTAGCCATATAAGGAAAAATTATTTCTTTTCTAAATAATTTAATTGCATCACTAAAAGGCTGTAAAATTCCTAAAAAACCTACTTTATTAGGGCCTTTTCGAATTTGAATATACCCTAATAACTTACGTTCTAATAAAGTTAAAAAAGCTACTCTAACTAAAATACAAATAATTATTAAAATAAAAATTATCAAAATTAAAATTATATCAATTATTATTTGTATGAAATACTTATAAAGATTCTAAATCTAACGCACTAATCTGCCAAAATAATAATTTTATTCATTTATAAAATTTTAAATCATAAACTTGGTCCTTTCGTACTAAAATTTATTAAATTATTAAAGATAGAAACCAACCTGGCTTACACCGGTTTAAACTCAGATCATGTAAAGTTTTAATGGTCGAACAGACCAAATATTTAAGCTTCTACACCTAAATTTAACTTTAATCCAACATCGAGGTCGCAATCTTTTCTTTCGATTTGAACTCTAAAAAAAAATAACGCTGTTATCCCTAAGGTAATTTATTCTTTTAATCATAAAAATGGATCAATTTTTCATAAATTAATGGTTAAAATTAAAAAAGTTAATCTAATTTTTTTATCACCCCAATCAAATTTAACAAAAATTTTAAATTTTATAATTCTTTAAATTAAAAATCTTTTATAAATTAAACTCTATAGGGTCTTCTCGTCTTTTAAAAAAATTTAAGCTTTTTAACTTAAAAATAAAATTTTTAAATAATAAAATTTAGAAAGTTATCTTCTCATCAAACCATTCATACAAGCTTTCAATTAAAAAACTAATGATTATGCTACCTTTGCACAGTCAAAATACTGCGGCCCTTCAAATTTTATTCAGTGGGCAGGTCCTACTTTAAATTATAATCAAAAAGAGATGTTTTTATTAAACAGGTGAAAGATATTTTTGCCTAATTACTTAATTATACCTTTCGTAATTACTTATATTTTTACAAAATAATTAATACTAATTTTATCATTATTTCAATATAATTTTTATTATTAAATTTACTTTAATAAAAAAATTAAATTAATATATAAATATTTTTAATTAAATAACAAATTTTAACAAACTTCAAATAGTAAAAATTTCTAATTCTATAAATTATTAATTTATAATATTTAATTATAATAATT
The DNA here is from genome assembly GCF_914767665.1 of Harmonia axyridis. Classification (NCBI taxonomy): domain Eukaryota; kingdom Metazoa; phylum Arthropoda; class Insecta; order Coleoptera; family Coccinellidae; genus Harmonia; species Harmonia axyridis. The sequence continues at coordinate 22,096,476 of NC_059508.1, read as the reverse complement.
TAATTTTAAGCTTATCCCTAAAACTATTAAAATAAAAATTCAAAAAATTAAAAATTAAATTTTTATAATTTTTATAATGAATTAAATTCTTTTCTTAAAAAACTAGATATATTTAAAAACGAATAACGTTTCATTACTATATAATTATTATAAATATTTATTAAACAATAATATTTATAACTATATAGCTCTTTTAAATTCGAGATAAATATATAAATATTAAATTTTTAATAAACCCTGATACACAAGGTACACAATATTGTTTCTTTTATAAATTTATATAATTTTCCTTTTCAGTACTATTAATCTATCATAAAATAAAATTTTTCTTAATCTAATAAAAATACTAATTATTTAATAAAATTATATATATATATATATATATATATATATATATATATATATATATATATATATATATATATTAATTAAATAAATTTTAAAATTCAATTTAAATTATTAATTATCTTCTTAATGTAAATAAGATGCTTATTCAAGCTCTAAACTGACATTCTAGAATCACTTTCCAGTAAATCTACTATGTTACGACTTATTCCATATTAGATGAAAGCGACGGGCAATATGTGCATATTTTAGTACTAAATCATTAAAAATAAAAATATTTAATTACAATCAAATCCAATTTCATAAAACTTTTAAAATATATAAATCCATAAATATAATTTAATGTAACCCATTTCTACTTTAATATAAACTTCACCTTGATCTGATTTAAATTTTTAAAAAATATCTAAATATTAATTTCTAAAAAAATATTTAACAACGACGATATAAAAGTTTCTAACTAAAGTAATTTTAATCGTGGATTATCGTTTATAGAACAGGTTCCTCTGAAAAGTAAAAATACCGCCAAATCATTTAGTTTTAAAGAACTTAACTATTAATCACTTAACTTTATAATTTACTTAATTAATAATAGGGTATCTAATCCTAGTTTATTATAATAATTTCTTAACCTCATAAAAACATAATTAAAAATATTAATAAATTAAAATTTCACCTTAAAACTTAAAATTTCTTTTTTAATTTTTAATTCTATTAATTAAAGCTAATAAATATATATTATATTTTTTGTATAACCGCTGCTGCTGGCACAAAAATTGCAAATACTAAATCTTATCACTAATTCTAAATTTTTTTAATAATTAAAAATATACACTACTAATTTATTAAATTTAAAACAATATTCATATAAATCTTGAATGAATATATATATCTAATACCATAATCAAATATCTAATTAACTAAAACCCAAAAAAGACTACATTTAGTTAAAATTTATTTCAAACAAAAAAAAATTAACTTTATTTAGAAATAATAATAATTAAATTAAATTTAAAAAATTAAATTATTAAAACTAATAATTTTAAAAACTTTATGTTAACAAATCTTTGTAACTTCCTCCCGTCAAAAGCGTCCCCTTAGATAATAACCAAACCTTAAACTTTTTAACTCTAAATTAAAAAATTTTCCCCCAAGGATTTACAAGTTATACCCTTAAATTTAGTGCTACCCTACTCACTAAATCCAATACTAAACAATTTAAATTGTAACAATTCTTATTGCCGACTGTTATAGCTTTATTCAAATTTAATTTTAATCAAATAAATTTTGTAATAAACTGAAGCCTACCAAATATCAAAAATATTTTAAATTATCGGATTTAAAAAATTCTTAATAAATACAATAATTTTTAAAAAATAAATTATAATTATAAAAACTTTATGTTAACAAATCTTTGTAACTTCCTCCCGTCAAAAACGTCCCATTAGATAATAACCAAACCTTAAACTTTTTAACTCTAAATTAAAAAATTTTCCCCCAAGGATTTACAAGTTATACCCTTAAATTTAGTGCTACCCTACTCACTAAATCCAATACTAAACAATTTAAATTGTAACAATTCTTATTGCCGACTGTTATAGCTTTATTCAAATTTAATTTTAATAAAATAAATTTTGTAATAAACTGAAGCCTACCAAATATCAAAAATATTTTAAATTATCGGATTTAAAAAATTCTTAATAAATACAATAATTTTTAAAAAATAAATTATAATTATAAAAACTTTATGTTAACAAATCTTTGTAACTTCCTCCCGTCAAAAACGTCCCCTTAGATAATAACCAAACCTTAAACTTTTTAACTCTAAATTAAAAAATTTTCCCCCAAGGATTTACAAGTTATACCCTTAAATTTAGTGCTACCCTACTCACTAAATCCAATACTAAACAATATAAATTGTAACAATTCTTATTGCCGACTGTTATAGCTTTATTCAAATTTAATTTTAATAAAATAAATTTTGTAATAAACTGAAGCCTACCAAATATCAAAAATATTTTAAATTATCGGATTTAAAAAATTCTTGATAAATACAATAATTTTAAAAAAATAAATTATAATTTTATTATAAAATAAAATAATCAAAAATTAAATTTTTTAAAATTCAAAATAAATTTAAATTTAAATTTATTAATTTAGTTCCCCCCGAAACTAAACATTTTCTATTTTTATTAAAATATTTAAATTAACCTATTCTAAAAATTTTCAAAATTATATAAAAATCAAATTTATGAAAAATGAAAAAAAAAATTCCTCCCCTAATCATCAAAATTTCCAAAAATCCATAAATTTTGATAAATTTTTAACAATTTTTCACAAAATTTTTAAACGAAATAACTTTATTACACTAACAAATAATTTTTTCAAAAAAAATTATTAGATAATTTCCATATCACAATTTTTAAAAATTATTTAAATTTAAATTTCTAACAAAAAAATATAGATTTTTTTTTTATGAGCGATTTCCTTTTAAGCATTTATATAAAATTTTCAAAAATTACTCGAATTTTATGAAAATCCTAAATTTTTATACATAATTTTTTTAACTATGTAATAATTAAACTTAAAATAATTATAATTTAAATCAAAATATTGACATAATAACTTTACTTTACTAACAAATCATTTTTTTACCCTTTAAGATCACTTTTTATCCAATAAATTAAAAATTATTCGAGACAACCAAAAAATAGACAAATTTAACCAAATATTTAAAAATTACATTTTTTTGTTAGATATTTTAATTTAAATTTTTTATGAAATCTTTATTAATTTTATTTTTCTAAATCTATTTTTCACGTAATTTTTAATAGATTTAGTTAAAATAAGAATAACTTCATTTTCATGATAAATACCATAATACTTTAGAAATAATATTTCTTAATGATAATTTAATTCATTAATACTTAGGTTTTTTTTTTTTTTTTTCATTAATTTTGAATTTTTCATTAAAAATTAACTTTATTAATAACTAATAATTTTTAATATATTATTAATAATTATAGATTAATTATAATTTAATTCTTATATAAATAAAATGTTAATATTTTAATGTTAAATTAATTATTAATAATTTATACTCTTTATATATATATTATAAATATTATTAATATATAAAATATTTATTAATATAGAAATTCTCGAAATTCACCGTCGTTTTTATATACTGATTTACTTTATATATTCTTTCTCTTTTTTTCGGGAGTACTATTATATATCCCTTAAGATACCAATATTAAATCGGTTTTTATATATTTAAAAATGTTTATTTTAACTATTTAATTAAAATTAGCACCTAGAATATTACTAATGGTACTATCCAATGTAAGATATATTTCGCCCTTATATATAAATAATTATATATTAATAAGTAATTATTAATTATTAAATATTATAGATATATATAAATAAATTCTTTAATTAAAAAGGCATAGGGTCCAAGAGAAAAACCCTATTAAAAGACAAAATTTAAATTAATACTGCTAATAAAGTATCGATTTTAGGCCATTTTTTTTTGCCCAAATTTTGACCCAAAAAATGCAAAAAATTGCAAAATTTTGCATTTTTTTCGTTTTTTTTTGAAATTTTTCAAAAAATTTGATCTTTAAAATTGACATTATTGTCTAAAAAACAATTATAACACTTGGATATAAAAACCGATGTATGAGGAAATTCCTATTAGGGCGCCTGAAGAAAGGGTCATTTTGATGAGATGAAACATGTGCAACCCACCCCTAGTTCCATCCCCGAAATTTTTGAAAAAAATGCCAAATTTCGTGAAATTTGATGAAATTTGGAAAAAATCTTCGGATTACAAAATTTTACAGGGATCGATTATTTTTTATGTGAAAAAAGGATTTATCATAAAATCTCTTTTTCCAAACTATTTTGTTAGAAAAATCAACTTTTAGAAAAAATTCTTCTTCTAGTCTAACAGAAAATTTATTTTATAGAAAATTTAAACCTTTTCTGTGAAAATAAAATTGAAAGAATAATTTTTAATTACAAAATTTTTTGATTTTTAAATATAAATCCATTTATTCAAATTTTTGTAAATTGAATTCTATTGATCCCCCCCCCATAGAATTCTTATACAAATTTATTAATAAGGTGATATTTAAAAATTTTAAAAATTTAAAAGTCAGTTTCTTAGTTATTCAAAATCAAAAACTAATAATTTTAAAAACTTAAACGTTGATTGTTGGACTTAGCCTCAGGATTAGTTTAGAATGTTGAAATTGATCCTGAAGTAGGACGACCGAAATCAACTCAAATTTATCGGATTTGGTGTTGATTGTTGGACTTAGCCTCAGGATTGGTTTAGAATGTTGAAATTGATCCTGAAGTAGGGCACCAAAATCAACTCAAATTTATCGGGTTTGGTGTTGATTGTTGGGCTTAGCCTCAGGATTGGTTTAGAATATTGAAATTGATCCTGAAGTAGGACGACCAAAATCAACTCAAATTTATCGGGTTTGGTGTTGATTGTTGGACTTAGCCTCAGGATTGGTTTAGAATGTTGAAATTGATCCTGAAGTAGGGCACCAAAATCAACTCAAATTTATCGGATTTGGTGCTGATTGTTGGACTTAGCCTCAGGATTAGTTTAGAATGTTGAAATTGATCCTGAAGTAGGGCACCAAAATCAACTCAAATTTATCGGATTTGGTGTTGATTGTTGGACTTAGCCTCAGGATTGGTTTAGAATGTTGAAATTGATCCTGAAGTAGGACACCAAAATCAACTCAAATTTATCGGATTTGGTATTGATTGTTGGGCTTAGCCTCAGGATTGGTTTAGAATGTTGAAATTGATCCTGAAGTAGGGCACCAAAATCAACTCAAATTTATCGGATTTGGTATTGATTGTTGGGCTTAGCCTCAGGATTGGTTTAGAATATTGGAATTGATCCTGAAGAAGGGCACCAAAATCAACTCAAATTTATCGGATTTGGTGCTGATTGTTGGACTTAGCCTCAGGGTTAGTTTAGAATGTTGAAATTGATCCTGAAGTAGGACGACCAAAATCAACTCAAATTTATCGGATTTGGTGCTGATTGTTGGACTTAGCCTCAGGGTTAGTTTAGAATGTTGAAATTGATCCTGAAGTAGGACGACCAAAATCAACTCAAATTTATCGGATTTGGTGTTGATTGTTGGGCTTAGCCTCAGGATTGGTTTAGAATGTTGAAATTGATCCTGAAGTAGGGCACCAAAATCAACTCAAATTTATCGGATTTGGTGCTGATTGTTGGACTTAGCCTCAGGATTGGTTTAGAATATTGGAATTGATCCTGAAATAGGACGACCAAAATCAACTCAAATTTATCGGATTTGATGTTGATTGTTGGGCTTAGTCTCAGGATTGGTTTAGAATGTTGAAATTGATCCTGAAGTAGGGCACCAAAATCAACTCAAATTTATCGGATTTGGTGCTGATTGTTGGACTTAGCCTCAGGATTGGTTTAGAATGTTGAAATTGATCCTGAAGTAGGACACCAAAATCAACTCAAATTTATCGGATTTGGTGCTGATTGTTGGACTTAGCCTCAGGATTAGTTTAGAATGTTGAAATTGATCCTGAAGTAGGGCACCAAAATCAACTCAAATTTATCGGATTTGGTGTTGATTGTTGGGCTTAGCCTCAGGATTGATTTAGAATATTGAAATTGATCCTGAAGTAGGGCACCAAAATCAACTCAAATTTATCGGATTTGGTATTGATTGTTGGGCTTAGTCTCAGGATTGGTTTAGAATGTTGAAATTGATCCTGAAGTAGGGCACCAAAATCAACTCAAATTTATCGGATTTGGTGCTGATTGTTGGACTTAGCCTCAGGATTAGTTTAGAATGTTGAAATTGATCCTGAAGTAGGGCACCAAAATCAACTCAAATTTATCGGATTTGGTATTGATTGTTGGGCTTAGTCTCAGGATTGGTTTAGAATATTGGAATTGATCCTGAAGTAGGACGACCAAAATCAACTCAAATTTATCGGGTTTGGTGTTGATTGTTGGACTTAGCCTCAGGATTGGTTTAGAATGTTGAAATTGATCCTGAAGTAGGACGACCAAAATCAACTCAAATTTATCGAATATATTTATATAAATAATCCTATTTTATAGGATTTTTTACTTTGTGAATTAATTTTTGTACACTTAAATTAATGAAAATTTAATAGTTTTTATTTAAGGTTAAAATATTAAATTTTAAATTTAACTTAATAAGTTAAATTTTTAATTGTTAATTTTTTTTTGTAATTATATTCAATAAAATTAAATTATTTCTTAGAGTTTCAAAAACTCTTGTACATCTTATACTAGAATATAAAGATAAGCTAAAGAAGCTGATGGGTTCATACCCCATTTATAAAGGTATACCCCTTTTCTTTATAATTAAAACTATAAAATTAATATTTTTAATTTTAATAATAAGAGGAACTCTTATTTCTATTTCTGCTTATTCATGAATTAATATCTGGATTGGTTTAGAATTAAACCTCTTAGCTTTTATTCCTATTATAAATTTAGATAATTTTAAGTATTCTTCTGAATCCTCCTTGAAATATTTTTTAGTTCAAGTTTCTGCATCAATTCTAGTTTTATTTTCTTTTTTAAATTCATTTATTTTAATCAATTCTATCGAGCAATTAATACCTACTTCTATATTTTTGTTTAACAGAGCTATCCTTATAAAAATAGGAGCAGCCCCTTTTCACTTTTGATACCCAGAAGTCCTAGAAGGACTAAGATGAGCTAATGCATTATTATTAATAACTTGACAAAAAATTGCCCCAATAATTTTAATTATATATAATTTTAAATTAAACCTATTCTTTATTTTGATTATTTTGATATGTATAACCTTAGGGAGTGTAAAAACATGGAATCAAACCAGATTAAAAAAAATTCTTGCCTTATCTTCCATTAACCATATTGGTTGAATATTAAGAATAATAATATTAAATCAATCCTTATGAATATTATACTTTTTAATTTATACTTTTATTTCTTTAAATATAATCTTAATTTTTAATAAATTTAAAATCTTTAACATTAAAGATCTTATAAATAATATGAATTACAATAAAACTTTAAAATTCTATTTTTTTTTAAATTTCTTTTCTCTAGGAGGAATCCCCCCCTTTTTAGGATTTTTTCCTAAGTGACTAATTCTAAAAACTTTAATTGAAAATCACTTTTATTTTCTATCTTTTATAATAATTTTTATTACTTTAATTTGTATATATATTTATATACGCTTAATACTTCAATCTTTAATAATAAAATTAAATGAAAATAAAAAATTTAATTATATTAACTCTTACTATGTAATTTTTTTAAATTGAGTGAATATTTACGGATTAATCATTTTTACTGTAATTTTTAGAATTTATTAAGGATTTAAGTTAAATAAACTAGTAACCTTCAAAGTTAAAAATAGAATTATTCTAAGCCTTAGAATAATATTCACCTATAAATTTGCAATTTATAATCATAATTGAATATAAGGCTTAATAAAGGAGAAAACTCATAATTAAATTTACAATTTAACGCTTTAATTCAGCCACTTTATCGAATAAATGATTATTTTCTACTAATCATAAAGATATTGGAACATTATACTTTTTATTTGGAATATGGGCAGGAATAGTAGGAACATCGTTAAGTATTTTAATTCGGTTAGAATTAGGAACTAGAGGAAGATTAATTGGAAACGACCAAATTTATAATATAATTGTTACAGCTCATGCTTTCATTATAATTTTCTTTATAGTAATACCTATTATAATTGGGGGTTTTGGAAATTGATTAGTTCCTTTAATAATTGGAGCTCCTGATATAGCATTTCCACGATTAAATAACATAAGATTTTGACTTTTACCCCCTGCTTTAACTCTTTTAATTTTAAGAACAATCGTAGAAATAGGGGCAGGAACAGGATGAACTGTTTACCCTCCTCTTTCTTCTAATTTAACACATAACGGGCCTTCAGTAGATTTAGTGATTTTTAGTTTACATTTAGCAGGAATTTCCTCAATTTTAGGTGCAGTAAATTTCATTTCAACTATTATAAATATACGTCCATTTGGTATAATACTTGATAAAACTCCTTTATTTGTATGATCTGTTCTTATTACAGCAATTCTTTTATTACTATCACTACCAGTTCTTGCAGGAGCAATTACTATACTATTAACTGACCGAAACTTAAATTCTTCTTTTTTTGATCCAACCGGTGGGGGAGACCCAATTTTATACCAACATTTATTTTGATTTTTTGGCCATCCTGAAGTTTATATTTTAATTCTCCCAGGATTTGGTATAATTTCCCATATTATTACACAAGAAAGAGGGAAAAAAATTGCCTTTGGTTCTTTAGGAATAATTTATGCTATATTAGCTATTGGACTTCTAGGATTTGTAGTATGAGCTCATCACATATTTACAGTGGGAATAGATGTTGATACTCGAGCTTATTTTACTTCAGCTACTATAATTATTGCAGTACCCACTGGAATTAAAATTTTTTCTTGATTAGCAACTTTACATGGAATACAATTTTACTATACACCTTCAATTTTATGAACCCTGGGATTTTTATTTTTATTTACAATTGGTGGATTAACAGGAGTAATTTTAGCTAACTCTTCCATAGATATTATTTTACATGATACCTATTATGTTGTAGCTCATTTCCATTACGTTTTATCTATAGGAGCTGTATTTGCCATTATAGCAGGATTTATCCATTGATTCCCTTTAATTACAGGATTCAATCTTAACAATAAATTATTACAAATCCAATTTTTAATTATATTTATTGGGGTAAACTTAACACTTTTTCCTCAACACTTCTTAGGACTAAGAGGAATACCTCGACGATACTCTGATTATCCTGATGCTTATTACAAATGAAATAAAATTTCTTCTATTGGATCTATAATTTCCTCTCTTAGAATAATCTTTATAATCTTAATTATTTGAGAAAGATTTTATTCAATACGTTTAAGAAAGTTTAATTCTAATGTACCCTCTTTAATTGAATGACTCCAACTTTCTCCCCCTAATGAACATTCTTATTCAGAAGTACCAATCTTAGCTCAAAAATTCTAATATGGCAGATTAGTGCATTGGATTTAAACCCCAATTATAAAGATTTACCTTTTTTTAGAAATAGCGACTTGAAAATCATATATATTTTTAGACAGAGCTTCATATTTACTGGAACAATTAAGATTTTTTCATGATCACGCCCTTTTAATCTTAATAATAATCACTTGTATTGTAACATATACCATAATGAGACTAACATTAAATAATTATAACCATCGTTTTATATTAGAAGGACACAATATTGAAACAATTTGAACTATCATACCAGCATTAACTTTAATTTTTATTGCTTTTCCTTCTTTAAAATTAATTTACTTAATTGATGAAATCCGTAACCCTTTAGTTACTATTAAAACTATTGGTCATCAATGATATTGAACCTATGAATATACAGATTTTAAAAATCTTGAATTTGATTCATATTTAATTAATAATAATCAACTTTTTAATTTTCGATTACTAGAAGTTGATAATCGAACTATTTTACCATATCTTTCTCATATTCGAATTCTAACTTCATCTTCTGACGTAATTCATTCTTGAACAGTTCCTTCAACAGGAGTAAAAGTCGATGCCTCCCCAGGGCGATTAAATCAACTTAGATTTAATTTAAATCGAACTGGAATTTTTTTTGGTCAATGTTCAGAAATTTGTGGAGCAAACCATAGATTTATACCTATTTCTATTGAAAGAATTTCTCCCCAAAATTTCATTAAATGGGTAGAAAATTTTTCATTAGATGACTGAAAGATAAGTATTGGTCTCTTAAACCACTTTATAGTAATTAACGACTACTTCTAATGAAAAATTTAGTTAACCTATAACATTAGTTTGTCAAACTAAAATCATTCTCAGAATAATTTTTAATTCCTCAAACTATACCTATGGATTGGTTTTCCTTATATATTTTTATAACACTTTTATTTATTATTTTAAACATTAAAATATTTTATTCTCATAAAAAATCTCCTTTAAAAAATTTTAAATTATTAAATAAAAAACTTTCTTGAAAATGATAATAAATCTTTTTTCTTCTTTTGATCCTTCATCTTATTTTATATTACCTTTAAATTGACTAAGAATAATTATTAGTTTTTTATTTATTCCTTCTATATTCTGACTAATTCCTAATCGATTTAACTTTTTAATTCAAAATATATTAATTACTCTACATAAAGAATTCAAAATCATTACAAAAAAAAATAATACTTTAATATTTATTGTATTATTTTACTTCATTATAATTAATAACTTAATAGGGTTATTTCCTTACATTTTTACAGCCTCAAGTCATATAATTTTTACTCTATCCCTAGCTTTACCTTTATGGTTAAGATTTATATTAAATAGTTGAATTAGTCACACTTATCACTCATTTGCCCATCTAATGCCTCAAGGAACTCCTTCTATTTTAATACCTTTTATAGTATGTATTGAAACAATTAGAAATATTATTCGTCCTGGAACTCTCGCTATTCGTTTATCAGCTAATATAATTGCAGGACACCTTTTATTAACTCTTTTAGGAAACACTGGTCCTATAGTAAATTTGCTTATTTTTTTAATTATTATAATTCAATTTATACTAATTTTATTAGAATCAGCAGTAGCTTTAATTCAATCTTATGTTTTTGCTATCCTTAGAACTCTTTATTCTAGAGAAAATAATTATGATAAAAAATCACCCATTTCATTTAGTAGATTATAGTCCTTGACCAATTTTAGGAGCTTTTAGAGCTATAACTGCAATAATAGGAATAATTAAATGATTCCATCTTTTTAACTCTAATTTATTTATTTTAAGAAATATAATTCTTTTACTAATTATATTTCAATGATGACGAGATGTAATTCGAGAAAGAACCTTTCAAGGAAACCACACTCTTTTAGTATCTTTTGGTTTACGATGAGGAATAATTTTATTTATTACCTCAGAGATTTTTTTCTTTGTTAGTTTTTTTTGAAGATTTTATCATATAAGATTATCTCCTTCTATCGAACTAGGAATAGCTTGACCTCCAAAAGGAATTAATACCTTTAATCCTAATGAAATCCCATTATTAAACACTATTATTCTATTAAGATCAGGCCTAAGAGTAACTTGAGCCCACCATAGATTAATAGAAAATAATTTTAATCAAACATTTCAAAGATTAATTATTACTGTTTTTCTAGGAATATATTTTTCTTTACTACAAGGAATTGAATATTTAGAAGCCCCATTTTCTATAGCCGATTCAGTTTATGGAAGAACATTCTTTATAGCTACAGGATTCCATGGTTTACATGTTATTATTGGTTCTATTTTTCTTTTAGTTTGTTTAACTCGATTAAACTTTAATCATTTTAGAAACAATCACCATTTTGGATTTGAAGCAGCAGCATGATATTGACATTTTGTAGACGTAGTATGACTATTCCTATATATATCTATTTATTGATGAGGTAGATATCTATATAGTATAAATATTACATTTGATTTCCAATCAAAAAATCTTTTAAAAGTATAGATAATATTCTTAATTTCATCTTTAATTTTAATAATTCTTAGAATTATAATAATTTTAATAATTACTGCAAATTATATCTCAATAAAAACATTTAAAGATCGAGAAAAAAGTTCTCCCTTTGAATGCGGATTTGACCCTAAAAATTCTGCACGCCTACCATTCTCAATTCACTTTTTTTTAATCGCTTTAATTTTTTTAATTTTTGATGTAGAAATTACCCTTATTATCCCTTTTATTTATAGAATAAAATATTCTAATATTATAATTATTAGCATTATATTTTTTATATTCATAGCAATCTTAATTTTAGGTTTATACCATGAATGAAAACAAGGAGCCTTAAACTGATCTTTATAGGATAATAGTTAAATTAACATTTAATTTGCATTTAAAAAATACTGTTTTTCAGTTTATCTTAAATAAGAAGCAAAATATTGCTTTTAGTTTCGACCTAAAAATTTGAATTTAAATTCCTTATTTAATTGAAACCAAACTAGAGGTAAGTCACTGTTAATGATTCCAATGAGAAACTCTCCAATTAAAGAAATATAAAAATTTAAGCTTCTAACTTAATATATAGCAATTTGTTAATATTTCTATTTATATAGTTTATCTAAAACATTATATTTTCATTATAAAAAAAGATTAATTCTTATAAATACTTAAAAAATATTTTAATTTACCTCAATATCTTCAATATTGCGCTCTATTAAGCTATTTAAGTAGAATATATAAATCAATAACAAAATAATTCAAATTAAAAATATGATTATATAAATCTTTAAACTATTTTTAAAAATATACTGAAATAAAACAGAAATTTTTTTAAAAAATTTAAATAAACCCTGACTTCCTAAGAACTCTGATCAACCCTGATCTAAAAATTTATAATTTAGTATTCCTAAATTAATAAAAAAATAATTTATTCCAAAAGTTGAAATATAAGGCAAATTCCATATTAATACTAAAAAAATTAAAATTTTTATTAAATTAGAAAAAATTAAATTATAATTTAATTTTAATAAAGAAATCTCAAAACCTATAATTACCCCAATTATTACTATAATTAAAATTAAAATTTTCATAAAAAAAGGTAATACAACTAAATTGATATCCTTAAATATAAATCATATAAGAACCGTTCCTGAAAATAATACAATAATAAATATAAATCCTATTCTATAAACTATTTCATCTCTTAATTCTTCAGTTCTATTTATTCTAAACCCACAATAATCTGTAAATATTAAATAATTTAATAAACGCACTGTATAAGAAACTGTTAATGTTAAAGAAATTAATATGATTAAATAAATTACAATATTTAATCTTATCATAGAATAAACCTCTATAATTAAATCTTTTGAGTAAAATCCAGAAAAAAAGGGAATACCACATAATGATAAATTTCTTACATTAAAATATATTACAGTTATAGGAGTTTTATAAACTAAACCTCCTATAAAACGAATATCTTGACATTCTCCTATTAAATGAATAAAATTACCTGCACATATAAATAATAAGGCTTTAAATAAAGCATGAATTAATAAATGAAAAAAAGCTTATTCATATAAACCTAATCTTAAAATAGTAACTATTAAACCTAACTGACTTAAAGTTGATAAAGCAATAATTTTTTTTAAATCATATTCAAAATTAGCTGCTAAACCTGAGATTAATATTGTTATCAATCCAATGAATATTAACACAAAAGAATAATTTTCCAATAATAAATGAAATCGAATTAATAAATAAACCCCTGCTGTTACTAAAGTTGAAGAATGTACTAATGCTGAAACAGGAGTAGGAGCAGCTATAGCTGCTGGTAATCAAGCTGAAAAAGGAATTTGTGCACTTTTAGTTAAAGCAGCAATAATAATTAACAAACCTACAATTATTATTCTTTTATCTCTATAATAATAATCAATATATAATATAAAATTTCATCTTCCAAAATTTATTATCCAAGCAATAGAAATTATTAATATTGCATCTCCTACTCGATTAGATAAAGCTGTTAATATACCAGCTGAATAAGATTTTACATTTTGATAATAAATTACTAAACAATAAGAAACTAATCCTAACCCATCTCAACCCAATAAAATTGAAATTAAATTTGGACTTAAAATTATTAATAATATAGATAGAACAAATATAAAAACTAGTATAATAAAACGATTAATAGATAAATCCTTAGATATATAAGATTTTCTATAAAAAATTACTATGGTAGAAATAAATAAAACAAAAGAAACAAATAATAAAGATATTCAATCTAAAAGAATTAATATTTCTACTTCTATTGAATTTAAATTAAAAATTCTTCACTCAATAAAATAAACCTTTCCTGTATTAAGTAAAAATAATCTAAAACAAAAAAAAAAAAAAAAAAACCTAAGTATTAATCTAGAAAAAATTACACAAAAAGATATTACTTAAAGTTAAAGTAACTTCATTGACTCCACAAATCAATATTTTATATAAACTATTTAAGTAAAAGAAAAATAAATCTCTTTTTAATAAAATTAAATTTAAAGGAACCCAATGTATGAGTAATAAAATTAATTCTCGATAAGAAATTAATTCAAAAAAATATAATCTTCTGTAAAATTTTCCATGTTGACTAAAAGAATATAAATACAAACTATAAGAAGCTCTCAAAAAAGTTATAATTATTAATATAAATATACAAATATGAGAATAATTAATTAAACTATTAATTAACAAAATTTCTCTTAACAAATTTAAAGAAGGTGGTGCAGCTATATTTCTAATTACTAACAAAAATCACCATAAAGATAAAAAAGGTACAATATTAATTAAACCTTTATTAATAAAAATACTTCGACTAACAATACGTTCATAATTTATATTTACTAAAACAAATAATCCTGAAGAACAACAGCCATGAGCTAATATTATTATTAAAGATCCAGTAATTCCTCAAGAATTAAATGTTAATAAACCTGACAATAAAAGTCCTATATGAACAATTGAAGAATAAGCAATTAAAGATTTTATATCTCTTTGACGTAAACAACTTAAAGAAACTAAAATCCCTCCTATTAAAGATAAATTAATTAAAAAAAAATTAACCTTAACTCCTAGATATATAAATATAGTTAAAAATCGAATAAGTCCATATCTTCCTAACTTTAATATCACTCCTGCTAATATTATAGACCCAGCAACTGAAGCTTCTACATGTGCTTTAGGCAATCATAAATGAAATAAAAATATCGGCATTTTAACTAAAAATACTATTATTATTATAAAATATAAAATAAAACTAAATAAATTTACATTAATATAAGTCAAATCTAATGTTTTAAACTTTGAATAATAAATAAAAATAAACAATATTATTGGTAAAGAAGCTATAATTGTATAAAAAAATATATATATTCCAGCTTGAATACGTTCAGGCTGATATCCTCAACCTAAAATCAAAATCAAAATTGGAATTAACCTAGCCTCAAAAAATATATAAAATAAAAATATATTTATAGAAGAAAAAGTTAATAATAAAAAAAGCAATAATAATAATAATAAAATACTAAATAACTCACTGAAATCTTTTAAATTAAAAAGTTTTTCTCTAGCTATAAATATTAAAAAAGAAATTCAAAACCTTAATAATAACAAAAAATATGATAAAAAATCTATACCTATAAAAAAATTTAATGAACTAAAAAATAAAAAAGAAATTTTTGAAAAAAATCAAATTCTTATTAAAATTAAATAATTTTTAATTAATCAAAATTTATTTATAAAACATAAAGGAATCATAAATACTAATATTATTAATATTATCATAAAATATTTAATGAATTAAAATAATCATTTCCATAAGAACGAATTATTGACACTAATAAAGATAATCCCAAAACTCTTTCACAAACACTTATAGTTAAAAAAACTACTACAAAATAAAATTCATAACTAAAATAAGATAAATAAAAATATATTATTATAAATAAAGTTAAAATTACTAATTCTAATCTAAGTAATGTTATTAATAAATGTTTTCGATTAATAAAAAAATTTAAAATTCTAAAAATAAACATACTTAAAAAAATTATTTCCATATTTTAATAATTTAAAAAAAATACTGGTCTTGTAAACCAGCTTTAAGATTTAATCTTTTAAAATATCAGAGGAAAACAAATATATCTTTAATCTCCAAAATTAATATTTTTTATTAAACTACCCTCTGAAATCTTAATTTTAACATTTTTAAATTTTTTGGCAATTTTTCTTACCCACCCCCTATCCTTAGGACTACTTATTTTAACTTATACAATTATAACTTGTATCATTATAGGATTAATAAGATCAAACTTTTGATTTTCATATATTTTAATATTAATTATAATTGGAGGTTTACTAATTTTATTTATTTATATAACAAGAACTGCCTCTAATGAAAAATTTAAATTTAATAAATATATTATATTTATTATAATTAGTTTATTTATAATTACTATATTTATAAATAATATAAATCTATATTTAATAAATCAAAATATTAATAATGAAATTTTACATAAAATAGATTTAATTAGAAATTTTTATTTAAATTTAAATAAATTTTTAAATTACCCAAATTCTAACATATTTTTAATTTTGATTTTTTATTTATTAATTTCAATAATTGCAGTTGTAAAAATTACTAAAGTAAAATTTGGACCGTTACGTCAATTTAAATATGAAAATACCAATACGAAAAATTAATTCTTTAACGAAAATTATTAACAACTCTTTAATCGATCTACCTACACCAAGAAATATTTCATATTTATGAAATTTTGGATCTTTATTAGGCTTGTGTTTAATAATACAAATTATTACAGGATTATTTTTATCTATACATTATTGTGCAAACGTAGATTTAGCTTTTAATAGAGTGACTCATATTTGTCGAGACGTAAATATAGGATGGTTAATACGAACTATTCATGCAAATGGAGCCTCTTTATTTTTTATATGTTTATATTTACATATTAGGCGAGGCTTATATTTTGGTTCTTACAAACTTACAGAAACTTGAATGACAGGAACTACTATTTTATTTATATCTATAGCTACAGCCTTTTTAGGTTATGTTCTTCCCTGAGGGCAAATATCTTTTTGAGGAGCAACTGTAATTACAAATTTAGTTTCTGCAATCCCTTACCTAGGAAATTCTATCGTTATTTGACTATGAGGAGGTTTTGCTGTTGACAATGCTACATTAAACCGATTTTATTCATTTCATTTTATTTTACCTTTCATTATTTCAGCTTTAATTATAATTCATTTACTATTTTTACATAACTCTGGCTCTAGTAATCCTTTAGGATCTAATTCTAATCTAGATAAAATTAGTTTTCATCCATATTTCTCCTTTAAAGATATTTTAGGTTTTCTCATTATAATATTTTTTATTTTAAATATTATTATTCTATATCCTTATATATTAAGAGATCCTGATAATTTTATCCCAGCTAATCCTCTTTCCACCCCTCCTCATATTCAACCAGAATGATATTTTTTATTTGCTTATGCAATTCTTCGCTCTATTCCCAATAAACTTGGAGGTGTAATTGCTTTAGTAATATCAATTGCTATTCTTTATTTTATACCTTTTATTAATTTCAAAATAATGAAAAGAAACAGCTTTTATTATATTAATAAAATTATATTTTGAAATTTTATCGTTACAGTTATAATTTTAACATGAATCGGAGCTAAACCAGTTGAAAATCCTTTTATTTTCATAGGACAAATTTTTACCTTAATCTATTTCATATACTTTATATTAAACTCAATTATTTACAAAATTTGAGACTGATGAATATTTAATTAATCAATGAGCTTGAAAAGCATATATTTTGAAAATATAAGAAAGAATTTAAATTTCTATTGATTTATACAAAATTTAATTAACTATATAATTAATACTATAAATAATAATCTTAATCTAAAATTTAATATAAGTATATTCAAAGAAACAGGCAAAAAAACCTTTCAAGATAAATATATTAATTTATCATATCGATAACGAGGTAAAGTCCCTCGAACCCAAATTCATATAAAAGAAAAAAATAATAATTTTAAAAAAAATATAATAGAATAAAAATCTCCTCCTATAAAAATCAACCTTCTTATTATTCTTATAAAAATAATATTAGAATATTCAGCCATAAAAATAAAAGCAAATCCAAAACTTCTATATTCAACGTTAAATCCTGAAACTAACTCTGATTCACCCTCAGAAAAATCAAAAGGAGTTCGATTAGTTTCAGCTAATCTTGAAATAAATCATATTATTCTTAGAGGAAAATTAAATATAACAAATCAAACATATTTTTGATAAAAAATAAAATCTATTAAATTTAAAGATATAATTAACACTAAAAATGATAATAAAATTAAAAATATTCTTACTTCATAAGAAATTACTTGAGCAACAGAACGAAGCCTTCCTAATAAAGAATAAATCGAATTTGAAGATCAACCCGATAATATAATTGTATACACACTAAAACTAGAAATTACAAAAAAAAACAATACAGAAAAATTAAACTTAAATAAATAACAATAAAAAGGTATTCTAATTCATAATATTAATGCTAAAATTAAATTAAAAACTGGTGATATAATATAAATTAAAATATTAGCCATATAAGGAAAAATTATTTCTTTTCTAAATAATTTAATTGCATCACTAAAAGGCTGTAAAATTCCTAAAAAACCTACTTTATTAGGGCCTTTTCGAATTTGAATATACCCTAATAACTTACGTTCTAATAAAGTTAAAAAAGCTACTCTAACTAAAATACAAATAATTATTAAAATAAAAATTATCAAAATTAAAATTATATCAATTATTATTTGTATAAAATACTTATAAAGATTCTAAATCTAACGCACTAATCTGCCAAAATAATAATTTTATTCATTTATAAAATTTTAAATCATAAACTTGGTCCTTTCGTACTAAAATTTATTAAATTATTAAAGATAGAAACCAACCTGGCTTACACCGGTTTAAACTCAGATCATGTAAAGTTTTAATGGTCGAACAGACCAAATATTTAAGCTTCTACACCTAAATTTAACTTTAATCCAACATCGAGGTCGCAATCTTTTCTTTCGATTTGAACTCTAAAAAAAAATAACGCTGTTATCCCTAAGGTAATTTATTCTTTTAATCATAAAAATGGATCAATTTTTCATAAATTAATGGTTAAAATTAAAAAAGTTAATCTAATTTTTTTATCACCCCAATCAAATTTAACAAAAATTTTAAATTTTATAATTCTTTAAATTAAAAATCTTTTATAAATTAAACTCTATAGGGTCTTCTCGTCTTTTAAAAAAATTTAAGCTTTTTAACTTAAAAATAAAATTTTTAAATAATAAAATTTAGAAAGTTATCTTCTCATCAAACCATTCATACAAGCTTTCAATTAAAAAACTAATGATTATGCTACCTTTGCACAGTCAAAATACTGCGGCCCTTCAAATTTTATTCAGTGGGCAGGTCCTACTTTAAATTATAATCAAAAAGAGATGTTTTTATTAAACAGGTGAAAGATATTTTTGCCTAATTACTTAATTATACCTTTCGTAATTACTTATATTTTTACAAAATAATTAATACTAATTTTATCATTATTTCAATATAATTTTTATTATTAAATTTACTTTAATAAAAAAATTAAATTAATATATAAATATTTTTAATTAAATAACAAATTTTAACAAACTTCAAATAGTAAAAATTTCTAATTCTATAAATTATTAATTTATAATATTTAATTATAATAATTTAATTTTAAGCTTATCCCTAAAACTATTAAAATAAAAATTCAAAAAATTAAAAATTAAATTTTTATAATTTTTATAATGAATTAAATTCTTTTCTTAAAAAACTAGATATATTTAAAAACGAATAACGTTTCATTACTATATAATTATTATAAATATTTATTAAACAATAATATTTATAACTATATAGCTCTTTTAAATTCGAGATAAATATATAAATATTAAATTTTTAATAAACCCTGATACACAAGGTACACAATATTGTTTCTTTTATAAATTTATATAATTTTCCTTTTCAGTACGATTAATCTATCATAAAATAAAATTTTTCTTAATCTAATAAAAATACTAATTATTTAATAAAATTATATATATATATATATATATATATATATATTAATTAAATAAATTTTAAAATTCAATTTAAATTATTAATTATCTTCTTAATGTAAATAAGATGCTTATTCAAGCTCTAAACTGACATTCTAGAATCACTTTCCAGTAAATCTACTATGTTACGACTTATTCCATATTAGATGAAAGCGACGGGCAATATGTGCATATTTTAGTACTAAATCATTAAAAATAAAAATATTTAATTACAATCAAATCCAATTTCATAAAACTTTTAAAATATATAAATCCATAAATATAATTTAATGTAACCCATTTCTACTTTAATATAAACTTCACCTTGATCTGATTTAAATTTTTAAAAAATATCTAAATATTAATTTCTAAAAAAATATTTAACAACGACGATATAAAAGTTTCTAACTAAAGTAATTTTAATCGTGGATTATCGTTTATAGAACAGGTTCCTCTGAAAAGTAAAAATACCGCCAAATCATTTAGCTTTAAAGAACTTAACTATTAATCACTTAACTTTATAATTTACTTAATTAATAATAGGGTATCTAATCCTAGTTTATTATAATAATTTCTTAACCTCATAAAAACATAATTAAAAATATTAATAAATTAAAATTTCACCTTAAAACTTAAAATTTCTTTTTTAATTTTTAATTCTATTAATTAAAGCTAATAAATATATATTATATTTTTTGTATAACCGCTGCTGCTGGCACAAAAATTGCAAATACTAAATCTTATCACTAATTCTAAATTTTTTTAATAATTAAAAATATACACTACTAATTTATTAAATTTAAAACAATATTCATATAAATCTTGAATGAATATATATATCTAATACCATAATCAAATATCTAATTAACTAAAACCCAAAAAAGACTACATTTAGTTAAAATTTATTTCAAACAAAAAAAAATTAACTTTATTTAGAAATAATAATAATTAAATTAAATTTAAAAAATTAAATTATTAAAACTAATAATTTTAAAAACTTTATGTTAACAAATCTTTGTAACTTCCTCCCGTCAAAAGCGTCCCCTTAGATAATAACCAAACCTTAAACTTTTTAACTCTAAATTAAAAAATTTTCCCCCAAGGATTTACAAGTTATACCCTTAAATTTAGTGCTACCCTACTCACTAAATCCAATACTAAACAATTTAAATTGTAACAATTCTTATTGCCGACTGTTATAGCTTTATTCAAATTTAATTTTAATAAAATAAATTTTGTAATAAACTGAAGCCTACCAAATATCAAAAATATTTTAAATTATCGGATTTAAAAAATTCTTAATAAATACAATAATTTTTAAAAAATAAATTATAATTATAAAAACTTTATGTTAACAAATCTTTGTAACTTCCTCCCGTCAAAAACGTCCCCTTAGATAATAACCAAACCTTAAACTTTTTAACTCTAAATTAAAAAATTTTCTCCCAAGGATTTACAAGTTATACCCTTAAATTTAGTGCTACCCTACTCACTAAATCCAATACTAAACAATATAAATTGTAACAATTCTTATTGCCGACTGTTATAGCTTTATTCAAATTTAATTTTAATAAAATAAATTTTGTAATAAACTGAAGCCTACCAAATATCAAAAATATTTTAAATTATCGGATTTAAAAAATTCTTAATAAATACAATAATTTTTAAAAAATAAATTATAATTATAAAAACTTTATGTTAACAAATCTTTGTAACTTCCTCCCGTCAAAAACGTCCCCTTAGATAATAACCAAACCTTAAACTTTTTAACTCTAAATTAAAAAATTTTCCCCCAAGGATTTACAAGTTATACCCTTAAATTTAGTGCTACCCTACTCACTAAATCCAATACTAAACAATATAAATTGTAACAATTCTTATTGCCGACTGTTATAGCTTTATTCAAATTTAATTTTAATAAAATAAATTTTGTAATAAACTGAAGCCTACCAAATATCAAAAATATTTTAAATTATCGGATTTAAAAAATTCTTGATAAATACAATAATTTTGAAAAAATAAATTATAATTTTATTATAAAATAAAATAATCAAAAATTAAATTTTTTAAAATTCAAAATAAATTTAAATTTAAATTTATTAATTTAGTTCCCCCCGAAACTAAACATTTTCTATTTTTATTAAAATATTTAAATTAACCTATTCTAAAAATTTTCAAAATTATATAAAAATCAAATTTATGAAAAATGAAAAAAAAAATTCCTCCCCTAATCATCAAAATTTTCAAAAATCCATAAATTTTGATAAATTTTTAACAATTTTTCACAAAATTTTTAAACGAAATAACTTTATTACACTAACAAATAATTTTTTCAAAAAAAATTATTAGATAATTTCCATATCACAATTTTTAAAAATTATTTAAATTTAAATTTCTAACAAAAAAATATAGATTTTTTTTTATGAGCGATTTCCTTTTAAGCATTTATATAAAATTTTCAAAAATTACTCGAATTTTATGAAAATCCTAAATTTTTATACATAATTTTTTTAACTATGTAATAATTAAACTTAAAATAATTATAATTTAAATCAAAATATTGACATAATAACTTTACTTTACTAACAAATCATTTTTTTACCCTTTAAGATCACTTTTTATCCAATAAATTAAAAATTATTCGAGACAACCAAAAAATAGACAAATTTAACCAAATATTTAAAAATTACATTTTTTTGTTAGATATTTTAATTTAAATTTTTTATGAAATCTTTATTAATTTTATTTTTCTAAATCTATTTTTCACGTAATTTTTAATAGATTTAGTTAAAATAAGAATAACTTCATTTTCATGATAAATACCATAATACTTTAGAAATAATATTTCTTAATGATAATTTAATTCATTAATACTTAGGTTTTTTTTTTTTTTTTTCATTAATTTTGAATTTTTCATTAAAAATTAACTTTATTAATAACTAATAATTTTTAATATATTATTAATAATTATAGATTAATTATAATTTAATTCTTATATAAATAAAATGTTAATATTTTAATGTTAAATTAATTATTAATAATTTATACTCTTTATATATATATTATAAATATTATTAATATATAAAATATTTATTAATATAGAAATTCTCGAAATTCACCGTCGTTTTTATATACTGATTTACTTTATATATTCTTTCTCTTTTTTTCGGGAGTACTATTATATATCCCTTAAGATACCAATATTAAATCGGTTTTTATATATTTAAAAATGTTTATTTTAACTATTTAATTAAAATTAGCACCTAGAATATTACTAATGGTACTATCCAATGTAAGATATATTTCGCCCTTATATATAAATAATTATATATTAATAAGTAATTATTAATTATTAAATATTATAGATATATATAAATAAATTCTTTAATTAAAAAGGCATAGGGTCCAAGAGAAAAACCCTATTAAAAGACAAAATTTAAATTAATACTGCTAATAAAGTATCGATTTTAGGCCATTTTTTTTTGCCCAAATTTTGACCCAAAAAATGCAAAAAATTGCAAAATTTTGCATTTTTTTCGTTTTTTTTTGAAATTTTTCAAAAAATTTGATCTTTAAAATTGACATTATTGTCTAAAAAACAATTATAACACTTGGATATAAAAACCGATGTATGAGGAAATTCCTATTAGGGCGCCTGAAGAAAGGGTCATTTTGATGAGATGAAACATGTGCAACCCACCCCTAGTTCCATCCCCGAAATTTTTGAAAAAAATGCCAAATTTCGTGAAATTTGATGAAATTTGGAAAAAATCTTCGGATTACAAAATTTTACAGGGATCGATTATTTTTTATGTGAAAAAAGGATTTATCATAAAATCTCTTTTTCCAAACTATTTTGTTAGAAAAATCAACTTTTAGAAAAAATTCTTCTTCTAGTCTAACAGAAAATTTATTTTATAGAAAATTTAAACCTTTTCTGTGAAAATAAAATTGAAAGAATAATTTTTAATTACAAAATTTTTTGATTTTTAAATATAAATCCATTTATTCAAATTTTTGTAAATTGAATTCTATTGATCCCCCCCCCATAGAATTCTTATACAAATTTATTAATAAGGTGATATTTAAAAATTTTAAAAATTTAAAAGTCAGTTTCTTAGTTATTCAAAATCAAAAACTAATAATTTTAAAAACTTAAACGTTGATTGTTGGACTTAGCCTCAGGATTAGTTTAGAATGTTGAAATTGATCCTGAAGTAGGACGACCGAAATCAACTCAAATTTATCGGATTTGGTGTTGATTGTTGGACTTAGCCTCAGGATTGGTTTAGAATGTTGAAATTGATCCTGAAGTAGGGCACCAAAATCAACTCAAATTTATCGGGTTTGGTGTTGATTGTTGGGCTTAGCCTCAGGATTGGTTTAGAATATTGAAATTGATCCTGAAGTAGGACGACCAAAATCAACTCAAATTTATCGGGTTTGGTGTTGATTGTTGGACTTAGCCTCAGGATTGGTTTAGAATGTTGAAATTGATCCTGAAGTAGGGCACCAAAATCAACTCAAATTTATCGGATTTGGTGCTGATTGTTGGACTTAGCCTCAGGATTAGTTTAGAATGTTGAAATTGATCCTGAAGTAGGGCACCAAAATCAACTCAAATTTATCGGATTTGGTGTTGATTGTTGGACTTAGCCTCAGGATTGGTTTAGAATGTTGAAATTGATCCTGAAGTAGGACACCAAAATCAACTCAAATTTATCGGATTTGGTATTGATTGTTGGGCTTAGCCTCAGGATTGGTTTAGAATGTTGAAATTGATCCTGAAGTAGGGCACCAAAATCAACTCAAATTTATCGGATTTGGTATTGATTGTTGGGCTTAGCCTCAGGATTGGTTTAGAATATTGGAATTGATCCTGAAGAAGGGCAACAAAATCAACTCAAATTTATCGGATTTGGTGCTGATTGTTGGACTTAGCCTCAGGGTTAGTTTAGAATGTTGAAATTGATCCTGAAGTAGGACGACCAAAATCAACTCAAATTTATCGGATTTGGTGCTGATTGTTGGACTTAGCCTCAGGGTTAGTTTAGAATGTTGAAATTGATCCTGAAGTAGGACGACCAAAATCAACTCAAATTTATCGGATTTGGTGTTGATTGTTGGGCTTAGCCTCAGGATTGGTTTAGAATGTTGAAATTGATCCTGAAGTAGGGCACCAAAATCAACTCAAATTTATCGGATTTGGTGCTGATTGTTGGACTTAGCCTCAGGATTGGTTTAGAATATTGGAATTGATCCTGAAATAGGACGACCAAAATCAACTCAAATTTATCGGATTTGATGTTGATTGTTGGGCTTAGTCTCAGGATTGGTTTAGAATGTTGAAATTGATCCTGAAGTAGGGCACCAAAATCAACTCAAATTTATCGGATTTGGTGCTGATTGTTGGACTTAGCCTCAGGATTGGTTTAGAATGTTGAAATTGATCCTGAAGTAGGACACCAAAATCAACTCAAATTTATCGGATTTGGTGCTGATTGTTGGACTTAGCCTCAGGATTAGTTTAGAATGTTGAAATTGATCCTGAAGTAGGGCACCAAAATCAACTCAAATTTATCGGATTTGGTGTTGATTGTTGGGCTTAGCCTCAGGATTGATTTAGAATATTGAAATTGATCCTGAAGTAGGGCACCAAAATCAACTCAAATTTATCGGATTTGGTATTGATTGTTGGGCTTAGTCTCAGGATTGGTTTAGAATGTTGAAATTGATCCTGAAGTAGGGCACCAAAATCAACTCAAATTTATCGGATTTGGTGCTGATTGTTGGACTTAGCCTCAGGATTAGTTTAGAATGTTGAAATTGATCCTGAAGTAGGGCACCAAAATCAACTCAAATTTATCGGATTTGGTATTGATTGTTGGGCTTAGTCTCAGGATTGGTTTAGAATATTGGAATTGATCCTGAAGTAGGACGACCAAAATCAACTCAAATTTATCGGGTTTGGTGTTGATTGTTGGACTTAGCCTCAGGATTGGTTTAGAATGTTGAAATTGATCCTGAAGTAGGACGACCAAAATCAACTCAAATTTATCGAATATATTTATATAAATAATCCTATTTTATAGGATTTTTTACTTTGTGAATTAATTTTTGTACACTTAAATTAATGAAAATTTAATAGTTTTTATTTAAGGTTAAAATATTAAATTTTAAATTTAACTTAATAAGTTAAATTTTTAATTGTTAATTTTTTTTTGTAATTATATTCAATAAAATTAAATTATTTCTTAGAGTTTCAAAAACTCTTGTACATCTTATACTAGAATATAAAGATAAGCTAAAGAAGCTGATGGGTTCATACCCCATTTATAAAGGTATACCCCTTTTCTTTATAATTAAAACTATAAAATTAATATTTTTAATTTTAATAATAAGAGGAACTCTTATTTCTATTTCTGCTTATTCATGAATTAATATCTGGATTGGTTTAGAATTAAACCTCTTAGCTTTTATTCCTATTATAAATTTAGATAATTTTAAGTATTCTTCTGAATCCTCCTTGAAATATTTTTTAGTTCAAGTTTCTGCATCAATTCTAGTTTTATTTTCTTTTTTAAATTCATTTATTTTAATCAATTCTATCGAGCAATTAATACCTACTTCTATATTTTTGTTTAACAGAGCTATCCTTATAAAAATAGGAGCAGCCCCTTTTCACTTTTGATACCCAGAAGTCCTAGAAGGACTAAGATGAGCTAATGCATTATTATTAATAACTTGACAAAAAATTGCCCCAATAATTTTAATTATATATAATTTTAAATTAAACCTATTCTTTATTTTGATTATTTTGATATGTATAACCTTAGGGAGTGTAAAAACATGGAATCAAACCAGATTAAAAAAAATTCTTGCCTTATCTTCCATTAACCATATTGGTTGAATATTAAGAATAATAATATTAAATCAATCCTTATGAATATTATACTTTTTAATTTATACTTTTATTTCTTTAAATATAATCTTAATTTTTAATAAATTTAAAATCTTTAACATTAAAGATCTTATAAATAATATGAATTACAATAAAACTTTAAAATTCTATTTTTTTTTAAATTTCTTTTCTCTAGGAGGAATCCCCCCCTTTTTAGGATTTTTTCCTAAGTGACTAATTCTAAAAACTTTAATTGAAAATCACTTTTATTTTCTATCTTTTATAATAATTTTTATTACTTTAATTTGTATATATATTTATATACGCTTAATACTTCAATCTTTAATAATAAAATTAAATGAAAATAAAAAATTTAATTATATTAACTCTTACTATGTAATTTTTTTAAATTGAGTGAATATTTACGGATTAATCATTTTTACTGTAATTTTTAGAATTTATTAAGGATTTAAGTTAAATAAACTAGTAACCTTCAAAGTTAAAAATAGAATTATTCTAAGCCTTAGAATAATATTCACCTATAAATTTGCAATTTATAATCATAATTGAATATAAGGCTTAATAAAGGAGAAAACTCATAATTAAATTTACAATTTAACGCTTTAATTCAGCCACTTTATCGAATAAATGATTATTTTCTACTAATCATAAAGATATTGGAACATTATACTTTTTATTTGGAATATGGGCAGGAATAGTAGGAACATCGTTAAGTATTTTAATTCGGTTAGAATTAGGAACTAGAGGAAGATTAATTGGAAACGACCAAATTTATAATATAATTGTTACAGCTCATGCTTTCATTATAATTTTCTTTATAGTAATACCTATTATAATTGGGGGTTTTGGAAATTGATTAGTTCCTTTAATAATTGGAGCTCCTGATATAGCATTTCCACGATTAAATAACATAAGATTTTGACTTTTACCCCCTGCTTTAACTCTTTTAATTTTAAGAACAATCGTAGAAATAGGGGCAGGAACAGGATGAACTGTTTACCCTCCTCTTTCTTCTAATTTAACACATAACGGGCCTTCAGTAGATTTAGTGATTTTTAGTTTACATTTAGCAGGAATTTCCTCAATTTTAGGTGCAGTAAATTTCATTTCAACTATTATAAATATACGTCCATTTGGTATAATACTTGATAAAACTCCTTTATTTGTATGATCTGTTCTTATTACAGCAATTCTTTTATTACTATCACTACCAGTTCTTGCAGGAGCAATTACTATACTATTAACTGACCGAAACTTAAATTCTTCTTTTTTTGATCCAACCGGTGGGGGAGACCCAATTTTATACCAACATTTATTTTGATTTTTTGGCCATCCTGAAGTTTATATTTTAATTCTCCCAGGATTTGGTATAATTTCCCATATTATTACACAAGAAAGAGGGAAAAAAATTGCCTTTGGTTCTTTAGGAATAATTTATGCTATATTAGCTATTGGACTTCTAGGATTTGTAGTATGAGCTCATCACATATTTACAGTGGGAATAGATGTTGATACTCGAGCTTATTTTACTTCAGCTACTATAATTATTGCAGTACCCACTGGAATTAAAATTTTTTCTTGATTAGCAACTTTACATGGAATACAATTTTACTATACACCTTCAATTTTATGAACCCTGGGATTTTTATTTTTATTTACAATTGGTGGATTAACAGGAGTAATTTTAGCTAACTCTTCCATAGATATTATTTTACATGATACCTATTATGTTGTAGCTCATTTCCATTACGTTTTATCTATAGGAGCTGTATTTGCCATTATAGCAGGATTTATCCATTGATTCCCTTTAATTACAGGATTCAATCTTAACAATAAATTATTACAAATCCAATTTTTAATTATATTTATTGGGGTAAACTTAACATTTTTTCCTCAACACTTCTTAGGACTAAGAGGAATACCTCGACGATACTCTGATTATCCTGATGCTTATTACAAATGAAATAAAATTTCTTCTATTGGATCTATAATTTCCTCTCTTAGAATAATCTTTATAATCTTAATTATTTGAGAAAGATTTTATTCAATACGTTTAAGAAAGTTTAATTCTAATGTACCCTCTTTAATTGAATGACTCCAACTTTCTCCCCCTAATGAACATTCTTATTCAGAAGTACCAATCTTAGCTCAAAAATTCTAATATGGCAGATTAGTGCATTGGATTTAAACCCCAATTATAAAGATTTACCTTTTTTTAGAAATAGCGACTTGAAAATCATATATATTTTTAGACAGAGCTTCATATTTACTGGAACAATTAAGATTTTTTCATGATCACGCCCTTTTAATCTTAATAATAATCACTTGTATTGTAACATATACCATAATGAGACTAACATTAAATAATTATAACCATCGTTTTATATTAGAAGGACACAATATTGAAACAATTTGAACTATCATACCAGCATTAACTTTAATTTTTATTGCTTTTCCTTCTTTAAAATTAATTTACTTAATTGATGAAATCCGTAACCCTTTAGTTACTATTAAAACTATTGGTCATCAATGATATTGAACCTATGAATATACAGATTTTAAAAATCTTGAATTTGATTCATATTTAATTAATAATAATCAACTTTTTAATTTTCGATTACTAGAAGTTGATAATCGAACTATTTTACCATATCTTTCTCATATTCGAATTCTAACTTCATCTTCTGACGTAATTCATTCTTGAACAGTTCCTTCAACAGGAGTAAAAGTCGATGCCTCCCCAGGGCGATTAAATCAACTTAGATTTAATTTAAATCGAACTGGAATTTTTTTTGGTCAATGTTCAGAAATTTGTGGAGCAAACCATAGATTTATACCTATTTCTATTGAAAGAATTTCTCCCCAAAATTTCATTAAATGGGTAGAAAATTTTTCATTAGATGACTGAAAGATAAGTATTGGTCTCTTAAACCACTTTATAGTAATTAACGACTACTTCTAATGAAAAATTTAGTTAACCTATAACATTAGTTTGTCAAACTAAAATCATTCTCAGAATAATTTTTAATTCCTCAAACTATACCTATGGATTGGTTTTCCTTATATATTTTTATAACACTTTTATTTATTATTTTAAACATTAAAATATTTTATTCTCATAAAAAATCTCCTTTAAAAAATTTTAAATTATTAAATAAAAAACTTTCTTGAAAATGATAATAAATCTTTTTTCTTCTTTTGATCCTTCATCTTATTTTATATTACCTTTAAATTGACTAAGAATAATTATTAGTTTTTTATTTATTCCTTCTATATTCTGACTAATTCCTAATCGATTTAACTTTTTAATTCAAAATATATTAATTACTCTACATAAAGAATTCAAAATCATTACAAAAAAAAATAATACTTTAATATTTATTGTGTTATTTTACTTCATTATAATTAATAACTTAATAGGGTTATTTCCTTACATTTTTACAGCCTCAAGTCATATAATTTTTACTCTATCCCTAGCTTTACCTTTATGGTTAAGATTTATAT
Organism: Harmonia axyridis; assembly: GCF_914767665.1. Taxonomy (NCBI): domain Eukaryota; kingdom Metazoa; phylum Arthropoda; class Insecta; order Coleoptera; family Coccinellidae; genus Harmonia; species Harmonia axyridis. The sequence goes on along the minus strand of NC_059508.1, from coordinate 22,065,869 downwards.
TAAATAGTTGAATTAGTCACACTTATCACTCATTTGCCCATCTAATGCCTCAAGGAACTCCTTCTATTTTAATACCTTTTATAGTATGTATTGAAACAATTAGAAATATTATTCGTCCTGGAACTCTCGCTATTCGTTTATCAGCTAATATAATTGCAGGACACCTTTTATTAACTCTTTTAGGAAACACTGGTCCTATAGTAAATTTGCTTATTTTATTAATTATTATAATTCAATTTATACTAATTTTATTAGAATCAGCAGTAGCTTTAATTCAATCTTATGTTTTTGCTATCCTTAGAACTCTTTATTCTAGAGAAAATAATTATGATAAAAAATCACCCATTTCATTTAGTAGATTATAGTCCTTGACCAATTTTAGGAGCTTTCAGAGCTATAACTGCAATAATAGGAATAATTAAATGATTCCATCTTTTTAACTCTAATTTATTTATTTTAAGAAATATAATTCTTTTACTAATTATATTTCAATGATGACGAGATGTAATTCGAGAAAGAACCTTTCAAGGAAACCACACTCTTTTAGTATCTTTTGGTTTACGATGAGGAATAATTTTATTTATTACCTCAGAGATTTTTTTCTTTGTTAGTTTTTTTTGAAGATTTTATCATATAAGATTATCTCCTTCTATCGAACTAGGAATAGCTTGACCTCCAAAAGGAATTAATACCTTTAATCCTAATGAAATCCCATTATTAAACACTATTATTCTATTAAGATCAGGCCTAAGAGTAACTTGAGCCCACCATAGATTAATAGAAAATAATTTTAATCAAACATTTCAAAGATTAATTATTACTGTTTTTCTAGGAATATATTTTTCTTTACTACAAGGAATTGAATATTTAGAAGCCCCATTTTCTATAGCCGATTCAGTTTATGGAAGAACATTCTTTATAGCTACAGGATTCCATGGTTTACATGTTATTATTGGTTCTATTTTTCTTTTAGTTTGTTTAACTCGATTAAACTTTAATCATTTTAGAAACAATCACCATTTTGGATTTGAAGCAGCAGCATGATATTGACATTTTGTAGACGTAGTATGACTATTCCTATATATATCTATTTATTGATGAGGTAGATATCTATATAGTATAAATATTACATTTGATTTCCAATCAAAAAATCTTTTAAAAGTATAGATAATATTCTTAATTTCATCTTTAATTTTAATAATTCTTAGAATTATAATAATTTTAATAATTACTGCAAATTATATCTCAATAAAAACATTTAAAGATCGAGAAAAAAGTTCTCCCTTTGAATGCGGATTTGACCCTAAAAATTCTGCACGCCTACCATTCTCAATTCACTTTTTTTTAATCGCTTTAATTTTTTTAATTTTTGATGTAGAAATTACCCTTATTATCCCTTTTATTTATAGAATAAAATATTCTAATATTATAATTATTAGCATTATATTTTTTATATTCATAGCAATCTTAATTTTAGGTTTATACCATGAATGAAAACAAGGAGCCTTAAACTGATCTTTATAGGATAATAGTTAAATTAACATTTAATTTGCATTTAAAAAATACTGTTTTTCAGTTTATCTTAAATAAGAAGCAAAATATTGCTTTTAGTTTCGACCTAAAAATTTGAATTTAAATTCCTTATTTAATTGAAACCAAACTAGAGGTAAGTCACTGTTAATGATTCCAATGAGAAACTCTCCAATTAAAGAAATATAAAAATTTAAGCTTCTAACTTAATATATAGCAATTTGTTAATATTTCTATTTATATAGTTTATCTAAAACATTATATTTTCATTATAAAAAAAGATTAATTCTTATAAATACTTAAAAAATATTTTAATTTACCTCAATATCTTCAATATTGCGCTCTATTAAGCTATTTAAGTAGAATATATAAATCAATAACAAAATAATTCAAATTAAAAATATGATTATATAAATCTTTAAACTATTTTTAAAAATATACTGAAATAAAACAGAAATTTTTTTAAAAAATTTAAATAAACCCTGACTTCCTAAGAACTCTGATCAACCCTGATCTAAAAATTTATAATTTAGTATTCCTAAATTAATAAAAAAATAATTTATTCCAAAAGTTGAAATATAAGGCAAATTCCATATTAATACTAAAAAAATTAAAATTTTTATTAAATTAGAAAAAATTAAATTATAATTTAATTTTAATAAAGAAATCTCAAAACCTATAATTACCCCAATTATTACTATAATTAAAATTAAAATTTTCATAAAAAAAGGTAATACAACTAAATTGATATCCTTAAATATAAATCATATAAGAACCGTTCCTGAAAATAATACAATAATAAATATAAATCCTATTCTATAAACTATTTCATCTCTTAATTCTTCAGTTCTATTTATTCTAAACCCACAATAATCTGTAAATATTAAATAATTTAATAAACGCACTGTATAAGAAACTGTTAATGTTAAAGAAATTAATATGATTAAATAAATTACAATATTTAATCTTATCATAGAATGAACCTCTATAATTAAATCTTTTGAGTAAAATCCAGAAAAAAAGGGAATACCACATAATGATAAATTTCTTACATTAAAATATATTACAGTTATAGGAGTTTTATAAACTAAACCTCCTATAAAACGAATATCTTGACATTCTCCTATTAAATGAATAAAATTACCTGCACATATAAATAATAAGGCTTTAAATAAAGCATGAATTAATAAATGAAAAAAAGCTAATTCATATAAACCTAATCTTAAAATAGTAACTATTAAACCTAACTGACTTAAAGTTGATAAAGCAATAATTTTTTTTAAATCATATTCAAAATTAGCTGCTAAACCTGAGATTAATATTGTTATCAATCCAATGAATATTAACACAAAAGAATAATTTTCCAATAATAAATGAAATCGAATTAATAAATAAACCCCTGCTGTTACTAAAGTTGAAGAATGTACTAATGCTGAAACAGGAGTAGGAGCAGCTATAGCTGCTGGTAATCAAGCTGAAAAAGGAATTTGTGCACTTTTAGTTAAAGCAGCAATAATAATTAACAAACCTACAATTATTATTCTTTTATCTCTATAATAATAATCAATATATAATATAAAATTTCATCTTCCAAAATTTATTATCCAAGCAATAGAAATTATTAATATTGCATCTCCTACTCGATTAGATAAAGCTGTTAATATACCAGCTGAATAAGATTTTACATTTTGATAATAAATTACTAAACAATAAGAAACTAATCCTAACCCATCTCAACCCAATAAAATTGAAATTAAATTTGGACTTAAAATTATTAATAATATAGATAGAACAAATATAAAAACTAGTATAATAAAACGATTAATAGATAAATCCTTAGATATATAAGATTTTCTATAAAAAATTACTATGGTAGAAATAAATAAAACAAAAGAAACAAATAATAAAGATATTCAATCTAAAAGAATTAATATTTCTACTTCTATTGAATTTAAATTAAAAATTCTTCACTCAATAAAATAAACCTTTCCTGTATTAAGTAAAAATAATCTAAAACAAAAAAAAAAAAAAAAAACCTAAGTATTAATCTAGAAAAAATTACACAAAAAGATATTACTTAAAGTTAAAGTAACTTCATTGACTCCACAAATCAATATTTTATATAAACTATTTAAGTAAAAGAAAAATAAATCTCTTTTTAATAAAATTAAATTTAAAGGAACCCAATGTATGAGTAATAAAATTAATTCTCGATAAGAAATTAATTCAAAAAAATATAATCTTCTGTAAAATTTTCCATGTTGACTAAAAGAATATAAATACAAACTATAAGAAGCTCTCAAAAAAGTTATAATTATTAATATAAATATACAAATATGAGAATAATTAATTAAACTATTAATTAACAAAATTTCTCTTAACAAATTTAAAGAAGGTGGTGCAGCTATATTTCTAATTACTAACAAAAATCACCATAAAGATGAAAAAGGTACAATATTAATTAAACCTTTATTAATAAAAATGCTTCGACTAACAATACGTTCATAATTTATATTTACTAAAACAAATAATCCTGAAGAACAACAGCCATGAGCTAATATTATTATTAAAGATCCAGTAATTCCTCAAGAATTAAATGTTAATAAACCTGACAATAAAAGTCCTATATGAACAACTGAAGAATAAGCAATTAAAGATTTTATATCTCTTTGACGTAAACAACTTAAAGAAACTAAAATCCCTCCTATTAAAGATAAATTAATTAAAAAAAAATTAACCTTAACTCCTAGATATATAAATATAGTTAAAAATCGAATAAGTCCATATCTTCCTAACTTTAATATCACTCCTGCTAATATTATAGACCCAGCAACTGAAGCTTCTACATGTGCTTTAGGCAATCATAAATGAAATAAAAATATCGGCATTTTAACTAAAAATACTATTATTATTATAAAATATAAAATAAAACTAAATAAATTTACATTAATATAAGTCAAATCTAATGTTTTAAACTTTGAATAATAAATAAAAATAAACAATATTATTGGTAAAGAAGCTATAATTGTATAAAAAAATATATATATTCCAGCTTGAATACGTTCAGGCTGATATCCTCAACCTAAAATCAAAATCAAAATTGGAATTAACCTAGCCTCAAAAAATATATAAAATAAAAATATATTTATAGAAGAAAAAGTTAATAATAAAAAAAGCAATAATAATAATAATAAAATACTAAATAACTCACTGAAATCTTTCAAATTAAAAAGTTTTTCTCTAGCTATAAATATTAAAAATGAAATTCAAAACCTTAATAATAACAAAAAATATGATAAAAAATCTATACCTATAAAAAAATTTAATGAACTAAAAAATAAAAAAGAAATTTTTGAAAAAAATCAAATTCTTATTAAAATTAAATAATTTTTAATTAATCAAAATTTATTTATAAAACATAAAGGAATCATAAATACTAATATTATTAATATTATCATAAAATATTTAATGAATTAAAATAATCATTTCCATAAGAACGAATTATTGACACTAATAAAGATAATCCCAAAACTCTTTCACAAACACTTATAGTTAAAAAAACTACTACAAAATAAAATTCATAACTAAAATAAGATAAATAAAAATATATTATTATAAATAAAGTTAAAATTACTAATTCTAATCTAAGTAATGTTATTAATAAATGTTTTCGATTAATAAAAAAATTTAAAATTCTAAAAATAAACATACTTAAAAAAATTATTTCCATATTTTAATAATTTAAAAAAAATACTGGTCTTGTAAACCAGCTTTAAGATTTAATCTTTTAAAATATCAGAGGAAAACAAATATATCTTTAATCTCCAAAATTAATATTTTTTATTAAACTACCCTCTGAAATCTTAATTTTAACATTTTTAAATTTTTTGGCAATTTTTCTTACCCACCCCCTATCCTTAGGACTACTTATTTTAACTTATACAATTATAACTTGTATCATTATAGGATTAATAAGATCAAACTTTTGATTTTCATATATTTTAATATTAATTATAATTGGAGGTTTACTAATTTTATTTATTTATATAACAAGAACTGCCTCTAATGAAAAATTTAAATTTAATAAATATATTATATTTATTATAATTAGTTCATTTATAATTACTATATTTATAAATAATATAAATCTATATTTAATAAATCAAAATATTAATAATGAAATTTTACATAAAATAGATTTAATTAGAAATTTTTATTTAAATTTAAATAAATTTTTAAATTACCCAAATTCTAACATATTTTTAATTTTGATTTTTTATTTATTAATTTCAATAATTGCAGTTGTAAAAATTACTAAAGTAAAATTTGGACCGTTACGTCAATTTAAATATGAAAATACCAATACGAAAAATTAATTCTTTAACGAAAATTATTAACAACTCTTTAATCGATCTACCTACACCAAGAAATATTTCATATTTATGAAATTTTGGATCTTTATTAGGCTTGTGTTTAATAATACAAATTATTACAGGATTATTTTTATCTATACATTATTGTGCAAACGTAGATTTAGCTTTTAATAGAGTGACTCATATTTGTCGAGACGTAAATATAGGATGGTTAATACGAACTATTCATGCAAATGGAGCCTCTTTATTTTTTATATGTTTATATTTACATATTAGGCGAGGCTTATATTTTGGTTCTTACAAACTTACAGAAACTTGAATGACAGGAACTACTATTTTATTTATATCTATAGCTACAGCCTTTTTAGGTTATGTTCTTCCCTGAGGGCAAATATCTTTTTGAGGAGCAACTGTAATTACAAATTTAGTTTCTGCAATCCCTTACCTAGGAAATTCTATCGTTATTTGACTATGAGGAGGTTTTGCTGTTGACAATGCTACATTAAACCGATTTTATTCATTTCATTTTATTTTACCTTTCATTATTTCAGCTTTAATTATAATTCATTTACTATTTTTACATAACTCTGGCTCTAGTAATCCTTTAGGATCTAATTCTAATCTAGATAAAATTAGTTTTCATCCATATTTCTCCTTTAAAGATATTTTAGGTTTTCTCATTATAATATTTTTTATTTTAAATATTATTATTCTATATCCTTATATATTAAGAGATCCTGATAATTTTATCCCAGCTAATCCTCTTTCCACCCCTCCTCATATTCAACCAGAATGATATTTTTTATTTGCTTATGCAATTCTTCGCTCTATTCCCAATAAACTTGGAGGTGTAATTGCTTTAGTAATATCAATTGCTATTCTTTATTTTATACCTTTTATTAATTTCAAAATAATGAAAAGAAACAGCTTTTATTATATTAATAAAATTATATTTTGAAATTTTATCGTTACAGTTATAATTTTAACATGAATCGGAGCTAAACCAGTTGAAAATCCTTTTATTTTCATAGGACAAATTTTTACCTTAATCTATTTCATATACTTTATATTAAACTCAATTATTTACAAAATTTGAGACTGATGAATATTTAATTAATCAATGAGCTTGAAAAGCATATATTTTGAAAATATAAGAAAGAATTTAAATTTCTATTGATTTATACAAAATTTAATTAACTATATAATTAATACTATAAATAATAATCTTAATCTAAAATTTAATATAAGTATATTCAAAGAAACAGGCAAAAAAACCTTTCAAGATAAATATATTAATTCATCATATCGATAACGAGGTAAAGTCCCTCGAACCCAAATTCATATAAAAGAAAAAAATAATAATTTTAAAAAAAATATAATAGAATAAAAATCTCCTCCTATAAAAATCAACCTTCTTATTATTCTTATAAAAATAATATTAGAATATTCAGCCATAAAAATAAAAGCAAATCCAAAACTTCTATATTCAACGTTAAATCCTGAAACTAACTCTGATTCACCCTCAGAAAAATCAAAAGGAGTTCGATTAGTTTCAGCTAATCTTGAAATAAATCATATTATTCTTAGAGGAAAATTAAATATAACAAATCAAACATATTTTTGATAAAAAATAAAATCTATTAAATTTAAAGATATAATTAACACTAAAAATGATAATAAAATTAAAAATATTCTTACTTCATAAGAAATTACTTGAGCAACAGAACGAAGCCTTCCTAATAAAGAATAAATCGAATTTGAAGATCAACCCGATAATATAATTGTATACACACTAAAACTAGAAATTACAAAAAAAAACAATACAGAAAAATTAAACTTAAATAAATAACAATAAAAAGGTATTCTAATTCATAATATTAATGCTAAAATTAAATTAAAAACTGGTGATATAATATAAATTAAAATATTAGCCATATAAGGAAAAATTATTTCTTTTCTAAATAATTTAATTGCATCACTAAAAGGCTGTAAAATTCCTAAAAAACCTACTTTATTAGGGCCTTTTCGAATTTGAATATACCCTAATAACTTACGTTCTAATAAAGTTAAAAAAGCTACTCTAACTAAAATACAATTAATTATTAAAATAAAAATTATCAAAATTAAAATTATATCAATTATTATTTGTATAAAATACTTATAAAGATTCTAAATCTAACGCACTAATCTGCCAAAATAATAATTTTATTCATTTATAAAATTTTAAATCATAAACTTGGTCCTTTCGTACTAAAATTTATTAAATTATTAAAGATAGAAACCAACCTGGCTTACACCGGTTTAAACTCAGATCATGTAAAGTTTTAATGGTCGAACAGACCAAATATTTAAGCTTCTACACCTAAATTTAACTTTAATCCAACATCGAGGTCGCAATCTTTTCTTTCGATTTGAACTCTAAAAAAAAATAACGCTGTTATCCCTAAGGTAATTTATTCTTTTAATCATAAAAATGGATCAATTTTTCATAAATTAATGGTTAAAATTAAAAAAGTTAATCTAATTTTTTTATCACCCCAATCAAATTTAACAAAAATTTTAAATTTTATAATTCTTTAAATTAAAAATCTTTTATAAATTAAACTCTATAGGGTCTTCTCGTCTTTTAAAAAAATTTAAGCTTTTTAACTTAAAAATAAAATTTTTAAATAATAAAATTTAGAAAGTTATCTTCTCATCAAACCATTCATACAAGCTTTCAATTAAAAAACTAATGATTATGCTACCTTTGCACAGTCAAAATACTGCGGCCCTTCAAATTTTATTCAGTGGGCAGGTCCTACTTTAAATTATAATCAAAAAGAGATGTTTTTATTAAACAGGTGAAAGATATTTTTGCCTAATTACTTAATTATACCTTTCGTAATTACTTATATTTTTACAAAATAATTAATACTAATTTTATCATTATTTCAATATAATTTTTATTATTAAATTTACTTTAATAAAAAAATTAAATTAATATATAAATATTTTTAATTAAATAACAAATTTTAACAAACTTCAAATAGTAAAAATTTCTAATTCTATAAATTATTAATTTATAATATTTAATTATAATAATTTAATTTTAAGCTTATCCCTAAAACTATTAAAATAAAAATTCAAAAAATTAAAAATTAAATTTTTATAATTTTTATAATGAATTAAATTCTTTTCTTAAAAAACTAGATATATTTAAAAACGAATAACGTTTCATTACTATATAATTATTATAAATATTTATTAAACAATAATATTTATAACTATATAGCTCTTTTAAATTCGAGATAAATATATAAATATTAAATTTTTAATAAACCCTGATACACAAGGTACACAATATTGTTTCTTTCATAAATTTATATAATTTTCCTTTTCAGTACTATTAATCTATCATAAAATAAAATTTTTCTTAATCTAATAAAAATACTAATTATTTAATAAAATTATATATATATATATATATATATATATTAATTAAATAAATTTTAAAATTCAATTTAAATTATTAATTATCTTCTTAATGTAAATAAGATGCTTATTCAAGCTCTAAACTGACATTCTAGAATCACTTTCCAGTAAATCTACTATGTTACGACTTATTCCATATTAGATGAAAGCGACGGGCAATATGTGCATATTTTAGTACTAAATCATTAAAAATAAAAATATTTAATTACAATCAAATCCAATTTCATAAAACTTTTAAAATATATAAATCCATAAATATAATTTAATGTAACCCATTTCTACTTTAATATAAACTTCACCTTGATCTGATTTAAATTTTTAAAAAATATCTAAATATTAATTTCTAAAAAAATATTTAACAACGACGATATAAAAGTTTCTAACTAAAGTAATTTTAATCGTGGATTATCGTTTATAGAACAGGTTCCTCTGAAAAGTAAAAATACCGCCAAATCATTTAGCTTTAAAGAACTTAACTATTAATCACTTAACTTTATAATTTACTTAATTAATAATAGGGTATCTAATCCTAGTTTATTATAATAATTTCTTAACCTCATAAAAACATAATTAAAAATATTAATAAATTAAAATTTCACCTTAAAACTTAAAATTTCTTTTTTAATTTTTAATTCTATTAATTAAAGCTAATAAATATATATTATATTTTTTGTATAACCGCTGCTGCTGGCACAAAAATTGCAAATACTAAATCTTATCACTAATTCTAAATTTCTTTAATAATTAAAAATATACACTACTAATTTATTAAATTTAAAACAATATTCATATAAATCTTGAATGAATATATATATCTAATACCATAATCAAATATCTAATTAACTAAAACCCAAAAAAGACTACATTTAGTTAAAATTTATTTCAAACAAAAAAAAATTAACTTTATTTAGAAATAATAATAATTAAATTAAATTTAAAAAATTAAATTATTAAAACTAATAATTTTAAAAACTTTATGTTAACAAATCTTTGTAACTTCCTCCCGTCAAAAGCGTCCCCTTAGATAATAACCAAACCTTAAACTTTTTAACTCTAAATTAAAAAATTTTCCCCCAAGGATTTACAAGTTATACCCTTAAATTTAGTGCTACCCTACTCACTAAATCCAATACTAAACAATTTAAATTGTAACAATTCTTATTGCCGACTGTTATAGCTTTATTCAAATTTAATTTTAATAAAATAAATTTTGTAATAAACTGAAGCCTACCAAATATCAAAAATATTTTAAATTATCGGATTTAAAAAATTCTTAATAAATACAATAATTTTTAAAAAATAAATTATAATTATAAAAACTTTATGTTAACAAATCTTTGTAACTTCCTCCCGTCAAAAACGTCCCCTTAGATAATAACCAAACCTTAAACTTTTTAACTCTAAATTAAAAAATTTTCCCCCAAGGATTTACAAGTTATACCCTTAAATTTAGTGCTACCCTACTCACTAAATCCAATACTAAACAATATAAATTGTAACAATTCTTATTGCCGACTGTTATAGCTTTATTCAAATTTAATTTTAATAAAATAAATTTTGTAATAAACTGAAGCCTACCAAATATCAAAAATATTTTAAATTATCGGATTTAAAAAATTCTTAATAAATACAATAATTTTTGAAAAATAAATTATAATTATAAAAACTTTATGTTAACAAATCTTTGTAACTTCCTCCCGTCAAAAACGTCCCCTTAGATAATAACCAAACCTTAAACTTTTTAACTCTAAATTAAAAAATTTTCCCCCAAGGATTTACAAGTTATACCCTTAAATTTAGTGCTACCCTACTCACTAAATCCAATACTAAACAATATAAATTGTAACAATTCTTATTGCCGACTGTTATAGCTTTATTCAAATTTAATTTTAATAAAATAAATTTTGTAATAAACTGAAGCCTACCAAATATCAAAAATATTTTAAATTATCGGATTTAAAAAATTCTTGATAAATACAATAATTTTAAAAAAATAAATTATAATTTTATTATAAAATAAAATAATCAAAAATTAAATTTTTTAAAATTCAAAATAAATTTAAATTTAAATTTATTAATTTAGTTCCCCCCGAAACTAAACATTTTCTATTTTTATTAAAATATTTAAATTAACCTATTCTAAAAATTTTCAAAATTATATAAAAATCAAATTTATGAAAAATGAAAAAAAAAATTCCTCCCCTAATCATCAAAATTTTCAAAAATCCATAAATTTTGATAAATTTTTAACAATTTTTCACAAAATTTTTAAACGAAATAACTTTATTACACTAACAAATAATTTTTTCAAAAAAAATTATTAGATAATTTCCATATCACAATTTTTAAAAATTATTTAAATTTAAATTTCTAACAAAAAAATATAGATTTTTTTTTTATGAGCGATTTCCTTTTAAGCATTTATATAAAATTTTCAAAAATTACTCGAATTTTATGAAAATCCTAAATTTTTATACATAATTTTTTTAACTATGTAATAATTAAACTTAAAATAATTATAATTTAAATCAAAATATTGACATAATAACTTTACTTTACTAACAAATCATTTTTTTACCCTTTAAGATCACTTTTTATCCAATAAATTAAAAATTATTCGAGACAACCAAAAAATAGACAAATTTAACCAAATATTTAAAAATTACATTTTTTTGTTAGATATTTTAATTTAAATTTTTTATGAAATCTTTATTAATTTTATTTTTCTAAATCTATTTTTCACGTAATTTTTAATAGATTTAGTTAAAATAAGAATAACCTCATTTTCATGATAAATACCATAATACTTTAGAAATAATATTTCTTAATGATAATTTAATTCATTAATACTTAGGTTTTTTTTTTTTTTTTTCATTAATTTTGAATTTTTCATTAAAAATTAACTTTATTAATAACTAATAATTTTTAATATATTATTAATAATTATAGATTAATTATAATTTAATTCTTATATAAATAAAATGTTAATATTTTAATGTTAAATTAATTATTAATAATTTATACTCTTTATATATATATTATAAATATTATTAATATATAAAATATTTATTAATATAGAAATTCTCGAAATTCACCGTCGTTTTTATATACTGATTTACTTTATATATTCTTTCTCTTTTTTTCGGGAGTACTATTATATATCCCTTAAGATACCAATATTAAATCGGTTTTTATATATTTAAAAATCTTTATTTTAACTATTTAATTAAAATTAGCACCTAGAATATTACTAATGGTACTATCCAATGTAAGATATATTTCGCCCTTATATATAAATAATTATATATTAATAAGTAATTATTAATTATTAAATATTATAGATATATATAAATAAATTCTTTAATTAAAAAGGCATAGGGTCCAAGAGAAAAACCCTATTAAAAGACAAAATTTAAATTAATACTGCTAATAAAGTATCGATTTTAGGCCATTTTTTTTTGCCCAAATTTTGACCCAAAAAATGCAAAAAATTGCAAAATTTTGCATTTTTTTCGTTTTTTTTTGAAATTTTTCAAAAAATTTGATCTTTAAAATTGACATTATTGTCTAAAAAACAATTATAACACTTGGATATAAAAACCGATGTATGAGGAAATTCCTATTAGGGCGCCTGAAGAAAGGGTCATTTTGATGAGATGAAACATGTGCAACCCACCCCTAGTTCCATCCCCGAAATTTTTGAAAAAAATGCCAAATTTCGTGAAATTTGATGAAATTTGGAAAAAATCTTCGGATTACAAAATTTTACAGGGATCGATTATTTTTTATGTGAAAAAAGGATTTATCATAAAATCTCTTTTTCCAAACTATTTTGTTAGAAAAATCAACTTTTAGAAAAAATTCTTCTTCTAGTCTAACAGAAAATTTATTTTATAGAAAATTTAAACCTTTTCTGTGAAAATAAAATTGAAAGAATAATTTTTAATTACAAAATTTTTTGATTTTTAAATATAAATCCATTTATTCAAATTTTTGTAAATTGAATTCTATTGATCCCCCCCCCATAGAATTCTTATACAAATTTATTAATAAGGTGATATTTAAAAATTTTAAAAATTTAAAAGTCAGTTTCTTAGTTATTCAAAATCAAAAACTAATAATTTTAAAAACTTAAACGTTGATTGTTGGACTTAGCCTCAGGATTAGTTTAGAATGTTGAAATTGATCCTGAAGTAGGACGACCGAAATCAACTCAAATTTATCGGATTTGGTGTTGATTGTTGGACTTAGCCTCAGGATTGGTTTAGAATGTTGAAATTGATCCTGAAGTAGGGCACCAAAATCAACTCAAATTTATCGGGTTTGGTGTTGATTGTTGGGCTTAGCCTCAGGATTGGTTTAGAATATTGAAATTGATCCTGAAGTAGGACACCAAAATCAACTCAAATTTATCGGATTTGGTGTTGATTGTTGGACTTAGCCTCAGGATTGGTTTAGAATATTGGAATTGATCCTGAAGAAGGACGACCAAAATCAACTCAAATTTATCGGGTTTGGTGTTGATTGTTGGACTTAGCCTCAGGATTGGTTTAGAATGTTGAAATTGATCCTGAAGTAGGGCACCAAAATCAACTCAAATTTATCGGATTTGGTGCTGATTGTTGGACTTAGCCTCAGGATTAGTTTAGAATGTTGAAATTGATCCTGAAGTAGGGCACCAAAATCAACTCAAATTTATCGGATTTGGTGTTGATTGTTGGACTTAGCCTCAGGATTGGTTTAGAATGTTGAAATTGATCCTGAAGTAGGACACCAAAATCAACTCAAATTTATCGGATTTGGTATTGATTGTTGGGCTTAGCCTCAGGATTGGTTTAGAATGTTGAAATTGATCCTGAAGTAGGGCACCAAAATCAACTCAAATTTATCGGATTTGGTGTTGATTGTTGGACTTAGCCTCAGGATTGGTTTAGAATATTGGAATTGATCCTGAAGAAGGGCACCAAAATCAACTCAAATTTATCGGATTTGGTGCTGATTGTTGGACTTAGCCTCAGGGTTAGTTTAGAATGTTGAAATTGATCCTGAAGTAGGACGACCAAAATCAACTCAAATTTATCGGATTTGGTGCTGATTGTTGGACTTAGCCTCAGGGTTAGTTTAGAATGTTGAAATTGATCCTGAAGTAGGACGACCAAAATCAACTCAAATTTATCGGATTTGGTGTTGATTGTTGGGCTTAGCCTCAGGATTGGTTTAGAATGTTGAAATTGATCCTGAAGTAGGGCACCAAAATCAACTCAAATTTATCGGATTTGGTGCTGATTGTTGGACTTAGCCTCAGGATTGGTTTAGAATATTGGAATTGATCCTGAAATAGGACGACCAAAATCAACTCAAATTTATCGGATTTGATGTTGATTGTTGGGCTTAGTCTCAGGATTGGTTTAGAATGTTGAAATTGATCCTGAAGTAGGGCACCAAAATCAACTCAAATTTATCGGATTTGGTGCTGATTGTTGGACTTAGCCTCAGGATTAGTTTAGAATGTTGAAATTGATCCTGAAGTAGGGCACCAAAATCAACTCAAATTTATCGGATTTGGTGTTGATTGTTGGGCTTAGCCTCAGGATTGATTTAGAATATTGAAATTGATCCTGAAGTAGGGCACCAAAATCAACTCAAATTTATCGGATTTGGTATTGATTGTTGGGCTTAGTCTCAGGATTGGTTTAGAATGTTGAAATTGATCCTGAAGTAGGGCACCAAAATCAACTCAAATTTATCGGATTTGGTGCTGATTGTTGGACTTAGCCTCAGGATTAGTTTAGAATGTTGAAATTGATCCTGAAGTAGGGCACCAAAATCAACTCAAATTTATCGGATTTGGTATTGATTGTTGGGCTTAGTCTCAGGATTGGTTTAGAATATTGGAATTGATCCTGAAGTAGGACGACCAAAATCAACTCAAATTTATCGGGTTTGGTGTTGATTGTTGGACTTAGCCTCAGGATTGGTTTAGAATGTTGAAATTGATCCTGAAGTAGGACGACCAAAATCAACTCAAATTTATCGAATATATTTATATAAATAATCCTATCTTATAGGATTTTTTACTTTGTGAATTAATTTTTGTACACTTAAATTAATGAAAATTTAATAGTTTTTATTTAAGGTTAAAATATTAAATTTTAAATTTAACTTAATAAGTTAAATTTTTAATTGTTAATTTTTTTTTGTAATTATATTCAATAAAATTAAATTATTTCTTAGAGTTTCAAAAACTCTTGTACATCTTATACTAGAATATAAAGATAAGCTAAAGAAGCTGATGGGTTCATACCCCATTTATAAAGGTATACCCCTTTTCTTTATAATTAAAACTATAAAATTAATATTTTTAATTTTAATAATAAGAGGAACTCTTATTTCTATTTCTGCTTATTCATGAATTAATATCTGGATTGGTTTAGAATTAAACCTCTTAGCTTTTATTCCTATTATAAATTTAGATAATTTTAAGTATTCTTCTGAATCCTCCTTGAAATATTTTTTAGTTCAAGTTTCTGCATCAATTCTAGTTTTATTTTCTTTTTTAAATTCATTTATTTTAATCAATTCTATCGAGCAATTAATACCTACTTCTATATTTTTGTTTAACAGAGCTATCCTTATAAAAATAGGAGCAGCCCCTTTTCACTTTTGATACCCAGAAGTCCTAGAAGGACTAAGATGAGCTAATGCATTATTATTAATAACTTGACAAAAAATTGCCCCAATAATTTTAATTATATATAATTTTAAATTAAACCTATTCTTTATTTTGATTATTTTGATATGTATAACCTTAGGGAGTGTAAAAACATGGAATCAAACCAGATTAAAAAAAATTCTTGCCTTATCTTCCATTAACCATATTGGTTGAATATTAAGAATAATAATATTAAATCAATCCTTATGAATATTATACTTTTTAATTTATACTTTTATTTCTTTAAATATAATCTTAATTTTTAATAAATTTAAAATCTTTAACATTAAAGATCTTATAAATAATATGAATTACAATAAAACTTTAAAATTCTATTTTTTTTTAAATTTCTTTTCTCTAGGAGGAATCCCCCCCTTTTTAGGATTTTTTCCTAAGTGACTAATTCTAAAAACTTTAATTGAAAATCACTTTTATTTTCTATCTTTTATAATAATTTTTATTACTTTAATTTGTATATATATTTATATACGCTTAATACTTCAATCTTTAATAATAAAATTAAATGAAAATAAAAAATTTAATTATATTAACTCTTACTATGTAATTTTTTTAAATTGAGTGAATATTTACGGATTAATCATTTTTACTGTAATTTTTAGAATTTATTAAGGATTTAAGTTAAATAAACTAGTAACCTTCAAAGTTAAAAATAGAATTATTCTAAGCCTTAGAATAATATTCACCTATAAATTTGCAATTTATAATCATAATTGAATATAAGGCTTAATAAAGGAGAAAACTCATAATTAAATTTACAATTTAACGCTTTAATTCAGCCACTTTATCGAATAAATGATTATTTTCTACTAATCATAAAGATATTGGAACATTATACTTTTTATTTGGAATATGGGCAGGAATAGTAGGAACATCGTTAAGTATTTTAATTCGGTTAGAATTAGGAACTAGAGGAAGATTAATTGGAAACGACCAAATTTATAATATAATTGTTACAGCTCATGCTTTCATTATAATTTTCTTTATAGTAATACCTATTATAATTGGGGGTTTTGGAAATTGATTAGTTCCTTTAATAATTGGAGCTCCTGATATAGCATTTCCACGATTAAATAACATAAGATTTTGACTTTTACCCCCTGCTTTAACTCTTTTAATTTTAAGAACAATCGTAGAAATAGGGGCAGGAACAGGATGAACTGTTTACCCTCCTCTTTCTTCTAATTTAACACATAACGGGCCTTCAGTAGATTTAGTGATTTTTAGTTTACATTTAGCAGGAATTTCCTCAATTTTAGGTGCAGTAAATTTCATTTCAACTATTATAAATAAACGTCCATTTGGTATAATACTTGATAAAACTCCTTTATTTGTATGATCTGTTCTTATTACAGCAATTCTTTTATTACTATCACTACCAGTTCTTGCAGGAGCAATTACTATACTATTAACTGACCGAAACTTAAATTCTTCTTTTTTTGATCCAACCGGTGGGGGAGACCCAATTTTGTACCAACATTCATTTTGATTTTTTGGCCATCCTGAAGTTTATATTTTAATTCTCCCAGGATTTGGTATAATTTCCCATATTATTACACAAGAAAGAGGGAAAAAAATTGCCTTTGGTTCTTTAGGAATAATTTATGCTATATTAGCTATTGGACTTCTAGGATTTGTAGTATGAGCTCATCACATATTTACAGTGGGAATAGATGTTGATACTCGAGCTTATTTTACTTCAGCTACTATAATTATTGCAGTACCCACTGGAATTAAAATTTTTTCTTGATTAGCAACTTTACATGGAATACAATTTTACTATACACCTTCAATTTTATGAACCCTGGGATTTTTATTTTTATTTACAATTGGTGGATTAACAGGAGTAATTTTAGCTAACTCTTCCATAGATATTATTTTACATGATACCTATTATGTTGTAGCTCATTTCCATTACGTTTTATCTATAGGAGCTGTATTTGCCATTATAGCAGGATTTATCCATTGATTCCCTTTAATTACAGGATTCAATCTTAACAATAAATTATTACAAATCCAATTTTTAATTATATTTATTGGGGTAAACTTAACATTTTTTCCTCAACACTTCTTAGGACTAAGAGGAATACCTCGACGATACTCTGATTATCCTGATGCTTATTACAAATGAAATAAAATTTCTTCTATTGGATCTATAATTTCCTCTCTTAGAATAATCTTTATAATCTTAATTATTTGAGAAAGATTTTATTCAATACGTTTAAGAAAGTTTAATTCTAATGTACCCTCTTTAATTGAATGACTCCAACTTTCTCCCCCTAATGAACATTCTTATTCAGAAGTACCAATCTTAGCTCAAAAATTCTAATATGGCAGATTAGTGCATTGGATTTAAACCCCAATTATAAAGATTTACCTTTTTTTAGAAATAGCGACTTGAAAATCATATATATTTTTAGACAGAGCTTCATATTTACTGGAACAATTAAGATTTTTTCATGATCACGCCCTTTTAATCTTAATAATAATCACTTGTATTGTAACATATACCATAATGAGACTAACATTAAATAATTATAACCATCGTTTTATATTAGAAGGACACAATATTGAAACAATTTGAACTATCATACCAGCATTAACTTTAATTTTTATTGCTTTTCCTTCTTTAAAATTAATTTACTTAATTGATGAAATCCGTAACCCTTTAGTTACTATTAAAACTATTGGTCATCAATGATATTGAACCTATGAATATACAGATTTTAAAAATCTTGAATTTGATTCATATTTAATTAATAATAATCAACTTTTTAATTTTCGATTACTAGAAGTTGATAATCGAACTATTTTACCATATCTTTCTCATATTCGAATTCTAACTTCATCTTCTGACGTAATTCATTCTTGAACAGTTCCTTCAACAGGAGTAAAAGTCGATGCCTCCCCAGGGCGATTAAATCAACTTAGATTTAATTTAAATCGAACTGGAATTTTTTTTGGTCAATGTTCAGAAATTTGTGGAGCAAACCATAGATTTATACCTATTTCTATTGAAAGAATTTCTCCCCAAAATTTCATTAAATGGGTAGAAAATTTTTCATTAGATGACTGAAAGATAAGTATTGGTCTCTTAAACCACTTTATAGTAATTAACGACTACTTCTAATGAAAAATTTAGTTAACCTATAACATTAGTTTGTCAAACTAAAATCATTCTCAGAATAATTTTTAATTCCTCAAACTATACCTATGGATTGGTTTTCCTTATATATTTTTATAACACTTTTATTTATTATTTTAAACATTAAAATATTTTATTCTCATAAAAAATCTCCTTTAAAAAATTTTAAATTATTAAATAAAAAACTTTCTTGAAAATGATAATAAATCTTTTTTCTTCTTTTGATCCTTCATCTTATTTTATATTACCTTTAAATTGACTAAGAATAATTATTAGTTTTTTATTTATTCCTTCTATATTCTGACTAATTCCTAATCGATTTAACTTTTTAATTCAAAATATATTAATTACTCTACATAAAGAATTCAAAATCATTACAAAAAAAAATAATACTTTAATATTTATTGTATTATTTTACTTCATTATAATTAATAACTTAATAGGGTTATTTCCTTACATTTTTACAGCCTCAAGTCATATAATTTTTACTCTATCCCTAGCTTTACCTTTATGGTTAAGATTTATATTAAATAGTTGAATTAGTCACACTTATCACTCATTTGCCCATCTAATGCCTCAAGGAACTCCTTCTATTTTAATACCTTTTATAGTATGTATTGAAACAATTAGAAATATTATTCGTCCTGGAACTCTCGCTATTCGTTCATCAGCTAATATAATTGCAGGACACCTTTTATTAACTCTTTTAGGAAACACTGGTCCTATAGTAAATTTGCTTATTTTATTAATTATTATAATTCAATTTATACTAATTTTATTAGAATCAGCAGTAGCTTTAATTCAATCTTATGTTTTTGCTATCCTTAGAACTCTTTATTCTAGAGAAAATAATTATGATAAAAAATCACCCATTTCATTTAGTAGATTATAGTCCTTGACCAATTTTAGGAGCTTTTAGAGCTATAACTGCAATAATAGGAATAATTAAATGATTCCATCTTTTTAACTCTAATTTATTTATTTTAAGAAATATAATTCTTTTACTAATTATATTTCAATGATGACGAGATGTAATTCGAGAAAGAACCTTTCAAGGAAACCACACTCTTTTAGTATCTTTTGGTTTACGATGAGGAATAATTTTATTTATTACCTCAGAGATTTTTTTCTTTGTTAGTTTTTTTTGAAGATTTTATCATATAAGATTATCTCCTTCTATCGAACTAGGAATAGCTTGACCTCCAAAAGGAATTAATACCTTTAATCCTAATGAAATCCCATTATTAAACACTATTATTCTATTAAGATCAGGCCTAAGAGTAACTTGAGCCCACCATAGATTAATAGAAAATAATTTTAATCAAACATTTCAAAGATTAATTATTACTGTTTTTCTAGGAATATATTTTTCTTTACTACAAGGAATTGAATATTTAGAAGCCCCATTTTCTATAGCCGATTCAGTTTATGGAAGAACATTCTTTATAGCTACAGGATTCCATGGTTTACATGTTATTATTGGTTCTATTTTTCTTTTAGTTTGTTTAACTCGATTAAACTTTAATCATTTTAGAAACAATCACCATTTTGGATTTGAAGCAGCAGCATGATATTGACATTTTGTAGACGTAGTATGACTATTCCTATATATATCTATTTATTGATGAGGTAGATATCTATATAGTATAAATATTACATTTGATTTCCAATCAAAAAATCTTTTAAAAGTATAGATAATATTCTTAATTTCATCTTTAATTTTAATAATTCTTAGAATTATAATAATTTTAATAATTACTGCAAATTATATCTCAATAAAAACATTTAAAGATCGAGAAAAAAGTTCTCCCTTTGAATGCGGATTTGACCCTAAAAATTCTGCACGCCTACCATTCTCAATTCACTTTTTTTTAATCGCTTTAATTTTTTTAATTTTTGATGTAGAAATTACCCTTATTATCCCTTTTATTTATAGAATAAAATATTCTAATATTATAATTATTAGCATTATATTTTTTATATTCATAGCAATCTTAATTTTAGGTTTATACCATGAATGAAAACAAGAAGCCTTAAACTGATCTTTATAGGATAATAGTTAAATTAACATTTAATTTGCATTTAAAAAATACTGTTTTTCAGTTTATCTTAAATAAGAAGCAAAATATTGCTTTTAGTTTCGACCTAAAAATTTGAATTTAAATTCCTTATTTAATTGAAACCAAACTAGAGGTAAGTCACTGTTAATGATTCCAATGAGAAACTCTCCAATTAAAGAAATATAAAAATTTAAGCTTCTAACTTAATATATAGCAATTTGTTAATATTTCTATTTATATAGTTTATCTAAAACATTATATTTTCATTATAAAAAAAGATTAATTCTTATAAATACTTAAAAAATATTTTAATTTACCTCAATATCTTCAATATTGCGCTCTATTAAGCTATTTAAGTAGAATATATAAATCAATAACAAAATAATTCAAATTAAAAATATGATTATATAAATCTTTAAACTATTTTTAAAAATATACTGAAATAAAACAGAAATTTTTTTAAAAAATTTAAATAAACCCTGACTTCCTAAGAACTCTGATCAACCCTGATCTAAAAATTTATAATTTAGTATTCCTAAATTAATAAAAAAATAATTTATTCCAAAAGTTGAAATATAAGGCAAATTCCATATTAATACTAAAAAAATTAAAATTTTTATTAAATTAGAAAAAATTAAATTATAATTTAATTTTAATAAAGAAATCTCAAAACCTATAATTACCCCAATTATTACTATAATTAAAATTAAAATTTTCATAAAAAAAGGTAATACAACTAAATTGATATCCTTAAATATAAATCATATAAGAACCGTTCCTGAAAATAATACAATAATAAATATAAATCCTATTCTATAAACTATTTCATCTCTTAATTCTTCAGTTCTATTTATTCTAAACCCACAATAATCTGTAAATATTAAATAATTTAATAAACGCACTGTATAAGAAACTGTTAATGTTAAAGAAATTAATATGATTAAATAAATTACAATATTTAATCTTATCATAGAATAAACCTCTATAATTAAATCTTTTGAGTAAAATCCAGAAAAAAAGGGAATACCACATAATGATAAATTTCTTACATTAAAATATATTACAGTTATAGGAGTTTTATAAACTAAACCTCCTATAAAACGAATATCTTGACATTCTCCTATTAAATGAATAAAATTACCTGCACATATAAATAATAAGGCTTTAAATAAAGCATGAATTAATAAATGAAAAAAAGCTAATTCATATAAATCTAATCTTAAAATAGTAACTATTAAACCTAACTGACTTAAAGTTGATAAAGCAATAATTTTTTTTAAATCATATTCAAAATTAGCTGCTAAACCTGAGATTAATATTGTTATCAATCCAATGAATATTAACACAAAAGAATAATTTTCCAATAATAAATGAAATCGAATTAATAAATAAACCCCTGCTGTTACTAAAGTTGAAGAATGTACTAATGCTGAAACAGGAGTAGGAGCAGCTATAGCTGCTGGTAATCAAGCTGAAAAAGGAATTTGTGCACTTTTAGTTAAAGCAGCAATAATAATTAACAAACCTACAATTATTATTCTTTTATCTCTATAATAATAATCAATATATAATATAAAATTTCATCTTCCAAAATTTATTATCCAAGCAATAGAAATTATTAATATTGCATCTCCTACTCGATTAGATAAAGCTGTTAATATACCAGCTGAATAAGATTTTACATTTTGATAATAAATTACTAAACAATAAGAAACTAATCCTAACCCATCTCAACCCAATAAAATTGAAATTAAATTTGGACTT
The DNA here is from genome assembly GCF_914767665.1 of Harmonia axyridis. Taxonomy (NCBI): domain Eukaryota; kingdom Metazoa; phylum Arthropoda; class Insecta; order Coleoptera; family Coccinellidae; genus Harmonia; species Harmonia axyridis. The sequence goes on along the minus strand of NC_059508.1, from coordinate 22,042,793 downwards.
AAAATTATTAATAATATAGATAGAACAAATATAAAAACTAGTATAATAAAACGATTAATAGATAAATCCTTAGATATATAACATTTTCTATAAAAAATTACTATGGTAGAAATAAATAAAACAAAAGAAACAAATAATAAAGATATTCAATCTAAAAGAATTAATATTTCTACTTCTATTGAATTTAAATTAAAAATTCTTCACTCAATAAAATAAACCTTTCCTGTATTAAGTAAAAATAATCTAAAACAAAAAAAAAAAAAAAAAAACCTAAGTATTAATCTAGAAAAAATTACACAAAAAGATATTACTTAAAGTTAAAGTAACTTCATTGACTCCACAAATCAATATTTTATATAAACTATTTAAGTAAAAGAAAAATAAATCTCCTCTTTTTAATAAAATTAAATTTAAAGGAACCCAATGTATGAGTAATAAAATTAATTCTCGATAAGAAATTAATTCAAAAAAATATAATCTTCTGTAAAATTTTCCATGTTGACTAAAAGAATATAAATACAAACTATAAGAAGCTCTCAAAAAAGTTATAATTATTAATATAAATATACAAATATGAGAATAATTAATTAAACTATTAATTAACAAAATTTCTCTTAACAAATTTAAAGAAGGTGGTGCAGCTATATTTCTAATTACTAACAAAAATCACCATAAAGATAAAAAAGGTACAATATTAATTAAACCTTTATTAAGAAAAATACTTCGACTAACAATACGTTCATAATTTATATTTACTAAAACAAATAATCCTGAAGAACAACAGCCATGAGCTAATATTATTATTAAAGATCCAGTAATTCCTCAAGAATTAAATGTTAATAAACCTGACAATAAAAGTCCTATATGAACAACTGAAGAATAAGCAATTAAAGATTTTATATCTCTTTGACGTAAACAACTTAAAGAAACTAAAATCCCTCCTATTAAAGATAAATTAATTAAAAAAAAATTAACCTTAACTCCTAGATATATAAATATAGTTAAAAATCGAATAAGTCCATATCTTCCTAACTTTAATATCACTCCTGCTAATATTATAGACCCAGCAACTGAAGCTTCTACATGTGCTTTAGGCAATCATAAATGAAATAAAAATATCGGCATTTTAACTAAAAATACTATTATTATTATAAAATATAAAATAAAACTAAATAAATTTACATTAATATAAGTCAAATCTAATGTTTTAAACTTTGAATAATAAATAAAAATAAACAATATTATTGGTAAAGAAGCTATAATTGTATAAAAAAATATATATATTCCAGCTTGAATACGTTCAGGCTGATATCCTCAACCTAAAATCAAAATCAAAATTGGAATTAACCTAGCCTCAAAAAATATATAAAATAAAAATATATTTATAGAAGAAAAAGTTAATAATAAAAAAAGCAATAATAATAATAATAAAATACTAAATAACTCACTGAAATCTTTCAAATTAAAAAGTTTTTCTCTAGCTATAAATATTAAAAAAGAAATTCAAAACCTTAATAATAACAAAAAATATGATAAAAAATCTATACCTATAAAAAAATTTAATGAACTAAAAAATAAAAAAGAAATTTTTGAAAAAAATCAAATTCTTATTGAAATTAAATAATTTTTAATTAATCAAAATTTATTTATAAAACATAAAGGAATCATAAATACTAATATTATTAATATTATCATAAAATATTTAATGAATTAAAATAATCATTTCCATAAGAACGAATTATTGACACTAATAAAGATAATCCCAAAACTCTTTCACAAACACTTATAGTTAAAAAAACTACTACAAAATAAAATTCATAACTAAAATAAGATAAATAAAAATATATTATTATAAATAAAGTTAAAATTACTAATTCTAATCTAAGTAATGTTATTAATAAATGTTTTCGATTAATAAAAAAATTTAAAATTCTAAAAATAAACATACTTAAAAAAATTATTTCCATATTTTAATAATTTAAAAAAAATACTGGTCTTGTAAACCAGCTTTAAGATTTAATCTTTTAAAATATCAGAGGAAAACAAATATATCTTTAATCTCCAAAATTAATATTTTTTATTAAACTACCCTCTGAAATCTTAATTTTAACATTTTTAAATTTTTTGGCAATTTTTCTTACCCACCCCCTATCCTTAGGACTACTTATTTTAACTTATACAATTATAACTTGTATCATTATAGGATTAATAAGATCAAACTTTTGATTTTCATATATTTTAATATTAATTATAATTGGAGGTTTACTAATTTTATTTATTTATATAACAAGAACTGCCTCTAATGAAAAATTTAAATTTAATAAATATATTATATTTATTATAATTAGTTTATTTATAATTACTATATTTATAAATAATATAAATCTATATTTAATAAATCAAAATATTAATAATGAAATTTTACATAAAATAGATTTAATTAGAAATTTTTATTTAAATTTAAATAAATTTTTAAATTACCCAAATTCTAACATATTTTTAATTTTGATTTTTTATTTATTAATTTCAATAATTGCAGTTGTAAAAATTACTAAAGTAAAATTTGGACCGTTACGTCAATTTAAATATGAAAATACCAATACGAAAAATTAATTCTTTAACGAAAATTATTAACAACTCTTTGATCGATCTACCTACACCAAGAAATATTTCATATTTATGAAATTTTGGATCTTTATTAGGCTTGTGTTTAATAATACAAATTATTACAGGATTATTTTTATCTATACATTATTGTGCAAACGTAGATTTAGCTTTTAATAGAGTGACTCATATTTGTCGAGACGTAAATATAGGATGGTTAATACGAACTATTCATGCAAATGGAGCCTCTTTATTTTTTATATGTTTATATTTACATATTAGGCGAGGCTTATATTTTGGTTCTTACAAACTTACAGAAACTTGAATGACAGGAACTACTATTTTATTTATATCTATAGCTACAGCCTTTTTAGGTTATGTTCTTCCCTGAGGGCAAATATCTTTTTGAGGAGCAACTGTAATTACAAATTTAGTTTCTGCAATCCCTTACCTAGGAAATTCTATCGTTATTTGACTATGAGGAGGTTTTGCTGTTGACAATGCTACATTAAACCGATTTTATTCATTTCATTTTATTTTACCTTTCATTATTTCAGCTTTAATTATAATTCATTTACTATTTTTACATAACTCTGGCTCTAGTAATCCTTTAGGATCTAATTCTAATTTAGATAAAATTAGTTTTCATCCATATTTCTCCTTTAAAGATATTTTAGGTTTTCTCATTATAATATTTTTTATTTTAAATATTATTATTCTATATCCTTATATATTAAGAGATCCTGATAATTTTATCCCAGCTAATCCTCTTTCCACCCCTCCTCATATTCAACCAGAATGATATTTTTTATTTGCTTATGCAATTCTTCGCTCTATTCCCAATAAACTTGGAGGTGTAATTGCTTTAGTAATATCAATTGCTATTCTTTATTTTATACCTTTTATTAATTTCAAAATAATGAAAAGAAACAGCTTTTATTATATTAATAAAATTATATTTTGAAATTTTATCGTTACAGTTATAATTTTAACATGAATCGGAGCTAAACCAGTTGAAAATCCTTTTATTTTCATAGGACAAATTTTTACCTTAATCTATTTCATATACTTTATATTAAACTCAATTATTTATAAAATTTGAGACTGATGAATATTTAATTAATCAATGAGCTTGAAAAGCATATATTTTGAAAATATAAGAAAGAATTTAAATTTCTATTGATTTATACAAAATTTAATTAACTATATAATTAATACTATAAATAATAATCTTAATCTAAAATTTAATATAAGTATATTCAAAGAAACAGGCAAAAAAACCTTTCAAGATAAATATATTAATTTATCATATCGATAACGAGGTAAAGTCCCTCGAACCCAAATTCATATAAAAGAAAAAAATAATAATTTTAAAAAAAATATAATAGAATAAAAATCTCCTCCTATAAAAATCAACCTTCTTATTATTCTTATAGAAATAATATTAGAATATTCAGCCATAAAAATAAAAGCAAATCCAAAACTTCTATATTCAACGTTAAATCCTGAAACTAACTCTGATTCACCCTCAGAAAAATCAAAAGGAGTTCGATTAGTTTCAGCTAATCTTGAAATAAATCATATTATTCTTAGAGGAAAATTAAATATAACAAATCAAACATATTTTTGATAAAAAATAAAATCTATTAAATTTAAAGATATAATTAACACTAAAAATGATAATAAAATTAAAAATATTCTTACTTCATAAGAAATTACTTGAGCAACAGAACGAAGCCTTCCTAATAAAGAATAAATCGAATTTGAAGATCAACCCGATAATATAATTGTATACACACTAAAACTAGAAATTACAAAAAAAAACAATACAGAAAAATTAAACTTAAATAAATAACAATAAAAAGGTATTCTAATTCATAATATTAATGCTAAAATTAAATTAAAAACTGGTGATATAATATAAATTAAAATATTAGCCATATAAGGAAAAATTATTTCTTTTCTAAATAATTTAATTGCATCACTAAAAGGCTGTAAAATTCCTAAAAAACCTACTTTATTAGGGCCTTTTCGAATTTGAATATACCCTAATAACTTACGTTCTAATAAAGTTAAAAAAGCTACTCTAACTAAAATACAAATAATTATTAAAATAAAAATTATCAAAATTAAAATTATATCAATTATTATTTGTATAAAATACTTATAAAGATTCTAAATCTAACGCACTAATCTGCCAAAATAATAATTTTATTCATTTATAAAATTTTAAATCATAAACTTGGTCCTTTCGTACTAAAATTTATTAAATTATTAAAGATAGAAACCAACCTGGCTTACACCGGTTTAAACTCAGATCATGTAAAGTTTTAATGGTCGAACAGACCAAATATTTAAGCTTCTACACCTAAATTTAACTTTAATCCAACATCGAGGTCGCAATCTTTTCTTTCGATTTGAACTCTAAAAAAAAATAACGCTGTTATCCCTAAGGTAATTTATTCTTTTAATCATAAAAATGGATCAATTTTTCATAAATTAATGGTTAAAATTAAAAAAGTTAATCTAATTTTTTTATCACCCCAATCAAATTTAACAAAAATTTTAAATTTTATAATTCTTTAAATTAAAAATCTTTTATAAATTAAACTCTATAGGGTCTTCTCGTCTTTTAAAAAAATTTAAGCTTTTTAACTTAAAAATAAAATTTTTAAATAATAAAATTTAGAAAGTTATCTTCTCATCAAACCATTCATACAAGCTTTCAATTAAAAAACTAATGATTATGCTACCTTTGCACAGTCAAAATACTGCGGCCCTTCAAATTTTATTCAGTGGGCAGGTCCTACTTTAAATTATAATCAAAAAGAGATGTTTTTATTAAACAGGTGAAAGATATTTTTGCCTAATTACTTAATTATACCTTTCGTAATTACTTATATTTTTACAAAATAATTAATACTAATTTTATCATTATTTCAATATAATTTTTATTATTAAATTTACTTTAATAAAAAAATTAAATTAATATATAAATATTTTTAATTAAATAACAAATTTTAACAAACTTCAAATAGTAAAAATTTCTAATTCTATAAATTATTAATTTATAATATTTAATTATAATAATTTAATTTTAAGCTTATCCCTAAAACTATTAAAATAAAAATTCAAAAAATTAAAAATGAAATTTTTATAATTTTTATAATGAATTAAATTCTTTTCTTAAAAAACTTGATATATTTAAAAACGAATAACGTTTCATTACTATATAATTATTATAAATATTTATTAAACAATAATATTTATAACTATATAGCTCTTTTAAATTCGAGATAAATATATAAATATTAAATTTTTAATAAACCCTGATACACAAGGTACACAATATTGTTTCTTTTATAAATTTATATAATTTTCCTTTTCAGTACTATTAATCTATCATAAAATAAAATTTTTCTTAATCTAATAAAAATACTAATTATTTAATAAAATTATATATATATATATATATATATATTAATTAAATAAATTTTAAAATTCAATTTAAATTATTAATTATCTTCTTAATGTAAATAAGATGCTTATTCAAGCTCTAAACTGACATTCTAGAATCACTTTCCAGTAAATCTACTATGTTACGACTTATTCCATATTAGATGAAAGCGACGGGCAATATGTGCATATTTTAGTACTAAATCATTAAAAATAAAAATATTTAATTACAATCAAATCCAATTTCATAAAACTTTTAAAATATATAAATCCATAAATATAATTTAATGTAACCCATTTCTACTTTAATATAAACTTCACCTTGATCTGATTTAAATTTTTAAAAAATATCTAAATATTAATTTCTAAAAAAATATTTAACAACGACGATATAAAAGTTTCTAACTAAAGTAATTTTAATCGTGGATTATCGTTTATAGAACAGGTTCCTCTGAAAAGTAAAAATACCGCCAAATCATTTAGCTTTAAAGAACTTAACTATTAATCACTTAACTTTATAATTTACTTAATTAATAATAGGGTATCTAATCCTAGTTTATTATAATAATTTCTTAACCTCATAAAAACATAATTAAAAATATTAATAAATTAAAATTTCACCTTAAAACTTAAAATTTCTTTTTTAATTTTTAATTCTATTAATTAAAGCTAATAAATATATATTATATTTTTTGTATAACCGCTGCTGCTGGCACAAAAATTGCAAATACTAAATCTTATCACTAATTCTAAATTTTTTTAATAATTAAAAATATACACTACTAATTTATTAAATTTAAAACAATATTCATATAAATCTTGAATGAATATATATATCTAATACCATAATCAAATATCTAATTAACTAAAACCCAAAAAAGACTACATTTAGTTAAAATTTATTTCAAACAAAAAAAAATTAACTTTATTTAAAAATAATAATAATTAAATTAAATTTAAAAAATTAAATTATTAAAACTAATAATTTTAAAAACTTTATGTTAACAAATCTTTGTAACTTCCTCCCGTCAAAAGCGTCCCCTTAGATAATAACCAAACCTTAAACTTTTTAACTCTAAATTAAAAAATTTTCCCCCAAGGATTTACAAGTTATACCCTTAAATTTAGTGCTACCCTACTCACTAAATCCAATACTAAACAATTTAAATTGTAACAATTCTAATTGCCGACTGTTATAGCTTTATTCAAATTTAATTTTAATAAAATAAATTTTGTAATAAACTGAAGCCTACCAAATATCAAAAATATTTTAAATTATCGGATTTAAAAAATTCTTAATAAATACAATAATTTTTAAAAAATAAATTATAATTATAAAAACTTTATGTTAACAAATCTTTGTAACTTCCTCCCGTCAAAAACGTCCCCTTAGATAATAACCAAACCTTAAACTTTTTAACTCTAAATTAAAAAATTTTCCCCCAAGGATTTACAAGTTATACCCTTAAATTTAGTGCTACCCTACTCACTAAATCCAATACTAAACAATATAAATTGTAACAATTCTTATTGCCGACTGTTATAGCTTTATTCAAATTTAATTTTAATAAAATAAATTTTGTAATAAACTGAAGCCTACCAAATATCAAAAATATTTTAAATTATCGGATTTAAAAAATTCTTAATAAATACAATAATTTTTAAAAAATAAATTATAATTATAAAAACTTTATGTTAACAAATCTTTGTAACTTCCTCCCGTCAAAAACGTCCCCTTAGATAATAACCAAACCTTAAACTTTTTAACTCTAAATTAAAAAATTTTCCCCCAAGGATTTACAAGTTATACCCTTAAATTTAGTGCTACCCTACTCACTAAATCCAATACTAAACAATATAAATTGTAACAATTCTTATTGCCGACTGTTATAGCTTTATTCAAATTTAATTTTAATAAAATAAATTTTGTAATAAACTGAAGCCTACCAAATATCAAAAATATTTTAAATTATCGGATTTAAAAAATTCTTGATAAATACAATAATTTAAAAAAAATAAATTATAATTTTATTATAAAATAAAATAATCAAAAATTAAATTTTTTAAAATTCAAAATAAATTTAAATTTAAATTTATTAATTTAGTTCCCCCCGAAACTAAACATTTTCTATTTTTATTAAAATATTTAAATTAACCTATTCTAAAAATTTTCAAAATTATATAAAAATCAAATTTATGAAAAATGAAAAAAAAAATTCCTCCCCTAATCATCAAAATTTTCAAAAATCCATAAATTTTGATAAATTTTTAACAATTTTTCACAAAATTTTTAAACGAAATAACTTTATTACACTAACAAATAATTTTTTCAAAAAAAATTATTAGATAATTTCCATATCACAATTTTTAAAAATTATTTAAATTTAAATTTCTAACAAAAAAATATAGATTTTTTTTTTATGAGCGATTTCCTTTTAAGCATTTATATAAAATTTTCAAAAATTACTCGAATTTTATGAAAATCCTAAATTTTTATACATAATTTTTTTAACTATGTAATAATTAAACTTAAAATAATTATAATTTAAATCAAAATATTGACATAATAACTTTACTTTACTAACAAATCATTTTTTTACCCTTTAAGATCACTTTTTATCCAATAAATTAAAAATTATTCGAGACAACCAAAAAATAGACAAATTTAACCAAATATTTAAAAATTAGATTTTTTTGTTAGATATTTTAATTTAAATTTTTTATGAAATCTTTATTAATTTTATTTTTCTAAATCTATTTTTCACGTAATTTTCAATAGATTTAGTTAAAATAAGAATAACTTCATTTTCATGATAAATACCATAATACTTTAGAAATAATATTTCTTAATGATAATTTAATTCATTAATACTTAGGTTTTTTTTTTTTTTTTTCATTAATTTTGAATTTTTCATTAAAAATTAACTTTATTAATAACTAATAATTTTTAATATATTATTAATAATTATAGATTAATTATAATTTAATTCTTATATAAATAAAATGTTAATATTTTAATGTTAAATTAATTATTAATAATTTATACTCTTTATATATATATATTATAAATATTATTAATATATAAAATATTTATTAATATAGAAATTCTCGAAATTCACCGTCGTTTTTATATACTGATTTACTTTATATATTCTTTCTCTTTTTTTCGGGAGTACTATTATATATCCCTTAAGATACCAATATTAAATCGGTTTTTATATATTTAAAAATGTTTATTTTAACTATTTAATTAAAATTAGCACCTAGAATATTACTAATGGTACTATCCAATGTAAGATATATTTCGCCCTTATATATAAATAATTATATATTAATAAGTAATTATTAATTATTAAATATTATAGATATATATAAATAAATTCTTTAATTAAAAAGGCATAGGGTCCAAGAGAAAAACCCTATTAAAAGACAAAATTTAAATTAATACTGCTAATAAAGTATCGATTTTAGGCCATTTTTTTTTGCCCAAATTTTGACCCAAAAAATGCAAAAAATTGCAAAATTTTGCATTTTTTTCGTTTTTTTTTGAAATTTTTCAAAAAATTTGATCTTTAAAATTGACATTATTGTCTAAAAAACAATTATAACACTTGGATATAAAAACCGATGTATGAGGAAATTCCTATTAGGGCGCCTGAAGAAAGGGTCATTTTGATGAGATGAAACATGTGCAACCCACCCCTAGTTCCATCCCCGAAATTTTTGAAAAAAATGCCAAATTTCGTGAAATTTGATGAAATTTGGAAAAAATCTTCGGATTACAAAATTTTACAGGGATCGATTATTTTTTATGTGAAAAAAGGATTTATCATAAAATCTCTTTTTCCAAACTATTTTGTTAGAAAAATCAACTTTTAGAAAAAATTCTTCTTCTAGTCTAACAGAAAATTCATTTTATAGAAAATTTAAACCTTTTCTGTGAAAATAAAATTGAAAGAATAATTTTTAATTACAAAATTTTTTGATTTTTAAATATAAATCCATTTATTCAAATTTTTGTAAATTGAATTCTATTGATCCCCCCCCCATAGAATTCTTATACAAATTTATTAATAAGGTGATATTTAAAAATTTTAAAAATTTAAAAGTCAGTTTCTTAGTTATTCAAAATCAAAAACTAATAATTTTAAAAACTTAAACGTTGATTGTTGGACTTAGCCTCAGGATTGGTTTAGAATATTGAAATTGATCCTGAAGTAGGACGACCAAAATCAACTCAAATTTATCGGATTTGGTGTTGATTGTTGGACTTAGCCTCAGGATTGGTTTAGAATGTTGAAATTGATCCTGAAGTAGGGCACCAAAATCAACTCAAATTTATCGGGTTTGGTGTTGATTGTTGGACTTAACCTCAGGATTGGTTTAGAATATTGAAATTGATCCTGAAATAGGACGACCAAAATCAACTCAAATTTATCGGATTTGGTGCTGATTGTTGGACTTAGCCTCAGGATTAGTTTAGAATGTTGAAATTGATCCTGAAGTAGGACACCAAAATCAACTCAAATTTATCGGATTTGGTGTTGATTGTTGGACTTAGCCTCAGGGTTAGTTTAGAATGTTGAAATTGATCCTGAAGAAGGACGACCAAAATCAACTCAAATTTATCGGATTTGGTGTTGATTGTTGGACTTAGCCTCAGGATTGGTTTAGAATGTTGAAATTGATCCTGAAGTAGGGCACCAAAATCAACTCAAATTTATCGGATTTGGTGTTGATTGTTGGACTTAGCCTCAGGATTGGTTTAGAATGTTGAAATTGATCCTGAAGTAGGACGACCAAAATCAACTCAAATTTATCGGGTTTGGTGTTGATTGTTGGACTTAGCTTCAGGATTGGTTTAGAATGTTGAAATTGATCCTGAAGTAGGGCACCAAAATCAACTCAAATTTATCGGATTTGGTGCTGATTGTTGGGCTTAGCCTCAGGATTGGTTTAGAATGTTGAAATTGATCCTGAAGTAGGGCACCAAAATCAACTCAAATTTATCGGATTTGGTGCTGATTGTTGGACTTAGCCTCAGGGTTAGTTTAGAATGTTGAAATTGATCCTGAAGTAGGGCACCAAAATCAACTCAAATTTATCGGGTTTGGTGTTGATTGTTGGGCTTAGCCTCAGGATTGGTTTAGAATGTTGAAATTGATCCTGAAGTAGGGCACCAAAATCAACTCAAATTTATCGGATTTGGTGTTGATTGTTGGACTTAGCCTCAGGATTGGTTTAGAATATTGAAATTGATCCTGAAGTAGGGCACCAAAATCAACTCAAATTTATCGGATTTGGTGTTGATTGTTGGACTTAGCCTCAGGATTGGTTTAGAATGTTGAAATTGATCCTGAAGTAGGACGACCAAAATCAACTCAAATTTATCGGATTTGGTGTTGATTGTTGGACTTAGCCTCAGGATTGGTTTAGAATATTGGAATTGATCCTGAAATAGGACGACCAAAATCAACTCAAATTTATCGGATTTGATGTTGATTGTTGGGCTTAGTCTCAGGATTGGTTTAGAATGTTGAAATTGATCCTGAAGTAGGGCACCAAAATCAACTCAAATTTATCGGATTTGGTGCTGATTGTTGGGCTTAGCCTCAGGATTGGTTTAGAATGTTGAAATTGATCCTGAAGTAGGGCACCAAAATCAACTCAAATTTATCGGATTTGGTGCTGATTGTTGGACTTAGCCTCAGGATTAGTTTAGAATGTTGAAATTGATCCTGAAGTAGGGCACCAAAATCAACTCAAATTTATCGGATTTGGTGTTGATTGTTGGGCTTAGCCTCAGGATTGGTTTAGAATATTGAAATTGATCCTGAAGTAGGGCACCAAAATCAACTCAAATTTATCGGGTTTGGTGTTGATTGTTGGACTTAACCTCAGGATTGGTTTAGAATGTTGAAATTGATCCTTAAGTAGGGCACCAAAATCAACTCAAATTTATCGGATTTGGTATTGATTGTTGGGCTTAGTCTCAGGATTGGTTTAGAATGTTGAAATTGATCCTGAAGTAGGGCACCAAAATCAACTCAAATTTATCGGATTTGGTGCTGATTGTTGGACTTAGCCTCAGGATTAGTTTAGAATGTTGAAATTGATCCTGAAGTAGGACACCAAAATCAACTCAAATTTATCGGATTTGGTATTGATTGTTGGGCTTAGTCTCAGGATTGGTTTAGAATATTGGAATTGATCCTGAAGTAGGACGACCAAAATCAACTCAAATTTATCGGATTTGGTGTTGATTGTTGGACTTAGCCTCAGGATTAGTTTAGAATGTTGAAATTGATCCTGAAGTAGGGCACCAAAATCAACTCAAATTTATCGAATATATTTATATAAATAATCCTATTTTATAGGATTTTTTACTTTGTGAATTAATTTTTGTACACTTAAATTAATGAAAATTTAATAGTTTTTATTTAAGGTTAAAATATTAAATTTTAAATTTAACTTAATAAGTTAAATTTTTAATTGTTAATTTTTTTTTGTAATTATATTCAATAAAATTAAATTATTTCTTAGAGTTTCAAAAACTCTTGTACATCTTATACTAGAATATAAAGATAAGCTAAAGAAGCTGATGGGTTCATACCCCATTTATAAAGGTATACCCCTTTTCTTTATAATTAAAACTATAAAATTAATATTTTTAATTTTAATAATAAGAGGAACTCTTATTTCTATTTCTGCTTATTCATGAATTAATATCTGGATTGGTTTAGAATTAAACCTCTTAGCTTTTATTCCTATTATAAATTTAGATAATTTTAAGTATTCTTCTGAATCCTCCTTGAAATATTTTTTAGTTCAAGTTTCTGCATCAATTCTAGTTTTATTTTCTTTTTTAAATTCATTTATTTTAATCAATTCTATCGAGCAATTAATACCTACTTCTATATTTTTGTTTAACAGAGCTATCCTTATAAAAATAGGAGCAGCCCCTTTTCACTTTTGATACCCAGAAGTCCTAGAAGGACTAAGATAAGCTAATGCATTATTATTAATAACTTGACAAAAAATTGCCCCAATAATTTTAATTATATATAATTTTAAATTAAACCTATTCTTTATTTTGATTATTTTGATATGTATAACCTTAGGGAGTGTAAAAACATGGAACCAAACCAGATTAAAAAAAATTCTTGCCTTATCTTCCATTAACCATATTGGTTGAATATTAAGAATAATAATATTAAATCAATCCTTATGAATATTATACTTTTTAATTTATACTTTTATTTCTTTAAATATAATCTTAATTTTTAATAAATATAAAATCTTTAACATTAAAGATCTTATAAATAATATGAATTACAATAAAACTTTAAAATTCTATTTTTTTTTAAATTTCTTTTCTCTAGGAGGAATCCCCCCCTTTTTAGGATTTTTTCCTAAGTGACTAATTCTAAAAACTTTAATTGAAAATCACTTTTATTTTCTATCTTTTATAATAATTTTTATTACTTTAATTTGTATATATATTTATATACGCTTAATACTTCAATCTTTAATAATAAAATTAAATGAAAATAAAAAATTCAATTATATTTACTCTTACTATGTAATTTTTTCAAATTGAGTGAATATTTACGGATTAATCATTTTTACTGTAATTTTTAGAATTTATTAAGGATTTAAGTTAAATAAACTAGTAACCTTCAAAGTTAAAAATAGAATTTTTCTAAGCCTTAGAATAATATTCCCCTATAAATTTGCAATTTATAATCATAATTGAATATAAGGCTTAATAAAGGAGAAAACTCATAATTAAATTTACAATTTAACGCTTTAATTCAGCCACTTTATCGAATAAATGATTATTTTCTACTAATCATAAAGATATTGGAACATTATACTTTTTATTTGGAATATGGGCAGGAATAGTAGGAACATCGTTAAGTATTTTAATTCGGTTAGAATTAGGAACTAGAGGAAGATTAATTGGAAACGACCAAATTTATAATATAATTGTTACAGCTCATGCTTTCATTATAATTTTCTTTATAGTAATACCTATTATAATTGGGGGTTTTGGAAATTGATTAGTTCCTTTAATAATTGGAGCTCCTGATATAGCATTTCCACGATTAAATAACATAAGATTTTGACTTTTACCCCCTGCTTTAACTCTTTTAATTTTAAGAACAATCGTAGAAATAGGGGCAGGAACAGAATGAACTGTTTACCCTCCTCTTTCTTCTAATTTAACACATAACGGGCCTTCAGTAGATTTAGTGATTTTTAGTTTACATTTAGCAGGAATTTCCTCAATTTTAGGTGCAGTAAATTTCATTTCAACTATTATAAATATACGTCCATTTGGTATAATACTTGATAAAACTCCTTTATTTGTATGATCTGTTCTTATTACAGCAATTCTTTTATTACTATCACTACCAGTTCTTGCAGGAGCAATTACTATACTATTAACTGACCGAAACTTAAATTCTTCTTTTTTTGATCCAACCGGTGGGGGAGACCCAATTTTATACCAACATTTATTTTGATTTTTTGGCCATCCTGAAGTTTATATTTTAATTCTCCCAGGATTTGGTATAATTTCCCATATTATTACACAAGAAAGAGGGAAAAAAATTGCCTTTGGTTCTTTAGGAATAATTTATGCTATATTAGCTATTGGACTTCTAGGATTTGTAGTATGAGCTCATCACATATTTACAGTGGGAATAGATGTTGATACTCGAGCTTATTTTACTTCAGCTACTATAATTATTGCAGTACCCACTGGAATTAAAATTTTTTCTTGATTAGCAACTTTACATGGAATACAATTTTACTATACACCTTCAATTTTATGAACCCTGGGATTTTTATTTTTATTTACAATTGGTGGATTAACAGGAGTAATTTTAGCTAACTCTTCTATAGATATTATTTTACATGATACCTATTATGTTGTAGCTCATTTCCATTACGTTTTATCTATAGGAGCTGTATTTGCCATTATAGCAGGATTTATCCATTGATTCCCTTTAATTACAGGATTCAATCTTAACAATAAATTATTACAAATCCAATTTTTAATTATATTTATTGGGGTAAACTTAACATTTTTTCCTCAACACTTCTTAGGACTAAGAGGAATACCTCGACGATACTCTGATTATCCTGATGCTTATTACAAATGAAATAAAATTTCTTCTATTGGATCTATAATTTCCTCTCTTAGAATAATCTTTATAATCTTAATTATTTGAGAAAGATTTTATTCAATACGTTTAAGAAAGTTTAATTCTAATGTACCCTCTTTAATTGAATGACTCCAACTTTCTCCCCCTAATGAACATTCTTATTCAGAAGTACCAATCTTAGCTCAAAAATTCTAATATGGCAGATTAGTGCATTGGATTTAAACCCCAATTATAAAGATTTACCTTTTTTTAGAAATAGCGACTTGAAAATCATATATATTTTTAGACAGAGCTTCATATTTACTGGAACAATTAAGATTTTTTCATGATCACGCCCTTTTGATCTTAATAATAATCACTTGTATTGTAACATATACCATAATGAGACTAACATTAAATAATTATAACCATCGTTTTATATTAGAAGGACACAATATTGAAACAATTTGAACTATCATACCAGCATTAACTTTAATTTTTATTGCTTTTCCTTCTTTAAAATTAATTTACTTAATTGATGAAATCCGTAACCCTTTAGTTACTATTAAAACTATTGGTCATCAATGATATTGAACCTATGAATATATATATATATAATCTGTATCCCATTTGATACCTTTCGGTGTATGGGTTTCATTATCTACATTTTCCAACTTAACAATAACTTAAGAATAATTCTAATTTGATTCAATGAATTTCTTCCATTCTGTCCTATTTGATGTCATCATCTCAGCTTCCCTGACGCTTTTCCCTCTTTTCTTTATTTCCTCCTCTACCATATCCTCCCATGTTTGTTGCGGTCTCCCCCTTTTTGCCTTTTTCTCGACTTTTGCCTCCCATATTTGTTTGATTGGTCTCTCCTCCTCCATACGATGTAAGTGTCCCCACCATCCCAACTGCCTCTCACCCACAAACCTTTCCAATGATTTTATCCCCAATTCACCTCTTATGTCGTCATTTCTCCTTCTGTCCATCCTTGTAACCCCCTTCACTCCTCTCAAAAATTTCATTTCTACTGCCTGTAGTTTACTCCTCATTCTCCTTGTTGTGTTCCAAGTTTCACATCCATACGACAGAACAGGTCTGAATATCGACTTAAACACGGTCATTTTAGTTTTCTCTTCGACTTCAGTTCTTCTTAGGAATTTCCTATTGACTGTGTGATATAATCTGCCGGCTTTTTCAATTCTCTCGTTAATCTCCTTTTCTTGGCTTCCCGTATTTTCTATGTTCACTCCTAAATATCTGAAACATTTCACCTTTTCAACTTCCTCTCCCTCAATTTCCAATCTCCAATCATCCTCCCGTTCATCGTTCACTTCCATCACTTTTGTCTTTCTTCTATTTATTTCCATCCCATATTTTCTCAGTATTCCATTCCATATATCCAAATTTCCCTGTATACTCCTCCTTGTTCCCGCCATCAATACGATGTCATCCGCAAAGGCACATTCTGATATTACAACTCTTCTTAAGTTCTTAAAACCAATTGTAAGCTTCTCTGTTCTCTCCTTTGCTTCTCTGATTATCTCATCCAAAAACAGTATAAACAATGTCGGACTCAGCACTCCACCCTGCCTCAGTCCCTCCTTTGTCTCAAATAACTCCGACTTCATATTTCTGACAATAACACAGTTCAAGCTTTCACAATAAACACTTTTAATAGACTCCACCAAATTTCTGTTTATCCCTCTTGTTTTCAATATATCCCACATTTTCGATCTACTAACCCTGTCAAAAGCTTTCACCAGATCTATAAATACAAAATAAGCCTTTCTTCCACTTCTTTTCATCTTATGAATGGTCTGTTTCAGAGTGAAAATGTGGTCTTGTACACTTCTCCCTCTCATAAACCCACTCTGAGCTTTATCTAGTGTGTCCTCTGTGCTTATTTTTAGTCTACTCTCCAATATCGCTTCGTATACTTTGAGAGCTGTACATAGCAAGTTTATACCTCTATAATTATCACATTTCTTTCTGTCCCCATTCTTGTAAGCTGGTACTATCATCGCCATTTTCCAATCTTGTGGTATTTCTTTCGAATTCCATGCTTTCTGACATATTTCCCTGAATACATTTATACCTTTTTCTCCCATGTTCTTCATCATTTCCGGTGTAATTCTATCGTATCCTGCAGCTTTTCCATTCTTGACTCTTCTGAGAGCTACCTTAACCTCTTCAATGCTTATCAAGTCTTCCCCGTCGTCCTCCCATCGCTTATCTTTTTTTTGTGTATCTTCTTTTTTGACTTCATTTCCCTTCAGTAATTCAATGAAGTGTTCCTTCCATCTTTCCATTATTTCCTTCTCTCCCACAAGCAATCTGTTTCCTTTACACTTGATCGATGTATTGTCAATCTTCTCCCCCTTCCTCATATTTTTCATGACTCTGTAAAAAAGCTTTCTATTTTCCGTGTAATTTTTCTCCATTCTCTCTCCAAAATCTCTCCATGTTTTCTCCTTTTCTTCCAATGTTACTTGCTTAACTCTCTTCCTTTGTTCTTTATATTTCCGATAATTACATGCATTTCTATTCTTTAGATATTCCTTCCACAATATTTTCTTCATTTTAATTTGTCTCTTCAAGTTGTCACTCCACCAGGCTGTTCCCCTTCTGTTTCTCCCAATTTTAACACTACCACACACTCTTTTTGCTGATTCCATTAGTATATTCTTGAACCTTCCCCATACTTCCTCCACTCCCTCCTCAACTCCTATTTCCACCCTAGTCATATTCTCTTCTACATCTTTCCTGTACTCTTCTGCTACACTCATTTCTCTCAGTTTATAGCTTTTTATATTTTCATATCCTTCATTAAGTTGCCTATGTTCGACCTTCTCTTTTCCTTCACTCATTATCTTTGCTACAAGCATATAATGGTCACTTCCTATTTCCGCTCCCCTGTGCACTCTTACATCTGCGATGTCCCTTCTATTATCTCTTTCTACTAAGAAGTAATCTATTATTGATCTATCGTCAACGTTATGTCCATGCCTTGTGTACCTATGTACATCTTTATGCTCAAAGAATGTATTCGAAACTATCATATTATTCATCCTGCAGTACTCTATAAGTCTTTCTCCGTTGTTCGTTTTCTTTGTTTCTCCATATTTACCGACGATCCCATCTCTTCCTCCTCCTATTCCAACCCTGCTATTAAAATCTCCACACACCACGATTTTTCCCCTGCATTCCTCTGTTACCATGTTCAATTCTTCCCAAAATTTGTTCTTATCCTCCACCTTTGCGTCTTCATTTGGTCCATATGCTACTATTATGTTCCACAACTCGGATTTTTCTCTCCTCAGACGTACCTTCAATAGTCTCTCCGAATATACCTGCCAGTGTTCCACATATTTTCTCCAATTCTTGTCAATTATGCATCCCACGCCTGCCGCTCCATGTTGTTCATATTTCACTCCTCCGTAAATCATTAAATGATCACCCCTCATCACTTGCTCTCCTATTCCTTTCTTCTTTGTTTCTGTCACCGTTAATATTTTTATCTGATACCTCTCCAATTCCTGTATTAGCTCGTCCTCTCTGCCTTTTATACCTCTCACATTCCAGGTTGCCAACTTCCAGTTATCTCTCCCTTTTTTCTCTTTTACTTCTCTAGTTTCCCTACTCATTTCTTCCATTTGTGTTTTCCTATACTCATATTCCTTTCCTCGCTTTGTCTCCAACTTAATAATCAGCCGTCCTTTATCTATCCCTATTGGTTTTTTGAACTCTGACCCAGGTCAGATTTCTTCAGAACTTCTTGTTCCTTTACACCTTGTTCTCTTTCATCCCATACAAAAACCTTCTCTTCTATGAACAATTTTCTGTATCCAACCCTCACATTCTTCCCTCTTTTCTTCTCCTCCTTGCTTATTTCCACAATCTGATTTTGTATCTTCCTCTCCTTCGCTGTCAGATCGTTATCAATAAAGATATCTTTTCCCTTTAACATTTGTTTCTTTCTCATTATATTCTGTTTCTGTTCCCAGCTTTCAACTTCAGCAACTATCATTTCATTTTCCTTTCCTCGATTTATTTTGTATGCCTTAGCTATGTTTACCTTTATCTTCAGCTCCTCATTGATGAATTTTTCGATCTTTTCCCTTTCATTTCCATCACTTGTTTTTAATTTCTTCACAACTATATTATTCTTCCTTTTCTGTCTTTCTTCTCGGTCTACTTTATCCTCCAAATTCCTTATTCTACTTTCTAGTTCTCTCTTTTCATTTTCCCACTGACTTTCCCTAACCTGCATTTCCTTCCTCAATTTATTCATCTCTAATTTTACTTCCTCCGTATTTCTTCGCATCTCCAATTTCATCTGCTCCATCATATTCTCAAACATTGCCTTCAAACTCTCGACTTCCATATCTTTTCCCTTATTTTTGATGTTGGGTGACCTTATTACCTTTTTTGACTTTGCGAAAATATCTTCCTCTTCTTCTTCACTTCTACTTCTTTTGAAATCGCCCTTGTTCATTAGAGATGTCGAGTTACAACACTCTCTTCAGAATTCACAAATCTCGTTCCGCTACCTCTGTGCGTCGAGAGCACGGTTGCGCCGCCGCCGGTCCCCTACTCGATTCAGGTCCCGACCCGATACTCTCGCTAGCGCTTCAGTTGCAGAAAACCTATGATTTCAATCTCTGTTATTGCTTAGTTTATTTTAACCTCAATCTTTTAAGTCTATATTTTCCTTCTTTATATTCTTACTATGAAATATCTCATCAACTGCCTTTATCACCACCTGAGAATTCCACCTTTCTCTCACTTCTCCACACAAGTCTTTTCAAATTCACTCACTTTTCCACTAATTATCGCTTTCTTGACACGACCGTACTTATCGGTTTGGCGCCTAAGAAATTAACCTATGAATATACAGATTTTAAAAATCTTGAATTTGATTCATATTTAATTAATAATAATCAACTTTTTAATTTTCGATTACTAGAAGTTGATAATCGAACTATTTTACCATATCTTTCTCATATTCGAATTCTAACTTCATCTTCTGACGTAATTCATTCTTGAACAGTTCCTTCAACAGGAGTAAAAGTTGATGACTCCCCAGGGCGATTAAATCAACTTAGATTTAATTTAAATCGAACTGGAATTTTTTTTGGCCAATGTTCAGAAATTTGTGGAGCAAACCATAGATTTATACCTATTTCTATTGAAAGAATTTCTCCCCAAAATTTCATTAAATGGGTAGAAAATTTTTCATTAGATGACTGAAAGATAAGTATTGGTCTCTTAAACCACTTTATAGTAATTAACGACTACTTCTAATGAAAAATTTAGTTAACCTATAACATTAGTTTGTCAAACTAAAATCATTCTTAGAATAATTTTCAATTCCTCAAACTATACCTATAGATTGGTTTTCCTTGTATATTTTTATAACACTTTTATTTATTATTTTAAACATTAAAATATTTTATTCTCATAAAAAATCTCCTTTAAAAAATTTTAAATTATTAAATAAAAAATTTTCTTGAAAATGATAATAAATCTTTTTTCTTCTTTTGATCCTTCATCTTATTTTATATTACCTTTAAATTGACTAAGAATAATTATTAGTTATTTATTTATTCCTTCTATATTCTGACTAATTCCTAATCGATTTAACTTTTTAATTCAAAATATATTAATTACTCTACATAAAGAATTCAAAATCATTACAAAAAAAAATAACACTTTAATATTTATAGTATTGTTTTACTTCATTATAATTAATAACTTAATAGGGTTATTTCCTTACATTTTTACAGCCTCAAGTCATATAATTTTTACTCTATCCCTAGCTTTACCTTTATGGTTAAGATTTATATCAAATAGTTGAATTAGCCACACTTATCACTCATTTGCTCATCTAATGCCCCAAGGAACTCCTACTATTTTAATACCTTTTATAGTATGTATTGAAACAATTAGAAATATTATTCGTCCTGGAACTCTCGCTATTCGTTTATCAGCTAATATAATTGCAGGACACCTTTTATTAACTCTTTTAGGAAATACTGGTCCTATAGTGAATTTGCTTATTTTATTAATTATTATAATTCAGTTTATACTAATTTTATTAGAATCAGCAGTAGCTTCAATTCAATCTTATGTTTTTGCTATCCTTAGAACTCTTTATTCTAGAGAAAATAATTATGATAAAAAATCACTCATTTCATTTAGTAGATTATAGTCCTTGACCAATTTTAGGCGCTTTTAGAGCTATAACTGCTATACTAGGAATAATTAAATGATTCCATCTTTTTAACTCAAATTTATTTATATTAAGAAATTTAATTCTTTTACTAATTATATTTCAATGATGACGAGATGTAATTCGAGAAAGAACCTTTCAAGGAAACCACACTCTTTTAGTATCTTTTGGTTAACGATAAGGAATAATTTTATTTATTACCTCAGAGATTTTTTTCTTTATTAGTTTTTTTTGAAGATTTTATCATATAAGATTATCTCCTTCTATCGAATTAGGAATAACTTGACCTCCAAAAGGAATTAATACTTTTAATCCTAATGAAATCCCATTATTAAACACTATTATTCTATTAAGATCAGGCCTAAGTGTAACTTGAGCCCACCATAGATTAATAGAAAATAATTTTAATCAAACATTTCAAAGATTAATTATTACTGTTTTACTAGGAATATATTTTTCTTTACTACAAGGAATTGAATATTTAGAAGCCCCATTTTCTATAGCCGATTCAGTTTATGGAAGAACATTCTTTATAGCTACAGGATTCCATGGTTTACATGTAATTATTGGTTCTATTTTTCTTTTAGTATGTTCAACTCGATTAAACTTTAATCATTTTAGAAACAATCACCATTTTGGATTCGAAGCAGCAGCATGATATTGACATTTTGTAGACGTAGTATGACTATTCCTATATATATCTATTTATTGATGAGGTAGATATCTATATAGTATAAATATTACATTTGATTTCCAATCAAAAAATCTTTTAAAAGTATAGTTAATATTCTTAATTTAATCTTTAATTTTGATAATTTTTAGAATTATAATAATTTTAATAATTATTGCAAATTATATTTCAATAAAAACATTTAAAGATCGAGAAAAAAGTTCTCCCTTTGAATGCGGATTTGACCCTAAAAATTCTGCACGCCTACCATTCTCAATTCACTTTTTTTTAATCGCTTTAATCTTTTTAATTTTTGATGTAGAAATTACCCTTATTATCCCTTTTATTTATAGAATAAAATATTCTAATATTATAATTATTAGCATTATATTTTTTATATTCATGGCAATCTTAATTTTAGGTTTATACCATGAATGAAAACAAGGAGCCTTAAACTGATCTTTATAGGATAATAGTTAAATTAACATTTAATTTGCATTTGAAAAATACTGTTTTTCAGTTTATCTTAAATAAGAAGCAAAATATTGCATTTAGTTTCGACCTAAAAATTTGAATTTAAATTCCTTATTTAATTGAAACCAAACTTGAGGTAAGTCACTGTTAATGATTCCAATGAGAAACTCTCCAATTAAAGAAATATAAATATTTAAGCTTCTAACTTGATATATAGCAATTTGTTAATATTTCTATTTATATAGTTTATCTAAAACATTATATTTTCATTATAAAAAAAGATTAATTCTTATAAATACTTAAAAAATATTTTAATTTACCTCAATATCTTCAATATTGCGCTCTATTAAGCTATTTAAGTAAAATATATAAATCAATAACAAAATAATCCAAATTAAAAATATTATTATATAAATCTTTAAACTATTTTCAAAAATATACTGAAATAAAACAGAATTTTTTTAAAAAAATTTAAATAAACCCCGGCTTCCTAAGAACTCTGATCAACCTTGATCTAAAACTTTATAATTTAGTATTCCTGAATTAATAAAAAAATTATTTATTCCAAAAGTTGAAATATAAGGCAAATTCCATATTAATACTAAAAAAATTAAAATTTTTATTAAATTAGAAAAAATTAAATTATAATTTAATTTTAATAAAGAAATCTCAAAACCTATAATTACCCCAATTATTACTATAATTAAAATTAAAATTTTCATAAAAAAAGGTAATACAACTAAATTAATATCCTTAAATATAAATCATATAAGAACCGTTCCTGAAAATAATACGATAATAAATATAAATCCTATTCTATAAACTATTTCATCTCTTAATTCTTCAGTTTTATTTATTCTAAACCCACAATAATCTGTAAATATTAAATAATTTAATAAACGCACTGTATAAGAAACTGTTAATGTTAAAGAAATTAATATAATTAAATAAATTGAAATATTTAATCTTAACATAGAATAAACCTCTATAATTAAATCTTTTGAGTGAAATCCAGAAAAAAAAGGAATCCCACATAATGATAGATTTCTTACATTAAAATATATTACAGTTATAGGAGTTTTATAAACTAAACCCCCTATAAAACGAATATCTTGACATTCTCCTATTAAATGAATAAAATTACCTGCACATATAAATAATAAAGCTTTAAATAAAGCATGAATTAATAAATGAAAAAAAGCTAATTCATATAAACGTAATCTTAAAATAGTAACTATTAAACCTAACTGACTTAAAGTTGATAAAGCAATAATTTTTTTTAAATCATATTCAAAATTAGCCGCTAAACCTGAAATTAATATTGTTATCAATCCAATGAATATTAACACAAAAGAATAATTTTCCAATAATAAATGAAATCGAATTAATAAATAAACCCCTGCTGTTACTAAAGTTGAAGAATGTACTAATGCTGAAACAGGAGTAGGAGCAGCTATAGCTGCTGGTAATCAAGCTGAAAAAGGAATTTGTGCACTTTTAGTTAAAGCAGCAATAATAATTAACAAACCTACAATTATTATTCTTTTATCTCTATAATAATAATCAATATATAATATAAAATTCCATCTTCCAAAATTTATTATCCAAGCAATAGAAATTATTAATATCGCGACTCCTACTCGATTAGATAAAGCTGTTAATATACCAGCTGAATAAGATTTTACATTTTGATAATAAATCACTAAACAATAAGAAACTAATCCTAACCCATCTCAACCCAATAAAATTGAAATTAAATTTGGACTTAAAATTATTAATAATATAGAAAGAACAAATATAAAAACTAATATGATAAAACGATTAATAGATAAATCCTTAGATATATAAGATTTTCTATAAAAAATTACTATTGTAGAAATAAATAAAACAAAAGAAACAAATAATAAGGATATTCAATCTAAAAGAATTAATATTTCTACTTCTATTGAATTTAAACTGAAAATTCTTCACTCAATAAAATAAACCTTTCCTGTATTAAGTGAAAATAATCTAAAACTAAAAAAAAAAAAAAAACCTAAGTATTAATCTAGAAAAAATTACACAAAAAGATATTACTTAAAGTTAAAGTAACTTCATTGACTCCACAAATCAATATTTTATATAAACTATTTAAGTATAAGAAAAATAAATCTCTTTTTAATAAAATTAAATTTAAAGGAACCCAATGCATTAATAATAAAATTAATTCTCGATAAGAAATTAATTCAAAAAAATATAATCTTCTGTAAAATTTTCCATGTTGACTAAAAGAATATAAATACAAACTATATGAAGCTCTCAAAAAAGTTATAATTATTAATATAAATATACAAATATGAGAATAATTAATTAAACTATTAATTAACAAGATTTCTCTTAACAAATTTAAAGAAGGAGGTGCAGCTATATTTCTAATTACTAACAAAAATCACCATAAAGATAAAAAAGGTACAATATTAATTAAACCTTAATTAATAAAAATGCTTCGACTAACAATACGTTCATAATTTATATTTACTAAAACAAATAATCCTGAAGAGCAACAACCATGAGCTAATATTATTATTAAAGATCCAGTAATTCCTCAAGAATTAAATGTTAATAAACCTGACAATAAAAGTCCTATATGAACAACTGAAGAATAAGCAATTAAAGATTTTATATCTCTTTGACGTAAACAACTTAAAGAAACTAAAATCCCTCCTACTAAAGATAAATTAATTTAAAAAAAATTAACCTTAACTCCTAAATATATAAATATAATCAAAAACCGAATAAGCCCGTATCTTCCTAACTTTAATATCACTCCTGCTAATATTATAGACCCAGCAACTGAAGCTTCTACATGTGCTTTAGGCAATCATAAATGAAATAAAACTATCGGTATTTTAACTAAAAATACTATTATTATTATAAAATATAAAATAAAACTAAATAAATTTACATTAATATAAGTCAAATCTAATGTTTTAAACTTTGAATAATAAATAAAAATAAATAATATTATTGGTAAAGAAGCTATAATTGTATAAAAAAATATATATATACCAGCTTGAATACGTTCAGGCTGATATCCTCAACCTAAAATTAAAATCAAAATTGGAATTAACCTAGCCTCAAAAAATATGTAAAATAAAAATATATTTATAGAAGTAAAAGTTAATAATAAAAAAGCAATAATAATAATAATAAAATACTAAATAACTCACTAAAATCTTTTGAATTGAAAAGTTTTTCTCTAGCTATAAATATTAAAAAAGAAATTCAAAACCTTAATAATAACAAAAAATATGATAAAAAATCTATACCTATAAAAAAATTTAATGAACTAAAAAATAAAAAAGAAATTTTTGAAAAGAATCAAATTCTTATTAAAATTAAATAATTCTTAATTAATCAAAATTTATTTAAAAAACATAAAGGAATCATAAATACTAATATTATTACTATTATCATAAAATATTTAATGAATTAAAATAATCATTTCCATAAGAACGAATTATTGACACTAATAAAGATAATCCCAAAACTCTTTCACAAACACTTATAGTTAAAAAAACTACTACAAAATAAAATTCATAACTAAAATAAGATAAATAAAAATATATTATTATAAATAAAGTTAAAATTACTAATTCTAATCTAAGCAATGTTATTAATAAATGTTTTCGATCAATAAAAAAATTTAAAATTCTAAAAATAAACATACTTAAAAAAATTATTTCCATATTTTAATAATTTAATAAAAATACTGGTCTTGTAAACCAGCTTTAAGATTTAATCTTTTAAAATATCAGAGGAAAACAAATATATCTTTAATCTCCAAAATTAATATTTTTTATTAAACTACCCTCTGAAATCTTAATTTTAACATTTTTAACTTTTTTAGCAATTTTCCTTACCCACCCACTATCTTTAGGACTACTTATTTTAACTTATACTATTATAACTTGTATTATTATAGGATTAATAAGATCAAACTTTTGATTTTCATATATTTTAATATTAATTATAATTGGTGGTTTACTAATTTTATTTATTTATATAACAAGAACTGCCTCTAATGGAAAATTTAAATTTAATAAATATATTCTATTAATTATAATTAGTTTATTTATAATTACTTTATTTATAAATAATATAAATCTATATTTAATAAATCAAAATATTAATAATGAAATTTTACATAAAATAGATTCAATTAGAAATTTTTATTTAAATTTAAATAAATTTTTAAATTATCCAAATTCTAACATATTTTTAAATTTGATTTTTTATTTATTAATTTCAATAATTGCAGTTGTAAAAATTACTAAAGTAAAATTTGGACCGTTACGTCAATTTAAATATGAAAATACCAATACGAAAAATTAATTCTTTAACGAAAATTATTAACAATTCTTTAATCGACCTACCTACACCAAGACATATTTCATATTTATGAAATTTTGGATCTTTATTAGGCTTATGTTTAATAATACAAATTATTACAGGATTATTTTTATCTATACATTATTGTGCTAACGTAGATTTAGCTTTTAATAGAGTACCTCATATTTGTCGAGACGTAAATATAGGATGATTAATACGAACTATTCATGCAAATGGGGCCTCTTTATTTTTTATATGTTTATACTTACATATTAGGCGAGGCTTATATTTTGGTTCTTACAAACTTACAGAAACTTGAATGACAGGAACTACTATTTTGTTTATATCTATAGCTACAGCCTTTTTAGGTTATGTTCTTCCCTGAGGGCAAATATCTTTTTGAGGAGCAACTGTAATTACTAATTTAGTTTCTGCAATCCCTTACCTAGGAAATTCTATCGTTATTTGACTATGAGGAAGTTTTGCTGTTGACAATGCTACACTAAACCGATTTTATTCATTTCATTTTATCTTACCTTTTATTATTTCAGCTTTAATTATAATTCATTTAATATTTTTACATAACTCTGGCTCTAGTAATCCTTTAGGATCTAATTCTAATTTAGATAAAATTAGTTTTCATCCATATTTCTCCTTTAAAGATATTTTAGGTTCTCTCATTATAATATTTTTTATTTTAAATATTATTATTCTATATCCTTATATATTAAGAGATCCTGATAATTTTATTCCAGCTAATCCTCTTTCCACCCCTCCTCATATTCAACCAGAATGATATTTTTTATTTGCTTATGCAATTCTTCGTTCTATTCCCAATAAACTTGGGGGTGTAATTGCTTTAGTAATATCAATTGCAATTCTTTATTTTATACCTTTTATTAATTTCAAAATAATGAAAAGAAACAGCTTTTATTATATTAATAAAATTATATTTTGAAATTTTATCGTTACAGTTATAATTTTTACATGAATCGGAGCTAAACCAGTTGAAGATCCTTTTATTTTAATAGGACAAATTTTTACCTTAATCTATTTCGTATACTTTATATTAAACTCAATTATTTATAAAATTTGAGACTGATGAATATTTAATTAATCAATGAGCTTGAAAAGCATATATTTTGAAAATATGAGAAAGAATTTAAATTTCTATTGATTTATACAAAATTTAATTAACTATATAATTAATACCATAAATAATAATCTTAATCTAAAATTTAGTATAAGTATATTTAAAGAAACAGGCAAAAAAACCTTTCAAGATAAATATATTAATTTATCATATCGATAACGAGGTAAAGTCCCTCGAACCCAAATTCATATAAAAGAAAAAAATAATAATTTAAAAAAAAATATAATAGAATAAAAATCACCTCCTATAAAAATCAACCTTCTTAATATTCTTATAAAAATAATATTGGAATATTCAGCCATAAAAATAAAAGCAAATCCAAAACTTCTATATTCAACATTAAACCCTGAAACTAACTCTGATTCACCCTCAGAAAAATCAAAAGGAGTTCGATTAGTTTCAGCTAATCTTGAGATAAATCATATTATTCTAAGAGGAAAATTAAATATAACAAATCAAACATATTTTTGATAAAAAATAAAATCTATTAAATTCAAAGATATAATTAACACTGAAAATGATAATAAAATTAAAAATATTCTTACTTCATAAGAAATTACTTGAGCAACTGAACGAAGCCTTCCTAATAAAGAATAAATCGAATTTGAAGATCAACCCGATAATATAATTGTATACACACTAAAACTAGAAATTACAAAAAAAAACAATACAGAAAAATTAAACTTAAATAAATAACAATAAAAAGGTATTCTAATTCATAATATTAATGCTAAAATTAAATTAAAAACTGGTGATATAATATAAATTAAAATATTCGCCATATAAGGAAAAATTATTTCTTTTCTAAATAATTTAATTGCATCACTAAAAGGTTGTAAAATTCCTAAATAACCTACTTCATTAGGACCTTTTCGAATTTGAATATACCCTAATAACTTCCGTTCTAATAAAGTTAAAAAAGCTACTCTAACTAAAATACAAATAATTATTAAAATAAAAATTATCAAAATTAAAATTATATCAATTATTATTTGTATAAAATACTTATAAAGATTCTAAATCTAATGCACTAATCTGCCAAAATAATAATTCTATTCATTTATAAAATTTTAAATCATAAACTTGGTCCTTTCGTACTAAAATTTATTAAATTATTAAAGATAAAAACCAACCTGGCTTACACCGGTTTAAACTCAGATCATGTAAAGTTTAAATGGTCGAACAGACCAAATATTTAAGCTTCTACACCTAAATTTAACTTTAATCCAACATCGAGGTCGCAATCTTTTCTTTCGATTTGAACTCTAAAAAAAAATAACGCTGTTATCCCTAAGGTAATTTATTCTTTTAATCATAAAAATGGATCAATTTTTCATAAATTAATGGTTAAAGTTAAAAAAGTTAATGTAATTTTTTTATCACCCCAATCAAATTCAATAAAAATTTTAAATTTTATAATTCTTTAAATTAAAAATCTTTTATAAATTAAACTCTATAGGGTCTTCTCGTCTTTTAAAAAAATTTGAGCTTTTTAACTTAAAAATAAAATTTTTAAATAATAAAATTTAGAAAGTTATCTTCTCATCAAACCATTCATACAAGCTTTCAATTAAAAAACTAATGATTATGCTACCTTTGCACAGTCAAAATACTGCGGCCCTTCAAATTTTATTCAGTGGGCAGGTCCTACTTTAAATTATAATCAAAAAGAGATGTTTTTATTAAACAGGTGAAAGATATTTTTGCCTAATTACTTAATTATACCTTTCGTAATTACTTATATTTTTACAAAATAATTAATACTAATTTTATCATTATTTCAATATAATTTTTATTTTTAAATTTACTTTAATAAAAAAATTTAATCAATATATAAATATTTTTAATTAAATAACAAATTTTAACAAACTTCAAATAGTAAAAATTTCTAATTCTATAAATTATTAATTCAAAATATTTAATTATAATAATTTAATTTTAAGCTCATCCCTAAAACTATTAAAATAAAAATTCAAAAAATTAAAAATTAAATTTTTATAATTTTTATAATGAATTAAATTCTTTTCTTAAAAAACTAGATATATTTAAAAACGAATAACGTTTCACTACTATATAATTATTATAAATATTTATTAAACAATAATATTTATAACTATATAGCTCTTTTAAATTCGAGATAAATATATAAATATTAAATTTTTAATAAACCCTGATACACAAGGTACACAATATTGTTTCTTTTATAAATTTATATAATTTTCCTTTTCAGTACTATTAATCTATCATAAAATAAAATTTTTTTCAATCTAATAAAAATACTAATTATTTAATAAAATTATATATATATATATATATATATATATATATATATATATATATATATATATATATATATATATATATATATATATATATATATATATATATATATATTAATTAAATAAATTTTAAAATTCAATTTAAATTATTAATTATCTTCTTAATGTAAATAAGATGCTTATTCAAGCTCTAAACTGACATTCTAGAATCACTTTCCAGTAAATCTACTATGTTACGACTTATTCCATATTAGATGAAAGCGACGGGCAATATGTGCATATTTTAGTACTAAATCATTAAAAATAAAAATATTTAATTACAATCAAATCCAATTTCATAAAACTTTTAAAATATATAAATCCATAAATATAATTTAATGTAACCCATTTCTACTTTAATATAAACTTCAACTTGATCTGATTTAAATTTTTAAAAAATATCTAAATATTAATTTCTAAAAAAATATTTAACAACGACGATATAAAAGTTTCTAATTAAAGTTATTCTAATCGTGGATTATCGTTTATAGAACAGGTTCCTCTGAAAAGTAAAAATACCGCCAAATCATTTTGCTTCAAAGAACTTAACTATTAATCACTTAACTTTATAATTTACTTAATTAATAATAGGGTATCTAATCCTAGTTTATTATAATAATTTCTTAACCTCATAAAAACATAATTAAAAATATAAATAAATTAAAATTTCACCTTAAAACTTAAAATTTCTTTTTTAATTTTTAATTCTATTAATTGAAGCTAATAAATATATATTATATTTTTTGTATAACCGCTGCTGCTGGCACAAAAATTGCAAATACTAAATCTTATCACTAATTCTAAATTTTTTTAATAATTAAAAATAAACACTACTAATTTATTAAATTTAAAACAATATTCATATAAATCTTGAATGAATATATATATCTAATACCATAATCAAATATCTAATTAACTAAAACCCAAAAAAGACTACATTTAGTTAAAATTTAGTTTAAACAAAAAAAAAATTAACTTAATTTAGAAATAATAATAATTAAATTAAATTTAAAAAATTAAATTATTGAAACTATAA
Source organism: Harmonia axyridis (assembly GCF_914767665.1). Taxonomy (NCBI): domain Eukaryota; kingdom Metazoa; phylum Arthropoda; class Insecta; order Coleoptera; family Coccinellidae; genus Harmonia; species Harmonia axyridis. The sequence continues at coordinate 22,011,318 of NC_059508.1, read as the reverse complement.
TTTTAAAAACTTTATGTTAACAAATCTTTGTAACTTCCTCCCGTCAAAAACGTCCCCTTAGATAATAACCAAACCTTAAACTTTTTAACTCTAAATTAAAAAATTTTCCCCCAAGGATTTACAAGTTATACCCTTAAATTTAGTGCTACCCTACTCACTAAATCCAATACTAAACAATTTAAATTGTAACAATTCTTATTGCTGACTGTTATAGCTTTATTCAAATTTAATTTTAATAAAATAAATTTTGAAATAAACTGAAGCCTACCAAATATCGAAAATATTTTAAATTATCGGATTTAAAAAATTCTTGATAAATACAATAATTTTAAAAAAATAAATTATAATTTTAAAAACTTTATGTTAACAAATCTTTGTAACTTTCTCCCGTCAAAAACGTCCCCTTAGATAATAACCAAACCTTAAACTTTTTAACTCTAAATTAAAAAATTTTCCCCCAAGGATTTACAAGTTATACCCTTAAATTTAGTGCTACCCTACTCACTAAATCCAATACTAAACAATTTAAATTGTAACAATTATTATTGCTGACTGTTATAGCTTTATTCAAATTTAATTTTAATAAAATAAATTTTGGAATAAACTGAAGCCTACCAAATATCAAAAATATATTAAATTATCGGATTTAAAAAATTCTTGATAAATACAATAATTTAAAAAAAATAAATTATAATTTTAAAAACTTTATGTTAACAAATCTTTGTAACTTCCTCCCGTCAAAAACGTCCCCTTAGATAATAACCAAACCTTAAACTTTTTAACTCTAAATTAAACAATTTTCCCCCAAGGATTTACAAGTTATACCCTTAAATTTAGTGCTACCCTACTCACTAAATCCAATACTAAACAATTTAAATTGTAACAATTCTTATTGCTGACTGTTATAGCTCTATTCAAATTTAATTTTAATAAAATAAATTTTGGAATAAACTGAAGCCTACCAAATATCAAAAATATTTTAAATTATCGGAATCAAAAAATTCTTGATAAATACAATAATTTAAAAAAAATAAATTATAATTTTATTATTAAATAAAATAATCAAAAATTAAATTTTTTAAAATTCGAAATGAATTTAATTTCAAATTTATTAATTCTGTTCCCCCCAAAACTAAACATTTACAATTTTTGGAAAATATTTAAATTAATCTATTCTAAAAATTTTCAAAATTATATAAAAATCAAATTTATGAAAAATGAAAAAAAAAATTCCTCCCCTAATCATCAAAATTTGCAAAAATCCATAAATTTTGAAAAATTTTTAACAATTTTTCACAAAATTTTTAAACGAAATAACTTTATTACACTAACAAATAATTTTTTCAAAAAAAATTGTTAGATAATTTCCATATCACAATTTTTTAAAATTATTTAAATTAAAATTTCTAACAAAAAAATATAGATTTTTTTTTATGAGCGATTTCCTTTTAAGCATTTATATAAAATTTTCAAAAATTACTCGAATTTTATGAAAATCCTAAATTTTTATACATAATTTTTTTAACTATGTACTAATTAAACTTAAAATAATTATAATTTTAATCAAAATATTGACATAATAACTTTATTATACTAACAAATCATTTTTTTACCCTTTAAGATCACTTTTTATCCAATAAATTAAAAATTATTCGAGACAATTAAAAAATAGACAAATTTAACCAAATATTAAAAAATTACATTTTTTTGTTAGATATTTTAATTTAATTTTTTTATGAAATCTTTATTAATTTTATTTTTCTGAATCTATTTTTCACGTAATTTTTAATAGATTCAGTTAAAATAAGAATAACTTCATTTTCATGAAAAATACTTTAGAAATAATATTTCTTAATGATAATTTAATTCATTAATACTTAGGTTTTTTTTTTTCATTAATTTTGAATTTTTCATTAAAAATTAACTTTATTAATAACTAATAATTTTTAATATATTATTAATGATTATAGATTAATTATAATTTAATTCTTATATAAATAAAATATTAATATTTTAATGTTAAATTAATTATTAATAATTTATACTCTTTATATATATATTATAAATATTATTAATATATAAAATATTTATTAATATAGAAATTCTCGAAATTCACCGTCGTTTTTATATACTGATTTACTTTATATATTCTTTTTTTTTTTTCGGGAGTACTATTATATATCCCTTAAGATACCAATATTAAATCGGTTTTTATATATTTAAAGATGTTTATTTTAACTATTTAATTAAAATTAGCACCTAGAATATTACTAATAGTACTATCCAATGTAAGATATATTTCGCCCTTATATATAAATAATTATATATTAATAAGTAATTATTAATTATTAAATATTATAGATATATATAAATAAATTCTTTAATTAAAAAAGCATAGGGTCCAAGAGAAAAACCCTATTAAAAGACAAAATTTAAATTAATACTGCTAATAAAGTATCGATTTTAGGCCATTTTTTTTTGCCCAAATTTTGACCCAAAAAATGCAAAAAATTGCAAAATTTTGCATTTTTTTCGTTTTTTTTTGAAATTTTTCAAAAAATTTGATCTTTAAAATTGACATTATTGTCTAAGAAACAATTATAACACTTGGATATAAAAACCAATGTATGAGGAAATTCCTATTAGGGCGCCTGAAGAAAGGATCATTTTGATGAGATGAAACATGTGCAACCCACCCCTAGTTCCATCCCCGAAATTTTTGAAAAAAATGCCAAATTTCACGAAATTTGATGAAATTTGGGAAAAATCTTCGGATTTCAAAATTTTACAGGGATCGATTATTTTTTATGTGAAAAAAGGATTTATCATAAAATTTCTTTTTCCAAACTATTTTGTTAGAAAAATCAACTTTTAGAAAAAATTCTTCTTCTAGTCTAACAGATAATTTATTTTATAGAAAATTTAAACCTTTTCTGTGAAAATAAAATTGAAAGAATAATTTTTAATTACAAAATTTTTTGATTTTTAAATATAAATTCATTTATTCAAATTTTCGTAAATTGAATTCTATTGATCCCCCCCAATAGAATTCTGATACAAATTTATAAATAAGGTAATATTTAAAAATTTTTAAAATTTAAAAGTTAATTTCTTAGTTAATCAAAATCAAAAACTAATAATTTTAAAAACTTGAACGTTGATTGTTGGACTTAGCCTCAGGATTGGTTTAGAATATTGGAATTGATCCTGAAGTAGGACGACCAAAATCAATTCAAATTTATCGGGTTTGGTGTTTATTGTTGGACTTAGCCTCAGGATTGGTTTAGAATGTTGAAATTGATCCTGAAGTAGGACGACCAAATCAATTCAAATTTATCGGATTTGGTATTGATTGTTGGACTTAGCCTCAGGATTGGTTTAGAATGTTGAAATTGATCCTGAAGTAGGACGACCAAAATCAATTCAAATTTATCGGGTTTGGTGTTGATTGTTGGACTTAGCCTCAGGATTGGTTTAGAATGTTGGAATTGATCCTGAAGTAGGACGACCAAAATCAATTCAAATTTATCGGGTTTGGTGTTGATTGTTGGACTTAGCCTCAGGATTGGTTTAGAATGTTGAAATTGATCCTGAAGTAGGACGACCAAAATCAATTCAAATTTATCGGGTTTGGTGTTGATTGTTGGACTTAGCCTCAGGATTGGTTTAGAATGTTGGAATTGATCCTGAAGAAGGACACCAAAATCAATTCAAATTTATCGGGTTTGGTGTTGATTGTTGGACTTAGCCTCAGGATTGGTTTAGAATGTTGAAATTGATCCTGAAGTAGGACGACCAAAATCAATTCAAATTTATCGGATTTGGTATTGATTGTTGGACTTAGCCTCAGGATTGGTTTAGAATGTTGGAATTGATCCTGAAGTAGGACGACCAAAATCAATTCAAATTTATCGGATTTGGTATTGATTGTTGGACTTAGCCTCAGGATTGGTTTAGAATGTTGGAATTGATCCTGAAGTAGGACGACCAAAATCAATTCAAATTTATCGGGTTTGGTGTTGATTGTTGGACTTAGCCTCAGGATTGGTTTAGAATGTTGGAATTGATCCTGAAGTAGGACGACCAAAATCAATTCAAATTTATCGGATTTGGTGTTGATTGTTGGACTTAGCCTCAGGATTGGTTTAGAATGTTGGAATTGATCCTGAAGTAGGACGACCAAAATCAATTCAAATTTATCGGGTTTGGTGTTGATTGTTGGACTTAGCCTCAGGATTGGTTTAGAATGTTGGAATTGATCCTGAAGTAGGACGACCAAAATCAATTCAAATTTATCGGGTTTGGTGTTGATTGTTGGACTTAGCCTCAGGATTGGTTTAGAATGTTGGAATTGATCCTGAAGTAGGACGACCAAAATCAATTCAAATTTATCGGATTTGATATTGATTGTTGGACTTAGCCTCAGGATTGGTTTAGAATGTTGAAATTGATCCTGAAGTAGGACGACCAAAATCAACTCAAATTTATCGGGTTTGGTGTTGATTGTTGGACTTAGCCTCAGGATTGGTTTAGAATGTTGAAATTGATCCTGAAGTAGGACGACCAAAATCAATTCAAATTTATCGGGTTTGGTGTTGATTGTTGGACTTAGCCTCAGGATTGGTTTAGAATGTTGAAATTGATCCTGAAGTAGGACGACCAAAATCAATTCAAATTTATCGGGTTTGGTGTTGATTGTTGGACTTAGCCTCAGGATTGGTTTAGAATGTTGAAATTGATCCTGAAGTAGGACGACCAAAATCAATTCAAATTTATCGGGTTTGGTGTTGATTGTTGGACTTAGCCTCAGGATTGGTTTAGAATGTTGAAATTGATCCTGAAGTAGGACGACCAAAATCAATTCAAATTTATCGGGTTTGGTGTTGATTGTTGGACTTAGCCTCAGGATTGGTTTAGAATGTTGGAATTGATCCTGAAGAAGGACACCAAAATCAATTCAAATTTATCGGGTTTGGTGTTGATTGTTGGACTTAGCCTCAGGATTGGTTTAGAATGTTGAAATTGATCCTGAAGTAGGACGACCAAAATCAATTCAAATTTATCGGATTTGGTATTGATTGTTGGACTTAGCCTCAGGATTGGTTTAGAATGTTGGAATTGATCCTGAAGTAGGACGACCAAAATCATTTCAAATTTATCGGGTTTGGTGTTGATTGTTGGACTTAGCCTCAGGATTGGTTTAGAATGTTGGAATTGATCCTGAAGTAGGACGACCAAAATCAATTCAAATTTATCGGGTTTGGTGTTGATTGTTGGACTTAGCCTCAGGATTGGTTTAGAATGTTGGAATTGATCCTGAAGTAGGACGACCAAAATCAATTCAAATTTATCGGATTTGGTGTTGATTGTTGGACTTAGCCTCAGGATTGGTTTAGAATGTTGGAATTGATCCTGAAGAAGGACACCAAAATCAATTTAAATTTATCGGGTTTGGTGTTGATTGTTGGACTTAGCCTAAGGATTGGTTTAGAATGTTGAAATTGATCCTGAAGTAGGACGACCAAAATCAATTCAAATTTATCGGATTTGGTATTGATTGTTGGACTTAGCCTCAGGATTGGTTTAGAATGTTGGAATTGATCCTGAAGTAGGACGACCAAAATCAATTCAAATTTATCGGGTTTGGTTTTGATTTTTGGACTTAGCCTCAGGATTGGTTCAGAATATTGGAATTGATCCTGAAGTAGGACGACCAAAATCAATTCAAATTTATCGGGTTTGGTGTTGATTGTTGGACTTAGCCTCAGGATTGGTTTAGAATGTTGGAATTGATCCTGAAGTAGGACGACCAAAATCAATTCAAATTTATCGGATTTGGTGTTGATTGTTGGACTTAGCCTCAGGATTGGTTTAGAATGTTGGAATTGATCCTGAAGTAGGACGACCAAAATCAATTCAAATTTATCGGGTTTGGTATTTATTGTTGGACTTAGCCTCAGGATTGGTTTAGAATGTTGAAATTGATCCTGAAGTAGGACGACCAAAATCAATTCAAATTTATCGGGTTTGGTATTGATTGTTGGACTTAGCCTCAGGATTGGTTTAGAATATTGGAATTGATCCTGAAGTAGGACGACCAAAATCAATTCAAATTTATCGGGTTTGGTGTTGATTGTTGGACTTAGCCTCAGGATTGGTTTAGAATGTTGGAATTGATCCTGAAGTAGGACACCAAAATCAATTCAAATTTATCGAATATATTTATATAAATAATCCTATTTTATAGGATTTTTTACTTTGTGAATTAATTTTTGTACACTTAAATTAATAAAAATTTAATAGTTTTTATTAAAGTTTGAAATATTAAATTTAAAATTTAACTTAATAAGTTAAATTTTTAATTGTTAATTTTTTTTTGTAATTATATTCAATAAAATTAAAATATTTCTTAAAGTTTCAAAAACTACATCTTATACTAGAATATAAAGATAAGCTAAAGAAGCTGATGGGTTCATACCCCATTTATAAAGGTATACCCCTTTTCTTTATAATTAAAACTATAAAATTAATATTTTTAATTTTAATAATAAGAGGAACTCTTATTTCTATTTCTGCTTATTCATGAATTAATATCTGGATTGGTTTAGAATTAAACCTCTTAGCTTTTATTCCTATTATAAACTTAGATAATTTTAAGTATTCTTCTGAATCCTCCTTGAAATATTTTTTAGTCCAAGTTTCTGCATCAATTCTAGTTTTATTTTCTTTTTTAAATTCATTTATTTTAATCAATTCTATCGAGCAATTAATACCTACTTCTATATTTTTGTTTAACAGAGCTATCCTTATAAAAATAGGAGCAGCCCCTTTCCACTTTTGATATCCAGAAGTCCTAGAAGGACTAAGATGAACTAATGCATTATTATCAATAACTTGACAAAAAATTGCTCCAATAATTTTAATTATATATAATTTTAAATTTAACCTATTCTTTATTTTGATTATTTTGATGTGTATAACCTAAGGGAGTGTAAAAACATGAAACCAAACCAGATTAAAAAAAATTCTTGCCTTATCTTCCATCAACCATATTGGTTGAATATTAAGAATAATAATATTAAATCAATCCTTATGAATATTATACTTTTTAATTTATACTTTTATTTCTTTAAATTTAATCCTAATTTTTAATAAATATAAAATCTTTAACATTAAAGATCTTATAAATAATATGAATTACAATAAAACTTTAAAATTCTATTTTTTTTTAAATTTCTTTTCTCTAGGAGGAATCCCCCCTTTTTTAGGATTTTTTCCTAAGTGACTAATTCTAAAAACTTTAATTGGAAATCACTTTTATTTTCTATCTTTTATGATAATTTTTATTACTTTAATTTGTATATATATTTATATACGCTTAATACTTCAATCTTTAATAATAAAATTAAATGAAAATAAAAAATTTAATTATACTAACTCTTACTATGTAATTTTTTTAAATTGAGTGAATATTTACGGATTAATCATTTTTACTGTAATTTTTAGAATTTATTAAGGATTTAAGTTAAATAAACTAGTAACCTTCAAAGTTAAAAATAGAATTATTCTAAGCCTTAGAATAATATTCACCTATAAATTTGCAATTTATAATCATAATTGAATATAAGGCTTAATAAAGGAGAAAACTCATAATTAAATTTACAATTTAACGCTTTAATTCAGCCACTTTATCGAATAAATGATTATTTTCTACTAATCATAAAGATATTGGAACATTATACTTTTTATTTGGAATATGAGCAGGAATAGTAGGAACATCGTTAAGTATTTTAATTTTAGGTGCAGTAAATTTCATTTCAACTATTATAAATATACGTCCATTTGGTATAATACTTGATAAAACTCCTTTATTTGTATGACCTGTTCTTATTACAGCAATTCTTTTATTATTATCACTTCCAGTTCTTGCAGGAGCAATTACTATACTATTAACTGACCGAAACTTAAATTCTTCTTTTTTTGATCCAACCGGTGGGGGAGACCCAATTTTATACCAACATTTATTTTGATTTTTTGGTCATCCTGAAGTTTATATTTTAATTCTCCCAGGGTTTGGTATAATTTCCCATATTATTACACAAGAAAGAGGAAAAAAAATTGCCTTTGGTTCTCTAGGAATAATTTATGCTATATTAGCTATTGGACTTCTAGGATTTGTAGTATGAGCTCATCACATATTTACAGTGGGAATAGATGTTGATACTCGAGCTTATTTTACTTCAGCTACAATAATTATTGCAGTACCCACTGGAATTAAAATTTTTTCTTGATTAGCAACTTTACATGGAATACAATTTTACTATACACCTTCAATTTTATGAACCCTGGGATTTTTATTTTTATTTACAATTGGTGGATTAACAGGAGTAATTTTAGCTAACTCTTCCATAGATATTATTTTACATGACACCTATTATGTTGTAGCTCATTTTCATTACGTTTTATCTATAGGAGCTGTATTTGCCATTATAGCAGGATTTATCCATTGATTCCCTTTAATTACAGGATTCAATCTTAACAATAAATTATTACAAATCCAATTTTTAATTATATTTATTGGGGTAAACTTAACATTTTTTCCTCAACACTTCTTAGGACTAAGAGGGATACCTCGACGATACTCTGATTATCCTGATGCTTATTACAAATGAAATAAAATTTCTTCTATTGGATCTATAATTTCCTCTATTAGAATAATCTTTATAATCTTAATTATTTGAGAAAGATTTTATTCAATACGTTTAAGAAAGTTTAATTCTAATGTACCCTCTTTAATTGAATGACTTCAACTTTCTCCTCCTAATGAACATTCTTATTCAGAAGTACCAATCTTAGCTCAAAAATTCTAATATGGCAGATTAGTGCATTGGATTTAAACCCCAATTATAAAGATTTACCTTTTTTTAGAAATAGCGACTTGAAAATCATATATATTTTTAGACAGAGCTTCGTATTTACTTGAACAATTAAGATTTTTTCATGATCACGCCCTTTTGATCTTAATAATAATCACTTGTATTGTAACATATACCATAGTGAGACTAACATTAAATAATTATAACCATCGTTTTATATTAGAAGGACACAATATTGAAACAATTTGAACTATCATACCAGCATTAACTTTAATTTTTATTGCTTTTCCTTCTTTAAAATTAATTTACTTAATTGATGAAATCCGTAACCCTTTAGTTACTATTAAAACTATTGGTCATCAATGATATTGAACCTATGAATATACAGATTTTAAAAATCTTGAATTTGATTCATATTTAATTAATAATAATCAACTTTTTAATTTTCGATTACTAGAAGTTGATAATCGAACTATTTTACCATATCTTTCTCATATTCGAATTCTAACTTCATCTTCTGACGTAATTCATTCTTGAACAGTTCCTTCAACAGGAGTAAAAGTTGATGCCTCCCCAGGGCGATTAAATCAACTTAGATTTAATTTAAATCGAACTGGAATTTTTTTTGGCCAATGTTCAGAAATTTGTGGAGCAAACCATAGATTTATACCTATTTCTATTGAAAGAATTTCTCCCCAAAATTTCATTAAATGGGTAGAAAATTTTTCATTAGATGACTGAAAGATAAGTATTGGTCTCTTAAACCACTTTATAGTAATTAACGACTACTTCTAATGAAAAATTTAGTTAACCTATAACATTAGTTTGTCAAACTAAAATCATTCTTAGAATAATTTTCAATTCCTCAAACTATACCTATAGATTGGTTTTCCTTGTATATTTTTATAACACTTTTATTTATTATTTTAAACATTAAAATATTTTATTCTCATAAAAAATCTCCTTTAAAAAATTTTAAATTATTAAATAAAAAATTTTCTTGAAAATGATAATAAATCTTTTTTCTTCTTTTGATCCTTCATCTTATTTTATAATACCTTTAAATTGACTAAGAATAATTATTAGTTTTTTATTTATTCCTTCTATATTCTGACTAATTTCTAATCGATTTAACTTTTTAATTCAAAATATATTAATTACTCTACATAAAGAATTCAAAATCATTACAAAAAAAAATAACACTTTAATATTTATTCTATTGTTTTACTTCATTATAATTAATAACTTAATAGGGTTATTTCCTTACATTTTTACAGCCTCAAGTCATATAATTTTTACTCTATCCCTAGCTTTACCTTTATGGTTAAGATTTATATTAAATAGTTGAATTAGCCACACTTATCACTCATTTGCTCATCTAATGCCCCAAGGAACTCCTACTATTTTAATACCTTTTATAGTATGTATTGAAACAATTAGAAATATTATTCGTCCTGGAACTCTCGCTATTCGTTTATCAGCTAATATAATTGCAGGACACCTTTTATTAACTCTTTTAGGAAATACTGGTCCTATAGTAAATTTGCTTATTTTATTAATTATTATAATTCAATTTATACTAATTTTATCAGAATCAGCAGTAGCTTTAATTCAATCTTATGTTTTTGCTATCCTTAGAACTCTTTATTCTAGAGAAAATAATTATGATAAAAAATCACTCATTTCATTTAGTAGATTATAGTCCTTGACCAATTTTAGGCGCTTTCAGAGCTATAACTTCTATAATAGGAATAATTAAATGATTCCATCTTTTTAACTCAAATTTATTTATATTAAGAAATTTAATTCTTTTACTAATTATATTTCAATGATGACGAGATGTAATTCGAGAAAAAACCTTTCAAGGAAACCACACTCTTTTAGTATCTTTTGGTTTACGATGAAGAATAATTTTATTTATTACCTCAGAGATTTTTTTCTTTATTAGTTTTTTTTGAAGATTTTATCATATAAGATTATCTCCTTCTATCGAATTAGGAATAACTTGACCTCCAAAAGGAATTAATACCTTTAATCCTAATGAAATCCCATTATTAAACACTATTATTCTATTAAGATCAGGCCTAAGTGTAACTTGAGCCCACCATAGATTAATAGAAAATAATTTTAATCAAACATTTCAAAGATTAATTATTACTGTTTTACTAGGAATATATTTTTCTTTACTACAAGGATTTGAATATTTAGAAGCCCCATTTTCTATAGCCGATTCAGTTTATGGAAGAACATTCTTTATAGCTACAGGATTCCATGGTTTACATGTAATTATTGGTTCTATTTTTCTTTTAGTATGTTTAACTCGATTAAACTTTAATCATTTTAGAAACAATCACCATTTTGGATTCGAAGCAGCAGCATGATATTGACATTTTGTAGACGTAGTATGACTATTCCTATATATATCTATTTATTGATGAGGTAGATATCTATATAGTATAAATATTACATTTGATTTCCAATCAAAAAATCTTTTAAAAGTATAGTTAATATTCTTGATTTCATCTTTAATTTTGATAATTTTTAGAATTATAATAATTTTAATAATTATTGCAAATTATATTTCAATAAAAACATTTAAAGATCGAGAAAAAATTCTCCCTTTGAATGCGGATTTGACCCTAAAAATTCTGCACGCCTACCATTCTCAATTCACTTTTTTTTAATCGCTTTAATCTTTTTAATTTTTGATGTAGAAATTACCCTTATTATCCCTTTCATTTATAGAATAAAATATTCTAATATTATAATTATTAGCATTATATTTTTTATATTCATGGCAATCTTAATTTTAGGTTTATACCATGAATGAAAACAAGGAGCCTTAAACTGATCTTTATAGGATAATAGTTAAATTAACATTTAATTTGCATTTAAAAAATACTGTTTTTCAGTTTATCTTAAATAAGGAGCAAAATATTGCATTTAGTTTCGACCTAAAAATTTGAATTTAAATTCCTTATTTAATTGAAACCAAACTAGAGGTAAGTCACTGTTAATGATTCCAATGAGAAACTCTCCAATTAAAGAAATATAAAAATTTAAGCTTCTAACTTAATATATAGCAATTTGTTAATATTTCTATTTATATAGTTTATCTAAAACATTATATTTTCATTATAAAAAAAGATTAATTCTTATAAATACTTAAAAAATATTTTAATTTACCTCAATATCTTCAATATTGCGCTCTATTAAGCTATTTAAGTAGAATATATAAATCAATAACAAAATAATCCAAATTAAAAATATTATTATATAAATCTTTGAACTATTTTTAAAAATATACTGAAATAAAACAGAAATTTTTTTAAAAAATTTAAATAAACCCTGGCTTCCTAAGAACTCTGATCAACCTTGATCTAGAAATTTATAATTTAGTATTCCTGAATTAATAAAAAAATAATTTATTCCAAAAGTTGAAATATAAGGCAAATTCCATATTAATACTAAAAAAATTAAAATTTTTATTAAATTAGAAAAAATTAAATTATAATTTAATTTTAATAAAGAAATCTCAAAACCTATATTTACCCCAATTATTACTATAATTAAAATTAAAATTTTCATAAAAAAAGGTAATACAACTAAATTAATATCCTTAAATATAAATCATATAAGAACCGTTCCTGAAAATAATACAATAATAAATATAAATCCTATTCTATAAACTATTTCATCTCTTAATTCTTCAGTTCTATTCATTCTAAACCCACAATAATCTGTAAATATTAAATAATTTAATAAACGCACTGTATAAGAAACTGTTAATGTTAAAGAAATTAATATAATTAAATAAATTAAACTATTTAATCTTAACATAGAATAAACCTCTATAATTAAATCTTTTGAGTAAAATCCAGAAAAAAAAGGAATCCCACATAATGATTGATTTCTTACATTAAAATATATTACAGTTATAGGAGTTTTATAAACTAAACCGCCTATAAAACGAATATCTTGACATTCTCCTATTAAATGAATGAAATTACCTGCACATATAAATAATAAAGCTTTAAATAAAGCATGAATTAATAAATGAAAAAAAGCTAATTCATATAAACCTAATCTTAAAATAGTAACTATTAAACCTAACTGACTTAAAGTTGATAAAGCAATAATTTTTTTTAAATCATATTCAAAATTAGCCGCTAAACCTGAAATTAATATTGTTATCAATCCAATGAATATTAACACAAAAGAATAATTTTCCAATAATAAATGAAATCGAATTAATAAATAAACCCCTGCTGTTACTAAAGTTGAAGAATGTACTAATGCTGAAACAGGAGTAGGAGCTGCTGGTAATCAAGCTTAAAAAGGAATTTGTGCACTTTTAGTTAAAGCAGCAATAATAATTAACAAACCTACAATTATTATTCTTTTATCTCTATAATAATAATCAATATATAATATAAAATTCCATCTTCCAAAATTTATTATCGAAGCAATAGAAATTATTAATATCGCGTCTCCTACTCGATTAGATAAAGCTGTTAATATACCAGCTGAATAAGATTTTACATTTTGATAATAAATCACTAAACAATAAGAAACTAATCCTAACCCATCTCAACCCAATAAAATTGAAATTAAATTTGGATTTAAAATTATTAATAATATAGAAAGAACAAATATAAAAACTAATATGATAAAACGATTAATAGATAAATCCTTAGATATATAAGATTTTCTATAAAAAATTACTATTGTAGAAATAAATAAAACAAAAGAAACAAATAATGAGGATATTCAATCTAAAAGAATTGATATTTCTACTTCTATTGAATTTAAACTAAAAATTCTTCACTCAATAAAATAAACCTTTCCTGTATTAAGTAAAAATAATCTAAAACTAAAAAAAAAAAAAAAATTTAAGTATTAATCTAGAAAAAATTACACAATAAGATATTACTTAAAGTTAAAGTAACTTCATTGACTCCACAAATCAATATTTTATATAAACTATTCAAGTATAAGAAAAATAAATCTCTTTTTGATAAAATTAAATTTGAAGGAACCCAATGCATTAATAATAAAATTAATTCTCGATAAGAAATTAATTCAAAAAAATATAATCTTCTGTAAAATTTTCCATGTTGACTAAAAGAATATAAATACAAACTATATGAAGCTCTCAAAAAAGTTATAATTATTAATATAAATATACAAATATGAGAATAATTAATTAAACTATTAATTAACAAGATTTCTCTTAACAAATTTAAAGAAGGAGGTGCAGCTATATTTCTAATTACTAACAAAAATCACCATAAAGATAAAAAAGGTACAATATTAATTAAACCTTTATTAATAAAAATGCTTCGACTAACAATACGTTCATAATTTATATTTACTAAAACAAATAATCCTGAAGAGCAACAACCATGAGCTAATATTATTATTAAAGATCCAGTAATTCCTCAAGAATTAAATGTTAATAAACCTGACAATAAAAGTCCTATATGAACAACTGAAGAATAAGCAATTAAAGATTTTATATCTCTTTGACGTAAACAACTTAAAGAAACTAAAATCCCTCCTATTAAAGATAAATTAATTAAAAAAAATTAACCTTAACTCCTAAATATATGAATATAATTAAAAACCGAATAAGCCCGTATCTTCCTAACTTTAATATCACTCCTGCTAATATTATAGACCCAGCAACTGAAGCTTCTACATGTGCTTTAGGCAATCATAAATGAAATAAAAATATCGGTATTTTAACTAAAAATACTATTATTATTATAAAATATAAAATAAAACTAAATAAATTTACATTAATATAAGTCAAATCTAATGTTTTAAACTTTGAATAATAAATAAAAATAAATAATATTATTGGTAAAGAAGCTATAATTGTATAAAAAAATATATATATACCAGCTTGAATACGTTCAGGCTGATATCCTCAACCTAAAATTAAAATCAAAATTGGAATTAACCTAGCCTCAAAAAATATGTAAAATAAAAATATATTTATAGAAGTAAAAGTAAATAATAAAAAAAGCAATAATAATAAGAATAAAATACTAAATAACTCACTAAAATCTTTTAAATTAAAAAGTTTTTCTCTAGCTATAAATATTAAAAAAGAAATTCAAAACCTTAATAATAACAAAAAATATGATAAAAAATCTATACCTATAAAAAAATTTAATGAACTAAAAAATAAAAAAGAAATTTTTGAAAAGAATCAAATTCTTATTAAAATTAAATAATTCTTAATTAATCAAAATTTATTTAAAAAACATAAAGGAATCATAAATACTAATATTATTACTATTATCATAAAATATTTAATGAATTAAAATAATCATTTCCATAAGAACGAATTATTGACACTAATAAAGATAATCCCAAAACTCTTTCACAAACACTTATAGTTAAAAAAACTACTACAAAATAAAATTCATAACTAAAATAAGATAAATAAAAATATATTATTATAAATAAAGTTAAAATTACTAATTCTAATCTAAGCAATGTTATTAATAAATGTTTTCGATTAATAAATAAATTTAAAATTCTAAAAATAAACATACTTAAAAAAATTATTTCCATATTTTAATAATTTAATAAAAATACTGGTCTTGTAAACCAGCTTTAAGATTTAATCTTTCAAAATATCAGACGAAAACAAATATATCTTTAATCTCCAAAATTAATATTTTTTATTAAACTACCCTCTGAAATCTTAATTTTAACATTTTTAACTTTTTTAGCAATTTTCCTTACCCACCCACTATCTTTAGGACTACTTATTTTAACTTATACTATTATAACTTGTATTATTATAGGATTAATAAGATCAAACTTTTGATTTTCATATATTTTAATATTAATTATAATTGGTGGTTTACTAATTTTATTTATTTATATAACAAGAACTGCCTCTAATGAAAAATTTAAATTTAATAAATATATTCTATTAATTATAATTAGTTTATTTATAATTACTATATTTATAAATAATATAAATCCATATTTAATAAATCAAAATATTAATAATGAAATTTTACATAAAATAGATTTAATTAGAAATTTTTATTTAAATTTAAATAAATTTTCAAATTACCCAAATTCTAACATATTTTTAATTTTGATTTTTTATTTATTAATTTCAATAATTGCAGTTGTAAAAATTACTAAAGTAAAATTTGGACCGTTACGTCAATTTAAATATGAAAATACCAATACGAAAAATTAATTCTTTAACGAAAATTATTAACAATTCTTTAATCGACCTACCTACACCAAGAAATATTTCATATTTATGAAATTTTGGATCTTTATTAGGCTTATGTTTAATAATACAAATTATTACAGGATTATTTTTATCTATACATTATTGTGCTAAAGTAGATTTAGCTTTTAATAGAGTAACTCATATTTGTCGAGACGTAAATATAGGATGATTAATACGAACTATTCATGCAAATGGGGCCTCTTTATTTTTTATATGTTTATACTTACATATTAGGCGAGGCTTATATTTTGGTTCTTACAAACTTACAGAAACTTGAATGACAGGAACTACTATTTTGTTTATATCTATAGCTACAGCCTTTTTAGGTTATGTTCTTCCCTGAGGGCAAATATCTTTTTGAGGAGCAACTGTAATTACTAATTTAGTTTCTGCAATCCCTTACCTAGGAAATTCTATCGTTATTTGACTATGAGGAGGTTTTGCTGTTGACAATGCTACACTAAACCGATTTTATTCATTTCATTTTATCTTACCTTTTATTATTTCAGCTTTAATTATAATTCATTTAATATTTTTACATAACTCTGGCTCTAGTTATCCTTCAGGATCTAATTCTAATTTAGATAAAATTAGTTTTCATCCATATTTCTCCTTTAAAGATATTTTAGGTTTTCTCATTATAATATTTTTTATTTTAAATATTATTATTCTATATCCTTATATATTAAGAGATCCTGATAATTTTATTCCAGCTAATCCTCTTTCCACCCCTCCTCATATTCAACCAGAATGATATTTTTTATTTGCTTATGCAATTCTTCGTTCTATTCCCAATAAACTTGGGGGTGTAATTGCTTTAGTAATATCAATTGCAATTCTTTATTTTATACCTTTTATTAATTTCAAAATAATTAAAAGAAACAGCTTTTATTATATTAATAAAATTATATTTTGAAATTTTATCGTTACAGTTATAATTTTAACATGAATCGGAGCTAAACCAGTTGAAGATCCTTTCATTCTAATAGGACAAATTTTTACCTTAATCTATTTCGTATACTTTATATTAAACTCAATTATTTATAAAATTTGAGACTGATGAATATTTAATTAATCAATGAGCTTGAAAAGCATATATTTTGAAAATATAAGAAAGAATTTAAATTTCTATTGATTTATACAAAATTTAATTAACTATATAAGTAATACCATAAATAATAATCTTAATCTAAAATTTAGTATAAGTATATTCAAAGAAACAGGCAAAAAAACCTTTCAAGATAAATATATTAATTTATCATATCGATAACGAGGTAAAGTCCCTCGAACCCAAATTCATATAAAAGAAAAAAATAATAATTTAAAAAAAAATATAATAGAATAAAAATCTCCTCCTATAAAAATCAACCTTCTTAATATTCTTATAAAAATAATATTGGAATATTCAGCCATAAAAATAAAAGCAAATCCAAAACTTCTATATTCAACATTAAACCCTGAAACTAACTCTGATTCACCCTCAGAAAAATCAAAAGGGGTTCGATTAGTTTCAGCTAATCTTGAGATAAATCATATTATTCTAAGAGGAAAATTAAATATCACAAATCAAACATATTTTTGATAAAAAATAAAATCTATTAAATTCAAAGATATAATTAACACTAAAAATGATAATAAAATTAAAAATATTCTTACTTCATAAGAAATTACTTGAGCAACTGAACGAAGCCTTCCTAATAAAGAATAAATCGAATTTGAAGATCAACCCGATAATATAATTGTATACACACTAAAACTAGAAATTACAAAAAAAAACAATACAGAAAAATTAAACTTAAATAAATAACAATAAAAAGGTATTCTTATTCATAATATTAATGCTAAAATTAAATTAAAAACTGGTGATATAATATAAATTAAAATATTCGCCATATAAGGAAAAATTATTTCTTTTCTAAATAATTTAATTGCATCACTAAAAGGTTGTAAAATTCCTAAATAACCTACTTTATTAGGACCTTTTCGAATTTGAATATACCCTAATAACTTCCGTTCTAATAAAGTTAAAAAAGCTACTCTAACTAAAATACAAATAATTATTAAAATAAAAATTATCAAAATTGAAATTATATCAATTATTATTTGTATAAAATACTTATAAAGATTCTAAATCTAATGCACTAATCTGCCAAAATAATAATTCTATTCATTTATAAAATTTTAAATCATAAACTTGTTCCTTTCGTACTAAAATTTATTAAATTATTAAAGATAAAAACCAACCTGGCTTACACCGGTTTAAACTCAGATCATGTAAAGTTTAAATGGTCGAACAGACCAAATATTTAAGCTTCTACACCTAAATTTAACTTTAATCCAACATCGAGGTCGCAATCTTTTCTTTCGATTTGAACTCTAAAAAAAAATAACGCTGTTATCCCTAAGGTAATTTATTCTTTTAATCATAAAAATGGATCAATTTTTCATAAATTAATGGTTAAAGTTAAAAAAGTTAATCTAATTTTTTTATCACCCCAATCAAATTTAATAAAAATTTTAAATTTTATAATTCTTTAAATCAAAAATCTTTTATAAATTAAACTCTATAGGGTCTTCTCGTCTTTTAAAAAAATTTAAGCTTTTTAACTTAAAAATAAAATTTTTAAATAATAAAATTTAGAAAGTTATCTTCTCATCAAACCATTCATACAAGCTTTCAATTAAAAAACTAATGATTATGCTACCTTTGCACAGTCAAAATACTGCGGCCCTTCAAATTTTATTCAGTGGGCAGGTCCTACTTTAAATTATAATCAAAAAGAGATGTTTTTATTAAACAGGTGAAAGATATTTTTGCCTAATTACTTAATTATACCTTTCGTAATTACTTATATTTTTACAAAATAATTAATACTAATTTTATCATTATTTCAATATAATTTTTCATTAAATTTACTTCAATAAAAAAATTAAATTAATATATAAATATTTTTAATTAAATAACAAATTTTAACAAACTTAAAATAGTAAAAATTTCTAGTTCTATAAATTATTTATTTATAATATTCAATTATAATAATTTAAATTTAAGCTTATCCCTAAAACTATTAAAATAAAAATTCAAAAAATTAAAAATTAAATTTTTATAATTTTTATAATGAATTAAATTCTTTCCTTAAAAAACTAGATATATTTAAAAACGAATAACGTTTCACTACTATATAATTATTATAAATATTTATTAAACAATAATATTTATAACTATATAGCTCTTTTAAATTCGAGATAAATATATAAATATTAAATTTTTAATAAACCCTGATACACAAGGTACACAATATTGTTTCTTTTATAAATTTATATAATTTTCCTTTTCAGTACTATTAATCTATCATAAAATAAAATTTTTCTTAATCTAATAAAAATACTAATTCTTTAATAAAATTATATATATATATATATATATATATATATATATATATATATATATATATATATATATATATTAATTAAATAAATTTTAAAATTCAATTTAAATTATTAATTATCTTCTTAATGTAAATAAGATGCTTATTCAAGCTCTAAACTGACATTCTAGAATCACTTTCCAGTAAATCTACTATGTTACGACTTATTCCATATTAGATGAAAGCGACGGGCAATATGTGCATATTATCGGATTTAAAAAATTCTTGATAAATACAATAATTTAAAAAAAATAAATTATAATTTTAAAAACTTTATGTTAACAAATCTTTGTAACTTCCTCCCGTCAAAAACGTCCCCTTAGATAATAACCAAACCTTAAACTTTTTAACTCTAAATTGAAAAATTTTCCCCCAAGGATTTACAAGTTATACCCTTAAATTTAGTGCTACCCTACTCACTAAATCCAATACTAAACAATTTAAATTGTAACAATTCTTATTGCTGACTGTTATAGCTTTATTCAAATTTAATTTTAATAAAATAAATTTTGAAATAAACTGAAGCCTACCAAATATCAAAAATATTTTAAATTATCGGATTTAAAAAATTCTTGATAAATACAATAATTTTAAAAAAATAAATTATAATTTTAAAAACTTTATGTTAACAAATCTTTGTAACTTCCTCCCGTCAAAAACGTCCCCTAAGATAATAACCAAACCTTAAACTTTTTAACTCTAAATTAAAAAATTTTCCCCCAAGGATTTACAAGTTATACCCTTAAATTTAGTGCTTCCCTACTCACTAAATCCAATACTAAACAATTTAAATTGTAACAATTCTTATTGCTGACTGTTATAGCTTTATTCAAATTCAATTTTAATAAAATAAATTTTGGAATAAACTGAAGCCTACCAAATATCAAAAATATTTTAAATTATCGGATTTAAAAAATTCTTGATAAATACAATAATTTAAAAAAAATAAATTATAATTTTATTATTAAATAAAATAATCAAAAATTAAATTTTTTAAAATTCGAAATAAATTTAATTTTAAATTTATTAATTTTGTTCCCCCCAAAACTAAACATTTACAATTTTTGAAAAATATTTAAATTAATCTATTCTAAAAATTTTCAAAATTATATAAAAATCAAATTTATGAAAAATGAAAAAAAAATTCCTCCCCTAATCATCAAAATTTTCAAAAATCCATAAATTTTGAAAAATTTTTAACAATTTTTCACAAAATTTTTAAACGAAATAACTTTATTACACTAACAAATAATTTTTTCAAAAAAAATTGTTAGATAATTTCCATATCACAATTTTTTAAAATTATTTAAATTAAAATTCCTAACAAAAAAATATAGATTTTTTTTTTATGAGCGATTTCCTTTTGAGCATTTATATAAAATTTTCAAAAATTACTCGAATTTTATGAAAATCCTAAATTTTTATACATAATTTTTTTAACTATGTACTAATTAAACTTAAAATAATTATAATTTAAATCAAAATATTGACATAATAACTTTATTATACTAACAAATCATTTTTTTACCCTTTAAGATCACTTTTTATCCAATAAATTAAAAATTATTCGAGACAACTAAAAAATAGACAAATTCAACCAAATATTAAAAAATTACATTTTTTTGTTAGATATTTTAATTTAATTTTTTTATGAAATCTTTATTAATTTTATTTTTCTAAATCTATTTTTCACGTAATTTTTAATAGATTTAGTTAAAATAAGAATAACTTCATTTTCATGATAAATACCATAATACTTTAGAAATAATATTTCTTAATGATAATTTAATTCATTAATACTTAGGTTTTTTTTTTTTTTTTCATTAATTTTGAATTTTTCATTAAAAATTAACTTTATTAATAACTAATAATTTTTAATATATTATTAATAATTATAGATTGATTATAATTTAATTCTTATATAAATAAAATATTAATATTTTAATGTTAAATTAATTATTAATAATTTATACTCTTTATATATATATTATAAATATTATTAATATATAAAATATTTATTAATATAGAAATTCTCGAAATTCACCGTCGTTTTTATATACTGATTTACTTTATATATTCTTTCTCTTTTTTTCGGGAGTACTATTATATATCCCTTAAGATACCAATATTAAATCGGTTTTTATATATTTAAAGATGTTTATTTTAACTATTTAATTAAAATTAGCACCTAGAATATTACTAATGGTACTATCCAATGTAAGATATATTTCGCCCTTATATATAAATAATTATATATTAATAAGTAATTATTAATTATTAAATATTATAGATATATATAAATAAATTCTTTAATTAAAAAAGCATAGGGTCCAAGAGAAAAACCCTATTAAAAGACAAAATTTAAATTAATACTGCTAATAAAGTATCGATTTTAGGCCATTTTTTTTTGCCCAAATTTTGACCCAAAAAATGCAAAAAATTGCAAAATTTTGCATTTTTTTCGTTTTTTTTTGAAATTTTTCAAAAAATTTGATCTTTAAAATTGACATTATTGTCTAAGAAACAATTATAGCACTTGGATATAAAAACCAATGTATGAGGAAATTCCTATTAGGGCGCCTGAAGAAAGGATCATTTTGATGAGATGAAACATGTGCAACCCACCCCTAGTTCCATCCCCGAAATTTTTGAAAAAAATGCCAAATTTCACGAAATTTGATGAAATTTGGGAAAAATCTTCGGATTTCAAAATTTTACAGGGATCGATTATTTTTTATGTGAAAAAAGGATTTATCATAAAATTTCTTTTTCCAAACTATTTTGTTAGAAAAATCAACTTTTAGAAAAAATTCTTCTTCTAGTCTAATAGAAAATTTATTTTATAGAAAATTTAAACCTTTTCTGTGAAAATAAAATTGAAAGAATAATTTTTAATTACAAAATTTTTTGATTTTTGAATATAAATTCATTTATTCAAATTTTCGTAGATTGAATTCTATTGATCCCCCCCAATAGAATTCTGATACAAATTTATAAATAAGGTAATATTTGAAAATTTTTAAAATTTAAAAGTTAATTTCTTAGTTAATAAAAATCAAAAACTAATAATTTTAAAAACTTAAACGTTGATTGTTGGACTTAGCCTCAGGATTGGTTTAGAATATTGGAATTGATCCTGAAGTAGGACGACCAAAATCAATTCAAATTTATCGGGTTTGGTATTGATTGTTGGACTTAGCCTCAGGATTGGTTTAGAATGTTGAAATTGATCCTGAAGTAGGACGACCAAAATCAATTCAAATTTATCGGGTTTGGTGTTGATTGTTGGACTTAGCCTCAGGATTGGTTTAGAATGTTGGAATTGATCCTGAAGTAGGACGACCAAAATCAATTCAAATTTATCGGGTTTGGTGTTGATTGTTGGACTTAGCCTCAGGATTGGTTTAGAATGTTGAAATTGATCCTGGAGTAGGACGACCAAAATCAATTCAAATTTATCGGATTTGGTATTGATCGTTGGACTTAGCCTCAGGATTGGTTTAGAATGTTGAAATTGATCCTGAAGTAGGACGACCAAAATCAATTCAAATTTATCGGGTTTGGTGTTGATTGTTGGACTTAGCCTCAGAATTGCTTTAGAATGTTGGAATTGATCCTGAAGTAGGACGACCAAAATCAATTCAAATTTATCGGGTTTGGTGTTGATTGTTGGACTTAGCCTCAGGATTGGTTTGGAATGTTGAAATTGATCCTGAAGTAGGACGACCAAAATCAATTCAAATTTATCGGGTTTGGTGTTGATTGTTGGACTTAGCCTCAGGATTGGTTTAGAATGTTGAAATTGATCCTGAAGTAGGACGACCAAAATCAATTCAAATTTATCGGGTTTGGTGTTGATTGTTGGACTTAGCCTCAGGATTGGTTTAGAATGTTGGAATTGATCCTGAAGAAGGACACCAAAATCAATTCAAATTTATCGGGTTTGGTGTTGATTGTTGGACTTAGCCTCAGGATTGGTTTAGAATGTTGAAATTGATCCTGAAGTAGGACGACCAAAATCAATTCAAATTTATCGGATTTGGTATTGATTGTTGGACTTAGCCTCAGGATTGGTTTAGAATGTTGGAATTGATCCTGAAGTAGGACGACCAAAATCAATTCAAATTTATCGGGTTTGGTGTTGATTGTTGGACTTAGCCTCAGGATTGGTTTAGAATGTTGGAATTGATCCTGAAGTAGGACGACCAAAATCAATTCAAATTTATCGGGTTTGGTGTTGATTGTTGGACTTAGCCTCAGGATTGGTTTAGAATGTTGGAATTGATCCTGAAGTAGGACGACCAAAATCAATTCAAATTTATCGGATTTGGTGTTGATTGTTGGACTTAGCCTCAGGATTGGTTTAGAATGTTGGAATTGATCCTGAAGAAGGACACCAAAATCAATTCAAATTTATCGGGTTTGGTGTTGATTGTTGGACTTAGCCTCAGGATTGGTTTAGAATGTTGAAATTGATCCTGAAGTAGGACGACCAAAATCAATTCAAATTTATCGGATTTGGTATTGATTGTTGACTTAGCCTCAGGATTGGTTTAGAATGTTGGAATTGATCCTGAAGTAGGACGACCAAAATCAATTCAAATTTATCGGGTTTGGTGTTGATTGTTGGACTTAGCCTCAGGATTGGTTTAAAATATTGGAATTGATCCTGAAGTAGGACGACCAAAATCAATTCAAATTTATCGGGTTTGGTGTTGATTGTTGGACTTAGCCTCAGGATTGGTTTAGAATGTTGGAATTGATCCTGAAGTAGGACGACCAAAATCAATTCAAATTTATCGGATTTGGTGTTGATTGTTGGACTTAGCCTCAGGATTGGTTTAGAATGTTGGAATTGATCCTGAAGTAGGACGACCAAAATCAATTCAAATTTATCGGGTTTGGTATTGATTGTTGGACTTAGCCTCAGGATTGGTTCAGAATGTTGAAATTGATCCTGAAGTAGGACGACCAAAATCAATTCAAATTTATCGGGTTTGGTATTGATTGTTGGACTTAGCCTCAGGATTGGTTTAGAATATTGGAATTGATCCTGAAGTAGGACGACCAAAATCAATTCAAATTTATCGGGTTTGGTGTTGATTGTTGGACTTAGCCTCAGGATTGGTTCAGAATGTTGGAATTGATCCTGAAGTAGGACACCAAAATCAATTCAAATTTATCGAATATATTTATATGAATAATCCTATTTTATAGGATTTTTTACTTTGTGAATTAATTTTTGTACACTTAAATTAATGAAAATTTAATAGTTTTTATTAAAGTTTAAAATATTGAATTTAAAATTTAACTTAATAAGTTGAATTTTTAATTGTTAATTTTTTTTTGTAATTATATTCAATAAAATTAAATTATTTCTTAAAGTTTCAAAAACTCTTGTACATCTTATACTAGAATATAAAGATAAGCTAAAGAAGCTGATGGGTTCATACCCCATTTATAAAGGTATACCCCTTTTTTTTATAATTAAAACTATAAAATTAATATTTTTAATTTTAATAATAAGAGGAACTCTTATTTCTATTTCTGCTTATTCATGAATTAATATCTGGATTGGTTTAGAATTAAACCTCTTAGCTTTTATTCCTATTATAAACTCAGATAATTTTAAGTATTCTTCTGAATCCTCCTTGAAATATTTTTTAGTCCAAGTTTCTGCATCAATTCTAGTTTTATTTTCTTTTTTGAATTCATTTATTTTAATCAATTCTATCGAGCAATTAATACCTACTTCTATATTTTTGTTTAACAGAGCTATCCTTATAAAAATAGGAGCAGCCCCTTTCCACTTTTGATATCCAGAAGTCCTAGAAGGACTAAGATGAACTAATGCATTATTATTAATAACTTGACAAAAAATTGCTCCAATAATTTTAATTATATATAATTTTAAATTAAACCTATTCTTTATTTTGATTATTTTGATGTGTATAACCTTAGGGAGTGTAAAAACATGAAACCAAACCAGATTAAAAAAAATTCTTGCCTTATCTTCCATCAACCATATTGGTTGAATATTATGAATAATAATATTAAATCAATCCTTATGAATATTATACTTTTTAATTTATACTTTTATTTCTTCAAATATAATCTTAATTTTTAATAAATATAAAATCTTTAACATTAAAGATCTTATAAATAATATGAATTACAATAAAACTTTAAAATTCTATTTTTTTTTTAATTTCTTTTCTCTAGGAGGAATCCCCCCCTTTTCAGGATTTTTTCCTAAGTGACTAATTCTAAAAACTTTAATTGAAAATCACTTTTATTTTCTATCTTTTATGATAATTTTTATTACTTTAATTTGTATATATATTTATATACGCTTCATACTTCAATCTTTAATAATAAAATAAAATGAAAATAAAATATTTAATTATATTAACTCTTACTATGTAATTTTTTTAAATTGAGTGAATATTTACGGATTAATCATTTTTACTGTAATTTTTAGAATTTATTAAGGATTTAAGTTAAATAAACTAGTAACCTTCAAAGTTAAAAATAGAATTATTCTAAGCCTTAGAATAATATTCACCTATAAATTTGCAATTTATAATCATAATTGAATATAAGGCTTAATAAAGGAGAAAACTCATAATTAAATTTACAATTTAACGCTTTAATTCAGCCACTTTATCGAATAAATGATTATTTTCTACTAATCATAAAGATATTGGAACATTATACTTTTTAT
Source organism: Harmonia axyridis (assembly GCF_914767665.1). Lineage (NCBI taxonomy): Eukaryota > Metazoa > Arthropoda > Insecta > Coleoptera > Coccinellidae > Harmonia > Harmonia axyridis. The sequence goes on along the minus strand of NC_059508.1, from coordinate 21,985,020 downwards.
TTGGAATATGGGCAGGAATAGTAGGAACATCGTTAAGTATTTTTATTCGGTTAGAATTAGGGACTAGAGGAAGATTAATTGGAAACGACCAAATTTATAATATAATTGTTACAGCTCATGCTTTCATTATAATTTTCTTTATAGTAATACCTATTATAATTGGAGGTTTTGGAAATTGATTAGTTCCTTTAATAATTGGAGCTCCTGATATAGCATTTCCACGATTAAATAACATAAGATTTTGACTTTTACCCCCTGCTTTAACTCTTTTAATTTTAAGAACAATCGTAGAAATAGGAGCAGGAACAGGATGAACTGTTTACCCTCCTCTTTCTTCTAATTTAACACATAATGGGCCTTCAGTAGATTTAGTGATTTTTAGTTTACATTTAGCAGGAATTTCCTCAATTTTAGGTGCAGTAAATTTCATTTCAACTATTATAAATATACGTCCATTTGGTATAATACTTGATAAAACTCCTTTATTTGTATGATCTGTTCTTATTACAGCAATTCTTTTATTATTATCACTACCAGTTCTTGCAGGAGCAATTACTATACTATTAACTGACCGAAACTTAAATTCTTCTTTTTTTGATCCAACCGGTGGGGGAGACCCAATTTTATACCAACATTTATTTTGATTTTTTGGTCATCCTGAAGTTTATATTTTAATTCTCCCAGGGTTTGGTAGAATTTCCCATATTATTACACAAGAAAGAGGAAAAAAATTGCCTTTGGTTCTTTAGGAATAATTTATGCTATATTAGCTATTGGACTTCTAGGATTTGTAGTATGAGCTCATCACATATTTATAGTGGGAATAGATGTTGATACTCGAGCTTATTTTACTTCAGCTACAATAATTATTGCAGTACCCACTGGAATTAAAATTTTTTCTTGATTAGCAACTTTACATGGAATACAATTTTACTATACACCTTCAATTTTATGAACCCTGGGATTTTTATTTTTATTTACAATTGGTGGATTAACAGGAGTAATTTTAGCTAACTCTTCCATAGATATTATTTTACATGACACCTATTATGTTGTAGCTCATTTTCATTACGTTTTATCTATAGGAGCTAAAGATTTACCTTTTTTTAGAAATAGCGACTTGAAAACCATATATATTTTTAGACAGAGCTTCGTATTTACTTGAACAATTAAGATTTTTTCATGATCACGCCCTTTTGATCTTAATAATAATCACTTGTATTGTAACATATACCATAATGAGACTAACATTAAATAATTATAACCATCGTTTAATATTAGAAGGACACAATATTGAAACAATTTGAACTATCATACCAGCATTAACTTTAATTTTTATTGCTTTTCCTTCTTTAAAATTAATTTACTTAATTGATGAAATCCGTAACCCTTTAGTTACTATTAAAACTATTGGTCATCAATGATATTGAACCTATGAATATACAGATTTTAAAAATCTTGAATTTGATTCATATTTAATTAATAATAATCAACTTTTTAATTTTCGATTACTAGAAGTTGATAATCGAACTATTTTACCATATCTTTCTCATATTCGAATTCTAACTTCATCTTCTGACGTAATTCATTCTTGAACAGTTCCTTCAACAGGAGTAAAAGTTGATGACTCCCCAGGGCGATTAAATCAACTTAGATTTAATTTAAATCGAACTGGAATTTTTTTTGGCCAATGTTCAGAAATTTGTGGAGCAAACCATAGATTTATACCTATTTCTATTGAAAGAATTTCTCCCCAAAATTTCATTAAATGGGTAGAAAATTTTTCATTAGATGACTGAAAGATAAGTATTGGTCTCTTAAACCACTTTATAGTAATTAACGACTACTTCTAATGAAAAATTTAGTTAACCTATAACATTAGTTTGTCAAAATAAAATCATTCTTAGAATAATTTTCAATTCCTCAAACTATACCTATAGATTGGTTTTCCTTGTATATTTTTATAACACTTTTATTTATTATTTTAAACATTAAAATATTTTATTCTCATAAAAAATCTCCTTTAAAAAATTTTAAATTATTAAATAAAAAATTTTCTTGAAAATGATAATAAATCTTTTTTCTTCTTTTGATCCTTCATCTTATTTTATAATACCTTTGAATTGACTAAGAATAATTATTAGTTTTTTATTCATTCCTTCTATATTCTGACTAATTCCTAATCGATTTAACTTTTTAATTCAAAATATATTAATTACTCTACATAAAGAATTCAAAATCATTACAAAAAAAAATAACACTTTAATATTTATTGTATTGTTTTACTTCATTATAATTAATAACTTAATAGGGTTATTTTCTTACATTTTTACAGCCTCAAGTCATATAATTTTTACTCTATCCCTAGCTTTACCTTTATGGTTAAGATTTATATTAAATAGTTGAATTAGCCACACTTATCACTCATTTGCTCATCTAATGCCCCAAGGAACTCCTACTATTTTAATACCTTTTATAGTATGTATTGAAACAATTAGAAATATTATTCGTCCTGGAACTCTCGCTATTCGTTTATCAGCTAATATAATTGCAGGACACCTTTTATTAACTCTTTTAGGAAATACTGGTCCTATAGTAAATTTGCTTATTTTATTAATTATTATAATTCAATTTATACTAATTTTATTAGAATCAGCAGTAGCTTCAATTCAATCTTATGTTTTTGCTATCCTTAGAACTCTTTATTCTAGATAAAATAATTATGATAAAAAATCACTCATTTCATTTAGTAGATTATAGTCCTTGACCAATTTTAGGCGCTTTTAGAGCTATAACTGCTATAATAGGAATAATTAAATGATTCCATCTTTTTAACTCAAATTTATTTATATTAAGAAATATAATTCTTTTACTAATTATATTTCAATGATGACGAGATGTAATTCGAGAAAGAACCTTTCAAGGAAACCACACTCTTTTAGTATCTTTTGGTTTACGATGAGGAATAATTTTATTTATTACCTCAGAGATTTTTTTCTTTATTAGTTTTTTTTGAAGATTTTATCATATAAGATTATCTCCTTCTATCGAATTAGGAATAACTTGACCTCCAAAAGGAATTAATACCTTTAATCCTAATGAAATCCCATTATTAAACACTATTATTCTATTAAGATCAGGCCTAAGTGTAACTTGAGCCCACCATAGATTAATAGAAAATAATTTTAATCAAACATTTCAAAGATTAATTATTACTGTTTTACTAGGAATATATTTTTCTTTACTACAAGGAATTGAATATTTAGAAGCCCCATTTTCTATAGCCGATTCAGTTTATGGAAGAACATTCTTTATAGCTACAGGATTCCATGGTTTACATGTAATTATTGGTTCTATTTTTCTTTTAGTATGTTCAACTCGATTAAACTTTAATCATTTTAGAAACAATCACCATTTTGGATTCGAAGCAGCAGCATGATATTGACATTTTGTAGACGTAGTATGACTATTCCTATATATATCTATTTATTGATGAGGTAGATATCTATATTGTATAAATATTACATTTGATTTCCAATCAAAAAATCTTTTAAAAGTATAGTTAATATTCTTAATTTCATCTTTAATTTTGATAATTTTTAGAATTATAATAATTTTAATAATTATTGCAAATTATATTTCAATAAAAACATTTAAAGATCGAGAAAAAAGTTCTTCCTTTGAATGCGGATTTGACCCTAAAAATTCTGCACGCCTACCATTCTCAATTCACTTTTTTTTAATCGCTTTAATCTTTTTAATTTTTGATGTAGAAATTACCCTTATTATCCCTTTTATTTATAGAATAAAATATTCTAATATTATAATTATTAGCATTATATTTTTTATATTCATGGCAATCTTAATTTTAGGTTTATACCATGAATGAAAACAAGGAGCCTTAAACTGATCTTTATAGGATAATAGTTAAATTAACATTTAATTTGCATTTAAAAAATACTGTTTTTCAGTTTATCTTAAATAAGGAGCAAAATATTGCATTTAGTTTCGACCTAAAAATTTGAATTTAAATTCCTTATTTAATTGAAACCAAACTAGAGGTAAGTCACTGTTAATGATTCCAATGAGAAACTCTCCAATTGAAGAAATATAAAAATTTTAGCTTCTAACTTAATATATAGCAATTTGTTAATATTTCTATTTATATAGTTTATCTAAAACATTATATTTTCATTATAAAAAAAGATTAATTCTTATAAATACTTAAAAAATATTTTAATTTACCTCAATATCTTCAATATTGCGCTCTATTAAGCTATTTAAGTAAAATATATAAATCAATAACAAAATAATCCAAATTAAAAATATTATTATATAAATCTTTAAACTATTTTCAAAAATATACTGAAATAAAACAGAATTTTTTTTAAAAAATTTAAATAAACCCTGGCTTCCTAAGAACTCTGATCAACCTTGATCTAAAAATTTATAATTTAGTATTCCCAAATTAATAAAAAAATAATTTATTCCAAAAGTTGAAATATAAGGCAAATTCCATATTAATACTAAAAAAATTAAAATTTTATTAAATTAGAAAAAATTAAATTATAATTTAATTTTAATAAAGAAATCTCAAAACCTATAATTACCCCAATTATTACTATAATTAAAATTAAAATTTTCATAAAAAAAGGTAATACAACTAAATTAATATCCTTAAATATAAATCATATAAGAACCGTTCCTGAAAATAATACAATAATAAATATAAATCCTATTCTATAAACTATTTCATCTCTTAATTCTTCAGTTCTATTTATTCTAAACCCACAATAATCTGTAAATATTAAATAATTTAATAAACGCACTGTATAAGAAACTGTTAATGTTAAAGAAATTAATATAATTAAATAAATTAAAATATTTAATCTTAACATAGAATAAACCTCTATAATTAAATCTTTTGAGTAAAATCCAGAAAAAAGAGGAATCCCACATAATGATAGATTTCTTACATTAAAATATATTACAGTTATAGGAGTTTTATAAACTAAACCCCCTATAAAACGAATATCTTGACATTCTCCTATTAAATGAATAAAATTACCTGCACATATAAATAATAAAGCTTTAAATAAAGCATGAATTAATAAATGAAAAAAAGCTAATTCATATAAACCTAATCTTAAAATAGTAACTATTAAACCTAACTGACTTAAAGTTGATAAAGCAATAATTTTTTTTAAATCATATTCAAAATTAGCCGCTAAACCTGAAATTAATATTGTTATCAATCCAATGAATATTAACACAAAAGAATAATTTTCCAATAATAAATGAAATCGAATTAATAAATAAACCCCTGCTGTTACTAAAGTTGAAGAATGTACTAATGCTGAAACAGGAGTAGGAGCAGCTATAGCTGCTGGTAATCAAGCTGAAAAAGGAATTTGTGCACTTTTAGTTAAAGCAGCAATAATAATTAACAAACCTACAATCATTATTCTTTTATCTCTATAATAATTATCAATATATAATATAAAATTCCATCTTCCAAAATTTATTATCCAAGCAATAGAAATTATTAATATCGCGTCTCCTACTCGATTAGATAAAGCTGTTAATATACCAGCTGAATAAGATTTTACATTTTGATAATAAATCACTAAACAATAAGAAACTAATCCTAACCCATCTCAACCCAATAAAATTGAAATTAAATTTGGACTTAAAATTTTTAATAATATAGAAAGAACAAATATAAAAACTAATATGATAAAACGATTAATAGATAAATCCTTAGATATATAAGATTTTCTATAAAAAATTACTATTGTAGAAATAAATAAAACAAAAGAAACAAATAATAAGGATATTCAATCTAAAAGAATTAATATTTCTACTTCTATTGAATTTAAACTAAAAATTCTTCACTCAATAAAATAAACCTTTCCTGTTTTAAGTAAAAATAATCTAAAACTAAAAAAAAAAAAAAAAACCTAAGTATTAATCTAGAAAAAATTACACAAAAAGATATTACATAACGTTAAAGTAACTTCATTGACTCCACAAATCAATATTTCATATAAACTATTTAAGTATAAGAAAAATAAATCTCTTTTTAATAAAATTAAATTTAAAGGAACCCAATGCATTAATAATAAAATTAATTCTCGATAAGAAATTAATTCAAAAAAATATAATCTTCTGTAAAATTTTCCATGTTGACTAAAAGAATATAAATACAAACTATATGAAGCTCTCAAAAAAGTTATAATTATTAATATAAATATACAAATATGAGAATAATTAATTAAACTATTAATTAACAAGATTTCTCTCAACAAATTTAAAGAAGGAGGTGCAGCTATATTTCTAATAACTAACAAAAATCACCATAAAGATAAAAAAGGTACAATATTAATTAAACCTTCATTAATAAAAATGCTTCGACTAACAATACGTTCATAATTTATATTTACTAAAACAAATAATCCTGAAGAGCAACAACCATGAGCTAATATTATTATTAAAGATCCAGTAATTCCTCAAGAATTAAATGTTAATAAACCTGACAATAAAAGACCTATATGAACAACTGAAGAATAAGCAATTAAAGATTTTATATCTCTTTGACGTAAACAACTTAAAGAAACTAAAATCCCTCCTATTAAAGATAAATTAATTAGAAAAAAATTAACCTTAACTCCTAAATATATAAATATAATTAAAAACCGAATAAGCCCGTATCTTCCTAACTTTAATATCACTCCTGCTAATATTATAGACCCAGCAACTGAAGCTTCTACATGTGCTTTAGGCAATCATAAATGAAATAAAAATATCGGTATTTTAACTAAAAATACTATTATTATTATAAAATATAAAATAAAACTAAATAAATTTACATTAATATAAGTCAAATCTAATGTTTTAAACTTTGAATAATAAATAAAAATAAATAATATTATTGGTAAAGAAGCTATAATTGTATAAAAAAATATATATATACCAGCTTGAATACGTTCAGGCTGATATCCTCAACCTAAAATTGAAATCAAAATTGGAATTAACCTAGCCTCAAAAAATATGTAAAATAAAAATATATTTATAGAAGTAAAAGTTAATAATAAAAAAAGCAATAATAATAATAATAAAATACTAAATAACTCACTAAAATCTTTTAAATTGAAAAGTTTTTCTCTAGCTATAAATATTAAAAAAGAAATTCAAAACCTTAATAATAACAAAAAATATGATAAAAAATCTATACCTATAAAAAAATTTAATGAACTAAAAAATAAAAAAGAAATTTTTGAAAAGAATCAAATTCTTACTAAAATTAAATAATTCTTAATTAATCAAAATTTATTTAAAAAACATAAAGGAATCATAAATACTAATATTATTACTATTATCATAAAATATTTAATGAATTAAAATAATCATTTCCATAAGAACGAATTATTGACACTAATAAAGATAATCCCAAAACTCTTTCACAAACACTTATAGTTAAAAAAACTACTACAAAATAAAATTCATAACTAAAATAAGATAAATAAAAATATATTATTATAAATAAAGTTAAAATTACTAATTCTAATCTGAGCAATGTTATTAATAAATGTTTTCGATTAATAAAAAAATTTAAAATTCTGAAAATAAACATACTTAAAAAAATTATTTCCATATTTTAATAATTTAATAAAAATACTGGTCTTGTAAACCAGCTTTAAGATTTAATCTTTTAAAATATCAGAGGAAAACAAATATATCTTTAATCTCCAAAATTAATATTTTTTATTAAACTACCCTCTGAAATCTTAATTTTAACATTTTTAACTTTTTTAGCAATTTTCCTTACCCACCCACTATCTTTAGGACTACTTATTTTAACTTATACTATTATAACTTGTATTTTTATAGGATTAATAAGATCAAACTTTTGATTTTCATATATTTTAATATTAATTATAATTGGTGGTTTACTAATTTTATTTATTTATATAACAAGAACTGCCTCTAATGAAAAATTTAAATTTAATAAATATATTCTATTAATTATAATTAGTTTATTTATAATTACTATATTTATAAATAATATAAATCTATATTTAATAAATCAAAATTTTAATAATGAAATTTTACATAAAATAGATTTAATTAGAAATTTTTATTTGAATTTAAATAAATTTTTAAATTACCCAAATTCTAACATATTTTTAATTTTGATTTTTTATTTATTAATTTCAATAATTGCAGTTGTAAAAATTACTAAAGTAAAATTTGGACCGTTACGTCAATTTAAATATGAAAATACCAATACGAAAAATTAATTCTTTAACGAAAATTATTAACAATTCTTTAATCGACCTACCTACACCAAGAAATATTTCATATTTATGAAATTTTGGATCTTTATTAGGCTTATGTTTAATAATACAAATTATTACAGGATTATTTTTATCTATACATTATTGTGCTAACGTAGATTTAGCTTTTAATAGAGTAACTCATATTTGTCGAGACGTAAATATAGGATGATTAATACGAACTATTCATGCAAATGGGGCCTCTTTATTTTTTATATGTTTATACTTACATATTAGGCGAGGCTTATATTTTGGTTCTTACAAACTTACAGAAACTTGAATGACAGGAACTACTATTTTGTTTATATCTATAGCTACAGCCTTTTTAGGTTATGTTCTTCCCTGAGGGCAAATATCTTTTTGAGGAGCAACTGTAATTACTAATTTAGTTTCTGCAATCCCTTACCTAGGAAATTCTATCGTTATTTGACTATGAGGAGGTTTTGCTGTTGACAATGCTACACTAAACCGATTTTATTCATTTCATTTTATCTTACCTTTTATTATTTCAGCTTTAATTATAATTCATTTAATATTTTCACATAACTCTGGCTCTAGTAATCCTTTAGGATCTAATTCTAATTTAGATAAAATTAGTTTTCATCCATATTTCTCCCTTAAAGATATTTTAGGTTTTCTCATTATAATATTTTTTATTTTAATATTATTATTCTATATCCTTATATATTAAGACATCCTGATAATTTTATTCCAGCTAATCCTCTTTCCACCCCTCCTCATATTCAACCAGAATGATATTTTTTATTTGCTTATGCAATTCTTCGTTCTATTCCCAATAAACTTGGGGGTGTAGTTGCTTTAGTAATATCAATTGCAATTCTTTATTTTATACCTTTTATTAATTTCAAAATAATGAAAAGAAACAGCTTTTATTATATTAATAAAATTATATTTTGAAATTTTATCGTTACAGTTATAATTTTAACATGAATCGGAGCTAAACCAGTTGAAGATCCTTTTATTTTAATAGGACAAATTTTTACCTTAATCTATTTCGTATACTTTATATTAAACTCAATTATTTATAAAATTTGAGACTGATGAATATTTAATTAATCAATGAGCTTGAAAAGCATATATTTTGAAAATATAAGAAAGAATTTAAATTTCTATTGATTTATACAAAATTTAATTAACTATATAATTAATACCATAAATAATAATCTTAATCTAAAATTTAGTATAAGTATATTTAAAGAAACAGGCAAAAAAACCTTTCAAGATAAATATATTAATTTATCATATCGATAACGAGGTAAAGTCCCTCGAACCCAAATTCATATAAAAGAAAAAAATAATAATTAAAAAAAAAATATAATAGAATAAAAATCTCCTCCTATAAAAATCAACCTTCTTAATATTCTTATAAAAATAATATTGGAATATTCAGCCATAAAAATAAAAGCAAATCCAAAACTTCTATATTCAACATTAAACCCTGAAACTAACTCTGATTCACCCTCAGAAAAATCAAAAGGAGTTCGATTAGTTTCAGCTAATCTTGAGATAAATCATATTATTCTAAGAGGAAAATTAAATATAACAAATCAAACATATTTTTGATAAAAAATAAAATCTATTAAATTCAAAGATATAATTAACACTAAAAATGATAATAAAATTAAAAATATTCTTACTTCATAAGAAATTACTTGAGCAACTGAACGAAGCCTTCCTAATAAAGAATAAATCGAATTTGAAGATCAACCCGATAATATAATTGTATACACACTAAAACTAGAAATTACAAAAAAAAACAATACAGAAAAATTAAACTTAAATAAATAACAATAAAAAGGTATTCTAATTCATAATATTAATGCTAAAATTAAATTAAAAACTGGTGATATAATATAAATTAAAATATTCGCCATATAAGGAAAAATTATTTCTTTTCTAAATAATTTAATTGCATCACTAAAAGGTTGTAAAATTCCTAAATAACCTACTTTATTAGGACCTTTTCGAATTTGAATATACCCTAATAACTTCCGTTCTAATAAAGTTAAAAAAGCTACTCTAACTAAAATACAAATAATTATTAAAATAAAAATTATCAAAATTAAAATTATATCAATTATTATTTGTATAAAATACTTAAAAAGATTCTAAATCTAATGCACTAATCTGCCAAAATAATAATTCTATTCATTTATAAAATTTTAAATCATAAACTTGGTCCTTTCGTACTAAAATTTATTAAATTATTAAAGATAAAAACCAACCTGGCTTACACCGGTTTAAACTCAGATCATGTAAAGTTTAAATGGTCGAACAGACCAAATATTTAAGCTTCTACACCTAAATTTAACTTTAATCCAACATCGAGGTCGCAATCTTTTCTTTCGATTTGAACTCTAAAAAAAAATAACGCTGTTATCCCTAAGGTAATTTATTCTTTTAATCATAAAAATGGATCAATTTTTCATAAATTAATGGTTAAAGTTAAAAAAGTTAATCTAATTTTTTAATCACCCCAATCAAATTTAATAAAAATTTTAAATTTTATAATTCTTTAAATTAAAAATCTTTTATAAATTAAACTCTATAGGGTCTTCTCGTCTTTTAAAAAAATTTAAGCTTTTTAACTTAAAAATAAAATTTTTAAATAATAAAATTTAGAAAGTTATCTTCTCATCAAACCATTCATACAAGCTTTCAATTAAAAAACTAATGATTATGCTACCTTTGCACAGTCAAAATACTGCGGCCCTTCAAATTTTATTCAGTGGGCAGGTCCTACTTTAAATTATAATCAAAAAGAGATGTTTTTATTAAACAGGTGAAAAATATTTTTGCCTAATTACTTAATTATACCTTTCGTAATTACTTATATTTTTACAAAATAATAAATACTAATTTTATCATTATTTCAATATAATTTTTATTATTAAATTTACTTTAATAAAAAAATTAAATTGATATATAAATATTTTTAATTGAATAACAAATTTTAACAAACTTCAAATAGTAAAAATTTCTAATTCTATAAATTATTAATTTATTATATTTAATTTTTATTTTATTTTTTTAATTTTTTAATATTTATAACTATATAGCTCTTTTAAATTCGAGATAAATATATAAATATTAAATTTTTAATAAACCCTGATACACAAGGTACACAATATTGTTTCTTTTATAAATTTATATAATTTTCCTTTTCAGTACTATTAATCTATCATAAAATAAAATTTTTCTTAATCTAATAAAAATACTAATTCTTTAATAAAATTATATATAATATATAATAATTTAAATTGAATTTTAAAATTTATTCAATTAATATATACATATATATATATATATATATATATATATATATATATATATATATATATATATATATATATATATATATATATATATATATATATATATATATATATATATATATATATATATATTAATTGAATAAATTTTAAAATTCAATTTAAATTATTAATTATCTTCTTAATGTAAATAAGATGCTTATTCAAGCTCTAAACTGACATTCTAGAATCACTTTCCAGTAAATCTACTATGTTACGACTTATTCCATATTAGATGAAAGCGACGGGCAATATGTGCATATTTTAGTTCTAAATCATTAAAAATAAAAATATTTAATTACAATCAAATCCAATTTCATAAAACTTTTAAAATATATAAATCCATAAATATAATTTAATGTAACCCATTTCTTCTTTAATATAAACTTCACCTTGATGTGATTTAAATTTTTAAAAAATATCTAAATATTAATTTCTAAAAAAATATTTAACAACGACGATATAAAAGTTTCTAATTAAAGTTATTCTAATCGTGGATTATCGTTTATAGAACAGGTTCCTCTGAAAAGTAAAAATACCGCCAAATCATTTAGCTTTAAAGAACTTAACTATTAATCACTTAACTTTATAATTTACTTAATTAATAATAGGGTATCTAATCCTAGTTTATTATAATAATTTCTTAACCTCATAAAAACATAATTAAAAATATAAATAAATTAAAATTTCACTTCAAAACTTAAAATTTCTTTTTTAATTTTTAATTCTATTAATTGAAGCTAATAAATATATATTATATTTTTTGTATAACCGCTGCTGCTGGCACAAAAATTGCAAATACTAAATCTTATCACTAATTCTAAATTTTTTTAATAATTAAAAATAAACACTACTAATTTATTAAATTTAAAACAATATTCATATAAATCTTGAATGAATATATATATCTAATACCATAATCAAATATCTAATTAACTAAAACCCAAAAAAGACTACATTTAGTTAAAATTTAGTTTAAACAAAAAAAAAATTAACTTAATTTAGAAATAATAATAATTAAATTAAATTTAAAAAATTAAATTATTGAAACTATAATTTTAAAAACTTTATGTTAACAAATCTTTGTAACTTCCTCCCGTCAAAAACGTCCCCTTAGATAATAACCAAACCTTAAACTTTTTAACTCTAAATTAAAAAATTTTCCCCCAAGGATTTACTTATACCCTTAAATTTAGTGCTACCCTACTCACTAAATCCAATACTAAACAATTCAAATTGTAACAATTCTTATTGCTGACTGTTATAGCTTTATTCAAATTTAATTTTAATAAAATAAATTTTGGAATAAACTGAAGCCTACCAAATATCAAAAATATTTTAAATTATCGGATTTAAAAAATTCTTGATGAATACAATAATTTTAAAAAAATAAATTATAATTTTAAAAACTTTATGTTAACAAATCTTTGTAACTTCCTCCCGTCAAAAACGTCCCCTTAGATAATAACCAAACCTTAAACTTTTTAACTCTAAATTGAAAAATTTTCCCCCAAGGATTTACAAGTTATACCCTCAAATTTAGTGCTACCCTACTCACTAAATCCAATACTAAACAATTTAAATTGTAACAATTCTTATTGCTGACTGTTATAGCTTTATTCAAATTTAATTTTAATAAAATAAATTTTGGAATAAACTGAAGCCTACCAAATATCAAAAATATTTTAAATTATCGGATTTAAAAAATTCTTGATAAATACAATAATTTTAAGAAAATAAATTATAATTTTATTATTAAATAAAATAATCAAAAATTAAATTTTTTAAATTCGAAATAAATTTAATTTTAAATTCATTAATTTTGTTCCCCCCAAAACTAAACATTTACAATTTTTGAAAAATATTTAAATTAATCTATTCTAAAAATTTTCAAAATTATATAAAAATCAAATTTATGAAAAATGAAAAAAAAATTCCTCCCCTAATCATCAAAATTTCCAAAAATCCATAAATTTTGAAAAATTTTTAACAATTTTTCACAAAATTTTTAAACGAAATAACTTTATTACACTAACAAATAATTTTTTCAAAAAAAATTGTTAGATGATTTCCATATCACAATTTTTTAAAATTATTTAAATTAAAATTTCTAACAAAAAAATATAGATTTTTTTTTTATGAGCGATTTCCTTTTAAGCATTTATATAAAATTTTCAAAAATTACTCGAATTTTATGAAAATCCTAAATTTTCATACATAATTTTTTTAACTATGTACTAATTAAACTTAAAATAATTATAATTTTAATCAAAATATTGACATAATAACTTTATTATACTAACAAATCATTTTTTTACCCTTTAATATCACTTTTTATCCAATAAATTAAAAATTATTCGAGACAACTAAAAAATAGACAAATTTAACCAAATATTAAAAAATTACATTTTTTTGTTAGATATTTTAATTTAATTTTTTTATGAAATCTTTATTAATTTTATTTTTCTAAATCTATTTTTCACGTAATTTTTAATAGATTTAGTTAAAATAAGAATAACTTCATTTTCATGATAAATACCATAATACTTTAGAAATAATATTTCTTAATGATAATTTAATTCATTAATACTTAGGTTTTTTTTTTTTTTTTTCATTAATTTTGAATTTTTCATTAAAAATTAACTTTATTAATAACTAATAATTTTTAATATATTATTAATAATTATAGATTTATTATAATTTAATTCTTATATAAATAAAATATTAATATTTTAATGTTAAATTAATTATTAATAATTTATACTCTTTATATATATATTATAAATATTATTAATATATAAAATATTTATTAATATAGAAATTCTCGAAATTCACCGTCGTTTTTATATACTGATTTACTTTATATATTCTTTCTCTTTTTTTCGGGAGTACTATTATATATTCCTTAAGATACCAATATTAAATCGGTTTTTATATATTTAAAGATGTTTATTTTAACTATTTAATTAAAATTAGCACCTAGAATATTACTAATAGTACTATCCAATGTAAGATATATTTCGCCCTTATATATAAATAATTATATATTAATAAGTAATTATTAATTATTAAATATTATAGATATATATAAATAAATTCTTTAATTAAAAAAGCATAGGGTCCAAGAGAAAAACCCTATTAAAAGACAAAATTTAAATTAATACTGCTAATAAAGTATCGATTTTAGGCCATTTTTTTTTGCCCAAATTTTGACCCAAAAAATGCAAAAAATTGCAAAATTTTGCATTTTTTTCGTTTTTTTTGAAATTTTTCAAAAAATTTGATCTTTAAAATTGACATTATTGTCTAAGAAACAATTATAACACTTGGATATAAAAACCAATGTATGAGGAAATTCCTATTAGGGCGCCTGAAGAAAGGATCATTTTGATGAGATGAAATATGTGCAACCCACCCCTAGTTCCATCCCCGAAATTTTTGAAAAAAATGCCAAATTTCACGAAATTTGATGAAATTTGGGAAAAATCTTCGGATTTCAAAATTTTACAGGGATCGATTATTTTTTATGTGAAAAAAGGATTTATCATAAAATTTCTTTTTCCAAACTATTTTGTTAGAAAAATCAACTTTTAGAAAAAATTCTTCTTCTAGTCTAACAGAAAATTTATTTTATAGAAAATTTAAACCTTTTCTGTGAAAATAAAATTGAAAGAATAATTTTTAATTACAAAATTTTTTGATTTTTAAATATAAATTCATTTATTCAAATTTTCGTAAATTGAATTCTATTGATCCCCCCCAATAGAATTCTGATACAAATTTATAAATAAGGTAATATTTAAAAATTTTTAAAATTTAAAAGTTAATTTCTTAGTTAATCAAAATCAAAAACTAATAATTTTAAAAACTTAAACGTTGATTGTTGGACTTAGCCTCAGGATTGGTTTAGAATATTGGAATTGATCCTGAAGTAGGACGACCAAAATCAATTCAAATTTATCGGATTTGGTGTTGATTGTTGGGCTTAGCCTCAGGATTGGTTTAGAATGTTGGAATTGATCCTGAAGAAGGACACCAAAATCAATTCAAATTTATCGGGTTTGGTGTTGATTGTTGGACTTAGCCTCAGGATTGGTTTAGAATGTTGGAATTGATCCTGAAGAAGGACACCAAAATCAATTCAAATTTATCGGGTTTGGTGTTGATTGTTGGACTTAGCCTCAGGATTGGTTTAGAATGTTGAAATTGATCCTGAAGTAGGACGACCAAAATCAATTCAAATTTATCGGATTTGGTATTGATTGTTGGACTTAGCCTCAGGATTGGTTTAGAATGTTGGAATTGATCCTGAAGTAGGACGACCAAAATCAATTCAAATTTATCGGGTTTGGTGTTGATTGTTGGACTTAGCCTCAGGATTGGTTTAGAATGTTGGAATTGATCCTGAAGTAGGACGACCAAAATCAATTCAAATTTATCGGGTTTGGTGTTGATTGTTGGACTTAGCCTCAGGATTGGTTTAGAATGTTGGAATTGATCCTGAAGTAGGACGACCAAAATCAATTCAAATTTATCGGATTTGGTGTTGATTGTTGGACTTAGCCTCAGGATTGGTTTAGAATGTTGGAATTGATCCTGAAGTAGGACGACCAAAATCAATTCAAATTTATCGGATTTGGTGTTGATTGTTGGACTTAGCCTCAGGATTGGTTTAGAATGTTGGAATTGATCCTGAAGTAGGACGACCAAAATCAATTCAAATTTATCGGGTTTGGTATTGATTGTTGGACTTAGCCTCAGGATTGGTTTAGAATGTTGGAATTGATCCTGAAGTAGGACGACCAAAATCAATTCAAATTTATCGGGTTTGGTGTTGATTGTTGGACTTAGCCTCAGGATTGGTTTAGAATGTTGGAATTAATCCTGAAGTAGGACGACCAAAATCAATTCAAATTTATCGGGTTTGGTGTTGATTGTTGGACTTAGCCTCAGGATTGGTTTAGAATGTTGGAATTGATCCTGAAGTAGGACGACCAAAATCAATTCAAATTTATCGGGTTTGGTGTTGATTGTTGGACTTAGCCTCAGGATTGGTTTAGAATGTTGGAATTGATCCTGAAGTAGGACACCAAAATCAATTCAAATTTATCGAATATATTTATATAAATAATCCTATTTTATAGGATTTTTTACTTTGTGAATTAATTTTTGTACACTTAAATTAATGAAAATTTAATAGTTTTTATTAAAGTTTAAAATATTAAATTTAAAATTTAACTTAATAAGTTAAATTTTTGATTGTTAATTTTTTTTTGTAATTATATTCAATAAAATTAAATTATTTCTTAAAGTTTCAAAAACTCTTGTACATCTTATACTAGAATATAAAGATAAGGATAAAATAGGAAATGAGTTCGGATAGAAATGAAATTTATCCCAAGATTTCTTGACTGCAACCTGTCTACGAATATGAGGTGGAACTATATGTGATAGCACCGGTAACCAAACTAAAGGAGTAGATCTAATAGTCCCACTAATAATTCTCATAGAAACATTAAGCTGTGCATCAATTTTATGAACATGAGCACTATTAAACCAAACAGAACAACAGTATTCAGCAGCAGAAAAAACCAAGGCCAAAGCTAGAATATAAAGATAAGCTAAAGAAGCTGATGGGTTCATACCCCATTTATAAAGGTATACCCCTTTTCTTTATAATTAAAACTATAAAATTAATATTTTTAATTTTAATAATAAGAGGAACTCTTATTTCTATTTCTGCTTATTCATGAATTAATATCTGGATTGGTTTAGAATTAAACCTCTTAGCTTTTATTCCTATTATAAACTTAGATAATTTTAAGTATTCTTCTGAATCCTCCTTGAAATATTTTTTAATTCCAAGTTTCTGCATCAATTTTTGTTTTATTTTCTTTTTTAAATTCATTAATTTTAATCAATTCTATCGAGCAATTAATACCTACTTCTATATTTTTGTTTAACAGAGCTATCCTTATAAAAATAGGAGCAGCCCCTTTCCACTTTTGATATCCAGAAGTCCTAGAAGGACTAAGATGAACTAATGCATTATTATTAATAACTTGACAAAAAATTGCTCCAATAATTTTAATAATATATAATTTTAAATTAAACCTATTCTTTATTTTGATTATTTTGATGTGTATAACCTTAGGGAGTGTAAAAACATGAAACCAAACCAGATTAAAAAAAATTCTTGCCTTATCTTCCATCAAACATATTGGTTGAATATTAAGAATAATAATATTAAATCAATCCTTATGAATATTATACTTTTTAATTTATACTTTTATTTCTTTAAATTTAATCCTAATTTTTAATAAATATAAAATCTTTAACATTAAAGATCTTATAAATAATATGAATTACAATAAAACTTTAAAATTCAATTTTTTTTTTTAATTTCTTTTCTCTAGGAGGAATCCCCCCTTTTTTAGGATTTTTTCCTAAGTGACTAATTCTAAAAACTTTAATTGAAAATCACTTTTATTTTCTATCTTTTATGATAATTTTTATTACTTTAATTTGTATATATATTTATATACGCTTAATACTTCAATCTTTAATAATAAAATTAAATGAAAATAAAAAATTTAATTATATTAACTCTCACTATGTAATTTTTTTAAATTGAGTGAATATTTACGGATTAATCATTTTTACTGTAATTTTTAGAATTTATTAAGGATTTAAGTTAAATAAACTAGTAACCTTCAAAGTTAAAAATAGAATTATTCTAAGCCTTAGAATAATATTCACCTATAAATTTGCAATTTATAATCATAATTGAATATAAGGCTTAATAAAGGAGAAAACTCATAATTAAATTTACAATTTAACGCTTTAATTCAGCCACTTTATCGAATGAATGATTATTTTCTACTAATCATCAAGATATTGGAACATTATACTTTTTATTTGGAATATGAGCAGGAATAGTAGGAACATCGTCAAGTATTTTAATTCGGTTAGAATTAGGGACTAGAGGAAGATTAATTGGAAACGACCAAATTTATAATATAATTGTTACAGCTCATGCTTTCATTATAATTTTCTTTATAGTAATACCTATTATAATTGGAGGTTTTTGAAATTGATTAGTTCCTATAATAATTGGAGCCCCTGATATAGCATTCCCACGATTAAATAATATAAGATTTTGACTTTTACCCCCTGCTTTAACTCTTTTAATTTTAAGAACAGTCGTAGAAATAGGAGCAGGAACAGGATGAACTGTTTACCCTCCTCTTTCTTCTAATTTAACACATAATGGGCCTTCAGTAGATTTAGTGATTTTTAGTTTACATTTAGCAGGAATTTCCTCAATTTTAGGTGCAGTAAATTTCATTTCAACTATTATAAATATACGTCCATTTGGTATAATACTTGATAAAACTCCTTTATTTGTATGATCTGTTCTTATTACAGCAATTCTTTTATTGTTATCACTTCCAGTTCTTGCAGGAGCAATTACTATACTATTAACTGACCGAAACTTCTTTTTTCTTCTTTTTTTGATCCAACCGGTGGGGGAGACCCAATTTTATACCAACATTTATTTTGATTTTTTGGTCATCCTGAAGTTTATATTTTAATTCTTCCAGGGTTTGGTATAATTTCCCATATTATTACACAAGAAAGAGGAAAAAAATTTGCCTTTGGTTCTTTAGGAATAATTTATGCTATATTAGCTATTGGACTTCTAGGATTTGTAGTATGAGCTCATCACATATTTACAGTGGGAATAGATGTTGATACTCGAGCTTATTTTACTTCAGCTACAATAATTATTGCAGTACCCACTGGAATTAAAATTTTTTCTTGATTAGCAACTTTACATGGAATACAATTTTACTATACACCTTCAATTTTATGAACCCTGGGATTTTTATTTTTATTTACAATTGGTGGATTAACAGGAGTAATTTTAGCTAACTCTTCCATAGATATTATTTTACATGACACCTATTATGTTGTAGCTCATTTTCATTACGTTTTATCTATAGGAGCTGTATTTGCCATTATAGCAGGATTTATCCATTGATTCCCTTTAATTACAGGATTCAATCTTAACAATAAATTATTACAAATCCAATTTTTAATTATATTTATTGGGGTAAACTTAACATTTTTTCCTCAACACTTCTTAGGACTAAGAGGGATACCTCGACGATACTCTGATTATCCTGATGCTTATTACAAATGAAATAAAATTTCTTCTATTGGATCTATAATTTCCTCTATTAGAATAATCTTTATAATCTTAATTATTTGAGAAAGATTTTATTCAATACGTTTAAGAAAGTTTAATTCTAATGTACCCTCTTTAATTGAATGACTTCAACTTTCTCCTCCTAATGAACATTCTTATTCAGAAGTACCAATCTTAGCTCAAAAATTCTAATATGGCAGATTAGTGCATTGGATTTAAACCCCAATTATAAAGATTTACC
This sequence comes from Harmonia axyridis, assembly GCF_914767665.1. Classification (NCBI taxonomy): domain Eukaryota; kingdom Metazoa; phylum Arthropoda; class Insecta; order Coleoptera; family Coccinellidae; genus Harmonia; species Harmonia axyridis. Next base: position 21,964,899 of record NC_059508.1, on the reverse strand, counting down.
TTTTTTTAGAAATAGCAACTTGAAAATCATATATATTTTTAGACAGAGCTTCGTATTTACTTGAACAATTAAGATTTTTTCATGATCACGCCCTTTTGATCTTAATAATAATCACTTGTATTGTAACATATACCATAATGAGACTAACATTAAATAATTATAACCATCGTTTTATATTAGAAGGACACAATTTGAACTATCATACCAGCATTAACTTTAATTTTTATTGCTTTTCCTTCTTTAAAATTAATTTACTTAATTGATGAAATCCGTAACCCTTTAGTTACTATTAAAACTATTGGTCATCAATGATATTGAACCTATGAATATACAGATTTTAAAAATCTTGAATTTGATTCATATTTAATTAATAATAATCAACTTTTTAATTTTCGATTACTAGAAGTTGATAATCGAACTATTTTACCATATCTTTCTCATATTCGAATTCTAACTTCATCTTCTGACGTAATTCATTCTTGAACAGTTCCTTCAACAGGAGTAAAAGTTGATGACTCCCCAGGGCGATTAAATCAACTTAGATTTAATTTAAATCGAACTGGAATTTTTTTTGGCCAATGTTCAGAAATTTGTGGAGCAAACCATAGATTTATACCTATTTCTATTGAAAGAATTTCTCCCCAAAATTTCATTAAATGGGTAGAAAATTTTTCATTAGATGACTGAAAGATAAGTATTGGTCTCTTAAACCACTTTATAGTAATTAACGACTACTTCTAATGAAAAATTTAGTTAACATATAACATTAGTTTGTCAAACTAAAATCATTCTTAGAATAATTTTTAATTCCTCAAACTATACCTATAGATTGGTTTTCCTTGTATATTTTTATAACACTTTTATTTATTATTTTAAACATTAAAATATTTTATTCTCATAAAAAATCTCCTTTAAAAAATTTTAAATTATTAAATAAAAAATTTTCTTGAAAATGATAATAAATCTTTTTTCTTCTTTTGATCCTTCATCTTATTTTATATTACCTTTAAATTGACTAAGAATAATTATTAGTTTTTTATTTATTCCTTCTATATTCTGACTAATTCCTAATCGATTTAACTTTTTAATTCAAAATATATTAATTACTCTACATAAAGAATTCAAAATCATTACAAAAAAAAATAACACTTTAATATTTATTGTATTGTTTTACTTCATTATAATTAATAACTTAATAGGGTTATTTCCTTACATTTTTACAGCCTCAAGTCATATAATTTTTACTCTATCCCTAGCTTTACCTTTATGGTTAAGATTTATATCAAATAGTTGAATTAGCCACACTTATCACTCATTTGCTCATCTAATGCCCCAAGGAACTCCTACTATTTTAATACCTTTTATAGTATGTATTGAAACAATTAGAAATATTATTCGTCCTGGAACTCTCGCTATTCGTTTATCAGCTAATATAATTGCAGGACACCTTTTATTAACTCTTTTAGGAAATACTGGTCCTATAGTAAATTTGCTTATTTTATTAATTATTATAATTCAGTTTATACTAATTTTATTAGAATCAGTAGTAGCTTCAATTCAATCTTATGTTTTTGCTATCCTTAGAACTCTTTATTCTAGAGAAAATAATTATGATAAAAAATCACTCATTTCATTTAGTAGATTATAGTCCTTGACCAATTTTAGGCGCTTTTAGAGCTATAACTGCTATAATAGGAATAATTAAATGATTCCATCTTTTTAACTCAAATTTATTTATATTAAGAAATTTAATTCTTTTACTAATTATATTTCAATGATGACGAGATGTAATTCGAGAAAGAACCTTTCAAGGAAACCACACTCTTTTAGTATCTTTTGGTTAACGATAAGGAATAATTTTATTTATTACCTCAGAGATTTTTTTCTTTATTAGTTTTTTTTGAAGATTTTATCATATAAGATTATCTCCTTCTATCGAATCAGGAATAACTTGACCTCCAAAAGGAATTAATACTTTTAATCCTAATGAAATCCCATTATTAAACACTATTATTCTATTAAGATCAGGCCTAAGTGTAACTTGAGCCCACCATAGATTAATAGAAAATAATTTTAATCAAACATTTCAAAGATTAATTATTACTGTTTTACTAGGAATATATTTTTCTTTACTACAAGGAATTGAATATTTAGAAGCCCCATTTTCTATAGCCGATTCAGTTTATGGAAGAACATTCTTTATAGCTACAGGATTCCATGGTTTACATGTAATTATTGGTTCTATTTTTTTTTTAGTATGTTCAACTCGATTAAACTTTAATCATTTTAGAAACAATCACCATTTTGGATTCGAAGCAGCAGCATGATATTGACATTTTGTAGACGTAGTATGACTATTCCTATATATATCTATTTATTGATGAGGTAGATATCTATATAGTATAAATATTACATTTGATTTCCAATCAAAAAATCTTTTAAAAGTATAGTTAATATTCTTAATTTAATCTTTAATTTTGATAATTTTTAGAATTATAATAATTTTAATAATTATTGCAAATTATATTTCAATAAAAACATTTAAAGATCGAGAAAAAAGTTCTCCCTTTGAATGCGGATTTGACCCTAAAAATTCTGCACGCCTACCATTCTCAATTCACTTTTTTTTAATCGCTTTAATCTTTTTAATTTTTGATGTAGAAATTACCCTTATTATCCCTTTTATTTACAGAATAAAATATTCTAATATTATAATTATTAGCATTATATTTTATATATTCATGGCAATCTTAATTTTAGGTTTATACCATGAATGAAAACAAGGAGCCTTAAACTGATCTTTATAGGATAATAGTTAAATTAACATTTAATTTGCATTTAAAAAATACTGTTTTTCAGTTTATCTTAAATAAGAAGCAAAATATTGCATTTAGTTTCGACCTAAAAATTTGAATTTAAATTCCTTATTTAATTGAAACCAAACTTGAGGTAAGTCACTGTTAATGATTCCAATGAGAAACTCTCCAATTAAAGAAATATAAATATTTAAGCTTCTAACTTGATATATAGCAATTTGTTAATATTTCTATTTATATAGTTTATCTAAAACATTATATTTTCATTATAAAAAAAGATTAATTCTTATAAATACTTAAAAAATATTTTAATTTACCTCAATATCTTCAATATTGCGCTCTATTAAGCTATTTAAGTAAAATATATAAATCAATAACAAAATAATCCAAATTAAAAATATTATTATATAAATCTTTAAACTATTTTCAAAAATATACTGAAATAAAACAGAATTTTTTTTAAAAAATTTAAATAAACCCTGGCTTCCTAAGAACTCTGATCAACCTTGATCTAAAACTTTATAATTTAGTATTCCTGAATTAATAAAAAAATAATTTATTCCAAAAGTTGAAATATAAGGCAAATTCCATATTAATACTAAAAAAATTAAAATTTTTATTAAATTAGAAAAAATTAAATTATAATTTAATTTTAATAAAGAAATCTCAAAACCTATAATTACCCCAATTATTACTATAATTAAAATTAAAATTTTCATAAAAAAAGGTAATACAACTAAATTAATATCCTTAAATATAAATCATATAAGAACCGTTCCTGAAAATAATACAATAATAAATATAAATCCTATTCTATAAACTATTTCATCTCTTAATTCTTCAGTTTTATTTATTCTAAACCCACAATAATCTGTAAATATTAAATAATTTAATAAACGCACTGTATAAGAAACTGTTAATGTTAAAGAAATTAATATAATTAAATAAATTAAAATATTTAATCTTAACATAGAATAAACCTCTATAATTAAATCTTTTGAGTGAAATCCAGAAAAAAAAGGAATCCCACATAATGATAGATTTCTTACATTAAAATATATTACAGTTATAGGAGTTTTATAAACTAAACCCCCTATAAAACGAATATCTTGACATTCTCCTATTAAATGAATAAAATTACCTGCACATATAAATAATAAAGCTTTAAATAAAGCATGAATTAATAAATGAAAAAAAGCTAATTCATATAAACGTAATCTTAAAATAGTAACTATTAAACCTAACTGACTTAAAGTTGATAAAGCAATAATTTTTTTTAAATCATATTCAAAATTAGCCGCTAAACCTGAAATTAATATTGTTATCAATCCAATGAATATTAACACAAAAGAATAATTTTCCAATAATAAATGAAATCGAATTAATAAATAAACCCCTGCTGTTACTAAAGTTGAAGAATGTACTAATGCTGAAACAGGAGTAGGAGCAGCTATAGCTGCTGGTAATCAAGCTGAAAAAGGAATTTGTGCACTTTTAGTTAAAGCAGCAATAATAATTAACAAACCTACAATTATTATTCTTTTATCTCTATAATACTAATCAATATATAATATAAAATTCCATCTTCCAAAATTTATTATCCAAGCAATAGAAATTATTAATATCGCGACTCCTACTCGATTAGATAAAGCTGTTTATATACCAGCTGAATAAGATTTTACATTTTGATAATAAATCACTAAACAATAAGAAACTAATCCTAACCCATCTCAACCCAATAAAATTGAAATTAAATTTGGACTTAAAATTATTAATAATATAGAAAGAACAAATATAAAAACTAATATGATAAAACGATTAATAGATAAATCCTTAGATATATAAGATTTTCTATAAAAAATTACTATTGTAGAAATAAATAAAACAAAAGAAACAAATAATAAGGATATTCAATCTAAAAGAATTAATATTTCTACTTCTATTGAATTTAAACTGAAAATTCTTCACTCAATAAAATAAACCTTTCCTGTATTAAGTAAAAATAATCTAAAACTAAAAAAAAAAAAAAAACCTAAGTATTAATCTAGAAAAAATTACACAAAAAGATATTACTTAAAGTTAAAGTAACTTCATTGACTCCACAAATCAATATTTTATATAAACTATTTAAGTATAAGAAAAATAAATCTCTTTTTAATAAAATTAAATTTAAAGGAACCCAATGCATTAATAATAAAATTAATTCTCGATAAGAAATTAATTCAAAAAAATATAATCTTCTGTAAAATTTTCCATGTTGACTAAAAGAATATAAATACAAACTATATGAAGCTCTCAAAAAAGTTATAATTATTAATATAAATATACAAATATGAGAATAATTAATTAAACTATTAATTAACAAGATTTCTCTTAACAAATTTAAAGAAGGAGGTGCAGCTATATTTCTAATTACTAACAAAAATCACCATAAAGATAAAAAAGGTACAATATTAATTAAACCTTAATTAATAAAAATGCTTCGACTAACAATACGTTCATAATTTATATTTACTAAAACAAATAATCCTGAAGAGCAACAACCATGAGCTAATATTATTATTAAAGATCCAGTAATTCCTCAAGAATTAAATGTTAATAAACCTGACAATAAAAGTCCTATATGAACAACTGAAGAATAAGCAATTAAAGATTTTATATCTCTTTGACGTAAACAACTTAAAGAAACTAAAATCCCTCCTACTAAAGATAAATTAATTTAAAAAAAATTAACCTTAACTCCTAAATATATAAATATAATTAAAAACCGAATAAGCCCGTATCTTCCTAACTTTAATATCACTCCTGCTAATATTATAGACCCAGCAACTGAAGCTTCTACATGTGCTTTAGGCAATCATAAATGAAATAAAACTATCGGTATTTTAACTAAAAATACTATTATTATTATAAAATATAAAATAAAACTAAATAAATTTACATTAATATAAGTCAAATCTAATGTTTTAAACTTTGAATAATAAATAAAAATAAATAATATTATTGGTAAAGAAGCTATAATTGTATGAAAAAATATATATATACCAGCTTGAATACGTTCAGGCTGATATCCTCAACCTAAAATTAAAATCAAAATTGGAATTAACCTAGCCTCAAAAAATATGTAAAATAAAAATATATTTATAGAAGTAAAAGTTAATAATAAAAAAAGCAATAATAATAATAATAAAATACTAAATAACTCACTAAAATCTTTTGAATTGAAAAGTTTTTCTCTAGCTATAAATATTAAAAAAGAAATTCAAAACCTTAATAATAACAAAAAATATGATAAAAAATCTATACCTATAAAAAAATTTAATGAACTAAAAAATAAAAAAGAAATTTTTGAAAAGAATCAAATTCTTATTAAAATTAAATAATTCTTAATTAATCAAAATTTATTTAAAAAACATAAAGGAATCATAAATACTAATATTATTACTATTATCATAAAATATTTAATGAATTAAAATAATCATTTCCATAAGAACGAATTATTGACACTAATAAAGATAATCCCAAAACTCTTTCACAAACACTTATAGTTAAAAAAACTACTACAAAATAAAATTCATAACTAAAATAAGATAAATAAAAATATATTATTATAAATAAAGTTAAAATTACTAATTCTAATCTAAGCAATGTTATTAATAAATGTTTTCGATTAATAAAAAAATTTAAAATTCTAAAAATAAACATACTTAAAAAAATTATTTCCATATTTTAATAATTTAATAAAAATACTGGTCTTGTAAACCAGCTTTAAGATTTAATCTTTTAAAATATCAGAGGAAAACAAATATATCTTTAATCTCCAAAATTAATATTTTTTATTAAACTACCCTCTGAAATCTTAATTTTAACATTTTTAACTTTTTTAGCAATTTTCCTTACCCACCCACTATCTTTAGGACTACTTATTTCAACTTATACTATTATAACTTGTATTATTATAGGATTAATAAGATCAAACTTTTGATTTTCATATATTTTAATATTAATTATAATTGGTGGTTTACTAATTTTATTTATTTATATAACAAGAACTGCCTCTAATGGAAAATTTAAATTTAATAAATATATTCTATTAATTATAATTAGTTTATTTATAATTACTTTATTTATAAATAATATAAATCTATATTTAATAAATCAAAATATTAATAATGAAATTTTACATAAAATAGATTCAATTAGAAATTTTTATTTAAATTTAAATAAATTTTTAAATTACCCAAATTCTAACATATTTTTAATTTTGATTTTTTATTTATTAATTTCAATAATTGCAGTTGTAAAAATTACTAAAGTAAAATTTGGACCGTTACGTCAATTTAAATATGAAAATACCAATACGAAAAATTAATTCTTTAACGAAAATTATTAACAATTCTTTAATCGACCTACCTACACCAAGACATATTTCATATTTATGAAATTTTGGATCTTTATTAGGCTTATGTTTAATAATACAAATTATTACAGGATTATTTTTATCTATACATTATTGTGCTAACGTAGATTTAGCTTTTAATAGAGTACCTCATATTTGTCGAGACGTAAATATAGGATGATTAATACGAACTATTCATGCAAATGGGGCCTCTTTATTTTTTATATGTTTATACTTACATATTAGGCGAGGCTTATATTTTGGTTCTTACAAACTTACAGAAACTTGAATGACAGGAACTACTATTTTGTTTATATCTATAGCTACAGCCTTTTTAGGTTATGTTCTTCCCTGAGGGCAAATATCTTTTTGAGGAGCAACTGTAATTACTAATTTAGTTTCTGCAATCCCTTACCTAGGAAATTCTATCGTTATTTGACTATGAGGAAGTTTTGCTGTTGACAATGCTACACTAAACCGATTTTATTCATTTCATTTTATCTTACCTTTTATTATTTCAGCTTTAATTATAATTCATTTAATATTTTTACATAACTCTGGCTCTAGTAATCCTTTAGGATCTAATTCTAATTTAGATAAAATTAGTTTTCATCCATATTTCTCCTTTAAAGATATTTTAGGTTCTCTCATTATAATATTTTTTATTTTAAATATTATTATTCTATATCCTTATATATTAAGAGATCCTGATAATTTTATTCCAGCTAATCCTCTTTCCACCCCTCCTCATATTCAACCAGAATGATATTTTTTATTTGCTTATGCAATTCTTCGTTCTATTCCCAATAAACTTGGGGGTGTAATTGCTTTAGTAATATCAATTGCAATTCTTTATTTTATACCTTTTATTAATTTCAAAATAATGAAAAGAAACAGCTTTTATTATATTAATAAAATTATATTTTGAAATTTTATCGTTACAGTTATAATTTTTACATGAATCGGAGCTAAACCAGTTGAAGATCCTTTTATTTTAATAGGACAAATTTTTACCTTAATCTATTTCGTATACTTTATATTAAACTCAATTATTTATAAAATTTGAGACTGATGAATATTTAATTAATCAATGAGCTTGAAAAGCATATATTTTGAAAATATGAGAAAGAATTTAAATTTCTATTGATTTATACAAAATTTAATTAACTATATAATTAATACCATAAATAATAATCTTAATCTAAAATTTAGTATAAGTATATTTGAAGAAACAGGCAAAAAAACCTTTCAAGATAAATATATTAATTTATCATATCGATAACGAGGTAAAGTCCCTCGAACCCAAATTCATATAAAAGAAAAAAATTATAATTTAAAAAAAAATATAATAGAATAAAAATCTCCTCCTATAAAAATCAACCTTCTTAATATTCTTATAAAAATAATATTGGAATATTCAGCCATAAAAATAAAAGCAAATCCAAAACTTCTATATTCAACATTAAACCCTGAAACTAACTCTGATTCACCCTCAGAAAAATCAAAAGGAGTTCGATTAGTTTCAGCTAATCTTGAGATAAATCATATTATTCTAAGAGGAAAATTAAATATAACAAATCAAACATATTTTTGATAAAAAATAAAATCTATTAAATTCAAAGATATAATTAACACTGAAAATGATAATAAAATTAAAAATATTCTTACTTCATAAGAAATTACTTGAGCAACTAAACGAAGCCTTCCTAATAAAGAATAAATCGAATTTGAAGATCAACCCGATAATATAATTGTATACACACTAAAACTAGAAATTACAAAAAAAAACAATACAGAAAAATTAAACTTAAATAAATAACAATAAAAAGGTATTCTAATTCATAATATTAATGCTAAAATTAAATTAAAAACTGGTGATATAATATAAATTAAAATATTCGCCATATAAGGAAAAATTATTTCTCTTCTAAATAATTTAATTGCATCACTAAAAGGTTGTAAAATTCCTAAATAACCTACTTCATTAGGACCTTTTCGAATTTGAATATACCCTAATAACTTCCGTTCTAATAAAGTTAAAAAAGCTACTCTAACTAAAATACAAATAATTATTAAAATAAAAATTATCAAAATTAAAATTATATCAATTATTATTTGTATAAAATACTTATAAAGATTCTAAATCTAATGCACTAATCTGCCAAAATAATAATTCTATTCATTTATAAAATTTTAAATCATAAACTTGGTCCTTTCGTACTAAAATTTATTAAATTATTAAAGATAAAAACCAACCTGGCTTACACCGGTTTAAACTCAGATCATGTAAAGTTTAAATGGTCGAACAGACCAAATATTTAAGCTTCTACACCTAAATTTAACTTTAATCCAACATCGAGGTCGCAATCTTTTCTTTCGATTTGAACTCTAAAAAAAAATAACGCTGTTATCCCTAAGGTAATTTATTCTTTTAATCATAAAAATGGATCAATTTTTCATAAATTAATGGTTAAAGTTAAAAAAGTTAATCTAATTTTTTTATCACCCCAATCAAATTTAATAAAAATTTTAAATTTTATAATTCTTTAAATTAAAAATCTTTTATAAATTAAACTCTATAGGGTCTTCTCGTCTTTTAAAAAAATTTAAGCTTTTTAACTTAAAAATAAAATTTTTAAATAATAAAATTTAGAAAGTTATCTTCTCATCAAACCATTCATACAAGCTTTCAATTAAAAAACTAATGATTATGCTACCTTTGCACAGTCAAAATACTGCGGCCCTTCAAATTTTATTCAGTGGGCAGGTCCTACTTTAAATTATAATCAAAAAGAGATGTTTTTATTAAACAGGTGAAAGATATTTTTGCCTAATTACTTAATTATACCTTTCGTAATTACTTATATTTTTACAAAATAATTAATACTAATTTTATCATTATTTCAATATAATTTTTATTATTAAATTTACTTTAATAAAAAAATTAAATCAATATATAAATATTTTTAATTAAATAACAAATTTTAACAAACTTCAAATAGTAAAAATTTCTAATTCTATAAATTATTAATTTAAAATATTTAATTATAATAATTTAATTTCAAGCTTATCCCTAAAACTATTAAAATAAAAATTCAAAAAATTAAAAATTAAATTTTTATAATTTTTATAATGAATTAAATTCTTTTCTTAAAAAACTAGATATATTTAAAAACGAATAACGTTTCACTACTATATAATTATTATAAATATTTATTAAACAATAATATTTATAACTATATAGCTCTTTTAAATTCGAGATAAATATATAAATATTAAATTTTTAATAAACCCTGATACACAAGGTACACAATATTGTTTCTTTTATAAATTTATATAATTTTCCTTTTCAGTACTATTAATCTATCATAAAATAAATTTTTTTTTAATCTAATAAAAATACTAATTCTTTAATAAAATTATATATATATATATATATATATATATATATATATATATATATATATATATATATATTAATTAAATAAATTTTAAAATTCAATTTAAATTATTAATTATCTTCTTAATGTAAATAAGATGCTTATTCAAGCTCTAAACTGACATTCTAGAATCACTTTCCAGTAAATCTACTATGTTACGACTTATTCCATATTAGATGAAAGCGACGGGCAATATGTGCATATTTTAGTACTAAATCATTAAAAATAAAAATATTTAATTACAATCAAATCCAATTTCATAAAACTTTTAAAATATATAAATCCATAAATATAATTTAATGTAACCCATTTCTACTTTAATATAAACTTCACCTTGATCTGATTTAAATTTTTAAAAAATATCTAAATATTAATTTCTAAAAAAATATTTAACAACGACGATATAAAATTTTCTAATTAAAGTTATTCTAATCGTGGATTATCGTTTATAGAACAGGTTCCTCTGAAAAGTAAAAATACCGCCAAATCATTTTGCTTCAAAGAACTTAACTATTAATCACTTAACTTTATAATTTACTTAATTAATAATAGGGTATCTAATCCTAGTTTATTATAATAATTTCTTAACCTCATAAAAACATAATTAAAAATATAAATAAATTAAAATTTCACCTTAAAACTTAAAATTTCTTTTTTAATTTTTAATTCTATTAATTGAAGCTAATAAATATATATTATATTTTTTGTATAACCGCTGCTGCTGGCACAAAAATTGCAAATACTAAATCTTATCACTAATTCTAAATTTTTTTAATAATTAAAAATAAACACTACTAATTTATTAAATTTAAAACAATATTCATATAAATCTTGAATGAATATATATATCTAATACCATAATCAAATATCTAATTAACTAAAACCCAAAAAAGACTACATTTAGTTAAAATTTAGTTTAAACAAAAAAAAAATTGACTTAATTTAGAAATAATAATAATTAAATTAAATTTAAAAAATTAAATTATTGAAACTATAATTTTAAAAACTTTATGTTAACAAATCTTTGTAACTTCCTCCCGTCAAAAACGTCCCCTTAGATAATAACCAAACCTTAAACTTTTTAACTCTAAATTAAAAAATTTTCCCCCAAGGATTTACAAGTTATACCCTTAAATTTAGTGCTACCCTACTCACTAAATCCAATACTAAACAATTTAAATTGTAACAATTCTTATTGCTGACTGTTATAGCTTTATTCAAATTTAATTTTAATAAAATAAATTTTGAAATAAACTGAAGCCTACCAAATATCAAAAATATTTTAAATTATCGGATTTAAAAAATTCTTGATAAATACAATAATTTTAAAAAAATAAATTATAATTTTAAAAACTTAATGTTAACAAGTCTTTGTAACTTCCTCCCGTCAAAAACGTCCCCTTAGATAATAACCAAACCTTAAACTTTTTAACTCTAAATTAAAAAATTTTCCCCCAAGGATTTACAAGTTATACCCTTAAATTTAGTGCTACCCTACTCACTAAATCCAATACTAAACAATTTAAATTGTAACAATTCTTATTGCTGACTGTTATAGCTCTATTCAAATTTAATTTTAATAAAATAAATTTTGGAATAAACTGAAGCCTACCAAATATCAAAAATATTTTAAATTATCGGAATCAAAAAATTCTTGATAAATACAATAATTTAAAAAAAATTAATTATAATTTTATTATTAAATAAAATAATCAAAAATTAAATTTTTTAAAATTCGAAATGAATTTAATTTTAAATTTATTAATTTTGTTCCCCCCAAAACTAAACATTTACAATTTTTGAAAAATATTTAAATTAATCTATTCTAAAAATTTTCAAAATTATATAAAAATCAAATTTATGAAAAATGAAAAAAAAAATTCCTCCCCTAATCATCAAAATTTGCAAAAATCCATAAATTTTGAAAAATTTTTAACAATTTTTCACAAAATTTTTAAACGAAATAACTTTATTACACTAACAAATAATTTTTTCAAAAAAAATTGTTAGATAATTTCCATATCACAATTTTTTAAAATTATTTAAATTAAAATTTCTAACAAAAAAATATAGATTTTTTTTTATGAGCGATTTCCTTTTAAGCATTTATATAAAATTTTCAAAAATTACTCGAATTTTATGAAAATCCTAAATTTTTATACATAATTTTTTTAACTATGTACTAATTAAACTTAAAATAATTATAATTTAAATCAAAATATTGACATAATAACTTTATTATACTAACAAATCATTTTTTTATCCTTTAAGATCACTTTTTATCCAATAAATTAAAAATTATTCGAGACAACTAAAAAATAGACAAATTTAACCAAATATTAAAAAATTACATTTTTTTGTTAGATATTTTAATTTAATTTTTTTATGAAATCTTTATTAATTTTATTTTTCTGAATCTATTTTTCACGTAATTTTTAATAGATTTAGTTAAAATAAGAATAACTTCATTTTCATGAAAAATACTTTAGAAATAATATTTCTTAATGATAATTTAATTCATTAATACTTAGGTTTTTTTTTTTTCATTAATTTTGAATTTTTCATTAAAAATTAACTTTATTAATAACTAATAATTTTTAATATATTATTAATGATTATAGATTAATTATAATTTAATTCTTATATAAATAAAATATTAATATTTTAATGTTAAATTAATTATTAATAATTTATACTCTTTATATATATATTATAAATATTATTAATATATAAAATATTTATTAATATAGAAATTCTCGAAATTCACCGTCGTTTTTATATACTGATTTACTTTATATATTCTTTTTTTTTTTTTCGGGAGTACTATTATATATCCCTTAAGATACCAATATTAAATCGGTTTTTATATATTTAAAGATGTTTATTTTAACTATTTAATTAAAATTAGCACCTAGAATATTACTAATAGTACTATCCAATGTAAGATATATTTCGCCCTTATATATAAATAATTATATATTAATAAGTAATTATTAATTATTAAATATTATAGTTATATATAAATAAATTCTTTAATTAAAAAAGCATAGGGTCCAAGAGAAAAACCCTATTAAAAGACAAAATTTAAATTAATACTGCTAATAAAGTATCGATTTTAGGCCATTTTTTTTTGCCCAAATTTTGACCCAAAAAATGCAAAAAATTGCAAAATTTTGCATTTTTTTCGTTTTTTTTTGAAATTTTTCAAAAAATTTTATCTTTAAAATTGACATTATTGTCTAAGAAACAATTATAACACTTGGATATAAAAACCAATGTATGAGGAAATTCCTATTAGGGCGCCTGAAGAAAGGATCATTTTGATGAGATGAAACATGTGCAACCCACCCCTAGTTCCATCCCCGAAATTTTTGAAAAAAATGCCAAATTTCACGAAATTTGATGAAATTTGGGAAAAATCTTCGGATTTCAAAATTTTACAGGGATCGATTATTTTTTATGTGAAAAAAGGATTTATCATAAAATTTCTTTTTCCAAACTATTTTGTTAGAAAAATCAACTTTTAGAAAAAATTCTTCTTCTAGTCTAACAGATAATTTATTTTATAGAAAATTTAAACCTTTTCTGTGAAAATAAAATTGAAAGAATAATTTTTAATTACAAAATTTTTTGATTTTTAAATATAAATTCATTTATTCAAATTTTCGTAAATTGAATTCTATTGATCCCCCCCAATAGAATTCTGATACAAATTTATAAATAAGGTAATATTTAAAAATTTTTAAAATTAAAAAGTTAATTTCTTAGTTAATCAAAATCAAAAACTAATAATTTTAAAAACTTGAACGTTGATTGTTGGACTTAGCCTCAGGATTGGTTTAGAATGTTGGAATTGATCCTGAAGTAGGACGACCAAAATCAATTCAAATTTATCGGGTTTGGTGTTTATTGTTGGACTTAGCCTCAGGATTGGTTTAGAATGTTGAAATTGATCCTGAAGTAGGACGATCAAATCAATTCAAATTTATCGGATTTGGTATTGATTGTTGGACTTAGCCTCAGGATTGGTTTAGAATGTTGAAATTGATCCTGAAGTAGGACGACCAAAATCAATTCAAATTTATCGGGTTTGGTGTTGATTGTTGGACTTAGCCTCAGGATTGGTTTAGAATGTTGGAATTGATCCTGAAGTAGGACGACCAAAATCAATTCAAATTTATCGGGTTTGGTGTTGATTGTTGGACTTAGCCTCAGGATTGGTTTAGAATGTTGAAATTGATCCTGAAGTAGGACGACCAAAATCAATTCAAATTTATCGGGTTTGGTGTTGATTGTTGGACTTAGCCTCAGGATTGGTTTAGAATGTTGAAATTGATCCTGAAGTAGGACGACCAAAATCAATTCAAATTTATCGGGTTTGGTGTTGATTGTTGGACTTAGCCTCAGGATTGGTTTAGAATGTTGGAATTGATCCTGAAGAAGGACACCAAAATCAATTCAAATTTATCGGGTTTGGTGTTGATTGTTGGACTTAGCCTCAGGATTGGTTTAGAATGTTGAAATTGATCCTGAAGTAGGACGACCAAAATCAATTCAAATTTATCGGATTTGGTATTGATTGTTGGACTTAGCCTCAGGATTGGTTTAGAATGTTGGAATTGATCCTGAAGTAGGACGACCAAAATCAATTCAAATTTATCGGGTTTGGTGTTGATTGTTGGACTTAGCCTCAGGATTGGTTTAGAATGTTGGAATTGATCCTGAAGTAGGACGACCAAAATCAATTCAAATTTATCGGGTTTGGTGTTGATTGTTGGACTTAGCCTCAGGATTGGTTTAGAATGTTGGAATTGATCCTGAAGTAGGACGACCAAAATCAATTCAAATTTATCGGATTTGGTGTTGATTGTTGGACTTAGCCTCAGGATTGGTTTAGAATGTTGGAATTGATCCTGAAGTAGGACGACCAAAATCAATTCAAATTTATCGGGTTTGGTGTTGATTGTTGGACTTAGCCTCAGGATTGGTTTAGAATGTTGGAATTGATCCTGAAGTAGGACGACCAAAATCAATTCAAATTTATCGGGTTTGGTGTTGATTGTTGGACTTAGCCTCAGGATTGGTTTAGAATGTTGGAATTGATCCTGAAGTAGGACGACCAAAATCAATTCAAATTTATCGGATTTGATATTGATTGTTGGACTTAGCCTCAGGATTGGTTTAGAATGTTGGAATTGATCCTGAAGTAGGACGACCAAAATCAATTCAAATTTATCGGGTTTGGTGTTGATTGTTGGACTTAGCCTCAGGATTGGTTTAGAATGTTGGAATTGATCCTGAAGTAGGACGACCAAAATCAATTCAAATTTATCGGGTTTGGTGTTGATTGTTGGACTTAGCCTCAGGATTGGTTTAGAATGTTGAAATTGATCCTGAAGTAGGACGACCAAAATCAATTCAAATTTATCGGATTTGGTGTTGATTGTTGGACTTAGCCTCAGGATTGGTTTAGAATGTTGGAATTGATCCTGAAGTAGGACGACCAAAATCAATTCAAATTTATCGGGTTTGGTGTTGATTGTTGGACTTAGCCTCAGGATTGGTTTAGAATGTTGGAATTGATCCTGAAGTAGGACGACCAAAATCAATTCAAATTTATCGGGTTTGGTGTTGATTGTTGGACTTAGCCTCAGGATTGGTTTAGAATGTTGGAATTGATCCTGAAGTAGGACGACCAAAATCAATTCAAATTTATCGGATTTGATATTGATTGTTGGACTTAGCCTCAGGATTGGTTTAGAATGTTGAAATTGATCCTGAAGTAGGACGACCAAAATCAACTCAAATTTATCGGGTTTGGTGTTGATTGTTGGACTTAGCCTCAGGATTGGTTTAGAATGTTGAAATTGATCCTGAAGTAGGACGACCAAAATCAATTCAAATTTATCGGGTTTGGTGTTGATTGTTGGACTTAGCCTCAGGATTGTTTCAGAATGTTGAAATTGATCCTGAAGTAGGACGACCAAAATCAATTCAAATTTATCGGGTTTGGTGTTGATTGTTGGACTTAGCCTCAGGATTGGTTTAGAATGTTGAAATTGATCCTGAAGCAGGGCGACCAAAATCAATTCAAATTTATCGGGTTTGGAGTTGATTGTTGGACTTAGCCTCAGGATTGTTTCAGAATGTTGAAATTGATCCTGAAGTAGGACGACCAAAATCAATTCAAATTTATCGGGTTTGGTGTTGATTGTTGGACTTAGCCTTAGGATTGGTTTAGAATGTTGCAATTGATCCTGAAGAAGGACACCAAAATCAATTCAAATTTATCGGGTTTGGTATTGATTGTTGGACTTAGCCTCAGGATTGGTTTAGAATGTTGAAATTGATCCTGAAGTAGGACGACCAAAATCAATTCAAATTTATCGGATTTGGTATTGATTGTTGGACTTAGCCTCAGGATTGGTTTAGAATGTTGGAATTGATCCTGAAGTAGGACGACCAAAATCAATTCAAATTTATCGGGTTTGGTGTTGATTGTTGGACTTAGCCTCAGGATTGGTTTAGAATGTTGGAATTGATCCTGAAGTAGGACGACCAAAATCAATTCAAATTTATCGGGTTTGGTGTTGATTGTTGGACTTAGCCTCAGGATTGGTTTAGAATGTTGGAATTGATCCTGAAGTAGGACGACCAAAATCAATTCAAATTTATCGGATTTGGTGTTGATTGTTGGACTTAGCCTCAGGATTGGTTTAGAATGTTGGAATTGATCCTGAAGAAGGACACCAAAATCAATTTAAATTTATCGGGTTTGGTGTTGATTGTTGGACTTAGCCTAAGGATTGGTTTAGAATGTTGAAATTGATCCTGAAGTAGGACGACCAAAATCAATTCAAATTTATCGGATTTGGTATTGATTGTTGGACTTAGCCTCAGGATTGGTTTAGAATGTTGGAATTGATCCTGAAGTAGGACGACCAAAATCAATTCAAATTTATCGGGTTTGGTGTTGATTGTTGGACTTAGCCTCAGGATTGGTTCAGAATATTGGAATTGATCCTGAAGTAGGACGACCAAAATCAATTCAAATTTATCGGGTTTGGTGTTGATTGTTGGACTTAGCCTCAGGATTGGTTTAGAATGTTGGAATTGATCCTGAAGTAGGACGACCAAAATCAATTCAAATTTATCGGATTTGGTGTTGATTGTTGGACTTAGCCTCAGGATTGGTTTAGAATGTTGGAATTGATCCTGAAGTAGGACGACCAAAATCAATTCAAATTTATCGGGTTTGGTATTTATTGTTGGACTTAGCCTCAGGATTGGTTTAGAATGTTGAAATTGATCCTGAAGTAGGACGACCAAAATCAATTCAAATTTATCGGGTTTGGTATTGATTGTTGGACTTAGCCTCAAGATTGGTTTAGAATATTGGAATTGATCCTGAAGTAGGACGACCAAAATCAATTCAAATTTATCGGGTTTGGTGTTGATTGTTGGACTTAGCCTCAGGATTGGTTTAGAATGTTGGAATTGATCCTGAAGTAGGACACCAAAATCAATTCAAATTTATCGAATATATTTATATAAATAATCCTATTTTATAGGATTTTTTACTTTGTGAATTAATTTTTGTACACTTAAATTAATGAAAATTTAATAGTTTTTATTAAAGTTTAAAATATTAAATTTAAAATTTAACTTAATAAGTTAAATTTTTAATTGTTAATTTTTTTTTGTAATTATATTCAATAAAATTAAAATATTTCTTAAAGTTTCAAAAACTACATCTTATACTAGAATATAAAGATAAGCTAAAGAAGCTGATGGGTTCATACCCCATTTATAAAGGTATACCCCTTTTCTTTATAATTAAAACTATAAAATTAATATTTTTAATTTTAATAATAAGAGGAACTCTTATTTCTATTTCTGCTTATTCATGAATTAATATCTTGGTTTAGAATTAAACCTCTTAGCTTTTATTCCTATTATAAACTTAGATAATTTTAAGTATTCTTCTGAATCCTCCTTGAAATATTTTTTAGTCCAAGTTTCTGCATCAATTCTAGTTTTATTTTCTTTTTTAAATTCATTTATTTTAATCAATTCTATCGAGCAATTAATACCTACTTCTATATTTTTGTTTAACAGAGCTATCCTTATAAAAATAGGAGC
Organism: Harmonia axyridis; assembly: GCF_914767665.1. Taxonomy (NCBI): domain Eukaryota; kingdom Metazoa; phylum Arthropoda; class Insecta; order Coleoptera; family Coccinellidae; genus Harmonia; species Harmonia axyridis. Next base: position 21,946,102 of record NC_059508.1, on the reverse strand, counting down.
AGCCCCTTTCCACTTTTGATATCCAGAAGTCCTAGAAGGACTAAGATGAACTAATGCATTATTATCAATAACTTGACAAAAAATTGCTCCAATAATTTTAATTATATATAATTTTAAATTAAACCTATTCTTTATTTTGATTATTTTGATGTGTATAACCTAAGGGAGTGTAAAAACATGAAACCAAACCAGATTAAAAAAAATTCTTGCCTTATCTTCCATCAACCATATTGGTTGAATATTAAGAATAATAATATTAAATCAATCCTTATGAATATTATACTTTTTAATTTATACTTTTATTTCTTTAAATTCAATCCTAATTTTTAATAAATATAAAATCTTTAACATTAAAGATCTTATAAATAATATGAATTACAATAAAACTTCAAAATTCTATTTTTTTTTAAATTTCTTTTCTCTAGGAGGAATCCCCCCTTTTTTAGGATTTTTTCCTAAGTGACTAATTCTAAAAGTTTTAATTGAAAATCACTTTTATTTTCTATCTTTTATGATAATTTTTATTACTTTAATTTGTATATATATTTATATACGCTTAATACTTCAATCTTTAATAATAAAATTAAATGAAAATAAAAAATTTAATTATACTAACTCTTACTATGTAATTTTTTTAAATTGAGTGAAAATTTACGGATTAATCATTTTTACTGTAATTTTTAGAATTTATTAAGGATTTAAGTTAAATAAACTAGTAACCTTCAAAGTTAAAAATAGAATTATTCTAAGCCTTAGAATAATATTCACCTATAAATTTGCAATTTATAATCATAATTGAATATAAGGCTTAATAAAGGAGAAAACTCATAATTAAATTTACAATTTAACGCTTTAATTCAGCCACTTTATCGAATAAATGATTATTTTCTACTAATCATAAAGATATTGGAACATTATACTTTTTATTTGGAATATGAGCAGGAATAGTAGGAACATCGTTAAGTATTTTAATTTTAGGTGCAGTAAATTTCATTTCAACTATTATAAATATACGTCCATTTGGTATAATACTTGATAAAACTCCTTTATTTGTATGATCTGTTCTTATTACAGCAATTCTTTTATTATTATCACTTCCAGTTCTTGCAGGAGCAATTACTATACTATTAACTGACCGAAACTTAAATTCTTCTTTTTTTGATCCAACCGGTGGGGGAGACCCAATTTTATACCAACATTTATTTTGATTTTTTGGTCATCCTGAAGTTTATATTTTAATTCTCCTAGGGTTTGGTATAATTTCCCATATTATTACACAAGAAAGAGGAAAAAAAATTGCCTTTGGTTCTTTAGGAATAATTTATGCTATATTAGCTATTGGACTTCTAGGATTTGTAGTATGAGCTCATCACATATTTACAGTGGGAATAGATGTTGATACTCGAGCTTATTTTACTTCAGCTACAATAATTATTGCAGTACCCACTGGAATTAAAATTTTTTCTTGATTAGCAACTTTACATGGAATACAATTTTACTATACACCTTCAATTTTATGAACCCTGGGATTTTTATTTTTATTTACAATTGGTGGATTAACAGGAGTAATTTTAGCTTACTCTTCCATAGATATTATTTTACATGACACCTATTATGTTGTAGCTCATTTTCATTACGTTTTATCTATAGGAGCTGTATTTGCCATTATAGCAGGATTTATCCATTGATTCCCTTTAATTACAGGATTCAATCTTAACAATAAATTATTACAAATCCAATTTTTAATTATATTTATTGGGGTAAACTTAACATTTTTTCCTCAACACTTCTTAGGACTAAGAGGGATACCTCGACGATACTCTGATTATCCTGATGCTTATTACAAATGAAATAAAATTTCTTCTATTGGATCTATAATTTCCTCTATTAGAATAATCTTTATAATCTTAATTATTTGAGAAAGATTTTATTCAATACGTTTAAGAAAGTTTAATTCTAATGTACCCTCTTTAATTGAATGACTTCAACTTTCTCCTCCTAATGAACATTCTTATTCAGAAGTACCAATCTTAGCTCAAAAATTCTAATATGGCAGATTAGTGCATTGGATTTAAACCCCAATTATAAAGATTTACCTTTTTTTAGAAATAGCGACTTGAAAATCATATATATTTTTAGACAGAGCTTCGTATTTACTTGAACAATTAAGATTTTTTCATGATCACGCCCTTTTGATCTTAATAATAATCACTTGTATTGTAACATATACCATAGTGAGACTAACATTAAATAATTATAACCATCGTTTTATATTAGAAGGACACAATATTGAAACAATTTGAACTATCATACCAGCATTAACTTTAATTTTTATTGCTTTTCCTTCTTTAAAATTAATTTACTTAATTGATGAAATCCGTAACCCTTTAGTTACTATTAAAACAATTGGTCATCAATGATATTGAACCTATGAATATACAGATTTTAAAAATCTTGAATTTGATTCATATTTAATTAATAATAATCAACTTTTTAATTTTCGATTACTAGAAGTTGAAAATCGAACTATTTTACCATATCTTTCTCATATTCGAATTCTAACTTCATCTTCTGACGTAATTCATTCTTGAACAGTTCCTTCAACAGGAGTAAAAGTTGATGCCTCCCCAGGGCGATTAAATCAACTTAGATTTAATTTAAATCGAACTGGAATTTTTTTTGGCCAATGTTCAGAAATTTGTGGAGCAAACCATAGATTTATACCTATTTCTATTGAAAGAATTTCTCCCCAAAATTTCATTAAATGGGTAGAAAATTTTTCATTAGATGACTGAAAGATAAGTATTGGTCTATTAAACCACTTTATAGTAATTAACGACTACTTCTAATGAAAAATTTAGTTAACCTATAACATTAGTTTGTCAAACTAAAATCATTCTTAGAATAATTTTCAATTCCTCAAACTATACCTATAGATTGGTTTTCCTTGTATATTTTTATAACACTTTTATTTATTATTTTGAACATTAAAATATTTTATTCTCATAAAAAATCTCCTTTAAAAAATTTTAAATTATTAAATAAAAAATTTTCTTGAAAATGATAATAAATCTTTTTTCTTCTTTTGATCCTTCATCTTATTTTATAATACCTTTAAATTGACTAAGAATAATTATTAGTTTTTTATTCATTCCTTCTATATTCTGACTAATTTCTAATCGATTTAACTTTTTAATTCAAAATATATTAATTACTCTACATAAAGAATTCAAAATCATTACAAAAAAAAATAACACTTTAATATTTATTCTATTGTTTTACTTCATTATAATTAATAACTTAATAGGGTTATTTCCTTACATTTTTACAGCCTCAAGTCATATAATTTTTACTCTATCCCTAGCTTTACCTTTATGGTTAAGATTTATATTAAATAGTTGAATTAGCCACACTTATCACTCATTTGCTCATCTAATGCCCCAAGGAACTCCTACTATTTTAATACCTTTTATAGTATGTATTGAAACAATTAGAAATATTATTTGTCCTGGAACTCTCGCTATTCGTTTATCAGCTAATATAATTGCAGGACACCTTTTATTAACTCTTTTAGGAAATACTGGTCCTATAGTAAATTTGCTTATTTTATTAATTATTATAATTCAATTTATACTAATTTTATCAGAATCAGCAGTAGCTTTAATTCAATCTTATGTTTTTGCTATCCTTAGAACTCTTTATTCTAGAGAAAATAATTATGATAAAAAATCACTCATTTCATTTAGTAGATTATAGTCCTTGACCAATTTTAGGCGCTTTCAGAGCTATAACTTCTATAATAGGAATAATTAAATGATTCCATCTTTTTAACTCAAATTTATTTATATTAAGAAATTTAATTCTTTTACTAATTATATTTCAATGATGACGAGATGTAATTCGAGAAAAAACCTTTCAAGGAAACCACACTCTTTTAGTATCTTTTGGTTTACGATGAGGAATAATTTTATTTATTACCTCAGAGATTTTTTTCTTTATTAGTTTTTTTTGAAGATTTTATCATATAAGATTATCTCCTTCTATCGAATTAGGAATAACTTGACCTCCAAAAGGAATTAATACCTTTAATCCTAATGAAATCCCATTATTAAACACTATTATTCTATTAAGATCAGGCCTAAGTGTAACTTGAGCCCACCATAGATTAATAGAAAATAATTTTAATCAAACATTTCAAAGATTAATTATTACTGTTTTACTAGGAATATATTTTTCTTTACTACAAGGAATTGAATATTTAGAAGCCCCATTTTCTATAGCCGATTCAGTTTATGGAAGAACATTCTTTATAGCTACAGGATTCCATGGTTTACATGTAATTATTGGTTCTATTTTTCTTTTAGTATGTTTAACTCGATTAAACTTTAATCATTTTAGAAACAATCACCATTTTGGATTCGAAGCAGCAGCATGATATTGACATTTTGTAGACGTAGTATGACTATTCCTATATATATCTATTTATTGATGAGGTAGATATCTATATAGTATAAATATTACATTTGATTTCCAATCAAAAAATCTTTTAAAAGTATAGTTAATATTCTTAATTTCATCTTTAATTTTGATAATTTTTAGAATTATAATAATTTTAATAATTATTGCAAATTATATTTCAATAAAAACATTTAAAGATCGAGAAAAAAGTTCTCCCTTTGAATGCGGATTTGACCCTAAAAATTCTGCACGCCTACCATTCTCAATTCACTTTTTTTTAATCGCTTTAATCTTTTTAATTTTTGATGTAGAAATTACCCTTATTATCCCTTTCATTTATAGAATAAAATATTCTAATATTATAATTATTAGCATTATATTTTTTATATTCATGGCAATCTTAATTTTAGGTTTATACCATGAATGAAAACAAGGAGCCTTAAACTGATCTTTATAGGATAATAGTTAAATTAACATTTAATTTGCATTTAAAAAATACTGTTTTTCAGTTTATCTTAAATAAGGAGCAAAATATTGCATTTAGTTTCGACCTAAAAATTTGAATTTAAATTCCTTATTTAATTGAAACCAAACTAGAGGTAAGTCACTGTTAATGATTCCAATGAGAAACTCTCCAATTAAAGAAATATAAAAATTTAAGCTTCTAACTTAATATATAGCAATTTGTTTATATTTCTATTTATATAGTTTATCTAAAACATTATATTTTCATTATAAAAAAAGATTAATTCTTATAAATACTTAAAAAATATTTTAATTTACCTCAATATCTTCAATATTGCGCTCTATTAAGCTATTTAAGTAGAATATATAAATCAATAACAAAATAATCCAAATTAAAAATATTATTATATAAATCTTTGAACTATTTTTAAAAATATACTGAAATAAAACAGAAATTTTTTAAAAAAATTTAAATAAACCCTGGCTTCCTAAGAACTCTGATCAACCTTGATCTAGAAATTTATAATTCAGTATTCCTGAATTAATAAAAAAATAATTTATTCCAAAAGTTGAAATATAAGGCAAATTCCATATTAATACTAAAAAAATTAAAATTTTTATTAAATTAGAAAAAATTAAATTATAATTTAATTTTAATAAAGAAATCTCAAAACCTATATTTACCCCAATTATTACTATAATTAAAATTAAAATTTTCATAAAAAAAGGTAATACAACTAAATTAATATCCTTAAATATAAATCATATAAGAACCGTTCCTGAAAATAATACAATAATAAATATAAATCCTATTCTATAAACTATTTCATCTCTTAATTCTTCAGTTCTATTTATTCTAAACCCACAATAATCTGTAAATATTAAATAATTTAATAAACGCACTGTATAAGAAACTGTTAATGTTAAAGAAATTAATATAATTAAATAAATTAAACTATTTAATCTTAACATAGAATAAACCTCTATAATTAAATCTTTTGAGTAAAATCCAGAAAAAAAAGGAATCCCACATAATGATTGATTTCTTACATTAAAATATATTACAGTTATAGGAGTTTTATAAACTAAACCGCCTATTAAATGAATAAAATTACCTGCACATATAAATAATAAAGCTTTAAATAAAGCATGAATTAATAAATGAAAAAAAGCTAATTCATATAAACCTAATCTTAAAATAGTAACTATTAAACCTAACTGACTTAAAGTTGATAAAGCAATAATTTTTTTTAAATCATATTCAAAATTAGCCGCTAAACCTGAAATTAATATTGTTATCAATCCAATGAATATTAACACAAAAGAATAATTTTCCAATAATAAATGAAATCGAATTAATAAATAAACCCCTGCTGTTACTAAAGTTGAAGAATGTACTAATGCTGAAACAGGAGTAGGAGCTGCTGGTAATCAAGCTTAAAAAGGAATTTGTGCACTTTTAGTTAAAGCAGCAATAATAATTAACAAACCTACAATTATTATTCTTTTATCTCTATAATAATAATCAATATATAATATAAAATTCCATCTTCCAAAATTTATTATCCAAGCAATAGAAATTATTAATATCGCGTCTCCTACTCGATTAGATAAAGCTGTTAATATACCAGCTGAATAAGATTTTACATTTTGATAATAAATCACTAAACAATAAGAAACTAATCCTAACCCATCTCAACCCAATAAAATTGAAATTAAATTTGGACTTAAAATTATTAATAATATAGAAAGAACAAATATAAAAACTAATATGATAAAACGATTAATAGATAAATCCTTAGATATATAAGATTTTCTATAAAAAATTACTATTGTAGAAATAAATAAAACAAAAGAAACAAATAATGAGGATATTCAATCTAAAAGAATTGATATTTCTACTTCTATTGAATTTAAACTAAAAATTCTTCACTCAATAAAATAAACCTTTCCTGTATTAAGTAAAAATAATCTAAAACTAAAAAAAAAAAAAAAATTTAAGTATTAATCTAGAAAAAATTACACAAAAAGATATTACTTAAAGTTAAAGTAACTTCATTGACTCCACAAATCAATATTTTATATAAACTATTCAAGTATAAGAAAAATAAATCTCTTTTTGATAAAATTAAATTTAAAGGAACCCAATGCATTAATAATAAAATTAATTCTCGATAAGAAATTAATTCAAAAAAATATAATCTTCTGTAAAATTTTCCATGTTGACTAAAAGAATATAAATACAAACTATATAAGCTCTCAAAAAAGTTATAATTATTAATATAAATATACAAATATGAGAATAATTAATTAAACTATTAATTAACAAGATTTCTCTTAACAAATTTAAAGAAGGAGGTGCAGCTATATTTCTAATTACTAACAAAAATCACCATAAAGATAAAAAAGGTACAATATTAATTAAACCTTTATTAATAAAAATGCTTCGACTAACAATACGTTCATAATTTATATTTACTAAAACAAATAATCCTGAAGAGCAACAACCATGAGCTAATATTATCATTAAAGATCCAGTAATTCCTCAAGAATTAAATGTTAATAAACCTGACAATAAAAGTCCTATATGAACAACTGAAGAATAAGCAATTAAAGATTTTATATCTCTTTGACGTAAACAACTTAAAGAAACTAAAATCCCTCCTATTAAAGATAAATTAATTAAAAAAAAATTAACCTTAACTCCTAAATATATAAATATAATTAAAAACCGAATAAGCCCGTATCTTCCTAACTTTAATATCACTCCTGCTAATATTATAGACCCAGCAACTGAAGCTTCTACATGTGCTTTAGGCAATCATAAATGAAATAAAAATATCGGTATTTTAACTAAAAATACTATCATTATTATAAAATATAAAATAAAACTAAATAAATTTACATAAATATAAGTCAAATCTAATGTTTTAAACTTTGAATAATAAATAAAAATAAATAATATTATTGGTAAAGAAGCTATAATTGTATAAAAAAATATATATATACCAGCTTGAATACGTTCAGGCTGATATCCTCAACCTAAAATTAAAATCAAAATTGGAATTAACCTAGCCTCAAAAAATATGTAAAATAAAAATATATTTATAGAAGTAAAAGTTAATAATAAAAAAAGCAATAATAATAATAATAAAATACTAAATAACTCACTAAAATCTTTTAAATTAAAAAGTTTTTCTCTAGCTATAAATATTAAAAAAGAAATTCAAAACCTTAATAATAACAAAAAATATGATAAAAAATCTATACCTATAAAAAAATTTAATGAACTAAAAAATAAAAAAGAAATTTTTGAAAAGAATCAAATTCTTATTAAAATTAAATAATTCTTAATTAATCAAAATTTATTTAAAAAACATAAAGGAATCATAAATACTAATATTATTACTATTATCATAAAATATTTAATGAATTAAAATAATCATTTCCATAAGAACGAATTATTGACACTAATAAAGATAATCCCAAAACTCTTTCACAAACACTTATAGTTAAAAAAACTACTACAAAATAAAATTCATAACTAAAATAAGATAAATAAAAATATATTATTATAAATAAAGTTAAAATTACTAATTCTAATCTAAGCAATGTTATTAATAAATGTTTTCGATTAATAAATAAATTTAAAATTCTAAAAATAAACATACTTAAAAAAATTATTTCCATATTTTAATAATTTAATAAAAATACTGGTCTTGTAAACCAGCTTTAAGATTTAATCTTTCAAAATATCAGAGGAAAACAAATATATCTTTAATCTCCAAAATTAATATTTTTTATTAAACTACCCTCTGAAATCTTAATTTTAACATTTTTAACTTTTTTAGCAATTTTCCTTACCCACCCACTATCTTTAGGACTACTTATTTTAACTTATACTATTATAACTTGTATTATTATAGGATTAATAAGATCAAACTTTTGATTTTCATATATTTTAATATTAATTATAATTGGTGGTTTACTAATTTTATTTATTTATATAACAAGAACTGCCTCTAATGAAAAATTCAAATTTAATAAATAAATTCTATTAATTATAATTAGTTTATTTATAATTACTATATTTATAAATAATATAAATCTATATTTAATAAATCAAAATATTAATAATGAAATTTCACATAAAATAGATTTAATTTCTTTATTTTTTATATGTTTATACTTACATATTAGGCGAGGCTTATATTTTGGTTCTTACAAACTTACAGAAACTTGAATGACAGGAACTACTATTTTGTTTATATCTATAGCTACAGCCTTTTAAGGTTATGTTCTTCCCTGAGGGCAAATATCTTTTTGAGGAGCAACTGTAATTACTAATTTAGTTTCTGCAATCCCTTACCTAGGAAATTCTATCGTTATTTGACTATGAGGAGGTTTTGCTGTTGACAATGCTACACTTAACCGATTTTATTCATTTCATTTTATCTTACCTTTTATTATTTCAGCTTTAATTATAATTCATTTAATATTTTTACATAACTCTGGCTCTAGTTATCCTTCAGGATCTAATTCTAATTTAGATAAAATTAGTTTTCATCCATATTTCTCCTTTAAAGATATTTTAGGTTTTCTCATTATAATATTTTTTATTTTAAATATTATTATTCTATATCCTTATATATTAAGAGATCCTGATAATTTTATTCCAGCTAATCCTCTTTCCACCCCTCCTCATATTCAACCAGAATGATATTTTTTATTTGCTTATGCAATTCTTCGTTCTATTCCCAATAAACTTGGGGGTGTAATTGCTTTAGTAATATCAATTGCAATTCTTTATTTTATACCTTTTATTAATTTCAAAATAATGAAAAGAAACAGCTTTTATTATATTAATAAAATTATATTTTGAAATTTTATCGTTACAGTTATAATTTTAACATGAATCGGAGCTAAACCAGTTGAAGATCCTTTCATTCTAATAGGACAAATTTTTACCTTAATCTATTTCGTATACTTTATATTAAACTCAATTATTTATAAAATTTGAGACTGATGAATATTTAATTAATCAATGAGCTTGAAAAGCATATATTTTGAAAATATAAGAAAGAATTCAAATTTCTATTGATTTATACAAAATTTAATTAACTATATAAGTAATACCATAAATAATAATCTTAATCTAAAATTTAGTATAAGTATATTCAAAGAAACAGGCAAAAAAACCTTTCAAGATAAATATATTAATTTATCATATCGATAACGAGGTAAAGTCCCTCGAACCCAAATTCATATAAAAGAAAAAAATAATAATTTAAAAAAAAATATAATAGAATAAAAATCTCCTCCTATAAAAATCAACCTTCTTAATATTCTTATAAAAATAATATTGGAATATTCAGCCATAAAAATAAAAGCAAATCCAAAACTTCTATATTCAACATTAAACCCTGAAACTAACTCTGATTCACCCTCAGAAAAATCAAAAGGAGTTCGATTAGTTTCAGCTAATCTTGAGATAAATCATATTATTCTAAGAGGAAAATTAAATATCACAAATCAAACATATTTTTGATAAAAGATAAAATCTATTAAATTCAAAGATATAATTAACACTAAAAATGATAATAAAATTAAAAATATTCTTACTTCATAAGAAATTACTTGAGCAACTGAACGAAGCCTTCCTAATAAAGAATAAATCGAATTTGAAGATCAACCCGATAATATAATTGTATACACACTAAAACTAGAAATTACAAAAAAAAACAATACAGAAAAATTAAACTTAAATAAATAACAATAAAAAGGTATTCTAATTCATAATATTAATGCTAAAATTAAATTAAAAACTGGTGATATAATATAAATTAAAATATTCGCCATATAAGGAAAAATTATTTCTTTTCTAAATAATTTAATTGCATCACTAAAAGGTTGTAAAATTCCTAAATAACCTACTTTATTAGGACCTTTTCGAATTTGAATATACCCTAATAACTTCCGTTCTAATAAAGTTAAAAAAGCTACTCTAACTAAAATACAAATAATTATTAAAATAAAAATTATCGAAATTGAAATTATATCAATTATTATTTGTATAAAATACTTATAAAGATTCTAAATCTAATGCACTAATCTGCCAAAATAATAATTCTATTCATTTATAAAATTTTAAATCATAAACTTGTTCCTTTCGTACTAAAATTTATTAAATTATTAAAGATAAAAACCAACCTGGCTTACACCGGTTTAAACTCAGATCATGTAAAGTTTAAATGGTCGAACAGACCAAATATTTAAGCTTCTACACCTAAATTTAACTTTAATCCAACATCGAGGTCGCAATCTTTTCTTTCGATTTGAACTCTAAAAAAAAATAACGCTGTTATCCCTAAGGTAATTTATTCTTTTAATCATAAAAATGGATCAATTTTTCATAAATTAATGGTTAAAGTTAAAAAAGTTAATCTAATTTTTTTATCACCCCAATCAAATTTAATAAAAATTTTAAATTTTATAATTCTTTAAATCAAAAATCTTTTATAAATTAAACTCTATAGGGTCTTCTCGTCTTTTAAAAAAATTTAAGCTTTTTAACTTAAAAATAAAATTTTTAAATAATAAAATTTAGAAAGTTATCTTCTCATCAAACCATTCATACAAGCTTTCAATTAAAAAACTAATGATTATGCTACCTTTGCACAGTCAAAATACTGCGGCCCTTCAAATTTTATTCAGTGGGCAGGTCCTACTTTAAATTATAATCAAAAAGAGATGTTTTTATTAAACAGGTGAAAGATATTTTTGCCTAATTACTTAATTATACCTTTCGTAATTACTTATATTTTTACAAAATAATTAATACTAATTTTATCATTATTTCAATATAATTTTACATTAAATTTACTTCAATAAAAAAATTAAATTAATATATAAATATTTTTAATTAAATAACAAATTTTAACAAACTTAAAATAGTAAAAATTTCTAGTTCTATAAATTATTAATTTATAATATTCAATTATAATAATTTAATTTTAAGCTTATCCCTAAAACTATTAAAATAAAAATTCAAAAAATTAAAAATTAAATTTTTATAATTTTTATAATGAATTAAATTCTTTCCTTAAAAAACTAGATATATTTAAAAACGAATAACGTTTCACTACTATATAATTATTATAAATATTCATTAAACAATAATATTTATAACTATATAGCTCTTTTAAATTCGAGATAAATATATAAATATTAAATTTTTAATAAACCCTGATACACAAGGTACACAATATTGTTTCTTTTATAAATTTATATAATTTTCCTTTTCAGTAGTATTAATCTATCATAAAATAAAATTTTTCTTATATATATATATATATATATATATATATATATATATATATATATATATATATATATATATATATATATATAAAGGCTGTAAGGCTGTAAGGAACTCCTCATTGTTGATCAGATAATCGCGAAGCAAGTGAAGAGTAAGCAGAGGAACATCTCAATATCATGGATAGATTATAGGAAGGCTTTCGATTCGGTGCCGCACTCCTGGCTTATAAGGGTACTAAGACTCAGTGGAATATCAGAGCCTATTGTTCGTCTGTTAGAATATCTGATGAAGTCATGGAGGACCACGTTACTGATAAAAAGCAAAAACGGTAATAAAAGATCGAAGATAATAAAAATCAAGCGAGGCATCTTCCAGGGGGATACGCTGAGCCCACTGTGGTTTTGCCTGGCCTTGAACCTTCTAAGTAGGCTGCTCAACAACAGTTCATATGGTTATCTCGTCGACAAAATAAGAAAAATTAAACTCAACCACCAGCTTTACATGGATGACCTGAAACTGTTCGCGGCCAACGAAGAACAAATGCGAAGACTCCTGGAAATAGTTTCTTCATTCAGTACAGCAATAGGAATGGAGATGGGCCTCGATAAATGCGCGATTGTGAATGTAAAAAGAGGTAAAATTGTGGATGGCGAACATATCGAGCTATGGGATGACTCTAGAATACCATACCTGAAACCGGAGGAATCGTACAAATACTTAGGAATTCAGCAAGCCCTAGATATAAAAACTGTCGAGGCGAAGAATTCCTTTAAGGAGAAGTATTTCGGTAGGCTGAGGAACATCTTGAAAGCCAAACTTAATTCTAAAGCCTTGTTCACGTCGATTAACACGTGGGCCCTGCCTTGTATTAGCTACTCTTTTGGGATTGTTCGGTGGACCGCTGCGGAGCTCAGGGCGGTGGATATACAGACTAGAAAGATGTTGACAAGATACGGGGTACATCACCCCCATTCGTCAGTGAATAGACTGTACCTGAAGAGACACGAGGGAGGTAGAGGACTACAAAATTTACTTATGACACATAATAATATGGTGTTAGATATGAGAAAGTACTTTCAGTCAAAAAACTCACCATTCTTCAGAGCATTGTGCCAGGCTGATGAGTCCACGGCTCTACGGCTAGCAAAACCCTCAATCCACCTAGAGGAAACGTCCATTGAGCAGCTCTCGGAGGAGTGGCATGGAAAAGCACTCCATGGAAGATACCCTGGAAATTTGAACTCAGATAATATCCTGAAAACTGAATCTCTCACTTACCTGACAGCTGGATATCTGTTTCCGGAGACCGAGGGAAGATTGGTAGCTATACAGGATCAGGTGGTGCCTACTCGAGCCTATATCAAACATATAACTGGTCAAGACATACTTACCGACTTATGCAGAAGGTGCTCCAAATCCTTAGAAACCATACAGCACATAACATCATCGTGTCCAATTCTGGCCCCTAGGGATTACATGGAGCGCCATAACGCCGTTGCAAAAATATACCACATGGAGATAGCTCGAGAAACCGGATTGTCACTGGATAGTCGAAGTGTTTATGAGTATGAGCCCAGAAGCGTGCTGGAGAACGAAGAATACAAACTCTACTGGGACACAACGATAATAACAGATAGGGCAATACCGCATAATAGGCCAGATCTAGTGCTCTTCAATAAGATCGAGAAGAGTGTACAGATTATCGATGTAGCAGTGCCTGCAGATGAGAATATTGGAAGATCCTACAGTGAGAAGCTTACTAAGTATCATGACCTCGCATTTGAAGTGAAGGAAATATATGGTCTGAAAAAAACATCAATACTCCCCCTGATTATATCAGTGAATGGCTTGGTCGAACAGCACATGATAGAGAATACTAGACGTTTGAAGTTGGATTCTAGCCTCATTAGTCGAGCTCAGAGGGAGGTTGTACTGGCCACAACCCGAGCAGTCCGGAAGTTCCTTACCAGCTCCTGAGGACACCTTGTCTGCAGTGTAGACCGGTGCTCCCAGCGAACCGACCCGTCTATCGGTGGATTGAAAAAAAAAAAAAAAAAAAAAAAAAAAAAAAAAAAAAAAAAAAAAAAAAAAAAAAAAAAAATATATATATATATATATATATATATATATATATATATATATATATATATATATATATATATATATATATATATATATATATATATATATATATATATATATATATATATATATATATATATATATATATGTCTGGTGTAGGAATACGAGATCCGTATACAGCCAAGTTATCAACGCTACGAGATCATGAGATCCGATGGCCGGATCTCGTAACGTATTTCGTTCATTTTCGGTATCCTGAGGTAGTATATATCATTCTGGCGAAGTTTGAGATGGAGCTCATAGCGGTCACTAATTACATGCAAATTGTACAAATGAAGTTCGGGAAAATTGGCGCTGGCATCGAAAATGTATATCGTCCTAGAGGTGTCGTGCGTACTTTGAGAGATCCTTGAATTGCAACACTGTGTGGATCTCGGAAAGTCGAAAGTCTTTATCAATTTGATGAATTAAATACATACCTATTATTCATGTCATGACTCGTGGTGATTTATCTAAGTGGAATGACGGGAAGGGTTTGGGAATGCATTTATTTCTCTTCCTGATACTCGAATTCCTGACAACGCTTGAAAGTCTAGCTAGGGCAGTTTGAACTGTTATTCCGATAAGTGTATAGGATGGTCTTTGTTGGAAATTTTCAACTTTTCAATTTAGGTGTTCGAATATACATAAGTAAAATGGAACAAAATGAATAAGAGCGAGTTTTATCTAATGAATAAATGATATTCATCGAAGTACTTCATATTTATGAGGAAAAAATTATCTCTTCTCCAATGCTATAAATGAAATCATTCGAGACGTACGTTTCCTTTCCTAATTTGATGTACTCGAGACAGAAAAATATTGAGTACTCGTACCTTTGCATAATGTTGTTCTAGGCTTTGATCATAAAATATTTATCGATAGAGCTCAAATTCAAGAGCCAATATGTTGAATTGATTTTATAAACCATAAATCAATTCATGGAAACTTTTGTAGTATCTTTTTGAAAATCTGTCAATAGATATTTCTTTGGAATTTTGTTATTGTCAATTTATAATTCTAAGAACGGATATCATTATGTCGGATCGCAGATCAATTAGTTTCAGGCTGAAAGTGATGTCGCTGAATAATTTAAAAAAAAAAATTGTTGGAGGAAAAGTTTCGTTACATTTTCCAAAGAAAAATTTTCTATGAAAATTGATATGTTACACCAGCCTACTGAATCGGATTTTGTATCCAACAATAAACAGAAGTACCTACTGAAGATTAATGTAGGGTGGAATGCAAAATATCATATCTGGGACACGTACCAAATGATTTCGAATTATACTAGGCGGATTGTAGGTATCATTGACAAGCTTCAATATTTTCTACAATTTCTCGTATATACCGAATATTCGTCTATGGCTTTTTTTGGAAAAACTTAGGTATTGTTGAATGTAATTTCCATTGCTTTGTTGTATTTGTCAATCAGTAATATGTAAGAGAAGAAGATTTCTTCTTATTGGGTATTCCCCGAAAACTCTCGTTTTCTTTTGAAAAATGAATTTTTTGCTAGAAGACTAATGATAATAAAACTTAATTCATTGCAAACATAGGTGCTAACTCTTTTTACTAAATGAAAACATTTCTAACCAGTAACTATGAATTTGAGGTCAATACTCCTATCTAAAACATCATTTTCAATTAGAACATCTTCTTCGAATTGCTTGAATTCCAATTTCAGAAAGAATCAAATCTTAAAATTTTTGTTGATTATTCTCACGAAAATGGATAAGTTCAGAGCCTTCGATGATGAGTACCGTTTTTTAAATTGTGATATAAAAGAGGCGAAGCTATTTTGTTACCATAATACAAGAGCGCTTACATATTTTTGCGATTTTATAACTGTTAGTTATTTAAAAGGTAGCACCTGCTTGTTATTTTTTCAGTGGGAACAAACATGAGGAAGGTATCCAATTATCTATAACAAATTATTTATTGAATGAACAATTTGAGTTTCAATGCGAATATTATTCTTTAACATGAAATAGCAGGATAAACTATAATAAATGAAAAGAAAATTGTTTAGTACATATGAATAATAAGTCGAATAAAATTATTGTCTATCAAAAAATACTACACCTACAACTCAATTTCGAAAATTTAAAATTAAAACCGATTTTTGCACCAAACGTCTCAAATTGAATCTGCTGATTGAAGAGACTTATATTGGAATCTACTAAGAATGAAGTAATAAGAAATATGCTTTTGCTTGTGTGTTTCTCACACCATTCCACTCTAAATCCCGTAGCTCTAAGCTGACATTAAATTCCACCTCAGATTCCACTAGTTAATATGCGAGTTTAACAAAAAGGTTTTTTATGATTCCAATTTATTTTCCATCAAATTGCACCGCACATTTGTGTTTTCTAGAATAGATCCTTTACGAAAAAGATTTTACACGAGAAATAAACCACAAAATTTCATTTAATATCAAGGAAATTTGATGTGGAAAGTTGACATAATATATAATAGGAATTCCTTCGGAATTCGAAAAATTCTTAAACGATTTTTTTCAGTAGTTTTTATGGTTTAAAGAATACTTTTAACAGATCATAGAAATTGATTAACGTGTCAGAGACATAAAGCAAAGTTGGTGTTTCATAAATGGGATACTCTAAATATGTAGAGTTCCATTTTAAAAACAAGAAACTGCGTTGAAAAGTTTTTCAACCTCAGAATTGCCGAAAAGTGTACCGTTATCGATTTTCTCAAAAATGTCATCTGTTTCAAAGATTGAGTAATTTGTCCCTATTACCCTATATATAAATATTTCTCGATGATTAAAAAGTAAAATAACTTATTTCCGCTTTATATTATATAAAGCGGAAATAAGTTATTTTACTTTTTAATCATCAAGATGAATTTCCGACAAGTAAAGACTGAGACAATCAAACACTAAATATTTCTCATTTATCTGCACATTTAACTCATTTTGTGTTCATCGTAGAATTGTAATCCAGTCAAATTTTCAAAATACCAACACTCCTCTATATCTCTGAATCGATATTTAATTTCTAATTAAGTGGGAACACCCTATATATAACTCAATTACAATAATACGAAGAATACAAAATGAATTGATCTCGAAATTGATGAAAAATATGTATATATGAGGTGTGCCATCAAAACGGTGTCCCATGTTGGAAACGGATAACAGACATTTTTTTTTGATTGGATAGATTTAAATATGTTTCATTTCTTTCGGGATCTAACTGATGAATTAGATTTCGAAATAAATGAAACATTTTTACACAAAATGTTGTGTCCATTGTATAATTTTAATCGAATCTTATGTAGGGTGTCCCATTTAAATAAGTCCAATTCCCGTCTATATTTCTAAAACGATTATTAATTTCTATGCTGTGTTATTCTTAAAACATTAACCATTAAAATTACTGGAATAACAGGAAATGAATTGAATCTCAAGATAAATGAAAAATATTTATATACGATATGTCCCATCAAAACAACGAAGTCAAAAAATCAATATCTTTGAAACAGAAAACATTTTTTAAAAAGCGATAACGGAATGCTTTTCGACAAATCTGCGGACAAAAAACTGCGTCGAAAAATATATGGTGTACCATTTGAGAAACATCAATTTTACTCTTTATTTTTTTAAACGGTAGGTAATTGATCAGTAATTTTTATGTTTCATATGATACTGATAACACATCATAATGTGTTATCAATATCATATGAAACATAAAAATTACTGAAGACAGTATTTTAGAATGTATTGAATATCTTGAATAGAAGATATATATATTGAAATATTTGAAACAGTAATTTTTCATGAATGTCTTGTAACTTGAGAACTGAGCAAGATATCTATGATCAGCTTTCTGATTTTGGATTATTTCGAAAGAAGAGCTCAGGAGTCCTTGAAGATTTTTTCATCTAGTCGTATGAGTCTCGAGATACGTTAAGTGAGCATCGAATTTGGCTCATCCTGTACATACAGAGTGTCCGGAAACTATTACGCCGAATTGAAAAAAAACAAACTTCTTTGAACAATTTCGTAAAATGTGGAATTAACGAATAAAAATCACATTCAATTTTTTATAATCTCTGCAACGAATGATTTTTGGGAAAAAAATGAAGTCTTCTTGATTTTTCAAGAGAAATGTTCTGTTTTGGCATCATAGTTTCGGGACACATTGTATATTAAAACCATCGTTGGTTTGGGTGATTAAATATGTTCCACTCGGAATGAAAAATTTTCCTTGTCTTCACGACTAATTGATAAAAATATTTTTTCACATTATCTTAAAAATATGTTTGTTTCACATATACCAAAAAGGGTTATTAACAATAAGTTTGAATTACGTCTTGAACATTTATTAGAATTCGAAGGTTATGTAATCGTAATAGAATATCAAACCATAATTATCATCCTGTGGCTTGAAAAATATTGCTTTTCAATATTTTCGTATTTGCCGGAGAATATCCTGCATCTTCGGAACAAAAAATAAACAAAACGTTTGATGGTTCGTTCGGAAGTAATGTTAAATGTATTGGTTCCTAAGAGCTATTCTGTTATTTCAAGCGATACTGAAAAATTGATGAACGCTCTGTATATGACCGTTTTAGAAAAAGAAACAAAAGTTAGAGTTATGCATAATATCGACGTTCCTTCATTCTACCACGAGGGCCCGTCATCTGGTGTCATCTGGAAGAGGAGACCGATATGCAGGGGGCACTTCAAGCGTTGACAGGTATAATTTGCCCAGACGAAGATAATTTTTAACGCATTCATATCAGTTTTCTAAACCAACACTGTATCGATATAAGTCTGTAAAATTTTTGTGTTCAACGCTGTCTTGACACATAATTTGAACTAAAAAGAAAATAGCTATGTTTAATCGAATTGCAGTAAATGTACTTTATGTTTTACGACCTCCTCATTTTTGAGCTAGTGGACCACATAATTTGATCCATTTGCGTTACGTAGTAGAATTCACTACACAACTCAAACTTCATTTAGTTACATATTTTTCGAAAAAGAATTCACTCTAAAGAACTTAAACTCTACCAATAGCCGTAACTGCTTTTTTTTATAAAGGGTGTTTCATTGGGCAACAGAAATATTTCACAGGTGCATAGGTGACACACACAACCAATGTAGACATGAATTACAAAGTAATCTTGAAATAATTAAGAATTCAATATTTTTCATGATTTATTGTTAGAAGTCATTTCAAACCATTTTCAGGTATCGAAGTTTAAAAACTTCACTTTTACGTTGAAAATTTTTGCAGTAAAACTGTCTGCGCTAAAATTTGAAGTACACCTCTCAGTTTAGTTTTTAGTGGTGTTTCCGAATATTGAAACAGATTTTCAAAATTCCGATCTACAGGGTGTTGTTACGAGGATTCAAACGATTCATAATTTTTTGTTAACCCAGACCTGGATTTTCGAGGCGGTTATTGCATGATACGTTTGGGCTCTCAATCAGGAATATATTTGCCAAATATGAAGAAAATATACCGGATGGTTCGTTCGATATGGCTTCAGAAAGAAACGGGTGAAATTCATAAAACACCCTGTATCTCGACTACGAAGACAGTAAGACCCAATAAATGGGGTATCCCCAGAACCGCCTTGGTGCCACCTATGCACCTGTGAAGTATTTCCGTTTTCCAATGAAACACCCTGTATAATGTGGAAGTCTTTTTGAATAACTCATTTGGACCAAACACATTGAATACCAGCTGAATATTTTTCTAAAAAGGCGTTGTTTGCAAACCAACTTGATTGACGTCAAGTAGTCATCAATGTTATAAACATATTCTTATGATTTCGAGGGAAATGATATCAACAACAGTACAATGTTGTGTTATATTTTGTTCATTATAGGCAGTCGTAGATTAATCGTTGTACTATATAAATGTTTGATAATGCATCATTATTGATATATTCGTGTGCTTACATAACTCGTGCTACGCACTCGTTTTCAACATACACACTCATATAATAATAATAATCCACGACTGCTTGATATTGAAGCTCTAATGCCAATAATTGTGGTTCATTTGCGTTGCGTAAGAATACTAATCAGGCAATTTATCACGAAATGAACGAATTCAGAAACAGACTCATGAATAACCAGCACTGCTTCTTATATACAGAGTGTAATTGAATGTCAATATCCATGGGGGTGATTTTGGTGCCCATTTTATGAAAAAAACTTCATATGAACATATGTCCTAACCTTTTCAGGGTGGTAAAGTTTTCGAAAATAATTCATTCATTTTTAATATCTCCAATAACACTTCCGATATTTCAATGAAAGTTGTCATTCATGTACTATGAATCAAGAGGCATTCTTTAATCTATCACCTTTTTTTTTATTTCCACCAGTGGGTAAATAGGCCGGAAATAGGCAGGTCAAATGACCTGCCTATTTCGGTAGACATTGATAGTATACCACATATTTCTCCTCAAATAAAAATTATTCTTGATATTCCCAATCATTTTTCACCAAAGTTGATAATCTAACTTTTTTCAATTCGATGCACGGTTTTCGTTAAAAAAATAAAAACTGTTTCTCTGCATGATCATAACAATATCGTTGATTTGACAATATCATCATACAGAGACATAAGTAGATTTTATTTTTTCAGACGAAACCCGTGCGTCATCCAAAAAAAATTCAAAAGATCAAATTTAAAATATCCGAAGTGGTATTGTACCTACATATTAAAAGTAAATGATTTATTTTTGAAAAATTCATCAAATACCAAGGCAATTTATTTTAATCAATATATTGTGGTAAGTGATAATATAACGGCATTTTATTTTTTCGAAAATACGCATTGCTGAATAATATTTCAACAAAAAACATGAGTGCTGGTGGCAACAAAAATCTGAGTTCAAGACAAGGATCTTTCACGAATGCTTCTCGTTAAAAACACATCATTTTGGTTTGTGTTTTTCATAATTTTTCACAGGAAAAATGAGATTCCGAAATAGTAATCGACAGGACTATTTCATGAAACCATAAATTCTTTTTATCAAAGGTATTTTGATTTTGGTGACAAGAGCTGTCGAGTTTTACAACGGGTAAACTCGAAAAAACTGATGAAAGATGATATCATACAGTTTTCCATCTAGGTAATTATTTGTAATTCAAAATCGAGCGTTTCAGATTGGTGGAAATCAAGAAGGGGAAAAGTGTAATTTCACAATATTCAATCAAAACAATGTACGGTACAATGTACAGTCTTAGATAAAACGATGTAAGTACTCTATGTATCTGTGTGAATATTGAAATATTCGTGTGTACTTACACAATAAAGTATATATAAAATTACATAATATGAACCCTTACTAAATAAATAGATCCTTTCCTTCAATCCCATAAGAACTACATATTACAATGTATCTAATTGCAGATTCAGCATTTCATCTTTATGAATAGCCCTTTGTTTCACTTGTTATTGAATTGTTATTCACCTAGGAATTTAGATGAGAAAATCTATAAAGGGGACTGAATCTGTGTACTCATTAAGAATTGATTGGTCATTCTTTAAGAATTGATTGTGTATCCATTAAGAAAAGATTGTCTCGCTTTGTATTCGAAATAAATCGTTTTGTTTTTAAAAACGAGGTTTTCCACCACAAAAACATAATTGGCGACGAGTTGATGGGATTGTGCCGTTCCTATTAGAGAAGAAAATTTGGTGACATTGATTGTGCCATTCTTTCCTGCCAGAAGAAGAAGTTCCTGCAGTGATCCAAGAATCCAACTCAATCAACATCGATCTTCCCAGGACGTCGGTTTCAACCGTTCAGCACAACCGGACAGAGAGTAGAAAACCACCCAGAAGCCCTGATCACCTGAGTAGCGCCCCGTGACGACTTCATAGAATACAATTTGGTGAGCAAAATCCTTTCCAATCCTTTCTTCCCAGTTTACTTATTCTGGACAAAAAGAGTCATCCTTTTTAATAGTTTTGTGTGTAAAACTGTATCATAGTTTTTCCTAGGTTTCTTTAAAAAACCGACATAAGAGTTTTCCCTAGGTTACTCATTTAAAAAAACCGATTACTATATTTTACTTTATTGCATTAATAATTAATCAAGATTACGTCAGTAAAGCATTTTAAAGGTAAAAAAGAGCGTAAAGAAAATAAAAATATGGCTCAAGAAAGAATAGATTTAACATTGCCAGAAAAATTTGGAATGTTATTACCTAGATTTTCAGGAAAAGAAAATGAGTTGCATTCGTTCTTACGTAGCGCAGAACAATTTTTATTCATGTTTACAAATGAAGCCCAAATAATTAAAGATTATTGTTTCGCAGTTGTAAAATCGAAACTTACTGATCGTGCATTAGCGGAGGTATCTACTTCTGATATACCTAACAATTGGGACGTTCTTAAACGATTCTTAAATACGAAATTCGGAGATCAAATAAATTTAGATGTATTAATTCATCAATTGCAATTTTTAGCAAAGAAGCCACATGAAGACATGTTAAATTTCATTGATAAAATAATATCGTTGAAAATTCGAATTAATTATAGAATAGATTCAGATCCTATGCCTGATCCAGAGAAATTAATTTATAAATCGAATATTTTAAAAATATGTAAAACAGTATTGATATCGAATTCCCCAATGGAATTACGAACTTATTTGATTACTAACAATGCATTTAACTTTGATAATACCGTAAACGCTGTAAAAGATTATTTATGTAATATGGCTCAGTATGAATTATTAGACAGAAGTCGAAATAAAAATCCTATACATAAAAATGTATCGAGAAATAATTATTCCGATCATCGCAATAATACAAACAAATACAATCATTTTTCAAATAATAATTACCGAACGCAGCATTATGAAACGCAGCATAGATTCCCTTCGAGACCGATACAATTTACGCAACGTCAAGTAAATACTCATTATCCTACGCAACGTGAAACGTTTGGTGTTCCAAGTACGTCGAGAAATCAAAACGTTTTTAAACCGAATCCAAATCAAAGAATAACTACCCCACCTGAAAGAATGTCAGTACAGACACGAGTTTATCCACAAAAAAGACCTAATTATTCAACCCAATATCAAAATAATCCCCAGAGAAAATTCTATAATAATAATGATCGAAGCCCTGATTTTCTCGTAGAAGAATTAACTCATATTGATATAAATCCTAATAAGAGAAATTCTTTCTCACAACCTTCTACATCGAAAAGTAATTTCTCAAATGAACGAAATTTTCAAGACCCTATTTTAGAAAACGAACTGACATAAATCATACGTTAGATGATACGAATCAAAATCCTATTGAAGTACCAGTAAACCCTAGTCATTTAGAAACTGAAAAAAGAGATTTATCACAAAAACAGAAACTGCGTATTGCAAGTAATTTTAAAAAATTAAATGAAAAAACTATTGACATTAATCATCCAAAACCAAAATTGTCGAAACCTATAGAAATAAATAATATTGAAAACGTAATTTTCAAATGCGATATAACTAATGATACGAATAATAATGAAACCAATGAAATTGAAAATAATGAAATCATGGAAGAAAAATTAGATAAACCCTCTGAATTATTAAATACTATTGAACAAAAAGATGATGATTTTTTGATTCATAAATTGATAAAAGATGTAAATGATCATAATTATACGGATATTTCCAGTGATCCAAAACGAAAATACTTTACAATGAAAATAGATAAAGAATTTTCGAATAATAGAAATTCCCATAAATTTCCCCATGATATTTATCGAAAAAGCAAATTTAAACGACCTCCCATACAATTTCAATCAAGTTACGTAGGTCACGAACCTTTCAATTACTCCTATTGTAATACAAACCCAACTGTTATCAAAGCACCGATTATTCGCAACCTTGATCCTATATTCAGAAGAAAGCAAGTATGCAATTCACAATTTTTCTCAACTAATAAAGAATGTGCTTACCCATTAAGTAGAATTATTATTGATCCAACTAGTGAATTAACATACCAAAACTTTTTAACTTTTAATAAAAATGATAATATCAAAAATTACGTGAATATTAGAGAAAAAGAAGGTAACTTATTTGAATCCCCTGAAAATTGCGCCCTAGCACATTGTGTATCACAAGATTTTAAAATGAATAAAGGAATAGCGTTAGAATTTAAAAATAAATATGGTGGAATAGGAAAACTGAAGAATCAAAATAAATTAGTTGGCGAAGTTGCCACAATCCGAGAAGATAATAGGAATATTTATTATTTAATTACTAAAAAATGTCATTATGAAAAACCTGAATATGAAACAGTTTTTCAGTCACTTTTAAATCTTAGAAAAATATGCGATGTTAATGACGATAGATTTTTAGCTTTACCACGAATTGCATGTGGATTAGATCGACTAGAATGGTCAATTATTTTAAAAATGTTAAAATATATCTTTGGTGAATCCAATATAAACGTGATTATTTACCATTTACCAACACATACAAATGAGAATTTAATTGAGTGTAATGGAATAGATGATGATCTTATTTCAATTGCAAATCAGATAACAGACGAAGAGTTAGATGAATGCTTAAATCTTTTAAACTCCGCAGACGAAAATAGTGAACAAGATGAAAATATAATTGACTTTGAAACTCAAAATGTTATTATTCATGACGATGTAACTATTCATAGCAATATTGAAAATCCAATTTTCGAAATACCTTATACAGAAAGAAGTATTAACTCATCTAATTTACAAATAATATTCAAAACTGCATCTAATTATAATGTTATAAAAATTAAATTATTCGGAGAAAAACTCAGATTTATTGTTTCCATAAATTCAATCGAAAGCGATTTATATAAATTTATTAAAGAATATATTAGACCAAAAAGTTCCTATACATTATTTTTTAAATCACCAGAATTAGAAAAACCGCTTATACGAATTTTGCAAGAGAAATTCGACTATAAGAGTTTTGATTTAAAAATTTCAAGAATTCTGTTAGAAGACGTTGAAGACATAGATGAAAGACAACTTAGAATCACTCAGTATCATGAAACTAAAACGATACATCGAGGATTAAGAGAAAATCTTATTAGTTTGAAACGGAAATTTTATTGGCCGAATATGAATAAAGATGTTCAAAATTATATAAATTCGTGTGAATATTGCCAGAAAAGCAAATATGAAAGAACTCCAATTCAATTACAATATAAACCTAATCCTGTTGGTTCTAAACCCTTTTCTCATCTTTATTGTGATACAATACGATTTGGTCAAACATACTGTTTAAGTATAATAGATTCATTTTCTAGATTTGGACAATGTTATCCATTACTTCAAAAGAACGGATTAGAAATTGTAGACAAATTAATAATTTATTTGAGCCATTATGGTATACCTAATAGAATAACATGTGACAACGGTATTGAATTTAAAAATAATGTTGTACAAGATCTTTGTAAAGTGCATAAAATCGAAATTCATTACATCACAAATTACAACCCAAATTCGAATGCTTTAGTGGAACGATTTCATTCAACACTTATAGAACAATTACGAACTATTGAAGGTAAAAACAGTACTTTTCAAAATAAATTAGCTCAAGCTTTATTAAGCTATAATAATTCAAATCACTCAAGTTTAGAAATGACCCCCATGCAAATTATTAAGGCAGACTTAAATTACTCATTACCTATTGAACGTACGCATAACGAACAAGTTCAAAATTATGTAGAAAATTATATTGAAAATTTGAATGACATCACGAAACAAATAGAAAAACAACGAGATAAACAATTAAATCGATTAGAAAAAACGAATTATAAGAGACGTGCGAAAGAAGATCACCCTCTTAATAAAAACCCGACTTATATCAAAGCCCCAATCACACGAAAACTTGATCCTGCATTCAAAAAGATAGATGCGAAAGAAATTGATTATCATCGTATTCAAGACGATAAAAATAAACATATTTATCATAAAAAAATATTGAAACAACGAAAAAAATAAGTTTTAACTTTTATTCGCAGATTCAAAAATGGACCAAACAAATGGTATACTACTTACTCTAATAATGATAATCCTATGGACAAAAATAAGTATCATAATAAACGCACTCGAAATCATTCCCTTAGAAAATAATATATTACCCGTTTTATTAGGAAAAGCCTATGTTACGAATAAGAATCTACAATTGATTTATCACATTGATTTAAATAGGATAGAGGAAATAATTTTCAAATATCAAAAGGAAATTGAAAATCTGAAAGACCAAAAATTAGGTTTTGCTCAGACAGCAAATTATAAATATTTACAACATTCAAATGATATAAACTTTAAAGCCCTTGAAGAGATTCTTAATAAGAGTATTAAAACTAAAAGAGGATTAGTTAATCTTGGTGGTAAAATTTCAAAAATATTATTCGGAACGTTAGATTCAGACGATGAAGAATTATATCGAAACTATTTTAATAGCATACAGAAAAATGAGAAAACGCTCATGAAAAATCAGAAGCAAATAGCTACTGTTGTAAACGATCTGAAAAATAAGTATATCACTAAATTCAAAAATATGAATGAAAATCTGAAACTATTACAAATTGTTCCAGAGTTACGTGAGGTAGAGCAAATGCATCTCATGACATTTGAAATTAAAGATATTAAAAATACCCTTGATGAAATTCAAACAGCAATAAGTTTTGCAAGATTACACCTTTTACACGAATCTATTTTACCTTATGCTAAATTTGTCGAATTAATCAAGAATGTCACAATAATACCTGTTCATCACCTTAAAGATTATTATCAATTATGTCATACTAAGATTATTTTTCAAAACAAAATATTACTCTTTTTGATTTCAATTCCCACTGTTTATCAGAAAGGCTATGATCTATACAAGTTTTACTTCCTACCTCAGAATAATTTAACCATTTCCCATACCAATCCCTATATGCTCTCTCAAGAAGAATTATTGGAATGGTCAACTTCAACAAATAATTGTCATCCCGTGGAAGAAGATTTCTTATGTGATCAAGAATCATTAAATAAACCCCCAGAATGTCTCAGGAACATATTGAAAAATCATACAGAAAATTGTCCTAGAATTAAAACTACTTCACATTCAGACATCAGATTGTTAGAAGATTCTATCGATAGACAACGTGAAAGTTCAAGAGAAATGCCCTCAACAAATTAAATATTATTTTACTCCTTCGATGGCACTCCTCCATTCAAAATGTGAAATAAGCAACCTACAGAAAGAGATTTTCCCTCTAACCACCATAAATGAAGAAAAATACATTATTCTACCCAAGCAGACCCATTTTATGAAGAATAATTCCAAAGAAGAAAATATCGAGAATGAAGATATTCCAGACATCGTCTTAGAAGACTTAGACCAGTGGAATCTTCAACCCATAGGAATAACTTTTACATTTATTTTAATAATATTTATAATAATAATTATTATTGCTTTTGCTTTTAGATATTTCAAAAGAAATGTATTTTTATCATCTTTATGAATAGCCCTTTGTTTCACTTGTTATTGAATTGTTATTCACCTAGGAATTTAGATAAGAAAATCTATAAAGGGGACTGAATCTGTGTACTCATTAAGAATTGATTGGTCATTCTTTAAGAATTGATTGTGTATCCATTAAGAAAAGATTGTCTCGCTTTGTATTCGAAATAAATCGTTTTGTTTTTAAAAACGAGGTTTTCCACCACAAAAACATAATTATATATTAACGATGCATTGATCCCATGTTTATATATATAGGAAAATACAATTATTTGTTCAAAGTGTTTTATCTTTTAATAAGTTACTCATGTTATTTCGATGAAATGTGTTACCTGATGAGCAAGTGGTGCACATCTTTCTTGAGATTTGATACCTACATTCTATTCTCTATATCGATGAAAGCAATATCACCTGCTTATATATATAAAACTTTGTAGTTAAATTTTTATAATCTCTAATCATCTATAGTATTTAGTCGAAGTATTAGGCAGAGATCAAAATATATGCAGAAACGAGTCATATTAAAATGATGTATTATATTATAGTATGATTCAAATGAATCGAAATATTTGCTCATATAACCTCCACTTTCAGGACATTAACACACAATATCAATATATATTATAGTTCGAAAACAATATTAATTTTAATATGAAGACAATAGGACATAAAACGTTCAACTTGGTGTTCATTGTCTTGGAACTTTATATTTTATAACAACAATGTCCTAGAAGTAGAGGTATATTTTGATTGGTTCTTCATGATACAGTTGGGGTAGAAAATATATCAAAACCAATTGAACCTGCTTTTGACAGCGAAACAATTTCCCTCGTCAATTTTTATACATGTTAAGAAAATAATACTGATAAATCCTTAATTTTATCAGAAAAAAGATTTACCTATATAATGTACGAGAATCAGACATAAAAAACATAAAGTGTTTCTCATTCTCGTTAATTTCTCTTGTATTTCATTTTTTCTTGGACTCTATATTCCATTTTTTTTTGTGCATTGCCTGAAATTTAGTCAATAGCATATAACACGTATTTCCACAAAACGTTTTCAATTATCACATAAATAAGAAAGCAATCAGAAATTATTGTTATTGTTTTACAGGATCAATAAAGTATGTTATGTTATGTTATTAAAATGAAATTTATCTTCTGAGGAATATTTCTGAATTATCGAAAAAATATGTTGATTAAAAACTCCTCTCTGAATATAATATTCTTGAGAGAATATGCATGAGTATTACTCAAGTAGAAATATAAGGACAATTTGAATTGTATCCTGGGTTGAGTGAATCCCATGCGGATAATTGGAATACTTGGTAACATCGACCAGCCGACCAAGATGCGAATCGCTAGTTAGAATAACGTGTTAAAATGAGAGAAAGTTTGGGATTCACCAATTTTTTTTTTCTTTGTTTCATTTCGTTAAATCTGAGTGAATTCTGAATTTCTTGATCGGTCAATTTGAGTAATCGAGTGATTTTTAACATAAGGGGGTTGTGTCAAGTAACCGTGCAAGTAACGGTGACTGTGTTAGCTTTTCATTAGAGAAACAATCTCATAATTTTCATACGACGACAAAAATTTTGTGAAAGAGTAACCAGTTCCTAGGCGAATCAGTTCAAAATCGAATCTGGTTCAGCGCTCGAGTCATTATTGTGCCCTTTCAAAAACCATTCACGAAAAACTCATTTGGTTAACCGGTAACGAAATTCAAAACAAACTTTTCTGTTGATACTGCCTGCTACATCTCAATCAAAAAGCCCTTTCGTTTCGACTGGATACGATAACTTGAAATTCCTTGTTTTACGAGTAAACATGAAATTTCCAAAAAACATATTCATCCGGCTATAAAATCTGAATTGTTCGTGAAACAAAATATTGTAAATACCTACTATGTACAGTGCTCAACGCAAATTCATAACAGTGTTAATAATGAGGTTAGGGAAAATCGTAAAATGATAAAGTATCTAGTGAACATGATCATTTTCCTATCGACACAAGAGCATTTAGGGGAATCAATGAAAGTGTTAATACTGGCATTCGAGGAAATTTGGAGGAGCTTGTTGAAGTCGCCATGACGTCAGACGAAGTTTTTAGAATATATTTCCGTTCCGTCTGTATTTTGCAAATTACATCGAAAACCTTTCAGAATGATTAAATTGATTCGGTGACCAAAATTTTGAGGCAAATAGCATTCATAACGAAATGGACAGGGTTTTTACTGGGAATTATGTATTCATTATTCATTAATAACTGATACTGTTGTAGATTATTATGTGTTTAATTTCCATAAAATGAATGTTTTGTTACTGAAATATATGTTTTTAGTTATGTTTAATATACGGCCTAATAAAAAGCGTCACTTCCACTTCTGATAATAACATTTTTAAATCTGATTGATAAGTGAGAGGAACTATTCGATCTATAATGTTCCTTAAAACTCAAAATAATGAATTTTCACCTTAATTCAATACTGAAATCCGATTCAAACCAAAATTATTGAATTAATCAAACTACAATTCAGTTATTGGCTAAACCCTACATATAAGTGTTGGCAAGAAATCGTGAAGGAAAAACTACTTTTAACAATTAATCTTCAAATTAATTTAAATGAGTATGACTACTTCAAACCTTATTCTAGCAAGGCACTCGAAATTTTGCAACAAGCTTGAAATGCTTATTTCTTATAATATATGCGTAAAAATGCAACCCGTTCGAAAGATCAATTACCGAAATTTTCATTATGGCATCTTCCATATTTTTCTTGAATTATCCTTGGTCTATATTTGATTATACTGATGATATGATCAGCTTTATATTTCGCACAGTTCCAGGTTGTGTTTTAGTTGAAGCCTCTGAAAACTCGATCCTATCGGTTCTGTGGTATCGGAGATATTTGATAGTCGCCTTTCGATATCCTTTTCAATTGCTCTATGGTTCTGGTTCACTGAGGACCATGAAATTTCACGGAAGGCTTCATTCAAATTGTCGTATTTCAAGGGAGTGCGTAATTTCATTCAAGTCAAACTCATAGTTTTGAAATAAATAGAAACTCAACATTTCTAAAAGACATATTCACTAAAATCTTGGTCAGATTTTACCAGTTAACGAACTTCGCGATACGAAACCACCCAAGAACACCGTCCTTCATCTCGAATGTTTCGTGTATACGAACACGCAAACAGATTTACATTTGAAGACGAATTCATCAACAGGGAGTCAAAACTTAAATTTCGACCACTCAAAAATCGGTGAGATTAGGACAGAGTTTAGCCCTAAAAATGATGAAATAGGAACACCTGCTACAATGATCGACTCTGGCGTTGGCATAAATACATATTCCAAGTACACGACATGTTCTGCATCTTGCGAGATCCGACGACTATGCGATTTCGACCCTTATTGATATACAAAGATTTTGATACTTATCTCGCATCTTACGAGATCCGTCTTAGTGGCAACGTTGAACGGATCTCATTGCCACGCGGTATACAATGTATATAGGGTATATAGGAAAGGATCTCGGATTGTTGGTTTATAAGACATGGACCTCGTAGCGTTGAAATTTTACAGGGATCTCGTAATCACATTTTCGAAGTATATATATATATATATATATATATATATATATATATATATATATATATATATATATATATATATATATATATTAATTAAATAAATTTTAAAATTCAATTTAAATTATTAATTATCTTCTTAATGTAAATAAGATGCTTATTCAAGCTCTAAACTGACATTCTAGAATCACTTTCCAGTAAATCTACTATGTTACGACTTATTCCATATTAGATGAAAGCGACGGGCAATATGTGCATATTATCGGATTTAAAAAATTCTTGATAAATACAATAATTTAAAAAAAATAAATTATAATTTTAAAAACTTTATGTTAACAAATCTTTGTAACTTCCTCCCGTCAAAAACGTCCCCTTAGATAATAACCAAACCTTAAACTTTTTAACTCTAAATTAAAAAATTTTCCCCCAAGGATTTACAAGTTATACCCTTAAATTTAGTGCTACCCTACTCACTAAATCCAATACTAAACAATTTAAATTGTAACAATTCTTATTGCTGACTGTTATAGCTTTATTCAAATTTAATTTTAATAAAATAAATTTTGAAATAAACTGAAACCTACCAAATATCAAAAATATTTTAAATTATCGGATTTAAAAAATTCTTGATAAATACAATAATTTTAAAAAAATAAATTATAATTTTAAAAACTTTATGTTAACAAATCTTTGTAACTTCCTCCCGTCAAAAACGTCCCCTTAGATAATAACCAAACCTTAAACTTTTTAACTCTAAATTAAAAAATTTTCCCCCAAGGATTTACAAGTTATACCCTTAAATTTAGTGCTACCCTACTCACTAAATCCAATACTAAACAATTTAAATTGTAACAATTCTTATTGCTGACTGTTATAGCTTTATTCAAATTCAATTTTAATAAAATAAATTTTGGAATAAACTGAAGCCTACCAAATATCAAAAATATTTCAAATTATCGGATTTAAAAAATTCTTGATAAATACAATAATTTTAAAAAAATAAATTATAATTTTATTATTAAATAAAATAATCAAAAATTAAATTTTTTAAAATTCGAAATAAATTTAATTTTAAATTTATTAATTTTGTTCCCCCCAAAACTAAACATTTACAATTTTTGAAAAATATTTAAATTAATCTATTCTAAAAATTTTCAAAATTATATAAAAATCAAATTTATGAAAAATGAAAAAAAAAATTCCTCCCCTAATCATCAAAATTTTCAAAAATCCATAAATTTTGAAAAATTTTTAACAATTTTTCACAAAATTTTCAAACGAAATAACTTTATTACACTAACAAATAATTTTTTCAAAAAAAATTGTTAGATAATTTCCATATCACAATTTTTTAAAATTATTTAAATTAAAATTCCTAACAAAAAAATATAGATTTTTTTTTTATGAGCGATTTCCTTTTGAGCATTTATATAAAATTTTCAAAAATTACTCGAATTTTATGAAAATCCTAAATTTTTATACATAATTTTTTTAACTATGTACTAATTAAACTTAAAATAATTATAATTTTAATCAAAATATTGACATAATAACTTTATTATACTAACAAATCATTTTTTTACCCTTTAAGATCACTTTTTATCCAATAAATTAAAAATTATTCGAGACAACTAAAAAATAGACAAATTCAACCAAATATTAAAAAATTACATTTTTTTGTTAGATATTTTAATTTAATTTTTTTATGAAATCTTTATTAATTTTATTTTTCTAAATCTATTTTTCACGTAATTTTTAATAGATTTAGTTAAAATAAGAATAACTTCATTTTCATGATAAATACCATAATACTTTAGAAATAATATTTCTTAATGATAATTTAATTCATTAATACTTAGGTTTTGTTTTTTTTTTTCATTAATTTTGAATTTTTCATTAAAAATTAACTTTATTAATAACTAATAATTTTTAATATATTATTAATAATTATAGATTGATTATAATTTAATTCTTATATAAATAAAATATTAATATTTTAATGTTAAATTAATCATTAATAATTTATACTCTTTATATATATATTATAAATATTATTAATATATAAAATATTTATTAATATAGAAATTCTCGAAATTCACCGTCGTTTTTATATACTGATTTACTTTATATATTCTTTCTCTTTTTTTCGGGAGTACTATTATATATCCCTTAAGATACCAATATTAAATCGGTTTTTATATATTTAAAGATGTTTATTTTAACTATTTAATTAAAATTAGCACCTAGAATATTACTAATGGTACTATCCAATGTAAGATATATTTCGCCCTTATATATAAATAATTATATATTAATAAGTAATTATTAATTATTAAATATTATAGATATATATATAAATAAATTCTTTAATTAAAAAAGCATAGGGTCCAAGAGAAAAACCCTATTAAAAGACAAAATTTAAATTAATACTGCTAATAAAGTATCGATTTTAGGCCATTTTTTTTTGCCCAAATTTTGACACAAAAAATGCAAAAAATTGCAAAATTTTGCATTTTTTTCGTTTTTTTTTGAAATTTTTCAAAAAATTTGATCTTTAAAATTGACATTATTGTCTAAGAAACAATTATAGCACTTGGATATAAAAACCAATTTATGAGGAAATTCCTATTAGGGCGCCTGAAGAAAGGATCATTTTGATGAGATGAAACATGTGCAACCCACCCCTAGTTCCATCCCCGAAATTTTTGAAAAAAATGCCAAATTTCACGAAATTTGATGAAATTTGGGAAAATCTTCGGATTTCAAAATTTTACAGGGATCGATTATTTTTTATGTGAAAAAAGGATTTATCATAAAATTTCTTTTTCCAAACTATTTTGTTAGAAAAATCAACTTTTAGAAAAAATTCTTCTTCTAGTCTAACAGAAAATTTATTTTATAGAAAATTTAAACCTTTTCTGTGAAAATAAAATTGAAAGAATAATTTTTAATTACAAAATTTTTTGATTTTAAATATAAATTCATTTATTCAAATTTTCGTAAATTGAATTCTATTGATCCCCCCCAATAGAATTCTGATACAAATTTATAAATAAGGTAATATTTGAAAATTTTTAAAATTTAAAAGTTAATTTCTTAGTTAATAAAAATCAAAAACTAATAATTTTAAAAACTTAAACGTTGATTGTTGGACTTAGCCTCAGGATTGGTTTAGAATGTTGAAATTGATCCTGAAGTAGGACGACCAAAATCAATTCAAATTTATCGGGTTTGGTGTTGATTGTTGGACTTAGCGTCAGGATTGGTTTAGAATGTTGGAATTGATCCTGAAGAAGGACACCAAAATCAATTCAAATTTATCGGGTTTGGTGTTGATTGTTGGACTTAGCCTCAGGATTGGTTTAGAATGTTGAAATTGATCCTGAAGTAGGACGACCAAAATCAATTCAAATTTATCGGATTTGGTATTGATTGTTGGACTTAGCCTCAGGATTGGTTTAGAATGTTGGAATTGATCCTGAAGTAGGACGACCAAAATCAATTCAAATTTATCGGGTTTGGTGTTGATTGTTGGACTTAGCCTCAGGATTGGTTTAGAATGTTGGAATTGATCCTGAAGTAGGACGACCAAAATCAATTCAAATTTATCGGGTTTGGTGTTGATTGTTGGACTTAGCCTCAGGATTGGTTTAGAATGTTGGAATTGATCCTGAAGTAGGACGACCAAAATCAATTCAAATTTATCGGATTTGGTGTTGATTGTTGGACTTAGCCTCAGGATTGGTTTAGAATGTTGGAATTGATCCTGAAGAAGGACACCAAAATCAATTCAAATTTATCGGGTTTGGTGTTGATTGTTGGACTTAGCCTCAGGATTGGTTTAGAATGTTGAAATTGATCCTGAAGTAGGACGACCAAAATCAATTCAAATTTATCGGATTTGGTATTGATTGTTGACTTAGCCTCAGGATTGGTTTAGAATGTTGGAATTGATCCTGAAGTAGGACGACCAAAATCAATTCAAATTTATCGGGTTTGGTGTTGATTGTTGGACTTAGCCTCAGGATTGGTTTAAAATATTGGAATTGATCCTGAAGTAGGACGACCAAAATCAATTCAAATTTATCGGGTTTGGTGTTGATTGTTGACTTAGCCTCAGGATTGGTTTAGAATGTTGGAATTGATCCTGAAGTAGGACGACCAAAATCAATTCAAATTTATCGGGTTTGGTGTTGATTGTTGGACTTAGCCTCAGGATTGGTTTAAAATATTGGAATTGATCCTGATGTAGGACGACCAAAATCAATTCAAATTTATCGGGTTTGGTGTTGATTGTTGGACTTAGCCTCAGGATTGGT
The DNA here is from genome assembly GCF_914767665.1 of Harmonia axyridis. Taxonomy (NCBI): domain Eukaryota; kingdom Metazoa; phylum Arthropoda; class Insecta; order Coleoptera; family Coccinellidae; genus Harmonia; species Harmonia axyridis. Next base: position 21,910,323 of record NC_059508.1, on the reverse strand, counting down.
TTAGAATGTTGGAATTGATCCTGAAGTAGGACGACCAAAATCAATTCAAATTTATCGGATTTGGTGTTGATTGTTGGACTTAGCCTCAGGATTGGTTTAGAATGTTGGAATTGATCCTGAAGTAGGACGACCAAAATCAATTCAAATTTATCGGGTTTGGTATTGATTGTTGGACTTAGCCTCAGGATTGGTTCAGAATGTTGAAATTGATCCTGAAGTAGGACGACCAAAATCAATTCAAATTTATCGGGTTTGGTATTGATTGTTGGACTTAGCCTCAGGATTGGTTTAGAATATTGGAATTGATCCTGAAGTAGGACGACCAAAATCAATTCAAATTTATCGGGTTTGGTGTTGATTGTTGGACTTAGCCTCAGGATTGGTTCAGAATGTTGGAATTGATCCTGAAGTAGGACACCAAAATCAATTCAAATTTATCGAATATATTTATATGAATAATCCTATTTTATAGGATTTTTTACTTTGTGAATTAATTTTTGTAGACTTAAATTAATGAAAATTTAATAGTTTTTATTAAAGTTTAAAATATTGAATTTAAAATTTAACTTAATAAGTTAAATTTTTAATTGTTAATTTTTTTTTGTAATTATATTCAATAAAATTAAATTATTTCTTAAAGTTTCAAAAACTCTTGTACATCTTATACTAGAATATAAAGATAAGCTAAAGAAGCTGATGGGTTCATACCCCATTTATAAAGGTATACCCCTTTTCTTTATAATTAAAACTATAAAATTAATATTTTTAATTTTAATAATAAGAGGAACTCTTATTTCTATTTCTGCTTATTCATGAATTAATATCTGGATTGGTTTAGAATTAAACCTCTTAGCTTTTATTCCTATTATAAACTCAGATAATTTTAAGTATTCTTCTGAATCCTCCTTGAAATATTTTTTAGTCCAAGTTTCTGCATCAATTCTAGTTTTATTTTCTTTTTTAAATTCATTTATTTTAATCAATTCTATCGAGCAATTAATACCTACTTCTATATTTTTGTTTAACAGAGCTATCCTTATAAAAATAGGAGCAGCCCCTTTCCACTTTTGATATCCAGAAGTCCTAGAAGGACTAAGATGAACTAATGCATTATTATTAATAACTTGACAAAAAATTGCTCCAATAATTTTAATTATATATAATTTTAAATTAAACCTATTCTTTATTTTGATTATTTTGATGTGTATAACCTTAGGGAGTGTAAAAACATGAAACCAAACCAGATTAACAAAAATTCTTGCCTTATCTTCCATCAACCATATTGGTTGAATATTAAGAATAATAATATTAAATCAATCCTTATGAATATTATACTTTTTAATTTATACTTTTATTTCTTTAAATTTAATCCTAATTTTTAATAAATATAAAATCTTCAACATTAAAGATCTTATAAATAATATGAATTACAATAAAACTTTAGAATTCTATTTTTTTTTAAATTTCTTTTCTCTAGGAGGAATCCCTCCTTTTTTAGGATTTTTTCCTAAGTGACTAATTCTAAAAAGTTTAATTGAAAATCACTTTTATTTTCTATCTTTTATGATAATTTTTATTACTTTAATTTGTATATATATTTATATACGCTTAATACTTCAATCTTTAATAATAAAATTAAATGAAAATAAAAAATTTAATTATACTAACTCTTACTATGTAATTTTTTTAAATTGAGTGAATATTTACGGATTAATCATTTTTACTGTAATTTTTAGAATTTATTAAGGATTTAAGTTAAATAAACTAGTAACCTTCAAAGTTAAAAATAGAATTATTCTAAGCCTTAGAATAATATGCACCTATAAATTTGCAATTTATAATCATAATTGAATATAAGGCTTAATAAAGGAGAAAACTCATAATTAAATTTACAATTTAACGCTTTAATTCAGCCACTTTATCGAATAAATGATTATTTTCTACTAATCATAAAGATATTGGAACATTATACTTTTTATTTGGAATATGAGCAGGAATAGTAGGAACATCGTTAAGTATTTTAATTCGGTTAGAATTAGCGACTAGAGGAAGATTAATTGGAAACGACCAAATTTATAATATAATTGTTACAGCTCATGCTTTCACTATAATTTTCTTTATAGTAATACCTATTATAATTGGAGGTTTTGGAAATTGATTAGTTCCTTTAATAATTGGAGCCCCTGATATAGCATTCCCACGATTAAATAATATAAGATTTTGACTTTTACCCCCTGCTTTAACTCTTTTAATTTTAAGAACAGTCGTAGAAATAGGAGCAGGAACAGGATGAACTGTTTACCCTCCTCTTTCTTCTAATTTAACAAATAATGGGCCTTCAGTAGATTTAGTGATTTTTAGTTTACATTTAGCAGGAATTTCCTCAATTTTAGGTGCAGTAAATTTCATTTCAACTATTATAAATATACGTCCATTTGGTATAATACTTGATAAAACTCCTTTATTTGTATGATCTGTTCTTATTACAGCAATTCTTTTATTATTATCACTTCCAGTTCTTGCAGGAGCAATTACTATACTTTTAACTGACCGAAACTTAAATTCTTCTTTTTTTGATCCAACCGGTGGGGGAGACCCAATTTTATACCAACATTTATTTTGATTTTTTGGTCATCCTGAAGTTTATATTTTAATTCTCCCAGGGTTTGGTAGAATTTCCCATATTATTACACAAGAAAGAGGAAAAAAATTGCCTTTGGTTCTTTAGGAATAATTTATGCTATATTAGCTATTGGACTTCTAGGATTTGTAGTATGAGCTCATCACATATTTATAGTGGGAATAGATGTTGATACTCGAGCTTATTTTACTTCAGCTACAATAATTATTGCAGTACCCACTGGAATTAAAATTTTTTCTTGATTAGCAACTTTACATGGAATACAATTTTACTATACACCTTCAATTTTATGAACCCTGGGATTTTTATTTTTATTTACAATTGGTGGATTAACAGGAGTAATTTTAGCTAACTCTTCCATAGATATTATTTTACATGACACCTATTATGTTGTAGCTCATTTTCATTACGTTTTATCTATAGGAGCTGTATTTGCCATTATAGCAGGATTTATCCATTGATTCCCTTTAATTACAGGATTCAATCTTAACAATAAATTATTACAAATCCAATTTTTAATTTTATTTATTGGGGTAAACTTAACATTTTTTCCTCAACACTTCTTAGGACTAAGAGGGATACCTCGACGATACTCTGATTATCCTGATGCTTATTACAAATGAAATAAAATTTCTTCTATTGGATCTATAATTTCCTCTATTAGAATATTCTTTATAATCTTAATTATTTGAGAAAGATTTTATTCAATACGTTTAAGAAAGTTTAATTCTAATGTACCCTCTTTAATTGAATGACTTCAACTTTCTCCTCCTAATGAACATTCTTATTCAGAAGTACCAATCTTAGCTCAAAAATTCTAATATGGCAGATTAGTGCATTGGATTTAAACCCCAATTATAAAGATTCACCTTTTTTTAGAAATAGCGACTTGAAAATCATATATATTTTTAGACAGAGCTTCGTATTTACTTGAACAATTAAGATTTTTTCATGATCACGCCCTTTTGATCTTAATAATAATCACTTGTATTGTAACATATACCATAATGAGACTAACATTAAATAATTATAACCATCGTTTTATATTAGAAGGACACAATATTGAAACAATTTGAACTATCATACCAGCATTAACTTTAATTTTTATTGCTTTTCCTTCTTTAAAATTAATTTACTTAATTGATGAAATCCGTAACCCTTTAGTTACTATTAAAACTATTGGTCATCAATGATATTGAACCTATGAATATACAGATTTTAAAAATCTTGAATTTGATTCATATTTAATTAATAATAATCAACTTTTTAATTTTCGATTACTAGAAGTTGATAATCGAACTATTTTACCATATCTTTCTCATATTCGAATTCTAACTTCATCTTCTGACGTAATTCATTCTTGAACAGTTCCTTCAACAGGAGTAAAAGTTGATGCCTCCCCAGGGCGATTAAATCAACTTAGATTTAATTTAAATCGAACTGGAATTTTTTTTGGCCAATGTTCAGAAATTTGTGGAGCAAACCATAGATTTATACCTATTTCTATTGAAAGAATTTCTCCCCAAAATTTCATTAAATGGGTAGAAAATTTTTCATTAGATGACTGAAAGATAAGTATTGGTCTCTTAAACCACTTTATAGTAATTAACGACTACTTCTAATGAAAAATTTAGTTAACCTATAACATTAGTTTGTCAAACTAAAATCATTCTTAGAATAATTTTCAATTCCTCAAACTATACCTATAGATTGGTTTTCCTTGTATATTTTTATAACACTTTTATTTATTATTTTAAACATTAAAATATTTTATTCTCATAAAAAATCTCCTTTAAAAAATTTTAAATTATCAAATAAAAAATTTTCTTGAAAATGATAATAAATCTTTTTTCTTCTTTTGATCCTTCATCTTATTTTATAATACCTTTAAATTGACTAAGAATAATTATTAGTTTTTTATTTATTCCTTCTATATTCTGACTAATTCCTAATCGATTTAACTTTTTAATTCAAAATATATTAATTACTCTACATAAAGAATTCAAAATCATTACAAAAAAAAATAACACTTTAATATTTATTGTATTGTTTTACTTCATTATAATTAATAACTTAATTGGGTTATTTCCTTACATTTTTACAGCCTCAAGTCATATAATTTTTACTCTATCCCTAGCTTTACCTTTATGGTTAAGATTTATATTAAATAGTTGAATTAGCCACACTTATCACTCATTTGCTCATCTAATGCCCCAAGGAACTCCTACTATTTTAATACCTTTTATAGTATGTATTGAAACAATTAGAAATATTATTCGTCCTGGAACTCTCGCTATTCGTTTATCAGCTAATATAATTGCAGGACACCTTTTATTAACTCTTTTAGGAAATACTGGTCCTATAGTAAATTTGCTTATTTTATTAATTATTATAATTCAATTTATACTAATTTTATTAGAATCAGCAGTAGCTTTAATTCAATCTTATGTTTTTGCTATCCTTAGAACTCTTTATTCTAGAGAAAATAATTATGATAAAAAATCACTCATTTCATTTAGTAGATTATAGTCCTTGACCAATTTTAGGCGCTTTTAGAGCTATAACTGCTATAATAGGAATAATTAAATGATTCCATCTTTTTAACTCAAATTTATTTATATTAAGAAATTTAATTCTTTTACTAATTATATTTCAATGATGACGAGATGTAATTCGAGAAAGAACCTTTCAAGGAAACCACACTCTTTTAGTATCTTTTGGTTTACGATGAGGAATAATTTTATTTATTACCTCAGAGATTTTTTTCTTTATTAGTTTTTTTTGAAGATTTTATCATATAAGATTATCTCCTTCTATCGAATTAGGAATAACTTGACCTCCAAAAGGAATTAATACCTTTAATCCTAATGAAATCCCATTATTAAACACTATTATTCTATTAAGATCAGGCCTAAGTGTAACTTGAGCCCACCATAGATTAATAGAAAATAATTTTAATCAAACATTTCAAAGATTAATTATTACTGTTTTACTAGGAATATATTTTTCTTTACTACAAGGAATTGAATATTTAGAAGCCCCATTTTCTATAGCCGATTCAGTTTATGGAAGAACATTCTTTATAGCTACAGGATTCCATGGTTTACATGTAATTATTGGTTCTATTTTTCTTTTAGTATGTTTAACTCGATTAAACTTTAATCATTTTAGAAACAATCACCATTTTGGATTCGAAGCAGCAGCATGATATTGACATTTTGTAGACGTAGTATGACTATTCCTATATATATCTATTTATTGATGAGGTAGATATCTATATAGTATAAATATTACATTTGATTTCCAATCAAAAAATCTTTTAAAAGTATAGTTAATATTCTTAATTTCATCTTTAATTTTGATAATTTTTAGAATTATAATAATTTTAATAATTATTGCAAATTATATTTCAATAAAAACATTTAAAGATCGAGAAAAAAGTTCTCCCTTTGAATGCGGATTTGACCCTAAAAATTCTGCACGCCTACCATTCTCAATTCACTTTTTTTTAATCGCTTTAATCTTTTTAATTCTTGATGTAGAAATTACCCTTATTATCCCTTTCATTTATAGAATAAAATATTCTAATATTATAATTATTAGCATTATATTTTTTATATTCATGGCAATCTTAATTTTAGGTTTATACCATGAATGAAAACAAGGAGCCTCAAACTGATCTTTATAGGATAATAGTTGAATTAACATTTAATTTGCATTTAAAAAATACTGTTTTTCAGTTTATCTTAAATAAGGAGCAAAATATTGCATTTAGTTTCGACCTAAAAATTTGAATTTAAATTCCTTATTTAATTGAAACCAAACTAGAGGTAAGTCACTGTTAATGATTCCAATGAGAAACTCTCCAATTAAAGAAATATAAAAATTTAAGCTTCTAACTTAATATATAGCAATTTGTTAATATTTCTATTTATATAGTTTATCTAAAACATTATATTTTCATTATAAAAAAAGATTAATTCTTATAAATACTTAAAAAATATTTTAATTTACCTCAATATCTTCAATATTGCGCTCTATTGAGCTATTTAAGTAGAATATATAAATCAATAACAAAATAATCCAAATTAAAAATATTATTATATAAATCTTTAAACTATTTTTAAAAATATACTGAAATAAAACAGAAATTTTTTTAAAAAATTTAAATAAACCCTGGCTTCCTAAGAACTCTGATCAACCTTGATCTAAAAATTTATAATTTAGTATTCCTAAATTAATAAAAAAATTATTTATTCCAAAAGTTGAAATATAAGGCAAATTCCATATTAATACTAAAAAAATTAAAATTTTTATTAAATTAGAAAAAATTAAATTATAATTTAATTTTAATAAAGAAATCTCAAAACCTATAATTACCCCAATTATTACTATAATTAAAATTAAAATTTTCATAAAAAAAGGTAATACAACTAAATTAATATCCTTAAATATAAATCATATAAGAACCGTTCCTGAAAATAATACAATAATAAATATAAATCCTATTCTATAAACTATTTCATCTCTTAATTCTTCAGTTCTATTTATTCTAAACCCACAATAATCTGTAAATATTAAATAATTTAATAAACGCACTGTATAAGAAACTGTTAATGTTAAAGAAATTAATATAATTAAATAAATTAAAATATTTAATCTTAACATAGAATAAACCTCTATAATTAAATCTTTTGAGTAAAATCAAGAAAAAAAAGGAATCCCACATAATGATAGATTTCTTACATAAAAATATATTACAGTTATAGGAGTTTTATAAACTAAACCCCCTATAAAACGAATATCTTGACATTCTCCTATTAAATGAATAAAATTACCTGCACATATAAATGATAAAGCTTTAAATAAAGCATGAATTAATAAATGAAAAAAAGCTAATTCATATAAACCTAATCTTAAAAGAGTAACTATTAAACCTAACTGACTTAAAGTTGATAAAGCAATAATTTTTTTTAAATCATATTCAAAATTAGCCGCTAAACCTGAAATTAATATTGTTATCAATCCAATGAATATTAACACAAAAGAATAATTTTCCAATAATAAATGAAATCGAATTAATAAATAAACCCCTGCTGTTACTAAAGTTGAAGAATGTACTAATGCTGAAACAGGAGTAGGAGCAGCTATAGCTGCTGGTAATCAAGCTGAAAAAGGAATTTGTGCACTTTTAGTTAAAGCAGCAATAATAATTAACAAACCTACAATTATTATTCTTTTATCTCTATAATAATAATCAATATATAATATAAAATTCCATCTTCCAAAATTTATTATCCAAGCAATAGAAATTATTAATATCGCGTCTCCTACTCGATTAGATAAAGCTGTTAATATACCAGCTGAATAAGATTTTACATTTTGATAATAAATCACTAAACAATAAGAAACTAATCCTAACCCATCTCAACCCAATAAAATTGAAATTAAATTTGGACTTAAAATTATTAATAATATAGAAAGAACAAATATAAAAACTAATATGATAAAACGATTAATAGATAAATCCTTAGATATATAAGATTTTCTATAAAAAATTACTATTGTAGAAATAAATAAAACAAAAGAAACAAATAATAAGGATATTCAATCTAAAAGAATTAATATTTCTACTTCTATTGAATTTAAACTAAAAATTCTTCACTCAATAAAATAAACCTTTCCTGTATTAAGTAAAAATAATCTAAAACTAAAAAAAAAAAAAAAAACCTAAGTATTAATCTAGAAAAAATTACACAAAAAGATATTACTTAAAGTTAAAGTAACTTCATTGACTCCACAAATCAATATTTTATATAAACTATTCAAATATAAGAAAAATAAATCTCTTTTTAATAAAATTAAATTTAAAGGAACCCAATGCATTAATAATAAAATTAATTCTCGATAAGAAATTAATTCAAAAAAATATAATCTTCTGTAAAATTTTCCATGTTGACTAAAAGAATATAAATACAAACTATATGAAGCTCTCAAAAAAGTTATAATTATTAATATAAATATACAAATATGAGAATGATTAATTAAACTATTAATTAACAAGATTTCTCTTAACAAATTTAAAGAAGGAGGTGCAGCTATATTTCTAATTACTAACAAAAATCACCATAAAGATAAAAAAGGTACAATATTAATTGAACCTTTATTAATAAAAATGCTTCGACTAACAATACGTTCATAATTTATATTTACTAAAACAAATAATCCTGAAGAGCAACAACCATGAGCTAATATTATTATTAAAGATCCAGTAATTCCTCAAGAATTAAATGTTAATAAACCTGACAATAAAAGTCCTATATGAACAACTGAAGAATAAGCAATTAAAGATTTTATATCTCTTTGACGTAAACAACTTAAAGAAACTAAAATCCCTCCTATTAAAGATAAATTAATTAAAAAAAATTAACCTTAATTCCTAAATATATAAATATAATTAAAAACCGAATAAGCCCGTATCTTCCTAACTTTAATATCACTCCTGCTAATATTATAGACCCAGCAACTGAAGCTTCTACATGTGCTTTAGGCAATCATAAATGAAATAAAAATATCGGTATTTTAACTAAAAATACTATTATTATTATAAAATATAAAATAAAACTAAATAAATTTACATTAATATAAGTCAAATCTAATGTTTTAAACTTTGAATAATAAATAAAAATAAATAATATTATTGGTAAAGAAGCTATAATTGTATAAAAAAATATATATATACCAGCTTGAATACGTTCAGGCTGATATCCTCAACCTAAAATTAAAATCAAAATTGGAATTAACCTAGCCTCAAAAAATATGTAAAATAAAAATATATTTATAGAAGTAAAAGTTAATAATAAAAAAAGCAATAATAATAATAATAAAATACTAAATAACTCACTAAAATCTTTTAAATTAAAAAGTTTTTCTCTAGCTATAAATATTAAAAAAGAAATTCAAAACCTTAATAATAACAAAAAATATGATAAAAAATCTATACCTATAAAAAAATTTAATGAACTAAAAAATAAAAAAGAAATTTCTGAAAAGAATCAAATTCTTATTAAAATTAAATAATTCTTAATTAATCAAAATTTATTTAAAAAACATAAAGGAATCATAAATACTAATATTATTACTATTATCATGAAATATTTAATGAATTAAAATAATCATTTCCATAAGAACGAATTATTGACACTAATAAAGATAATCCCAAAACTCTTTCACAAACACTTATAGTTAAAAAAACTACTACAAAATAAAATTCATAACTAAAATAAGATAAATAAAAATATATTATTATAAATAAAGTTAAAATTACTAATTCTTATCTGAGCAATGTTATTAATAAATGTTTTCGATTAATAAAAAAATTTAAAATTCTAAAAATAAACATACTTAAAAAAATTATTTCCATATTTTAATAATTTAATAAAAATACTGGTCTTGTAAACCAGCTTTAAGATTTAATCTTTTAAAATATCAGAGGAAAACAAATATATCTTTAATCTCCAAAATTAATATTTTTTATTAAACTACCCTCTGAAATCTTAATTTTGACATTTTCAACTTTTTTAGCAATTTTCCTTACCCACCCACTATCTTTAGGACTACTTATTTTAACTTATACTATTATAACTTGTATTATTATAGGATTAATAAGATCAAACTTTTGATTTTCATATATTTTAATATTAATTATAATTGGTGGTTTACTAATTTTATTTATTTATATAACAAGAACTGCCTCTAATGAAAAATTCAAATTTAATAAGTAAATTCTATTAATTATAATTAGTTTATTTATAATTAATATATTTATAAATAATATAAATCTATATTTAATAAATCAAAATATTAATAATGAAATTTTACATAAAATAGATTTAATTAGAAATTTTTATTTAAATTTAAATAAATTTTTAAATTACCCAAATTCTAACATATTTTTAATTTTGATTTTTTATTTATTAATTTCAATAATTGCAGTTGTAAAAATTACTAAAGTAAAATTTGGACCGTTACGTCAATTTAAATATGAAAATACCAATACGAAAAATTAATTCTTTAACGAAAATTATTAACAATTCTTTAATCGACCTACCTACACCAAGAAATATTTCATATTTATGAAATTTTGGATCTTTATTAGGCTTATGTTTAATAATACAAATTATTACAGGATTATTTTTATCTATACATTATTGTGCTAAAGTAGATTTAGCTTTTAATAGAGTAACTCATATTTGTCGAGACGTAAATATAGGATGATTAATACGAACTATTCATGCAAATGGGGCCTCTTTATTTTTTATATGTTTATACTTACATATTAGGCGAGGCTTATATTTTGGTTCTTACAAACTTACAGAAACTTGAATGACAGGAAATACTATTTTGTTTATATCTATAGCTACAGCCTTTTTAGGTTATGTTCTTCCCTGAGGGCAAATATCTTTTTGAGGAGCAACTGTAATTACTAATTTAGTTTCTGCAATCCCTTACCTAGGAAATTCTATCGTTATTTGACTATGAGGAGGTTTTGCTGTTGACAACGCTACACTAAACCGATTTTATTCATTTCATTTTATCTTACCTTTTATTATTTCAGCTTTAATTATAATTCATTTAATATTTTCACATAACTCTGGCTCTAGTAATCCTTTAGGATCTAATTCTAATTTAGATAAAATTAGTTTTCATCCATATTTCTCCTTTAAAGATATTTTAGGTTTTCTCATTATAATATTTTTTATTTTAAATATTATTATTCTATATCCTTATATATTAAGAGATCCTGATAATTTTATTCCAGCTAATCCTCTTTCCACCCCTCCTCATATTCAACCAGAATGATATTTTTTATTTGCTTATGCAATTCTTCGTTCTATTCCCAATAAACTTGGGGGTGTAGTTGCTTTAGTAATATCAATTGCAATTCTTTATTTTATACCTTTTATTAATTTCAAAATAATGAAAAGAAACAGCTTTTATTATATTAATAAAATTATATTTTGAAATTTTATCGTTACAGTTATAATTTTAACATGAATCGGAGCTAAACCAGTTGAAGATCCTTTTATTTTAATAGGACAAATTTTTACCTTAATCTATTTCGTATACTTTATATTAAACTCAATTATTTATAAAATTTGAGACTGATGAATATTTAATTAATCAATGAGCTTGAAAAGCATATATTTTGAAAATATAAGAAAGAATTTAAATTTCTATTGATTTATACAAAATTTAATTAACTATATAATTAATACCATAAATAATAATCTTAATCTAAAATTTAGTATAAGTATATTTAAAGAAACAGGCAAAAAAACCTTTCAAGATAAATATATTATTTTATCATATCGATAACGAGGTAAAGTCCCTCGAACCCAAATTCATATAAAAGAAAAAAATAATAATTTAAAAAAAAATATAATAGAATAAAAATCTCCTCCTATAAAAATCAACCTTCTTAATATTCTTATAAAAATAATATTGGAATATTCAGCCATAAAAATAAAAGCAAATCCAAAACTTCTATATTCAACATTAAACCCTGAAACTAACTCTGATTCACCCTCAGAAAAATCAAAAGGAGTTCGATTAGTTTCAGCTTATCTTGAGATAAATCATATTATTCTAAGAGGAAAATTAAATATCACAAATCAAACATATTTTTGATAGAAAATAAAATCTATTAAATTCAAAGATATAATTAACACTAAAAATGATAATAAAATTAAAAATATTCTTACTTCATAAGAAATTACTTGAGCAACTGAACGAAGCCTTCCTAATAAAGAATAAATCGAATTTGAACATCAACCCGATAATATAATTGTATACACACTAAAACTAGAAATTACAAAAAAAAACAATACAGAAAAATTAAACTTAAATAAATAACAATAAAAAGGTATTCTAATTCATAATATTAATGCTAAAATTAAATTAAAAACTGGTGATATAATATAAATTAAAATATTCGCCATATAAGGAAAAATTATTTCTTTTCTAAATAATTTAATTGCATCACTAAAAGGTTGTAAAATTCCTAAATAACCTACTTGATTAGGACCTTTTTGAATTTGAATATACCCTAGTAACTTCCGTTCTAATAAAGTTAAAAAAGCTACTCTAACTAAAATACAAATAATTATTAAAATAAAAATTATCAAAATTAAAATTATATCAATTATTATTTGTATAAAATACTTATAAAGATTCAAAATCTAATGCACTAATCTGCCAAAATAATAATTCTATTCATTTATAAAATTTTAAATCATAAACTTGGTCCTTTCGTACTAAAATTTATTAAATTATTAAAGATAAAAACCAACCTGGCTTACACCGGTTTGAACTCAGATCATGTAAAGTTTAAATGGTCGAACAGACCAAATATTTAAGCTTCTACACCTAAATTTAACTTTAATCCAACATCGAGGTCGCAATCTTTCCTTTCGATTTGAACTCTAAAAAAAAATAACGCTGTTATCCCTAAGGTAATTTATTCTTTTAATCATAAAAATGGATCAATTTTTCATAAATTAATGGTTAAAGTTAAAAAAGTTAATCTAATTTTTTTATTACCCCAATCAAATTTAATAAAAATTTTAAATTTTATAATTCTTTAAATCAAAAATCTTTTATAAATTAAACTCTATAGGGTCTTCTCGTCTTTTAAAAAAATTTAAGCTTTTTAACTTAAAAATAAAATTTTTGAATAATAAAATTTAGAAAGTTATCTTCTCATCAAACCATTCATACAAGATTTCAATTAAAAAACTAATGATTATGCTACCTTTGCACAGTCAAAATACTGCGGCCCTTCAAATTTTATTCAGTGGGCAGGTCCTACTTTAAATTATAATCAAAAAGAGATGTTTTTATTAAACAGGTGAAAGATATTTTTGCCTAATTACTTAATTATACCTTTCGTAATTACTTATATTTTTACAAAATAATTAATACTAATTTTATCATTATTTCAATATAATTTTTATTATTAAATTTACTTTAATCAAAAAATTAAATTAATATATAAATATTTATAATTAAATAACAAATTTTAACAGACTTCAAATAGTAAAAATTTCTAATTCTATAAATTATTAATTTATAATATTTAATTATAATAATTTAATTTCAAGCTTATCCCTAAAACTATTAAAATAAAAATTCAAAAAATTAAAAATTAAATTTTTATAATTTTTATAATGAATTAAATTCTTTTCTTAAAAAACTAGATATATTTAAAAACGAATAACGTTTCACTACTATATAATTATTATAAATATTTATCAAACAATAATATTTATAACTATATAGCTCTTTTAAATTCGAGATAAATATATAAATATTGAATTTTTAATAAACCCTGATACACAAGGTACACAATATTGTTTCTTTTATAAATTTATATAATTTTCCTTTTCAGTACTATTAATCTATCATAAAATAAAATTTTTCTTAATCTATTAAAAATACTAATTCTTTAATAAAATTATATATATATATATATATATATATATATATATATATATATATATATATATATATATATATATATATATATATATATATATATATATATATATATATATATATATATATATATATATATATATGTCTGGTGTAGGAATACGAGATCCGTATACAACCAAGTTATCAACGCTACGAGATCATGAGATCCGATGGCCGGATCTCGTAACGTATTTCGTTCATTTTCGGTATCCTAAGGTAGTATATATCATTCTGGCGAAGTTTGAGATGGAGCTCATAGCGGTCACTAATTACATGCAAATTGTATAAATGAAGTTCGAGAGAATTGGCGCTGTCATCGAAAATGTATATCGTGGTAGAGGTGTCATACGAACTTTGAGAGATCCGTAAAATGCAACACTGTGTGGATCTCGGAAAGTCGAAATTTTTTATCACTTTGAAGAATTAAATACATACCTATTATGCATGTCGGGTTGATTCACGTACGTGAATGTTTCCGAGAAGGGTTTGAAGAGACACAGGTATATTTCGCTCCTTGGGATTCGAATTCTCGACGACGCTTGATAGTCTTACTAGCGCAGTTTGAGCTGTTTTTCCGATAAGTGTATTCGAAATGAGTTTCTACCAGAAGGTTTTCATTGGGAATTTCTAACTTCTGAATGTACATGTTCACATACATCATAAAAGTGAAATTCACCGAAATTAATAAAGAGAAGTTCATATCTAGAAACCGAAAACTAACACTTTTTGAAAGATATGTATTGAAGTGCTTCATCTTTATAAGAAGAAATATCACTTTTTTTCAGAATTAATAATATAAATGAAATCCTTCAAGACGTACCATTCTTTTCCATAAAAAAGAAAAATATTGAGTGTTCATACATCTGCATAAAATTGTGGTAGACTTTGCGCAAAAAAAAAATTATTGGTAGAGCTCAAATTGAGGAGATTAAATGTTGAATTGATTTTATGAAATAAAACACACTCGATTCGCCGAAAGTTTACGACTCTTTGAAAACCTGTAGGTGTGAGTCAATAGATGTTTGTCTTGGATTTTGTTATTGTTAATTTATAATTGTAAGAATGGATATCATCATTACGGATGGCATGCCAATTTGTTTGAGACCAAAAATGAAATCGGTGATTTTTTTTTTAAGGAAAAGTTGTGTTACATTTTCTCAAGAAATATTTTCCATGAAAATTGAAATGTTACATTAGCCTACTGAAGCGGATTATGTTTTCAACAACGAACGGAAGTACCTACTGAAAATAAATGTAGGTAGAACGTAAAATATCATAACTTGGACAGGTACTAAACGATTTCGAATAACACAAGGCAGATTGTAGATATTGTTAAAAAGCTTCAATATAATTTCTCATATATAACCAATATTCGTGTATGTTTTTTTGGGAAAAATTTGGGATTGTTGAATTCAATTTCCATTGCTTTGTTGTAATTTTCAATAAGTAAATTGTAAGGGAAGAACATTCCTTCTCACTTGGTGTTCCCCAAGAACCTTCTCTTCTTTTTTGAAGAATTGATTTTTCTCTAGAAGACGAATGACAATTAAAATGAATTTAATGCAAATATAGGTGCTAAATCTTTTCACTTCCGATATACAGGGTGTTGAAGATGAAAATATTTCTAACAAGTTACTACAAATTTGAGCCCAATAATTGTATCGAAAACATTAGTTTTTATTAGAACATCTTCATCGAATTGCTTGAATTCCAATTTCAAAAGAATCAAATCTTAAAATTCTGTTATCCGATTATCACCAAGTTTATGTATCAAGATTATTTTTCAAAAACAATCAAATAATGTTGTGACCACATTTGTCTTTAACAATTTTTTAAACAACGAATAAAAAATTTGTACTAGGACTACTAATTCGTACTTATTGAACGCGGCGCTAAAATAGTTAGCGGCGGGCATGTTTAACTGAGTACCCACCTTATACAAAGGTATAGTTTTTCTATTATTTCGTTTTTTCCATCTCATATGTTATTTCTAGAATATTTCCTTTAAATCACGTAGTGGTTGGAGGACAAATAAAATTCATTCGTCATCAAGGAAATTTGATGGTGATAGATGAAAGTAGGCTTAATACATATATGACAAGAATGTCTTGGAACTCTGTGCTTTGTATCAAAATGTCTTGGAACTCTATACACTTCGGAAATTCTCGTTGTATGAAGAGAATGTCTTGTAATTATATCATTCGCAACGGGATTGTCCTTACCTATAAATATAGTTATATGAAAAAATTATTAAGGAACTAATAACTTTAAGTTCTATCATATATCTACGAGGTGTCCTAAATTTGATCCTCACTGAAAGCATCTCGAAAACTATAAGACAGAGAAAAATATTCAAGAATCATAGATATCTCGATTCTCGAGTTACAGGGCGTTTCTGAAAAATAATTGTTTTGAATATTTCGGTATATCTTGGTTTCTGTTCCAGATGTTCAAAAAATTCTGAAACGTATTTTTATTATTTATTATATGATACTCATAACAAATCATAGAAATTAATTATCGTTTTGTACATAGTAGAGTACATAGAAAAAGTTGGTGTTTCCTAAAAATTTCCATTCAAAAACGCAGTTCTTTAGCCCCAGATTTGTCGAAAATTATTCCGTTATCGTTTTTCCAAAAAAGTCAACTGTTTGGAAGAAATTGAAATTTTCGTCTGAATTTTTTCATGGGACACCCTATATATGTCATTCATTTGGAGATGTAATTCATTTCGTGTTCATCGTAAAATTGTAATCCAGTCATATAGGGTGTCCTATTTTAAAAATACCAACACTCCTTCATTTATTTAACAATATTTCATTTTAAATTAAATGGGAAAACCCTATATATTACATAATAACAATAACACGATGGGTAGAAAGTAAATTGAATCTCGAAATAAATGAAAAATATTTACAGGGTGAGTCAAAAATGCTCGATCGGTCGATAATTCCGGTAAATTTTGGAACAAATCAAAGAAATCATCGAAATATTTAAAACATATTCAGGCAAAATGAAATGGAGACCATGTGAACAAACAGAAATATAGTTCATGAAATTTTAGCCTTGTGAGTAGTATTCAAATTTTATCTGGAAAATTTGTGCCTAAAATGAAATAATTTCAAAATGCTTCGCATTTCATGTTTTGTACTGGGACTGGCAGTATGCTTTTTCCGCATACAATTTCAAGGTATAAGATTACTTAACTCTATATCACACCAAATAATAATATCAATTGAAGATAAGCCAAATCAAAGAAATCAGCAAAATAGACCACTTGAACTAACAGAAACAAACACAATTATCTTAGGGAGTTCGCAATGACTTCATATTTTCAGCTGAAAAAGTGTCATCGAAATTATTTATCGCTTATGTGAACTGCTCAGATGTCTTAAATCTTTTTTCAATTTGAACTGCAATTATTAAAAAAGTTTGCAGACATCTGAGCAGATCATATGAGCGATAAGTATTGATGACACTTTTTCAGCTGAAAATATGCAGTCATTCCAAACTCCCTAAGAGAATTCTGACTATATTTCTGTTTGTTGATGTGGTCTCCATTTCATTTTGTCCGAATATCAGTACAGAACACGAAATGCGAAGCATTTTGAAATTAATTCATTTTAGGCACAAATTGTCCAGATAAAATTCGAATACTACTCACTGGGCTATTCGACAGGCAAAAATTTCATAACCTATATTTCTGTTTGTTCACATAGTCTCCATTTCATTTTCTCTGAATGAATGTTTTAAATATTTTGATGATTTCTTCGATTTGAGTTGTCGACGGATCGAGCACTTTTGACTCACCCTGTAAAAATTTTTCATTTATTTCGAGTTTCAATTTATTTTGTATCCATCATATAATTGTTATTATGTAATATATAGGGTGTTCTCATTCAATTAGAAATGAAATATTGTTAAATAAATCAAGGTTTGTTGGTATTTTTAAAATTGGACACCCTATTGACTGGATTACAATTCTACGATGAACACGAAATGAATTAAATCTCCAAATGAATGACAAATGTATGGGGCGTCCATAAATTTGCAGAAGACTTAAATATTTTTTGGGAATTCAATAAAAAATAAATCCTTCAATTAAGTCGAACGCTTCCCAAGATGATATTCAATTGAAACCATCAAAACCATGAAATTTTTCGAAGAAAATGACCTTTGTCAAAAAGTACCATGGATGAATGATTGCAAATGGGGTATTATATAAAAATTGGCATTCCCATTTGAAAAATAAGGAAGTATCGCGTTTCACCACTTTCAGACCGGCCTAGAGAGTCAAAAATAATTTAAGCTTATGCGATGAGTGCTGTCGATTCCGTCAAAGTTTGAATAATTTTCCTAGCCCAAAATTAACAGGAGTTATCGACCGATCGAGCACTATGGACTCACCTTGAATAAGGTGTCCCATCAGAACGGAGTCCCATGTTTGAAATGGATAACTTAATTTTTTCGATTGAATATATTTCAATATGTTTAATTTATTTCGAGATCTAATTCATATTTTGTTCATTGTATGGTTTTAGTCAAGTCTTATGTAGGGTATTCATTTGAAAAAGACCTACTATCCTCTATATCTCTGAAACGGTTATTAATTTCTATGATGTTTCATGCATAAAAAACCATAATATCACTGAAATAACACAAAATGAATTAAATCTCGAAATAAGTGAAAGTTATTCATATGAAGGGTGTTCTATCAAAACAGTGAAAACAAAAAACTCAATATCTTTGAAACGGATGACATTTTTTGAAAAATAACTGGATTCTTCAAGACAAATCTGCGGACAAAAAACTGCGTTGAAAAATATAAGGTGTCCCATTGAGAAACATCAACTTTGCTCTGTGTCTCTAAAATTAATTATATATATAATGATATGTTATCAGCATCATATGATTTGTTACCAGTATCATATAAACCATAAAAATTACTGAAAAAAATATTTTAGAATGTTTTTAATATCTCCAACAGAAACCAAAATATTGCGAAATATTTGTAACATTAACTTCAGAACGAAGCAAGATATCTATGATCAGCTTTCTGATATCATCTGATTATTTCGAAAATAGAAATCAGGGACGGAGGTCCTTGAAGATTTTTTTAAGTCTTATGAGTCTCGAGATATTTTCAGTGAGCATCGAATTTAGGACACCCAGTACATACAGGGTGTCCGGAAACTATGGTGCCAAATTCAGAAAAAAAAAATTCCTTGAAATAAATGAGACTCCTAATTTTTTTTCCAGAAATCGATCATTGCAGAGAATATAAAAAATTGAAAGTAATTTTACACATTATTATTATTATTTGAACTGGGGTCGTTTTGCTTCGGTGAGCCTTCCGGGAACTGCGACCATGCAGATCTTTTGACCCTACTCATTCATAGAAACCCAGGGAGGTCGTCAACGACGTTAATTTTACACATTACTTTCACAATTCTCAAAATTTTTCAATTGAATTTGAAAGTACGTTTGTGTTCAAAAGGTGCTTCATTTTGAACAAATAATCACATTTTCAGATGCCACCAGTGGCTCACAAGAAGGACATCATGGTTCCTTTTCTTCTCTATTTTTCAATCCACTGGTAAAATCAGAACAATTTCGCTTTCTTTATTCAATTTTTGGTAAAATATATATATTTGTTCGGATCCGGAAAAACTAACCGTTCAGAAGATGATTGAAAAATTATGGAAATTTCACAATTAACCAAATGAAATTACTTATAATTTATTATATTCTCTGCAACGAATGGTTTTTGAGGAAAAAACATTAAAAAAGTCTTATTTATTTTTCAATGGGAATATTCTATTTCAATTTGGAACCATTGTTTAGGGACACCCTGTGTATTCAAACAATCCAAGTTTCATGTGAATTTGTTCTACTCGAAATGAAACATGTTCCTATTCTTCACGATTAATTGATAAAAACATTTTTTTATTATTATCTTAGAAATATGTTCCGTATATACCAAAAAGGTTTATTAACACTACGTTTGAATTATGTCATGGATATTTATTAGGACTTGAAGGTTACGTAACAGAATATCAAACCATAATAATTATTCTGTGGCTCGAAAGTTATGGCGCTTGAATATTTTCGTATTTTCCGGAAAATATCATGCAGAGAATTAACAAAACGTTTGACGGCCTATTCTGAAAAATTGATGGACACTCTGTATATGAACGTTTTAGGAAAAGAAGCAATAGTTAGAGTTATGAATAATATTGACGTGTCTCCATTCTAACACATCGGCCTCAAGTGGTGACGTAACATCTCGAAGAAAGGCCGATATGCAGGGGGACACTTCAAGCGTTGGCAGGTATAACCCAATTTGCCCAGACCAAGATAACTTTTAACGCATTCATATCGGTTTTTTAACTTAACACTATCAACACTTGGTCGGCCAGCCGATAGGAAACTTCAGTCATGATACTATACACGACCTACGGCTCACGGTGTTAGCGACTGTGTAGAAAGAAGGAATACCTGACATTCGTTCTTTTCTTGATACATACACAGTCAACCGAAGCAATTTGAGACCCCCTAAGCATTTTGTTTGCGCGGGAATGATTATGTTTTCACAGTTTTGTATTGTTGTGACATTATTTAATTATTGAATAATAGGAATAATATTATCGAATCTCTGATGTTTCAGTGAAATCTTCTGGGACCTATGTACAATAATGTATGAAATTAATGGTTAATTATAAAATATCAGGTTCACTGAATAATGCATTCGTACCGTTCAAAGATATTGGGTGATTATCGAACCATCATTTTTAATGGTAGGTAACACTTATTTTCATACAACATTTTCATTCATCACATGAATAAGAAAGCAATAAGAAATCACTGCCATGAAATCTATCTCATAAGAAATATTTCTGTGTTATCGAGAAAATATGTTAATATGAAAACTCAGCTCTGAAAATATCATTCTTGAGAGAATATGCAAAAATTGTACACTGGGTTGAGTGAAGTCGATGCGGGTTATTTGGAATTCTTGGATTCATCGGTCAGCCGATCAAGAGGGTGGGACAATCTAGAACCGAATCGCTCATTAGAATTAAGCGATAAAATGCGAGAAAGTCAGGGGTGCACATATTCTTTTATTTCTTTGCTTCATTTCGTTAATCTAAGTGAATTCTGAATTTCTTCGGTTATCGAATTATGAACATATGGTGGAAAGTGTCAAGTAACGGTGACTTTGTAAGGTTTTCATAATGGAGAATACAATTCCATAATTTTCATACGACGACAAAAATTTTGTGACAGAGTTACCATTTTCTAGGACCCTCAATGTCAAAACTGGTTCAGCGCATGAGTCAGAATCGTACTTTTTCAAAAACTATTCACGAAAAATTCAGTTGGTTAACCGGTAGCAAAATTCTAATCAAACTTTTCTGTTGATACTGCCTGCTACATTCCTATCAAAAAAGGCCTTTCGTTTCGACTGGATAAGATAACTTGTAGTTTCTCGCGCTACGGGTAAACCAGAAATTTCCAAAGAACATATTCATCCGGCTATGAAATCGAAATTGTTCAGAATAATGTAAATACATTGTACCGTGCTCAACTCGAATTCATCAACAGTGTTAATAATGGGTAAAGGGAAAAGCGTAAAATGATAAAGTATTTAATGAACATGTTCATTCTACTATCGACACAAGAACTTTTAGGGGAAACAATGAAAGTGTTAATTCGGAGAATTTTTAGGAGCTTGCTCAATTCGCCGTGACGTTATACGAAGATTTTGAGAAGTATATATTTTCGTTCCATCTGTTTGGTGTGAATTATAGAAAACCATTCAGAACGATTCAATAGATTCGGTGACTAAAATGTTGAGGAAAAAATTCATAACGAAGTTGACAGTATTTTTCTTTGGAATTTTGAATATATTCATTCAAGTACTAACTGATACTGTTTTAGGTTCTTATCTCTTTTATTACCATAAAATAAATGTTTTTGTTACTGAAAGATATGTTTTTGATTATGTTTCAAATATGGCCTAGTGAAGAGCCACTTCTACTTTTTGAAGACATTTTTAGTTCTAATTTATAAATAAATGAAACTATTCGATCTTTAATGACCTTTTGAAAACTTAAAATATTTTCACCTAAATTCAATTCTAAAATTAGATTCAAACCAAAATTATTAAAATAATCAAAACTACAATTCAGATAATAGCTCACCCGTTTATATAGGTGATACCTATTTCTAACGAGCCACTCACGTGCATTCAAATCATCTAAAGAGTGTCCATTATTTTTCACAATAAGGTTTGTAGTTGTAATAATAAACTGCGATAATGATTGATATTTGAGTTGAACATAATGAAAATTTGAAAATTCAGAAATGATAATTGACATCTGATGAAATCAAAACTATCTACTATCCACTCTCTTCCTTGTTTTTAGTCATTATTTGTACTGGAATATTGTGCACATGTCTGAGTCTCCGCAGATCATTTCTCGGAAAACGAAAGTTATTCAAATGAAATTTCTTCTCTATTATATTATCATTACAAAAAACGGGTTCACTAGGTTTTCATGCCTTTTTTACACCAACTGTATAATGAAGATTCAATCAAAATATTTTCTCATATAACCTCTGCTTCCAGGACATTGTTATAAAATATATAGTTCCAAAATAATCTGAATTGTGAACACCATTCGACATAAAACGTTCAAGTCAACTATGTTGCTGAGTCGAACTTTTTTTGAGAATTTGAAATTCTTGTAAAATTTTTTTCAATTCAAATTTTTTTCCTCCAATGTAATGGTTCTGTCATATGTTCGAAATCAAAAAATAATTAAAATTTCTCGAAAAATTCACATTATTATTTCGTTTACTTATACAGTTACAACTATTCGTTCATTAGTTCCTGTTGAATAATGGAGGCAAATGTTCACCATGAACTCTATTCCTTTTGACTGACCTAACATCATGTAGGATTTAGTCAATAAACATTGGTCGCTCGTATCTTAATAAAATAAGGAAAGTCTGTATTTGAAATCCTTAAAATAGAACTCAACGCGCGTACATATTGAAATAAAGGATACTCATCAAAATATCGTTGCAATAATTCTCCATTACATAATTTAATTATTTTTTTAAAATACGGCCTCTGGTTGTTTCTGCTTCATTAAGTAAAACAAACATAAGGAAGAAAACCAATTGTTCATAACGAATTATTTATTGAATGAACAATTCAAGTTTGAATGTAATCAATATTTTTCATATGAAAGAGCAGGATAAACTATGAAAGGGTTAGGTAGTTATTCGAAAATAAAAATAAGTCGAATAAAACTTTTGTTTATCAACAAATATGCTTCTTAATCTTAATATGTTTCAGAATCATTTTAATTAAGTTGCAAACAACGCATTTGTCTATAACAATCTTTTAAACAATTGACATAACAAACTTGTATTTGGACTATACGATACTTAATGCTCTCGGCGCCAAAAGAGTTAGCGGCAGGCCTGTTTTGAACCAATACAGAAAGCTGATTTTTTTTTCATAAACTACATTTCAATTCCGAACAATTTGATTTTTAACTGGCTTTTGAAGCTACCTTCAAATTGAATATGGAATTGAAGTTGACGTATGATGAAATCTACCTATGTCTCTGAAGAAAAGCCAAGCGAAGCGTTTTTCTGATTATTTCGCATCTAACTGCAGGTAGATTAAGTTAAATTTAAATTGTGGAATACTTTAATGAAATTGCATTTGCTTCTGCACGTCTGCTTCTTACAATATTCCACTTTAAATCACGAAGCGTTCGGATAAATTCAGATTTCACTCGTTTATATTCGATTTCAAAGGAGTACTCACCCTATATAAGTTAATGCTCCGTTTTATGATTCCGTTTATAATTATTTCCATCAAATTGCACTGCACAACTTGTTTCTAGAATATTTCTTTTGAAACACGTAGTGGTCGAGGGACATCAAAGATTTCATATGTGAAATTTACCGAAAATTGAAAAAAAGTCATTCGTTAATAGGGGAAATTTGATGGGGAATTTATTCTAAACGAAAAAGTATATTTTTATTCATGCACTTGTTACTGCACCTGTCGTTTCCAGAATATTCCCTTTATTTCAAATAGCGTTCAAAGGACATCAAAGATTTCATACGAGAATTGACCAAAAAAAAAAACAAAATCATTCGTTGTCCAAAAAATTTTATAGAAAACTTATTCTAGGTGGAAAACAAAATTTTTTTTCATTCCGTTTGATTCCATCGAATTGCACTTGTTGTTTCCAGAATATTTCCTCTATATCAAGTAGCATCAAAGATCTCATAATATGTTAAATCAACTGAAAATAACTGAAATGTCATTCGATATCAAGGAAATTTGATAGGGAACTCATTCTAGGTAAAAGACAAATTTTTTTTGTGATTCCGTTTGAAAAATTGCAATAGATTGACCTTATTGATTTAATGACCTCATTGATTTAATTTTAGAGGAAGAACGGCTACTAGACACGCAAAAGGTCAAGAGAAAAAGAGAGTCGAATAATTCAAGCGATTCTGAGGAGAAGGGTAATTAATCAACAAATAATTGTAGTTTTCATTCGTTTAATTGAAAGCCATTTTATAAATTGCATTTTATTGGGAAATGATATGGAAACTTCTTATTTTATCTCAGAAACACCAAAAGTGAAACATCCGAAAATAAGATGGACAAAACAACAAAAGAATGCAATAGAATGTTCTCAAATTAGATGGAGCAAAGTATAAAGTCTGCTAAACTGGGACCATCAGCTTGCATTGCTGCTGAAGAACGACAGTTTGAAAATCTATTGTAATACAAATAATAATCTACTCACTACTGTTGTACGCATGTTTAACTGTGAGATATTTTCAGAGAAATATCTAGAGGAAAAAAACGGCCACAGAAGGGAAAATCAAGGAGTTAAAATCTGTTCATCTATTCATGAACAATAAAACTTGGAAACAAATAAAAGCGTTTGTTTCTCGGTTTGTTTTCAACGCATATCGAAACAAATGATAAATGTTTGCTTGTATTTGTGTATGGTTATACCCTTTTTTTGAAAATCAAGTTCTTATTCCTTTTTTTTTTAATTTCTTTCAATCTAAAATGATTTGTAAATTATATTCTTCATACATTTTTTTTTGAGAATATTTCCCTCATTTATCTCCTGATCATTTCCTAAACTGAATTTGTAATGAAGAAACTAAGCAATATATTATTAAAACATGTTATAACTCAAATATGAAAAATCATAAAGAAGAGATTGTTTAGTTCAAGAAATCAATACGAAGAAGGTATCTGAATTTTTGAAAGTATAATTAAAGAAGGAATGACATTTCAAAGGAGGTTTAATTGAAATCCTGCATTTCAAATGAAAAAATGAAACCGAAATTGATGGAATTTAGAATAAGAATTGAGTTGAAATTACATAGCATGTGATGTCCATGAACCAATGTCGAGAAAAAATTGGGAAAAGCACTGACGGTCAGGAGCTTTTTTATTCTTTATCCATGAACCGATTGCATCTCTGGTTGTTGTCAGCTCAAAATTTTGGACGAAGCTTAGAATTGCTATTATTATGCACACGAAAAAACTTGGTCCGATCTTTCGTCACTAACATATCACGATTTTTTATATTTAACTTCATTTTTATTATTCTGATGGTGAAGCTATCCACACCAAACTGAAGCATCGAGATTTTGTTTTTCTATAGTTTCCTATTTTTTTCAAATTTTCTATGGTTCTGGATTTGATATCCATGGAAAATTCTGAAGGAAGCTTAAAATGGTGATTTTTTATCCTCGCGCAAGTTTTCTTCACGATTCACTCCTAATCAACGAAATATAAATCGTTTATTTTTCAATATTCTTAGGAATTTTATATTTCTGGTTATGTTATCAGATCTTAATTTTGCACGGGGTTTGGAACTGCTTTTTTTTTATACATACGTGCCAAAATCCACGAATAGCCAATAGCATCATCATACCTCATTGACATATATCAGGATTTTATTTCTCGATATTCCTTTCGCATTTTCTGTGGTTCTAGATGAGCAACCTGAACTAAACTTCGCGAGAAGATGGCTATTCACACGCATATTTTCAAGTCGATCGAATTTGTAATCATTGAAATTTTTTATAGTATGTTTTTGATGGTTGTGATGGTGTGATCAGCTTGAAATTTCGGGCAGAGCTTGAAATTATTTTTCTATTCAGGCACTCGCAATCTCAACGTTGTCGGTTTTTGATTGCGGTGATATTCAGTAATTCTTCTTGAATTTTCTATGGTTCCAGTTAAGCTATCCATACGAAATTGTGGATGGGGCTTGGCATGATCATTCCCCATATGTGTGTAAAATTCCATCCGGGTGGTATGTTCAATGATCGAATTATTGAGTATTTTCGATATTTTTCCATGGTCTGATTTAGATGTTTCTGATGATGTCATCCGTTCGAAATTTCGTGAAGTACTTCTTGATGCTGCGATTTCATATGAGCATTTGAAATCTTAATTCTGTCATTTTAGTGGTTTCCGAGATATTCGCCAATATTTTTTCGATATTCTCCATGATTTTTCTCTGGCTCTGGTTGAATGTTCATCTAAACTAAATGCAAAATTTCATCGAAATGAAAGCTGCTGTTTTGAATTATTGAGAACATAACATTTCGAAAGGAAATATTTCCGGAACCACTGATCAGATTTTGCGCGTTAACGAACTTGACTGAGATTATTGCCATCTGAATCTACCCTGAAAATTTCAAGTATCTGGTTCAAAAGATCGTAAACACGGCAGGAGGAACACCATTGAATTCAAATACGAATTCGTCATCAGGAAAAACTGAATTGAGAGATCACTTTTGAAAAAATTTGGAAGAAGAATAATTCTGAAAATACAGACATCAATACGAAATGATAGAGCGATCATTCGTAGGAACAACCACTCAAAACTAATCATTTCAGGAAAAAACATTATCGGAATTAATGACGTTGGCATAAATACATATTCCAAGTACACGACATGTTCTGCATCTTGCGAGATCCGACGAATATGCGATTTTGACCCTTATTGATATACAAAGATTTTGATACTCATCTCGCATCTCACGAGATCCGTCTGTGTGGCAACGTCGAACGGATCTCGTTGCCTCGCGGTATACCATGTATATAGGGTATATAGGAGGGGATCTCGGATTGTTGGTTTATAAGACATGGACCTCGTAGCGTTGAAATTTTACAGGGATCTCGTAATCACATTTTCGAAGTATATATATATATATATATATATATATATATATATATATATATATATATATATATATATATATATATATATATATATATATATATATATATATATATATATATATATATATATATATATATATATATATATATATATGTATTAATTAAATAAATTTTAAAATTCAATTTAAATTATTAATTATCTTCTTAATGTAAATAAGATGCTTATTCAAGCTCTAAACTGACATTCTAGAATCACTTTCCAGTAAATCTACTATGTTACGACTTATTCCATATTAGATGAAAGCGACGGGCAATATGTGCATATTTTAGTACTAAATCATTAAAAATAAAAATATTTAATTACAATCAAATCCAATTTCATAAAACTTTTGAAATATATAAATCCATAAATATAATTTAATGTAACCCATTTCTACTTTTATATAAACTTCATCTTGATCTGATTTAAATTTTTAAAAAATATCTGAATATTAATTTCTAAAAAAATATTTAACAACGACGATATAAAAGTTTCTAATTGAAGTTATTTCAATCGTGGATTATCGTTTATAGAACAGGTTCCTCTGAAAAGTAAAAATACCGCCAAATCATTTAGCTTTAAAGAACTTAACTATTAATCACTTAACTTTATAATTTACTTAATTAATAATAGGGTATCTAATCCTAGTTTATTATAATAATATCTTAACCTCATAAAAACATAATTAAAAATATTAATAAATTGAAATTTCACCTTAAAACTTAAAATTTCTTTTTTAATTTTTAATTCTATTAATTAAAGCTAATAAATATATATTATATTTTTTGTATAACCGCTGCTGCTGGCACAAAAATTGCAAATACTAAATCTTATCACTAATTCTAAATTTTTTTAATAATTAAAAATATACACTACTAATTTATTAAATTTAAAACAATATTCATATAAATCTTGAATGAATATATATATCTAATACCATAATCAAATATCTAATTAACTAAAACCCAAAAAAGACTACATTTAGTTTAAATTTATTTTAAACAAAAAAAAATTAACTTAATTTAGAAATAATAATAATTAAATTAAATTTAAAAAATTAAATTATTAAAACTATAATTTTAAAAACTTTATGTTAACAAATCTTTGTAACTGCCTCCCGTCAAAAACGTCCCCTTAGACAATAACCAAACCTTAAACTTTTTAACTCTAAATTAAAAAATTTTCCCCCAAGGATTTACAAGTTATACCCTTAAATTTAGTGCTACCCTACTCACTAAATCCAATACTAAACAATTTAAATTGTAACAATTCTTATTGCTGACTGTTATAGCTTTATTCGAATTTAATTTTAATAAAATAAATTTTGGAATAAACTGAAGCCTACCAAATATCAAAAATATTTTAAATTATCGGATTTAAAAAATTCTTGATAAATAAAATAATTTTAAAAGAATAAATTATAATTTTAAAAACTTTATGTTAACAAATCTTTGTAACTTCCTCCCGTCAAAAACGTCCTCTTAGATAATAACCAAACCTTAAACTTTTTAACTCTAAATTAAAAAATTTTCCCCCAAGGATTTACAAGTTATACCCTTAAATTTAGTGCTACCCTACTCACTAAATCCAATACTAAACAATTTAAATTGTAACAATTATTATTGCTGACTGTTATAGCTTTATTCAAATTTAATTTTAATAAAATAAATTTTGGAATAAACTGAAGCCTACCAAATATCAAAAATATTTTAAATTATCGGATTTAAAAAATTCTTGATAAATACAATAATTTCAAAAAAATTAATTATAATTTTAAAAACTTTATGTTAACAAATCTTTGTAACTTCCTCCCGTCAAAAACGTCCCCTTAGATAATAACCAAACCTTAAACTTTTTAACTCTAAATTAAAAAATTTTCCCCCAAGGATTTACAAGTTATACCCTTAAATTTAGTGCTACCCTACTCACCAAATCCAATACTAAACAATTTAAATTGTAACAATTCTTATTGCTGACTGTTATAGCTTTATTCAAATTTAATTTTAATAAAATGAATTTTGGAATAAACTGAAGCCTACCAAATATCAAAAATATTTTAAATTATCGGATTTGAAAAATTCTTGATAAATACAATAATTTTAAAAAAATAAATTATAATTTTATTATTAAATAAAATAATCAAAAATTAAATTTTTTAAAATTCGAAATAAATTTAATTTTAAATTTATTAATTTTGTTCCCCCCAAAACTGAACATTTACAATTTTTGAAAAATATTTAAATTAATCTATCCTAAAAATTTTCAAAATTATATAAAAATCAAATTTATGAAAAATGAAAAAAAAAATTCCTCCCCTAATCATCAAAATTTTCAAAAATCCATAAATTTTGAAAAATTTTTAACAATTTTTCACAAAATTTTTAAACGAAATAACTTTATTACACTAACAAATGATTTTTTCAAAAAAAATTGTTAGATAATTTCCATATCACAATTTTTTAAAATTATTTAAATTAAAATTTCTAACAAAAAAATATAGATTTTTTTTTTATGAGCGATTTCCTTTTAAGCATTTATATAAAATTTTCAAAAATTACTCGAATTTTATGAAAATCCTAAATTTTTATACATAATTTTTTTAAATATGTACTAATCAAACTTAAAATAATTATAATTTTAATCAAAATATTGACATAATAACTTTATTATACTAACAAATCATTTTTTTACCCTTTAAGATCACTTTTTATCCAATAAATTAAAAATTATTCGAGACAACTAAAAAATAGACAAATTTAACCAAATATTAAAAAATTACATTTTTTTGTTAGATATTTTAATTTAATTTTTTCATGAAATCTTTATTAATTTTATTTTTCTTAATCTATTTTTCACGTAATTTTTAATAGATTTAGTTAAAATAAGAATAACTTCATTTTCATGATAAATACCATAATACTTTAGAAATAATATTTCTTAATGATAATTTAATTCATTAATACTTGGGTTTTTTTTTTTTTTTCATTAATTTTGAATTTTTCATTGAAAATTAACTTTATTAATAACTAATAATTTTTAATATATTATTAATAATTATAGATTAATTATAATTTAATTCTTATATAAATAAAATATTAATATTTTAATGTTAAATTAATTATCAATAATTTATACTCTTTATATATATATTATAAATATTATTAATATATAAAATATTTATTGATATAGAAATTCTCGAAATTCACCGTCGTTTTTATATACTGATTTACTTTATTATTCTTTCTCTTTTTTTCGGGAGTACTATTATATATCCCTTAAGATACCAATATTAAATCGGTTTTTATATATTTAAAGATGTTTATTTTAACTATTTAATTAAAATTAGCACCTAGAATATTACTAATGGTACTATCCAATGTAAGATATATTTCGCCCTTATATATAAATAATTATATATTAATAAGTAATTATTAATTATTAAATATTATAGATATATATAAATAAATTCTTTAATTAAAAAAGCATAGGGTCCAAGAGAAAAACCCTATTGAAAGACAAAATTTAAATTAATACTGCTATTAAAGTATCGATTTTAGGCCATTTTTTTTTGCCAAATTTTGACCCAAAAAATGCAAAAAATTGCAAAATTTTGCATTTTTTCGTTTTTTTTTGAAATTTTTCAAAAAATTTGATCTTTAAAATTGACATTATTGTCTAAGAAACAATTATAACACTTGGATATAAAAACCAATTTTTGAAAAAAATGCCAAATTTCACGAAATTTGATGAAATTTGGGAAAAATCTTCGGATTTCAAAATTTTACAGGGATCGATTATTTTTTATGTGAAAAAAGGATTTATCATAAAATTTCTTTTTCCAAACTATTTTGTTAGAAAAATCAACTTTTAGAAAAAATTCTTCTTCTAGTCTAACAGAAAATTTATTTTATAGAAAATTTAAACCTTTTCTGTGAAAATAAAATTGAAAGAATAATTTTTAATTACAAAATTTTTTGATTTTTAAATATAAATTCATTTATTCAAATTTTCGTAAATTGAATTCTATTGATCCCCCCCAATAGAATTCTGTTACAAATTTATAAATAAGGTAATATTTAAAAATTTTTAAAATTTAAAAGTTAATTCCTTAGTTAATCAAAATCAAAAACTAATAATTTTGAAAACTTAAATGTTTAATGTGAATTAAACATTGGGGAATATTCAGAGGAAATCACATTTAAATTCAAATTCCATGGAAAATTATTAGGGAGCAGTTATCGACCTCATGAACTCAATACCATATCTAGGCCGAATATTGTGCGAAATTTGCAGATTCCAGCAACTCCGAAAGGCGGTCAGTGACGAAAATTGTGTGTCGTCACAACTTATATAAAAACCATACTCATTGTAATTATCATCAACATTCTTTTGTTCAAAGTTTCACGTTAATAAATCATTTTAACTCCACCGCGAGTTTTACTTGGTTTGTAGTGGATTTACAACCCTCTACTCACCACAACTACTCACTGCTACTTCAACGTAGTTACGAACCGTTGAAGAAAGTAGACACATATCTTTAGAGGATATACTCTAAAGATACATGGTCCTTCGAGCCGGATTCAACCCAACATTGGTCCTGCGAGCTGACACCAACTACCAGGGACTTTGGAACCACAACCACTGCACCCCAGAACAACAAGTCATTGGATTTACGACCCATTGGCACCAACTACCAGGGACTTTGGAACCACAACCACTGCACCCCATAACCAACAATCACCAGTAATTATCTTTCCTATCACATTTCATCATTTTTTCGAACCGATCCTGTAACCTTGTTGACAAGCTGTGGAATTAAGACTGCCCTTGAACTTCTGAGCCTGGTTGTTCAGTTTGTCGAACAAAATTCCTTCTCATTCGAACCGATCCTTCAACCTTATAAATCAATCCTCATATAACTAGACTTGACTAGACTTAGACTACTTACCTAATTCAAAATGGAAAACATCGTCGCAGATCAGATCAAAACGGCAGAAGCCATCAAAAGAATGCATACCAACATGAAGAAAGACTCCCCCTCAAGGAAAAATGCAGAATACTGCCAGAACAAAATGTGCCAACTGAAGGAAGAATGGAATGCATTCAATGAAGCGCACAAATATTTAATAGAACACATACCAGAAACTGATGAATATTTCACGAAAGACATATACGGGCAAGCAGAAAAGATATACAATCAAGCATTGTCCCACATTATAAAAATACAGGAAAAACTTCGAGACGACCAAGGAATTACAGAAGAAAAAGAAACGATGAACCAGCGACCTATGGATACGTTACGAAACAAACTGGAACTTCAAATTGCGGAATTTCATAAACAACTAGCCAAGATTTGGACCCAGTACGAAGCCAATCAAAAACCCTACCGCTTTCAGAGAGAAGCAGTCCAGGCTCAATGGAAAATCATCTCGGAGTCCTTTCAAGAAATCCAATTAAATAATATCGACATGAGCCAAGATCCTTTGTTTCAAGAAACTTATTCAACTGTACATGACGAATACGAAGAAATTATGAAGAAATTCGAAGACGATGAACAACCAGACAGAACTTCATTACAAGGACGTCCCAATTTTCCAACATTGCCTACAGTATCAATACCAATATTTTATGGGAACTACGAAGCATGGCCAGCATTCAGAGACATATTTCTGCAACTCATACACTACAATAAATCAATTGGGGATGCTGAGAAAATCCAACATCTAAAATCCAACGTTCAAGGTGAAGCCGGTAAATTAATTCAACATCTTTCGAACACTGCGGCGAACTATGCAGGAGCATGGTCAATAATTCAGGAGCGATATGAAAACGAAAGAATTCTATTCCGCAAATGCATGGATGCCATATTATCCCAACCCATCCTCCAGCAGGAATCAGTACAAGGACTAAAGTTACTTCACGACGTGACAAAGGAAAATCTGAACGCAATCGAAAACATGGGAATCAACATTCAAGAATGGGGTCCGATGATAACGCATCTCCTAGAATCCAAAATGGACCCTGAATCCCGCCGTGTGTATGAGACCACCTTAAAGGAACCAAAGAAAATACAGAAGCTAGAAAATGTACTGTCTTTCATAGAACGACGATTCCAAGCGTTAGAAGGAGGCAAAACACCAGCAAAAAAATGGGAACCGATTAGAAAGCACCATCCTTTCGAATCAAGAAAGTCATGGTCAGCTAACACAGCTCACCTACAAACAACCAAATGCCCATTATGCCAAGCAGGTCATGCACTGCGAGCCTGCCAGAACTACTTAGCAATGACCGTGAAGGAAAGACTAGACTACATAATTCAAAGCAAAAGATGTCACAATTGTCTAGGACCACACCGAACAAGTTCTTGTTTAAGCAAAGTAACGTGTTTCAAATGCAGGAAGTATCATCATACAACACTTCACATATCTACTACTGGCAGCCAAAGTCGTAAAACAAACAACAAGGGTGATCAATCAAACTGGAAAACTACAGCAGCCACTTTTCGCCCACAACAGAGTACCCAATCCGAATCGACACAATTTACAACACAGAGGAACATCAGCAACAATGGACAAAATAGTTCCAATATGCAAATGGTACGAAACGAAACCATAGGGACGATCAACGGAAATAATGCCTATATCACTACAGGAAATAGAGAATCTCCGAAAAGGCAATTGCATTCAGTTGCTCTGCTTGCTACAGCATACGTCAGAGTTAAATCAAGAAATGGGACACTACAAACAATACGATGTCTAATTGACCCAGGATCTGAAGCATCGTTCATATCAACAAACGCGGTGCAGATACTCAAGTTACAGAAACACAAGAACGAAGCACAAATCATTGGCATAGGTCAGTCTCAATCAGGGTCATCGCAACACATGGTATTCTGCGAGCTCAGACCAAGGTTCCAGAGTTCATTTATGATAAACGCAGCGTTGCATGTACTTCCACGAATTTCCAACTCAATTCCGAAAGAAAAAATTCACAACAGTCTCATTACGGAATGGAATGATATACAATTCGCCGATCCACATTTCTCAAATCCTGGACCAATCGACATGCTTTTAGGAGTTGATATATACAAAGATATCATTTTGGATGGAGTAAGAAGATCAAACAATGGGATAACAGCGCAAAATAGCGAAATTGGATGGTTACTATACGGAAATGTGAAGAATATAAGTCCATCACTTCAGATAACTAGTTTAACTATCACTATCAATGATGAGCAGTCACTATCAAGATTTTGGGAATTGGAAGAAGCTGCAGACGAACGACGCTGTTCACCTGAGCATGAGCTTTGTGAGAGACATTACCAAAGCACTCATACACGAAATCGAGATGGATCATACACAGTCAGACTTCCCTTCAAAAGTGATGCTGAAAATTTGGGATTGTCCAAAAAACAAGCGGTAGCGCGCCTGCTGCAAATCGAGAGGAAATTCGAAACCAATCCAAGCATGGAACAGAACTACAAGGAATTCATACGCGAATACATAAAATTAGGTCACATGAAAACAGCAGAAGCTCAACCCCTCAATGGCATTCAAGTTTTTTTACCACATCAGTGCGTCATAAAGGCAGACAGCACTACTACTTCCACAAGAGTTGTTTTCGATGGATCGGCAAAAACAAGCACAGGATATAGTCTAAACGATGTTTTACACTCAGGTCCTAAGATACAACAGGATCTCACTGACATTCTCATCAGATGGAGAAAACATCGAGTCGCCCTCACTGCCGATATCGAAAAGATGTACAGGCAAATCAAAATAGCCGAGGAAGATCAACCATACCACAAAATAGTCTGGAGATTCTCAAAGGATGAACCAATACAGGAATTTCAGTTAACCACTTTAACTTATGGCACGGCCCCAGCAGCATATCTGGCAATACGCACCCTACATCAATTAGCTGAAGACGAGGAGAAAAATTTTCCAAGAGTCGCTCAGATCGCTAAAAAGGATTTCTACGTAGACGATTTACTCACAGGGGCGGACAGCGTCGAGGTAGCTGAGCAATTGAAGAAAGAAATTACTGAACTAATGAAAAAGGGAAACTTCAATCTTCGAAAATGGAAAATGAGCAAATACCCACAAAATGGGACGGATGAATTTATTCTAGGTGACAAATATGAACAAAATACTACGAAAACACTAGGCATTGTATGGAATACAAATAGCGATAGTCTGCTCTATAACATCAAATCACCTGAAATTGAAGCGATCACCAAAAGACGCATGCTTTCCCAGATTGCTGCAATATTCGACCCACTTGGTATGATATCACCAATAATTATACGTGCCAAACTATTGATGCAAGAAATATGGAAATCTGGACAAGATTGGGATGTTACTCTTCCGGAAGAAATTCGCAAAGAATGGGCGAAACTGACTCAAGAACTTCCAACGCTTCGTGAAATATGCATACCAAGATGGATACAACACAAAAAGGGTTCAAAGATGGAAATTCACGCTTTTTGTGATGCTTCTGTGAAAGCATACGGTGCTGTGGTTTACTCCAAAACTATCGATGACAGCGGGCAGATCCACGTCAGTCTCTTAGTATCCAAATCCAAGGTGGCCCCCATAAAAAACAAGAAAACTCTTCCAAAGCTAGAATTATGTGGAGCCGTTCTATTAGCGAAGCTCGTACACAGAACGATCAAAGCCCTGGACATTCAAGAAATCCCTGTGCATGCATATTCCGATTCGACGATTACACTAGCTTGGATAAATGCTGATGCCGCAAGGTTACCTGCGTTTGTTGACAACAAAGTTCGAGAGATAAAACAATTAATTGGCAAGGTCAAATGGTATCACGTTCGGTCTGAAAACAATCCCGCTGATTTAATAACCCGAGGAATAACGGCATCAAAACTAATTAGTCACAAATTATGGTGGAATGGTCCAGATCAACTAAGTCAAAATCCCACAAATATTCAGGAAATGATACAAAGCTCAACATCCGCTAACGCACTAGACACCTCAAAAAGTATAAATAGTTTGTCTACAACCACCATTGAAGAAAATCCATGCATCCAAGATACTCTGGATATCTTATTACAGAAATTTGAATCATGGGAGAAAACCATAAGAGTAACAGCCTACTGCCTGAGGTTCAGCAACAAATGCCAGAAACAACACAACGCTACAGTATTTCTGTCAAGAGACGAACTACAAAAAGCAACACTAATACTTCTACGAAAAATCCAATACAACGAATATTCGTCTGAATTTAAGGATTTAAGCAACGATCGACCTCTGAGTAAAAAAAGTAGTATCTTGAGTCTAAACTCCTTCCTGTATAACCAACAATTGATGCGGGTAGGAGGACGTCTGCAAAATTCAGCGCTAAGATACGACGAGAAGCATCCTATCATTATACCCAGTAGTAGCCCAGCGACAGAGAAAATAATAAGAAATGCCCATCATACTACGCTTCATGGTGGAATTCAGCTAACCCTCGCATACATTAGACAGCAGTACTGGATTCCCCGAGGAAAAGATAAAATAAGGAAGATAATACGAGAGTGCAGCATCTGTTTGAGGCAGCAAGCACAAAGTCATATTCAATTAATGGGATCACTCCCAGAGCCAAGAGTCACACCAACTAGCCCCTTTACTCACACGGGGGTAGACTATGCTGGACCCATAGCAATTCGAATGTCTAAGGGAAGAGGAAATAAGTCTTACAAAGGGTACATCGCCATCTTCATCTGCTTGACCACTAAAGCCATTCATATTGAAGCAGTTAGAGACCTGCCGAAAGTGCATCACGTTTTGAACTTGAACCTATTTATTCCCGAGTTCAAACTCAAAACACAACATTAGTTTAGTATTACTTCAAGAAACCTGACACCTTACTATGCCCACAACAACTACCTGGAATCGGGTGTCATAGTAAACAGGACGACCACAATGCTGAAAGCTGCCTTCATCACTTCAAGGGCCCCCCGGAGTATGTTTAATGTGAATTAAACATTGGGGAATATTCAGAGGAAATCACATTTAAATTCAAATTCCATGGAAAATTATTAGGGAGCAGTTATCGACCTCATGAACTCAATACCATATCTAGGCCGAATATTGTGCGAAATTTGCAGATTCCAGCAACTCCGAAAGGCGGTCAGTGACGAAAATTGTGTGTCGTCACAACTTATATAAAAACCATACTCATTGTAATTATCATCAACATTCTTTTGTTCAAAGTTTCACGTTAATAAATCATTTTAACTCCACCGCGAGTTTTACTTGGTTTGTAGTGGATTTACAACCCTCTACTCACCACAACTACTCACTGCTACTTCAACGTAGTTACGAACCGTTGAAGAAAGTAGACACATATCTTTAGAGGATATACTCTAAAGATACATTAAACGTTGATTGTTGGACTTAGCCTCAGGATTGGTTTAGAATATTGGAATTGATCCTGAAGTAGGACGACCAAAATCAATTCAAATTTATCGGGTTTGGTATTGATTGTTGGACTTAGCCTCAGGATTGGTTTAGAATGTTGAAATTGATCCTGAAGTAGGACGACCAAAATCAATTCAAATTTATCGGGTTTTGTGTTGATTGTTGGACTTAGCCTCAGGATTGGTTTAGAATGTTGGAATTGATCCTGAAGAAGGACACCAAAATCAATTCAAATTTATCGGATTTGGTATTGATTGTTGGACTTAGCCTCAGGATTGGTTTAGAATGTTGGAATTGATCCTGAAGTAGGACGACCAAAATCAATTCAAATTTATCGGGTTTGGTGTTGATTGTTGGACTTAGCCTCAGGATTGGTTTAGAATGTTGGAATTGATCCTGAAGTAGGACGACCAAAATCAATTCAAATTTATCGGGTTTGGTGTTGATTGTTGGACTTAGCCTCAGGATTGGTTTAGAATGTTGGAATTGATCCTGAAGTAGGACGACCAAAATCAATTCAAATTTATAGGATTTGGTGTTGATTGTTGGACTTAGCCTCAGGATTGGTTTAGAATGTTGGAATTGATCCTGAAGAAGGACACCAAAATCAATTCAAATTTATCGGGTTTGGTGTTGATTGTTGGACTTAGCCTCAGGATTGGTTTAGAATGTTGAAATTGATCCTGAAGTAGGACGACCAAAATCAATTCAAATTTATCGGATTTGGTATTGATTGTTGGACTTAGCCTCAGGATTGGTTTAGAATATTGGAATTGATCCTGAAGTAGGACGACCAAAATCAATTCAAATTTATCGGGTTTGGTGTTGATTGTTGGACTTAGCCTCAGGATTGGTTTAGAATGTTGGAATTGATCCTGAAGTAGGACGACCAAAATCAATTCAAATTTATCGGGTTTGGTGTTGATTGTTGGACTTAGCCTCAGGATTGGTTT
The DNA here is from genome assembly GCF_914767665.1 of Harmonia axyridis. Lineage (NCBI taxonomy): Eukaryota > Metazoa > Arthropoda > Insecta > Coleoptera > Coccinellidae > Harmonia > Harmonia axyridis. The sequence goes on along the minus strand of NC_059508.1, from coordinate 21,871,472 downwards.
AGAATGTTGGAATTGATCCTGAAGTAGGACGACCAAAATCAATTCAAATTTATCGGGTTTGGTGTTGATTGTTGGACTTAGCCTCAGGATTGGTTTAGAATGTTGGAATTGATCCTGAAGTAGGACGACCAAAATCAATTCAAATTTATAGGATTTGGTGTTGATTGTTGGACTTAGCCTCAGGATTGGTTTAGAATGTTGGAATTGATCCTGAAGAAGGACACCAAAATCAATTCAAATTTATCGGGTTTGGTGTTGATTGTTGGACTTAGCCTCAGGATTGGTTTAGAATGTTGAAATTGATCCTGAAGTAGGACGACCAAAATCAATTCAAATTTATCGGATTTGGTATTGATTGTTGGACTTAGCCTCAGGATTGGTTTAGAATATTGGAATTGATCCTGAAGTAGGACGACCAAAATCAATTCAAATTTATCGGGTTTGGTGTTGATTGTTGGACTTAGCCTCAGGATTGGTTTAGAATGTTGGAATTGATCCTGAAGTAGGACGACCAAAATCAATTCAAATTTATCGGATTTGGTGTTGATTGTTGGACTTAGCCTCAGGATTGGTTTAGAATATTGGAATTGATCCTGAAGTAGGACGACCAAAATCAATTCATATTTATCGGGTTTGGTATTGATTGTTGGACTTAGCCTCAGGATTGGTTTAGAATGTTGGAATTGATCCTGAAGTAGGACGACCAAAATCAATTCAAATTTATCGGGTTTGGTATTGGTTGTTGGACTTAGCCTCAGGATTGGTTTAGAATGTTGGAATTGATCCTGAAGTAGGACGACCAAAATCAATTCAAATTTATCGGATTTGGTATTGATTGTTGGACTTAGCCTCAGGATTGGTTTAGAATATTGGAATTGATCCTGAAGTAGGACGACCAAAATCAATTCAAATTTATCGGGTTTGGTGTTGATTGTTGGACTTAGCCTCAGGATTGGTTTAGAATGTTGGAATTGATCCTGAAGTAGGACGACCAAAATCAATTCAAATTTATCGGATTTGGTATTGATTGTTGGACTTAGCCTCAGGATTGGTTTAGAATGTTGAAATTGATCCTGAAGTAGGACGACCAAAATCAATTCAAATTTATCAGGTTTGGTATTGATTGTTGGACTTAGCCTCAGGATTGGTTTAGAATGTTGGAATTGATCCTGAAGTAGGACACCAAAATCAATTCAAATTTATCGAATATATTTATATAAATAATCCTATTTTATAGGATTTTTTACTTTGTGAAATAATTTTTGTACACTTAAATTAATGAAAATTTAATAGTTTTTATTAAAGTTTAAAATATTAAATTTAAAATTTAACTTAATAAGTTAAATTTTTAATTGTTAATTTTTTTTTGTAATTATATTCAATAAAATTAAATTATTTCTTAAAGTTTCAAAAACTCTTGTACATCTTATACTAGAATATAAAGATAAGGATAAAATAGGAAATGAGTTCGGATAGAAATGAAATTTATCCCAAGATTTCTTGACTGCAACCTGTCTACGAATATGAGGTGGAACTATATGTGATAGCACCGGTAACCAAACTAAAGGAGTAGATCTAATAGTCCCACTAATAATTCTCATAGAAACATTAAGCTGTGCATCAATTTTATGAACATGAGCACTATTAAACCAAACAGAACAACAGTATTCAGCAGCAGAAAAAACCAAGGCCAAAGCTAGAATATAAAGATAAGCTAAAGAAGCTGATGGGTTCATACCCCATTTATAAAGGTATACCCCTTTTCTTTATAATTAAAACTATAAAATTAATATTTTTAATTTTAATAATAAGAGGAACTCTTATTTCTATTTCTGCTTATTCATGAATTAATATCTGGATTGGTTTAGAATTAAACCTCTTAGCTTTTATTCCTATTATAAACTTAGATAATTTTAAGTATTCTTCTGAATCCTCCTTGAAATATTTTTTAGTCCAAGTTTCTGCATCAATTTTTGTTTTATTTTCTTTTTTAAATTCATTAATTTTAATCAATTCTATCGAGCAATTAATACCTACTTCTATATTTTTGTTTAACAGAGCTATCCTTATAAAAATAGGAGCAGCCCCTTTCCACTTTTGATATCCAGAAGTCCTAGAAGGACTAAGATGAACTAATGCATTATTATTAATAACTTGACAAAAAATTGCTCCAATAATTTTAATTATATATAATTTTAAATTAAACCTATTCTTTATTTTGATTATTTTGATGTGTATAACCTTAGGGAGTGTAAAAACATGAAACCAAACCAGATTAAAAAAAATTCTTGCCTTATCTTCCATCAACCATATTAGTTGAATATTACGAATAATAATATTAAATCAATCCTTATGAATATACTTTTTAATTTATACTTTTATTTCTTTAAATTTAATCCTAATTTTTAATAAATATAAAATCTTTAACATAAAAGATCTTATAAATAATATGAATTACAATAAAACTTTAAAATTCTATTTTTTTTTTAATTTCTTTTCTCTAGGAGGAATCCCCCCTTTTTTAGGATTTTTTCCTAAGTGACTAATTCTAAAAACTTTAATTGAAAATCACTTTTATTTTCTATCTTTTATGATAATTTTTATTACTTTAATTTGTATATATATTTATATACGCTTAATACTTCAATAAAATATTTAATTATATTAACTCTTACTATGTAATTTTTTTAAATTGAGTGAATATTTACGGATTAATCATTTTTACTGTAATTTTTAGAATTTATTAAGGATTTAAGTTAAATAAACTAGTAACCTTCAAAGTTAAAAATAGAATTATTCTAAGCCTTAGAATAATATTCACCTATAAATTTGCAATTTATAATCATAATTGAATATAAGGCTTAATAAAGGAGAAAACTCATAATTAAATTTACAATTTAACGCTTTAATTCAGCCACTTTATCGAATAAATGATTATTTTCTACTAATCATAAAGATATTGGAACATTATACTTTTTATTTGGAATATGAGCAGGAATAGTAGGAACATCGTTAAGTATTTTAATTCGGTTAGAATTAGGGACTAGAGGAAGATTAATTGGAAACGACCAAATTTATAATATAATTGTTACAGCACATGCTTTCATTATAATTTTCTTTATAGTAATACCTATTATAATTGGAGGTTTTGGAAATTGATTAGTTCCTTTAATAATTGGAGCCCCTGATATAGCATTCCCACGATTAAATAATATAAGATTTTGACTTTTACCCCCTGCTTTAACTCTTTTAATTTTAAGAACAGTCGTAGAAATAGGAGCAGGAACAGGATGAACTGTTTACCCTCCTCTTTCTTCTAATTTAACACATTATGGGCCTTCAGTAGATTTAGTGATTTTTAGTTTACATTTAGCAGGAATTTCCTCAATTTTAGGTGCAGTAAATTTCATTTCAACTATTATAAATATACGTCCATTTGGTATAATACTTGATAAAACTTCTTTATTTGTATGATCTGTTCTTATTACAGCAATTCTTTTATTATTATCACTTCCAGTTCTTGCAGGAGCAATTACTATACTATTAACTGACCGAAACTTAAATTCTTCTTTTTTTGATCCAACCGGTGGGGGAGACCCAATTTTATACCAACATTTATTTTGATTTTTTGGTCATCCTGAAGTTTATATTTTAATTCTCCCAGGGTTTGGTATAATTTCCCATATTATTACACAAGAAAGAGGAAAAAAAATTGCCTTCGGTTCTTTAGGAATAATTTATGCTATATTAGCTATTGGACTTCTAGGATTTGTAGTATGAGCTCATCACATATTTACAGTTGGAATAGATGTTGATACTCGAGCTTATTTTACTTCAGCTACAATAATTATTGCAGTACCCACTGGAATTAAAATTTTTTCTTGATTAGCAACTTTACATGGAATACAATTTTACTATACACCTTCAATTTTATGAACCCTGGGATTTTTATTTTTATTTACAATTGGTGGATTAACAGGAGTAATTTTAGCTAACTCTTCCATAGATATTATTTTACATGACACCTATTATGTTGTAGCTCATTTTCATTACGTTTTATCTATAGGAGCTGTATTTGCCATTATAGCAGGATTTATCCATTGATTCCCTTTAATTACAGGATTCAATCTTAACAATAAATTATTACAAATCCAATTTTTAATTATATTTATTGGGGTAAACTTAACATTTTTTCCTCAACACTTCTTAGGACTAAGAGGGATACCTCGACGATACTCTGATTATCCTGATGCTTATTACAAATGAAATAAAATTTCTTTTATTGGATCTATAATTTCCTCTATTAGAATAATCTTTATAATCTTAATTATTTGAGAAAGATTTTATTCAATACGTTTAAGAAAGTTTAATTCTAATGTACCCTCTTTAATTGAATGACTTCAACTTTCTCCTCCTAATGAACATTCTTATTCAGAAGTACCAATCTTAGCTCAAAAATTCTAATATGGCAGATTAGTGCATTGGATTTAAACCCCAATTATAAAGATTTACCTTTTTTTAGAAATAGCAACTTGAAAATCATATATATTTTTAGACAGAGCTTCGTATTTACTTGAACAATTAAGATTTTTTCATGATCACGCCCTTTTGATCTTAATAATAATCACTTGTATTGTAACATATACCATAATGAGACTAACATTAAATAATTATAACCATCGTTTTATATTAGAAGGACACAATATTGAAACAATTTGAACTATCATACCAGCATTAACTTTAATTTTTATTGCTTTTCCTTCTTTAAAATTAATTAACTTAATTGATGAAATCCGTAACCCTTTAGTTACTATTAAAACTATTGGTCATCAATGATATTGAACCTATGAATATACAGATTTTAAAAATCTTGAATTTGATTCATATTTAATTAATAATAATCAACTTTTTAATTTTCGATTACTAGAATTTGATAATCGAACTATTTTACCATATCTTTTTCATATTCGAATTCTAACTTCATCTTCTGACGTAATTCATTCTTGAACAGTTCCTTCAACAGGAGTAAAAGTTGATGCCTCCCCAGGGCGATTAAATCAACTTAGATTTAATTTAAATCGAACTGGAATTTTTTTTGGCCAATGTTCAGAAATTTGTGGAGCAAACCATAGATTTATACCTATTTCTATTGAAAGAATTTCTCCCCAAAATTTCATTAAATGGGTAGAAAATTTTTCATTAGATGACTGAAAGATAAGTATTGGTCTCTTAAACCACTTTATAGTAATTAACGACTACTTCTAATGAAAAATTTAGTTAACCTATAACATTAGTTTGTCAAACTAAAATCATTCTTAGAATAATTTTTAATTCCTCAAACTATACCTATAGATTGGTTTTCCTTGTATATTTTTATAACACTTTTATTTATTATTTTAAACATTAAAATATTTTATTCTCATAAAAAATCTCCTTTAAAAAATTTTAAATTATTAAATAAAAAATTTTCTTGAAAATGATAATAAATCTTTTTTCTTCTTTTGATCCTTCATCTTATTTTATATTACCTTTAAATTGACTAAGAATAATTATTAGTTTTTTATTTATTCCTTCTATATTCTGACTAATTCCTAATCGATTTAACTTTTTAATTCAAAATATATTAATTACTCTACATAAAGAATTCAAAATCATTACAAAAAAAAATAACACTTTAATATTTATTGTATTGTTTTACTTCATTATAATTAATAACTTAATAGGGTTATTTCCTTACATTTTTACAGCCTCAAGTCATATAATTTTTACTCTATCCCTAGCTTTACCTTTATGGTTAAGATTTATATTAAATAGTTGAATTAGCCACACTTATCACTCATTTGCTCATCTAATGCCCCAAGGAACTCCTACTATTTTAATACCTTTTATAGTATGTATTGAAACAATTAGAAATATTATTCGTCCTGGAACTCTCGCTATTCGTTTATCAGCTAATATAATTGCAGGACACCTTTTATTAACTCTTTTAGGAAATACTGGTCCTATAGTAAATTTGCTTATTTTATTAATTATTATAATTCAATTTATACTAATTTTATTAGAATCAGCAGTAGCTTTAATTCAATCTTATGTTTTTGCTATCCTTAGAACTCTTTATTCTAGAGAAAATAATTATGATAAAAAATCACTCATTTCATTTAGTAGATTATAGTCCTTGACCAATTTTAGGCGCTTTTAGAGCTATAACTGCTATAATAGGAATAATTAAATGATTCCATCTTTTTAACTCAAATTTATTTATATTAAGAAATTTAATTCTTTTACTAATTATATTTCAATGATGACGAGATGTAATTCGAGAAAGAACCTTTCAAGGAAACCACACTCTTTTAGTATCTTTTGGTTTACGATGAGGAATAATTTTATTTATTACCTCAGAGATTTTTTTCTTTATTAGTTTTTTTTGAAGATTTTATCATATAAGATTATCTCCTTCTATCGAATTAGGAATAACTTGACCTCCAAAAGGAATTAATACCTTTAATCCTAATGAAATCCCATTATTAAACACTATTATTCTATTAAGATCAGGCCTAAGTGTAACTTGAGCCCACCATAGATTAATAGAAAATAATTTTAATCAAACATTTCAAAGATTAATTATTACTGTTTTACTAGGAATATATTTTTCTTTACTACAAGGAATTGAATATTTAGAAGCCCCATTTTCTATAGCCGATTCAGTTTATGGAAGAACATTCTTTATAGCTACAGGATTCCATGGTTTACATGTAATTATTGGTTCTATTTTTCTTTTAGTATGTTTAACTCGATTGAACTTTAATCATTTTAGAAACAATCACCATTTTGGATTCGAAGCAGCAGCATGATATTGACATTTTGTAGACGTAGTATGACTATTCCTATACAGGGTGAGTCTTTGACTTGTACATATATTTTAACCGTAGATTCTTGAGGTCAAAAGAAACACTTTTTTCATTTACCTTTTTTTCCGATTCGGCTCGGTTGAAAAGATATGGCCATTTTAAGTTTTCATAATGAGCTATGCCGATCCTGGAAATCAGCCCACTGAAGTTTTCCCAAGCATAAATTTATACCATTTGAACTTTGGAAATGGGTTACTATATTAGCAAAACAAGCATAAACTCACTTTTTCCATTCCCTTTGGTGACCGAAGTATTATTTTCAATATAATAAATGAGTTATAGCAATTTCGTGGGAGATAAATACGTTGATTATTTTTCTCTTGATATCTATTTTATATTCGATAATAATAAAAAATTCAGCTTGCAACCACCCATATTAAATCTGATATTTATATCCAATCATTTATTTTCGCTTTTTCACTTCGTTTCATACGTACAAGAGTTACCTATTCATATAACCTTTCATTTTCATATAGGTAAATAAACATATATGATAATTATCTGTGGGCTTCCCACGTTGCCGAGTTTACAATCACAAAACACTATAATGACAAAAAACCTACAGAATAATAAGCTAAATCTATGTACCTATGAACACTAATCATCTCGCATCTGTAATGTTATGTTTAAAGGTTATGTTATGTTTTGTCAATAAAATTCAAGAAACCCAACAAACGGTTGAAGTTTTGTACATTACTAGAAATTTGGGTTAATTGAGTATATTTTGTTACCTAGAGGTCAGCAAAAAAGTTGTATTCAAACCAGTGTTCAATTTGAATTCTTATTATCATGGAATCAGTGAGAAAAGTTTCAAATTTTTAAGGTAGTAAGAAGTGTAAGAACGCTTGCATTTTGGATTGAATGAACCCAGATTACTTTATCTAAGTACCTACACAATAACCTAGCTCGAAAATGAAAAGGCAGTTTCATGAATGGATTTATGTGGAAGATGGAATCACCTCTGTATCACACAGAGGTAATTTTGTGATGGAAAAATTCCGATTTTATCTTGTTAAAAATAACAGTAGTATGAGGAGGAATAAGTAATTTCCAGAAGGAATTGAATTTTTTTTTCAATTTTCATCCTAGAAGCTTATAAGTTCCATGAATCTTCAATATTCCATTATTGATCTTGATTTTTGTATTAAAAATGAAATGGTGGTATTCAATATGAATATCCACTATTGAATATTCTGCTTCTTTCAACTCACTGAAGTTTTTTATTTATTTTCACGTTAAAACAATTTTGGTCCTCTTAAAAGTATGTCAATCAAATGTTCAAGGATGAAATTATCGAATAGCAAATGGATAGAAGTATTCAATCACGTAAAAATGAAATTTTAGGATGTATTGTTATGTATCGATGAAAGCTCAGAAGACTGGAAGAAGATTATAGTAATGTTTGGTAGCAGCAGTTTTTAATGGGATTTCAGATCTTGATTGGTGTTATTATATAAGGAGCCTAGTTTGTGAAAATTCATTTGAAAATGAGTTTCCATCAGAATAATTCAAAATAGAATATTAACTTTAATGAAATATCTTCATATTATAGGGCTGTGCCAAAGCTCAGTAATTTGTTATCATGAAAATATTTGAAATCCTTCTCTTCTTAGTGTTCACTAATGCCAATATTCTGTCTGAAAATTTGATACCCAATAGGTAACTCCAAAAAATGCTCTCGAGTACTTTCGATGATAAAGAAGCAATTAGTCTTTCCTTAATATTATCAATGTTATAATCAACATCTTCGAAAATTTTATTTTCCTGAAGATGGCAAAATAGTATTCGGCTAGAAAAAAAGAAGTACAACGTACAAGTAAATTTACTTGTTTGTTATCGAACAGATGAACTGAAAATATTATGAAACTTCCCAACAATTATGTAATCTTTTTTTTTTGTTTTCACATATCAACTACATGTAAAATAAATTTTGAATTCTTGTAAGGTATACCTTTTTTTCAAAAGTACTCAATGAACTGAAGCTTTTGATAAACTTATCGAAAGATTAACAGTTACTTGAAATCATGTATTATTGCCAAATCCACTTTTTTACTATAAATCCAGTATTCAAATCAAAATAGAAAAATATTTATCTTGTGCCCCAAAGTAGGTATACAACATTCAAAGCAATTTGAAATAAAGATTTTTCATTACTGAAACAAAAAAATGCATATCAAAAAACAGGATTGAAGTACAAACTACCATAATAATAAATTGTCTTTATTTTCATTTAATTTATAAATAACCAGGTTTAACATATTTTACTCTTATACTTCTTACGTAGGTTCATTTAGCCTCAGATGGATTGTGCGAAATAAAAAACATTCAATATTTAGCCAATAATTATTAAATTAGGCCTGCCATTATTCGAATTAATTCTCAATGATTCCTGATCTCAGATGTATTCATTATATTATTATAATATCTATAAACCAAGGACAGTAACTACAAACTATGTATATGCCTTAAAATATCAATAGCTATTGATTCTGAAACATATGGATTGGATCAGTACATGTACTAGATAATAGGATAGGATCTGCGTTAATGGTGAAATCAGTGACTTTGAAATTATTTTTCAGTACATCGATGAGTATGAAGTTTGAATAAATATTCATTACAGAACTAGTGCTTCACTTATTCAAGTAGTTGAATTTATCGACAGAATCATTGTATTGTAGATTTTTGGTTATTTCAATTAATCAATTTACTTTTCCATTCATTAAATGGAAATCATGAACACCTCACAGCAAACTGTTTTCGGTTGGATTTAATTTGAAGGGGTTCAAGATTCTCTTTAAATACAGGTCATCTGAAACTTCTCTGTATCTAGTGGGCAATCATCTTCACGAAATAAATCACGAAGGAAAATCGTCGTCCAATTAAATTCATTATGGTGTTTTTCTGAATGATTCGATGAATTATTAGGAGATCTGAAAAAATACAATAATTATTCAATATATTATTTATATTATATAACTTAGTAACTTACTTACGCCGAACTATGTTGTTTCTTATTGAAACATAAAATATTTTCGAATCAAATATCGAATTATTCCATTTGTTTGCCCAAACATAACCACAATTCTTGGAGATTTCTCAAATTTTCAGTTTGGCCATGCGCATAGAGTAATAATCTCTGAGGCCATGCGCAATAGTTCAAATCGTTCATAACATACGGTAATCTAGCATATTATGACTTATTTTATTATACAAAATTCGATTTAACATTTCGGATGATACTAATTATTACATTTAATGAAATTCATAATAAAATAAATTTATTAATTCATAAATTTGATGGTTTGTTTAAAAAATTATTAGAGATTCTTCTATGTTGATCGGTCATGCGCATAGAATGATCCGAAAACAATTGAAATTCGAATTTATGGTATCATGATTTCTGTTGCTTTGTTTAATGTAAATGATAAGTATTAAGTGTATTTAGTTTGTTAAGTGTTACCTAAGTGCGTACAACTTGTTAAGTGTTAAGTGTGTTTAGTGTAAGGTGTTTGTTTAGTGTAAAGTGTTTGTTTGTGAAGTGTGTTAAGTGGAAATTAGCAGAATGTATTCTAACCAGGAGATGGTAGATATGTTGGAATGCTATTTCACAAATGGAAAAATAGCGAGAAGAGCTAAAGAAGCTTATGGAAGGCTGTTTCCAAATAGGAGACAGCCAAATGAGAGAACTTTCGTAAGGATTGTTCAAAGATTGCGTGATCATGGAATTGAATTTTCTCAATGGGTGAGCTTATTCAAATCACTTTATTTTCAAACTAAGTCGGCTGGTTCCCTCACTTGTCAATGCAAATTCAGTGTTTCAATCCATGATTTTTGACCTGACAACGTAGCAAATATTCATTTCTGTGAGTTTTTTCTATCAGAGTTGCAATTAGCCAAAGTACCCAATTTTTTGAATTTCACAGATTTTTTTTTTTTTTTAAACACATATTACTCGAAAACGGCTCAATATACGAGAAAATATGAAGAATACTTTTATTTTTCAAATTAGCTAAATATCCTTCAATGAACGTCCTAGTTACTTTTAAGAGTTCGGTTCTTTGAATTTCTGGTATTTTTATAGGATGAAGTGTTCATAATGAAGAAACGGGGAGATGTGGATAAAATTTTGTGTACGGAGAAGATTCATCACATACATGAAAAACTATATCCCGAAATTCATTTTTTTCTATACAACCATTTCCGAGATATAACGGAAAATGACATTTTTTTATCGATTTTCAACAGCCTGTATCTTTTTAACCGGGCCGAATCGGAAAAAATGGTAAATGAAAAAAGGGTTTCTATTGACCTCAGGAATCTTCGGTTGAAATATATGTACAAGTCAAAGACTCACCCTGTATATATCTCTTTATTGATGAGGTAGATATCTATATAGTATAAATATTACATTTGATTTCCAATCAAAAAATCTTTCAAAAGTATAGTTAATATTCTTAATTTCATCTTTAATTTTGATAATTTTTAGAATTATAATAATTTTAATAATTATTGCAAATTATATTTCAATAAAAACATTTAAAGATCGAGAAAAAAGTTCTCCCTTTGAATGCGGATTTGACCCTAAAAATTCTGCACGCCTACCATTCTCAATTCACTTTTTTTTAATCGCTTTAATCTTTTTAATTTTTGATGTAAAAATTACCCTTATTATCCCTTTCATTTATAGAATAAAATATTCTAATATTATAATTATTAGCATTATATTTTTTATATTCATGGCAATCTTAATTTTAGGTTTATACCATGAATGAAAACAAGGAGCCTTAAACTGATCTTTATAGGATAATAGTTAAATTAACATTTAATTTGCATTTAAAAAATACTGTTTTTCAGTTTATCTTAAATAAGAAGCAAAATATTGCATTTAGTTTCGACCTAAAAATTTGAATTTAAATTCCTTATTTAATTGAAACCAAACTAGAGGTAAGTCACTGTTAATGATTCCAATGAGAAACTCTCCAATTGAAGAAATATAAAAATTTAAGCTTCTAACTTAATATATAGCAATTTGTTAATATTTCTATTTATATAGTTTATCTAAAACATTATATTTTCATTATAAAAAAAGATTAATTCTTATAAATACTTAAAAAATATTTTAATTTACCTCAATATCTTCAATATTGCGCTCTATTAAGCTATTTAAGTAGAATATATAAATCAATAACAAAATAATCCAAATTGAAAATATTATTATATAAATCTTCAAACTATTTTTAAAAATATACTGAAATAAAACAGAAATTTTTTTTAAAAAATTCAAATAAACCCTGGCTTCCTAAGAACTCTGATCAACCTTGATCTAAAAATTTATAATTTAGTATTCCTAAATTAATAAAAAAATAATTTATTCCAAAAGTTGAAATATAAGGCAAATTCCATATTAATACTAAAAAAATTAAAATTTTTATTAAATTAGAAAAAATTAAATTATGATTTAATTTTAATAAAGAAATCTCAAAACCTATAATTACCCCAATTATTACTATAATTAAAATTAAAATTTTCATAAAAAAAGGTAATACAACTAAATTAATATCCTTAAATATAAATCATATAAGAACCGTTCCTGAAAATAATACAATAATAAATATAAATCCTATTCTATAAACTATTTCATCTCTTAATTCTTCAGTTCTATTTATTCTAAACCCACAATAATCTGTAAATATTAAATAATTTAATAAACGCACTGTATAAGAAACTGTTAATGTTAAAGAAATTAATATAATTAAATGAATTAAAATATTTAATCTTAACATAGAATAAACCTCTATAATTAAATCTTTTGAGTAAAATCCAGAAAAAAAAGGAATCCCACATAATGATAGATTTCTTACATTAAAATATATTACAGTTATAGGAGTTTTATAAACTAAACCCCCTATAAAACGAATATCTTGACATTCTCCTATTAAATGAATAAAATTACCTGCACATATAAATAATAAAGCTTTAAATAAAGCATGAATTAATAAATGAAAAGAAGCTAATTCATATAAACCTAATCTTAAAATAGTAACTATTAAACCTAACTGACTTAAAGTTGATAAAGCAATAATTTTTTTTTAATCATATTCAAAATTAGCCGCTAAACCTGAAATTAATATTGTTATCAATCCAATGAATATTAACACAAAAGAATAATTTTCCAATAATAAATGAAATCGAATTAATAAATAAACCCCTGCTGTTACTAAAGTTGAAGAATGTACTAATGCTGAAACAGGAGTAGGAGCTGCTGGTAATCAAGCTGAAAAAGGAATTTGTGCACTTTTAGTTAAAGCAGCAATAATAATTAACAAACCTACAATTATTATTCTTTTATCTCTATAATAATAATCAATATATAATATAAAATTCCATCTTCCAAAATTTATTATCCAAGCAATAGAAATTATTAATATCGCGTCTCCTACTCGATTAGATAAAGCTGTTAATATACCAGCTGAATAAGATTTTACATTTTGATAATAAATCACTAAACAATAAGAAACTAATCCTAACCCATCTCAACCCAATAAAATTGAAATTAAATTTGGACTTAAAATTATTAATAATATAGAAAGAACGAATATAAAAACTAATATGATAAAACGATTAATAGATAAATCCTTAGATATATAAGATTTTCTATAAAAAATTACTATTGTAGAAATAAATAAAACAAAAGAAACAAATAATAAGGATATTCAATCTAAAAGAATTAATATTTCTACTTCTATTGAATTTAAACTAAAAATTCTTCACTCAATAAAATAAACCTTTCCTGTATTAAGTAAAAATAATCTAAAACTAAAAAAAAAAAAAAAACCTAAGTATTAATCTAGAAAAAATTACACAAAAAGATATTACTTAAAGTTAAAGTAACTTCATTGACTCCACAAATCAATATTTTATATAAACTATTTAAGTATAAGAAAAATAAATCTCTTTTTAATAAAATTAAATTTAAAGGAACCCAATGCATTAATAATAAAATTAATTCTCGATAAGAAATTAATTCAAAAAAATATAATCTTCTGTAAAATTTTCCATGTTGACTAAAAGAATATAAATACAAACTATATGAAGCTCTCAAAAAAGTTATAATTATTAATATAAATATACAAATATGAGAATAATTAATTAAACTATTAATTAACAAGATTTCTCTTAACAAATTTAAAGAAGGAGGTGCAGCTATATTTCTAATTACTAACAAAAATCACCATAAAGATAAAAAAGGTACAATATTAATTAAACCTTCATTAATAAAAATGCTTCGACTAACAATACGTTCATAATTTATATTTACTAAAACAAATAATCCTGAAGAGCAACAACCATGAGCTAATATTATTATTAAAGATCCAGTAATTCCTCAAGAATTAAATGTTAATAAACCTGACAATAAAAGTCCTATATGCAATATATATAATATAACTTGTATTATTATAGGATTAATAAGATCAAACTTTTGATTTTCATATATTTTAATATTAATTATAATTGGTGGTTTACTAATTTTATTTATTTATATAACAAGAACTGCCTCTAATGAAAAATTTAAATTTAATAAATATATTCTATTTATTATAATTAGTTTATTTATAATTACTATATTTATAAATAATATGAATCTATATTTAATAAATTAAAATATCAATAATGAAATTTTACATAAAATAGATTTAATCAGAAATTTTTATTTAAATTTAAATAAATTTTTAAATCACCCAAATTCTAACATATTTTCAATTTTGATTTTTTATTTATTAATTTCAATAATTGCAGTTGTAAAAATTACTAAAGTAAAATTTGGACCGTTACGTCAATTTAAATATGAAAATACCAATACGAAAAATTAATTCTTTAACGAAAATTATTAACAATTCTTTAATCGACCTACCTACACCAAGAAATATTTCATATTTATGAAATTTTGGATCTTTATTAGGCTTATGTTTAATAATACAAATTATTACAGGATTATTTTTATCTATACATTATTGTGCTAACGTAGATTTAGCTTTTAATAGAGTAACTCATATTTGTCGAGACGTAAATATAGGATGATTAATACGAACTATTCATGCAAATGGGGCCTCTTTATTTTTTATATGTTTATACTTACATATTAGGCGAGGCTTATATTTTGGTTCTTACAAACTTACAGAAACTTGAATGACAGGAACTACTATTTTGTTTATATCTATAGCTACAGCCTTTTTAGGTTATGTTCTTCCCTGAGGGCAAATATCTTTTTGAGGAGCAACTGTAATTACTAATTTAGTTTCTGCAATCCCTTACCTAGGAAATTCTATCGTTATTTGACTATGAGGAGGTTTTGCTGTTGACAATGCTACACTAAACCGATTTTATTCATTTCATTTTATCTTACCTTTTATTATTTCAGCTTTAATTATAATTCATTTACTATTTTTACATAACTCTGGCTCTAGTAATCCTTTAGGATCTAATTCTAATTTAGATAAAATTAGTTTTCATCCATATTTCTCCTTTAAAGATATTTTAGGTTTTCTCATTATAATATTTTTTATTTTAAATATCAATATTCTATATCTTTATATATTAAGAGATCCTGATAATTTTATTCCAGCTAATCCTTTTTCCACCCCTCCTCATATTCAACCAGAATGATATTTTTTATTTGCTTATGCAATTCTTCGTTCTATTCCCATTAAACTTGGGGGTGTAATTGCTTTAGTAATATCAATTGCAATTCTTTATTTTATACCCTTTATTAATTTCAAAATAATGAAAAGAAACAGCTTTTATTATATTAATAAAATTATATTTTGAAATTTTATCGTTACAGTTATAATTTTAACATGAATCGGAGCTAAACCAGTTGAAGATCCTTTTATTTTCATAGGACAAATTTTTACCTTAATCTATTTCGTATACTTTATATTAAACTCAATTATTTATAAAATTTGAGACTGATGAATATTTAATTAATCAATGAGCTTGAAAAGCATATATTTTGAAAATATAAGAAAGAATTTAAATTTCTATTGATTTATACAAAATTTAATTAACTATATAATTAATACCATAAATAATAATCTTAATCTAAAATTTAATATAAGTATATTTAAAGAAACAGGCAAAAAAACCTTTCAAGATAAATATATTAATTTATCATATCGATAACGAGGTTAAGTCCCTCGAACCCAAATTCATATAAAAGAAAAAAATTATAATTTAAAAAAAAATATAATAGAATAAAAATCTCCTTCTATAAAAATCAACCTTCTTATTATTCTTATAAAAATAATATTAGAATATTCAGCCATAAAAATAAAAGCAAATCCAAAACTTCTATATTCAACATTAAACCCTGAAACTAACTCTGATTCACCCTCAGAAAAATCAAAAGGAGTTCGATTAGTTTCAGCTAATCTTGAGATAAATCATATTATTCTAAGAGGAAAATTAAATATAAAAAATCAAACATATTTTTGATAAAAAATAAAATCTATTAAATTCAAAGATATAATTAACACTAAAAATGATAATAAAATTAAAAATATTCTTACTTCATAAGAAATTACTTGAGCAACTGAACGAAGCCTTCCTAATAAAGAATAAATCGAATTTGAAGATCAACCCGATAATATAATTGTATACACACTAAAACTAGAAATTACAAAAAAAAACAATACAGAAAAATTAAACTTAAATAAATAACAATAAAAAGGTATTCTTATTCATAATATTAATGCTAAAATTAAATTAAAAACTGGTGATATAATATAAATTAAAATATTCGCCATATAAGGAAAAATTATTTCTTTTCTAAATAATTTAATTGCATCACTAAAAGGCTGTAAAATTCCTAAATAACCTACTTTATTAGGACCTTTTCGAATTTGAATATACCCTAATAACTTCCGTTCTAATAAAGTTAAAAAAGCTACTCTAACTAAAATACAAATAATTATTAAAATAAAAATTATCAAAATTAAAATTATATCAATTATTATTTGTATAAAATACTTATAAAGATTCTAAATCTAACGCACTAATCTGCCAAAATAATAATTTTATTCATTTATAAAATTTTAAATCATAAACTTGGTCCTTTCGTACTAAAATTTATTAAATTATTGAAGATAGAAACCAACCTGGCTTACACCGGTTTAAACTCAGATCATGTAAAGTTTAAATGGTCGAACAGACCAAATATTTAAGCTTCTACACCTAAATTTAACTTTAATCCAACATCGAGGTCGCAATCTTTTCTTTCGATTTGAACTCTAAAAAAAAATAACGCTGTTATCCCTAAGGTAATTTATTCTTTTAATCATAAAAATGGATCAATTTTTCATAAATTAATGGTTAAAGTTAAAAAAGTTAATCTAATTTTTTTATCACCCCAATCAAATTTAATAAAAATTTTAAATTTTATAATTCTTCAAATAAAAAATCTTTTATAAATTAAACTCTATAGGGTCTTCTCGTCTTTTAAAAAAATTTAAGCTTTTTAACTTAAAAATAAAATTTTTAAATAATAAAATTTAGAAAGTTATCTTCTCATCAAACCATTCATACAAGCTTTCAATTAAAAAACTAATGATTATGCTACCTTTGCACAGTCAAAATACTGCGGCCCTTCAAATTATATTCAGTGGGCAGGTCCTACTTCAAATTATAATCAAAAAGAGATGTTTTTATTAAACAGGTGAAAGATATTTTTGCCTAATAACTTAATTATACCTTTCGTAATTACTTATATTTTTACAAAATAATTAATACTAATTTTATCATTATTTCAATATAATTTTTATTATTAAATTTACTTTGATAAAAAATTTAATTAATATATAAATATTTTTAATTAAATAACAAATTTTAACAAACTTCAAATAGTGAAAATTTCTAATTCTATAAATTATTAATTTATAATATTTAATTATAATAATTTAATTTTAAGCTTATCCCTAAAACTATTAAAATGAAAATTCAAAAAATTAAAAATTAAATTTTTAGAATTTTTATAATGAATTAAATTCTTTTCTTGGAAAACTAGATATATTTAAAAACGAATAACGTTTCACTACTATATAATTATTATAAATATTTATTAAACAATAATATTTATAACTATATAGCTCTTTTAAATTCGAGATAAATATATAAATATTAAATTTTTAATAAACCCTGATACACAAGGTACACAATATTGTTTCTTTTATAAATTTATATAATTTTCCTTTTCAGTACTATTAATCTTTCATAAAATAAAATTTTTCTTAATCTAATAAAAATACTAATTCTTTAATAAAATTATATATATATATATATATATATATATATATATATATATATATATATATATATATATATATATATATATGTATATATATTAATTAAATAAATTTTAAAATTCAATTTAAATTATTAATTATCTTCTCAATGTAAATAAGATGCTTATTCAAGCTCTAAACTGACATTCTAGAATCACTTTCCAGTAAATCTACTATGTTACGACTCATTCCATATTAGATGAAAGCGACGGGCAATATGTGCATATTTTAGTACTAAATCATTAAAAATGAAAATATTTAATTACAATCAAATCCAATTTCATAAAACTTTTAAAATATATAAATCCATAAATATAATTTAATGTAACCCATTTCTACTTTAATATAAACTTCACCTTGATCTGATTTAAATTTATAAAAAATATCTAAATATTAATTTCTACAAAAATATTTAACAACGACGATATAAAAGTTTCTAATTAAAGTTATTTTAATCGTGGATTTTCGTTTATAGAACAGGTTCCTCTGAAAAGTGAAAATACCGCCAAATCATTTAGCTTCAAAGAACTTAACTATTAATCACTTAACTTTATAATTTACTTAATTAATAATAGGGTATCTAATCCTAGTTTATTATAATAATTTCTTAACCTCATAAAAACATAATTAAAAATATAAATAAATTAAAATTTCACCTTAAAACTTAAAATTTCTTTTTTAATTTTTAATTCTATTAATTGAAGCTAATAAATATATATTATATTTTTTGTATAACCGCTGCTGCTGGCACAAAAATTGCAAATACTAAATCTTATCACTAATTCTAAATTTTTTTAATAATTAAAAATATACACTACTAATTTATTAAATTTGAAACAATATTCATATAAATCTTGAATGAATATATATATCTAATACCATAATCAAATATCTAATTAACTAAAACCCAAAAAAGACTACATTTAGTTAAAATTTATTTTAAACAAAAAAAAATTAACTTAATTTAGAAATGATAATAATTAAATTAAATTTAAAAAATTAAATTATTAAAACTATAATTTTAAAATCTTTATGTTAACAAATCTTTGTAACTTCCTCCCGTCAAAAACGTCCCCTTAGATAATAACCAAACCTTAAACTTTTTAACTCTAAATTAAAAAATTTTCCCCCAAGGATTTACAAGTTATACCCTTAAATTTAGTGCTACCCTACTCACTAAATCCAATACTAAACAATTTAAATTGAAACAATTCTTATTGCTGACTGTTATAGCTTTATTCAAATTTAATTTTAATAAAATAAATTTTATAATAAACTGAAGCCTACCAAATATCAAAAATATTTTAAATTATCGGATTTAAAAAATTCTTGATAAATACAATAATTTGAAAAAAATAAATTATAATTTTAAAAACTTTATGTTAACAAATCTTTGTAATCTCCTCCCGTCAAAAACGTCCCCTTAGATAATAACCAAACCTTAAACTTTTTAACTCTAAATTAAAAAATTTTCCCCTAAGGATTTACAAGTTATACCCTTAAATTTAGTGCTACCCTACTCACTGAATCCAATACTAAACAATTTAAATTGTAACAATTCTTATTGCTGACTGTTATAGCTTTATCCAAATTCAATTTTAATAAAATTAATTTTGTAATAAACTGAAGCCTACCAAATATCAAAAATATTTTAAATTATCGGATTTAAAAAATTCTTGATAAATACAATAATTTAAAAAAAATAAATTATAATTTTAAAAACTTTATGTTAACAAATCTTTGTAACTTCCTCCCGTCAAAAACGTCCCCTTAGATAATAACCAAACCTTAAACTTTTAAACTCTAAATTAAAAAATTTTCCCCCAAGGATTTACAAGTTATACCCTTAAATTTAGTGCTACCCTACTGACTAAATCCAATACTAAACAATTTGAATTGTAACAATTCTTATTGCTGACTGTTATAGCTTTATTCAAATTTAATTTTAATAAAATTAATTTTGTAATAAACTAAAGCCTACCAAATATCAAAAATATTTTAAATTATCGGATTTAAAAAATTCTTGATAAATACAATAATTTTAAAAATAATAAATTATAATTTTATTATTAAATAAAATAATCAAAAATTAAATTTTTTAAAATTCGAAATAAATTTAATTTTAAATTTATTAATTTTGTTCCCCCCAAAACTAAACATTTACAATTTTTATTAAAATATTTAAATTAATCTATTCTAAAAATTTTCAAAATTATATAAAAATCGAATTTATGAAAAATGAAAAAAAAAATTCCTTCCCTAATCATCAAAATTTTCAAAAATCCATAAATTTTGAAAAATTTTTAACAATTTTTCACAAAATTTTTAAACGAAATAACTTTATTACACTAACAAATAATTTTTTCAAGAAAAATTGTTAGATAATTTCCATATCACAATTTTTTAAAATTATTTAAATTAAAATTTCTAACAAAAAAATATAGATTTTTTTTTTATGAGCGATTTCCTCTCAAGCATTTATATAAAATTTTCAAAAATTACTCGAATTTTATGAAAATCCTAAATTTTTATACATAATTTTTTTAACTATGTACTAATTAAACTTAAAATAATTATAATTTTAATCAAAATATTGACATAATAACTTTATTATACTAACAAATCATTTTTTTACCCTTCAAGATCACTTTTTATCCAATAAATTAAAAATTATTCGAGACAACTAAAAAATAAATAAATTTAACCAAATATTAAAAAATTACATTTTTTTGTTAGATATTTTAATTTAATTTTTTTATGAAATCTTTATTAATTTTATTTTTCTAAATCTATTTTTCACGTAATTTTTAATAGATTTAGTTAAAATAAGAATAACTTCATTTTCATGATAAATACCATAATACTTTAGAAATAATATTTCTTAATGATAATTTAATTCATTAATACTTAGGTTTTTTTTTTTTTTTTTCATTAATTTTGAATTTTTCATTAAAAATTAACTTTATTAATAACTAATAATTTTTAATATATTATTAATAATTATAGATTGATTATAATTTAATTCTTATATAAATAAAATATTAATATTTTAATGTTAAATTAATTATTAATAATTTATACTCTTTATATATATATTATAAATATTATTAATATATAAAATATTTATTAATATAGAAATTCTCGGAATTCACCGTCGTTTTTATATACTGATTCACTTCATATTCTTTCTCTTTTTTTCGGGAGTACTATTATATATCCCTCAAGATACCAATATTAAATCGGTTTTTATATATTTAAAGATGTTTATTTTAACTATTTAATTAAAATTAGCACCTAGAATATTACTAATGGTACTATCCAATGTAAGATATATTTCGCCCTTATATATAAATAATTATATATTAATAAGTAATTATTAATTATTAAATATTATAGATATATATAAATAAATTCTTTAATTAAAAAGGCATAGGGTCCAAGAGAAAGACCCTATTAAAAGACAAAATTTAAATTAATACTGCTAATAAAGTATCGATTTTAGGCCATTTTTTTGGCCCAAATTTTGACCCAAAAAATGCAAAGAATTGCAAAATTTTGCATTTTTTTCGTTTTTTTTTGAAATTTTTCAAAAAATTTGATCTTTAAAATTGACATTATTGTCTAAAAAACAATTATAACACTTGGAAATAAAAACCAATGTATGAGGAAATTCCTATTAGGGCGCCTGAAGAAAGGATCATTTTGATGAGATGAAACATGTGCAACCCACCCCTAGTTCCATCCCCGAAATTTTTGAAAAAAATGCCAAATTTCGTGAAATTTGATGAAATTTGGAAAAAATCTTCGGATTTCAAAATTTTACAGGGATCGATTATTTTTTATGTGAAAAAAGGATTTATCATAAAATTTCTTTTTTCAAACTATTTTGTTAGAAAAATCAACTTTTAGAAAAAATTCTTCTTCTAGTCTAACAGAAAATTTATTTTATAGAAAATTTAAACCTTTTCTGTGAAAATGAAATTGAAAGAATAATTTTTAATTACAAAATTTTTTGATTTTTAAATATAAATCCATTTATTCAAATTTTCGTAAATTGAATTCTATTGATCCCCCCCAATAGAGTTCTAATACAAATTTATAAATAAGGTAATATTTAAAAATTTTTAAAATTTAAAAGTCAATTTCTTAGTTAATCAAAATCAAAAACAAATAATTTTTAAAATTTAAACGTTGATTGTTGGACTTAGACTCAGGATTGGTTTAGAATGTTGAAATTGATCCTGAAGTAGGACGACCAAAATCAATTCAAATTTATCGGGTTTGGTATTGATTGTTGGACTTAGCCTCAGGATTGGTTTAGAATGTTGGAATTGATCCTGAAGAAGGACACCAAAATCAATTCAAATTTATCGGGTTTGGTGTTGATTGTTGGACTTAGCCTCAGGATTGGTTTAGAATGTTGGAATTGATCCTGAAGAAGGACACCAAAATCAATTCAAATTTATCGGATTAGGAATTGATTGTTGGACTTAGCCTCAAGATTGGTTTAGAATGTTGAAATTGATCCTGAAGTAGGACGACCAAAATCAATTCAAATTTATCGGGTTTGGTGTTGATTGTTGGACTTAGCCTCAGGATTGGTTTAGAATGTTGGAATTGATCCTGAAGAAGGACGACCAAAATCAATTCAAATTTATCGGGTTTGGTGTTGATTGTTGGACTAAGCCTCAGGATTGGTTTAGAATGTTGGAATTGATCCTGAAGAAGGACACCAAAATCAATCCAAATTTATCGGGTTTGGTGTTGATTGTTGGACTTAGCCTCAGGATTGGTTTAGAATGTTGGAATTGATCCTGTAGAAGAACACCAAAATCAATTCAAATTTATTGAATATATTTATATAAATAATCCTATTTTATAGGATTTTTTACTTTGTGAATTAATTTTTGTACACTTAAATTAATAAAAATTTAATAGTTTTTATTAAAGTTTAGAATATCAAATTTAAAATTTAACTTAATAAGTTAAATTTTTAATTGTTAATTTTTTTTTGTAATTATATTCAATAAAATTAAATTATTTCTTAAAGTTTCAAAAACTCTTGTACATCTTATACTAGAATATAAAGATAAGCTAAAGAAGCTGATGGGTTCATACCCCATTTATAAAGGTATACCCCTTTTCTTCATAATTAAAACTATAAAATTAATATTTTTAATTTTAATAATAAAAGGAACTCTTATTTCTATTTCTGCTTATTCATGAATTAATATCTGGATTGGTTTAGAATTAAACCTCTTAGCTTTTATTCCTATTATAAATTTAGATAATTTTAAGTATTCTTCTGAATCCTCCTTGAAATATTTTTTAGTCCAAGTTTCTGCATCAATTCTAGTTTTATTTTCTTTTTTAAATTCATCTATTTCAATCAATTCTATCGAGCAATTAATACCTACTTCTATATTTTTGTTTAACAGAGCTATCCTTATAAAAATAGGAGCAGCCCCTTTCCACTTTTGATATCCAGAAGTCCTAGAAGGACTAAGATGAACTAATGCATTATTATTAATAACTTGACAAAAAATTGCTCCAATAATTTTAATTATATATAATTTCAAATTAAACCTATTCTTTATTTTGATTATTTTGATGTGTATAACCTTAGGGAGTGTAAGAACATGAAACCAAACCAGATTAAAAAAAATTCTTGCCTTATCTTCCATCAACCATATTGGTTGAATATTAAGAATAATAATATTAAATCAATCCTTATGAATATTATACTTTTTAATTTATACTTTTATTTCTTTAAATATAATCCTAATTTTTAATAAATATAAAATCTTTAACATTAAAGATCTTATAAATATTATGAATTACAATAAAACTTTAAAATTCAATTTTTTTTAAATTTCTTTTCTCTAGGAGGAATCCCCCCCTTTTTAGGATTTTTTCCTAAGTGACTAATTCTAAAAACTTTAATTGGAAATCACTTTTATTTTCTATCTTTTATGATAGTTTTTATTACTTTAATTTGTATATATATTTATATACGCTTAATACTTTAATCTTTAATAATAAAATTAAATGAAAATAAAAAATTTAATTATATTAACTCTTACTATGTAATTTTTTTAAATTGAGTGAATATTTACGGATTAATCATTTTTACTGTAATTTTTAGAATTTATTAAGGATTTAAGTTAAATAAACTAGTAACCTTCAAAGTTAAAAATAGAATTATTCTAAGCCTTAGAATAATATTCACCTATAAATTTGCAATTTATAATCATAATTGAATATAAGGCTTAATAAAGGAGAAAACTCATAATTAAATTTACAATTTAACGCTTTAATTCAGCCACTTTATCGAATAAATGATTATATTCTACTAATCATAAAGATATTGGAAAATTATACTTTTTATTTGGAATATGGGCAGGAATAGTAGGAACATCGTTAAGTATTTTAATTCGGTTAGAATTAGGGACTAGACGAAGGTTAATTGGAAACGACCAAATTTATAACATAATTGTTACAGCTCATGCTTTCATTATAATTTTCTTTATAGTAATACCTATTATAATTGGAGGTTTTGGAAATTGATTAGTTCCTTTAATAATTGGAGCCCCTGATATAGCATTTCCACGATTAAATATTATAAGATTTTGACTTTTACCCCCTGCTTTAACTCTTTTAATTTTAAGAACAGTCGTAGAAATAGGAGCAGGAACAGGATGAACTGTTTACCCTCCTTCTTCTTCTAATTTAACACATAATGGGCCTTCAGTAGATTCAGTGATTTTAGTTTACATTTAGCAGGAATTTCCTCAATTTTAGGTGCAGTAAATTTCATTTCAACTATTATAAATATACGTCCATTTGGTATAATACTTGATAAAACTCCTTTATTTGTATGATCTGTTCTTATTACAGCAATTCTTTTATTATTATCACTTCCAGTTCTTGCAGGAGCAATTACTATACTATTAACTGACCGAAACTTAAATTCTTTTTTTTTTGATCCAACCGGTGGGGGAGACCCAATTTTATACCAACATTTATTTTGATTTTTTGGTCATCCTGAAGTTTATATTTTAATTCTCCCAGGGTTTGGTATAATTTCCCATATTATTACACAAGAAAGAGGAAAAAAAATTGCCTTTGGTTCTTTAGGAATAATTTATGCTATATTAGCTATTGGACTTCTAGGATTTGTAGTATGAGCTCATCACATATTTACAGTGGGAATAGATGTTGATACTCGAGCTTATTTTACTTCAGCTACAATAATTATTGCAGTACCCACTGGAATTAAAATTTTTTCTTGATTAGCAACTTTACATGGAATACAATTTTACTATACACCTTCAATTTTATGAACCCTGGGATTTTTATTTTTATTTACAATTGGTGGATTAACAGGAGTAATTTTAGCTAACTCTTCCATAGATATTATTTTACATGACACCTATTATGTTGTAGCTCATTTTCATTACGTTTTATCTATAGGAGCTGTATTTGCCATTATACCAGGATTTATCCATTGATTCCCTTTAATTACAGGATTCAATCTTAACAATAAATAATTACAAATCCAATTTTTAATTATATTTATTGGGGTAAACTTAACATTTTTTCCTCAACACTTCTTAGGACTAAGAGGGATACCTCGACGATACTCTGATTATCCTGATGCTTATTACAAATGAAATAAAATTTCTTCTATTGGATCTATAATTTCCTCTATTAGAATAATCTTTATAATCTTAATTATTTGAGAAAGATTTTATTCAATACGTTTAAGAAAGTTTAATTCTAATGTACCCTCTTTAATTGAATGACTTCAACTTTCTCCTCCTAATGAACATTCTTATTCAGAAGTACCAATCTTAGCTCAAAAATTCTAATATGGCAGATTAGTGCATTGGATTTAAACCCCAATTATAAAGATTTACCTTTTTTTAGAAATAGCAACTTGAAAATCATATATATTTTCAGATAGAGCTTCGTATTTACTTGAACAATTAAGATTTTTTCATGATCACGCCCTTTTGATCTTAATAATAATCACTTGTATTGTAACATATACCATAATGAGACTAACATTAAATAATTATAACCATCGTTTTATATTAGAAGGACACAATATTGAAACAATTTGAACTATCATACCAGCATTAACTTTAATTTTTATTGCTTTTCCTTCTTTAAAATTAATTTACTTAATTGATGAAATCCGTAACCCTTTAGTTACTATTAAAACTATTGGTCATCAATGATATTGAACCTATGAATATACAGATTTTAAAAATCTTGAATTTGATTCATATTTAATTAATAATAATCAACTTTTTAATTTTCGATTACTAGAAGTTGATAATCGAACTATTTTACCATATCTTTCTCATATTCGAATTCTAACTTCATCTTCTGACGTAATTCATTCTTGAACAGTTCCTTCAACAGGAGTAAAAGTTGATGCCTCCCCAGGGCGATTAAATCAACTTAGATTTAATTTAAATCGAACTGGAATTTTTTTTGGCCAATGTTCAGAAATTTGTGGAGCAAACCATAGATTTATACCTATTTCTATTGAAAGAATTTCTCCCCAAAATTTCATTAAATGGGTAGAAAATTTTTCATTAGATGACTGAAAGATAAGTATTGGTCTCTTAAACCACTTTATAGTAATTAACGACTACTTCTAATGAAAAATTTAGTTAACCTATAACATTAGTTTGTCAAACTAAAATCATTCTTAGAATAATTTTTAATTCCTCAAACTATACCTATAGATTGGTTTTCCTTGTATATTTTTATAACACTTTTATTTATTATTTTAAACATTAAAATATTTTATTCTCATAAAAAATCTCCTTTAAAAAATTTTAAATTATTAAATAAAAAATTTTCTTGAAAATGATAATAAATCTTTTTTCTTCTTTTGATCCTTCATCTTATTTTATATTACCTTTAAATTGACTCAGAATAATTATTAGTTTTTTATTTATTCCTTCTATATTCTGACTAATTCCTAATCGATTCAACTTTTTAATTCAAAATATATTAATTACTCTACATAAAGAATTCAAAATCATTACAAAAAAAAATAACACTTTAATATTTATTGTATTGTTTTACTTCATTATAATTAATTATTTAATAGGGTTATTTCCTTACATTTTTACAGCCTCAAGTCATATAATTTTTACTCTATCCCTAGCTTTACCTTTATGGTTAAGATTTATATTAAATAGTTGAATTAGCCACACTTATCACTCATTTGCTCATCTAATGCCCCAAGGAACTCCTACTATTTTAATACCTTTTATAGTATGTATTGAAACAATTAGAAATATTATTCGTCCTGGAACTCTCGCTATTCGTTTATCAGCTAATATAATTGCAGGACACCTTTTATTAATTCTTTTAGCAAATACCGGTCCTATAGTAAATTTGCTTATTTTATTAATTATTATAATTCAATTTATACTAATTTTATTAGAATCAGCAGTAGCTTTAATTCAATCTTATGTTTTTGCTATCCTTAGAACTCTTTATTCTAGAGAAAATAATTATGATAAAAAATCACTCATTTCATTTAGTAGATTATAGTCCTTGACCAATTTTAGGCGCTTTTAGAGCTATAACTGCTATAATAGGAATAATTAAATGATTCCATCTTTTTAACTCAAATTTATTTATATTAAGAAATTTAATTCTTTTACTAATTATATTTCAATGATGACGAGATGTAATTCGAGAAAGAACCTTTCAAGGAAACCATACTCTTTTAGTATCTTTTGGTTTACGATGAGGAATAATTTTATTTATTACCTCAGAGATTTTTTTCTTTATTAGTTTTTTTTGAAGATTTTATCATATAAGATTATCTCCTTCTATCGAATTAGGAATAACTTGACCTCCAAAAGGAATTAATACCTTCAATCCTAATGAAATCCCATTATTAAACACTATTATTCTATTAAGATCAGGCCTAAGTGTAACTTGAGCCCACCATAGATTAATAGAAAATAATTTTAATCAAACATTTCAAAGATTAATTATTACTGTTTTACTAGGAATATATTTTTCTTTACTACAAGGAATTGAATATTTAGAAGCCCCATTTTCTATAGCCGATTCAGTTTATGGAAGATCATTCTTTATAGCTACAGGATTCCATGGTTTACATGTAATTATTGGTTCTATTTTTCTTTTAGTATGTTTAACTCGATTAAACTTTAATCATTTTAGAAAAAATCACCATTTTGGATTCGAAGCAGCAGCATGATATTGACATTTTGTAGACGTAGTATGACTATTCCTATATATATCTATTTATTGATGAGGTAGATATCTATATAGTATAAATATTACATTTGATTTCCAATCAAAAAATCTTTTAAAAGTATAGTTAATATTCTTAATTTCATCTTTAATTTTGATAATTTTTAGAATTATAATAATTTTAATAATTATTGCAAATTATATTTCAATAAAAACATTTAAAGATCGAGAAAAAAGTTCTCCCTTTGAATGCGGATTTGACCCTAAAAATTCTGCACGCCTACCATTCTCAATTCACTTTTTTTTAATCGCTTTAATCTTTTTAATTTTTGATGTAGAAATTACCCTTATTATCCCTTTTATTTATAGAATAAAATATTCTAATATTATAATTATTAGCATTATATTTTTTATATTCATGGCAATCTTAATTTTAGGTTTATACCATGAATGAAAACAAGGAGCCTTAAACTGATCTTTATAGGATAATTGTTAAATTAACATTTAATTTGCATTTAAAAAATACTGTTTTTCAGTTTATCTTAAATAAGAAGCAAAATATTGCATTAAGTTTCGACCTAAAAATTTGAATTTAAATTCCTTATTTAATTGAAACCAAACTAGAGGTAAGTCACTGTTAATGATTCCAATGAGAAACTCTCCAATTAAAGAAATATAAAAATTTAAGCTTCTAACTTAATATATAGCAATTTGTTAATATTTCTATTTATATAGTTTATCTAAAACATTATATTTTCAAATTATAAAAGTTTAATGAGTCTACTTGATGAAGGATATTTAATATAAATCAAATAATTTGACAACTGTTGTGTCTAATCCTTCACAATAATATATCTATATGATATATTTAGTTTATTTTTGTCTTGGAATGATATTCCAATTTTAAATGACAAATTTAATAATCAACCAAAAGAAAATTCAAAATTACTAAAAATGTATCAATTAAGTAAACGGTTAACTAATTAAACAACTACATCAACATAAAGACAGACGTACGTTTCGGAATTTTTGTATTTAATAATACAATTTTTCCTCATCAGTGCCTTATAGTTCAACGAAAATTATTAAATTTGCAAACTCACCACGTGTACAATACTCAATCAAACTGCAAGCTAGAAACTACAGACTAACTAAACGTACTATTTACTCTATTGAGGATTCATAGATAAACATTACTGAAGGTAGTCATAGATTTCTCTCTTGTTATTTTTTGAAATATATATACAAATCGACATTTAACATTGAATAAACACTTTCAGGAATTTTAAATTTATCAATTGGTTGGTAATGACTCTCTAATCAATAAATGATTACATCAAATTATAAAAGTTTAATGAGTCTACTTGATGAAGGATATTTAATATAAATCAAATAATTTGACAACTGTTGTGTCTAATCCTTCACAATAATATATCTATATGATATATTTAGTTTATTTTTGTCTTGGAATGATATTCCAATTTTAAATGACAAATTTAATAATCAACCAAAAGAAAATTCAAAATTACTAAAAATGTATCAATTAAGTAAACGGTTAACTAATTAAACAACTACATCAACATAAAGACAGACGTACGTTTCGGAATTTTTGTATTTAATAATACAATTTTTCCTCATCAGTGCCTTATAGTTCAACGAAAATTATTAAATTTGCAAACTCACCACGTGTACAATACTCAATCAAACTGCAAGCTAGAAACTACAGACTAACTAAACGTACTATTTACTCTATTGAGGATTCATAGATAAACATTACTGAAGGTAGTCATAGATTTCTCTCTTGTTATTTTTTGAAATATATATAGAAATCGACATTTAACATTGAATAAACACTTTCAGGAATTTTAAATTTATCAATTGGTTGGTAATGACTCTCTAATCAATAAATGATTACATCAAATTATAAAAGTTTAATGAGTCTACTTGATGAAGGATATTTAATATAAATCAAATAATTTGACAACTGTTGTGTCTAATCCTTCACAATAATATATCTATATGATATATTTAGTTTATTTTTGTCTTGGAATGATATTCCAATTTTAAATGACAAATTTAATAATCAACCAAAAGAAAATTCAAAATTACTAAAAATGTATCAATTAAGTAAACGGTTAACTAATTAAACAACTACATCAACATAAAGACAGACGTACGTTTCGGAATTTTTGTATTTAATAATACAATTTTTCCTTATCAGTGCCTTATAGTTCAACGAAAATTATTAAATTTGCAAACTCACCACGTGTACAATACTCAATCAAACTGCAAGCTAGAAACTACAGACTAACTAAACGTACTATTTACTCTATTGAGGATTCATAGATAAACATTACTGAAGGTAGTCATAGATTTCTCTCTTGTTATTTTTTGAAATATATATACAAATCGACATTTAACATTGAATAAACACTTTCAGGAATTTTAAATTTATCAATTGGTTGGTAATGACTCTCTAATCAATAAATGATTACATCAAATTATAAAAGTTTAATGAGTCTACTTGATGAAGGATATTTAATATAAATCAAATAATTTGACAACTGTTGTGTCTAATCCTTCACAATAATATATCTATATGATATATTTAATTTATTTTTGTCTTGGAATGATATTCCAATTTTAAATGACAAATTTAATAATCAACCAAAAGAAAATTCAAAATTACTAAAAATGTATCAATTAAGTAAACGGTTAACTAATTAAACAACTACATCAACATAAAGACAGACGTACGTTTCGGAATTTTTGTATTTAATAATACAATTTTTCCTCATCAGTGCCTTATAGTTCAACGAAAATTATTAAATTTGCAAACTCACCACGTGTACAATACTCAATCAAACTGCAAGCTAGAAACTACAGACTAACTAAACGTACTATTTACTCTATTGAGGATTCATAGATAAACATTACTGAAGGTAGTCATAGATTTCTCTCTTGTTATTTTTTGAAATATATATACAAATCGACATTTAACATTGAATAAACACTTTCAGGAATTTTAAATTTATCAATTGGTTGGTAATGACTCTCTAATCAATAAATGATTACATCAAATTATAAAAGTTTAATGAGTCTACTTGATGAAGGATATTTAATATAAATCAAATAATTTGACAACCGTTGTGTCTAATCCTTCACAATAATATATCTATATGATATATTTAGTTTATTTTTGTCTTGGAATGATATTCCAATTTTAAATGACAAATTTAATAATCAACCAAAAGAAAATTCAAAATTACTAAAAATGTATCAATTAAGTGAACGGTTAACTAATTAAATAACTACATCAACATAAAGACAGACGTACGTTTCGGAATTTTTGTATTTAATAATACAATTTTTCCTCATCAGTGCCTTATAGTTCAACGAAAATTATTAAATTTGCAAACTCACCACGTGTACAATACTCAATCAAACTGCAAGCTAGAAACTACAGACTAACTAAACGTACTATTTACTCTATTGAGGATTCATAGATAAACATTACTGAAGGTAGTCATAGATTTCTCTCTTGTTATTTTTTGAAATATATATACAAATCGACATTTAACATTGAATAAACACTTTCAGGAATTTTAAATTTATCAATTGGTTGGTAATGACTCTCTAATCAATAAATGATTACATCAAATTATAAAAGTTTAATGAGTCTACTTGATGAAGGATATTTAATATAAATCAAATAATTTGACAACTGTTGTGTCTAATCCTTCACAATAATATATCTATATGATATATTTAGTTTATTTTTGTCTTGGAATGATATTCCAATTTTAAATGACAAATTTAATAATCAACCAAAAGAAAATTCAAAATAACTAAAAATGTATCAATTAAGTAAACCGTTAACTAATCAAACAACTACATCAACATAAAGACAGACGTACGTTTCGGAATTTTTGTATTTAATAATACAATTTTTCCTCATCAGTGCCTTATAGTTCAACGAAAATTATTAAATTTGCAAACTCACCACGTGTAAAGGAAAAATTGTATTATTAAATACAAAAATTCCGAAACGTACGTCTGTCTTTATGTTGATGTAGTTGTTTAATTAGTTAACCGTTTACTTAATTGATACATTTTTAGTAATTTTGAATTTTCTTTTGGTTGATTATTAAATTTGTCATTTAAAATTGGAATATCATTCCAAGACAAAAATAAACTAAATATATCATATAGATATATTATTGTGAAGGATTAGACACAACAGTTGTCAAATTATTTGATTTATATTAAATATCCTTCATCAAGTAGACTCATTAAACTTTTATAATTTGATGTAATCATTTATTGATTAGAGAGTCATTACCAACCAATTGATAAATTTAAAATTCCTGAAAGTGTTTATTCAATGTTAAATGTCGATTTGTATATATATTTCAAAAAATAACAAGAGAGAAATCTATGACTACCTTCAGTAATGTTTATCTATGAATCCCCAATAGAGTAAATAGTACGTTTAGTTAGTCTGTAGTTTCTAGCTTGCAGTTTGATTGAGTATTGTACACGTGGTGAGTTTGCAAATTTAATAATTTTCGTTGAACTATAAGGCACTGATGAGGAAAAATTGTATTATTAAATACAAGAATTCCGAAACGTACGTCTGTCTTTATGTTGATGTAGTTGTTTAATTAGTTAACCGTTTACTTAATTGATACATTTTTAGTAATTTTGAATTTTCTTTTGGTTGATTATTAAATTTGTCATTTAAAATTGGAATATCATTCCAAGACAAAAATAAACTAAATATATCATATAGATATATTATTGTGAAGGATTAGACACAACAGTTGTCAAATTATTTGATTTATATTAAATATCCCTCATCAAGTAGACTCATTAAACTTTTATAATTTGATGTAATCATTTATTGATTAGAGAGTCATTACCAACCAATTGATAAATTTAAAATTCCTGAAAGTGTTTATTCAATGTTAAATGTCGATTTCTATATATATTTCAAAAAATAACAAGAGAGAAATCTATGACTACCTTCAGTAATGTTTATCTATGAATCCTCAATAGAGTAAATAGTACGTTTAGTTAGTCTGTAGTTTCTAGCTTGCAGTTTGATTGAGTATTGTACACGTGGTGAGTTTGCAAATTTAATAATTTTCTTTGAACTATAAGGCACTGATGAGGAAAAATTGTATTATTAAATACAAAAATTCCGAAACGTACGTCTGTCTTTATGTTGATGTAGTTGTTTAATTAGTTAACCGTTTACTTAATTGATACATTTTTAGTAATTTTGAATTTTCTTTTGGTTGATTATTAAATTTGTCATTTAAAATTGGAATATCATTCCAAGACAAAAATAAACTAAATATATCATATAGATATATTATTGTGAAGGATTAGACACAACAGTTGTCAAATTATTTGATTTATATTAAATATCCTTCATCAAGTAGACTCATTAAACTTTTATAATTTGATGTAATCATTTATTGATTAGAGAGTCATTACCAACCAATTGATAAATTTAAAATTCCTGAAAGTGTTTATTCAATGTTAAATGTCGATTTGTATATATATTTCAAAAAATAACAAGAGAGAAATCTATGACTACCTTCAGTAATGTTTATCTATGAATCCTCAATAGAGTAAATAGTACGTTTAGTTAGTCTGTAGTTTCTAGCTTGCAGTTTGATTGAGTATTGTACACGTGGTGAGTTTGCAAATTTAATAATTTTCGTTGAACTATAAGGCACTGATGAGGAAAAATTGTATTATTAAATACAAAAATTCCGAAAGGTACGTCTGTCTTTATGTTGATGTAGTTGTTTAATTAGTTAACCGTTTACTTAATTGATACATTTTTAGTAATTTTGAATTTTCTTTTGGTTGATTATTAAATTTGTCATTTAAAATTGGAATATCATTCCAAGACAAAAATAAACTAAATATATCATATAGATATATTATTGTGAAGGATTAGACACAACAGTTGTCAAATTATTTGATTTATATTATATTTTCATTATAAAAAAAGATTAATTCTTATAAATACTTAAAAAATATTTTAATTTACCTCAATATCTTCAATATTGCGCTCTATTAAGCTATTTGAGTAAAATATATAAATCAATAACAAAATAATCCGAATTAAAAATATTATTATATAAATCTTTAAACTATTTTCAAAAATATACTGAAATAAAACAGAAATTTTTTTAAAAAATTTAAATAAACCCTGGCTTCCTAAGAACTCTGATCAACCTTAATCTAAAAATTTATAATTTAGTATTCCTAAATTAATAAAAAAATAATTTATTCCAAAAGTTGAAATATAAGGCAAATTCCATATAAATACTAAAAAAATTAAAATTTTTATTAAATTAGAAAAAATTAAATTATAATTTGATTTTAATAAAGATATCTCAAAACCTATAATTACCCCAATTATTACTATAATTAAAATTAAAATTTTCATAAAAAAAGGTAATACAACTAAATTAATATCCTTAAATATAAATCATATAAGAACCGTTCCTGAAAATAATACAATAATAAATATAAATCCTATTCTATAAACTATTTCATCTCTTAATTCTTCAGTTCTATTTATTCTAAACCCACAATAATCTGTTAATATTGAATAATTTAATAAACGCACTGTATAAGAAACTGTTAATGTTAAAGAAATTAATATAATTAAATAAATTAAAATATTTAATCTTAACATAGAATAAACCTCTATAATTAAATCTTTTGAGTAAAATCCAGAAAAAAAAGGAATCCCACATAATGATAGATTTCTTACATTAAAATATATTACAGTTATAGGAGTTTTATAAACTAAACCCCCTATAAAACGAATATCTTGACATTCTCCTATTAAATGAATAAAATTACCTGCACATATAAATAATAAAGCTTTAAATAAAGCATGAATTAATAAATGAAAAAAAGCTAATTCATATAAACCTAATCTTAAAATAGTAACTATTAAACCTAACTGACTTAAAGTTGATAAAGCAATAATTTTTTTTAAATCATATTCAAAATTAGCCGCTGAACCTGAAATTAATATTGTTATCAATCCAATGAATATTAACACAAAAGAATAATTTTCCAATAATAAATGAAATCGAATTAATAAATAAACCCCTGCTGTTACTAAAGTTGAAGAATGTACTAATGCTGAAACAGGAGTAGGAGCAGCTATAGCTGCTGGTAATCAAGCTGAAAAAGGAATTTGTGCACTTTGAGTTAAAGCAGCAATAATAATTAACAAACCTACAATTATTATTCTTTTATCTCTATAATAATAATCAATATATAATATAAAATTCCATCTTCCAAAATTTATTATCCAAGCAATAGAAATTATTGATATCGCGTCTCCTACTCGATTAGATAAAGCTGTTAATATACCAGCTGAATAAGATTTTACATTTTGATAATAAATCACTAAACAATAAGAAACTAATCCTAACCCATCTCAACCCAATAAAATTGAAATTAAATTTGGACTTAAAATTATTAATAATATAGAAAGAACAAATATAAAAACTAATATGATAAAACGATTAATAAATAAATCCTTAGATATATAAGATTTTCTATAAAAAATTACTATTGTAGAAATAAATAAAACAAAAGAAACAAATAATAAGGATATTCAATCTAAAAGAATTAATATTTCTACTTCTATTGAATTTAAACTAAAAATTCTTCACTCAATAAAATAAACCTTTCCTGTATTAAGTAAAAATAATCAAAAATAAAAAAAAAAAAAAAAAACCTAAGTATTAATCTAGAAAAAATTACACAAAAAGATATTACTTAAAGTTAAAGTAACTTCATTGACTCCACAAATCAATATTTTATATAAACTATTTAAGTATAAGAAAAATAAATCTCTTTTTAATAAAATTAAATTTAAAGGAACCCAATGCATTAATAATAAAATTAATTCTCGATAAGAAATTAATTCAAAAAAATATAATCTTCTGTAAAATTTTCCATGTTGACTAAAAGAATATAAATACAAACTATATGAAGCTCTCAAAAAAGTTATAATTATTAATATAAATATACAAATATGAGAATAATTAATTAAACTATTAATTAACAAGATTTCTCTCAACAAATTTAAAGAAGGAGGTGCAGCTATATTTCTAATTACTAACAAAAATCACCATAAAGATAAAAAAGGTACAATATTAATTAAACCTTTATTAATAAAAATGCTTCGACTAACAATACGTTCATAATTTATATTTACTAAAACAAATAATCCTGAAGAGCAACAACCATGAGCTAATATTATTATTAAAGATCCAGTAATTCCTCAAGAATTAAATGTTAATAAACCTGACAATAAAAGTCCTATATGAACAACTGAAGAATAAGCAATTAAAGATTTTATATCTCTTTGACGTAAACAACTTAAAGAAACTAAAATCCCTCCTATTAAAGATAAATTAATTGAAAAAAAATTAACCTTAACTCCTAAATATATAAATATAATTAAAAACCGAATAAGTCCGTATCTTCCTAACTTTAATATCACTCCTGCTAATATTATAGACCCAGCAACTGAAGCTTCTACATGTGCTTTAGGCAATCATAAATGAAATAAAAATATCGGTATTTCAACTAAAAATACTATTATTATTATAAAATATAAAATAAAACTAAATAAATTTACATTAATATAAGTCAAATCTAATGTTTTAAACTTTGAATAATAAATAAGAATAAATAATATTATTGGTAAAGAAGCTATAATTGTATAAAAAAATATATATATATCAGCTTGAATACGTTCAGGCTGATATCCTCAACCTAAAATTAAAATCAAAATTGGAATCAACCTAGCCTCAAAAAATATGTAAAATAAAAATATATTTATAGAAGTAAAAGTTAATAATAAAAAAAGCAATAATAATAATAATAAAATACTAAATAACTCACTAAAATCTTTTAAATTGAAAAGTTTTTCTCTAGCTATAAATATTAAAAAAGAAATTCAAAACCTTAATAATAACAAAAAATATGATAAAAAATCTATACCTATAAAAAAATTTAATGAACTAAAAAATAAAAAAGAAATTTTTGAAAAGAATCAAATTCTTATTAAAATTAAATAATTCTTAATTAATCAAAATTTATTTAAAAAACATAAATGAATCATAAATACTAATATTATTACTATTATCATAAAATATTTAATGAATTAAAATAATCATTTCCATAAGAACGAATTATTGACACTAATAAAGATAATCCCAAAACTCTTTCACAAACACTTATAGTTAAAAAAACTACTACAAAATAAAATTCATAACTAAAATAAAATAAATAAAAATATATTATTATAAATAAAGTTAAAATTACTAATTCTAATCTAAGGTATGTTATTAATAAATGTTTTCGATTAATAAAAAAATTTAAAATTCTAAAAATAAACATACTTAAAAAAATTATTTCCATATTTTAATAATTTAATAAAAATACTGGTCTTGTAAACCAGCTTTAAGATTTAATCTTTTAAAATATCAGAGGAAAACAAATATATCTTTAATCTCCAAAATTAATATTTTTTATTAAACTACCCTCTGAAATCTTAATTTTAACATTTTTAACTTTTTTAGCAATTTTCCTTACCCACCCACTATCTTTAGGACTACTTATTTTAACTTATACTATTATAACTTGTATTATTATAGGATTAATAAGATCAAACTTTTGATTTTCATATATTTTAATATTAATTATAATTGGTGGTTTACTAATTTTATTTATTTATATAACAAGAACTGCCTCTAATGAAAAATTTAAATTTAATAAATATATTCTATTAATTATAATTAGATTATTTATAATTACTATATTTATAAATAATATAAATCTATATTTAATAAATCAAAATATTAATAATGAAATTTTACATAAAATAGATTTAATTAGAAATTTTTATTTGAATTTAAATAAATTTTCAAATTACCCAAATTCTAACATATTTTTAATTTTGATTTTTCATTTATTAATTTCAATAATTGCAGTTGTAAAAATTACTAAAGTAAAATTTGGACCGTTACGTCAATTTAAATATGAAAATACCAATACGAAAAATTAATTCTTTAACGAAAATTATTAACAATTCTTTAATCGACCTACCTACACCAAGAAATATTTCATATTTATGAAATTTTGGATCTTTATTAGGCTTATGTTTAATAATACAAATTATTACAGGATTATTTTTATCTATACATTATTGTGCTAACGTAGATTTAGCTTTTAATAGAGTAACTCATATTTGTCGAGACGTAAATATAGGATGATTAATACGAACAATTCATGCAAATGGGGCCTCTTTATTTTTTATATGTTTATACTTACATATTAGGCGAGGCTTATATTTTGGTTCTTACAAACTTACAGAAACTTGAATGACAGGAACTACTATTTTGTTTATATCTATAGCTACAGCCTTTTTAGGTTATGTTCTTTCCTGAGGGCAAATATCTTTTTGAGGAGCAACTGTAATTACTAATTTAGTTTCTGCAATCCCTTACCTAGGAAATTCTATCGTTATTTGACTATGAGGAGCTTTTGCTGTTGACAATGCTACACTAAACCGATTTTATTCATTTCATTTTATCTTACCTTTTATTATTTCAGCTTTAATTATAATTCATTTACTATTTTTACATAACTCTGGCTCTAGTAATCCTTTAGGATCTAATTCTAATTTAGATAAAATTAGTTTTCATCCATATTTCTCCTTTGAAGATATTTTAGGTTTTCTCATTATAATATTTTTTATTTTAAATATTATTATTCTATATCCTTATATATTAAGAGATCCTGATAATTTTATTCCAGCTAATCCTCTTTCCACCCCTCCTCATATTCAACCAGAATGATATTTTTTATTTGCTTATGCAATTCTTCGTTCTATTCCCAATAAACTTGGGGGTGTAATTGCTTTAGTAATATCAATTGCAATTCTTTATTTTATACCCTTTATTAATTTCAAAATAATGAAAAGAAACAGCTTTTATTATATTAATAAAATTATATTTTGAAATTTTATCGTTACAGTTATAATTTTAACATGAATCGGAGCTAAACCAGTTGAAGATCCTTTTATTTTCATAGGACAAATTTTTACCTTAATCTATTTCGTATACTTTATATTAAACTCAATTATTTATAAAATTTGAG
The DNA here is from genome assembly GCF_914767665.1 of Harmonia axyridis. Taxonomy (NCBI): domain Eukaryota; kingdom Metazoa; phylum Arthropoda; class Insecta; order Coleoptera; family Coccinellidae; genus Harmonia; species Harmonia axyridis. Next base: position 21,831,754 of record NC_059508.1, on the reverse strand, counting down.
ACTGATGAATATTTAATTAATCAATGAGCTTGAAAAGCATATATTTTGAAAATATAAGAAAGAATTTAAATTTCTATTGATTTATACAAAATTTAATTAACTATATAATTAATACCATAAATAATAATCTTAATCTAAAATTTAATATAAGTATATTTAAAGAAACAGGCAAAAAAACCTTTCAAGATAAATATATTAATTTATCATATCGATAACGAGGTAAAGTCCCTCGAACCCAAATTCATATAAAAGAAAAAAATAATAATTTTAAAAAAAATATAATAGAATAAAAATCTCCTCCTATAAAAATCAACCTTCTTATTATTCTTATAAAAATAATATTAGAATATTCATCCATAAAAATAAAAGCAAATCCAAAACTTCTATATTCAACATTAAACCCTGAAACTAACTCTGATTCACCCTCAGAAAAATCAAAAGGAGTTCGATTAGTTTCAGCTAATCTTGAGATAAATCATATTATTCTAAGAGGAAAATCAAATATAACAAATCAAACATATTTTTGATAAAAAATAAAATCTATTAAATTTAAAGATATAATTAACACTAAAAATGATAATAAAATTAAAAATATTCTTACTTCATAAGAAATTACTTGAGCAACTGAACGAAGCCTTCCTAATAAAGAATAAATCGAATTTGAAGATCAACCCGATAATATAATTGTATACACATTAAAACGAGAAATTACAGAAAAAAACAATACAGAAAAATTAAACTTAAATAAATAACAATAAAAAGGTATTATAATTCATAATATTAATGCTAAAATTAAATTAAAAACTGGTGATATAATATAAATTAAAATATTCGCCATATAAGGAAAAATTATTTCTTTTCTAAATAATTTAATTGCATCACTAAAAGGCTGTAAAATTCCTAAATAACCTACTTTATTAGGACCTTTTCGAATTTGAATATACCCTAATAACTTCCGTTCTAATAAAGTTAAAAAAGCTACTCTAACTAAAATACAAATAATTATTAAAATAAAAATTATCAAAATTAAAATTATATCAATTATTATTTGTATAAAATACTTATAAAGATTCTAAATCTAACGCACTAATCTGCCAAAATAATAATTTTATTCATTTATAAAATTTTAAATCATAAACTTGGTCCTTTCGTACTAAAATTTATTAAATTATTGAAGATAGAAACCAACCTGGCTTACACCGGTTTAAACTCAGATCATGTAAAGTTTAAATGGTCGAACAGACCAAATATTTAAGCTTCTACACCTAAATTTAACTTTAATCCAACATCGAGGTCGCAATCTTTTCTTTCGATTTGAACTCTAAAAAAAAATAACGCTGTTATCCCTAAGGTCATTTATTCTTTTAATCATAAAAATGGATCAATTTTTCATAAATTAATGGTTAAAGTTAAAAAAGTTAATCTAATTTTTTTATCACCCCAATCAAATTTAATAAAAATTTTAAGTTTTATAATTCTTTAAATTAAAAATCTTTTATAAATTAAACTCTATAGGGTCTTCTCGTCTTTAAAAAAAATTTAAGCTTTTTAACTTAAAAATAAAATTTTTAAATAATAAAATTCAGAAAGTTATCTTCTCATCAAACCATTCATACAAGCTTTCAATTAAAAAACTAATGATTATGCTACCTTTGCACAGTCAAAATACTGCGGCCCTTCAAATTTTATTCAGTGGGCAGGTCCTACTTTAAATTATAATCAAAAAGAGATGTTTTTATTAAACAGGTGAAAGATATTTTTGCCTAATTACTTAATTATACCTTTCGTAATTACTTATATTGTTACAAAATAATTAATACTAATTTTATCATTATTTCAATATAATTTTTATTATTAAATTTACTTTGATAAAAAAATTAAATTAATATATAAATATTTTCAATTAAATAACAAATTTTAACAAACTTCAAATAGTAAAAATTTCTAATTCTATAAATTATTAATTTATAATATTTGATTATAATAATTTAATTTTAAGCTCATCCCTAAAACTATTAAAATAAAAATTCAAAAAATTAAAAATTAAATTTTTATAATTTTTATAATGAATTAAATTCTTTTCTTAAAAAACTAGATATATTTAAAAACGAATAACGTTTTACTACTATATAATTATTATAAATATTTATTAAACAATAATATTTATAACTATATAGCTCTTTTAAATTCGAGATAAATATATAAATATTAAATTTTTAATAAACCCTGATACACAAGGTACACAATATTGTTTCTTTTATAAATTTATATAATTTTCCTTTTCAGTACTATTAATTTATCATAAAATAAAATTTTTCTTAATCTAATAAAAATACTAATTCTTTAATAAAATTATATATATCTATATATATATATATATATATATATATGTATTAATTGAATAAATTTTAAAATTCAATTTAAATTATTAATTATCTTCTTAATGTAAATAAGATGCTTATTCAAGCTCTAAACTGACATTCTAGAATCACTTTCCAGTAGATCTACTGTTACGACTTATTCCATATTAGATGAAAGCGACGGGCAATATGTGCATATTTTAGTACTAAATCATTAAAAATAAGAATATTTGATTACAATCAAATCCAATTTCATAAAACTTTTAAAATATATAAATCCATAAATATAATTTAATGTAACCCATTTCTACTTTAATATAAACTTCACCTTGATCTGATTTAAATTTTTAAAAAATCTCTAAATATTAATTTCTAAAAAAATATTTAACAACGACGATATAAAAGTTTCTAATTAAAGTTATTTTAATCGTGGATTATCGTTTATAGAACAGGTTCCTCTGAAAAGTAAAAATACCGCCAAATCATTTAGCTTTAAAGAACTTAACTATTAATCACTTAACTTTATAATTTACTTAATTAATAATAGGGTATCTAATCCTAGTTTATTATAATAATTTCTTAACCTCATAAAAACACAATTAAAAATATTAATAAATTAAAATTTCACCTTAAAACTTAAAATTTCTTTTTTAATTTTTAATTCTATTAATTAAAGCTAATAAATATATATTACATTTTTTGTATAACCGCTGCTGCTGGCACAAAAATTGCAAATACTAAATCTTATCACTAATTCTAAATTTTTTTAATAATTAAAAATATACACTACTAATTTATTAAATTTAAAACAATATTCATATAAATCTTGAATGAATATATATATCTAATACCATAATCAAATATCTAATTAACTTAAACTCAAAAAAGACTACATTTAGTTAAAATTTATTTTAAACAAAAAAAAATTAACTTAATTTAGAAATGATTATAATTAAATTAAATTTAAAAAATTAAATTATTAAAACTATAATTTTAAAAACTTTATGTTAACAAATCTTTGTAACTTCCTCCCGTCAAAAACGTCCCCTTAGATAATAACCAAACCTTAAACTTTTTAACTCTAAATTAAAAAATTTTCCCCCAAGGATTTACAAGTTATACCCTTAAATTTAGTGCTACCCTACTCACTAAATCCAATACTAAACAATTTAAATTGTAACAATTCTTATTGCTGACTGTTATAGCTTTATTCAAATTTAATTTTAATGAAATAAATTTTATAATAAGCTGAAGCCTACCAAATATCAGAAATATTTTAAATTATCAGATTTAAAAAATTCTTGATAAATACAATAATTTTAAAAAAATAAATTATAATTTTAAAAACTTTATGTTAACAAATCTTTGTAACTTCCTTTCGTCAAAAACGTCCCCTTAGATAATAACCAAACCTTAAACTTTTTAACTCTAAATTAAAAAATTTTCCCCCAAGGATTTACAAGTTATACCCTCAAATTTAGTGCTACCCTACTCACTAAATCCAATTAAAACAATTTAAATTGTAACAATTCTTATTGCTGACTGTTATAGCTTTATTCAAATTTAATTTTAATGAAATAAATTTTATAATAAACTGAAGCCTACCAAATATCAAAAATATTTTAAATTATCAGATTTAAAAAATTCTTGATAAATACAATAATTTTAAAAAAATAAATTATAATTTTGAAAACTTTATGTTAACAAATCTTTGTAACTTCCTCTCGTCAAAAACGTCCCCTTAGATAATAACCAAACCTTAAACTTTTTAACTCTAAATTAAAAAATTTTCCCCCAAGGATTTACAAGTTATACCCTTAAATTTAGTGCTACCCTACTCACTAAATCCAATTAAAACAATTTAAATTGTAACAATTCTTATTGCTGACTGTTATAGCTTTATTCAAATTTAATTTTTATGAAATAAATTTTATAATAAACTGAAGCCTACCAAATATCAAAAATATTTTAAATTATCAGATTTAAAAAATTCTTGATAAATACAATAATTTTAAAAAAATAAATTATAATTTTAAAAACTTTATGTTAACAAATCTTTGTAACTTCCTTTCGTCAAAAACGTCCCCTTAGATAATAACCAAACCTTAAACTTTTTAACTCTAAATCAAAAAATTTTCCCCCAAGGATTTACAAGTTATACCCTTAAATTTAGTGCTACCCTACTCACTAAATCCAATACTAAACAATTTAAATTGTAACAATTCTTATTGCCGACTGTTATAGCTTTATTCAAATTTAATTTCAATAAAATAAATTTTGTAATAAACTGAAGCCTACCAAATATCAAAAATTTTTTAAATTATCGGATTTAAAAAATTCGTGATAAATACAATAATTTTAAAAAAATAAATTATAATTTTAAAAACTTTATGTTAACAAATCTTTGTAACTTCCTCCCGTCAAAAACGTCCCCTTAGATAATAACCAAACCTTAAACTTTTTAACTCTAAATTAAAAAATTTTCCCCCAAGGATTTACAAGTTATACCCTTAAATTTAGTGCTACCCTACTCACTAAATCCAATACTAAACAATTTAAATTGTAACAATTCTTATTGCCGACTGTTATAGCTTTATTCAAATTTAATTTTAATAAAATAAATTTTGTAATAAGCTGAAGCCTACCAAATATCAAAAATATTTTGAATTATCGGATTTAAAAAATTCTTGATAAATACAATAATTTTAAAAATAATAAATTATAATTTTATTATTAAATAAAATAATCAAAAATTAAATTTTTTAAAATTCGAAATAAATTTAATTTTAAATTTATTAATTTTGTTCCCCCCGAAACTAAACATTTACAATTTTTATTAAAATATTTAAATTAATCTATTCTAAAAATTTTCAAAATTATATAAAAATCAAATTTATGAAAAATGAAAAAAAAAATTCCTTCCCTAATCATCAAAATTTTCAAAAATCCATAAATTTTGCAAATTTTTAACAATTTTTCACAAAATTTTCAAACGAAATAACTTTATTACACTAACAAATAATTTTTTCAAAAAAAATTGTTAGATAATTTCCATATCACAATTTTTTAAAATTATTTAAATTAAAATTTCTAACAAAAAAATATAGATTTTTTTTTTATGAGCGATTTCCTTTTAAGCATTTATATAAAATTTTCAAAAATTACTCGAATTTTATGAAAATCCTAAATTTTTATACATAATTTTTTTAACTATGTACTAATTAAACTTAAAATAATTATAATTTTAATCAAAATATTGACATAATAACTTTATTATACTAACAAATCATTTTTTACCCTTTAAGATCACTTTTTATCCAATAAATTAAAAATTATTCGAGACAACTAAAAAATAGACAAATTTAACCAAATATTAAAAAATTACATTTTTTTGTTAGATATTTTAATTTAATTTTTTTATGAAATCTTCATTAATTTTATTTTTCTAAATCTATTTTTCACGTAATTTTTAATAGATTTAGTTAAAATAAGAATAACTTCATTTTCATGATAAATACCATAATACTTTAGAAATGATATTTCTTAATGATAATTTAATTCATTAATACTTAGGTTTTTTTTTTTTTTTCATTAATTTCGAATTTTTCATAAAAAATTAACTTTATTAATAACTAATAATTTTTAATATATTATTAATAATTATAGATTAATTATAATTTAATTCTTATATAAATAAAATATTAATATTTTAATGTTAAATTAATTATTAATAATTTATAATCTTTATATATATATATTATAAATATTATTCATATATAAAATATTTATTAATATAGAAATTCTCGAAATTCACCGTCGTTTTTATATACTGATTTACTTTATATATTCTTTCTCTTTTTTTCGGGAGTACTATTATATATCCCTTAAGATACCAATATTAAATCGGTTTTTATATATTTAAAAATGTTCATTTTAACTATTTAATTAAAATTAGCACCTAGAATATTACTAATGGTACTATCCAATGTAAGATATATTTCGCCCTTATATATAAATAATTATATATCAATAAGTAATTATTAATTATTAAATATTATAGATATATATAAATAAATTCTTTAATTAAAAAGGCATAGGGTCCAAGAGAAAAACCCTATTAAAAGACAAAATTTAAATTAATACTGCTAATAAAGTATCGATTTTAGGCCATTTTTTTTTGCCCAAATTTTGACCTGAAAAATGCAAAAAATTGCAAAATTTTGCATTTTTTTCGTTTTTTTTTGAAATTTTTCAAAAAATTTGATCTTTAAAATTGACATTATTGTCTAAAAAACAATTATAACACTTGGATATAAAAACCAATGTATGAGGAAATTCCTATTAGGGCGCCTGAAGAAAGGATCATTTTGATGAGATGAAACATGTGCAACCCACCCCTAGTTCCATCCCCGAAATTTTTGAAAAAAATGCCAAATTTCGTGAAATTTGATGAAATTTGTAAAAATCTTCGGATTTCAAAATTTTACAGGGATCGATTATTTTTTATGTGAAAAAAGGATTTATCATAAAATTTCTTTTTCCAAACTATTTTGTTAGAAAAATCAACTTTTAGAAAAAATTCTTCTTCTAGTCTAACAGAAAATTTATTTTATAGAAAATTTAAACCTTTTCTGTGAAAATAAAATTGAAAGAATAATTTTTAATTACAAAATTTTTTGATTTTTAAATATAAATCCATTTATTCAAATTTTCGTAAATTGAATTCTATTGATCCCCTCCCAATAGAATTCTAATACAAATTTATAAATGAGGTAATATTTAAAAATTTTTAAAATTTAAAAGTCAATTTCTTAGTTAATCAAAATCAAAAACTAATAATTTTAAAAACTTAAACGTTGATTGTTGGACTTAGCCTCAGGATTGGTTTAGAATGTTGAAATTGATCCTGAAGTAGGACGACCAAAATCAATTCAAATTTATCGGATTAGGAATTGATTGTTGGACTTAGCCTCAGGATTGGTTTAGAATGTTGAAATTGATCCTGAAGTAGGACGACCAAAATCAATTCAAATTTATCGGATTAGGAATTGATTGTTGGACTTAGCCTCAGGATTGGTTTAGAATGTTGAAATTGATCCTGAAGTAGGACGACCAAAATCAATTCAAATTTATCGGGTTTGGTATTGATTGTTGGACTTAGCCTCAGGATTGGTTTAGAATGTTGAAATTGATCCTGAAGTAGGACGACCAAAATCAATTCAAATTTATCGGGTTTGGTGTTGATTGTTGGACTTAGCCTCAGGATTGGTTTAGAATGTTGAAATTGATCCTGAAGAAGGACACCAAAATCAATTCAAATTTATCGGGTTTGGTGTTGATTGTTGGACTTAGCCTCAGGATTGGTTTAGAATGTTGATATTGATCCTGAAGAAGGACGACCAAAATCAATTCAAATTTATCGGGTTTGGTATTGATTGTTGGACTTAGCCTCAGGATTGGTTTAGAATGTTGAAATTGATCCTGAAGAAGGACACCAAAATCAATTCAAATTTATCGGGTTTGGTGTTGATTGTTGGACTTAGCCTCAGGATTGGTTTAGAATGTTGGAATTGATCCTGAAGAAGGACACCAAAATCAATTCAAATTTATTGGATTTGGTATTGATTGTTGGACTTAGCCTCAGGATTGGTTTAGAATGTTGAAATTGATCCTGAAGTAGGACGACCAAAATCAATTCAAATTTATCGGGTTTGGTGTTGATTGTTGGACTTAGCCTCAGGATTGGTTTAGAATGTTGAAATTGATCCTGAAGTAGGACGACCAAAATCAATTCAAATTTATCGGGTTTGGTATTGATTGTTGGACTTAGCCTCAGGATTGGTTTAGAATGTTGAAATTGATCCTGAAGAAGGACGACCAAAATCAATTCAAATTTATCGGGTTTGGTATTGATTGTTGGACTTAGCCTCAGGATTGGTTTAGAATGTTGAAAATGATCCTTCTTTTGGTTGATTATTAAATTTGTCATTTAAAATTGGAATATCATTCCAAGACAAAAATAAACTAAATATATCATATAGATATATTATTGTGAAGGATTAGACACAACAGTTGTCAAATTATTTGATTTATATTATATTTTCATTATAAAAAAAGATTAATTCTTATAAATACTTAAAAAATATTTTAATTTACCTCAATATCTTCAATATTGCGCTCTATTAAGCTATTTGAGTAAAATATATAAATCAATAACAAAATAATCCGAATTAAAAATATTATTATATAAATCTTTAAACTATTTTCAAAAATATACTGAAATAAAACAGAAATTTTTTTAAAAAATTTAAATAAACCCTGGCTTCCTAAGAACTCTGATCAACCTTAATCTAAAAATTTATAATTTAGTATTCCTAAATTAATAAAAAAATAATTTATTCCAAAAGTTGAAATATAAGGCAAATTCCATATAAATACTAAAAAAATTAAAATTTTTATTAAATTAGAAAAAATTAAATTATAATTTGATTTTAATAAAGATATCTCAAAACCTATAATTACCCCAATTATTACTATAATTAAAATTAAAATTTTCATAAAAAAAGGTAATACAACTAAATTAATATCCTTAAATATAAATCATATAAGAACCGTTCCTGAAAATAATACAATAATAAATATAAATCCTATTCTATAAACTATTTCATCTCTTAATTCTTCAGTTCTATTTATTCTAAACCCACAATAATCTGTTAATATTGAATAATTTAATAAACGCACTGTATAAGAAACTGTTAATGTTAAAGAAATTAATATAATTAAATAAATTAAAATATTTAATCTTAACATAGAATAAACCTCTATAATTAAATCTTTTGAGTAAAATCCAGAAAAAAAAGGAATCCCACATAATGATAGATTTCTTACATTAAAATATATTACAGTTATAGGAGTTTTATAAACTAAACCCCCTATAAAACGAATATCTTGACATTCTCCTATTAAATGAATAAAATTACCTGCACATATAAATAATAAAGCTTTAAATAAAGCATGAATTAATAAATGAAAAAAAGCTAATTCATATAAACCTAATCTTAAAATAGTAACTATTAAACCTAACTGACTTAAAGTTGATAAAGCAATAATTTTTTTTAAATCATATTCAAAATTAGCCGCTGAACCTGAAATTAATATTGTTATCAATCCAATGAATATTAACACAAAAGAATAATTTTCCAATAATAAATGAAATCGAATTAATAAATAAACCCCTGCTGTTACTAAAGTTGAAGAATGTACTAATGCTGAAACAGGAGTAGGAGCAGCTATAGCTGCTGGTAATCAAGCTGAAAAAGGAATTTGTGCACTTTTAGTTAAAGCAGCAATAATAATTAACAAACCTACAATTATTATTCTTTTATCTCTATAATAATAATCAATATATAATATAAAATTCCATCTTCCAAAATTTATTATCCAAGCAATAGAAATTATTGATATCGCGTCTCCTACTCGATTAGATAAAGCTGTTAATATACCAGCTGAATAAGATTTTACATTTTGATAATAAATCACTAAACAATAAGAAACTAATCCTAACCCATCTCAACCCAATAAAATTGAAATTAAATTTGGACTTAAAATTATTAATAATATAGAAAGAACAAATATAAAAACTAATATGATAAAACGATTAATAGATAAATCCTTAGATATATAAGATTTTCTATAAAAAATTACTATTGTAGAAATAAATAAAACAAAAGAAACAAATAATAAGGATATTCAATCTAAAAGAATTAATATTTCTACTTCTATTGAATTTAAACTAAAAATTCTTCACTCAATAAAATAAACCTTTCCTGTATTAAGTAAAAATAATCAAAAATAAAAAAAAAAAAAAAAAACCTAAGTATTAATCTAGAAAAAATTACACAAAAAGATATTACTTAAAGTTAAAGTAACTTCATTGACTCCACAAATCAATATTTTATATAAACTATTTAAGTATAAGAAAAATAAATCTCTTTTTAATAAAATTAAATTTAAAGGAACCCAATGCATTAATAATAAAATTAATTCTCGATAAGAAATTAATTCAAAAAAATATAATCTTCTGTAAAATTTTCCATGTTGACTAAAAGAATATAAATACAAACTATATGAAGCTCTCAAAAAAGTTATAATTATTAATATAAATATACAAATATGAGAATAATTAATTAAACTATTAATTAACAAGATTTCTCTTAACAAATTTAAAGAAGGAGGTGCAGCTATATTTCTAATTACTAACAAAAATCACCATAAAGATAAAAAAGGTACAATATTAATTAAACCTTTATTAATAAAAATGCTTCGACTAACAATACGTTCATAATTTATATTTACTAAAACAAATAATCCTGAAGAGCAACAACCATGAGCTAATATTATTATTACAGATCCAGTAATTCCTCAAGAATTAAATGTTAATAAACCTGACAATAAAAGTCCTATATGAACAACTGAAGAATAAGCAATTAAAGATTTTATATCTCTTTGACGTAAACAACTTAAAGAAACTAAAATCCCTCCTATTAAAGATAAATTAATTGAAAAAAAATTAACCTTAACTCCTAAATATATAAATATAATTAAAAACCGAATAAGTCCGTATCTTCCTAACTTTAATATCACTCCTGCTAATATTATAGACCCAGCAACTGAAGCTTCTACATGTGCTTTAGGCAATCATAAATGAAATAAAAATATCGGTATTTCAACTAAAAATACTATTATTATTATAAAATATAAAATAAAACTAAATAAATTTACATTAATATAAGTCAAATCTAATGTTTTAAACTTTGAATAATAAATAAGAATAAATAATATTATTGGTAAAGAAGCTATAATTGTATAAAAAAATATATATATATCAGCTTGAATACGTTCAGGCTGATATCCTCAACCTAAAATTAAAATCAAAATTGGAATCAACCTAGCCTCAAAAAATATGTAAAATAAAAATATATTTATAGAAGTAAAAGTTAATAATAAAAAAAGCAATAATAATAATAATAAAATACTAAATAACTCACTAAAATCTTTTAAATTGAAAAGTTTTTCTCTAGCTATAAATATTAAAAAAGAAATTCAAAACCTTAATAATAACAAAAAATATGATAAAAAATCTATACCTATAAAAAAATTTAATGAACTAAAAAATAAAAAAGAAATTTTTGAAAAGAATCAAATTCTTATTAAAATTAAATAATTCTTAATTAATCAAAATTTATTTAAAAAACATAAATGAATCATAAATACTAATATTATTACTATTATCATAAAATATTTAATGAATTAAAATAATCATTTCCATAAGAACGAATTATTGACACTAATAAAGATAATCCCAAAACTCTTTCACAAACACTTATAGTTAAAAAAACTACTACAAAATAAAATTCATAACTAAAATAAAATAAATAAAAATATATTATTATAAATAAAGTTAAAATTACTAATTCTAATCTAAGCAATGTTATTAATAAATGTTTTCGATTAATAAAAAAATTTAAAATTCTAAAAATAAACATACTTAAAAAAATTATTTCCATATTTTAATAATTTAATAAAAATACTGGTCTTGTAAACCAGCTTTAAGATTTAATCTTTTAAAATATCAGAGGAAAACAAATATATCTTTAATCTCCAAAATTAATATTTTTTATTAAACTACCCTCTGAAATCTTAATTTTAACATTTTTAACTTTTTTAGCAATTTTCCTTACCCACCCACTATCTTTAGGACTACTTATTTTAACTTATACTATTATAACTTGTATTATTATAGGATTAATAAGATCAAACTTTTGATTTTCATATATTTTAATATTAATTATAATTGGTGGTTTACTAATTTTATTTATTTATATAACAAGAACTGCCTCTAATGAAAAATTTAAATTTAATAAATATATTCTATTAATTATAATTAGATTATTTATAATTACTATATTTATAAATAATATAAATCTATATTTAATAAATCAAAATATTAATAATGAAATTTTACATAAAATAGATTTAATTAGAAATTTTTATTTGAATTTAAATAAATTTTCAAATTACCCAAATTCTAACATATTTTTAATTTTGATTTTTCATTTATTAATTTCAATAATTGCAGTTGTAAAAATTACTAAAGTAAAATTTGGACCGTTACGTCAATTTAAATATGAAAATACCAATACGAAAAATTAATTCTTTAACGAAAATTATTAACAATTCTTTAATCGACCTACCTACACCAAGAAATATTTCATATTTATGAAATTTTGGATCTTTATTAGGCTTATGTTTAATAATACAAATTATTACAGGATTATTTTTATCTATACATTATTGTGCTAACGTAGATTTAGCTTTTAATAGAGTAACTCATATTTGTCGAGACGTAAATATAGGATGATTAATACGAACAATTCATGCAAATGGGGCCTCTTTATTTTTTATATGTTTATACTTACATATTAGGCGAGGCTTATATTTTGGTTCTTACAAACTTACAGAAACTTGAATGACAGGAACTACTATTTTGTTTATATCTATAGCTACAGCCTTTTTAGGTTATGTTCTTTCCTGAGGGCAAATATCTTTTTGAGGAGCAACTGTAATTACTAATTTAGTTTCTGCAATCCCTTACCTAGGAAATTCTATCGTTATTTGACTATGAGGAGCTTTTGCTGTTGACAATGCTACACTAAACCGATTTTATTCATTTCATTTTATCTTACCTTTTATTATTTCAGCTTTAATTATAATTCATTTACTATTTTTACATAACTCTGGCTCTAGTAATCCTTTAGGATCTAATTCTAATTTAGATAAAATTAGTTTTCATCCATATTTCTCCTTTGAAGATATTTTAGGTTTTCTCATTATAATATTTTTTATTTTAAATATTATTATTCTATATCCTTATATATTAAGAGATCCTGATAATTTTATTCCAGCTAATCCTCTTTCCACCCCTCCTCATATTCAACCAGAATGATATTTTTTATTTGCTTATGCAATTCTTCGTTCTATTCCCAATAAACTTGGGGGTGTAATTGCTTTAGTAATATCAATTGCAATTCTTTATTTTATACCCTTTATTAATTTCAAAATAATGAAAAGAAACAGCTTTTATTATATTAATAAAATTATATTTTGAAATTTTATCGTTACAGTTATAATTTTAACATGAATCGGAGCTAAACCAGTTGAAGATCCTTTTATTTTCATAGGACAAATTTTTACCTTAATCTATTTCGTATACTTTATATTAAACTCAATTATTTATAAAATTTGAGACTGATGAATATTTAATTAATCAATGAGCTTGAAAAGCATATATTTTGAAAATATAAGAAAGAATTTAAATTTCTATTGATTTATACAAAATTTAATTAACTATATAATTAATACCATAAATAATAATCTTAATCTAAAATTTAATATAAGTATATTTAAAGAAACAGGCAAAAAAACCTTTCAAGATAAATATATTAATTTATCATATCGATAACGAGGTAAAGTCCCTCGAACCCAAATTCATATAAAAGAAAAAAATAATAATTTTAAAAAAAATATAATAGAATAAAAATCTCCTCCTATAAAAATCAACCTTCTTATTATTCTTATAAAAATAATATTAGAATATTCATCCATAAAAATAAAAGCAAATCCAAAACTTCTATATTCAACATTAAACCCTGAAACTAACTCTGATTCACCCTCAGAAAAATCAAAAGGAGTTCGATTAGTTTCAGCTAATCTTGAGATAAATCATATTATTCTAAGAGGAAAATCAAATATAACAAATCAAACATATTTTTGATAAAAAATAAAATCTATTAAATTTAAAGATATAATTAACACTAAAAATGATAATAAAATTAAAAATATTCTTACTTCATAAGAAATTACTTGAGCAACTGAACGAAGCCTTCCTAATAAAGAATAAATCGAATTTGAAGATCAACCCGATAATATAATTGTATACACATTAAAACGAGAAATTACAGAAAAAAACAATACAGAAAAATTAAACTTAAATAAATAACAATAAAAAGGTATTATAATTCATAATATTAATGCTAAAATTAAATTAAAAACTGGTGATATAATATAAATTAAAATATTCGCCATATAAGGAAAAATTATTTCTTTTCTAAATAATTTAATTGCATCACTAAAAGGCTGTAAAATTCCTAAATAACCTACTTTATTAGGACCTTTTCGAATTTGAATATACCCTAATAACTTCCGTTCTAATAAAGTTAAAAAAGCTACTCTAACTAAAATACAAATAATTATTAAAATAAAAATTATCAAAATTAAAATTATATCAATTATTATTTGTATAAAATACTTATAAAGATTCTAAATCTAACGCACTAATCTGCCAAAATAATAATTTTATTCATTTATAAAATTTTAAATCATAAACTTGGTCCTTTCGTACTAAAATTTATTAAATTATTGAAGATAGAAACCAACCTGGCTTACACCGGTTTAAACTCAGATCATGTAAAGTTTAAATGGTCGAACAGACCAAATATTTAAGCTTCTACACCTAAATTTAACTTTAATCCAACATCGAGGTCGCAATCTTTTCTTTCGATTTGAACTCTAAAAAAAAATAACGCTGTTATCCCTAAGGTCATTTATTCTTTTAATCATAAAAATGGATCAATTTTTCATAAATTAATGGTTAAAGTTAAAAAAGTTAATCTAATTTTTTTATCACCCCAATCAAATTTAATAAAAATTTTAAGTTTTATAATTCTTTAAATTAAAAATCTTTTATAAATTAAACTCTATAGGGTCTTCTCGTCTTTAAAAAAAATTTAAGCTTTTTAACTTAAAAATAAAATTTTTAAATAATAAAATTCAGAAAGTTATCTTCTCATCAAACCATTCATACAAGCTTTCAATTAAAAAACTAATGATTATGCTACCTTTGCACAGTCAAAATACTGCGGCCCTTCAAATTTTATTCAGTGGGCAGGTCCTACTTTAAATTATAATCAAAAAGAGATGTTTTTATTAAACAGGTGAAAGATATTTTTGCCTAATTACTTAATTATACCTTTCGTAATTACTTATATTGTTACAAAATAATTAATACTAATTTTATCATTATTTCAATATAATTTTTATTATTAAATTTACTTTGATAAAAAAATTAAATTAATATATAAATATTTTCAATTAAATAACAAATTTTAACAAACTTCAAATAGTAAAAATTTCTAATTCTATAAATTATTAATTTATAATATTTGATTATAATAATTTAATTTTAAGCTCATCCCTAAAACTATTAAAATAAAAATTCAAAAAATTAAAAATTAAATTTTTATAATTTTTATAATGAATTAAATTCTTTTCTTAAAAAACTAGATATATTTAAAAACGAATAACGTTTTACTACTATATAATTATTATAAATATTTATTAAACAATAATATTTATAACTATATAGCTCTTTTAAATTCGAGATAAATATATAAATATTAAATTTTTAATAAACCCTGATACACAAGGTACACAATATTGTTTCTTTTATAAATTTATATAATTTTCCTTTTCAGTACTATTAATTTATCATAAAATAAAATTTTTCTTAATCTAATAAAAATACTAATTCTTTAATAAAATTATATATATCTATATATATATATATATATATATATATGTATTAATTGAATAAATTTTAAAATTCAATTTAAATTATTAATTATCTTCTTAATGTAAATAAGATGCTTATTCAAGCTCTAAACTGACATTCTAGAATCACTTTCCAGTAGATCTACTGTTACGACTTATTCCATATTAGATGAAAGCGACGGGCAATATGTGCATATTTTAGTACTAAATCATTAAAAATAAGAATATTTGATTACAATCAAATCCAATTTCATAAAACTTTTAAAATATATAAATCCATAAATATAATTTAATGTAACCCATTTCTACTTTAATATAAACTTCACCTTGATCTGATTTAAATTTTTAAAAAATCTCTAAATATTAATTTCTAAAAAAATATTTAACAACGACGATATAAAAGTTTCTAATTAAAGTTATTTTAATCGTGGATTATCGTTTATAGAACAGGTTCCTCTGAAAAGTAAAAATACCGCCAAATCATTTAGCTTTAAAGAACTTAACTATTAATCACTTAACTTTATAATTTACTTAATTAATAATAGGGTATCTAATCCTAGTTTATTATAATAATTTCTTAACCTCATAAAAACACAATTAAAAATATTAATAAATTAAAATTTCACCTTAAAACTTAAAATTTCTTTTTTAATTTTTAATTCTATTAATTAAAGCTAATAAATATATATTACATTTTTTGTATAACCGCTGCTGCTGGCACAAAAATTGCAAATACTAAATCTTATCACTAATTCTAAATTTTTTTAATAATTAAAAATATACACTACTAATTTATTAAATTTAAAACAATATTCATATAAATCTTGAATGAATATATATATCTAATACCATAATCAAATATCTAATTAACTTAAACTCAAAAAAGACTACATTTAGTTAAAATTTATTTTAAACAAAAAAAAATTAACTTAATTTAGAAATGATTATAATTAAATTAAATTTAAAAAATTAAATTATTAAAACTATAATTTTAAAAACTTTATGTTAACAAATCTTTGTAACTTCCTCCCGTCAAAAACGTCCCCTTAGATAATAACCAAACCTTAAACTTTTTAACTCTAAATTAAAAAATTTTCCCCCAAGGATTTACAAGTTATACCCTTAAATTTAGTGCTACCCTACTCACTAAATCCAATACTAAACAATTTAAATTGTAACAATTCTTATTGCTGACTGTTATAGCTTTATTCAAATTTAATTTTAATGAAATAAATTTTATAATAAGCTGAAGCCTACCAAATATCAGAAATATTTTAAATTATCAGATTTAAAAAATTCTTGATAAATACAATAATTTTAAAAAAATAAATTATAATTTTAAAAACTTTATGTTAACAAATCTTTGTAACTTCCTTTCGTCAAAAACGTCCCCTTAGATAATAACCAAACCTTAAACTTTTTAACTCTAAATTAAAAAATTTTCCCCCAAGGATTTACAAGTTATACCCTCAAATTTAGTGCTACCCTACTCACTAAATCCAATTAAAACAATTTAAATTGTAACAATTCTTATTGCTGACTGTTATAGCTTTATTCAAATTTAATTTTAATGAAATAAATTTTATAATAAACTGAAGCCTACCAAATATCAAAAATATTTTAAATTATCAGATTTAAAAAATTCTTGATAAATACAATAATTTTAAAAAAATAAATTATAATTTTGAAAACTTTATGTTAACAAATCTTTGTAACTTCCTCTCGTCAAAAACGTCCCCTTAGATAATAACCAAACCTTAAACTTTTTAACTCTAAATTAAAAAATTTTCCCCCAAGGATTTACAAGTTATACCCTTAAATTTAGTGCTACCCTACTCACTAAATCCAATTAAAACAATTTAAATTGTAACAATTCTTATTGCTGACTGTTATAGCTTTATTCAAATTTAATTTTTATGAAATAAATTTTATAATAAACTGAAGCCTACCAAATATCAAAAATATTTTAAATTATCAGATTTAAAAAATTCTTGATAAATACAATAATTTTAAAAAAATAAATTATAATTTTAAAAACTTTATGTTAACAAATCTTTGTAACTTCCTTTCGTCAAAAACGTCCCCTTAGATAATAACCAAACCTTAAACTTTTTAACTCTAAATCAAAAAATTTTCCCCCAAGGATTTACAAGTTATACCCTTAAATTTAGTGCTACCCTACTCACTAAATCCAATACTAAACAATTTAAATTGTAACAATTCTTATTGCCGACTGTTATAGCTTTATTCAAATTTAATTTCAATAAAATAAATTTTGTAATAAACTGAAGCCTACCAAATATCAAAAATTTTTTAAATTATCGGATTTAAAAAATTCGTGATAAATACAATAATTTTAAAAAAATAAATTATAATTTTAAAAACTTTATGTTAACAAATCTTTGTAACTTCCTCCCGTCAAAAACGTCCCCTTAGATAATAACCAAACCTTAAACTTTTTAACTCTAAATTAAAAAATTTTCCCCCAAGGATTTACAAGTTATACCCTTAAATTTAGTGCTACCCTACTCACTAAATCCAATACTAAACAATTTAAATTGTAACAATTCTTATTGCCGACTGTTATAGCTTTATTCAAATTTAATTTTAATAAAATAAATTTTGTAATAAGCTGAAGCCTACCAAATATCAAAAATATTTTGAATTATCGGATTTAAAAAATTCTTGATAAATACAATAATTTTAAAAATAATAAATTATAATTTTATTATTAAATAAAATAATCAAAAATTAAATTTTTTAAAATTCGAAATAAATTTAATTTTAAATTTATTAATTTTGTTCCCCCCGAAACTAAACATTTACAATTTTTATTAAAATATTTAAATTAATCTATTCTAAAAATTTTCAAAATTATATAAAAATCAAATTTATGAAAAATGAAAAAAAAAATTCCTTCCCTAATCATCAAAATTTTCAAAAATCCATAAATTTTGCAAATTTTTAACAATTTTTCACAAAATTTTCAAACGAAATAACTTTATTACACTAACAAATAATTTTTTCAAAAAAAATTGTTAGATAATTTCCATATCACAATTTTTTAAAATTATTTAAATTAAAATTTCTAACAAAAAAAAATAGATTTTTTTTTTATGAGCGATTTCCTTTTAAGCATTTATATAAAATTTTCAAAAATTACTCGAATTTTATGAAAATCCTAAATTTTATACATAATTTTTTTAACTATGTACTAATTAAACTTAAAATAATTATAATTTTAATCAAAATATTGACATAATAACTTTATTATACTAACAAATCATTTTTTACCCTTTAAGATCACTTTTTATCCAATAAATTAAAAATTATTCGAGACAACTAAAAAATAGACAAATTTAACCAAATATTAAAAAATTACATTTTTTTGTTAGATATTTTAATTTAATTTTTTTATGAAATCTTCATTAATTTTATTTTTCTAAATCTATTTTTCACGTAATTTTTAATAGATTTAGTTAAAATAAGAATAACTTCATTTTCATGATAAATACCATAATACTTTAGAAATGATATTTCTTAATGATAATTTAATTCATTAATACTTAGGTTTTTTTTTTTTTTTCATTAATTTCGAATTTTTCATAAAAAATTAACTTTATTAATAACTAATAATTTTTAATATATTATTAATAATTATAGATTAATTATAATTTAATTCTTATATAAATAAAATATTAATATTTTAATGTTAAATTAATTATTAATAATTTATAATCTTTATATATATATATTATAAATATTATTTATATATAAAATATTTATTAATATAGAAATTCTCGAAATTCACCGTCGTTTTTATATACTGATTTACTTTATATATTCTTTCTCTTTTTTTCGGGAGTACTATTATATATCCCTTAAGATACCAATATTAAATCGGTTTTTATATATTTAAAAATGTTCATTTTAACTATTTAATTAAAATTAGCACCTAGAATATTACTAATGGTACTATCCAATGTAAGATATATTTCGCCCTTATATATAAATAATTATATATCAATAAGTAATTATTAATTATTAAATATTATAGATATATATAAATAAATTCTTTAATTAA
The DNA here is from genome assembly GCF_914767665.1 of Harmonia axyridis. Taxonomy (NCBI): domain Eukaryota; kingdom Metazoa; phylum Arthropoda; class Insecta; order Coleoptera; family Coccinellidae; genus Harmonia; species Harmonia axyridis. Next base: position 21,811,642 of record NC_059508.1, on the reverse strand, counting down.
AAAGGCATAGGGTCCAAGAGAAAAACCCTATTAAAAGACAAAATTTAAATTAATACTGCTAATAAAGTATCGATTTTAGGCCATTTTTTTTTGCCCAAATTTTGACCTGAAAAATGCAAAAAATTGCAAAATTTTGCATTTTTTTCGTTTTTTTTTGAAATTTTTCAAAAAATTTGATCTTTAAAATTGACATTATTGTCTAAAAAACAATTATAACACTTGGATATAAAAACCAATGTATGAGGAAATTCCTATTAGGGCGCCTGAAGAAAGGATCATTTTGATGAGATGAAACATGTGCAACCCACCCCTAGTTCCATCCCCGAAATTTTTGAAAAAAATGCCAAATTTCGTGAAATTTGATGAAATTTGTAAAAATCTTCGGATTTCAAAATTTTACAGGGATCGATTATTTTTTATGTGAAAAAAGGATTTATCATAAAATTTCTTTTTCCAAACTATTTTGTTAGAAAAATCAACTTTTAGAAAAAATTCTTCTTCTAGTCTAACAGAAAATTTATTTTATAGAAAATTTAAACCTTTTCTGTGAAAATAAAATTGAAAGAATAATTTTTAATTACAAAATTTTTTGATTTTTAAATATAAATCCATTTATTCAAATTTTCGTAAATTGAATTCTATTGATCCCCTCCCAATAGAATTCTAATACAAATTTATAAATGAGGTAATATTTAAAAATTTTTAAAATTTAAAAGTCAATTTCTTAGTTAATCAAAATCAAAAACTAATAATTTTAAAAACTTAAACGTTGATTGTTGGACTTAGCCTCAGGATTGGTTTAGAATGTTGAAATTGATCCTGAAGTAGGACGACCAAAATCAATTCAAATTTATCGGATTAGGAATTGATTGTTGGACTTAGCCTCAGGATTGGTTTAGAATGTTGAAATTGATCCTGAAGTAGGACGACCAAAATCAATTCAAATTTATCGGATTAGGAATTGATTGTTGGACTTAGCCTCAGGATTGGTTTAGAATGTTGAAATTGATCCTGAAGTAGGACGACCAAAATCAATTCAAATTTATCGGGTTTGGTATTGATTGTTGGACTTAGCCTCAGGATTGGTTTAGAATGTTGAAATTGATCCTGAAGTAGGACGACCAAAATCAATTCAAATTTATCGGGTTTGGTGTTGATTGTTGGACTTAGCCTCAGGATTGGTTTAGAATGTTGAAATTGATCCTGAAGAAGGACACCAAAATCAATTCAAATTTATCGGGTTTGGTGTTGATTGTTGGACTTAGCCTCAGGATTGGTTTAGAATGTTGAAATTGATCCTGAAGAAGGACGACCAAAATCAATTCAAATTTATCGGGTTTGGTATTGATTGTTGGACTTAGCCTCAGGATTGGTTTAGAATGTTGAAATTGATCCTGAAGAAGGACACCAAAATCAATTCAAATTTATCGGGTTTGGTGTTGATTGTTGGACTTAGCCTCAGGATTGGTTTAGAATGTTGGAATTGATCCTGAAGAAGGACACCAAAATCAATTCAAATTTATTGGATTTGGTATTGATTGTTGGACTTAGCCTCAGGATTGGTTTAGAATGTTGAAATTGATCCTGAAGTAGGACGACCAAAATCAATTCAAATTTATCGGGTTTGGTGTTGATTGTTGGACTTAGCCTCAGGATTGGTTTAGAATGTTGAAATTGATCCTGAAGTAGGACGACCAAAATCAATTCAAATTTATCGGGTTTGGTATTGATTGTTGGACTTAGCCTCAGGATTGGTTTAGAATGTTGAAATTGATCCTGAAGAAGGACGACCAAAATCAATTCAAATTTATCGGGTTTGGTATTGATTGTTGGACTTAGCCTCAGGATTGGTTTAGAATGTTGAAAATGATCCTGAAGAAGGACACCAAAATCAATTCAAATTTATCGGGTTTGGTGTTGATTGTTGGACTTAGCCTCAGGATTGGTTTAGAATGTTGGAATTGATCCTGAAGAAGGACACCAAAATCAATTCAAATTTATTGGATTTGGTATTGATTGTTGGACTTAGCCTCAGGATTGGTTTAGAATGTTGAAATTGATCCTGAAGACGGACACCAAAATCAATTCCAATTTATTGGATTTGGTATTGATTGTTGGACTTAGCCTCAGGATTGGTTTAGAATGTTGAAATTGATCCTGAAGTAGGACGACCAAAATCAATTCAAATTTATCGGGTTTGGTATTGATTGTTGGACTTAGCCTCAGGATTGGTTTAGAATGTTGGAATTGATCCTGAAGAAGGACACCAAAATCAATTCAAATTTATCGGGTTTGGTGTTGATTGTTGGACTTAGCCTCAGGATTGGTTTAGAATGTTGGAATTGATCCTGAAGAAGGACACCAAAATCAATTCAAATTTATTGGATTTGGTATTGATTGTTGGACTTAGCCTCAGGATTGGTTTAGAATGTTGAAATTGATCCTGAAGTAGGACGACCAAAATCAATTCAAATTTATCGGGTTTGGTATTGATTGTTGGACTTAGCCTCAGGATTGGTTTAGAATGTTGAAATTGATCCTGAAGAAGGACACCAAAATCAATTCAAATTTATCGAATATATTTATATGAATAATCCTATTTTATAGGATTTTTTACTTTGTGAATTAATTTTTGTAAATGTTAATAAACCTGACAATAAAAGTCCTATTTGAACAACTGAAGAATAAGCAATTAAAGATTTTATATCTCTTTGACGTAAACAACTTAAAGAAACTAAAATCCCTCCTATTAAAGATAAATTAATTGAAAAAAAATTTACCTTAACTCCTAGATATATAAATATAATTAAAAACCGAATAAGTCCGTATCTTCCTAACTTTAATATCACTCCTGCTAATATTATAGACCCAGCAACTGAAGCTTCTACATGTGCTTTAGGCAATCATAAATGAAATAAAAATATCGGTATTTTAACTAAAAATACTATTATTATTATAAAATAAAACTAAATAAATTTACATAAATATAAGTCAAATCTAATGTTTTAAACTTTGAATAATAAATAAAAATAAATAATATTATTGGTAAAGAAGCTATAATTGTATAAAAAAATATATATATACCAGCTTGAATACGTTCAGGCTGATATCCTCAACCTAAAATTAAAATCAAAATTGGAATTAACCTAGCCTCAAAAAATATGTAAAATAAAAATATATTTATAGAAGTAAAAGTTAATAATAAAAAAACCAATAATAATAATAATAAAATACTAAATAACTCACTAAAATCTTTTAAATTAAAAAGTTTTTCTCTAGCTATAAATATTAAAAAAGAAATTCAAAACCTTAATAATAACAAAAAATATGATAAAAAATTTATACCTATAAAAAAATTTAATGAACTAAAAAATAAAAAAGAAATTTTTGAAAAGAAACAAATTCTTATTAAAATTAAATAATTCTTAATTAATCAAAATTTATTTAAAAAACATAAAGGAATCATAAATACTAATATTATTACTATTATCATAAAATATTTAATGAATTAAAATAATCATTTCCATAAGAACGAATTATTGACACTAATAAAGATAATCCCAAAACTCTTTCACAAACACTTATAGTTAAAAAAACTACTACAAAATAAAATTCATAACTAAAATAAGATAAATAAAAATATATTATTATAAATAAAGTTAAAATTACTAATTCTAATCTAAGCAATGTTATTAACAAATGTTTTCGATTAATAAAAAAATTTAAAATTCTAAAAATAAACATACTTAAAAAAAATATTTCCATATTTTAATAATTTAATAAAAATACTGATCTTGTAAACCAGCTTTAAGGTTCAATCTTTTAAAATATCAGAGGAAAACAAATATATCTTTAATCTCCAAAATTAATATTTTTTATTAAACTACCCTCTGAAATCTTAATTTTAATATTTTCAACTTTTTTAGCAATTTTTCTTACCCACCCACTATCCTTAGGACTACTTATTTTAACTTATACTATTATAACTTGTATTATTATAGTATTAATAAGATCAAACTTTTGATTTTCATATATTTCAATATTAATTATAATTGGTGGTTTACTAATTTTATTTATTTATATAACAAGAACTGCCTCTAATGAAAAATTTAAATTTAATAAATATATTCTATTTATTATAATTAGTTTATTTATAATTACTATATTTATAAATAATATAAATCTATATTTAATAAATCAAAATATTAATAATGAAATTTTACATAAAATAGATTTAATTAGAAATTTTTATTTAAATTTAAATAAATTTTTAAATCACCCAAATTCTAACATATTTTTAATTTTGATTTTTTATTTATTAATTTCAAAAATTACTAAAGTAAAATTTGGACCGTTACGTCAATTTAAATATGAAAATACCAATACGAAAAATTAATTCTTTAACGAAAATTATTAACAATTCTTTAATCGACCTACCTACACCAAGAAATATTTCATATTTATGAAATTTTGGATCTTTTTTAGGCTTATGTTTAATAATACAAATTATTACAGGATTATTTTTATCTATACATTATTATGCTAACGTAGATTTAGCTTTTAATAGAGTAACTCATATTTGTCGAGACGTAAATATAGGATGATTAATACGAACTATTCATGCAAATGGGGCCTCTTTATTTTTTATATGTTTATACTTACATATTAGGCGAGGCTTATATTTTGGTTCTTACAAACTTACAGAAACTTGAATGACAGGAACTACTATTTTGTTTATATCTATAGCTACAGCCTTTTTAGGTTATGTTCCTCCCTGAGGGCAAATATCTTTTTGAGGAGCAACTGTAATTACTAATTTAGTTTCTGCAATCCCTCACCTAGGAAATTCTATCGTTATTTGACTATGAGGAGGTTTTGCTGTTGACAATGCTACACTAAACCGATTTTATTCATTTCATTTTATCTTACTGTTAAGTTTTGATCAAGGTTCGTAGAACTCAGCGCCGCCATTGTCTAAAGATTCACCCCTGAAGTTAGTTATAGATAATTCCGCGCACTTTATTTGTGTGCTACGCGCAGTCGTCCTTATAATGACGGCTGGCTATAATGATAATTTAACTAGGTCCGTTTTATCTGTAGCACTTCTATGTTCTTAACCCTTTTCGATGGTTCGACAAAAGGGTCGTGGTGGGGCAAGAGATCGAACCGTCACTTCAATTTGATTCGAGTTCAAGTCAGTTCAGTAATATCCTACACACAGTCTAGTAAGTACAAGTCAAGTACAGTATAATATAGTTCGTCGTTGCTCTCGTCCCCTGAGACACAGTGTTCAGCTTGCACATTTCAAGTTAGTCAAATATTGGCCTAGTCGCCACGTGGTTAAAAAAGATCCTTCAGTCGGTCAACTTAGTTAATACCCTAGTCGGTAAATTGTTATTGGATAAGTGCGTGGAACTGATTCATAGTTTTCGATAACTAGTTAAGCGAATCTTGTAAAGTGTACATTGTGTAATTGTATATATAAACCTACTTCAATAAATAGTGTGGAAAATTTCATGGTCCTTCGAACTTCAACAACCCAGCACCTAACAGTCCAATTTATGTATGGATGTTCTCATTTATTAGCTACATAATTTGGTCCTTCGAGCCGGATATAAATTTGATCCTTGGAGCCGTATATAAATTGGAGATATCCCTGAAGAAATTATCAACTTCCACAATTGAAGTATCACCCACGTGCCTGAAGCAGACATAGAGGTTAACTTAATCAACGCATGCGCAAAGTGTGGTGAATTCTTTCGCAACAAGAGGTCGCTGTCTACGACGTATCGTTCCTGTCCAAAATCCATTTTGGTTCCAGTGCAAGCAGTTTTGGAGAGTGATAAGTTAATTTTAGAATTTTTATTCATTTTATATATAATTCTTATTTATTTTATATATTTCCTTAATTATTTCTTTTGTTCAAAATGTCTAATATCGATAATCTGATTAAACAAAGAACCATACTTAAGAGTAAACTAACTAGAATGGCCAATTGGTTCGGCCAAGATAATAATAAAGATAGAGAAGAATGTAGTGCTCGTAAATGTCAGTTAGAGCAAATCTTCAAAGACTATGAACATGTTCAAACTCAGTTGGAGTTAATTGACTCTGCCTCATATGAAGAGGACAGAGATATTGTAGAAACTAAGTATTTTAAAGTTATATCTATGGCAACGAGAACTATGAATCAGTTCAAAAACTCGCCAAGTGAAAAACATAATAAGCCCACTACTCATTCTAGCATAAAGTTACCGGAAATTTCGATTCCTAACTTCTCGGGTGATATTAAACAATGGCCGAGTTTCTTCGAACTATTCAACGCCCTCATTACAGACAACGAAAATTTGTCTGACATCCAACGGTTGATGTACTTAAAATCAGCATTATCAAAAGAACCGTTACAACTTATTGAAAACTTGGAAGTTGTAGGTTTGAATTTCAACATAGCCATTAACACTTTGAAAGACAGATATGATAATCCATATCTTATTGTCAACTCTTATATTCGTAAACTATTGAATGTTCCCTCCTTGACGAAAAGTAATGAACACGCGTTAAGAGATTTTATTACGCAAATCAAGACAAATATCGCTGCCTTGAAAACTTATAATTTATCGGAGAAATTAACGGATTTGATTCTCATACAAATTTTCACCCAGAAATTGGATTTCACTCTGAAAAAAGAATTCGAAGAACAAAAGAATACTTCAGAATTTCCAACGCTCCCAGAATTTATTGGTTTCTTAGAAAAGAAATATAAGGTACTCGAAAATTTAGGTTCAACCGAACAAACAGGTCATTCGAAATTCAAAACTTCCCTTAAATATGCCCATACTAATTCTCATCATGCTAACACGTCGAACAGAACGAACAAAAATAATTTTTTCAAATGTCTTATGTGTAATACGGATGAACATAAGATATATTCGTGTAGGAAATTCATGAATTTGTCTCCTAACGATCGTCACAGTCTAGTGAAAGAAAAGAATGCTTGTCTGAATTGTCTTATGTTGGGTCATAGTGTACAATCGTGTTCTAGTCAACACACATGTTTCAATTGCCATAAAAGGCATCATAGTTTGCTGCATTTCAATAGTACTTCAACTCGCCATTATTCTAATGAAGTTCCTAGTCAAAGATCCAACAAAGAAGTATCCAGATCAATTAATCTGTCACAAATTCAGAATGAATCTCAAGCAGTTTCTCATTTGTCCACTTGTGCTCAACCAACCATTACAACTCGTAATGAAAATATTAGTCCAGGTAGAAACGTGTCTAGTCTTTCATCTCTATCTTCTAACAATCAAGTCCTTTTAGCTACTGCCTGTGTCAAATTATATGATTCACACAACAAGCAAGTTATTGCTCGTTGTTTGACTGACTCTGCAAGTCAAACATCTTTCATAACTGAAGATCTGGTCAACAGACTTCATCTCCAACCTTACAATCAAACTATTCAAATTTCTGGCATCTCACAAAGTTGTTCTATGTCAAATAGAATGATTGATCTAACAATTCATTCGTTAGTATACCCTCATCGAAAGTTTAAGGTTTCCTGTGCTATTCTTAAAAATATAACGTGCCAACAACCACAGTCATATATCAACTCGTGTTCTATCCCCATTCCTTATGGCATTAAATTAGCGGATATCAGATTCAATATTCCTTCCAATATTGATATTCTCTTAGGTGCAGATATCTATTTTGAAATTATTATGAATGGCATTATCAAATTAGGTCCTGGTCGACCTGTTCTTCAAAATTCTCACTTAGGATATCTAATTGCAGGAAAAGTCCCACAGTCAGCTCACATGTCTCGCGCTACTCACTTAGCATTGGCACAATTTTCCCAAAATTCAATTGAATCTTCAAAGTCGATTGTTAATCAAGAAGATTCACTAAATAATATTCTGACTGAGTTCTGTGAAATTGAGGAGATATCTAATCAATCTGAACACATTTTATCTTCAGCAGAAGAGAATGCTGAACGGATAGTAAAAAACAAAACCATTCGGTTTCCATCGGGTAGGTTTCAAGTTGACCTACCATTCAAAACTCCAAACGAAACATTCAAATTAGGTGATTCGTATTCGCAAGCGAAGAAAAGATTCTTGAATCTCGCAAGAAGACTACAAAATAATCAGGAACTGAAACATCAGTATTCGGGATTTATAAAAAATTATATATCCCTAGGGCATGCAAAATATTTCTTCCCTCATCATTGTATAAAGCGTGAGCAAAGCCTCACAACTCAACTTCGAGTAGTTTTCGACGGTTCAATGAAATCTTCATCTGTCCTTTCTATCAAAGGTTATACAGTACGACCCGACTTGTTCGATTTATTTCGGTTTCGTACGTTACCTTTGAAAATTCTTACTATACCCAAGCACGAACTAATAAGTGCACTACTTCTGTCTACCCTTGTTTCAAAAATATCAACTTTAGTACCAATTCACTTACGAAACGTACATTCTATAATTCTATGGTCTGATTCGAAAATAGCATGGATTCGATCACATCCATCAAGTTGGTCTGTATTTGTATCAAATCGAATTGTGCAAATTCAGGACAATTCCAAAGATGCTACTTGGCGACATATTCGATCGCACCTGAATCCTGCAAATATATTTTCGAGAGAGTCATTGCCATCACAATTACTTGTCTCAGATTTATGGTGGCAGGGTCCCGATTTTCTTCTTCAATCAAATCTAGATCTAACACCGCCGCTTAAATGGCCTTTAGCCCGTGTAGTAGAATTGATTCCCGGAAAAGATTCACGCGTTCGCATTGTTCGTGTTAGAACTCAAGGAGGAACATTCACTAGAGCAATCACTAAGATATGTCCACTTCCATTCTGCACGGAAAACATTGACAATAAAGTATGATTATCAATATGACTCTTTCTTTACTTCCTTTATTTTTTATTTATTTTTCGTTTATTTTATTTGTTCCAAGAAATTATTTTCTTTATCATCACATCAATTTTTTTTTTTTTTCTATTCATTTTCACTTTTATCCTTAACCTGGACGGTTCAGCCCGGGGAGTATGTTAAGTTTTGATCAAGGTTCGTAGAACTCAGCGCCGCCATTGTCTAAAGATTCACCCCTGAAGTTAGTTATAGATAATTCCGCGCATGTTGGAGAAACTCTGTATCTAAGATATCTATGAAACATAATTTTTTTGACGTTGTCAATATTTTCGAAGAAATTACATTTTGATGTTGTCAGTTTTATGAATATATTTTACGAGACAATAAATATTTGAAGCCTCCTTTGGAATCATATTTGTTTACCATTCTCCATATTAGACGTCTTTGTTCACCGGGTAGGTGTTCTTTGGAGACGAAACAATTTGGCGACCGTGACAGGACACCTTCAGATTATGGAGAAGGTGAAGAAGATGCTTGAGGCTCAGAGAGTATCATTTACTCGAATTTATGATGCGGTGATCACACTGCTTGGTGAGAAGAATATTAATTTAATTGAAATTCGAGGAAATGTTCGAATATTGGACCAGAAAATTGAGTTGATTGCTGATTTGGGCAGACAATTGCTAGATCATATCCTAGAGTCAGAAAGCAGCGAAGAAAGTGCTTTGCTATCCGAAATTGAAGCAGCAGATAATTTTTTGAAAAAATATCATGAACTCAAGTTGATTATTGAGAGTCATTCACCGAATCATTCCGATGAAACAAGTAACGTATGTTCCACCCACACGAAGCGTAAACTGAAGCTACCTACTATAGAATTCAAAAAATTTGGAGGTGATATCAGAGACTGGCTTCCATTCTGGAGTCAGTTTAAGCGAATTCACAATGATGAAGATCTTCCTGTTGAAGACAAGTTTCAATATCTTTTACAAGCTATGATTCCGAACTCTCGTGCTCGTCAATTGGTTGAGAGTTATCCACCTAGCGGAGACAATTATCCCAAAGTTATTGAAAGCCTTGAGAGTCGATTTGGCCGAAAAGATCTTCTTGTTGAAGTTTATGTTCGAGAGCTGTTGAAATTGGTCCTGACTAGTATTGGGAATAGAAATAAGCTTAGTTTTCTCTATGATAAGCTAGAATCCCAGTTGCGATCATTGGAAACTCTAGATGTGACATCAGATACATGCGCAGCAATGTTGTACCCACTGGTGGAATCTTGCCTCCCCGAAGATTTGATAAGGGTATGGCAAAGGAGTAGTCATTATGATGTTGAATCCACTTTGAAAATACGTTTGGATAACCTGATGATCTTTCTTAGAAAGGAAGTTGAAAATGAAGAACGCATTACTTTGGCGGTTGCTGGTTTCGACATGCAATCTAAAACAAAAAAGATTGTGGATTGTCCTCCTGTGAAAAATGCTCTTCCAACAGCATCTGGACTGATGAATAATAAATTCCAGAAGAAATGCCACTTTTGCAACGGAAGTCATTGCAGTGGAGATTGTTCAGATGCCAGAAATTGGACACTAGCTGATCGTAAGAAGAAATTGATTGAACTGGGGTGCTGCTATCTATGTCTTAAATATGGTCACATTGCAAGAAAATGCAGAGTAAATTCGGTGTGTTCAATCTGTAATGGAAGACATGTTGATATCATGTGTACAAAGACTGATGAAACAACTACGAAATTTGTACCTGCTCCAAAACAGTCAAATGTAGAGAATTCCCTTTCGAATAATACATATGCAGAGGTGTTTCTACAAACTCTGAGAGTGTGGCTTAATGGATTGAATAAATCACGAATGGCACGAGTAATCATTGACACCGGTTCTCAAAGATCATACATAAAACAATCCGTTGCTTCTGAGATGTTATATGAATCTATTCGACGAGAAGAAATGGTGCATGCCCTCTTTGGTGGCACGAATACTGACGTTTGCAACCATCATTGTTATCGAATACGATTGAGTAGTATCCACGACGACTATGCGTGTAACTTCGAAGCTCTAGACCAAACAGTCATCTGTAATAATGTTACTTCTGTAAGGCAAGGACCTTGGATGGATGAACTAAGTTCATTGGGAATAGAAATTTCAGATAAAAAAGATGGTCCCGTTGATATTTTAATTGGAGCTGATATTGCTGGAAAGTTACTCACTGGAAAACGTCATGAACTTAAATGTGGACTTGTGGCATTGCATACGCTATTGGGATGGACAATCATGGGCAAAGTTACTTCGAATGAGCAATCTATAAATTCTTCAATGCTGGTTGTTACTTCTATGTTGAATAGAGACTTGGGCCCTACCGACTTATGGAGTCTTGATGTCCTTGGAATCACCGATCCATTACAACAGAAATCAGAAAAAGACACGGAGAAAGCTGTAATGGAACATTTCTTGGAAACTGTTCTGAGAAAGGAAGATGGAAGATATGAGGTGCACATGCCGTGGATTGAAGGCCATCCTCCATTACCCAACAATTTTTCAATAGCACAGAGACGACTCGAAAATTTGATGAAAAAATTGAACAATGATGGATGTTCTCCGAAGCAATTAGTTGAGTCGAGATGGTGGGAGAGATTAATAAGAATCATCAAAGATCTTTTACGTAAGGTCCTAGGTACGTCATCTCTGACATACGAAGAGCTTTATACAATTGTTTGTGACACCGAATCAGTGGTTAATTCCCGACCATTGACTTATTTCCATGAAGATAGTAGAGATTTGCTTCCGTTGACACCTGCTATGTTCTTACGTGAAATTCAAGAAGTTGGTGTACCAGATGTGGATGCAACTGAAGCCACTGATCTCAGGAAACATTTGAGGTATAGACTCAAACTGAAAGAAGATTTGCGAAGAAGATTTCGAACAGAATATCTAGGAGAATTAAAATTATTTTCGAAGGGTAACAATGTCAAAGAGATCAAATTGGGAGATATAGTTTTAGTTGGATTGGACAACATAAAACGATTGGATTGGCCACTGGCTCGAATAGAAGAAATGATTCCAGGGCGAGATGGTAAAATTCGAGTAGTTCGCTTGAAAACAGCTACGGGGTCATTATTGAGACCAGTGCAAAGAATTTATCCCCTAGAAATCAATAGTCGGGATAACGAAATAGATTTCCATGCTCTAAACAAAATAGGACAAGAAAAAATGAAAGAAGAGAAAGGAACGAAAAGGGACAGAGAACCAGAAGAACAGAAAAATGAAAAAGATGACAAACCCGCACATGAGAAAAAACCTGTGGTCACAAGATATGGGAGAATTGTCAAACCCCCATCGAAGTATACAGGGTGATTTGGAATTGAGTTACTTCTCTGATGTTTTGTAACTCAAGGTGGGAGTATGTTGGAGAAACTCTGTATCTAAGATATCTATGAAACATAATTTTTTTGACGTTGTCAATATTTTCGAAGAAATTACATTTTGATGTTGTCAGTTTTATGAATATATTTTACGAGACAATAAATATTTGAAGCCTCCTTTGGAATCATATTTGTTTACCATTCTCCATATTAGACGTCTTTGTTCACCGGGTAGGTGTTCTTTGGAGACGAAACAGCGCACTTTATTTGTGTGCTACGCGCAGTCGTCCTTATAATGACGGCTGGCTATAATGATAATTTAACTAGGTCCGTTTTATCTGTAGCACTTCTATGTTCTTAACCCTTTTCGATGGTTCGACAAAAGGGTCGTGGTGGGGCAAGAGATCGAACCGTCACTTCAATTTGATTCGAGTTCAAGTCAGTTCAGTAATATCCTACACACAGTCTAGTAAGTACAAGTCAAGTACAGTATAATATAGTTCGTCGTTGCTCTCGTCCCCTGAGACACAGTGTTCAGCTTGCACATTTCAAGTTAGTCAAATATTGGCCTAGTCGCCACGTGGTTAAAAAAGATCCTTCAGTCGGTCAACTTAGTTAATACCCTAGTCGGTAAATTGTTATTGGATAAGTGCGTGGAACTGATTCATAGTTTTCGATAACTAGTTAAGCGAATCTTGTAAAGTGTACATTGTGTAATTGTATATATAAACCTACTTCAATAAATAGTGTGGAAAATTTCATGGTCCTTCGAACTTCAACAACCCAGCACCTAACAGTCCAATTTATGTATGGATGTTCTCATCTATTAGCTACACTTACCTTTTATTATTTCAGCTTTAATTATAATTCATTTACTATTTTTACATAACTCTGGCTCTAGTAATCCTTTAGGATCTAATTCTAATTTAGATAAAATTAGTTTTCATCCATATTTCTCCTTTAAAGATATTTTAGGTTTTCTCATTATAATATTTTTTATTTTAAATATTATTATTCTATATCCTTATATATTAAGAGATCCTGATAATTTTATCCCAGCTAATCCTCTTTCCACCCCTCCTCATATTCAACCAGAATGATATTTTTTATTTGCTTATGCAATTCTTCGCTCTATCCCCAATAAACTTGGGGGTGTAATTGCTTTAGTAATATCAATTGCAATTCTTTATTTTATACCTTTTATTAATTTCAAAATAATGAAAAGAAACAGCTTTTATTATATTAATAAAATTATATTTTGAAATTTTATCGTTACAGTTATAATTTTAACATGAATCGGAGCTAAACCAGTTGAAGATCCTTTTATTTTCATAGGACAAATTTTTACCTTAAACTATTTCATATACTTTATATTAAACTCAATTATTTATAAAATTTGAGACTGATGAATATTTAATTAATCAATGAGCTTGAAAAGCATATATTTAGAAAATATAAGAAAGAATTTGAATTTCTATTGATTTATACAAAATTTAATTAACTATATAATTAATACCATAAATAATAATCTTAATCTAAAATTTAATATAAGTATATTCAAAGAAACAGGCAAAAAAACCTTTCAAGATAAATATATTAATTTATCATATCGATAACGAGGTAAAGTCCCTCGAACCCAAATTCATATAAAAGAAAAAAATAATAATTTAAAAAAAAATATAATAGAATAAAAATCTCCTCCTATAAAAATCAACCTTCTTATTATTCTTATAAAAATAATATTAGAATATTCAGCCATAAAAATAAAAGCAAATCCAAAACTTCTATATTCAACGTTAAACCCTGAAACTAACTCTGATTCACCCTCAGAAAAATCAAAAGGAGTTCGATTAGTCTCAGCTAATCTTGAGATAAATCATATTATTCTAAGAGGAAAATTAAATATAACAAATCAAACATATTTTTGATAAAAAATAAAATCTATTAAATTTAAAGATATAATTAACACTAAAAATGATAATAAAATTAAAAATATTCTTACTTCATAAGAAATTACTTGAGCAACTGAACGAAGCCTTCCTAATAAAGAATAAATCGAATTTGAAGATCAACCCGATAATATAATTGTATACACACTAAAACTAGAAATTACAAAAAAAAACAATACAGAAAAATTAAACTTAAATAAATAACAATAAAAAGGTATTCTAATTCATAATATTAATGCTAAAATTAAATTAAAAACTGGTGATATAATATAAATTAAAATATTCGCCATATAAGGAAAAATTATTTCTTTTCTAAATAATTTAATTGCATCACTAAAAGGCTGTAAAATTCCTAAATAACCTACTTTATTAGGACCTTTTCGAATTTGAATATATCCTAATAACTTCCGTTCTAATAAAGTTAAAAAAGCTACTCTAACTAAAATACAAATAATTATTAAAATAAAAATTATCAAAATTAAAATTATATCAATTATTATTTGTATAAAATACTTATAAAGATTCTAAATCTAACGCACTAATCTGCCAAAATAATAATTTTATTCATTTATAAAATTTTAAATCATAAACTTGGTCCTTTCGTACTAAAATTTATTAAATTATTAAAGATAGAAACCAACCTGGCTTACACCGGTTTAAACTCAGATCATGTAAAGTTTAAATGGTCGAACAGACCAAATATTTAAGCTTCTACACCTAAATTTAACTTTAATCCAACATCGAGGTCGCAATCTTTTCTTTCGATGTGAACTCTAAAAAAAAATAACGCTGTTATCCCTAAGGTAATTTATTCTTTTAATCATAAAAATGGATCAATTTTTCATAAATTAATGGTTAAAGTTAAAAAAGTTAATCTAATTTTTTTATCACCCCAATCAAATTTGATAAAAATTTTAAATTTTATAATTCTTTAAATTAAAAATCTTTTATAAATTAAACTCTATAGGGTCTTCTCGTCTTTTAAAAAAATTTAAGCTTTTTAACTTAAAAATAAAATTTTTAAATAATAAAATTTAGAAAGTTATCTTCTCATCAAACCATTCATACAAGCTTTCAATTTAAAAACTAATGATTATGCTACCTTTGCACAGTCAAAATACTGCGGCCCTTCAAATTATATTCAGTGGGCAGGTCCTACTTTAAATTATAATCAAAAAGAGATGTTTTTATTGAACAGGTGAAAGATATTTTTGCCTAATTACTTAATTATACCTTTCGTAATTACTTATATTTTTACAAAATAATTAATACTAATTTTATCATTATTTCAATATAATTTTATTATTAAATTTACTTTAATAAAAAAATATAATTAATATATAAATATTTTTAATTAAATAACAAATTTTAACAAACTTCAAATAGTGAAAATTTCTAATTCTATAAATTATTAATTTATAATATTTAATCATAATAATTTAATTTTAAGCTTATCCCTAAAACTATTAAAATAAAAATTCAAAAAATTAAAAATTAAATTTTTAGAATTTTTATAATGAATTAAATTCTTTTCTTGAAAAACTAGATATATTTAAAAACGAATAACGTTTCACTACTATATAATTATTATAAATATTTATTAAACAATAATATTTATAACTATATAGGTCTTTTAAATTCGAGATAAATATATAAATATTAAATTTTTAATAAACCCTGATACACAAGGTACACAATATTGTTTCTTTTATAAATTTATATAATTTTCCTTTTCAGTACTATTAATCTATCATAAAATAAAATTTTTCTTAATCTAATAAAAATACTAATTCTATATATATATATATATATATATATATATATATATATATATATATATATATATATATATATATATATATATATATATATATATATATATAAATCCTGGTGCTGATAGACGTCCAGTATAAATCTAGGCTTACAACGTCCATCAGAAATAGTCGGTTTTTTGTAAATTTCATCAGGTATATAATGAAGTGTGCCCCTGTGGGTTCAGTAACCGTACTCAGTTTTTCTCATACACCAATTTTTTTTTCAGTTATTTCAGTGCTATCTCATACCCTTTCATCCTCTTTCAATTTGACGACCGAAAGTATATAATGCGTACATCCTGTGTATCTTAGACGTCCCACAGTGTTGCCTTTTAGCGTCTGCACAAGTTCTATTGACTCGGATACGTATATGCACCCAACTGTATTTAATGAGTTCATTTGACGACCAAACGTTTTATTTGTATTACGCATTCGGAGAGGTGCCTGCTTCGTTATTCTGATCCTTCATTAATATTGGGGGGGGGGGGGTGTTGGGGTTGTTGTAACGTTATACGATTTTATATGCAGGATATTTTTCTCTAAAAATGAAAACGAGATGCAGTATACATGGACGGTGCCGAGATTTTCACATCGAATTATAACGAATTCAGTTCTGAATGGTAGAAAATAATTATTGTAATTGATTAACAGGTTATGTCATATTTACTCGGAAAATTCCTAATTGTCATATTCCAAAAAATGAGGTTTCAGTTATGAATAATCATGTATTGTAAACATTTTATGAAATGATTATTATATTTCTGTCAGTTTGCTTTATTGATGAGTGATGAGATAACCGCCTATGAAGAACCAAGTTTTCAAAATATGAAAATGCATAAAAAAAGCTTTTCCGTGTGAAACTTCCTCAAAATTGAAGTTTCTTTCCCTCTAAAATTCTATTGATATTGGTATCTACTTAAAATACCTCTTTTTTATTATCAGTTCATCGAATTTTTTACTTTTTGAGGAAATGGGAATATATTTCATCTAATTTTTCACATTTTTTCATTCTCGAAACCTTCGAAACCTCCATATTTTCATCAAGGATTCATGATTTACAAATTTCGGATCATTATTTATCATGAATATTCTCATTCTTTGTGATGAATTAATAGGAAAAACATAAGTCAATCGTAATTCAATGACAACTAGACTTAGAGAGAAAGAATTAATGAGATGACTTCACCTATCGAGTAACCTCGATTTCAGTCTTCTTCCCTCTCAATTTCCACTTCCTTTGCTCAAGTCAGTTAAGAAAATATTAAGAATAATCATAACAGATAGATTTTATGGTCCATCGCAGGAATTTCTTTCATTTTCAGCTTATAATCAGTAGACTTCATTGAATTCTCACTTGAGAATCATGGAAATTAGGAATATGCTTTCAAACTTGTTCATATGTTCATATTGACCAGCCTAGCTTTCGGATGAACACTTTGCCTTCTTCAGAGCACAAAAATGAACATTGAAATATTACAGGCTGTAACAATGAAGAGGTTAATATGAACATCAAGCTCATTGACTGACAACCCGATACCTCCAGGGTGATTCGCAAAGACCGTTCGTTAGAATATTTCAGAGAAAGACTAAAGATAAACTCTTTTATTTAAGCTCTGTTATAAGAGATAAATACTTGGAAATAATTTCAGATTCGTTCGACTTTCGGTTTAACTGGAATTGATACTAACTTTCATTGATCATTTTATCATTGATAATCAGATTACCCATTGAATTCTACATTGTTTTAATTTTATTTATATATTGTTCTCAGAAAAGTTGTGTGAAATCTGAAAAAACCCCCAAAATTCCAATGTTATCAATTTGCAGATTTTTGCATAAAAATTCCTAATTTTCTAGTTTCTATCAGAAGACATACCAATGCTTCTCCTACGTTGATTGAAAATTCTATTGAACATGCAGATTGTTTCTATTTTAATGTCAGAGTCAGACAACCAAAAATTTTTTTCAAATGAGAACCCATTTTTTTTATTGGTCAGCTAAAATCTATGTTGAGAACTAGTGTGTAAGAGTTATACATAATACTACTAATTTGAAATGCTTATTCTCTAAAATATAGGGTGGAATATTATGGTGCTTCTCGTTTGTATTATTGAAGTTTCATCCATTTTTCAGAAGTATGGTAAAAAAAAACAAGAATTCAATCAATTGTTTCATATATCTAATCTTATGTTTCATATGACCACCGTTTTTTTTTTGCTTTAAGGGATGACATTTTGATTTAGGAAGGATTGAAAAATGTAAAGTGATCACAGAATATGAAATTGTGTTTCAAATAACAAATAGCATATTCCGTTACTAAAAATGACATCAATTTCAAATCAGGAAATATTCAAAAGACAAAGTTAAATATTTCATTAGCATGGTCTTCATCAAAATGTATCAACTGATTTTAGATAAATTGGATTTTTCAATGAGAAAATTTATGTTCATCTTCATCGAACATATTCAGTAGGAAATTATTGAACAAATACAATAAGTGTCTCACCATCAACTGTCTAATTTTTTTGTCCAATGACATATGACTTGTTTTCGAAGTATAAGCCAGATACAAGGGTTGAACATCATTCTTGAGAAATATTGAATTGAGTGGAGTCAGTTATGTGCAACCTTTCAAGAAATATCAGATTCAGGTCATATCTCAGTATTTTTGTGTACTCAATACGGAAAGGGTGAGGATTTTTTAAAACAAAATCGAAATGAAAAAAAAGCTACAAAGTTTATGATTTGTTTTTGTTTGGCAATTTGAATTTCATATTTTTTTCTGAGATTTTCTTTGAAGAAATTTTTCTAACATGGAACACGATTTTTTTTTAATGTCTTCAGCACAAAATTTTTCTGTTATATTCCTCACGATTTTACTTTCTTTCTTACCCAACAGGAACATGTACACAGAATCATTAAATATCAAACGGTTTCTCCATCGAAGCCATGCGAATAACTCCTTACAAATCCTAACTTACTTTTTGAAGCAAGGCTGATTAGGTTTTTGAAGCAAGGCGTTCACGGTCACAACACGCGATTCAAGGACAAATATGTACCTTCTTTACATAGACTGGAGAAAACGAGAAACATGCACATATATAACAGCCTAAAAATCTATAACAAACTACCGGATAGCTTGACATCACTACATTATAATGCCTTCAAGAAAAAAATAAAGAGCTTGCTTAAAGAAAATGTATTCTACTCAATGGATGAGTTTCTGTCCCATAAATTCTAGTCATTCCTATGAAAAATTGTGTATTTTATCGTTAATTATATCGTACTTTGAAATTTGTAACGTGTGAACATGTACTTATATATTTATTATATACATTTATTTTGACAGCATCTGTAAATACTTGAGATGAATATATATCTATCTATCTATCTATCTAATAGGGCCAAGACTTTGAAAAAATTTGTCATAAAATACCAGATGTTGATATGAAATAATCACAAAAGAATGCGGTAATTTCATGTAGGTATATGAAATCGACGATCCCCTATTAATGCATAATTTTTCTACAATTATAACCAAGGTGAACCCTTCACAGAAATATTCAAAAAATAACAACATACCTAAACATAAATGTCTTGAACTTGAACGATTTTGTGAGATTTGTCAATAACTTGACGAAATTTTAATTTTTTCATTTAGGGATTTTTTTTATATCAAATCAAAATGGAGTTGACCGAAAAACCTCTAGGTACTTGAATAATAATATTCAGGAAAATAGGATTACACAGTCAAATTCTGTGAATAACTAAGCGTTGCTTGGTAATGAGAAAAAAATCCTCCATAGTTATTTTCATTACCAAGAATCGGTAAGTAATTCACAGAATTTGAGAGTGCAACAGAATTTCAACGATTATTTTTATGCAAGTTGAGGTTCAGATAGATGATTTGTATATATATATAGCATAGGCGTAACGAGAAGTGGTTATTGGGGACATAACCTCACCATTGATTAGAAGAAATAAAAAAATTCTAAGTAACAATACAAAAAAGAAAACAAAAATTTTTTAAAAAAGAAAGAAAGAAAGATTTTGCTTTTCCAAAGTGGGGTTACCCCTCCCATGAGTCAACTCTAGTTACGCCATTGATCTATAGTGAAATAATTCAGAAGGAAGAATTGCCCTAAGTACTAAAAATAAATACCTATATATCATAATATATATTATTCGATACAATGCAAAACCATTCGATGTTGATATGATATAATCCCCATTTTTATTCCCCATCTATCAATAGTTAATCTTCTCGAACGAGTATTTTCCTAATCTGTTTTTTGGAAAAATAACACTTATTTTCATTCGACTCATATTGTTTATTATTCGGCAGTGTGAATAAATTAATCTTGGGGTGGAAAAACGATTGCTTTATATTGAATAATAATTATTCTCGAAGAAAAATTCGGATAGGAATATCAAATGTAATTCAAAAAAAGAATAATATGCCTGGTCAGCTCTAGAATCCCCAATATCCTGACTGAGGAAAAAGAAGAAGAAAAAATGAAACCTCGTCTATTCGTGAACCTTTATTCAAGAAAAAACTATTGAAATTGATACAATTTTTCAATTTTAACCCTTACATTTAAGGGTATATACATTCTGTATGAAAACCTTAATTTTAAGCCAGTCCTTGTTCTTCAATAATTCATTATTCTGGCTTATGAGTTTTTCACACTCGATTCTTTTGGGTGGTACTTTATTTCGGATATTGGTTTGGAAAAATTCTTTAACAACCTTCTTCTGTTCCTCTGTCCACGGCGTTCTTTGAATTTTGTTGTTTTTTCTCTTATTCTTTCTTTTCAGAACCTCATCCTTCTGGTTTTCGTTCTCAGATTCTTCTCTTCTTTCAATGTTAATCTGCCTACTACTCCTTTCAAGTGTTTCGTAGTCCATATTAATATCATCATTCACATCGCTTGGAATGGCATCTTCATCTGGTTCTAGTTCATCTTCTAGGTTCTGTTCCAAATCAACTTCGATTTCATCAAGAGTTTTCCCTTTGAAAGAAGCAGATGTACCTGAAAATATTTCATGACATGCTTTATAATTCTTGTATGAATTTAGCTCTGAAGTTTATTAATCTGGGCTAATGCGTCTAGATTTAACAAAATGAATGAATGAATTCCATTGAATCGGTTTTTAATCATCCGAATGAAATTTTTTCAATGCGAAAATGTTTGAGTATTTCAAATTCATAAACCAAATTAACTGATTTGAAGGATGATAATCTTTCGAAAATCTGGCAAAATTGTAGACACTATACTAGATACAGAACTTCAGAGCAAAATCGAAAAGAGGACAGAATCTAAGTCTGACATATCTCGCTTAGTAAAAGAATTCAATAAACAATCTCAGATATGACTATTTTGTTTCGAAATTGGGTTACTACTCGTTTACCTCACCTGGTTTCAGAATGAAAATAGTTTATTCGCGCTCTTTTAGTGCTTTTTTTTGGGAATTGAAGATAAACGGTACACACAACTTACAACAAAAAATCCATGAAATTTTTTTTAAATTCAAATTGCTCTGAAAAGCTCTCATTATTTTCATTCTGATATCAAATACATTAATTCACCACCAACAATATTAATCATCATTATTTTACAAATATGCTTATGCATGCATGGTAGGTATAGATCAATTCTTTCTTTATCATCATTTCTTCTTCAATCATGTTGCCATGTGAGAAGTACTGTATTATATAATACTATTTTTGGGATAAAATAATAAAATTCCACGTAGAGATTGTTTCGTAAGTGATTTCTGAACTGCAATGATAAGATAATTGACCAATTTAGTATTGGCTTACTAATAGTTGCAATAATATTTTCAATGAGTTATGTGTTTCAAATACATTACCTTGTTCCATGAGGAGCAAAATTTTCACAATTTTAGATGATTGGTAAACGTCATCAGGCAATCTATAAGAATTCTTATGGGTTCCAGGAGTGTGTCCCATAAATGTTGATAATTGCTCCAAGTCCGAATCCGTCATGCTGAATATCTGTGCTTCCTTAGTCTCGTAGATGTAAGTGCATCGTGTCTTTCTGCCCCACAGGCTTTTGCATATTTCGCTAGAACCTTATAACCCACGATATGTGAATCGCTGTCAGGAAGGGCGAATAAAAATCTGTTTTCCTCTCTGACAAATTTGTGTCTTATTTCATTCATTATTGAGATGTCTTTCTGAACTTCTGTGCTGAATAGGACAGGAACGCCGCGATTTCTCTTTCCTCTTATAACAATTCTCTTGAATCGATTCATTAAAATTTTTTCCGTAGGTGAAATAGCATCGGAAAATTCTTCATAATTTTGTCTTTTGGATGATTGATTATATAAATCGATTAATAGTCTCTGTAATTCTCCTGGCCTCTTTCTATTAAGTAATAACACCCTACAATAGACAGTTTCAGTTAAAACTTTGTATGCCGATTTGTTTTCATTTTCACTACTTAATTTTTGTTTGGCTTTATCAGCTTCACTAGTCAGGTAATTTTTCATCAGTTTCAAGTCTTTGGCTAAGGGTATGATGGTTATTTTATTCCATCTTTTTATGTGCAGATTATTCGATGCAACGGTTGAGATATCATACCTCCAGTTGGCTTCAATGAGCTGTGCGAAAGTTTTTATTGCCGATTCAGCGTTTGCTGCAGATACCGTTGCATAAATATGTTTTCTTTTTAGAGCGAATACTATTGCCAAGTCACAACATTGCTTTAATGAAGTTGCTATGTTCATGGCGAATGTTGGCGACAGAAAACATTCTGTAGACTTATCATACTTAGCACAAAGTTTGGTAGCTGTTACAACTGTGTCATAATATTTAGGTTGGAGCATATCCATCATTGTGTTGATTGATTTATCGAGTTTCTTGGCTTCGATTAATAATCGGGAGAGTTCCCTCATTTTTCTTGAAGTCACATTTATGAAATGCTTCTCTCGGTGAACCCTCAAATAACGTGACCCAAAAGCACAAATAAGTGCATCTTGTTGGGCAACTATAGACACTTTATCAGGCCTCATTCTAGGAAATACTTTGTCACGTAAATCAGGATCTGTTTTATGATTTTTGAAGTATAATGCTGAAGTGGAGCTTATGTTATTCTCCAAGTGAGGATTTTCTGTGCACCTCTTCTTGTGTGGCCACAACTGCTTACGAGAGTAAAATCCGAGACAGTAAAGGCAAGGCAAATATTCACTGGTATCTCCACCTGGTGGTTTTTTCATCGGCTTGGAACATACCTCGGAATTTCTCAAATAATTTCCTTTTTTTCTTAGGCTCGTTATTAGATTTTTTCTTTCCTTACTCTTCCCAGGCTTCGCAAGTAATCGCTGCACCTCTATCTCAGCTGAGTGACATCTTGCAATGTGTCTACTAAAATTAAGAACCTCAGTCTCACAAAAGTAGCAATTGTCCCTCTCAGGTGCCTTCTTTTTATATTTTTTTTTCTGTTTCATATTTTTTTCTTTTTCCACAATTTCCAAGTCCTTTGCTTCAGAGGTCGTGTCGAAATTAAGTATTTCAACTGGTATATCTGAATCCTGGAAGAAGTACCAATGAGATAAGGTGTGTCAATTTGAAAAAGTACCACCGTCAATATCTCGATCCCCATGCAAAAACAGAAAAAACGCATAAAGAGATAAAGTTTAGTTCGTAGGGATTTTTCCAATCAATTTGTATCAGCCCTGCAAAAGTGAAGACATCAAACCCTAAAATCTTAAATGAAAAGGTGGTTACGTGTCACCTTGTTTCAACCGTAATTATAATGCCTTCTTACAAAAACGAAACACTGGCCCTTCCTTGTCAGAACTTCCGAAAAATAAAAACGGTAGCATACCTAGTTACGATAGCAAAAGTTGCAATTACTATAAAAGATTTTGAAAATGTTGTTCATTATTTCGTAGACAAAAATTCGAACCTTAGGTTTTGAAAAACTTGAATTCCTCGGCTTGCAGTGCCTTTTCTTACATTGAATTCATTTACATCTCTGGGATGTGTTTTATACCCAACCACCTTCAAATGTCTCCGGAAAAAGAATTCTAAGGGTGGTAAAAATGGGGAGTGTAGTGAACATTCTACCAATCCAATTCGCTCAAAATTCCATTTTTTTTTTCGGAATTACTAACCATAAACGGGATCACCTTTGAAATAAAGTGACATTTAAAGCCCTTCCTATTCAAGATTTTAGCTGTTGCATGCTCACAGGGTTGATACAACTGGATTGAAATCTACCGTATAAAATGTTTCCCATGAAATCCTAACCTAGTTCTTTTTGCATTTTTTCTGATTTTTCATCATGGCCGAGATATTAAAAGTGGCACTTTATTAAATGGACACACTGTATATAACTTTTATTCATTTTGTGGAAACTCAGAAAGTTTTAATGATGAAAAATCATTCTAATGAAGTAAAGGAAAACTGGAATTGGGGGCATTCCACGTGAACGAGTCAGAAAAAAAGGAATGTTCTGAAATTTATCAATATTTGGTTCAATTCTAGTTGTTAAAAAAAATTATGAGAAGTCCTGTGCAGAAAATTTTGAGCAATCGTTCATTGCACTATTGCCACAAAATTTTGTATGAGGCTGATGATTGGTGTTAAATATATGACTGTGAAATTTCAGCATGATCAAATACACAATTTTATGATTATTTGAAAAATCGATAATTTAAAAAAATTTAATTCCATGGTTCTGATCATGCAATCCCTCTGATATTTTGCATGTGCCAATTGATTTTAGTTGTTAAAAAAATTGATTTTTTTTTCGATATTTCAATTGAATTTTCTATGGTTCTGGTAAAGCGATTGCCACATAATTTCGTATGAAGCTTGAAATGGATATGGTACAAATGACCTCAAAATTTCAATTTGATGGGTTCAGTATTGTCTAAGATATTGAGGGAACAAAATTTCGAATGCCCACTTTTATGGAACACCCTGATTATTTTGGTCGTTGACGAACACAACCGCGGTACTGAAAATTTCCAGTCTCTAGGACATTTCCTTTGACAGTAATCGTGTAAACGGACGGCCCTACGGGCGAAATTGAATTTGACTACGGATTCTTCATCAGTGAATCGAACCTTGTTGTTTGAGATGAGACCATTATCGGTTCGAAAATCGAAAATAACAGACATTTAGGCATAACGATTATAGCACTCGTTTAAATAGAACGAGCACTCAAAAAGCGAAAACACAATATTTTTTTCTCTGAGTTGTCCATTTTGGGTATTGAGCTTTTGGAAAAGATCGTTCTTTATTCTATACAAAACCGCAAATGAACATTTCAAAACAATTTTTCGAAAATTTGATCAATATTTTTTTCTTTGTTGTATTTTGAAATCAGCTTTAAGTAATCTTGTAAGCTCGAAATACCACACAGGTTTTTTTCAAAAGCTCCCCACTCCACCGACTGTTAGAAAGTTTGGTTTTCGTATAGTCCGTTGTTTTCGTTCTTGAAAACCTCTTGGCGTTCATTGATCCCTCAGAAAAAATATTTTGTTTCTACTCATCCCATTTTACCAGTATGGCAGTATGGAAGTTTACATAATACAACTAGCACTTTTCGAGTGAGGAGTGCTAGTTGAATCATACTCAAAATATTAATATGTGCATATGAGAGAATAAAAATTACCATAATGAAAAAAAAATGTAACATGCTACAGAGAATGCTTCACTAACCTGGGAATTGCAATTATCCTCATTCGAGATCTGAAACATGAAAGCAGTCGTATGAAGTTGCAAAATCTCAAAAAATATTCATATACCTCAAAACTGGACGGAACGTAGTCAACGTCTAAATCCGAAAAGGATAAAGAATAAGACAAGTTTTCTTGGACTCCAGCATCATCTGCCTCATTTTCATTCTCTGGGATTTTTTCAACAAATTCCATCTAGAAAATCGAAGACTTTCAGTTCACATATAAAATCGATAGATCAATATAAAATGATCAATACAAAATTGATCGATTAATTTTTCTAGAGGATATGACAATATTGATACACTGTCACATTGAACTGAGTTCTGATTCTCGATTTAGTTCCATTTTCGAATAATGAATTGCAATTTTCTAAGAAGCTTACCTCTTTTGGTACTTCAAAGTCAGAGTTTTTGAAAGATTCTTTAGGGTCAACATTACAAAACTTTCTCCATGAATTGTTTTTCAATTCTTCATTCATTTTTAGGTCTGCTTCTCGTTCTCCTAAAGAAGTGCAAAGCCAAAATGAAAAAAAAGTTCCGAAAAAGAAAAATATGATGTGAAAATTATCCTTTCATTCTTCAGTAATTAGACATTCTCATTCCATTTTTATTTGGAAAATGAAAGACAATGCAAGCCGGCTAGACTAACAACTTCGTTTAGCCATTATTTGGTCATTTCTCCAAATTCAAAATAGTTTAGGAAATGAAAATTTGTCGAAAGTGATCATATTACTTTGCGAATAATTTTTCCATGTATAGTGTTTCCGAATACCACTCGAGATAAAATCTCAGCAGGTGAAATTTCTCGATTGTTATATTTCAAAATTTCGATAAAACGTCTTCCGCGAAATTGCTAAGCAATATTTATTGCCTATTTCCATATTAAAATCGAGAAACTTTGGGTATAGACTATGGAATTTGGTCTCTGTTGGTATTACATAATATTTCTCTCCTCTTATATGTTATTATTATATGTTTTCCGAAATTATAATAAAATAGCTACTTACCCAATGCGCTCGATAAAATTTTTCGTGCTCTGGTTAGGTGGCGGTTCATCTTGCACTTTCTTATACCTACACTCCCACAACACCACTGAAACGATATCATAGGAACTCCTCAATTCCAGATCTTTTCCCGCTAAAATTTCGCATTTTTCCGGTTTAGTCCGATCCAAATTAATAGGAATCATCGTAAGAATTCAAATGATGCAATGCCGTATTTGTTTCTTTCAAATGTTCTAGTTAGGGTTTGTTGTTCAATGTTCTAATATAAGAACAGTTTCTGTTTTGAATCATGTTTCCGTTTTCGAATATTTCTCAGAGAAATTCATCAACATAAATTAATTCATAATAACATTTTGTTATATATGGACGTCCAAAAAGCGATCCATGAAAATACACCCTAATGAAATGGACGTCGAAAAAGCTGACTCTGTACGGAGTATATACAGTAGTCGGACCTGTTGATACACTCATTTAAGAGCTGGTAAATTCCAATCAAATTAATAAGAGGGTTGTGAAAGAACAAAAAAGAATGTGGGGATGCATACTTTCTAAAATATTGAAATATTCATAAATGATAAGATTTTTCTGGATGAAAAAATAGTATCTTATGTCAGTATATACTGCTTACATCAAATTCCATTCGATAAAATTCAGCAAGCAGAGACTTTTTTAATTCGTTCGGAAGATGTAAATCCAAAGTTATCAGAAAAAGCCGTACATGTATATATTTGACTATTAGGAATAGTGTGATAAGATATGTGTATAGTTACGCTAGTAACGGAATATCATAAAAAAAATAAAAACATACGAATAAGTCGAAAGAATGTTTTCCCCAATTCTGATTAATCAAAATAAATTAATATATAGATCTATACAAGTGCCTCTATAGATTCTTTGTAGTTTTGTTCAAAAACCCTAAATCTCTCATTTGGTTGCAATTATTGAATTGATGTATGTCGTCAAATTGAGATTGAATTGGAAATTTATTCATATTGGTCCCTATATTTTCGCCTAATGTTATTCCAAGAATTAGTTGTATCACATTTTTTTTTTCGTGAAGATGTATAAGCAATAGAATTTAATATATTGTGTTATAATTCATGACCGATCGGAGCATTAATGTATATCAATTCCAATGTGGGTTGAGAATGATGAGATACTAATTCTGAGACAACGTTTTTTTCGAACTAACCATTGAAGTTGATGAACTTTGAAATTTCAACGAGGAAAATATTATATGTAAAAATTCCGTGTTACGGTGATAATTTACGAACTTTTCCGAAACGACTCGACCAATTTTTATGAAAATGTAGTTTGTAGGTATGAAAATAGTCCGCGAGGTATACAGGGTGGAAGGAACGACTTCAAAACTTTCAGCGTAGAATTAAGATTCAAAAAGGAAAGATGAATTCATGAACGAGTAGAATCAAATCAATAGCCCTCAGGGTATTCAAATTGGATTTATCTTTTTCCCAATATAGACAAACGCGCAAAAGCTTCTGATTTCAGGTCAGTGCTTCTTTATTTTTTTTAAATTATCGCCATCAATAGATATGATTATTTCTATGTACTCCTCACACGTTAATTATATTGATGAATATGGATATTGCTTCAATAATATTGACCGTGTGAGGTAGCCTTCAGGAATAAAGGATATATTACTTTCGAAAATACATTCAATCTAGAGAATCAATGATTCGAGTTGTTTGTTTTTATCGACGGTCATTCCAATTTCTGTGATAGATTTTTCTACCACACCCTTATTATTTGTTATTTTCCATTTAATATCAATAATATTTAAAAAAAATAATTTATATAGCAGATCAACAATTTCCATAAAAAACAAAGATATCAATTAAACATCCCATAACGGTTGGTCGTTATGAAATTCACGAAGTTAGTTAATCTATATACTATCATCTCCTTTCTGTCTCTCACATCATCATCACTTCATCACACGGTGATATGTGGATAGACGATTTTCGTGAGTATTCATAAATGCAGCTCCAAGCACTTCATCGAGAAGCCACGCTACGCATGGAAAACAGTTTTTTTTAGATAACAAAGTATAACGGACGTCCCTTGATCGCACTGTATAAGAATTATTATGAGACTATGTTGCCAAACTTTATGTCGTCAAATGCTCTCAATATGAAACGGGGAAGATGTATATAACATATACGCGAGAGGTAGTAGTCAGCGCTACGGTCGTTCGTTGTTTGAACTGAAATATACGATTTTGTACACGATGAGAATACCTGACGTCATCGGCAAAAATTGACATACGCACTCAGGACGTGCCATGAAGTCATAATACATTGAGAATTGGGCAAAACAATTCGACGTCCGTATATCGGACGTCGGATTGCAAGAGGACGTCGAAATGATGGTAAAACGACAATGTAGGGCTCTCCAAAGGCGGTTTAATGTATATATATATATATATATATATATATATATATATATATTTATGTCGATGCGTGCATTGCTGGACCGAAACGTCAGTCCATGCGTCAAACGCTGGACCGAGCGCGTTATTGCTGGACGTCCAGCAATGAACACCACATTTTCATATGTCTAGGCGTGTATAGCTGGACTTTGTTTTTCTCCCACCCAAATTCATCAATTTCGCTGTGTTGCCATATTGTTTCATGGCAAATTTTTATTTACTAGGGGTTTAGTGTGCGTTTATCGTTGATGCGGTTTGGTACATACAAGATGTTTTCAAAGATTCAAGATCAAAAATGCACAGAAATAAAATTTCCTACAAGATAAAATATGAATTCCTATAAAATATTCTGTGATAAACTTCAACCATTTTGACAACTGAAATTTGAGATTGTTGTTTGTTGCTTGTGCTTTGATTATTATAAAATAGTGAAATTTCCAAAATGGCCAATTTCACAAATAGAGAATATGCTGATATTCGTGTATGGTAAATGTTAGGGAAATAGTCGAGCTGCTGTGAGAGAGTATCGTCTGAGATTTCCGTCGCGCAGAATTCCCAATCACCAAACATTTTGTGCAGTATTTAGTTGTATAGCGCAATATGGTAGAGTGCCAGATAGGAAGAAGGATCGCCAAAGGAATCTAGAAAGAAGTGATGAAGTACTCCAATTAATTCAAGCACAACCTTCAACTAGTATAAGGAGAGTAAGTGCACAATTACATTTGCCGAAGCATAAGGTGCACAGAATAATCAAAGAGGAAAATATGTACCCGTACCACATACAACAGGTACAACGATTGGAACCTGGCGATAATGTCTTAAGCCTGAATTTTGCACATTGGATAGCAAATCACAGAGTCACTTTGTACAGAACAATATTCAGTGATTAGGCTCAATTCACCAGAGACGGTGTGTTCAATATTCATAACTCGCATATTTGGGCCCAAAATAATCCACACAGTATAAGACTGAGAAATTCACAACATAAATTTTCAGTAAATGTTTGGTGTGCTGTGATAAACAAACATTTGATTGGGCCTCATTTTTTTGACGATCGCCTTACAAGTGCGATTTATCTAGATTTCTTACAAAATATTTTACCCGGCATGCTACAGGGAATAAATATTAGAGGAATTTATTTCCAGCATGATGGAGCTGGACCTCATTTTGGTTTGGAAGTGAGAAGTTACCTCGACAATACCTATCCAAATAGGTGGATAGATCGAGGAGGACCTATTCCATGGCCTCCTCGATCTCCAGATTTCAACCCGCTAGATTATTTTTTAGGGGGAAAATTGAAGGATATGGTATATTCTGAAGAAATCCAGTCAAGAGAACAACTGATGAACAGAATTATCAACTGTTGCGATATTTTAAGAAATAATGGCGATATGATTCGCAAGGCTGTATCCAATTTGAACATTCGGCAAGAGAAATGTATACAAGCTAATGGTTTTCATTTCGAACCACTTCTGAAATAACGTTAACTCTGCAATTCATTCGTTCCTATTTTCGTTTTTATTAGGTACTCTTCAATGTATTTTAGTTTGTTTCATTTGTTATTGTTTCGTTATCGAATGTGCTTATTAAAGCTCTGAACTTTTTTGAAAATTTTTTACTAATACTTTCGCATTTTATATTCAAACATGAGATTTTCAGTTCTCTTCATGGTGAAAAATTCAATTTTTCGAACTTTATCCAAATTCAAAAATTCATAAAAAAATAATTGTTGATGTGACAACTTTAAGCGATACCGCAAATTGAAGCATAATTTAGCTTCTTTCTAAAAAGCGAATCAATTATTTGTAATTCGAAATACAAAGTGTTTTTTTTACCCTGAACACTTTAAATGAAGAATAATGAGTCCGGCCCTGGAATAATGAAATAATTGATATCGTTCTGACTCGACCTTAGCATGTACCAATAATCTCCCAAGTTTCAATACTATTCGTCAATAAGTTTGGATTTTATGATGGTCTAAGTATTTCCATGAAGTTGGAAAATCACTCTGTATCTTTCTAGGGAAATCCAGAAATTATTTTTTTAGAGTCAATCAGTAATCAGCTAGTCCAACTCTATCTCTGGTAAGAGTATGTACAGTTATTCCCCGGACACCCTGTATAATTCGATATATCTTCTCATTTGAAATATAGCAAATTCAGTAAAATAGAATTTCACAAAACAAAGGTGAAGCTCAAACGAGTCCTTTCATTTGCTGGCAATTAAAGTTACGTAAATTTCAGATACATGTGGATTTGTTTGAAGTGCAAGTTTCCTACCTATTTGAATTGATTCAGAAGGTATTTTCCATATCAATAGTTCTCTAAAATATTTTTATTTTTTTTTTTATTTATTTTGGCCGAATCTCCAAGGTTCCTCTAGGAAACCCCTCACAAGCTATAACGCTTGTGCCAGTTAGGAGACCGGGTGTGTTCTGTGTAGGCTTTATTACTGTTTCCTTACGCCACGTCAGGAACAGCACTGTTAATTGTTTACCCAACAGTGAATGGTTGGACGGTTCCCTTGATCCGAATAATTTCTTTCCTGGACCAGGGCTTGAACCTACGACCTCTTGGTCGTAAGTCCAACGTGCTATCCACTATACCACTGCCACTAATAAATAAATAAAAAAAAAATCCGCGCATGTTCTAGGAAACAGAGAGCTATCGTTTTTACACGATAGCTTGAGAATGCGAAGAGCAATCGACTTGAAACTTTCAGTATAAGTTGAGCATCAGAATGGTTCAGTTCGTTGATAGGCAAATTGTCCAGATAGTTTTTGAGTATAAGTCATTCGAATTTTAAAGTTTTTTTCCTCGATATCTCAGGAACTGCTCGAGCAATCCTATTGAAACTTAGTTATCTTAGTAATCAGTTGAACGATATAGGTGCGCAACTTTTTGAGAATTTTTGTTGAGATCGTATAGTAAGTCACTTTTAAAAATTTTTGCTTTCGGTTACTACCAATCACATTTCAGTGAGTTTTCGCACACGCCTTAACGTCAATATTTTACAATATCGTACCTAATTTCAGTTTCATGTATTCACAATTTTCGGAGATATTGAGACAAAATATGCAAAATTTCTTCTTTCCACTCTTATCAGTCGTTGAAATTATTATATTATTATTATTATATTCGCGGGGGAGCCAAGCGGCGCACAAACGTGCGTGGCTGGAGCCGAGTTCATGTAAACAGTTGGTGGTATGTATACTGATATCATCTAACGAAGTCATTGTCGATTATAAACGAACGAAAAGCAATTTCGTAGATAAGCCACAATTGTTTTGAGGAGCCAAGGATTAATTATTTCTCGTCATAAGGATGTGGGGCTAAAGCAAAACGGGTAGGTCAACTGTGAAATATGTACAAAAATCATTCATTCCTTTCGTTTCACTTTTTATACAAGCAAATACCAGAATATGTGTAACATTTGCAACGTTCTTATACAAGAAAATACGAGGATATATGGTTGATGAAGTGTTTAATTGTTACAAAGAAGGTTATTCCATTCTTTATCATTTTCCTTCCTTATAGCTTGTAGAAAACCAATTAAGGATATTCTGATAGAAAACAAAAATGTGGGTTAATTGCTTTCTGTTGTGAAAACAAGTTTTACAATGTCGGCTTCAAGAGTTATTGAAGGGTCTCAAATGGATTATCTAAGGTATTCCTGCCATCTATTTCTATTGAACACCCCTCAAGGAAGAATTATATCAAATTATCTTTAATGTTCTTTCGCTGTATTTTGCCTATCTAAATGAATTCGGATAGATTGACGGTCTCCACAATTCGAACATAATAAAATGAAATTTATTTGAAATGAGTTTTGAGGAGTGCATAACATTATGCTCAGGAAATAATAAACCTTTGTGTAGAATTTGCAGTGGTTTTCTTGTAGCGATCACTATGGTTCATTATTCAATTAAATACTAAACCAAAATCCTTCCGTCCAGCGTCCACAACTTTTCTCCGGAAATACTCGACAGAAATTCATGAAACTTAATACAAAAAGCTTTTTCGCCGGATCGATGTACCCCATGGGGCGCAAAGGGGGGTTTGAAATATATATATAACAAGAAACATCTAACAACGCTGTAGGAATTTGGTTCATCTATTTCCACTAGGACATCTAAATTCGATGTCCGGTAATGAACGGATGGAGACATATGAAAGTGAAGGTCCAGCAATGAACGCAGCGCCGTAAATATATATTTTATCGATGCGTGCATTGCTGGACTGAAACATTCGTCCATGCGTCAATCTCTGGACCGAGCGCGTTATTGCTGGACGTCCAGCAATGAACACCAAATTTTCATATGTTAAGGCGTGTATAGTTGGACTTTTTTTTCTTCCACCCAAATTCACAAATTTCGCGTTGTTGACATATTGCTTTATGGCACTTTTCTCGCTTTCATTTCTGGGATAACTCAAAAGATACTGATCCTAACCAAACTCGGCAACTAATTGGAGCATATCGATGCGCATAAGGTAATTGGGACCTTATTCTTAGTAAATTTGAAATCTTCGCAAATTCATCTCATTTCAGTTGATTTTTTTTTATTGAAGTCTACATCATATTTCTATGAAAATCTGTAAATATCTTGAGTTCAATATTATACAACGGCTGATCAAATTTCAGTTCCTTCCAATTCCAATTCCAATCGGAGTTTTTGGGAAGAAATATGTCAAATTTTTTGTTTTTTTTTCCGTTTTGTCAGATCCGATCATAATGAAACTTGGTCATTGGTTACAGAATGTCAACTGGCAACAGCTTGCAAAATGTTGTTGGTATCGTTGCGTTAGTAATGAAAAACATATATTTTTCCAAAATTATCCTCTGTTTTTGTTGAAATTTTTTTTTCGAAAATAATTCATCAAATTCAGAAGGAATTCTGCACAGGTCTTGAGATAAATATTCTCCAATAGTGTGCTAAATTTCAGTTTGAGCCAATCTCAAATTGTTGAGATATATGGAAAAAAATATGTCAATTTTCGTGACTTTCTTCTTGGTATCGTAGTTTTTTCCGGAATTACTCAATGAGAACTGAACCGATCATAATGGAACTTGATCACCATTTTAAATATTGAATCGTAATAGATTGCTCACTTTTATTGGAATCGTTTAGTTAGTTGATTAATTGAAATGTATTTTTGTTGGAAAAATTTTTGTTTTCGTTAAGTATTCATCGTATTCCAATGAAATTCTACAAGTACCTTGGAGTCGTCATTCTGAAGAAGTGTGCCAAATTTCAATCTCATTTGATCTCAATTTTCGGAGAAATTGGGGAAAAATATGTCAAGTTAAGTGTTTTTGCGCGAATGTTCTAAGGAACAGCATGCTATAGTGCAAAATTGTGAAAATCGATTCTGTCCGGCCGGACGGCCGTCCGTTGCCTCGATAACTCGAGAACATAGAAAACCAACGACTTAAAACTTTCGGATGGCTTGCGTATCGAGATGCGACGGCTAAGTTCGTTAATGGGCCAAATCTGTCGAACGTTTCCAGGGTAATAGTTATGTGAATTTTCAAGGTTATGTCCCCAATATCTCTGGAACTATTCACGCGCTTGCATTGAAACTTGGTATGACGATGAGGAATATCAACGTGCAACTTCTTGAAAAATTTTGTTGCACTGTTAGTAAATTAAACAAAAAACATGTAAAAATAAGACTGTTATTTTTAGGGAAAACAACTTTATAACTTCCATGTTCTATGTTCTATGATCTATGTTCTATGATCTACGTTCTATGTCTGAGATTCTAACCTAAGACTAGTTCATGTGGTATTTGTGAGTTATTTTAGAATCCCGAAGAAGTGGCATTGTTTTTGATTCCTTACAGGTTAGTAAGCTATTTCTTTTTATTTTATTTCTTTGTATTACTTTGTATGATATTATTTCTTTTTTGTATGTTATTATGTTATATTTTAAACTAAACAAAATAAATCTTACAGATTCAAGACATCAAATCATCTATTTCTTTGATTATAAAAATAAGAATTGATTACATTCTTATAAATCAAAAACGTAAGCTATAATGACCACAACCATGAAAATTTGCATCGCTTTGGAAGCATCAAATACTGATAAGAAGAAAATACATACAAATTCAAATGGATCCAAACTACGAGAACAGAAAAAACATATTATGAAATACCAGAGGACAAACAGGATATATCTGACCATCATGAACTTTTGGCTCTACCGAAGGTGAAGAATATCTTGAAATCGATTAAAGCAAGAGGTTCATTTCGTACGAGCATCATTTCATTAACCCCGGAGTTGAAAGAAATATATTTTGATGCCGAAGAAGATGTGATGTTTAAGGATGAATATTTACAACTGATTTATTCACCCGCATACGTGAGAACAGTATTTGGACAAGAATCATCAGAACCACAGGATACGGTAGAACTTCCAAGAAAAAGCAAGGAGAATAAAAAGGATTTCAAGAAGATAAAGGAGGATTTTGTGCTGAATAATTTTGATGGTAAGAGTGTTTCAGTTAATTTATGGTTAGAAAAATTCGAGACGGAATGCACGCGTTGTGAAGTAGAAGAAGACAGAATTTTGATTTTACGGTTGTTTATGGATGGAATAGCGAAAGAATGGTTTGATTCTAAATTAATTAGATTAGGTTTAGACAAAAGTTTTCAAATATGGAAAAAAAATTTCTTAGAGAGTTTTTGTGAAACGAATTGGCATAAATATAGAGAGGCGTATTCATTTAGGTATATAGGAGGAAGTTTAGTGGACTATGCTTTTAGGAAAGAAAATTTGTTGTTAAATCTCCGAAATAATTTTCCAACTGACATATTAATTGATTCAATTGTCACGAGTTTGCCAGATATCTTACAAGATAGAATTAATCAATCAAAAGTAACAACTTTGGAGAAATTATTGGGTGAATTGCGAAAGCTAGAAAGTTCAAAAAAATATGATAACGGTCGAAATAAAGATAATCATAAAATGACTAAATCTGCCGAACCAATTCCTTCCTATTCACAAACAAATAGAAAACCAATTAAGAAGGAACCATGCTCAATTTGTGAGAAGAAGGGCTTCTCAGGTAGATTTCACCTAGAAACAGTCTGTCGGCTAAGGAATAAATCCAATAATGTCGAACAAAAGAACATACCTGGAAACATAAGAACGGTAAACAATGTTGGGATACAGGATGAATTAAATGAGGCCATTTCAAACCAAAAACACTAAGACTGTTGCCATTGATAAAATTGAAGGTGTTTATAAATAATAATGAATTATGTGGAATTTATGATTCGGGCTCAAATGTTAGTCTTCTGAATTCCAAAGTAGCAGAAAAGTTATGTCTACATATTCAAGAGAATAGAAACACATTCAAAACAGTCAGTGGCAGGGCAAATTTTTCAGGAAAAATAATTACAAAAATGAGAATCGATAATATCGAAAAAGAAGTTGTACTTTTTGTGGTGAAAAATTTCGAGTATGATATTCTACTCGGACTAGATTCTATTTCCAATTTTCAATTAAAACAAGATTTTGATTTGAATATTTATCAAAGATTAGATATGAATGAAGAGAGAAAGATCGATTATCTCAATAATAATAATAATAATGATTACACCATCAATTTCAATGAAGGGATACCAACAGAACTTTTCGAAGCAAAATTAGACCATTTGGAAACAAATCAGAGAAGTAAAATTGAAGTTTTAATAAATAAATATGACCATATTTTTGCAAAACACAAGTTTGATATTGGTCAGGTGCAAAATGATGAGGCACATATAAAACTTTTAGAACACAAATTTATAGCAAAAAAGCCGTACAGATGCTCAATGGAGGATCAAAAAGAGATAGAATTCCAAATAGGAACATTGTTGAAAGCGAATCTGATTGAGGAGTCCTCCTCACCTTTTGCATCACCAGTAACTTTAGCATATGAGAGAGATGAAGGGTCTAAAACCAGATTGTGTGTCGATTTTCGTGAACTCAATTAATTAATTGTTCCCGAACCACAGCCTTTCCCATTAATTGATGAAATCTTAGCCAAGACCCGAAATGCAAAATCCTTTACATTAGATGTAAATTCTGCCTTTTGGTCGATTCCTATTCGCATCAAAGATAGATATAAGACTGCTTTTGTGACACAGAATGGTCACTGGCAATGGAAATGTTTACCTTTCGGACTTAAAACATCCCCGGCCATATTTCAACGTATATTGAATAATATTATCAGAAAATATAACCTGAATTTATTCTGCCTAAATTATATAGATGATATTCTAATATTTTCTTCAACATTTGACGAACATATAGAACATTTGGACAATCTTTTGAATGCAATATGTAATGAAGGATTCAGACTTAAATTTATCAAGTGTAATTTTGCAGAAGAAGAAGTCAAATATTTAGGACATATTGAAGGAAACAATACAGTACGACCTATAAATGACAATTTAATTTCCATTAGGAATTTTTCTCCACCAGATACTCGGAAGAAGATAAGGCAATTTTTGGGTAAAGTTAATTTTTATCACAAATATATAAAAGATTCAGCTAGATTATTAGAACCGTTGCATAATTTACTGAGAAAAGATGTAAAATTCAATTGGTCATTGGCTTGTCAGGAAGCTTTCAATAAGGTTAAGGACATCCTTTGTTCTGAGCCAATTCTTCCAATTTTCGACCCAAGTGCCTATACTACTATATATACTGATGCCAGTATTCAAGGAGTAGGAGCTGTTCACAAAAACAGATTAATGGTGAAATGAAACCCGTAGCGTATTTTTCTAAAAAACTGAATGAATATCAAAAGAACAAGAAAGCAATATTCCTAGAATATCTGGCAATTAAAGAGGCAATTAAATTTTGTAAATATTGGCTAATGGGACATAAATTTATTGTTGTTACTGACCATAAGCCATTAGAAGGGAAAGAATTTCGTACAAGACCAGATGAAGAGCTGGGTGACATGATGAATTTTCTATCACAATTCGATTTTGAGATTAGATATGAACCAGGAAAAGGAAATGTAGAAGCAGATTGCCTTTCTAGAAACCCAGTTCTGGAAGAAACGGAGAATATGGACGAATGTATAAGAACAGTTAATTTGGTGGAATTAAATGAAGTAAAAAACGATCAACAGAATAATCTCTTAAAGATAAATAGTATGAGAAAAACAGTTGTAGAGAAAGAGATACATTACAAATTGTACAAAAATAACAAAAAAATAATTTTGTGGAATGATTTTGGAAAAGATTTGATCAGAAAAGTGCACAAGCATTATGGCCATATTTGTGCTAGTAAGATAAATAATAAAATCAGGATGTTTTATTACATTCAGAACATGGATTCACTGACAAAAGAGGTTTGTGGATCATGTGAAATATGTTGTAAAAATAAAACGAGAGTAGGTCAAAAGTATGGTCTCCTTTCTCACCTGGGCCCAGCAAAGGAACCATTTGAAATAATGTCATTAGACACAATTGGAGGTTTTGCTGGAAACCGCTCTTCAAAAAGATACCTTCATCTCCTAGTCGATCATTTTACTAGATATGCATTTGCGAGCACTTCAAAACACCAAACAACCGAAGATTTCATCAAATTAATTAATAAAAATCAAGATAAACGACCGATCAAAACACTATTAACAGATCAATACCCAGAAATAAATTCGGAAAAATTCAGACAACATATGAGAAGTTTGAATATACAATTGATTTTCACAACAGTAGATTGTCCTTCTTCTAATGGTCTGAATGAACGACTGAATCAGACATTAGTGAACAGAATAAGGTGCAAACAAAACGAAACGAAAACTAGGGCATGGACGAAAATAGCCGATGAATGTATTGAAGAATACAATAGAACAGACCATTCTACAACGGGATATAGCCCAGAATATTTATCGTACTTTGTGGCAGAACTGATCCCATTGCTCCAGAAGAACTTATAGAAGAGAGAAATTTACCAAAAGATAGGGAAATAGCATATAAAATTTCTTTACGCTATCATGAATACAATAAAAAACTGATCGACAAGAATAGGAAACATTATGATTTTAAAATTGGAGACTATGTTTACGTTGAAAATAAATCAAAATTAAATAGAAAAAATTTTGATGAAATAAGAATAGGACCTTTTCCAATAGTGAAAAAAAATTTCTAACACTATATATGAGATAAATATTGGAAATAAAAGAAAGGACAATAATTATTTTCATGTAACTAAGTTGCTCCCATGTGAAAACGCAAACATGTAATGTAACATGTAATATACTTTATGTGGGGGGATGTAAAAATAAGACTGTTATTTTTAGGGAAAACAACTTTATAACTTCTATGTTCTATGTTCTATGATCTATGTTCTATGATCTACGTTCTATGTCTGAGATTCTAACCTAAGACTAGTTCATGTGGTATTTGTGAGTTATTTTAGAATCCCGAAGAAGTGGCATTGTTTTTGATTTCTTACAGGTTAGTAAGCTATTTCTTTTTATTTATTTTTATTTTATTTCTTTGTATTACTTTGTATAATATTATTTCTTTTTTGTATGTTATTATGTTATATTTTAAACTAAACAAAATAAATCTTACAGATTCAAGACATCAAATCATCTATTTCTTTGATTATAAAAATAAGAATTGATTACATTCTTATAAACATATATGAAAAATATCCTAAATTTTTGTTTTTTGGAAATAACCCATCAGATTTCAATGAATTTCTTCACATGCCTTGACTTGACTATCTGTTCTTAATTTTCGGAGATATAGGAAAACGAATATGTCAAATTTTGTGTTTTTTCCTGAGTTCCGTTGTTATTTCCGAAAAAAAATGCTGATCCTGTCATAAACAATCTGAGCAATTCGTTGAAGAATACCGACGCACATTCGGCAAAATTTTATATGGATCAAATAACTACTAAATTAAAAAAAAATTTTATTTCGGGAGATTTTCCTGATTTTTCTTGAGAAAATTCGTTTCTTCAGAATATATTCATCATACTGCGATAAAATTCTGCACAAACCTAGGGGTCAGTTGAACTTCAGTTTGATCTGATTCAAATTTTTGGAGATATTGGAAAAAAAATATTTCAAATGTCCTGTTTTTCCACGGTATTATTGTTATTTACGAAATATCTCGAAAAATTCATACCCGATCATGATGAAACTTGTTAATTGCATGCAGCATACCAACGCGCAAATGTTCCCGAAATTTTGTTGGTATCGATTCGTTAGTAAATTCATTAAAAAATATCTATAGAAAATTATCCCAAGTTTTGATGCAAAAAATCTAATTCAGATTCCAATAAAATTTTGCACGGATCTCGAAGTCAACATTCTTCCACAGCGTGCAGATTTCAGTTTCGACGAATTGAGAACTTTATTTTTTTGATTCGGTTGAAAAAAACTATAGCTGCGTACAGACCTGCAAGCTGAGCAGATCACGAGCCGCTCAAGTTACACACTTTCGAGAATTCCAGTGTGTCCGATTCAAAAATTTGGTTAATGGTCACATTATAACACGGAAGTATAAAAGATTGTGGGCATATTGTCAATGATATGACAACAAAGAAGCAATTCATATTCTGAATTATCTGAAGGAAAGAAAGATCTGTTATTATTATTATATGAAAAATTTGAAAATAGATGTAAAATAATTGTATGAATATAGAATTACTCGACGTTAGGTGTAATTTAATCCGTTTCACATTTTTTCCCCATTCTACATATAAAAGGAAAAATCTGACAACGCTGTATGAATTTGGTCCAGCTATTCCCGCTAAGACATAAATACGATGTCCAGCAATGAACGGATAGATATCTGAAAGTGTAGGTCCAGCAATGAACGCATCGACATAAATATATATATATATATATATATATATATATATATATATATATATATAAAATTCAATTTAAATTATTATATATTATATATAATTTTATTAAAGAATTAGTATTTTTATTAGATTAAGAAAAATTTTATTTTATGATAGATTAATAGTACTGAAAAGGAAAATTATATAAATTTATAAAAGAAACAATATTGTGTACCTTGTGTATCAGGGTTTATTAAAAATTTAATATTTATATATTTATCTCGAATTTAAAATTATAAAAGTTTAATGAGTCTTCTTGATGAAGGATATTTAATATAAATCAAATAATTTGACAACTTTGTGTCTAATCCTTCACAATAATATATCTGTATGATATATTCAGTTTATTTTTGTCTTGGAATATATTCCAATTCTAAAAATGACAAATTTAATAATCAACCAAAAGAAAAATTCAAAATTTGTCATTTTTAGAATTGGAATATATTCCAAGACAAAAATAAACTGAATATATCATACAGATATATTATTGTGAAGGATTAGACACAAAGTTGTCAAATTATTTGATTTATATCGAATTTAAAAGACCTATATAGTTATAAATATTATTGTTTAATAAATATTTATAATAATTATATAGTAGTGAAACGTTATTCGTTTTTAAATATATCTAGTTTTTCAAGAAAAGAATTTAATTCATTATAAAAATTCTAAAAATTTAATTTTGAATTTTTCGAATTTTTATTTTAATAGTTTTAGGGATAAGCTTAAAATTAAATTATTATGATTAAATATTATAAATTAATAATTTATAGAATTAGAAATTTTCACTATTTGAAGTTTGTTAAAATTTGTTATTTAATTAAAAATATTTATATATTAATTATATTTTTTTATTAAAGTAAATTTAATAATAAAATTATATTGAAATAATGATAAAATTAGTATTAATTATTTTGTAAAAATATAAGTAATTACGAAAGGTATAATTAAGTAATTAGGCAAAAATATCTTTCACCTGTTCAATAAAAACATCTCTTTTTGATTATAATTTAAATATATATATATATATATATATATATATATATATATATATATATATATATATATATATATATATATATATATATATATATATATATATATATATATATATATATATATATATACTTCGAAAATGTGATTACATACTATAAAAAATTTCAATGATTACAAATTCGATCGACTTGAAAATATGCGTGTGAATAGCCATCTTCTCGCGAAGTTTAGTTCAGGTTGCTCATCTAGAACCACAGAAAATGCGAAAGGAATATCGAGAAATAAAATCCTGATATATGTCAATGAGGTATGATGATGCTATTGGCTATTCGTGGATTTTGGCACGTATGTATAAAAAAAAAGCAGTTCCAAACCCCGTGCAAAATTAAGATCTGATAACATAACCAGAAATATAAAATTCCTAAGAATATTGAAAAATAAACGATTTATATTTCGTTGATTAGGAGTGAATCGTGAAGAAAACTTGCGCGAGGATAAAAAATCACCATTTTAAGCTTCCTTCAGAATTTTCCATGGATATCAAATCCAGAACCATAGAAAATTTGAAAAAAATAGGAAACTATAGAAAAACAAAATCTCGATGCTTCAGTTTGGTGTGGATAGCTTCACCATCAGAATAATAAAAATGAAGTTAAATATAAAAAATCGTGATATGTTAGTGACGAAAGATCGGACCAAGTTTTTTCGTGTGCATAATAATAGCAATTCTAAGCTTCGTCCAAAATTTTGAGCTGACAACAACCAGAGATGCAATCGGTTCATGGATAAAGAATAAAAAAGCTCCTGACCGTCAGTGCTTTTCCCAATTTTTTCTCGACATTGGTTCATGGACATCACATGCTATGTAATTTCAACTCAATTCTTATTCTAAATTCCATCAATTTCGGTTTCATTTTTTCATTTGAAATGCAGGATTTCAATTAAACCTCCTTTGAAATGTCATTCCTTCTTTAATTATACTTTCAAAAATTCAGATACCTTCTTCGTATTGATTTCTTGAACTAAACAATCTCTTCTTTATGATTTTTCATATTTGAGTTATAACATGTTTTAATAATATATTGCTTAGTTTCTTCATTACAAATTCAGTTTAGGAAATGATCAGGAGATAAATGAGGGAAATATTCTCAAAAAAAAATGTATGAAGAATATAATTTACAAATCATTTTAGATTGAAAGAAATTAAAAAAAAAAGGAATAAGAACTTGATTTTCAAAAAAAGGGTATAACCATACACAAATACAGGCAAACATTTATCATTTGTTTCGATATGCGTTGAAAACAAACTGAGAAACAAACGCTTTTATTTGTTTCCAAGTTTTATTGTTCATGAATAGATGAACAGATTTTAACTCCTTGATTTTCCCTTCTGTGGCCGTTTTTTTCCTCTAGATATTTCTCTGAAAATATCTCACAGTTAAACATGCGTACAACAGTAGTGAGTAGATTATTATTTGTATTACAATAGATTTTCAAACTGTCGTTCTTCAGCAGCAATGCAAGCTGATGGTCCCAGTTTAGCAGACTTTATACTTTGCTCCATCTAATTTGAGAACATTCTATTGCATTCTTTTGTTGTTTTGTCCATCTTATTTTCGGATGTTTCACTTTTGGTGTTTCTGAGATAAAATAAGAAGTTTCCATATCATTTCCCAATAAAATGCAATTTATAAAATGGCTTTCAATTAAACGAATGAAAACTACAATTATTTGTTGATTAATTACCCTTCTCCTCAGAATCGCTTGAATTATTCGACTCTCTTTTTCTCTTGACCTTTTGCGTGTCTAGTAGCCGTTCTTCCTCTAAAATTAAATCAATGAGGTCATTAAATCAATAAGGTCAATCTATTGCAATTTTTCAAACGGAATCACAAAAAAAATTTGTCTTTTACCTAGAATGAGTTCCCTATCAAATTTCCTTGATATCGAATGACATTTCAGTTATTTTCAGTTGATTTAACATATTATGAGATCTTTGATGCTACTTGATATAGAGGAAATATTCTGGAAACAACAAGTGCAATTCGATGGAATCAAACGGAATGAAAAAAAATTTTGTTTTCCACCTAGAATAAGTTTTCTATAAAATTTTTTGGACAACGAATGATTTTGTTTTTTTTTTTGGTCAATTTCTCGTATGAAATCTTTGATGTCCTTTGAACGCTATTTGAAATAAAGGGAATATTCTGGAAACGACAGGTGCAGTAACAAGTGCATGAATAAAAATATACTTTTTCGTTTAGAATAAATTCCCCATCAAATTTCCCCTATTAACGAATGACTTTTTTTCAATTTTCGGTAAATTTCACATATGAAATCTTTGATGTCCCTCGACCACTACGTGTTTCAAAAGAAATATTCTAGAAACAAGTTGTGCAGTGCAATTTGATGGAAATAATTATAAACGGAATCATAAAACGGAGCATTAACTTATATAGGGTGAGTACTCCTTTGAAATCGAATATAAACGAGTGAAATCTGAATTTATCCGAACGCTTCGTGATTTAAAGTGGAATATTGTAAGAAGCAGACGTGCAGAAGCAAATGCAATTTCATTAAAGTATTCCACAATTTAAATTTAACTTAATCTACCTGCAGTTAGATGCGAAATAATCAGAAAAACGCTTCGCTTGGCTTTTCTTCAGA
Source organism: Harmonia axyridis (assembly GCF_914767665.1). Classification (NCBI taxonomy): domain Eukaryota; kingdom Metazoa; phylum Arthropoda; class Insecta; order Coleoptera; family Coccinellidae; genus Harmonia; species Harmonia axyridis. The sequence continues at coordinate 21,766,934 of NC_059508.1, read as the reverse complement.
GACATAGGTAGATTTCATCATACGTCAACTTCAATTCCATATTCAATTTGAAGGTAGCTTCAAAAGCCAGTTAAAAATCAAATTGTTCGGAATTGAAATGTAGTTTATGAAAAAAAAATCAGCTTTCTGTATTGGTTCAAAACAGGCCTGCCGCTAACTCTTTTGGCGCCGAGAGCATTAAGTATCGTATAGTCCAAATACAAGTTTGTTATGTCAATTGTTTAAAAGATTGTTATAGACAAATGCGTTGTTTGCAACTTAATTAAAATGATTCTGAAACATATTAAGATTAAGAAGCATATTTGTTGATAAACAAAAGTTTTATTCGACTTATTTTTATTTTCGAATAACTACCTAACCCTTTCATAGTTTATCCTGCTCTTTCATATGAAAAATATTAATTACATTCAAACTTGAATTGTTCATTCAATAAATAATTCGTTATGAACAATTGGTTTTCTTCCTTATGTTTGTTTTACTTAATGAAGCAGAAACAACCAGAGGCCGTATTTTAAAAAAATAATTAAATTATGTAATGGAGAATTATTGCAACGATATTTTGATGAGTATCCTTTATTTCAATATGTACGCGCGTTGAGTTCTATTTTAAGGATTTCAAATACAGACTTTCCTTATTTTATTAAGATACGAGCGACCAATGTTTATTGACTAAATCCTACATGATGTTAGGTCAGTCAAAAGGAATAGAGTTCATGGTGAACATTTGCCTCCATTATTCAACAGGAACTAATGAACGAATAGTTGTAACTGTATAAGTAAACGAAATAATAATGTGAATTTTTCGAGAAATTTTAATTATTTTTTGATTTCGAACATATGACAGAACCATTACATTGGAGGAAAAAAATTTGAATTGAAAAAAATTTTACAAGAATTTCAAATTCTCAAAAAAAGTTCGACTCAGCAACATAGTTGACTTGAACGTTTTATGTCGAATGGTGTTCACAATTCAGATTATTTTGGAACTATATATTTTATAACAATGTCCTGGAAGCAGAGGTTATATGAGAAAATATTTTGATTGAATCTTCATTATACAGTTGGTGTAAAAAAGGCATGAAAACCTAGTGAACCCGTTTTTTGTAATGATAATATAATAGAGAAGAAATTTCATTTGAATAACTTTCGTTTTCCGAGAAATGATCTGCGGAGACTCAGACATGTGCACAATATTCCAGTACAAATAATGACTAAAAACAAGGAAGAGAGTGGATAGTAGATAGTTTTGATTTCATCAGATGTCAATTATCATTTCTGAATTTTCAAATTTTCATTATGTTCAACTCAAATATCAATCATTATCGCAGTTTATTATTACAACTACAAACCTTATTGTGAAAAATAATGGACACTCTTTAGATGATTTGAATGCACGTGAGTGGCTCGTTAGAAATAGGTATCACCTATATAAACGGGTGAGCTATTATCTGAATTGTAGTTTTGATTATTTTAATAATTTTGGTTTGAATCTAGTTTTAGAATTGAATTTAGGTGAAAATATTTTAAGTTTTCAAAAGGTCATTAAAGATCGAATAGTTTCATTTATTTATAAATTAGAACTAAAAATGTCTTCAAAAACTAGAAGTGGCTCTTCACTAGGCCATATTTGAAACATAATCAAAAACATATCTTTCAGTAACAAAAACATTTATTTTATGGTAATAAAAGAGATAAGAACCTAAAACAGTATCAGTTAGTACTTGAATGAATATATTCAAAATTCCAAAGAAAAATACTGTCAACTTCGTTATGAATTTTTTCCTCAACATTTTAGTCACCGAATCTATTGAATCGTTCTGAATGGTTTTCTATAATTCACACCAAACAGATGGAACGAAAATATATACTTCTCAAAATCTTCGTATAACGTCACGGCGAATTGAGCAAGCTCCTAAAAATTCTCCGAATTAACACTTTCATTGTTTCCCCTAAAAGTTCTTGTGTCGATAGTAGAATGAACATGTTCATTAAATACTTTATCATTTTACGCTTTTCCCTTTACCCATTATTAACACTGTTGATGAATTCGAGTTGAGCACGGTACAATGTATTTACATTATTCTGAACAATTTCGATTTCATAGCCGGATGAATATGTTCTTTGGAAATTTCTGGTTTACCCGTAGCGCGAGAAACTACAAGTTATCTTATCCAGTCGAAACGAAAGGCCTTTTTTGATAGGAATGTAGCAGGCAGTATCAACAGAAAAGTTTGATTAGAATTTTGCTACCGGTTAACCAACTGAATTTTTCGTGAATAGTTTTTGAAAAAGTACGATTCTGACTCATGCGCTGAACCAGTTTTGACATTGAGGGTCCTAGAAAATGGTAACTCTGTCACAAAATTTTTGTCGTCGTATGAAAATTATGGAATTGTATTCTCCATTATGAAAACCTTACAAAGTCACCGTTACTTGACACTTTCCACCATATGTTCATAATTCGATAACCGAAGAAATTCAGAATTCACTTAGATTAACGAAATGAAGCAAAGAAATAAAAGAATATGTGCACCCCTGACTTTCTCGCATTTTATCGCTTAATTCTAATGAGCGATTCGATTCTAGATTGTCCCACCCTCTTGATCGGCTGACCGATGAATCCAAGAATTCCAAATAACCCGCATCGACTTCACTCAACCCAGTGTACAATTTTTGCATATTCTCTCAAGAATGATATTTTCAGAGCTGAGTTTTCATATTAACATATTTTCTCGATAACACAGAAATATTTCTTATGAGATAGATTTCATGGCAGTGATTTCTTATTGCTTTCTTATTCATGTGATGAATGAAAATGTTGTATGAAAATAAGTGTTACCTACCATTAAAAATGATGGTTCGATAATCACCCAATATCTTTGAACGGTACGAATGCATTATTCAGTGAACCTGATATTTTATAATTAACCATTAATTTCATACATTATTGTACATAGGTCCCAGAAGATTTCACTGAAACATCAGAGATTCGATAATATTATTCCTATTATTCAATAATTAAATAATGTCACAACAATACAAAACTGTGAAAACATAATCATTCCCGCGCAAACAAAATGCTTAGGGGGTCTCAAATTGCTTCGGTTGACTGTGTATGTATCAAGAAAAGAACGAATGTCAGGTATTCCTTCTTTCTACACAGTCGCTAACACCGTGAGCCGTAGGTCGTGTATAGTATCATGACTGAAGTTTCCTATCGGCTGGCCGACCAAGTGTTGATAGTGTTAAGTTAAAAAACCGATATGAATGCGTTAAAAGTTATCTTGGTCTGGGCAAATTGGGTTATACCTGCCAACGCTTGAAGTGTCCCCCTGCATATCGGCCTTTCTTCGAGATGTTACGTCACCACTTGAGGCCGATGTGTTAGAATGGAGACACGTCAATATTATTCATAACTCTAACTATTGCTTCTTTTCCTAAAACGTTCATATACAGAGTGTCCATCAATTTTTCAGAATAGGCCGTCAAACGTTTTGTTAATTCTCTGCATGATATTTTCCGGAAAATACGAAAATATTCAAGCGCCATAACTTTCGAGCCACAGAATAATTATTATGGTTTGATATTCTGTTACGTAACCTTCAAGTCCTAATAAATATCCATGACATAATTCAAACGTAGTGTTAATAAACCTTTTTGGTATATACGGAACATATTTCTAAGATAATAATAAAAAAATGTTTTTATCAATTAATCGTGAAGAATAGGAACATGTTTCATTTCGAGTAGAACAAATTCACATGAAACTTGGATTGTTTGAATACACAGGGTGTCCCTAAACAATGGTTCCAAATTGAAATAGAATATTCCCATTGAAAAATAAATAAGACTTTTTTAATGTTTTTTCCTCAAAAACCATTCGTTGCAGAGAATATAATAAATTATAAGTAATTTCATTTGGTTAATTGTGAAATTTCCATAATTTTTCAATCATCTTCTGAACGGTTAGTTTTTCCGGATCCGAACAAATATATATATTTTACCAAAAATTGAATAAAGAAAGCGAAATTGTTCTGATTTTACCAGTGGATTGAAAAATAGAGAAGAAAAGGAACCATGATGTCCTTCTTGTGAGCCACTGGTGGCATCTGAAAATGTGATTATTTGTTCAAAATGAAGCACCTTTTGAACACAAACGTACTTTCAAATTCAATTGAAAAATTTTGAGAATTGTGAAAGTAATGTGTAAAATTAACGTCGTTGACGACCTCCCTGGGTTTCTATGAATGAGTAGGGTCAAAAGATCTGCATGGTCGCAGTTCCCGGAAGGCTCACCGAAGCAAAACGACCCCAGTTCAAATAATAATAATAATGTGTAAAATTACTTTCAATTTTTTATATTCTCTGCAATGATCGATTTCTGGAAAAAAAATTAGGAGTCTCATTTATTTCAAGGAATTTTTTTTTTCTGAATTTGGCACCATAGTTTCCGGACACCCTGTATGTACTGGGTGTCCTAAATTCGATGCTCACTGAAAATATCTCGAGACTCATAAGACTTAAAAAAATCTTCAAGGACCTCCGTCCCTGATTTCTATTTTCGAAATAATCAGATGATATCAGAAAGCTGATCATAGATATCTTGCTTCGTTCTGAAGTTAATGTTACAAATATTTCGCAATATTTTGGTTTCTGTTGGAGATATTAAAAACATTCTAAAATATTTTTTTCAGTAATTTTTATGGTTTATATGATACTGGTAACAAATCATATGATGCTGATAACATATCATTATATATATAATTAATTTTAGAGACACAGAGCAAAGTTGATGTTTCTCAATGGGACACCTTATATTTTTCAACGCAGTTTTTTGTCCGCAGATTTGTCTTGAAGAATCCAGTTATTTTTCAAAAAATGTCATCCGTTTCAAAGATATTGAGTTTTTTGTTTTCACTGTTTTGATAGAACACCCTTCATATGAATAACTTTCACTTATTTCGAGATTTAATTCATTTTGTGTTATTTCAGTGATATTATGGTTTTTTATGCATGAAACATCATAGAAATTAATAACCGTTTCAGAGATATAGAGGATAGTAGGTCTTTTTCAAATGAATACCCTACATAAGACTTGACTAAAACCATACAATGAACAAAATATGAATTAGATCTCGAAATAAATTAAACATATTGAAATATATTCAATCGAAAAAATTAAGTTATCCATTTCAAACATGGGACTCCGTTCTGATGGGACACCTTATTCAAGGTGAGTCCATAGTGCTCGATCGGTCGATAACTCCTGTTAATTTTGGGCTAGGAAAATTATTCAAACTTTGACGGAATCGACAGCACTCATCGCATAAGCTTAAATTATTTTTGACTCTCTAGGCCGGTCTGAAAGTGGTGAAACGCGATACTTCCTTATTTTTCAAATGGGAATGCCAATTTTTATATAATACCCCATTTGCAATCATTCATCCATGGTACTTTTTGACAAAGGTCATTTTCTTCGAAAAATTTCATGGTTTTGATGGTTTCAATTGAATATCATCTTGGGAAGCGTTCGACTTAATTGAAGGATTTATTTTTTATTGAATTCCCAAAAAATATTTAAGTCTTCTGCAAATTTATGGACGCCCCATACATTTGTCATTCATTTGGAGATTTAATTCATTTCGTGTTCATCGTAGAATTGTAATCCAGTCAATAGGGTGTCCAATTTTAAAAATACCAACAAACCTTGATTTATTTAACAATATTTCATTTCTAATTGAATGAGAACACCCTATATATTACATAATAACAATTATATGATGGATACAAAATAAATTGAAACTCGAAATAAATGAAAAATTTTTACAGGGTGAGTCAAAAGTGCTCGATCCGTCGACAACTCAAATCGAAGAAATCATCAAAATATTTAAAACATTCATTCAGAGAAAATGAAATGGAGACTATGTGAACAAACAGAAATATAGGTTATGAAATTTTTGCCTGTCGAATAGCCCAGTGAGTAGTATTCGAATTTTATCTGGACAATTTGTGCCTAAAATGAATTAATTTCAAAATGCTTCGCATTTCGTGTTCTGTACTGATATTCGGACAAAATGAAATGGAGACCACATCAACAAACAGAAATATAGTCAGAATTCTCTTAGGGAGTTTGGAATGACTGCATATTTTCAGCTGAAAAAGTGTCATCAATACTTATCGCTCATATGATCTGCTCAGATGTCTGCAAACTTTTTTAATAATTGCAGTTCAAATTGAAAAAAGATTTAAGACATCTGAGCAGTTCACATAAGCGATAAATAATTTCGATGACACTTTTTCAGCTGAAAATATGAAGTCATTGCGAACTCCCTAAGATAATTGTGTTTGTTTCTGTTAGTTCAAGTGGTCTATTTTGCTGATTTCTTTGATTTGGCTTATCTTCAATTGATATTATTATTTGGTGTGATATAGAGTTAAGTAATCTTATACCTTGAAATTGTATGCGGAAAAAGCATACTGCCAGTCCCAGTACAAAACATGAAATGCGAAGCATTTTGAAATTATTTCATTTTAGGCACAAATTTTCCAGATAAAATTTGAATACTACTCACAAGGCTAAAATTTCATGAACTATATTTCTGTTTGTTCACATGGTCTCCATTTCATTTTGCCTGAATATGTTTTAAATATTTCGATGATTTCTTTGATTTGTTCCAAAATTTACCGGAATTATCGACCGATCGAGCATTTTTGACTCACCCTGTAAATATTTTTCATTTATTTCGAGATTCAATTTACTTTCTACCCATCGTGTTATTGTTATTATGTAATATATAGGGTTTTCCCATTTAATTTAAAATGAAATATTGTTAAATAAATGAAGGAGTGTTGGTATTTTTAAAATAGGACACCCTATATGACTGGATTACAATTTTACGATGAACACGAAATGAATTACATCTCCAAATGAATGACATATATAGGGTGTCCCATGAAAAAATTCAGACGAAAATTTCAATTTCTTCCAAACAGTTGACTTTTTTGGAAAAACGATAACGGAATAATTTTCGACAAATCTGGGGCTAAAGAACTGCGTTTTTGAATGGAAATTTTTAGGAAACACCAACTTTTTCTATGTACTCTACTATGTACAAAACGATAATTAATTTCTATGATTTGTTATGAGTATCATATAATAAATAATAAAAATACGTTTCAGAATTTTTTGAACATCTGGAACAGAAACCAAGATATACCGAAATATTCAAAACAATTATTTTTCAGAAACGCCCTGTAACTCGAGAATCGAGATATCTATGATTCTTGAATATTTTTCTCTGTCTTATAGTTTTCGAGATGCTTTCAGTGAGGATCAAATTTAGGACACCTCGTAGATATATGATAGAACTTAAAGTTATTAGTTCCTTAATAATTTTTTCATATAACTATATTTATAGGTAAGGACAATCCCGTTGCGAATGATATAATTACAAGACATTCTCTTCATACAACGAGAATTTCCGAAGTGTATAGAGTTCCAAGACATTTTGATACAAAGCACAGAGTTCCAAGACATTCTTGTCATATATGTATTAAGCCTACTTTCATCTATCACCATCAAATTTCCTTGATGACGAATGAATTTTATTTGTCCTCCAACCACTACGTGATTTAAAGGAAATATTCTAGAAATAACATATGAGATGGAAAAAACGAAATAATAGAAAAACTATACCTTTGTATAAGGTGGGTACTCAGTTAAACATGCCCGCCGCTAACTATTTTAGCGCCGCGTTCAATAAGTACGAATTAGTAGTCCTAGTACAAATTTTTTATTCGTTGTTTAAAAAATTGTTAAAGACAAATGTGGTCACAACATTATTTGATTGTTTTTGAAAAATAATCTTGATACATAAACTTGGTGATAATCGGATAACAGAATTTTAAGATTTGATTCTTTTGAAATTGGAATTCAAGCAATTCGATGAAGATGTTCTAATAAAAACTAATGTTTTCGATACAATTATTGGGCTCAAATTTGTAGTAACTTGTTAGAAATATTTTCATCTTCAACACCCTGTATATCGGAAGTGAAAAGATTTAGCACCTATATTTGCATTAAATTCATTTTAATTGTCATTCGTCTTCTAGAGAAAAATCAATTCTTCAAAAAAGAAGAGAAGGTTTTTGGGGAACACCAAGTGAGAAGGAATGTTCTTCCCTTACAATTTACTTATTGAAAATTACAACAAAGCAATGGAAATTGAATTCAACAATCCCAAATTTTTCCCAAAAAAACATACACGAATATTGGTTATATATGAGAAATTATATTGAAGCTTTTTAACAATATCTACAATCTGCCTTGTGTTATTCGAAATCGTTTAGTACCTGTCCAAGTTATGATATTTTACGTTCTACCTACATTTATTTTCAGTAGGTACTTCCGTTCGTTGTTGAAAACATAATCCGCTTCAGTAGGCTAATGTAACATTTCAATTTTCATGGAAAATATTTCTTGAGAAAATGTAACACAACTTTTCCTTAAAAAAAAAATCACCGATTTCATTTTTGGTCTCAAACAAATTGGCATGCCATCCGTAATGATGATATCCATTCTTACAATTATAAATTAACAATAACAAAATCCAAGACAAACATCTATTGACTCACACCTACAGGTTTTCAAAGAGTCGTAAACTTTCGGCGAATCGAGTGTGTTTTATTTCATAAAATCAATTCAACATTTAATCTCCTCAATTTGAGCTCTACCAATAATTTTTTTTTTGCGCAAAGTCTACCACAATTTTATGCAGATGTATGAACACTCAATATTTTTCTTTTTTATGGAAAAGAATGGTACGTCTTGAAGGATTTCATTTATATTATTAATTCTGAAAAAAAGTGATATTTCTTCTTATAAAGATGAAGCACTTCAATACATATCTTTCAAAAAGTGTTAGTTTTCGGTTTCTAGATATGAACTTCTCTTTATTAATTTCGGTGAATTTCACTTTTATGATGTATGTGAACATGTACATTCAGAAGTTAGAAATTCCCAATGAAAACCTTCTGGTAGAAACTCATTTCAAATACACTTATCGGAAAAACAGCTCAAACTGCGCTAGTAAGACTATCAAGCGTCGTCGAGAATTCGAATCCCAAGGAGCGAAATATACCTGTGTCTCTTCAAACCCTTCTCGGAAACATTCACGTACGTGAATCAACCCGACATGCATAATAGGTATGTATTTAATTCTTCAAAGTGATAAAAAATTTCGACTTTCCGAGATCCACACAGTGTTGCATTTTACGGATCTCTCAAAGTTCGTATGACACCTCTACCACGATATACATTTTCGATGACAGCGCCAATTCTCTCGAACTTCATTTATACAATTTGCATGTAATTAGTGACCGCTATGAGCTCCATCTCAAACTTCGCCAGAATGATATATACTACCTTAGGATACCGAAAATGAACGAAATACGTTACGAGATCCGGCCATCGGATCTCATGATCTCGTAGCGTTGATAACTTGGTTGTATACGGATCTCGTATTCCTACACCAGACATATATATATATATATATATATATATATATATATATATATATATATATATATATATATATATAAATATATATAATATATATATAATATATATAAATATATATAATATATATATAATATATATAATATATATATATATATATATATATATATATAAAAGTGTTATAATTTCACTCTTCTTTATTTCATTTAGTCGACGTTTCGATCCCGATGGGGACCTTCTTCAGGACTCTACAATAGCAATAGAAAACAGTCAAAAACATGGCAATCACAAAACATGTAAAAATAGTACATACCGAAATACAGAGTTGTAAAGATCTTATTTGAACACAAATCAATAGCTCTCAAGAAAGCAATGAACAAGAACATCAACAAATTTAGCGAAAAAAGATCTGATATTTCGTTAGCACAAGAGTAGAAATCAATTATCATATGTAAATAAGGTAAACAGAATAATCAACAAAATGAGAGGTTGTCAAAAATGTTGTCAACCAGACTTGCCACAGAATACACGCACATGACAAATGAAACATAGAATAGCATTAAATCACACTTGGTCGCAGTAATTCACTCTCACCGAACTCAGAACAAATGCGATTATTGAAAGACTCCATGAACCGAATCCAATCCCCTCTCACAGAAATAGTCCGGAACATAGATTTCACTATTACGTTATCCCGACTGTAGAACTTGTGGAAATATTCATTCCATTTGATCCATCCAATTCACTGCCACCAAACTGGTCATAATGAATCAAATAAGTATAGATGGAGCTAATATTGTTTACATCCCTTCTGTAATTCATAGAACAAGTGTGGCGTTTAATATGGTACATCTCTAAGAAACATCTTTTCTTTCCACTAACTGCACATTCAAGAATTTTGGTGGAATCATAATCCATTGGGTGATCTTTGTCCCGGGTATGGTCTGCTAGGGCACAAATCTTATTTGGATTCTTGATGTCGCTCTTGTGTTGAGCAATCCTTCTCTTCAAAAGCTGAGATGTCTGACCAATATACACCTCACTACATATTGAACATGGAATACAATACACCACACCACTCATATTATCAACAGTCATCCTATCTTTCACTCGACTGTATAGTCTGTCAATTTTAAAATAAGATTTCGGAATCAATTTAATTTGTGTGGTCTTTAGGAGGTTAATTAATGCATTAGTCATACCATTTATTAGGGGAATAGAAGAGTAAAGAATTCTATCTACGTTCTCAGTGTCCACAGTGGTGGATGCGCCCCTCTCTCCATTCGTTGGCTGTCTCGAAGGAGTGGTATTGTATATCAATCTGGACAACAACCTCTTTGGGTATCCATTCTCTAGCATCAATTGTAACAATAACCTCAGATTCTGCTGCCTTAGACTTGGATGGGCAACTTTTCCGATGCGATTCTTCAATCCTAAAATCATGTTTACCTTTTGTCCATGTGGATGATTGGAAAAATAGTGTAAGTATCTCCCTGAACTTGTTGGCTTTCGGTACCAATCCAGAATCAGCCTATTTTCCGGTGTTCGAATCACCCTTGTATCCAGGAATGGGACACCACTCGCTGTTTCTTCCTCCAACGTAAACTGTATACTTTCATGTTCACTGTTAAACCTGTTTAGAACGAAAGCAACCTGGTCTTTAGGTACAGCACATATTAGATCATCAACATATTTCTTGATGAAAGGAATGTGAAAAGGAATGCTAACAAGAATGCAGTCCAGAAGGAAATCCATTACTACTTCAGCAATGGACGGACTGAAGTTGGAACCCATAGGGGAACCGAGCACCTGTTTGAAGAACCTACCATTAAAAAGAAAATAGTTAGAAGAAAACAGGAACTTAATGGCATATATGAATTCTTCTTTTGGTAGACTAGTGTGGTTTTTGATAGTATCCCACTTGTTCTCAACAGCTGAGACTGCCAACTCTACAGGAATGTTGGTGAAAAGAGATACAACGTCCAGGCTGATCAGGACATAATCAACAGGTAACTGGAAACCATTCACACATTGGGCAAAAGCAAAGGAATCTTCAATAAAATATCTACTTCTGGTGGAAGAAAGATATTTAGACAGGATGTCTGAAACAAAAACTGACAGTTTGGAAGTGGGGGTGTTGACAGATGATATTATTGGTCTCAAGGCAAGAATGGGTTTGTGGATTTTTGGTAAACCGTAGAATCTAGCGGGAACTGAATTATAAATGTACAGTAATTTACCTTGTACTTGTGTTATGTGGCCCCCACTGACCCATCGCTTAATCAATGCATTACATTTACCTTGTATTGTAATGGTTGGATCTCTGTTAGGAAGAAGTTGGTAATATTGTTCATTGAGCAAAATTGTGTTGGAGAGCTCTATGTACCGATCCTTATCCATCAATACCGTAACATTGCCTTTATCAGCCCGTAACACAAGCAATTCTTGATGTTGATTTAGGTACCTCTTACAGTGGTAAAATTCTCTCTGGAAAACATTATTAGTCCTTTTTCCAGGTTTGATGTAGTTGGTTATAATATTAGCAGCTTGGGAACGTTTGATGTTCTTCCCCTCATCTGACAGTCTATCATTAAGGTCTATAATGCTCTCTACATCTGCCAACAGTCCCGACATGGAAACCTCCTTCAAAGGAATATCAATGCCGAATCTGGGGCCCAGTGCTAGGAATTTCAATATTCTATCTGGTATAATCACAGAACTAACATTCCTAACCCACCCTTCTTGTGGTTCTACTCTCTTTAGAAGTTCATCCGATAGAGCTCTCACCTTCATCAGATTTCTCTCCTTGATAGCAGCAAATTCTCTTCTGTACCTTCTGGACTGGTAAGATTCAAAACGAATTAGCATCTCTGGTGGAAGCAACCCCTCCAAGATCTGCCACAACCTGGAAGACTCACACTCCATTCTTCCTATCCTGGTCACAGTCACAGTGATCTCAAATTGAAGAACGAGACGCCTTGATTTCTCCAACATAGCTTGAACCTGTCTGGACGAACCTGAATCACTTGCTGAGCTGAACAAATAATTCATATTGCTGGAAATATGTTTGGGAAGTAAACCCTGTCTTTTGCATTCCAAAAGGAACACTCTTCGGTTTCTATAAGATGCCAGTTTCATATTGTACGAAGACCATGACTTCAACGCCTCATATGCTACTCTTCCATAGTTGTTTCTTACTTCTGCATAAAACCCCATGCTTAAATATCAACAATTTTAATTCCCAATATACAACAATAGTTATAAGTATGATAAGGGGTGTGGGAAAATTGATAAGTGTTATAATTTCACTCTTCTTTATTTCATTTAGTCGACGTTTCGATCCCGATGGGGACCTTCTTCAGGACTCTACAATAGCAATAGAAAACAGTCAAAAACATGGCAATCACAAAACATGTAAAAATAGTACATACCGAAATACAGAGTTGTAAAGATCTTATTTGAACACAAATCAATAGCTCTCAAGAAAGCAATGAACAAGAACATCAACAAATTTAGCGAAAAAAGATCTGATATTTCGTTAGCACAAGAGTAGAAATCAATTATCATATGTAAATAAGGTAAACAGAATAATCAACAAAATGAGAGGTTGTCAAAAATGTTGTCAACCAGACTTGCCACAGAATACACGCACATGACAAATGAAACATAGAATAGCATTAAATCACACTTGGTCGCAGTAATTCACTCTCACCGAACTCAGAACAAATGCGATTATTGAAAGACTCCATGAACCGAATCCAATCCCCTCTCACAGAAATAGTCCGGAACATAGATTTCACTATTACGTTATCCCGACTGTAGAACTTGTGGAAATATTCATTCCATTTGATCCATCCAATTCACTGCCACCAAACTGGTCATAATGAATCAAATAAGTATAGATGGAGCTAATATTGTTTACATCCCTTCTGTAATTCATAGAACAAGTGTGGCGTTTAATATGGTACATCTCTAAGAAACATCTTTTCTTTCCACTAACTGCACATTCAAGAATTTTGGTGGAATCATAATCCATTGGGTGATCTTTGTCCCGGGTATGGTCTGCTAGGGCACAAATCTTATTTGGATTCTTGATGTCGCTCTTGTGTTGAGCAATCCTTCTCTTCAAAAGCTGAGATGTCTGACCAATATACACCTCACTACATATTGAACATGGAATACAATACACCACACCACTCATATTATCAACAGTCATCCTATCTTTCACTCGACTGTATAGTCTGTCAATTTTAAAATAAGATTTCGGAATCAATTTAATTTGTGTGGTCTTTAGGAGGTTAATTAATGCATTAGTCATACCATTTATTAGGGGAATAGAAGAGTAAAGAATTCTATCTACGTTCTCAGTGTCCACAGTGGTGGATGCGCCCCTCTCTCCATTCGTTGGCTGTCTCGAAGGAGTGGTATTGTATATCAATCTGGACAACATCCTCTTTGGGTATCCATTCTCTAGCATCAATTGTAACAATAACCTCAGATTCTGCTGCCTTAGACTTGGATGGGCAACTTTTCCGATGCGATTCTTCAATCCTAAAATCATGTTTACCTTTTGTCCATGTGGATGATTGGAAAAATAGTGTAAGTATCTCCCTGAACTTGTTGGCTTTCGGTACCAATCCAGAATCAGCCTATTTTCCGGTGTTCGAATCACCCTTGTATCCAGGAATGGGACACCACTCGCTGTTTCTTCCTCCAACGTAAACTGTATACTTTCATGTTCACTGTTAAACCTGTTTAGAACGAAAGCAACCTGGTCTTTAGGTACAGCACATATTAGATCATCAACATATTTCTTGATGAAAGGAATGTGAAAAGGAATGCTAACAAGAATGCAGTCCAGAAGAAAATCCATTACTACTTCAGCAATGGACGGACTGAAGTTGGAACCCATAGGGGAACCGAGCACCTGTTTGAAGAACCTATCATTAAAAAGAAAATAGTTAGAAGAAAACAGGAACTTAATGGCATATATGAATTCTTCTTTTGGTAGACTAGTGTGGTTTTTGATAGTATCCCACTTGTTCTCAACAGCTGAGACTGCCAACTCTACAGGAATGTTGGTGAAAAGAGATACAACGTCCAGGCTGATCAGGACATAATCAACAGGTAACTGGAAACCATTCACACATTGGGCAAAAGCAAAGGAATCTTCAATAAAATATCTACTTCTGGTGGAAGAAAGATATTTAGACAGGATGTCTGAAACAAAAACTGACAGTTTGGAAGTGGGGGTGTTGACAGATGATATTATTGGTCTCAAGGCAAGAATGGGTTTGTGGATTTTTGGTAAACCGTAGAATCTAGCGGGAACTGAATTATAAATGTACAGTAATTTACCTTGTACTTGTGTTATGTGGCCCCCACTGACCCATCGCTTAATCAATGCATTACATTTACCTTGTATTGTAATGGTTGGATCTCTGTTAGGAAGAAGTTGGTAATATTGTTCATTGAGCAAAATTGTGTTGGAGAGCTCTATGTACCGATCCTTATCCATCAATACCGTAACATTGCCTTTATCAGCCCGTAACACAAGCAATTCTTGATGTTGACTTAGGTACCTCTTACAGTGGTAAAATTCTCTCTGGAAAACATTATTAGTCCTTTTTCCAGGTTTGATGTAGTTGGTTATAATATTAGCAGCTTGGGAACGTTTGATGTTCTTCCCCTCATCTGACAGTCTATCATTAAGGTCTATAATGCTCTCTACATCTGCCAACAGTCCCGACATGGAAACCTCCTTTAAAGGAATATCAATGCCGAATCTGGGGCCCAGTGCTAGGAATTTCAATATTCTATCTGGTATAATCACAGAACTAACATTCCTAACCCACCCTTCTTGTGGTTCTACTCTCTTTAGAAGTTCATCCGATAGAGCTCTCACCTTCATCAGATTTCTCTCCTTGATAGCAGCAAATTCTCTTCTGTACCTTCTGGACTGGTAAGATTCAAAACGAATTAGCATCTCTGGTGGAAGCAACCCCTCCAAGATCTGCCACAACCTGGAAGACTCACACTCCATTCTTCCTATCCTGGTCACAGTCACAGTGATCTCAAATTGAAGAACGAGACGCCTTGATTTCTCCAACATAGCTTGAACCTGTCTGGACGAACCTGAATCACTTGCTGAGCTGAACAAATAATTCATATTGCTGGAAATATGTTTGGGAAGTAAACCCTGTCTTTTGCATTCCAAAAGGAACACTCTTCGGTTTCTATAAGATGCCAGTTTCATATTGTACGAAGACCATGACTTCAACGCATAAAACCCCATGCTTAAATATCAACAATTTTAATTCCCAATATACAACAATAGTAACAATTTTAATTCCCAATATACAACAACAGTTGTTGTCCAGATTGATATACAATACCACTCCTTCGAGACAGCCAACGAATGGAGAGAGGGGCGCATCCACCACTGTGGACACTGAGAACGTAGATAGAATTCTTTACTCTTCTATTCCCCTAATAAATGGTATGACTAATGCATTAATTAACCTCCTAAAGACCACACAAATTAAATTGATTCCGAAATCCTATTTTAAAATTGACAGACTATACAGTCGAGTGAAAGATAGGATGACTGTTGATAATATGAGTGGTGTGGTGTATTGTATTCCATGTTCGATATGTAGTGAGGTGTATATTGGTCAGACATCTCAGCTTTTGAAGAGAAGGATTGCTCAACACAAGAGCGACATCAAGAATCCAAATAAGATTTGTGCCCTAGCAGACCATACCCGGGACAAAGATCACCCAATGGATTATGATTCCACCAAAATTCTTGAATGTGCAGTTAGTGGAAAGAAAAGATGTTTCTTAGAGATGTACCATATTAAACGCCACACTTGTTCTATGAATTACAGAAGGGATGTAAACAATATTAGCTCCATCTATACTTATTTGATTCATTATGACCAGTTTGGTGGCAGTGAATTGGATGGATCAAATGGAATGAATATTTCCACAAGTTCTACAGTCGGGATAACGTAATAGTGAAATCTATGTTCCGGACTATTTCTGTGAGAGGGGATTGGATTCGGTTCATGGAGTCTTTCAATAATCGCATTTGTTCTGAGTTCGGTGAGAGTGAATTACTGCGACCAAGTGTGATTTAATGCTATTCTATGTTTCATTTGTCATGTGCGTGTATTCTGTGGCAAGTCTGGTTGACAACATTTTTGACAACCTCTCATTTTGTTGATTATTCTGTTTACCTTATTTACATATGATAATTGATTTCTACTCTTGTGCTAACGAAATATCAGATCTTTTTTCGCTAAATTTGTTGATGTTCTTGTTCATTGCTTTCTTGAGAGCTATTGATTTGTGTTCAAATAAGATCTTTACAACTCTGTATTTCGGTATGTACTATTTTTACATGTTTTGTGATTGCCATGTTTTTGACTGTTTTCTATTGCTATTGTAGAGTCCTGAAGAAGGTCCCCATCGGGATCGAAACGTCGACTAAATGAAATAAAGAAGAGTGAAATTATAACACTTATCAATTTTCCCACACCCCTTATCATACTTATAACTATTGTTGTATATTGGGAATTAAAATTGTTGATATATATATATATATATATATATATATATATATATATATATATATATATATATATATATATATATATATATATATATATATATATATATATATATATATATATATATATATATATGTATGTTACGCAGGGAGGTTTCGACCTACGGGGAGTGACGACCCCGCGTACCCGAGTCACCAGCCCATCGAGGTTAGCACCCTCGAGTGGGTTTGTGTAGTTGCGCTGGTCCAGTTCTTCGTAGTAGAATTCAGGGCGGGAAGGAGTCTCAGGCCGGCTCCTCTCGGAACCGTCCAGAGGTTCGGCCTGTAGGGGAAAGGTGTGGGGCGAGCGGCGCACCCCCCCGAGATGGCACCGTAAGGCCAAGTCCCGGTACTCCGCAGAGAGTAAGCTCGAGTCGCTTGGGTGTGCAGACAAATGTTCACTCCGCTACTGGTAGCCCACACCGGGACAGGCGAACACGCTGGACGACAAAGGAAAATTGTATGGTTATGCGTGCACACTATATAGCATTGGACTTAGCTGCGGAACCTGGTAGAACCTACAGACAACATCTTGTAGATGTATGGGAAAATATTTGCCCGAGCAGACCAGCATATGCTCAATTACTGTCCAACAGAGTAAGATGGATACTGCAAAACCAGAAATTGTCCCGAGCTGAACTGGAGAACATCAAAGCCAGTTGCTACCCACTCATCCTAACCGAGCAACTCAGCTCTGAATTACAAGAGCGGACCCCACGGAGGTCATCGGCTAGGATACGGAGAAGTGGATTGCAAACACAAGTCGAGGACAACAACGAGTTGGAACAGCGATTTCTGGGGAACGTGTTGAAGTTCTCGGGAGTTGCGCCGGAGAAGAGACCGAAGATTCCCCGCATGCAACATTCCAGGGAATTCCTTGCCACAGTCAAGATGATCAATTCGATTCTTTCGAAATATATGGAGAAAGTCGACAAGTTGGAGGAGATCGTTGATCTTGTATAGGCGGGAGCAGCCACTACGTGTGAGGAACATGGCCGAGGAACGGAACATCACCACGGTCCAAAGTCATCTGAAGTACCTCCTTGGAAGAAACGCCTGGAAAAAAAGATCGTTATTATCAGAAAAAAAATAGGAGTTATACATGCTTACATGGCTTCTGATAATCCGACAGCGAAGGTGGCTAAAGCTGTCAGGAAAATATCATCCGAGTTCCAGGTAAAACGTAGGGATCCTTCTTTCAGGGATAGGTTGTCTGTAGTGCTGGACAATCTGAAACAAAAAATCAGAGCCTTAGGTCATCGCATCCGGCGTTATAATGAAAGATGTAAACGGTACAAGAATAATAGGATCTTCTACCAGAACCAAAAACAGTTCTTCCGGGACCTTGAGGAGACCGAACACGAGGGAGGCTGCCGGGTGGATCCCGGTGTAGCTCACAAATTTTGGAGCGAGATATGGTCCAGCGGTGGAGCCCATGACGAGCAGGCATACTGGATCGATGAGGCCCAGTCTCAGATCCCGGATGTTCGGATGGCCGAGATGCAGATATCTGAGGCGGACATAGGTGAAGCTTTGAAGGGTTCAAACAACTGGTCTGCACCTGGACCAGACAAACTGCACAACTACTGGTGGAAACATCTGACCAGTTCACACAGGACTCTCGCCAGACTTCTTCAGAGGTCCTTGGAGGATCCAACAACAGTCCCTGATTTCTTCACAGTGGGAGTAACTCATCTTTTACCTAAAGACGGAAATCCCCAGGACCCCAAAAACTATCGGCCTATTACCTGCCTATCAACAGTCTATAAGATCCTCACGGCAGTGCTCACCAGGAACATAAGCCAACATTTGAGAAACAACAACCTCATAGCCCGTGAGCAGAATGGCGGGAGAATACGTACCAAAGGGTGTAAAGAACTGTTGGTTATTGATTATATACTTACCAAACAAGCCCGGCGGAAATTGAGGAATATCTCTGTGGCCTGGGTTGATTACCAAAAGGCCTTCGACTCGGTCCCTCATTCATGGCTGATAAAAGTATTAGAGATGCACGGAGTTAATGATAAGGTCACAAAGCTATTGGCATACCTTATGAAATCCTGGAGGACGTCACTGTTGCTGGGGACGGGGGACCGTATGGTAGAATCGGACAGAATCAGGATCGGGCGGGGGATTTTTCAGGGAGATACTTTGAGTCCGATCTGGTTCTGCATGGCGCTGAACCCTATCAGCATGATACTGAACAACACAGCCTATGGATACGTCATCGATAAACAAAGGAGAACTCGGATTAACCATCAGTTATATATGGACGATCTGAAGCTTTACGCTGCTAACGCCGACCAGCTAAAGAGACTCCTAGAGATCGTGTCAGTTTTCAGCGGCTCCATAGGCATGAAGATGGGCATAGATAAATGCGCTATTCTTGAGGTGAAGAGAGGAAAGATTCAGGAGAGCTGCAAGGGAACAACTTTGATGAACCAAATAACGGTTCCCCCCCTAAACACAGATGACACCTACAAGTACCTGGGAATAAGACAGGCATTGGAAATCAAGACCTCGGAGATGAAGGAATTATTCAAACAAAGACTATACAAAAGAGTCAACCTTCTCCTAAAATCCAAACTCAACTCCAGGTCCCTATTTACGGCCATTAACATCTGGGCAATCCCGAGCATAACGTACTCCTTCGGCGTCCTGACTTGGTCTCTGACTGAGCTGCGAGAAATAGACAGAGCAATGAGATCTATGCTCACAAAATACGGAATGCACCATCCCCATGCGTCAAAAATCCGGCTTTACCTCCCACGACATCAGGGAGGCAGAGGCCTCATGAACCTAGAAAATGTTCACGAAGGCAATCTGATCTCACTGAGGAATTACTTCCTCAAAGAAAACTCACCTCTGTTCCTGTCCATTCGTGAGGCTGATGATAAGATCACTGCACTGAACCTGTCCGCGCCGGAACACCATGACACCAGACGGTCGCGGGAAGACATGATAGGAGAATGGAATGCGAAGGCCCTCCACGGAAGATATCCCAGTCACCTGAAAAATAATAATCATGTCAATGAGGTAGAATCACTCACCTACTTACGTGCGGGATACCTTTTTCCCGAGACAGAAGGGCGACTCATCGCCATTCAGGATCAGGTTGTGGCAACAAGAGCGTACATGAAAAACATTGCTCGGATTGACATTCCTACAGATCGATGTCGCAGGTGTGCCCAAGCACTAGAATCCATCCAGCATATTACTTCGGCATGCCCAGTTCTCGCCCCAAGGGATTATCTTGAAAGGCACAACTCTATGGCAAGAATATACCATCAAAAGATTGCACTGAGACTTGGCCTGTTGCAGAATGAAACTCCATCGTACTGGTATCAGCCGAAGTCGCTGCTACAAAGCGAGGAATATAAATTATACTGGGATACCACCTTCGTAACGGACAGAGGTGTTGCCCACAACCGGCCGGATGTCGCTATCTTCGATTTGAAGAGGAAGACCTGTATGCTGCTGGATTTCACCATCCCGGCAGATGACAACATTTCCAGAGCCTACTCTGAAAAGGTCAGTAAGTACTCTGATCTGGCGTTTCAGCTCCGGGAGCTATACGAGCTCCGGACAATAAGTGTACTCCCGATGATTATATCGGTGAACGGTTTGGTTGAGAAGCACCTACCTGAAAACACCAAAAAACTGTGCTTGGACAACGACACAATTTCTTCCTCTCAGAAGCAGGTTATCCTGGGCACTGTCAGAACCGTCAGAAAGTTTCTGCAGGGTCCGTAGCTGCAACACTTGCCTTGGCTGACAGCCCGGCAAGGGTTTCATCCCGTTTTTGAAAACGGTGGTAAAAAAAAAAAAAAAAAAAAAAAAAAAAAAAATATATGTATATATATTAATTAAATAAATTTTAAAATTCAATTTAAATTATTAATTATCTTCTTAATGTAAATAAGATGCTTATTCAAGCTCTAAACTGACATTCTAGAATCACTTTCCAGTAAATCTACTATGTTACGACTTATTCCATATTAGATGAAAGCGACGGGCAATATGTGCATATTTTAGTACTAAATCATTAAAAATGAAAATATTCAATTACAATCAAATCCAATTTCATAAAACTTTTAAAATATATAAATCCATAAATATAATTTAATGTAACCCATTTCTACTTTAATATAAACTTCACCTTGATCTGATTTAAATTTATAAAAAATATCTAAATATTAATTTCTACAAAAATATTTAACAACGACGATATAAAAGTTTCTAATTAAAGTTATTTTAATCGTGGATTATCGTTTATAGAACAGGTTCCTCTGAAAAGTAAAAATACCGCCAAATCATTTAGCTTTAAAGAACTTAACTATTAATCACTTAACTTTATAATTTACTTAATTAATAATAGGGTATCTAATCCTAGTTTATTATAATAATTTCTTAACCTCATAAAAACATAATTAAAAATATTAATAAATTAAAATTTCACCTTAAAACTTAAAATTTCTTTTTTAATTTTTAATTCTATTAATTAAAGCTAATAAATATATATTATATTTTTTGTATAACCGCTGCTGCTGGCACAAAAATTGCAAATACTAAATCTTATCACTAATTCTTAATTTTTTTAATAATTAAAAATATACACTACTAATTTATTAAATTTAAAACAATATTCATATAAATCTTGAATGAATATATATATCTAATACCATAATCAAATATCTAATTAACTAAAACCCAAAAAAGACTACATTTAGTTGAAATTTATTTTAAACAAAAAAAAATTAACTTAATTTAGAAATGATAATAATTAAATCAAATTTAAAAAATTAAATAATTAAAACTATAATTTTAAAATCTTTATGTTAACAAATCTTTGTAACTTCCTCCCGTCAAAAACGTCCCCTTAGATAATAACCAAACCTTAAACTTTTTAACTCTAAATTAAAAAATTTTCCAACAAGGATTTACAAGTTATACCCTCGAATTTAGTGCTACCCTACTCACTAAATCCAATACTAAACAATTTAAATTGTAACAATTCTTATTGCTGACTGTTATAGCTTTATTCAAATTTAATTTTAATAAAATAAATTTTATAATAAACTGAAGCCTACCAAATATCAAAAATATTTTAAATTATCGGATTTAAAAAATTCTTGATAAATACAATAATTTAAAAAAAATAAATTATAATTTTAAAAACTTTATGTTAACAAATCTTTGTAACTTCCTCCCGTCAAAAATGTCTCCTTAGATAATAACCAAACCTCAAACTTTTTAACTCTAAATTAAAAAATTTTCCCCCAAGGATTTACAAGTTATACCCTTAAATTTAGTGCTACCCTACTCACTAAATCCAATACTAAACAATTTAAATTGTAACAATTCTTATTACTGACTGTTATAGCTTTATCCAAATTTAATTTTAATAAAATTAATTTTGTAATAAACTGAAGCCTACCAAATATCAAAAATATTTTAAATTATCGGATTTAAAAAATTCTTGATAAATACAATAATTTTAAAAAAATAAATTATAATTTTGAAAACTTTATGTTAACAAATCTTTGTAACTTCCTCCCGTCAAAAACGTCCCCTTAGATAATAACCAAACCTTAAACTTTTTAACTCTAAATTAAAAAATTTTCCCCCAAGGATTTACAAGTTATACCCTGAAATTTAGTGCTACCCTACTCACTAAATCCAATACTAAACAATTTAAATTGTAACAATTCTTATTACTGACTGTTATAGCTTTATCCAAATTTAATTTTAATAAAATTAATTTTGTAATAAACTGAAGCCTACCAAATATCAAAAATATTTTAAATTATCGGATTTAAAAAATTCTTGATAAATACAATAATTTTAAAAAAATAAATTATAATTTTGAAAACTTTATGTTAACAAATCTTTGTAACTTCCTCCCGTCAAAAACGTCCCCTTAGATAATAACCAAACCTTAAACTTTTTAACTCTAAATTAAAAAATTTTCCCCCAAGGATTTACAAGTTATACCCTGAAATTTAGTGCTACCCTACTCACTAAATCCAATACTAAACAATTTGAATTGTAACAATTCTTATTGCTGACTGTTATAGCTTTATTCAAATTTAATTTTAATAAAATTAATTTTGTAATAAACTGAAGCCTACCAAATATCAAAAATATTTTAAATTATCGGATTTAAAAAATTCTTGATAAATACAATAATTTTAAAAATAATAAATTATAATTTTATTATTAAATAAAATAATCAAATATTAAATTTTTTAAAATTCGAAATGAATTTAATTTTAAATTTATTAATTTTGTTCCCCCCAAAACTAAACATTTACAATTTTTATCAAAATATTTAAATGAATCTATTCTAAAAATTTTCAAAATTATATAAAAATCAAATTTATGAAAAATGAAAAAAAAAATTCCTTTCCTAATCATCAAAATTTTCAAAAATCCATAAATTTTGAAAAATTTTTAACAATTTTTCACAAAATTTTTACACGGAATAACTTTATTATACTAACAAATAATTTTTTCGAAAGAAATTGTTAGATAATTTCCATATCACAATCTTTTAAAATTATTTAAATTAAAATTTCTAACAAAAAAATATAGATTTTTTTTTTATGAGCGATTTCCTCTTAAGCATTTATATAAAATTTTCAAAAATTACTCGAATTTTATGAAAATCCTAAATTTTTATACATAATTTTTTTAACTATGTACTAATTAAACTTAAAATAATTATAATTTTAATCAAAATATTGACATAATAACTTTATTATACTAACAAATCATTTTTTTACCCTTCAAGATCACTTTTTATCCAATAAATTAAAAATTATTCGAGACAACTAAAAAATAGACAAATTTAACCAAATATTAAAAAATTACATTTTTTTGTTAGATATTTTAATTTAATTTTTTTATGAAATCTTTATTAATTTTATTTTTCTAAATCTATTTTTCACGTAATTTTTAATAGATTTAGTTAAAATAAGAATAACTTCATTTTCATGATAAATACCATAATACTTCAGAAATAATATTTCTTAATGATAATTTAATTCATTAATACTTAGGTTTTTTTTTTTTTTTTCATTAATTTTGAATTTTTCATTAAAAATTAACTTTATTAATAACTAATAATTTTTAATATATTATTAATAATTATAGATTAATTATAATTTAATTCTTATATAAGTAAAATATTAATATTTTAATGTTAAATTAATTATTAATAATTTATACTCTTTATATATATATTATAAATATTATTATTATATAAAATATTTATTAATATAGAAATTCTCGAAATTCACCGTCGTTTTTATATACTGATTTACTTTATATATTCTTTCTCTTTTTTTCGGGAGTACTATTATATATCCCTCAAGATACCAATATTAAATCGGTTTTTATATATTTAAAGATGTTTATTTTAACTATTTAATTAAAATTAGCACCTAGAATATTACTAACCCTATTAAAAGACAAAATTTAAATTAATACTGCTAATAAAGTATCGATTTTAGGCCATTTTTTTTGCCCAAATTTTGACCCAAAAAATGCAAAGAATTGCAAAATTTTGCATTTTTTTCGTTTTTTTTTTAAATTTTTCAAAAAATTTGGTCTTTAAAATTGACATTATTGTCTAAAAAACAATTATAACACTTGGAAATAAAAACCAATGTATGAGGAAATTCCTATTAGGGCGCCTGAAGAAAGGATCATTTTGATGAGATGAAACATGTGCAACCCACCCCTAGTTCCAACCCCGAAATTTTTGAAAAAAATGCCAAATTTCGTGAAATTTGATGAAATTTGGAAAAAATCTTCGGATTTCAAAATTTTACAGAGATCGATTATTTTTTATGTGAAAAAAGGATTTATCATAAAATTTCTTTTTCCAAACTATTTTGTTAGAAAAATCAACTTTTAGAAAAAATTCTTCTTCTAGTCTAACAGAAAATTTATTTTATAGAAAATTTAAACCTTTTCTGTGAAAATGAAATTGAAAGAATAATTTTTAATTACAAAATTTTTTGATTTTTAAATATAAATCCATTTATTCAAATTTTCATAAATTGAATTCTATTGATCCCCCCCAATAGAATTCTAATACAAATTTATAAATAAGGTAATATTTAAAAATTTTTAAAATTTAAAAGTCAATTTCTTAGTTAATCAAAATCAAAAACTAATAATTTTGAAAACTTAAACGTTGATTGTTGGACTTAGCCTCAGGATTGGTTTAGAATGTTGAAATTGATCCTGAAGTAGAACGACCAAAATCAATTCAAATTTATCGCGTTTGGTGTTGATTGTTGGACTTAGCCTCAGGATTGGTTTAGAATGTTGAAATTGATCCTGAAGTAGGACCACCAAAATCAATTCAAATTGATCGGGTTTGGTATTGATTGTTGGACTTAGCCTCAAGATTGGTTTAGAATGTTGAAATTGATCCTGAAGTAGGACGACCAAAATCAATTCAAATTTATCGGGTTTGGTGTTGATTGTTGGACTTAGCCTCAGGATTGGTTTAGAATGTTGAAATTGATCCTGAAGTAGGACGACCAAAATCAATTCAAATTTATCGGGTTTGGTGTTGATTGTTGGACTTAGCCTCAGGATTGGTTTAGAATGTTGAAATTGATCCTGAAGTAGGACGACCAAAATCAATTCAAATTTATCGGGTTTGGTGTTGATTGTTGGACTTAGCCTCAGGATTGGTTTAGAATGTTGAAATTGATCCTGAAGTAGGACCACCAAAATCAATTCAAATTGATCGGGTTTGGTATTGATTGTTGGACTTAGCCTCAAGATTGGTTTAGAATGTTGAAATTGATCCTGAAGTAGGACGACCAAAATCAATTCAAATTTATCGGGTTTGGTGTTGATTGTTGGACTTAGCCTCAGGATTGGTTTAGAATGTTGAAATTGATCCTGAAGTAGGACCACCAAAATCAATTCAAATTTATCGGATTAGGTATTGATTATTGGACTAAGCCTCAAGATTGGTTTAGAATGTTGAAATTGATCCTGAAAGTAGGACGACCAAAATCAATTCAAATTTATCGGGTTTGGTATTGATTGTTGGACTTAGCCTCAGGATTGGTTTAGAATGTTGAAATTGATCCTGAAGTAGGACGACCAAAATCAATTCAAATTTATCGGGTTTGGTGTTGATTGTTGGACTTAGCCTCAGGATTGGTTTAGAATATTGAAATTGATCCTGAAGTAGGACGACCAAAATCAATTCAAATTTATTGAATATATTTATATAAATAATCCTATTTTATAGGATTTTTTACTTTGTGAATTAATTTTTGTACACTTAAATTAATGAAAATTTAATAGTTCTTATTAAAATTTAAAATATTAAATTTAAAATTTAACTTAATAAGTTAAATTTTTAATTGTTAATTTTTTTTTGTAATTATATTCAATAAAATTAAATTATTTCATAAAGTTTCAAAAACTCTTGTACATCTTATACTAGAATATAAAGATAAGCTAAAGAAGCTGATGGGTTCATACCCCATTTATGAAGGTATACCCCTTTTCATTATAATTAAAACTATAAAATTAATATTGTTAATTTTAATTATAAGAGGAACTCTTATTTCTATTTCTGCTTATTCATGAATTAATATCTGGATTGGTTTAGAATTAAACCTCTTAGCTTTTATTCCTATTATAAATTTAGATAATTTTAAGTTTTCTTCTGAATCCTCCTTGAAATATTTTTTAGTCCAAGTTCCTGCATCAATTCTAGTTTTATTTTCTTTTTTAAATTCATCTATTTTAATCAATTCTATCGAGCAATTAATACCTACTTCTATATTTTTGTTTAACAGAGCTATCCTTATAAAAATAGGAGCAGCCCCTTTCCACTTTTGATATCCAGAAGTCCTAGAAGGACTAAGATGAACTAATGCATTATTATTAATAACTTGACAAAAAATTGCTCCAATAATTTTAATTATATATAATTTTAAATTAAACCTATTCTTTATTTTGATTATTTTGATGTGTATAACCTTAGGGAGTGTAAAAACATGAAACCAAACCAGATTAAAAAAAATTCTTGCCTTATCTTCCATCAACCATATTGGTTGAATATTAAGAATAATGATATTAAATCAATCCTTATGAATATTATACTTTTTAATTTATACTTTTATTTCTTTAAATATAATCCTAATTTTTAATAAATATAAAATCTTTAACATTAAAGATCTTATAAATAATATGAATTACAATAAAACTTTAAAATTCTATTTTTTTTTAAATTTCTTTTCTCTAGGAGGAATCCCCCCTTTTTTAGGATTTTTTCCTAAGTGACTAATTCTAAAAACTTTAATTGAAAATCACTTTTATTTTCTATCTTTTATGATAATTTTTATTACTTTGATTTGTATATATATTTATATACGCTTAATACTTCAATCTTTAATAATAAAATTAAATGAAAATAAAAAATTTAATTATATTAACTCTTACTATGTAATTTTTTCAAATTGAGTGAAAATTTACGGATTAATCATTTTTACTGTAATTTTTAGAATTTATTAAGGATTTAAGTTAAATAAACTAGTAACCTTCAAAGTTAAAAATAGAATTATTCTAAGCCTTAGAATAATATTCACCTATAAATTTGCAATTTATAATCATAATTGAATATAAGGCTTAATAAAGGAGAAAACTCATAATTAAATTTACAATTTAACGCTTTAATTCAGCCACTTTATCGAATAAATGATTATTTTCTACTAATCATAAAGATATTGGAACATTATACTTTTTATTTGGAATATGGGCAGGAATAGTAGGATCATCGTTAAGTATTTTAATTCGGTTAGAATTAGGGACTAGAGGAAGATTAATTGGAAACGACCAAATTTATAACATAATTGTTACAGCTCATGCTTTCATTATAATTTTCTTTATAGTAATACCTATTATAATTGGAGGTTTTGGAAATTGATTAGTTCCTTTAATAATTGGAGCCCCTGATATAGCATTTCCACGATTAAATAATATAAGATTTTGACTTTTACCCCCTGCTTTAACTCTTTTAATTTTAAGAACAGTCGTAGAAATAGGAGCAGGAACAGGATGAACTGTTTACCCTCCTCTTTCTTCTAATTTAACACATAATGGGCCTTCAGTAGATTTAGTGATTTTTAGTTTACATTTAGCAGGAATTTTCTCAATTTTAGGTGCAGTAAATTTCATTTCAACTATTATAAATATACGTCCATTTGGTATAATACTTGATAAAACTCCTTTATTTGTATGATCTGTTCTTATTACAGCAATTCTTTTATTATTATCACTACCAGTTCTTGCAGGAGCAATTACTATACTATTAACTGACCGAAACTTAAATTCTTCTTTTTTTGATCCAACCGTTGGGGAGACCCAATTTTATACCAACATTTATTTTGATTTTTTGGTCATCCTGAAGTTTATATTTTAATTCTCCCAGGGTTTGGTATAATTTCCCATATTATTACACAAGAAAGAGGAAAAAAAATTGCCTTTGGTTCTTTAGGAATAATTTATGCTATATTAGCTATTGGACTTCTAGGATTTGTAGTATGAGCTCATCACATATTTACAGTGGGAATAGATGTTGATACTCGAGCTTATTTTACTTCAGCTACAATAATTATTGCAGTACCCACTGGAATTAAAATTTTTTCTTGATTAGCAACTTTACATGGAATACAATTTTACTATACACCTTCAATTTTATGAACCCCGGGATTTTTATTTTTATTTACAATTGGTGGATTAACAGGAGTAATTTTCGCTAACTCTTCCATAGATATTATTTTACATGACACCTATTATGTTGTAGCTCATTTTCATTACGTTTTATCTATAGGAGCTGTATTTGCCATTATAGCAGGATTTATCCATTGATTCCCTTTAATTACAGGATTCAATCTTAACAATAAATTATTACAAATCCAATTTTTAATTATATTTATTGGGGTAAACTTAACATTTTTTCCTCAACACTTCTTAGGACTAAGAGGGATACCTCGACGATACTCAGATTATCCTGATGCTTATTACAAATGAAATAAAATTTCTTCTATTGGATCTATAATTTCCTCTCTCAGAATAATCTTTATAATCTTAATTATTTGAGAAAGATTTTATTCAATACGTTTAAGAAAGTTCAATTCTAATGTACCCTCTTTAATTGAATGACTTCAACTTTCTCCTCCTAATGAACATTCTTATTCAGAAGTACCAATCTTAGCTCAAAAATTCTAATATGGCACATTAGTGCATTGGATTTAAACCCCAATTATAAAGATTTACCTTTTTTTAGAAATAGCGACTTGAAAATCATATATATTTTTAGACAGAGCTTCGTATTTACTTGAACAATTAAGATTTTTTCATGATCACGCCCTTTTGATCTTAATAATAATCACTTGTATTGTAACATATACCATAATGAGACTAACATTAAATAATTATAACCATCGTTTTATATTAGAAGGACACAATATTGAAACAATTTGAACTATTATACCAGCATTAACTTTAATTTTTATTGCTCTTCCTTCTTTAAAATTTATTTACTTAATTGATGAAATCCGTAACCCTTTAGTTACTATTAAAACTATTGGTCATCAATGATATTGAACCTATGAATATACAGATTTTAAAAATCTTGAATTTGATTCATATTTAATTAATAATAATCAACTTTTTAATTTTCGATTACTAGAAGTTGATAATCGAACTATTTCACCATATCTTTCTCATATTCGAATTCTAACTTCATCTTCTGACGTAATTCATTCTTGAACAGTTCCTTCAACAGGAGTAAAAGTTGATGCCTCCCCAGGGCGATTAAATCAACTTAGATTTAATTTAAATCGAACTGGAATTTTTTTTGGCCAATGTTCAGAAATTTGTGGAGCAAACCATAGATTTATACCTATTTCTATTGAAAGAATTTCTCCCCAAAATTTCATTAAATGGGTAGAAAATTTTTCATTAGATGACTGAAAGATAAGTATTGGTCTCTTAAACCACTTTATAGTAATTAACGACTACTTCTAATGAAAAATTTAGTTAACCTATAACATTAGTTTGTCAAACTAAAATCATTCTTAGAATAATTTTTAATTCCTCAAACTATACCTATAGATTGGTTTTCCTTGTATATTTTTATAACACTTTTATTTATTATTTTAAACATTAAAATATTTTATTCTCATAGAAAATCTCCTTTAAAAAATTTTAAATTATTAAATAAAAAATTTTCTTGAAAATGATAATAAATCTTTTTTCTTCTTTTGATCCTTCATCTTATTTTATATTACCTTTAAATTGACTAAGAATAATTATTAGTTTTTTATTTATTCCTTCTATATTCTGACTAATCCCTAATCGATTTAACTTTTTAATTCAAAATATATTAATTACTCTACATAAAGAATTCAAAATCATTACAAAAAAAAATAATACTTTAATATTTATTGTATTGTTTTACTTCATTATAATTAATAACTTAATAAGGTTATTTCCTTACATTTTTACAGCCTCAAGTCATATAATTTTTACTCTATCCCTAGCTTTACCTTTAT
The DNA here is from genome assembly GCF_914767665.1 of Harmonia axyridis. Lineage (NCBI taxonomy): Eukaryota > Metazoa > Arthropoda > Insecta > Coleoptera > Coccinellidae > Harmonia > Harmonia axyridis. The sequence goes on along the minus strand of NC_059508.1, from coordinate 21,736,204 downwards.
GGTTAAGATTTATATTAAATAGTTGAATTAGCCACACTTATCACTCATTTGCTCATCTAATGCCCCAAGGAACTCCTACTATTTTAATACCTTTTATAGTATGTATTGAAACAATTAGAAATATTATTCGTCCTGGAACTCTCGCTATTCGTTTATCAGCTAATATAATTGCAGGACACCTTTTATTAACTCTTTTAGGAAACACTGGTCCTATAGTAAATTTGCTTATTTCATTAATTATTATAATTCAATTTATACTAATTTTATTGGAATCAGCAGTAGCTTTAATTCAATCTTATGTTTTTGCTATCCTTAGAACTCTTTATTCTAGAGAAAATAATTATGATAAAAAATCACCCATTTCATTTAGTAGATTATAGTCCTTGACCAATTTTAGGAGCTTTTAGAGCTATAACTGCAGTAATAGGAATAATTAAATGATTCCATCTTTTTAACTCAAATTTATTTATTTTAAGAAATTTAATTCTTTTACTAATTATATTTCAATGATGACGAGATGTAATTCGAGAAAGAACCTTTCAAGGAAACCACACTCTTTTAGTATCTTTTGGTTTACGATGAGGAATAATTTTATTTATTACCTCAGAGATTTTTTTCTTTGTTAGTTTTTTTTGAAGATTTTATCATATAAGATTATCTCCTTCTATCGAATTAGGAATAACTTGACCTCCAAAAGGAATTAATACCTTTAATCCTAATGAAATCTCATTATTAAACACTATTATTCTATTAAGATCAGGCCTAAGTGTAACTTGAGCCCACCATAGATTAATAGAAAATAATTTTAATCAAACATTTCAAAGATTAATTATTACTGTTTTACTAGGAATATATTTTTCTTTACTACAAGGAATTGAATATTTAGAAGCCCCATTTTCTATAGCCGATTCAGTTTATGGAAGAACATTCTTTATAGCTACAGGATTCCATGGTTTACATGTAATTATTGGTTCTATTTTTCTTTTAGTATGTTTAACTCGATTAAACTTTAATCATTTTAGAAACAATCACCATTTTGGATTCGAAGCAGCAGCATGATATTGACATTTTGTAGACGTAGTATGACTATTCCTATATATATCTATTTATTGATGAGGTAGATATCTATATAGTATAAATATTACATTTGATTTCCAATCAAAAAATCTTTTAAAAGTATAGATAATATTCTTAATTTCATCTTTAATTTTAATAATTTTTAGAATTATAATAATTTTAATAATTATTGCAAATTATATTTCAATAAAAACATTTAAAGATCGAGAAAAAAGTTCTCCCTTTGAATGCGGATTTGACCCTAAAAATTCTCCTATAAAAATTTAAGCTTCTAACTTAATATATAGCAATTTGTTAATATTTCTATTTATATAGTTTATCTAAAACATTATATTTTCATTATAAAAAAAGATTAATTCTTATAAATACTCAAAAAATATTTTAATTTACCTCAATATCTTCAATATTGCGCTCTATTAAGCTATTTAAGTAGAATATATAAATCAATAACAAAATAATCCAAATTAAAAATATTATTATATAAATCTTTAAACTATTTTTAAAAATATACTGAAATAAAACAGAAATTTTTTAAAAAAATTTAAATGAACCCTGGCTTCCTGAGAACTCTGATCAACCTTGATCTAAAAATTTATAATTTAGTATTCCAAAATTAATAAAAAAATAATTTATTCCAAAAGTTGAAATATAAGGCAAATTCCATATTAATACTAAAAAAATTAAAATTTTTATTAAATTAGAAAAAATTGAATTATAATTTAATTTTAATAAAGAAATCTCAAAACCTATAATTACCCCAATTATTACTATAATTAAAATTAAAATTTTCATAAAAAAAGGTAATACAACTAAATTAATATCCTTAAATATAAATCATATAAGAACCGTTCCTGAAAATAATACAATAATAAATATAAATCCTATTCTATAAACTATTTCATCTCTTAATTCTTCAGTTCTATTTATTCTAAACCCACAATAATCTGTAAATATTAAATAATTCAATAAACGCACTGTATAAGAAACTGTTAATGTTAAAGAAATTAATATAATTAAATAAATTAAAATATTTAATCTTGACATAGAATAAACCTCTATAATTAAATCTTTTGAGTAAAATCCGAAAAAAAAAAGAATCCCACATAATGATAAATTTCTTACATTAAAATATATTACAGTTATAGGAGTTTTATAAACTAAACCCCCTATAAAACGAATATCTTGACATTCTCCCATTAAATGAATAAAATTACCTGCACATATAAATAATAAAGCTTTAAATAAAGCGTCTCCAGACCTCTCAGAATTACCTGTGTTATTGTGAAAGTGTTTCAAGTGTTCGTTTCATGCCCTCGGGCGATTCGCCACATTCCGTAGTCGAAACAGGGCGTAAAACCCCTCCGGCGTTGGCCGCATTCCGAATTGAATGCGCCGAGTCGCATTTGACAATGAACTGCCCTAAACCCATAACAACCTTGGCAAAGTGCATTAATTGCCATGGAAGTCACCCGGCCACAGGGACGAAAGCTTGACACACGTGTCAAAAGAAACCACTTTAGTATAAGGGACTGTTTTTATTCCCTTTTTTTTTTGTTTAATGAACAATTATCTAAGTAGGCCATTTCACATTGTTGATTTTCTTGGACTCGGATGTCACGCAGGTAGCTATGATCTCCCACGTGGTAAGGTCAATTGCTGCTGTAACCACAAATGGACGGCTGACTTCTGTTGTTGATTTCATTTGTTTGTTATTTCCTTCAATGTTTCTCATTCTAACTCTTTTATCGTATTGCACAGGGACGAAAGCTTGAAACACGTGTCTATGGAAACCACAATGGTATGAGGGACTGTTCTTATTCCCATTTTTCTGTTTGATGAACAATTATCCAACTAAGCCATTCCACATTGTTGATTTTCTTGGACTCGGATGTCACGCAGCTAGCTATAATCTCTCACGTGGTAAGATCAATTGCTGCTGTAAACACAAATGGACTGCTGACTTCTGTGTTGATTTCATTTGTTTGTTATTTCCTTCAATGTTTCTCATTCTCACACTTTTCATCGTATTGCACAGGAACGAGAGCTTGACACACGTGTCTAAGGAAACCACATTGGTATAAGGGACTGTTCTTATTCCCTTCTTTCTGTTTGATGAACAATTATCCAACTAAGCCATTCCACATTGTTGATTTTCTTGGACTCGGATGTCACGCAGCTAGCTATAATCTCTCACGTGGTAAGATCAATTGCTGCTGTAAACACAAATGGACTGCTGACTTCTGTGTTGATTTCATTTGTTTGTTATTTCTTTCAATGTTTCTCATTCTAACACTTTTCATCGTATTCCACAGGGACGAAAGCTTGACACACGTGTCAAAGAATACCACATTAGTATGAGGGACTGTTCTTATTCCTTTTTTTTTTGTTTAATGATCAATTATCCAAGTAAGCCATTTCACATTGTTGATTTTCTTGGACTCGGATGTCACGCAGGTAGCTATGATCTCCCACGTGGTAAGGTCAATTGCTGCTGTAACCACAAATGGACGGCTGACTTCTGTTGTTGATTTCATTTGTTTGTTATTTCCTTCAATGTTTCTCATTCTAACTCTTTTATCGTATTGCACAGGGACGAAAGCTTGACACACGTGTCTATGGAAACCACATTGGTATGAGGGACTGTTCTTATTCCCATTTTTCTGTTTGATGAACAATTATCCAAGTGAGACAATCCACATTGTTGTTTTTCTTGAACTCGGATGTCACGCAGGTAGCTATCATCTCCCACGTATTAACGTCAATTGCTGCTGTAACCACAAATGCACGACTGACTTCTGTTGTTGATTACATTTGTTTGTTATTTCTTTCAATGTTTCTCATTCTTACTCTTTTCATCGTATTGCACAGGGACGAAAGCTTGACACACGTGTCTATGGAAACCACATTGGTATGAGGGACTGTTCTTATTCCCATTTTTCTGTTTGATGAACAATTATCCAAGTAAGCCATTTCACATTGTTGTTTTTCTTGGACTCGGATGTCACGCAGGTAGCTTTAATCTCCCATGTGGTAAGGTCAATTGCTGCTGCAACCACAAATGGACGGCTGACTTCTGTTGTTGATTTCCTTCAATGTTTCTCATTCTTACTCTTTCCATCGTATTGCACAGGGACGAAAGCTTGACACACGTGTCTAAGGAAACCACATTGCTATGAGGGACTGTTCTTATTCCCATTTTTCTGTTTGATGAACAATTATCCAAGTGAGACAATCCACATTGTTGTTTTTCTTGAACTCGGATGTCACGCAGGTAGCTATCATCTCCCACGTGTTAAGGCCAATTGCTGCTGTAACCACAAATGCACGACTGACTTCTGTTGTTGATTACATTTGTTTGTTAATTTCTTCAATGTTTCTCATTCTAACACTTTTCATCGTATTGCTGAGGGATGAAAGCTTAACACACGTGTCTAAGGAAACCACTCTGGAATAAGGGACTGTTCTAATTCCCTTCTTTTTGTCACGCAGGAAGCTATAATCTCCCACGTGGTAAGGTCAATTGCTGATGTAACCTCAAATGAACGGCTGACTTCTGTTGTTGATTTCATTTGTTTGATTTTCCATCAATGTTTCTTATTCTAACATTTTTTATCGTATTGCAGATGGACGGAAGGTTGACACACGTGTCTCAGGAAACCACTTCGGTATAAGGGACTGTTCTTTTCCCTTTTTTTGTGTTTAATGAACAATTAGCCAAATAAGCCATTCTACATTGTTGTTTTTCTTGGACACGGAAGTCACGCAGGAAGCTATGATCTCCCACGTGGTAAGGTCGATTGCTGCGGTAACCACAAATGGTCGGTTGACTACTGTTGTTGATTTCATTTGTTTGTAATTTCCTTCAATGTTTCTGATTCCAACACTTTTTATCATATTGCAGAGGGACGAAATCCCAACACACGTGTCTGAAGAATCTTCTTCGCTTTGGGAGCCTGTCCTTATTCTCTTTTTCTTTGTTCAATGAACAATTATTCAAGTAAGCCATTCCACATTGTTGATTTTCTTGGACTCGGATGTCACGCAGGTAGCAATAACTTCCCACGTGTTAAGGTCAATTGCTGCTGTAACCACGAATGGACGGCTGACTTCTGTTGTTGATTTCATTCGTTTGTTATTTCGTTCGATGTTTCTTATTCTAACACTTTTAAACGTATTGCAGAGGGACGAAAGCTTGACACAAGTGTCTAAGAAAACCACTTTTGTATGAAGGACTGTTCTTATGCCCTTTTTCATTGTTTAATGAACAATTATTCAAGTAAGCCATTCTACATTGTTGAATTTCTTGGACTCGGATATCACGCAGGTAGCTATAATCTCCCACATGGTAAGGTCAATTGGTGCTGTAACCACAAATGGACGGCTGACTTCTGTTGTTGATTTATTGTTTGTTATTTCCTCCAATGTTTCTCATTCTAACTCTTTCCATCGTATTGCACAGGGACGAAAGCTTGACACACGTGTCTTAGGAAACCACATTGGTATGAGGGACTGTTCTTATTCCCTTTTTTCTGTTTGATGAACAATTATCCAAGTAAGCCATTTCACATTGTTGTTTTTCTTGGACTCGGATGTCACGCAGGTAGCTATAATCTCCCATGTGGTAAGGTCAATTGCTGCTGCAACCACAAATGGACGGCTGACTTCTGTTGTTGATTTCCTTCAATGTTTCTCATTCTTACTCTTTCCATCGTATTGCACAGGGACGAAAGCTTGACACACGTGTCTAAGGAAACCACATTGCTATGAGGGACTGTTCTTATTTCCTTTGTTCTGTTTGATGAACAATTATCCAAATAAGCCATATCACATTGTTGTTTTTCTTGGACTCGGATGTCACGCAGGTAGCCATAATCTCCCACGAGGTAAGGTCAATTGCTGCTGTAACAACAAATGCACGACTGACTTCTGTTGTTGATTTCATTTGTTTGTTATTTCTTTCAATGTTTCTCATTCTAACACTTTTCATCGTATTACACAGGGACGAAAGCTTGACACACGTGTCAAAGGAAACCACTATGGTATAAGGGACTGTTCTTATTCCTTTTTTTCTGTTTGATGAACAATTATCCAGGTAAGCCATTTCACATTGTTATTTTTCTTAGACTCGGATGTCACGCAGGTAGCTATAATCTCCCACGTGGTAAGGTCAATTGGTATAAGGGACTGTTCTTATTCCCTTCTTTCTGTATAATGAACAATTATCCAAGTAGGCCATTCCACATTGTTGATTTTCTTGAATTCGGATGTCACGCAGGTAGCTATAATCTACCACGTGGTAAGGTCAATTGCTGCTGTAACCACAAATGGACGGCTCACTTCTGTTGTTGACTTCATTTGTTTGTTATTTCCTTCAATGTTTCTCATTCTAACTCTTTTCACCGTATTGCACAGGGACGAAAGCTTGACTTACGTGTCTAAGGACACCACATTGGTATGAGGGACTGTTCCTATTCTCTTTTTTCTTTTTGATGAACAATTATCCAAGTAAGCCATTCCACATTGTTGATTTTCTTGGACTCGGATGTCACGCAGGTAGCTATAATCTCCCAAGTGGTAAGGTCAATTGCTGCTGTAACCACAAATGGACGGCTGACTTCTGTTGTTGATTTCATTCGTTTGTTATTTCCTTCAATGTTTCTCATTCTAACTCTTTCCATCGTATTGCACAGGGACGAAAGCTTGACACACTTGTCTAAGGAAACCACATTAGTATGAGGGACTGTTCTTACTCCCTTCTTTTTGTTTAATGAACAATTATCCAAGTAGGCCATTCCACATTGTTGATTTTCTTGAACTCGGATGTCACGCAGGTAGCTATAATCTCCCACGTGGTAAGGTCAATTGCTGCTGTAACCACAAATGGACGGCTGACTTCTGTTGTTGATTTCATTTGTTTGTTATTTCCTTCAATGTTTCTCATTCTAACTCTTTTCACCGTATTGCACAGGGACGAAAGCTTGACACACGTGTCTAAGGAATCCACATTGGTATAAGGGACTGTTCTTTTTCCCTTCTTTCTGTATAATGAACAATTATCCAAGTAGGCCATTCCAAATTGTTGATTTTCTTGAACTCGGATGTCACGCAGGTAGCTATAATCTCCCACGTGGTAAGGTCAATTGCTGCTGTAACCACAAATGGACGGCTGACTTCTGTTGTTGATTTCATTTGTTTGTTATTTCCTTCAATGTTTCTCATTCTAACTCTTTCCATCGTATTGCACAGGGACGAAAGCTTGACACACGTGTCTAAGGAAACCACATTAGTATGAGGGACTGTTCTTACTCCCTTCTTTTTGTTTAATGAACAATTATCCAAGTAGGCCATTCCACATTGTTGATTTTCTTGAACTCGGATGTCACGCAGGTAGCTATAATCTCCCACGTGGTAAGGTCAATTGCTGCTGTAACCACAAATGGACGGCTGACTTCTGTTGTTGATTTCATTTGTTTGTTATTTCCTTCAATGTTTCTCATTCTAACACTTTTCATCGTATTCCACAGGGACGAAAGCTTGACACACGTGTCGAAAGAAACCACTTTGGTATAAGGGACTGTTCTTATTCCCTTTTTTTTTGTTTAATGAACAATTATCCAAGTAGGCCATTCCACATTGTTGATTCTCTTGAACTCGGATGTCACGCGGGTAGCTATAATCTCCCACGTGGTAAGGTCAATTGCTGCTGTAACCACAAATGGACGGCTGACTTCTGTTGTTGATTTCATTTGTTTGTTATTTCCTTCAATGTTTCCAATTCTAACTCTTTCAATCGTATTGCATAGGGACGAAAGCTTGAAACACGTTTCAGAGGAAACCACATGAGTATGAGGGACTGTTCTTATTCCCTTTTTTCTGTTTGATGTATAATTATCCAAGTGAGCCATTTCACATTGTTGTTTTTCTTGGACTCGGATGTCACGAAGGTAGCTATAATCTACCACGCGGTGAGGTCAATTGCTGCTGTAACCACAAATGGACGGCTGACTTCTGTGTTGATTTCATTTTTTTGTTATTTCTTTCAATGTTTCTCATTCTAACACTTTTCATCGTATTCCACAGGGACGAGAGCTTGACACACGTGTCAAAAGAAACCACTTTGGTATAAGGGACTGTTCTTATTCCCCTTTTTTTTTTTGTTTAATGAACAATTATCCAAGTAGGCCATTTCACATTGTTGATTTTCTTGGACTCGGATGTCACGCAGGTAGCTATGATCTCCCACGTGGTAAGGTCAATTGCTGCTGTAACCACAAATGGACGGCTGACTTCCGTTGTTGATTTCATTTGTTTGTTATTTCCTTCAATGTTTCTCATTCTAACTCTTTTATCGTATTGCACAAGGACGAAAGATTGACACACGTGTCTATGGAAACCACATTGGTATGAGGGACTGTTCTTATTCCCATTTTTCTGTTTGATGAACAATTATCCAAGTGAGACAATCCACATTGTTGTTTCTCTTGAACTCGGATGTCACGCAGGTAGCTATCATCTCCCACGTATTAAGGTCAATTGCTGCTGTAACCCCAAATGCACGACTGACTTCTGTTGTTGATTACATTTGTTTGTTATTTCCTTCAATGTTTCTCATTCTTACACTTTTCATCGTATTGCACAGGGACGAGAGCTTGACACACGTGTCTAAGGAAACCACATTGGTATAAGGGACTGTTATTATTCCCTTCTTTTTGTTTAATGAACAATTATCCAAGTAAGCCATTCCACATTGTTGATTTTTTTGGACTCGGATGACACGCAGGTAGCTATAATCTCTCACGTGGTGAGGTCAATTGCTGCTGTAACCACAAATGGACGGCTGACTTCTGTTGTCGATTTCATTTGTTTGTTATTTCCTTCTAAGTTTCCCATTCTAACTCTTTCAATCGTATTGCACAGGGACGAAAGCTTGACACACGTTTCAAAGGAAACCACATAAGTATGAGGGACTGTTCTTATTCCCTTTTTTCTGTTTGATGTACAATTATCCAAGTAAGCCATTTCACATTGTTGTTTTTCTTGGACTCGGATGTCACGCAGGTAGCTATAATCTACCAAGCGGTGAGGTCAATTGCTGCTGTAACCACAAATGGACGGCTGACTTCTGGGTTGATTTCATTTGTTTGTTATTTCTTTCAATGTTTCTCATTCTAACACTTCTCATCGTAAAAGCTTGACACACGTGTCAAAAGAAACCACTTTGGTATGAGGGACTGTTCTTATTTCCTTTTTTTTTTGTTTAATGAACAATTATCCAAGTAGGCCATTTCACATTGTTGATTTTCTTGGACTCGGATGTCACGCAGGTAGCTATGATCTCCCACGTGGTAAGGACAATTGCTGCTGTAACCACAAATGGACGGCTGAATTCTGTTGTTGATTTCATTTGTTTGTTATTTCCTTCAATGTTTCTCATTCTAACTCTTTTATCGTATTGCACAGGGACGAAAGCTTGACACAGGTGTCTATGGAAACCACATTGGTATGAGGGACTGTTCTTATTCCCATTTTTCTGTTTGATGAACAATTATCCAAGTGAGACAATCCACATTGTTGTTTTTCTTGAACTCGGATGTCACGCAGGTAGCTATCATCTCCCACGTGTTAAGGCCAATTGCTGCTGTAACCACAAATGCACGACTGACTTCTGTTGTTGATAACATTTGTTTGTTATTTCTTTCAATGTTTCTCATTCTTACTCTTTTCATCGTATTGCACAGGGACGAAAGCTTGGCACACGTGTCTAAAGAAACCACATTGGTATAAGGGACTGTTCTTATTCCCTTCTATCTGTTTAATGAACAATTATCCAACTAAGCCATTCCACATTGTTGATTTTATTGGACTCGGATGACACGCAGGTAGCTATAATCTCCCACGTGGTAAGGTCAATTGCTGCTGCAACCACAATTGGACGGCTGACTTCTGTTGTTGATTTCATTTATTTGTTATTTTCTTCAATGTTTCTCATTCTAACACTTTTCATCGTATTGCTGAGGGACGAAAGCTTAACACACGTGTCTAAGGAAACCACTCTGGTATAAGGGACTCTTCTTATTCCCTTCTTTTTGTTTAATGAACAATTATCCAAGTAAGCCATTCCACATTGTTGATTTTCTTGGACTCGGATGTCACGCAGGTAGCTATAATCTCCCACGTGGTAAGGTCAATTGCTGCTGTCACCACAAATGCACGACTGACTTCTTTTGTTGATTTCATTTGTTTGTTATTTCCTTCTATGTTTCACATTCTATTACTTTTCATCGTATTGCACAGGGACGAAAGTTTGACACACGTGTCTAAGGAAACCACATTGGTATAAGGGACTGTTCTCATTCCCTTCTTTTTGTTTGATGAACAATTATCCAAATAAGCCATTCCACATTGTTGATTTTCTTGGACTCGGATGTCACGCAGGTAGCTATAATCTCCGACGTGGTAAGGTCAATTGCTGCTGTAACCACAAATGCACGAGTGACTTCTGTTGTTGATTTCATTTGTTTGTTATTTCCTTCAATGTTTCTCATTCTAACACTTTTCATCGTATTGCTGAGGGGCGAAAGCTCGAGACACGTGTCGAAGGAAACCACTTTGGTATAAGGGACTGTTCTTATTCCCTTTTTTTTTCGTTTAATGAACAATTATTGAAGTGAGCCATTCCTCATTGTTGATTTTCTCGGACTCGGATGTCACGCAGCTAGCTATAATCTCTCACGTGGTAAGATCAATTGCTGCTGTAAACACTAATGGACGGCTGACTTCTGTGTTGATTTCATTTGTTTGTTATTTCTTTCAATGTTTCTCATTCTAACACTTTTCATCGTATTCCACAGGGACGAAAGCTTGACACACGTGTCAAAGGATACCACATCAGTATGAGGGACTGTTCTTATTCTTTTTTTTGTTTAATGATCAATTATCCAAGTAAGTCATTTCACATTGTTGTTTTTCTTGGACACGGATGTCACGCAGGAAGCTATAATCTCCCACGTGGTAAGGTCAATTGCTGCTGTAACCTCAAATGAACGGCTGACTTCTGTTGTTGATTTCATTTGTTTGTAATTTCCATCAATTTTTCTTATTCTAACATTTTTTATCGTATTGCAGATGGACGAAAGGTTGACACACGTGTCTCAGGAAACCACTTTGGTATGAGGGACTGTTCTTTTCCCTTTTTTTGTGTTTAATGAACAATTATCCAAATAAGCCATTTTACATTGTTGTTTTTCTTGGACACGGATGTCACGCAGGAAGCTATAATCTCCCACGTGGTAAGGTCAATTGCTGATGTAACCTCAAATGAACGGCTGACTTCTGTTGTTGATTTCATTTGTTTGTAATTTCCTTCAATGTTTCTGATTCCAACACTTTTTATCATATTGCATAGGGGCGAAATCCTGACACACGTGTCTGAAGAAACTTCTTGTCTTGCCTGTCCTTATTCTCTTTCTCTTTGTTCAATGAACAATTATTCAAGTAAGCCATTCCACATTGTTGAATTTCTTGGACTCGGATATCACGCAGGTAGCTATAATCTCCCACATGGTAAGGTCAATTGGTGCTGTAACCACAAATGCACGACTGACTTCTGTTGTTGATTTCATTCATTTGTTATTTCCTTCAATGTTTCTCATACTAACACTTTTCATCGTATTGCACAGGGACGAAAGCTTGACACACGTGTCTAAGGAAACCACATTGGTATAAGGGACTGTTCTTATTCCCTTCTTTCTTTATAATGAACAATTATCCAAGTAGGCCATTCCACATTGTTGATTTTCTTGAACTCGGATGTCACGCAGGTAGCTATAATCTACCACGTGGTAAGGTCAATTGCTGCTGTAACCACAAATGGACGGCTCACTTCTGTTGTTGATTTCATTTGTTTGTTATTTCCTTCAATGTTTCTCATTCTAACTCTTTCCATCGTATTGCACAGGGACGAAAGCTTGACACACTTGACTAAGGAAACCACATTAGTATGAGGGACTGTTCCTATTCCCTTTTTTCTTTTTGATGAACAATTATCCAAGTAAGCCATTCCACATTGCTGATTTTCTTGGACTCGGATGACATGCAGGTAGCTATAATCTCCCACGTGGTAAGGTCAATTGCTGCTGTAACCACAAATGCACGACTGACTTCTGTTGTTGATTTCATTCGTTTGTTATTTCCTTCAATGTTTCTCATTTTAACACTTTTCATCGTATTGCACAGGGACGAAAGCTTGACACACGTGTCTAAGGAATCCACATTGGTATAAGGGACTGTTCTTATTCCCTTCTTTTTGTTTAATGAACAATTATCCAAGTAGGCCATTCCACATTGTTGTTTTCCTTGGACTCGGATGTCACGCAGGTAGCTATAATCTCCCTCGTGGTAAGGTCAATTGCTGCTGTTACCACAAATGCACGATTGACTTCTGTTGTTGATTTCATTTGTTTGTTATTTCTTTCAATGTTTCTCATTCTAACACTTTTCATCGTATTCCACAGGAACGAAAGCTTGACTTACGTGTCTAAGGAAACCACATTGTTATGAGGGACTGTTCCTATTCCCTTTTTTCTTTTTGATGAACAATTATCCAAGTAAGCCATTCCACATTGCTGATTTTCTTGGACTCGGATGACATGCAGGTAGCTATAATCTACCACGTGGTAAGGTCAATTGCTGCTGTAACCACAAATGGACGGCTGACTTCTGTTGTTGATTTCATTTGTTTGTTATTTCCTTCAATGTTTCTCATTCTGACACTTTTCATCGTATTGCACAGGGACGAAAGCTTGACACACGTGTCTAATGGAACAACATTGGTATAAGGGACTGTTCTTATTCCCTTTTTTTTTTGATGAACAATTATCCAAGTAAGCCATTCCACATTGCTGATTTTCTTGGACTCGGATGACATGCAGGTAGCTATAATCTACCACGTGGTAAGGTCAATTGCTGCTGTAACCACAAATGGACGGCTGACTTCTGTTGTTGATTTCATTTGTTTGTTATTTCCTTTAATGTTTCTCATTCTGACACTTTTCATCGTATTGCACAGGGACGAACGATTGACACACTTGACTAAGGAAACCACATTAGTATGAGGGACTGTTCTCATTCTCTTTTTTCTGTTTGATGGACAATTATCCAAGAAAACCATTTCACATTGTTGTTTTTCTTGGACTCGGATGTCACGCAGGTAGCTATAATCTCCCTCGTGGTAAGGTCAATTGCTGCTGTTACCACAAATGCACGACTGACTTCTGTTGTTGATTTCATTTGTTTGTTATTTCCTTCAATGTTTCTCATTCTGACACTTTTCATCGAATTGCACAGGGACGAAAGCTTGACACACGTGTCTAATGGAACAACATTGGTATAAGGGACTGTTCTTATTCCCTTTTTTTTTTTGATGAACAATTATCCAAGTAAGCCATTCCACATTGTTGATTTTCTTGGACTCGGATGACACGCAGGTAGCTATAATCTCCCACGTGGTAAGGTCAATTGCTGCTGTAACCACAAATGCACGACTGACTTCTGTTGTTGATTTCATTCGTTTGTTATTTCCTTCAATGTTTCTCATTTTAACACTTTTCATCGTATTGCACAGGGACGAAAGCTTGACACACGTGTCTAAGGAATCCACATTGGTATAAGGGACTGTTCTTATTCCCTTCTTTTTGTTTAATCAACAATTATCCAAGTAGGCCATTCCACATTGTTGATTTTCTTGGACTCGGATGTCACGCAGGTTGCTATAATCTCCCATGTGGTAAGGTCAATTGCTGCCGCAACCTCAAATGGACGGCTGATTTCTGTTGTTGATTTCATTTGTTTGTTATTTCCTTCAATGTTTTTCATTCTTACTCTTTCCATCGTATTGCACAGGGACGAAAGCTTGACACACGTGTCAAAGGAAACCACTATGGTATGAGGGACTCTTCTTATTCCTTTTTTTTTTTGATGAACAATTATCCAAGTAAGCCATTCCACATTGTTGATTTTCTTGGACTCGGATGACACGCAGGTAGCTATAATCTCCCACGTGGTAAGGTCAATTGCTGCTGTAACCACAAATGCACGACTGACTTCTGTTGTTGATTTCATTCGTTTGTTATTTCCTTCAATGTTTCTCATTTTAACACTTTTCATCGTATTGCACAGGGACGAAAGCTTGACACACGTGTCTAAGGAATCCACATTGGTATAAGGGACTGTTCTTATTCCCTTCTTTCTGTATAATGAATAATTATCCAAGTAGGCCATTCCACATTGTTGATTTTCTTGGACTCGGATGTCACGCAGGTAGCTATAATCTCCCACGTGGTGAGGTATATTGCTGCTGTAACCACAAATGCACGACTGACTTCTGTTGTTGATTTCATTCGTTTGTTATTTCCTTCAATGTTTCTCATTCTAACACTTTTCATCGTATTGCACAGGGACGAAAGCTTGACACACGAGTATAAGGAAACCACATTAGTATGAGGGACTGTTCTTATTCTTTTTTTTTTTGTTTAATGATCAATTATCCAAGTAAGCCATTTCACATTGTTGTTTTTCTTGGACACGGATGTCACGCAGGAAGCTATAATCTCCCACGTGGTAAGGTCAATTGCTGATGTAACCTCAAATGAACGGCTGACTTCTGTTGTTGATTTCATTTGTTTGTAATTTCCATCAATATTTCTTATTCTAACATTTTTTATCGTATTGCAGATGGACGAAAGGTTGACACACGTGTCTCAGGAAACCACTTTGGTATGAGGGACTGTTCTTTTCCCTTTTTTTGTGTTTAATGAACAATTATCCAAATAAGCCATTTTACATTGTTGTTTTTCTTGGACACGGATGTCACGCAGGAAGCTATAATCTCCCACGTGGTAAGGTCAATTGCTGATGTAACCTCAAATGAACGGCTGACTTCTGTTGTTGATTTCATTTGTTTGTAATTTCCTTCAATGTTTCTGATTCCAACACTTTTTATCATATTGCATAGGGGCGAAATCCTGACACACGTGTCTGAAGAAACTTCTTGTCTTGCCTGTCCTTATTCTCTTTCTCTTTGTTCAATGAACAATTATTCAAGTAAGCCATTCGACATTGTTGAATTTCTTGGACTCGGATATCACGCAGGTAGCTATAATCTCCCACATGGTGAGGTCAATTGGTGCTGTAACCACAAATGGACGGCTGACTTCTGTTGTTTATTTATTGTTTGTTATTTCCTTCAATGTTTCTCATTCTAACTCTTTCCATCGTATTGCACAGGGACGAAAGCTTGACACACGTGTCTTAGGAAACCACATTGGTATGAGGGACTGTTCTTATTCCCTTTTTTCTGTTTGATGAACAATTATCCAAATAAGCCATTCCACATTGTTGTTTTTCTTGGACTCTGATGTCACGCAGGTAGCTATAATCTCCCACGAGGTAAGGTCAATTGCTGCTGTAACCACAAATCCACGACTGACTTCTGTTGTTGATTTCATTTGTTTGTTATTTCTTTCAATGTTTCTCATTCTAACACTTTTCATCGTATTACACAGGGACGAAAGCTTGACACAGGTGTCAAAGGAAACCACTATGGTATAAGGGACTGTTCTTATTTCCTTTTTTCTGTTTGATGAACAATTATCCAGGTAAGCCATTTCACATTGTTATTTTTCTTGGACTCGGATGTCACGCAGGTAGCTATAATCTCCCACGTGGTAAGGTCAATTGCTGCTGTAACCACAAATGCACGACTGACTTCTGTTGTTGATTTCATTCGTTTGTTATTTCCTTCAATGTTTCTCATTCTAACACTCTTCATCGTATTGCACGAGGACGAAAGCTTGACACAGGTGTCTAAGGAAACCACATTGGTATAAGTGACTGTTCTTATTCCCTTTTTCTTGTTTAATCAACAATTATCCAAGTAGGCCATTCCACATTGTTGATTTTCTTGGACACGGATGTCACGCAGGTAGCTATAATCTCCCACGTGGTAAGGTCAAGTGCTGCTGTAACCACAATAGACGGCTGAATTCTGTTGTTGATTTCATTTGTTTGTTATTTCCCAAATGGACGGCTGACTTCTGTTGTTGATTTCATTTGTTTGTTATTTCCTTCAATGTTCCTCATTCTAACTCTTTTCATCGTATTGTACAGGGACGAAAGCTTGACTTACGTGTCTTAGGAAACCACATTAGTATGAGGGACTGTTCTTACTCCCTTCTTTTTGTTTAATGAACAATTATCCAAGTAGGCCATTCCACATTGTTGATTTTCTTGAACTCGGATGTCACGCAGGTAGCTATAATCTCCCACGTGGTAAGGTCAATTGCTGCTGTAACCACAAATGCACGACTGACTTCTGTTGTTGATTTCATTCGTTTGTTATTTCCTTCAATGTTTCTCATTTTAACACTTTTCATCGTATTGCACAGGGACGAAAGCTTGACACACGTGTCTAAGGAATCCACATTGGTATAAGGGACTGTTCTTATTCCCTTCTTTTTGTTTAATCAACAATTATCCAAGTAGGCCATTCCACATTGTTGATTTTCTTGGACTCGGATGTCACGCAGGTTGCTATAATCTCCCATGTGGTAAGGTCAATTGCTGCCGCAACCTCAAATGGACGGCTGATTTCTGTTGTTGATTTCATTTGTTTGTTATTTCCTTCAATGTTTTTCATTCTTACTCTTTCCATCGTATTGCACAGGGACGAAAGCTTGACACACGTGTCAAAGGAAACCACTATGGTATGAGGGACTCTTCTTATTCCCTTTTTTTTTTGATGAACAATTATCCAAGTAAGCCATTCCACATTGTTGATTTTCTTGGACTCGGATGACACGCAGGTAGCTATAATCTCCCACGTGGTAAGGTCAATTGCTGCTGTAACCACAAATGCACGACTGACTTCTGTTGTTGATTTCATTCGTTTGTTATTTCCTTCAATGTTTCTCATTTTAACACTTTTCATCGTATTGCACAGGGACGAAAGCTTGACACACGTGTCTAAGGAATCCACATTGGTATAAGGGACTGTTCTTATTCCCTTCTTTCTGTATAATGAATAATTATCCAAGTAGGCCATTCCACATTGTTGATTTTCTTGGACTCGGATGTCACGCAGGTAGCTATAATCTCCCACGTGGTGAGGTATATTGCTGCTGTAACCACAAATGCACGACTGACTTCTGTTGTTGATTTCATTCGTTTGTTATTTCCTTCAATGTTTCTCATTCTAACACTTTTCATCGTATTGCACAGGGACGAAAGCTTGACACACGAGTATAAGGAAACCACATTAGTATGAGGGACTGTTCTTATTCTTTTTTTTTTTTGTTTAATGATCAATTATCCAAGTAAGCCATTTCACATTGTTGTTTTTCTTGGACACGGATGTCACGCAGGAAGCTATAATCTCCCACGTGGTAAGGTCAATTGCTGATGTAACCTCAAATGAACGGCTGACTTCTGTTGTTGATTTCATTTGTTTGTAATTTCCATCAATATTTCTTATTCTAACATTTTTTATCGTATTGCAGATGGACGAAAGGTTGACACACGTGTCTCAGGAAACCACTTTGGTATGAGGGACTGTTCTTTTCCCTTTTTTTGTGTTTAATGAACAATTATCCAAATAAGCCATTTTACATTGTTGTTTTTCTTGGACACGGATGTCACGCAGGAAGCTATAATCTCCCACGTGGTAAGGTCAATTGCTGATGTAACCTCAAATGAACGGCTGACTTCTGTTGTTGATTTCATTTGTTTGTAATTTCCTTCAATGTTTCTGATTCCAACACTTTTTATCATATTGCATAGGGGCGAAATCCTGACACACGTGTCTGAAGAAACTTCTTGTCTTGCCTGTCCTTATTCTCTTTCTCTTTGTTCAATGAACAATTATTCAAGTAAGCCATTCGACATTGTTGAATTTCTTGGACTCGGATATCACGCAGGTAGCTATAATCTCCCACATGGTGAGGTCAATTGGTGCTGTAACCACAAATGGACGGCTGACTTCTGTTGTTTATTTATTGTTTGTTATTTCCTTCAATGTTTCTCATTCTAACTCTTTCCATCGTATTGCACAGGGACGAAAGCTTGACACACGTGTCTTAGGAAACCACATTGGTATGAGGGACTGTTCTTATTCCCTTTTTTCTGTTTGATGAACAATTATCCAAATAAGCCATTCCACATTGTTGTTTTTCTTGGACTCTGATGTCACGCAGGTAGCTATAATCTCCCACGAGGTAAGGTCAATTGCTGCTGTAACCACAAATCCACGACTGACTTCTGTTGTTGATTTCATTTGTTTGTTATTTCTTTCAATGTTTCTCATTCTAACACTTTTCATCGTATTACACAGGGACGAAAGCTTGACACAGGTGTCAAAGGAAACCACTATGGTATAAGGGACTGTTCTTATTTCCTTTTTTCTGTTTGATGAACAATTATCCAGGTAAGCCATTTCACATTGTTATTTTTCTTGGACTCGGATGTCACGCAGGTAGCTATAATCTCCCACGTGGTAAGGTCAATTGCTGCTGTAACCACAAATGCACGACTGACTTCTGTTGTTGATTTCATTCGTTTGTTATTTCCTTCAATGTTTCTCATTCTAACACTTTTCATCGTATTGCACGAGGACGAAAGCTTGACACACGTGTCTAAGGAAACCACATTGGTATAAGTGACTGTTCTTATTCCCTTTTTCTTGTTTAATCAACAATTATCCAAGTAGGCCATTCCACATTGTTGATTTTCTTGGACACGGATGTCACGCAGGTAGCTATAATCTCCCACGTGGTAAGGTCAAGTGCTGCTGTAACCACAATAGACGGCTGAATTCTGTTGTTGATTTCATTTGTTTGTTATTTCCCAAATGGACGGCTGACTTCTGTTGTTGATTTCATTTGTTTGTTATTTCCTTCAATGTTCCTCATTCTAACTCTTTTCATCGTATTGTACAGGGACGAAAGCTTGACTTACGTGTCTTAGGAAACCACATTAGTATGAGGGACTGTTCTTACTCCCTTCTTTTTGTTTAATGAACAATTATCCAAGTAGGCCATTCCACATTGTTGATTTTCTTGAACTCGGATGTCACGCAGGTAGCTATAATCTCCCACGTGGTAAGGTCAATTGCTGCTGTAACCACAAATGGACGGCTGACTTCTGTTGTTGATTTCATTTGTTTGTTATTTCCTTCAATGTTTCTCATTCTAACTCTTTTCATCTTATTCCACAGGGACGAAAGCTTGACACACGTGTCGAAAGAAACCACTTTGGTATAAGGGACTGTTCTTATTCCCTTTTTTTTTCGTTTAATGAACAATTATTGAAGTGAGCCATTCCTCATTGTTGATTTTCTCGGACTCGGATGTCACGCAGCTAGCTATAATCTCTCACGTGGTAAGATCAATTGCTGCTGTAAACACAAATGGACGGCTGACTTCTGTGTTGATTTCATTTGTTTGTTATTTCTTTCAATGTTTCTCATTCTAACACTTTTCATCGTATTCCACAGGGACGAAAGCTTGACACACGTGTCAAAGGATACCACATCAGTATGAGGGACTGTTCTTATTCCTTTTTTTTTTGTTTAATGATCAATTATCCAAGTAAGCTATTTCACATTGTTGTTTTTCTTGGACACGGATGTCACGCAGGAAGCTATAATCTCCCACGTGGTAAGGTCAATTGCTGATGTAACCTCAAATGAACGGCTGACTTCTGTTGTTGATTTCATTTGTTTGTAATTTCCATCAATGTTTCTTATTCTAACATTTTTTATCGTATTGCAGATGGACGAAAGGTTGACACACGTGTCTCAGGAAACCACTTTGGTATGAGGGACTGTTCTTTTCCCTTTTTTTGTGTTTAATGAACAATTATCCAAATAAGCCATTTTACATTGTTGTTTTTCTTGGACACGGATGTCACGCAGGAAGCTATAATCTCCCACGTGGTAAGGTCAATTGCTGATGTAACCTCAAATGAACGGCTGACTTCTGTTGTTGATTTCATTTGTTTGTAATTTCCATCAATGTTTCTTATTCTAACCTTTTTTATCGTATTGCAGATGGACGAAAGGTTGACACACGTGTCTCAGGAAACCACTTTGGTATGAGGGACTGTTCTTTTCCCTTTTTTTGTGTTTAATGAACAATTAACCAAATAAGCCATTTTACATTGTTGTTTTTCTTGGACACGGATGTCACGCAGGAAGCTATAATCTCCCACGTGGTAAGGTCAATTGCTGCGGTAACCACAAATGGTCGGTTGACTACTGTTGTTGATTTCATTTGTTTGTAATTTCCTTCAATGTTTCTGATTCCAACACTTTTTATCATATTGCATAGGGGCGAAATCCCGACACACGTGTCTGAAGAAACTTCTTCGCTTTGGGAGCCTGTCCTTATTCTCTTTTTCTTTGTTCAATGAACAATTATTCAAGTAAGCCATTCCACATTGTTGAGTTTCTTGGACTCGGATGTCGCGCAGGTAGCTATAACTTCCCACGTGTTAAGGTCAATTGCTGCTGTAACCACGAATAGACGGCTGACTTCTGTTGTTGATTTCATTCGTTTGTTATTTCGTTCAATGTTTCTTATTCTAACACTTTTAAACGTATTGCAGAGGGACGAAAGCTTGACACAAGTGTCTAAGAAAACCACTTTTGTATGAGGGACTGTTCTTATTCCCTTTTTTTTCGTTTAATGAACAATTATTCAAGTAATCCATTCTACATTGTTGAATTTCTTGGACTCGGATATCACGCAGGTAGCTATAATCTCCCACATGGTAAGGTCAATTGGTGCTGTAACCACAAATGGACGGCTGACTTCTGTTGTTTATTTATTGTTTGTTATTTCCTTCAATGTTTCTCATTCTAACTCTTTCCATCGTATTGCACAGGGACGAAAGCTTGACACACGTGTCTTAGGAAACCACATTGGTATGAGGGACTGTTGTTATTCCCTTTTTTCTGTTTGATCAACAATTATCCAAATAAGCCATTTCACATTGTTGTTTTTCTTGGACTCTGATGTCACGCAGGTAGCTATAATCTCCCACGAGGTAAGGTCAATTGCTGCTGTAACCACAAATGCACGGTTGACTTCTGTTGTTGATTTCATTCGTTTGTTATTTCCTTCAATGTTTCTCATTCTAACACTTTTCATCGTATTGCACGAGGACGAAAGCTTGACACACGTGTCTAAGGAAACCACATTGGTATAAGTGACTGTTCTTATTCCCTTTTTCTTGTTTAATCAACAATTATCCAAGTAGGCCATTCCACATTGTTGATTTTCTTGGACACGGATGTCACGCAGGTAGCTATAATCTCCCACGTGGTAAGGTCAATTGCTGCTGTAACCACAAATGGACGGCTGAATTCTGTTGTTGATTTCATTTGTTTGTTATTTCCCAAATGGACGGCTAACTTCTGTTGTTGATTTCATTTGTTTGTTATTTCCTTCAATGTTCCTCATTCTAACTCTTTTCATCGTATTGTACAGGGACGAAAGCTTGACTTACGTGTCTAAGGAAACCACATTGTTATGAGGGACTGTTCCTATTCCCTTTTTTCTTTTTGATGAACAATTATCCAAGTAAGCCATTCCACATTGTTGATTTTCTTGGACTCGGATGTCACGCAGGTTGCTATAATCTCCCACGTGGTAAGGTCAATTGCTGCTGTAACCACAAATGCACGACTGACTTCTGTTGTTGATTTCGTTCGTTTGTTATTTCCTTCAATGTTTCTCATACTAACACTTTTCATCGTATTGCACAGGGACGAAAGCTTGACACACGTGTCTAAGGAAACCAAATTGGTATAAGGGACTGTTCTTATTCCCTTCTTTCTGTATAATGAACAATTATCCAAGTAGGCCATTCCACATTGTTGATTTTCTTGAACTCGGATGTCACGCAGGTAGCTATAATCTACCACGTGGTAAGGTCAATTGCTGCTGTAAGCACAAATGAACGGCTGACTTCTGTTGTTGATTTCATGTGTTTGTTATTTCCTTCAATGTTTCTCATTCTAACTCTTTCCATCGTATTGCACAGGGACGAAAGCTTGACACACTTGTCTAAGGAAACCACATTAGTATGAGGGACTGTTCTTATTCTCTTTTTTCTGTTTGATGAACAATTATCCAAGAAAATAATTTCACATTGTTGTTTTTCTTGGACTCGGATGTCACGCAGGTAGCTATTATCTCCCTCGTGGTAAGGTCAATTGCTGCTGTTACCACAAATGCACTGTTGTTGATTTCATTTGTTTGTTATTTCCTTCAATGTTTCTCATTCTAACACTTTTCATCGTATTCCACAGGGACGAAAGCTTGACTTACGTGTCTAAGGAAACCACATTGGTATGAGGGACTCTTCTTATTCCCTTTTTTTTTTGATGAACAATTATCAAAGTAAGCCATTCCACATTTCTGATTTTCTTGGACTCGGATGACACGCAGGTAGCTATAATCTCCCACGTGGTAAGGTCAATTGCTGCTGTAACCACAAGTGGACGGCTGACTTCTGTTGTTGATTTCATTTGTTTGTTATTTCCTTCAATGTTTCTCATTCTAACTCTTTTCATAGTATTGCACAGGGACGAAAGCTTGCCTTACGTGTCTAAGGAAACCACATTGTTATGAGGGACTGTTCCTATTCCCTTTTTTCTTTTTGATGAACAATTATCCAAGTAAGCCATTCCACATTGTTGATTTTCTTGGACTCGGATATCACACAGGTAGCTATAATCTCCCACGTGGTAAGGTCAATTGCTGCTGTAACCACAAATGCACGACTGACTTCTGTTGTTGATTTCATTCGTTTGTTATTTCCTTCAATGTTTCTCATACTAACACTTTTCATCGTATTGCACAGGGACGAAAGCTTGACACACGTGTCTAAGGAAACCACATTGGTATAAGGGACTGTTCTTATTCCCTTCTTTCTTTATAATGAACAATTATCCAAGTAGGCCATTCCACATTGTTGATTTTCTTGAACTCGGATGTCACGCAGGTAGCTATAATCTACCACGTGGTAAGGTCAATTGCTGCTGTAACCACAAATGGACGGCTGACTTCTGTTGTTGATTTCATTTGTTTGTTATTTCCTTCAATGTTTCTCATTCTAACTCTTTCCATCGTATTGCACAGGGACGAAAGCTTGACACACTTGACTAAGGAAACCACATTAGTATGAGGGACTGTTCCTATTCCCTTTTTTATTTTTGATGAACAATTATCCAAGTAAGCCATTCCACATTGCTGATTTTCTTGGACTCGGATGACATGCAGGTAGCTATAATCTCAGACGTGGTAAGGTCAATTGCTGCTGTAACCACAAATGCACGACTGACTTCTGTTGTTGATTTCATTCGTTTGTTATTTCCTTCAATGTTTCTCATTTTAACACTTTTCATCGTATTGCACAGGGACGAAAGCTTGACACACGTGTCTAAGGAATCCACATTGGTATAAGGGACTGTTCTTATTCCCTTCTTTTTGTTTAATGAACAATTATCCAAGTAGGCCATTCCACATTGTTGTTTTCCTTGGACTCGGATGACATGCAGGTAGCTATAATCTACCACGTGGTAAGGTCAATTGCTGCTGTAACCACAAATGGACGGCTGACTTCTGTTGTTGATTTCATTTGTTTGTTATTTCCTTCAATGTTTCTCATTCTGACACTTTTCATCGTATTGCACAGGGACGAAAGCTTGACACACGTGTCTAATGGAACAACATTGGTATAAGGGACTGTTCTTATTCCTTTTTTTTTTTTGATGAACAATTATCCAAGTAAGCCATTCCACATTGCTGATTTTCTTGGACTCGGATGACATGCAGGTAGCTATAATCTCCCACGTGGTAAGGTCAATTGCTGCTGTAACCACAAATGCACGACTGACTTCTGTTGTTGATTTCATTCGTTTGTTATTTCCTTCAATGTTTCTCATTCTAACACTTTTCATCGTATTGCACAGGGACGAAAGCTTGACACACGAGTCTAAGGAAACCACATTAGTATGAGGGACTGTTCTTATTTGAGAGACATTGAAGGAAATAACAAACGAATGAAATCAACAACAGAAGTCAGTCGTGCATTTGTGGTTACAGCAGCAATTGACCTTACCACGTGGGAGATTATAGCTACCTGCGTGACATCCGAGTCCAAGAAAATCAACAATGTGGAATGGCCTACTTGGATAATTATTCATTATACAGAAAGAAGGGAATAAGAACAGTCCCTCATACCAATGTAGATTCCTTAGACACGTGTGTCAAGCTTTCGTCCCTGTGCAATACGATGAAAAGTGTAAGAATGAGAAACATTGAAGGGAATAACAAACGAATGAAATCAACAACAGAAGTCAGTCGTGCATTTGTGGTTACAGCAGCAATTGACCTTACCACGTGGGAGATTATAGCTACCTGCGTGACATCCGAGTCCAAGAAAATCAACAATGTGGAATGGCTTACTTGGATAATTGTTCATCAAAGAAAAAAAAGGGAATAAGAACAGTCCCTCATACCAATGTGGTTTCCTTAGACACGTAAGTCAAGCTTTCGTTCCTGTGGAATACGATGAAAAGTGTTAGAATGAGAAACATTGAAAGAAATAACAAACAAATGAAATCAACACAGAAGTCAGCCGTCCATTTGTGGTTACAGCAGTAATTGATCTTACCACGAGGGAGATTATAGCTACCTGCGTGACATCCGAGTCCAAGGAAATCAACAATGTGGAATGGCCTACTTGGATAATTGTTCATTAAAAAAAAAAGGGAATAAGAACAGTCCCTTATACCAATGTGGTTCCCTTAGACACGTGTGTCAAGCTTTCGTCCCTGTGCAATACAATGGAAAGAGTTAGAATGAGAAACATTGAAGGAAATAACAAACAAATGAAATCAACAACAGAAGTCAGTCGGGCATTTGTGGTAACAGCAGCAATTGACCTTACCACGTGGGGGATTATAGCTACCTGCGTGACATCCGAGTCCAAGAAAAACAACAATGTGGAATGGCCTACTTGGATAATTGTTCATTAAACAAAAAGAAGGGAATAAGAACAGTCCCTCATACTAATGTGGTTTCCTTAGACTCGTGTGTCAAGCTTTCGTCCCTGTGCAATACGATGGAAAGAGTTAGAATGAGAAACATTGAAGGAAATAACAAACAAATGAAATCAACAACAGAAGTCAGCCGTCCATTTGTGGTTACATCAGCAATTGACCTTACCACGTGAAAGATTATAGCTACCTGCGTGACATCCGAGTTCAAGAAAATCAAAAATGTGGAATGGCCTACTTGGATAATTGTTCATTATACAGAAAGAAGGGAATAAGAACAGTCCCTTATACCAATTTGGATTCCTTAGACACGTGTGTCAAGCTTTCGTCCCTGTGCAATACGATGAAAAGTGTTAGAATGAGAAACATTGAAGGAAATAACAAACGAATGAAATCAACAACAGAAGTCAGTCGTGCATTTGTGGTTACAGCAGCAATATACCTCACCACGTGGGAGATTATAGCTACCTGCGTGACATCCGAGTCCAAGAAAATCAACAATGTGGAATGGCCTACTTGGATAATTATTCATTATACAGAAAGAAGGGACTAAGAACAGTCCCTTTTAGTCCCTTATACCAATGTGGATTCCTTAGACACGTGTGTCAAGCTCTCGTCCCTGTGCAATACGATGAAAAGAGTTAGAATGAGAAACATTGAAGGAAATAACAAACAAATGAAATCAACAACAGAAGTCAGCCATCCATTTGTGGTTACAGCAGTAATTGACCTTACCACGTGGGAGATTATAGCTACCTGCGTGTCATCCGAGTCCAAGAAAATCAACAATGTGGAATGGCTTACTTGGATAATTGTTCATCAAAGAAAAAAAGGGAATAAGAACAGTCCCTCATACCAATGTGGTTTCCTCAGACACGTAAGTCAAGCTTTCGTTCCTGTGGAATACGATGAAAAGTGTTAGAATGAGAAACATTGAAAGAAATAACAAACAAATGAAATCAACACAGAAGTCAGCCGTCCATTTGTGGTTACAGCAGTAATTGATCTTAGCACGTGGGAGATTATAGCTACCTGCGTGACATCCGAGTCCAAAGAAATCAACAATGTGGAATGGCCTACTTGGAAAATTGTTCATTAAACAAAAAAAAGGGAATAAGAACAGTCCCTTATACCAATGTGGTTCCCTTAGACACGTGTGTCAAGCTTTCGTCCCTGTGCAATACGATGGAAAGAGTTAGAATGAGAAATATTGAAGGAAACAACAAACAAATGAAATCAACAACAGAAGTGAGTCGTGCATTTGTGGTAACAGCAGCAATTGACCTTACCACGTGGGGGATTATAGCTACCTGCGTGACATCCGAGTCCAAGAAAAACAACAATGTGCGATGGCCTACTTGGATAATTGTTCATTGAACAAAAAGAAGGGAATAAAAACAGTCCCTCATACTAATGTGGTTTCCTTAGATTCGTGTGTCAAGCTTTCGTCCCTGTGCAATACGATGGAAAGAGTTAGAATGAGAAACATTGAAGGAAATAACAAACAAATGAAATCAACAACAGAAGTCAGCCGTCCATTTGTGGTTACATCAGCAATTGACCTTACCACGTGGGAGATTATAGCTACCTGCGTGACATCCGAGTTCAAGAAAATCAACAATGTGGAATGGCCTACTTGGATAATTGTTCATTATACAGAAAGAAGGGAATAAGAACAGTCCCTTATACCAATGTGGATTCCTTAGACACGTGTGTCAAGCTTTCGTCCCTGTGCAATACAATGAAAAGTGTTAGAATGAGAAACATTGAAGAAAATAACAAACGAATGAAATCAACAACAGAAGTCAGTCGTGCATTTGTGGTTACAGCAGCAATTGACCTTACCACGTGGGAGATTATAGCTACCTGCGTGACATCCTAGTCCAAGAAAATCAACAATGTGGAATGGCCTACTTGGATAATTATTCATTATACAGAAAGAAGGGAATGAGAACAGTCCCTTTTACCAATGTGGATTCCCTAGACACGTGTGTCAAGCTTTCGTCCCTGTGCAATACGATGAAAAGTGTTAGAATGAGAAACATTAAACGAAATGACAAACGAATGAAATCAACAACAGAAGTCAGTCGTGCATTTGTGGTTACAGCAGCAATTGACCTTACCACGTAGGAGATTATAGCTACCTGCGTGACATCCGAGTCCAAGAAAATCAACAATGTGGAATGGCTTACTTTGATAATTGTTCATCAAAAAGAAAAAAGGGAATAGGAACAGTCCCTCATACCAATGTGGTTTCCTCAAACACGTAAGTCAAGCTTTCGTCCCCGTGTAATACGGTGAAAAGAGTTAGAATGAGAAACATTGAAGGAAATAACAAACAAATGAAATCAACAACAGAAGTGAGCCGTCCTTTTGTGGTAACAGCAGCAATTGACCTTACCGCCTGGGAGATTATAGCTACCTGCGTGACATCCGAGTTCAAGAAAATCAACAATGTGGAATGGCCTACTTGGATAATTGATCTTCAAACAGAAGAAAAGGAATAAGAACAGTCCCTTATACCAATGTGGTTTCCTTAGACACGTAAGTCAAGCTTTCATCCCTGTGGAATACGATGAAAAGTGGTAGAATGAGAAACATTGAAAGAAATAACAAAAAAATGGAATCAACAACAGAAGTCAATCGTGCATTTGTGGTAACAGCAGCAATTGACCTTACCACGAGGGAGATTATAGCTACCTGCGTGACATCCGAGTCCAAGGAAAACAACAATGTGGAATGGCCTACTTGGATAATTGTACATTAAACAAAAAGAAGGGAATAAGAACAGTCCCTTATACCAATGTTGTTCCATTAGACACGTGTGTCAAGCTTTCGTCCCTGTGCAATACGATGAAAAGTGTCAGAATGAGAAACATTGAAGGAAATAACAAACAAATGAAATCAACAACAGAAGTCAGTCGTGCATTTGTGGTAACAGCAGCAATTGACCTTACCACGTAGGAGATTATAGCTACCTGCGTCACATCCGAGTCCAAGAAAAATAACAATGTGAAATGGCTCACCTGGATAATTGATCATCAAACAGAAAAAAAGGAATAAGAACAGTCCCTTATAACATAGTGGTTTCCTTTGACACGTGTGTCAAGCTTTCGTCCCTGTGCAATACGATGGAAAGAGTAAGAATGAAAAACATTGAAGGAAATAACAAACAAATGAAATCAACAACAGAAATCAGCCGTCCATTTGTGGTTGCAGCAGCAATTGACCTTTCCTTAGTCAAGTGTGTCAAGCTTTCGTCCCTGTGCAATACGATGGAAAGAGTTAGAATGAGAAACATTGAAGGAAATAACAAACAAATGGAATCAACAACAGAAGTCAGCCGTCCATTTGTGGTTACAGCAGCAATTGACCTTACCACATGGTAGATTATAGCTACCTGCATGTCATCCGAGTCCAAGAAAATCAGCAATGTGGAATGGCTTACTCGGATAATTGTTCATCAAAAAGAAAAAAGGGAATAAGAACAGTCCCTCATACCAATGTGGTTTCCTTAGACACGTAAGTCAAGCTTTCGTTCCTGTGGAATACGATGAAAAGTGTTAGAATGAGAAACATTGAAAGAAATAACAAACAAATGAAATCAACACAGAAGTCAGCCGTCCATTTGTGGTTACAGCAGTAATAGATCTTACCACGTGGGAGATTATAGCTACCTGCGTGACATCCGAGTCCAAGGAAATCAACAATGTGGAATGGCCTACTTAGATAATTGTTCATTAAAAAAAAAAGGGAATAAGAACAGTCCCTTATACCAATGTGGTTCCCTTAGACACGTGTGTCAAGCTTTCGTCCCTGTGCAATACGATGGAAAGAGTTAGAATGAGAAACATTGAAGGAAATAACAAACAAATGAAATCAACAACAGAAGTCAGTCGTGCATTTGTGGTAACAGCAGCAATTGACCTTACCACGTGGGGGATTATAGCTACCTGCGTGACATCCGAGTCCAAGAAAAACAACAATGTGGAATGGCCTACTTGGATAATTGTTCATTAAACAAAAAGAAGGGAATAAGAACAGTCCCTTATACCAATGTGGTTCCCTTAGACACGTGTGTCAAGCTTTCGTCATTGTGCAATACGATGAAAAGTGTTAGAATGAGAAACATTGAAGGAAATAACAAACAAATGAAATCAACAACAGAAGTCAGTCGTGCATTTGTGGTAACAGCAGCAATTGACCTTACCACGAGGGAGATTATAGCTACCTGCGTGACATCCGAGTCCAAGAAAAACAACAATGTGAAATGGTTTTCTTGGATAATTGTTCATCAAACAGAAAAAAGAGAATAAGAACAGTCCCTCATACTAATGTGGTTTCTTTAGACAAGTGTGTCAAGCTTTCGTCCCTGTGCAATACGATGGAAAGAGTTAGAATAAGAAACATTGAAGGAAATAACAAACAATAGTTTGTCATGTATGTATAATGTTTGTCTTATACTCGATTATTGACTATCAATGTCTAAAGATTTCACCTGTTTTGAATGTTAATTTATTGATTTTATTTAATTTATTTCAATGTTAATTTATTTTAAATTTTGACTTTATTTATATTTACATTTGATTATCATAGATTTATTTTCAATTTTGACTTTATTTATATTTACATTTGATTATTATAGATTTGATGAAACTTATTTAACTACTTTGAACTAGAATTTATTGATGTATTGACGCCCCATG
Organism: Harmonia axyridis; assembly: GCF_914767665.1. NCBI lineage: Eukaryota > Metazoa > Arthropoda > Insecta > Coleoptera > Coccinellidae > Harmonia > Harmonia axyridis. Next base: position 21,706,303 of record NC_059508.1, on the reverse strand, counting down.
GAATATGTTGATGGGTTAAAATTATTCACTTGTATATTATTGTGAATAAATAAATAAAAATAAATAAATGAAATCAACAACAGAAGTCAGCCGTCCATTTGTGCTTACAGCAGCAATTGACCTTACCACGTGGTAGATCTACCTGCGTCACATCCGAGTTCAAGAAAATCAACAATGTGGAATGGCCTACTTGGATAATTGTTCATTATACAGAAAGAAGGGAATAAGAACAGTCTCTTATACCAATTTGGTTTCCTTAGACACGTGTGTCAAGCTTTCATCCCTCAGCAATACGATGAAAAGTGTTAGAATGCGAAACATTGAAGGAAATAACAAACAAATGAAATCAACACAGAAGTCAGCCGTCCATTTGTGTTAACAGCAGCAATTGACCTTACCACGTGGGAGATTATAGCTACCTGCGTGACATCCGATTCCAAGAAAATCAACAATGTGAAATGGCTTACTTGGATAATTGTTCATTAAACAAAAAGAAGGGAATTAGAACAGTCCCTTATTCCAGAGTGGTTTCCTTAGACACGTGTGTTAAGCTTTCATCCCTCAGCAATACGATGAAAAGTGTTAGAATGCGAAACATTGAAGGAAATAACAAACAAATGGAATCAACAACAGAAGTCACTTGTGCATTTGTGGTTACAGCAGCAATTGACCTTACCACGTCGGAGATTATAGCTACCTGCGTGACATCCGAGTCCAAGAAAATTAACAATGTGGAATGGCTTATTTGGATAATTGTTCATCAAACAAAAAGAAGGGAATAAGAACAGTCCCTTATACCAATGTGGTTCCCTTAGACACGTGTGTCAAGCTTTCGTCCCTGTGCAATACGATGGAAAGAGTTAGAATGAGAAACATTGAAGGAAATAACAAACAAATGAAATCAACAACAGAAGTCAGTCGTGCATTTGTGGTAACAGCAGCAATTGACCTTACCACGTGGGGGATTATAGCTACCTGCGTGACATCCGAGTCCAAGAAAAACAACAATGTGGAATGGACTACTTGGATAATTGTTCATTAAACAAAAAGAAGGGAATAAGAGCAGTCCCTCATACTAATGTGGTTTCCTTAGACTCGTGTGTCAAGCTTTCGTCCCTGTGCAATACGATGGAAAGAGTTAGAATGAGAAACATTGAAGGAAATAACAAACAAATGAAATCAACAACAGAAGTCAGCCGTCCATTTGTGGTTACATCAGCAATTGACCTTACCACGTGAAAGATTATAGCTACCTGCGTGACATCCGAGTTCAAGAAAATCAAGAATGTGGAATGGCCTACTTGGATAATAGTTCATTATACAGAAAGAAGGAAATAAGAACAGTCCCTTATACCAATGTGGATTCCTTAGACACGTGTGTCAAGCTTTCGTCCCTGTGCAATACGATGAAAAGTGTTAGAATGAGAAACATTGAAGGAAATAACAAACGAATGAAATCAACAACAGAAGTCAGTCGTGCATTTGTGGTTACAGCAGCAATATACCTCACCACGTGGGAGATTATAGCTACCTGCGTGACATCCGAGTCCAAGAAAATCAACAATGTGGAATGGCCTACTTGGATAATTATTCATTATACAGAAAGAAGGGACTAAGAACAGTCCCTTTTAGTCCCTTATACCAATGTGGATTCCTTAGACTCGTGTGTCAAGCTTTCGTCCCTGTGCAATACGATGAAAAGAGTTAGAATGAGAAACATTGAAGGAAATAACAAACAAATGAAATCAACAACAGAAGTCAGCCGTCCATTTGTGGTTACAGCAGCAATTGACCTTACCACGTGGGAGATTATAGCTACCTGCGTGTCATCCGAGTCCAAGAAAATCAACAATGTGGAATGGCTTACTTGGATAATTGTTCATCAAAGAAAAAAAAGGGAATAAGAACAGTCCCTCATACCAATGTGGTTTCCTCAGACACGTAAGTCAAGCTTTCGTTCCTGTGGAATACGATGAAAAGTGTTAGAATGAGAAACATTGAAAGAAATAACAAACAAATGAAATCAACACAGAAGTCAGCCGTCCATTTGTGGTTACAGCAGTAATTGATCTTACCACGTGGGAGATTATAGCTACCTGCGTGACATCCGAGTCCAAAGAAATCAACAATGTGGAATGGCCTACTTAGATAATTGTTCATTATACAGAAAGAAGGGAATAAGAACAGTCCCTTATACCAATGTGGTTTCCTTAGACACGTGTGTCAAGCTTTCGTCCCTGTGCAATACAATGAAAAGTGTTAGTATGAGAAACATTGAATCAAATAACAAACGAATGAAATCAACAACAGAAGTCAGTCGTGCATTTGTGGTTACAGCAGCAATTGACCTTACCACGTGGGAGATTATAGCTACCTGCGTGACATCCGAGTCCAAGAAAATCAACAATGTGGAATGGCTTACTTGGATAATAGTTCATCAAAAAGAAAAAAGGGAATAGGAACAGTCCCTCATAACAATGTGGTTTCCTTAGACACGTAAGTCAAGCTTTCGTCCCTGTGCAATACTATGAAAAGAGTTAGAATGAGAAACATTGAAGGAAATAACAAACAAATGAAATCAACAACAGAAGTCAGCCGTCCATTTGTGGTTACAGCAGCAATTGACCTTACCACGTGGGAGATAATAGCCACCTGCGTGTCATCCGAGTCCAAGAAAATCAGCAATGTGGAATGGCTTACTTTGATAATTGTTCATCAAAAAAAAAGGGAATAAGAAGAGTCCCTCATACCAATGTGGTTTCCTTATACACGTAAGTCAAGCTTTCGTCCATGTGGAATACGATGAAAAGTGTTAGAATGAGAAACATTGAAAGAAATAACAAACAAATGAAATCAACAACAGAAGTCAATCGTGCATTTGTGGTAACAGCAGCAATTGACCTTACCACGAGGGAGATTATAGCTACCTGCGTGACATCTGAGTCCAAGGAAAACAACAATGTGGAATGGCCTACTTGGATAATTGTTCATTAAACAAAAAGAAGGGAATAAGAACAGTCCCTTATACCAATGTGGTTCCCTTAGACACGTGTGTCAAGCTTTCGTCATTGTGCAATACGATGAAAAGTGTTAGAATGAGAAACATTGAAGGAAATAACAAACAAATGAAATCAACAACAGAAGTCAGTCGTGCATTTGTGGTAACAGCAGCAATTGACCTTACCACGAGGGAGATTATAGCTACCTGCGTGACATCCGAGTCCAAGAAAAACAACAATGTGAAATGGTTTTCTTGGATAATTGTTCATCAAACAGAAAAAAGAGAATAAGAACAGTCCCTCATACTAATGTGGTTTCTTTAGACAAGTGTGTCAAGCTTTCGTCCCTGTGCAATACGATGGAAAGAGTTAGAATAAGAAACATTGAAGGAAATAACAAACAATAGTTTGTCATGTATGTATAATGTTTGTCTTATACTCGATTATTGACTATCAATGTCTAAAGATTTCACCTGTTTTGAATGTTAATTTATTGATTTTATTTAATTTATTTCAATGTTAATTTATTTTAAATTTTGACTTTATTTATATTTACATTTGATTATCATAGATTTATTTTCAATTTTGACTTTATTTATATTTACATTTGATTATTATAGATTTGATGAAACTTATTTAACTACTTTGAACTAGAATTTATTGATGTATTGACGCCCCATGGAATATGTTGATGGGTTAAAATTATTCACTTGTATATTATTGTGAATAAATAAATAAAAATAAATAAATGAAATCAACAACAGAAGTCAGCCGTCCATTTGTGCTTACAGCAGCAATTGACCTAACCACGTGGTAGATCTACCTGCGTCACATCCGAGTTCAAGAAAATCAACAATGTGGAATGGCCTACTTGGATAATTGTTCATTATACAGAAAGAAGGGAATAAGAACAGTCTCTTATACCAATTTGGTTTCCTTAGACACGTGTGTCAAGCTTTCATCCCTCAGCAATACGATGAAAAGTGTTAGAATGCGAAACATTGAAGGAAATAACAAACAAATGAAATCAACACAGAAGTCAGCCGTCCATTTGTGTTAACAGCAGCAATTGACCTTACCACGTGGGAGATTATAGCTACCTGCGTGACATCCGATTCCAAGAAAATCAACAATGTGAAATGGCTTACTTGGATAATTGTTCATTAAACAAAAAGAAGGGAATTAGAACAGTCCCTTATTCCAGAGTGGTTTCCTTAGACACGTGTGTTAAGCTTTCATCCCTCAGCAATACGATGAAAAGTGTTAGAATGCGAAACATTGAAGGAAATAACAAACAAATGGAATCAACAACAGAAGTCACTTGTGCATTTGTGGTTACAGCAGCAATTGACCTAACCACGTGGTAGATCTACCTGCGTCACATCCGAGTTCAAGAAAATCAACAATGTGGAATGGCCTACTTGGATAATTGTTCATTATACAGAAAGAAGGGAATAAGAACAGTCTCTTATACCAATTTGGTTTCCTTAGACACGTGTGTCAAGCTTTCATCCCTCAGCAATACGATGAAAAGTGTTAGAATGCGAAACATTGAAGGAAATAACAAACAAATGAAATCTACACAGAAGTCAGCCGTCCATTTGTGTTAACAGCAGCAATTGACCTTACCACGTCGGAGATTATAGCTACCTGCGTGACATCCGAGTCCAAGAAAATCAACAATGTGGAATGGCTTATTTGGATAATTGTTCATCAAACAAAAAGAAGGGAATAAGAACAGTCCCTTATACCAATGTGGTTTCCTTAGACACGTGTTTCAAGCTTTCGTCCCTGTGCAATACGATGAAAAGTAATAGAATGTGAAACATAGAAGGAAATAACAAACAAATGAAATCAACAACAGAAGTCAGTCGTGCATTTGTGGTTACAGCAGCAATTGACCTTACCACGTGGGAGATTATAGCTACCTGCGTGACATCCGAGTCCAAGAAAATCAACAATGTGGAATGGCTTACTTGGATAATTGTTCATTAAACAAAAAGAAGGGAATTAGAACAGTCCCTTATTCCAGAGTGGTTTCCTTAGACACGTGTGTTAAGCTTTCATCCCTCAGCAATACGATGAAAAGTGTTAGAATGAGAAACATTGAAGAAAATAACAAACAAATGTAATCAACAACAGAAGTCAGTCGTGCATTTGTGGTTACAGCAGCAATTGGCCTTAACACGTGGGAGATGATAGCTACCTGCGTGACATCCGAGTTCAAGAAAAACAACAATGTGGATTGTCTCACTTGGATAATTGTTCATCAAACAGAAAAATGGGAATAAGACCAGTCCCTCATACCAATGTGGTTTCCATAGACACGTGTGTCAAGCTTTCGTCCCTGTGCAATACGATGAAAATGGTTAGAATAAGAAACATTGAAAGAAATAACAAACAAATGTAATCAACAACAGAAGTCAGTCGTGCATTTGTGGTTACAGCAGCAATTGGCCTTAACACGTGGGAGATGATAGCTACCTGCGTGACATCCGAGTTCAAGAAAAACAACAATGTGGATTGTCTCACTTGGATAATTGTTCATCAAACAGAAAAATGGGAATGAGAACAGTCCCTCATACCAATGTGGTTTCCATAGACACGTGTGTCAAGCTTTCGTCCCTGTGCAATAATGTAATGAGTAAGAATGAGAAACATTGAAAGAAATAACAAACAAATGAAATCAACAACAGAAGTCAGTCGTGCATTTGTGGTTACAGCAGTAATTGACCATACCACGTGGGAGATTATAGCTACCTGCGTGTCATCCGAGTCCAATAAAATCAACAATGTGGAATGGCTTAGTTGGATAATTGTTCATTAAACAGAAAGAAGGGAATAAGAACAGTCCCTTATACCAATGTGGTTTCCTTAGACACGTGTGTCAAGCTTTCGTCCCTGTGCAATACGATGAAAAGAGTAAGAATGAGAAACATTGAAAGAAATAACAAACAAATGTAATCAACAACAGAAGTCAGTCGTGCATTTGTGGTTACAGCAGCAATTGGCCTTAACATGTGGGAGATGATAGCTACCTGCGTGACATCCGAGTTCAAGAAAAACAACAAAGTGGATTGTCTCACTTGGATAATTGTTCATCAAACAGAAAAATGGGAATAAGAACAGTCCCTCATACCAATGTGGTTTCCATAGACACGTGTGTCAAGCTTTCGTCCCTGTGCAATACGATAAAAGAGTTAGAATGAGAAACATCGAAGGAAATAACAAACAAATGAAATCAACAACAGAAGTCAGCCGTCCATTTGTGGTTACAGCAGCAATTGACCTTAGCACGTGGGAGATCATAGCTACCTGCGTGACATCCGAGTCCAAGAAAATCAACAATGTGAAATGGCCTACTTGGATAATTGTTCATTAAACAAAAAAAAAAGGAAATAAGAAGAGTCCCTTATACCAAAGTGATTTCTTTTGACACGTGTGTCAAGCTTTCGTCCCTGTGGAATACGATGAAAAGTGTTAGAATGAGAAACATTGAAGGAAATAACAAACATATGAAATCAACACAGAAGTCAGCCGTCCATTTGTGGTTACAGCAGCAATTGACCTCACGGCGTGGTAGATTATAGCTACCTGCGTGACATCCGAGTCCAAGAAAAAGAACAATGTGAAATGGCTTACTTGAGGGCGACGCAATCCCCGGCCTACATGGTGGTGACCGATAACACAGTCACCTTAAAACAGCTACAACACCACATCAAAGTTGTAAGCTACACGAAAATAAGGTGGAATAGGTACACCACCAAAAAAGAAATTATTCAGTGCCACAGATGCCAGTTGTGGGGCCACGCCACCGCCAACTGCCATAGGGCGGAAAAATGTCTCAAATACGCCGAGTCGCATTTGACAATGAACTGCCCTAAACCCATAACAACCTTGGCAAAGTGCATTAATTGCCATGGAAGTCACCCGGCCACAGGGACGAAAGCTTGACACACGTGTCAAAAGAAACCACTTTAGTATAAGGGACTGTTTTTATTCCCTTTTTTTTTGTTTAATGAACAATTATCCAAGTAGGCCATTTCACATTGTTGATTTTCTTGGACTCGGATGTCACGCAGGTAGCTATGATCTCCCACGTGGTAAGGTCAATTGCTGCTGTAACCACAAATGGACGGCTGACTTCTGTTGTTGATTTCATTTGTTTGTTATTTCCTTCAATGTTTCTCATTCTAACTCTTTTATCGTATTGCACAGGGACGAAAGCTTGACACACGTGTCTATGGAAATCACATTGGTATGAGGGACTGTTCTTATTCCCATTTTTCTGTTTGATGAACAATTATCCCAATGAGACAATCCACATTGTTGTTTTTCTTGAACTCGGATGTCACGCAGGTAGCTATCATCTCCCACGTATTAACGTCAATTGCTGCTGTAACCACAAATGCACGCCTGACTTCTGTTGTTGATTACATTTGTTTGTTATTTCCTTCAATGTTTCTCATTCTCACACTTTTCATCGTATTGCACGGGAACGAGAGCTTGACACACGTGTCTAAGGAAACCACATTGGTATAAGGGACTGTTCTTATTCCCTTCTTTTTGTTTAATGAACAATTATCCAAGTAAGCCATTCCACATTGTTGATTTTCTTGGACTCGGATGACACGCAGGTAGCTATAATCTCTCACGTGGTAAGGTCAATTGCTGCTGTAACCACAAATGGACGGCTGACTTCTGTTGTTGATTTCATTTGTTTGTTATTTCTTTCAATGTTTCTCATTCTTACTCTTTTCATCGTATTGCACAGGGACGAAAGCTTGACACACGTGTCTATTGAAACCACATTGGTATGAGGGACTGTTCTTATTCCCATTTTTCTGTTTGATGAACAATTATCCAAGTGAGACAATCCACATTGTTGTTTTTCTTGAACTCGGATGTCACGCAGGTAGCTATCATCTCCCACGTGGTAAGGTCAATTGCTGCTGTAACCACAAATGGACGGCTGACTTCTGTTGTTGATTTCATTTGTTTGTTATTTCCTTCAATGTTTCTCATTCTATTTCTTTTATCGTATTGCACAGGGACGAAAGCTTGACACACGTTTCAAAGGAAACCACATAAGTATGAGGGACTGTTCTTATTCCCTTTTTTCTGTTTGATGTACAATTATCCAAGTAAGCCATTTCACATTGTTGTTTTTCTTGGACTCGGATGTCACGCAGGTAGCTATAATGTACCACGCGGTGAGGTCAATTGCTGCTGTAACCACAAATGGACGGCTGACTTCTGTGTTGATTTCATTTGTTTGTTATTTCTTTCAATGTTTCTCATTCTAACACTTTTCATCGTATTCCACAGGGACGAAAGCTTGACACACGTGTCAAAAGAAATCACTTTGGTATAAGGGACTGTTCTTATTTCCTTTTTTTTTTGTTTAATGAACAATTATCCAAGTAGGCCATTTCACATTGTTGATTTTCTTGGACTCGGATGTCACGCAGGTAGCTATGATCTCCCACGTGGTAAGGTCAATTGCTGCTGTAACCACAAATGGACGGCTGACTTCTGTTGTTGATTTCATTTGTTTGTTATTTCCTTCAATGTTTCTCATTCTATTTCTCTTATCGTATTGCACAGGGACGAAAGCTTGACACACGTGTCTATGGAAACCACATTGGTATGAGGGACTGTTCTTATTCCCATTTTTCTGTTTGATGAACAATTATCCAAGTGAGACAATCCACATTGTTGTTTTTCTTGAACTCGGATGTCACGCAGGTAGCTATCATCTCCCACGTGTTAAGGCTCATTGCTGCTGTAACCACAAATGCACGACTGACTTCTGTTGTTGATTACATTTGTTTGTTATTTCTTTCAATGTTTCTCATTCTTACTCTTTTCATCGTATTGCACAGGGACGAAAGCTTGACACACGTGTCTAAGGAAACCACATTGGTATAAGGGACTGTTCTTATTCCCTTCTTTCTGTTTAATGAACAATTATCCAACTAAGCCATTCCACATTGTTGATTTTATTGGACTCGGATGACACGCAGGTAGCTATAATCTCCCACGTGGTGAGGTCAATTACTGCTGTAACCACAAATGCACGACTGACTTCTGTTGTTGATTTCATTTGTTTGTTATTTCTTTCAATGTTTCTCATTCTTACTCTTTTCATCGTATTGCACAGGGACGAAAGCTTGACACACGTGTCTATTGAAACCACATTGGTATGAGGGACTGTTCTTATTCCCATTTTTCTGTTTGATGAACAATTATCCAAGTGAGACAATCCACATTGTTGTTTTTCTTGAACTCGGATGTCACGCAAGTAGCTATCATCTCCCACGTGTTAAGGCCAATTGCTGCTGTAACCACAAATGCACGACTGACTTCTGTTGTTGATTACATTTGTTTGTTATTTCTTTCAATGTTTCTCATTCTTACTCTTTTCATCGTATTGCACAGGGACGAAAGCTTGACACACGTGTCTATGGAAACCACATTGGTATGAGGGACTGTTCTTATTCCCATTTTTCTGTTTGATGAACAATTTTCCAAGTGAGACAATCCACATTGTTGTTTTTCTTGAACTCGGATATCACGCAGGTAGCTATCATCTCCCACGTGTTAAGGCCAATTGCTGCTGTAACCACAAATGCACGACTGACTTCTGTTGTTGATTACATTTGTTTGTTATTTTCTTCAATGTTTCTCATTCTAACACTTTTCATCGTATTGCTGAGGGATGAAAGCTTAACACACGTGTCTAAGGAAACCACTCTGGAATAAGGGACTGTTCTAATTCCCTTCTTTTTGTTTAATGAACAATTATCCAAGTAAGCCATTCCACATTGTTGATTTTCTTGGACTCGGATGTCACGCAGGTAGCTATAATCTCCCACGTGGTAAGGTCAATTGCTGCTGTAACCACAAATGGACGGCTGACTTCTGTTGTTGATTTCATTTGTTTGTTAATTCCTTCAATGTTTCTCATTCTAACTCTTTTATCGTATTGCACAGGGACGAAAGCTTGACACACGTGTCTATGGAAACCACATTGGTATGAGGGACTGTTCTTATTCCCTTTTTTCTGTTTGATGAACAATTATCCAAGTAAGCCATTTCACATTGTTGTTTTTCTTGGACTCGGATGTCACGCAGGTAGCTATAATCTCCCATGTGGTAAGGTCAATTGCTGCTGCAACCACAAATGGTCGGTTGACTACTGTTGTTGATTTCATTTGTTTGTAATTTCCTTCAATGTTTCTGATTCCAACACTTTTTATCATATTGCAGAGGGGCGAAATCCCGACACACGTGTTTGAAGAATCTTCTTCGCTTTGGGAGCCTGTCCTTATTCTCTTTTTCTTTGTTCAATGAACAATTATTCAAGTAAGCCATTCCACATTGTTGATTTTCTTGGACTCGGATGTCACGCAGGTAGCTATAACTTCCCACGTGTTAAGGTCAATTGCTGCTGTAACCACGAATGGACGGCTGACTTCTGTTGTTGATTTCATTCGTTTGTTATTTCGTTCAATGTTTCTTATTCTAACACTTTTAAACGTATTGCAGAAGGACGAAAGCTTGACACAAGTGTCTTAGAAAACCACTTTTGTATGAAGGACTGTTCTTATGCCCTTTTTTATTGTTTAATGAACAATTATTCAAGTAAGCCATTCTACATTGTTGAATTTTCTGGACTCGGATATCACGCAGGTAGCTATAATCTCCCACATGGTGAGGTCAATTGGTGCTGTAACCACAAATGGACGGCTGACTTCTGTTGTTGATTTATTGTTTGTTATTTCCTCCAATGTTTCTCATTCTAACTCTTTCCATCGTATTGCACAGGGACGAGAGCTTGACACACGTGTCTAAGGAAAACACATTGCTATGAGGGACTGTTCTTATTCCCTTTGTTTTGTTTGATGAACAATTATCCAAATAAGCCATATCACATTGTTGTTTTTCTTGGACTCGGATGTCACGCAGGTAGCCATAATCTCCCACGAGGTAAGGTCAATTGCTGCTGTAACAACAAATGCACGACTGACTTCTGTTGTTGATTTGATTTGTTTGTTATTTCTTTCAATGTTTCTCATTCTAACACTTTTCATCGTATTACACAGGGACGAAAGCTTGACACACGTGTCAAAGGAAACCACTATGGTATAAGGGACTGTTCTTATTCCCTTTTTTCTGTTTAATGAACAATTATCCAGGTAAGCCATTTCACATTGTTATTTTTCTTAGACTCGGATGTCACGCAGGTAGCTATAATCTCCCACGTAAGGTCAATTGGTATAAGGGACTGTTCTTATTCCCTTCTTTCTGTATAATGAACAATTATCCAAGTAGGCCATTCCACATTGTTGATTTTCTTGAACTCGGATGTCACGCAGGTAGCTATAATCTACCACGTGGTAAGGTCAATTGCTGCTGTAACCACAAATGGACGGCTCACTTCTGTTGTTGACTTCATTTGTTTGTTATTTCCTTCAATGTTTCTCATTCTAACTCTTTTCACCGTATTGCACAGGGACGAAAGCTTGACTTACGTGTCTAAGGAAACCACATTGATATGAGGGACTGTTCCTTTTCTCTTTTTTTTTTTTGATGAACAATTATCCAAGTAAGCCATTCCACATTGTTGATTTTCTTGGACTCGGATGTCACGCAGGTAGCTATAATCTCCCACGTGGTAAGGTCAATTGCTGCTGTAACCACAAATGGACGGCTGACTTCTGTTGTTGATTTCATTCGTTTGTTATTTCCTTCAATGTTTCTCATTCTAACTCTTTCCATCGTATTGCACAGGGACGAAAGCTTGACACACGTGTCTAAGGAAACCACATTAGTATGAGGGACTGTTCTTACTCCCTTCTTTTTGTTTAATGAAAAATTATCTAAGTAGGCCATTCCACATTGTTGATTTTCTTGAACTCGGATGTCACGCAGGTAGCTATAATCTCCCACGTGGTAAGGTCAATTGCTGCTGTAACCACAAATGGACGGCTGACTTCTGTTGTTGATTTCATTTGTTTGTTATTTCCTTCAATGTTTCTCATTCTAACTCTTTTCACCGTATTGCACAGGGACGAAAGCTTGACACACGTGTCTAAGGAATCCACATTGGTATAAGGGACTGTTCTTATTCCCTTCTTTTGTTTAATGAACAATTATCCAAGTAGGCCATTCCACATTGTTGATTTTCTTGAACTCGGATGTCACGCAGGTAGCTATAATCTCCCACGTGGTAAGGTCAATTGCTGCTGTAACCACAAATGGACGGCTGACTTCTGTTTTTGATTTCATTTGTTTGTTATTTCCTTCAATGTTTCTCATTCTAACACTTTTCATCGTATTCCACAGGGACGAAAGCTTGACACACGTGTCAAAAGAAACCACTTTGGTATGAGGGACTGTTCTTATTCCCTTTTTTCTGTTTGATGTATAATTATTCAAGTAAGCCATTTCACATTGTTGTTTTTCTTGGACTCGGATGTCACGCAGGTAGCTATAATCTACCACGTGGTAAGGTCAATTGCTGCTGTAACCACAAATGGACGGCTGACTTCCGTTGTTGATTTCATTTGTTTGTTATTTCCTTCAATGTTTCTCATTCTAACTCTTTTATCGTATTGCACAAGGACGAAAGCTTGACACACGTGTCTATGGAAACCACATTGGTATGAGGGACTGTTCTTATTCCCATTTTTCTGTTTGATGAACAATTATCCAGGTGAGACAATCCACATTGTTGTTTTTCTTGAACTCGGATGTCACGCAGGTAGCTATCATCTTCCACGTATTAAGGTCAATTGCTGCTGTAACCACAAATGCACGACTGACTTCTGTTGTTGATTACATTTGTTTGTTATTTCCTTCAATGTTTCTCATTCTTACACTTTTCATCGTATTGCACAGGGACGAGAGCTTGACACACGTGTCTAAGGAAACCACATTGGTATAAGGGACTGTTATTATTCCCTTCTTTTTGTTTAATGAACAATGATCCAAGTAAGCCATTCCACATTGTTGATTTTTATGGACTCGGATGACACGCAGGTAGCTATAATCTCTCACGTGGTAAGGTCAATTGCTGCTGTAACCACAAATGGACGGCTGACTTCTGTTGTTGATTTCATTTGTTTGTTATTTCTTTCAATGTTTCTCATTCTAACACTTTTCATTGTATTCCACAGGGACGAAAGCTTGACACACGTGTCAAAAGAAACCACTTTGGTATAAGGGACTGTTCTTATTCCCTTTTTTTTGTTTAATGAACAATTATCCAAGTAGGCCATTTCACATTGTTGATTTTCTTGGACTCGGATGTCACGCAGGTAGCTATGATCTCCCACGTGGTAAGGTCAATTGCTGCTGTAACCACAAATGGACGGCTGACTTCTGTTGTTGATTTCATTTGTTTGTTATTTCCTTCAATGTTTCCAATTCTAACTCTTTCAATCGTATTGCACAGGGACGAAAGCTTGACACACGTTTCAGAGGAAACCACATAAGTATGAGGGACTGTTCTTATTCCCTTTTTTCTGTTTGATGTACAATTATCCAAGTAAGCCATTTCACATTGTTGTTTTTCTTGGACTCGGATGTCACGCAGGTAGCTATAAACTCCCACGTGGTAAGGTCAATTGCTGCTGCAACCACAATTGGACGACTGACTTCTGTTGTTGATTACATTTGTTTGTTATTTCCTTCAATGTTTCTCATTCTTACACTTTTCATCGTATTGCACAGGGACGAGAGCTTGACACACGTGTCTAAGGAAACCACATTGGTATAAGGGACTGTTATTATTCCCTTCTTTTTGTTTAATGAACAATTATCCAAGTAGGCCATTCCACATTGTTGTTTTTCTTGGACACGGATGTCACGCAGGAAGCTATAATCTCCCATGTGGTAAGGTCAATTGCTGATGTAACCTCAAATGAACGGCTGACTTCTGTTGTTGATTTCATTTGTTTGTAATTTCCATCAATGTTTCTTATTCTAACCTTTTTTATCGTATTGCAGATGGACGAAAGGTTGACACACGTGTCTCAGAAAACCACTTTGGTATAAGGGACTGTTCTTTTCCCTTTTTTTGTGTTCAATGAACAATTATCCAAATAAGCCATTCTACATTGTTGTTTTTCTTGGACACGGAAGTCACGCAGGAAGCTATGATCTCCCACGTGGTAAGGTCGATTGCTGCGGTAACCGCAAATGGTCGGTTGACTACTGTTGTTGATTTCATTTGTTTGTAATTTCCTTCAATGTTTCTGATTCCAACACTTTTTATCATATTGCAGAGGGGCGAAATCCCGACACACGTGTCTGAAGAATCTTCTTCGCTTTGGGAACCTGTCCTTATTCTCTTTTTCTTTGTTCAATGAACAATTATTCAAGTAAGCCATTCCACATTGTTGATTTTCTTGGACTCGGATGTCACGCAGGTAGCTATAACTTCCCACGTGTTAAGGTCAATTGCTGCTGTAACCACGAATGGACTTCTGTTGTTGATTTCATTCGTTTGTTATTTCGTTCAATGTTTCTTATTCTAACACTTTTAAACGTATTGCAGAGGGACGAAAGCTTGACACAAGTGTCTAAGAAAACCACTTTTGTATGAAGGACTGTTCTTATGCCCTTTTTTATTGTTTAATGAACAATTATTCAAGTAAGCCATTCTAAATTGTTGAATTTTTTGGACTCGGATATCACGCAGGTAGCTATAATCTCCCACATGGTGAGGTCAATTGGTGCTGTAACCACAAATGGACGGCTGACTTCTGTTGTTGATTTATTGTTTGTTATTTCCTCCAATGTTTCTCATTCTAACTCTTTCCATCGTATTGCACAGGGACGAAAGCTTGACACACGTGTCTTAGGAAACCACATTGGTATGAGGGACTGTTCTTATTCCCTTTTTTCTGTTTGATGAACAATTATCCAAGTAAGCCATTTCACATTGTTGTTTTTCTTGGACTCGGATGTCACGCAGGTAGCTATAATCTTCCATGTGGTAAGGTCAATTGCTGCTGCAACCACAAATGGACGGCTGACTTCTGTTGTTGATTTCCTTCAATGTTTCTCATTCTTACTCTTTCCATCGTATTGCACAGGGACGAGAGCTTGACACACGTGTCTAAGGAAACCACATTGCTATGAGGGACTGTTCTTATTCCCTTTGTTTTGTTTGATGAACAATTATCCAAATAAGCCATATCACATTGTTGTTTTTCTTGGACACGGATGTCACGCAGGTAGCCATAATCTTCCACGAGGTAAGGTCAATTGCTGCTGTAACAACAAATGCACGACTGACTTCTGTTGTTGATTTGATTTGTTTGTTATTTCTTTCAATGTTTCTCATTCTAACACTTTTCATCGTATTGCACAGGGACGAAAGCTTGACACACGTGTCTAAGGAATCCACATTGGTATAAGGGACTGTTCTTATTTCCTTCTTTCTGTATAATGAACAATTATCCAAGTAGGCCATTCCACATTGTTGATTTTCTTGAACTCGGATGTCACGCAGGTAGCTATAATCTCCCACGTGGTAAGGTCAATTGCTGCTGTAACCACAAATGGACGGGTGACTTCTGTTGTTGATTTCATTTGTTTGTTATTTCCTTCAATGTTTCTCATTCTAACTCTTTCCATCGTATTGCACAGGGACGAAAGCTTGACACACGTGTCTAAGGAAACCACATTAGTATGAGGGACTGTTCTTACTCCCTTCTTTTGTTTAATGAACAATTATCCAAGTAGGCCATTCCACATTGTTGATTTTCTTGAACTCGGATGTCACGCAGGTAGCTATAATCTCCCACGTGGTAAGGTCAATTGCTGCTGTAACCACAAATGGACGGCTGACTTCTGTTGTTGATTTCATTTGTTTGTTATTTCCTTCAATGTTTCTCATTCTAACACTTTTCATCGTATTCCACAGGGACGAAAGCTTGACACACGTGTCAAAAGAAATCACTTTGGTATAAGGGACTGTTCTTATTCCCTTTTTTTTTTGTTTAATGAACAATTATCCAAGTAGGCCATTCCACATTGTTGATTCTCTTGAACTCGGATGTCACGCGGGTAGCTATAATCTCCCACGTGGTAAGGTCAATTGCTGCTGTAACCACAAATGGACGGCTGACTTCTGTTGTTGATTTCATTTGTTTGTTATTTCCTTCAATGTTTCCAATTCTAACTCTTTCAATCGTATTGCACAGGGACGAAAGCTTGACACACGTTTCAGAGGAAACCACATAAGTATGAGGGACTGTTCTTATTCCCTTTTTTCTGTTTGATGTTTAATTCTCCAAGTAAGCCATTTCACATTGTTGTTTTTCTTGGACTCGGATGTCACGCAGGTAGCTATAATCTACCACGCGGTGAGGTCAATTGCTGCTGTAACCACAAATGGACGGCTGACTCCTGTGTTGATTTCATTTGTTTGTTATTTCTTTCAATGTTTCTCATTCTAACACTTTTCATCGTATTCCACAGGGACGAAAGCTTGACACACGTGTCAAAAGAAACCACTTTGGTATAAGGGACTGTTCTTATTCCCTTTTTTTTTTGTTTAATGAACAATTATCCAAGTAGGCCATTTCACATTGTTGATTTTCTTGGACTCGGATGTCACGCAGGTAGCTATGATCTCCCACGTGGTAAGGTCAATTGCTGCTGTAACCACAAATGGACGGCTGACTTCCGTTGTTGATTTCATTTGTTTGTTATTTCCTTCAATGTTTCTCATTCTAACTCTTTTATCGTATTGCACAAGGACGAAAGCTTGACACACGTGTCTATGGAAACCACATTGGTATGAGGGACTGTTCTTATTCCCATTTTTCTGTTTGATGAACAATTATCCAAGTGAGACAATCCACATTGTTGTTTTTCTTGAACTCGGATGTCACGCAGGTAGCTATCATCTCCCACGTGTTAAGGCCAATTGCTGCTGTAACCACAAATGCACGACTGACTTCTGTTGTTGATAACATTTGTTTGTTATTTCTTTCAATGTTTCTCATTCTTACTCTTTTCATCGTATTGCACAGGGACGAAAGCTTGGCACACGTGTCTAAGGAAACCACATTGGTATAAGGGACTGTTCTTATTCCCTTCTTTCTGTTTAATGAACAATTATCCAACTAAGCCATTCCACATTGTTGATTTTATTGGACTCGGATGACACGCAGGTAGCTATAAACTCCCACGTGGTAAGGTCAATTGCTGCTGCAACCACAATTGGACGGCTGACTTCTGTTGTTGATTTCATTTATTTGTTATTTTCTTCAATGTTTCTCATTCTAACAATTTTCATCGTATTGCTGAGGGACGAAAGCTTAACACACGTGTCTAAGGAAACCACTCTGGTATAAGGGACTCTTCTTATTCCCTTCTTTTTGTTTAATGAACAATTATCCAAGTAAGCCATTCCACATTGTTGATTTTCTTGGACTCGGATGTCACGCAGGTAGCTATAATCTCCCACGTGGTAAGGTCAATTGCTGCTGTAACCACAAATGCACGACTGACTTCTGTTGTTGATTTCATTTGTTTGTTATTTCCTTCTATGTTTCACATTCTATTACTTTTCATCGTATTGCACAGGGACGAAAGCTTGACACACGTGTCTAAGGAAACCACTTTGGTATAAGGGACTGTTCTTATTCCCTTTTTTTCTCGTTTAATGAAC
Organism: Harmonia axyridis; assembly: GCF_914767665.1. Classification (NCBI taxonomy): domain Eukaryota; kingdom Metazoa; phylum Arthropoda; class Insecta; order Coleoptera; family Coccinellidae; genus Harmonia; species Harmonia axyridis. Next base: position 21,688,609 of record NC_059508.1, on the reverse strand, counting down.
AATTATCCAAGTAAGCCATTCCTCATTGTTGATTTTCTCGGACTCGGATGTCACGCAGCTAGCTATAATCTCTCACGTGGTAAGATCAATTGCTGCTGTAAACACAAATGGACGGCTGACTTCTGTTGTTGATTTCATTTGTTTGTTATTTCCTTCTATGTTTCACATTCTATTACTTTTCATCGTATTGCACAGGGACGAAAGCTTGACACACGTGTCTAAGGAAACCACTTTGGTATAAGGGACTCTTCTTATTCCCTTCTTTTTGTTTAATGAACAATTATCCAAGTAAGCCATTCCTCATTGTTGATTTTCTCGGACTCGGATGTCACGCAGCTAGCTATAATCTCTCACGTGGTAAGATCAATTGCTGCTGTAAACACAAATGGACGGCTGACTTCTGTGTTGATTTCATTTGTTTGTTATTTCTTTCAATGTTTCTCATTCTAACACTTTTCATCGTATTCCACAGGGACGAAAACTTGACACACGTGTCAAAGGATACCACATCAGTATGAGGGACTGTTCTTATTCCTTTTTTTTTGTTTAATGATCAATTATCCAAGTAAGCCATTCCACATTGTTGTTTTTCTTGAACACGGATGTCACGCAGGAAGCTATAATCTCCCACGTGGTAAGGTCAATTGCTGATGTAACCTCAAATGAACGGCTGACTTCTGTTGTTGATTTCATTTGTTTGTAATTTCCATCAATGTTTCTTATTCTAACCTTTTTTATCGTATTGCAGATGGACGAAAGGTTGACACACGTGTCTCAGGAAACCACTTTGGTATGAGGGACTGTTCTTTTCCCTTTTTTTGTGTTTAATGAACAATTATCCAAATAAGCCATTTTACATTGTTGTTTTTCTTGGACACGGATGTCACGCAGGAAGCTATAATCTCCCACGTGGTAAGGTCAATTGCTGCGGTAACCACAAATGGACGGCTGACTTCTGTTGTTGATTTCATTTGTTTGTTATTTCCCAAATGGACGGCTGACTTCTGTTGTTGATTTCATTTGTTTGTTATTTCCTTCAATGTTCCTCATTCTAACTCTTTTCATCGTATTGTACAGGGACGAAAGCTTCACTTACGTGTCTAAGGAAACCACATTGTTATGAGGGACTGTTCCTATCCCCTTTTTTCTTTTTGATGAACAATTATCCAAGTAAGCCATTCCACATTGGTGATTTTCTTGTACTCGGATGTCACGCAGGTTGCTATAATCTCCCACGTGGTAAGGTCAATTGCTGCTGTAACCACAAATGCACGACTGACTTATGTTGTTGATTTCATTCGTTTGTTATTTCCTTCAATGTTTCTCATACTAACACTTTTCATCGTATTTCACAGGGACGAAAGCTTGACACACGTGTCTAAGGAAACCAAATTGGTATAAGGGACTGTTCTTATTCCCTTCTTTCTGTATAATGAACAATTATCCAAGTAGGCCATTCCACATTGTTGATGTTCTTGAACTCGGTCACGCAGGTAGCTATAATCTACCTCGTGGTAAGGTCAATTGCTGCTGTTAGCACAAATGGACGGCTGACTTCTGTTGTTGATTTCATTTGTTTGTTATTTCCTTCAATGTTTCTCATTCTAACTCTTTCCATCGTATTGCACAGGGACGAAAGCTGGACACACTTGTCTAAGGAAACCACATTAGTATGAGGGACTGTTCTTATTCTCTTTTTTCTGTTTGATGAACAATTATCCAAGAAAACCATTTCACATTTTTGTTTTTCTTGGACTCGGATGTCACGCAGGTAGCTATAATCTCCCTCGTGGTAAGATCAATTGCTGCTGTTACCACAAATGCACGACTGACTTCTGTTGTTGATTTCATTCGTTTGTTATTTCCTTCAATGTTTCTCATACTAACACTTTTCATCGTATTGCACAGGGACGAAAGCTTGACACACTTGTCTAAGGAAACCACATTAGTATGAGGGACTGTTCTTATTTTCTTTTTTCTGTTTGATGAACAATTATCCAAGAAAACCATTTCACATTGTTGTTTTTCTTGGACTCGGATGTCACGCAGGTTGCTATAATCTCCCACGTGGTAAGGTCAATTGCTGCTGTAACCACAAATACACGACTGACTTCTGTTGTTGATTTCATTTGTTTGTTATTTCCTTCAATGTTTCTCATTCTTACACTTTTCATCGTATTGCACAGGGACGAAAGCTTGACACACGTGTCTAAGGGAACCACATTGGTATAAGGGACTGTTCTTATTCCCTTCTTTTTGTTTAATGAACAATTATCCAAGTAGGCCATTCCACATTGTTGATTTTCTTGGACTCGGATGTCACGCAGGTAGCTATAATCTCCCATGTGGTAAGGTCAATTGCTGCTGCAACCACAAATGGACGGCTGATTTCTGTTGTTGATTTCATTTGTTTGTTATTTCCTTCAATGTTTTTCATTCTTACTCTTTCCATCGTATTGCACAGGGACGTAAGCTTGACACACGTGTCAAAGGAAACCACTATGGTATAAGGGACTGTTCTTATTCCTTTTTTTCTGTTTGATGATCAATTATCCAGGTAAGCCATTTCACATTGTTATTTTTGTTGGACTCGGATGTGACGCAGGTAGCTATAATCTCCTACGTGGTAAGGTCAATTGCTGCCGTAACCACATATGCACGACTGACTTCTGTTGTTGATTTCATTCGTTTGTTATTTTCTTCAATGTTTCTCATTCTAACACTTTTCATCGTATTGCACAGGGACGAAAGCTTGACACACGTGTCTAAGGAATCCACATTGGTATAAGGGACTGTTCTTATTCCCTTCTTTCTGTATAATGAACAATTATCCAAGTAGGCCATTCCACATTGTTGATTTTCTTGGACTCGGATGTCACGCAGGTAGCTATAATCTCCCATGTGGTAAGGTCAATTGCTGCTGCAACCACAAATGGACGGCTGATTTCTCTTGTTGATTTCATTCGTTTGTTATTTCCTTCAATGTTTCTCATTCTACCACTTTTCATCGTATTCCACAGGGACGAAAGCTTGACTTACGTGTCTAAGGAAACCACATTGGTATGAGGGACTCTTCTTATTCCCTTTTTTTTTTTGATGAACAATTATCCAAGTAAGCCATTCCACATTGTTGATTTTCTTGGACTCGGATGACACGCAGGTAGCTATAATCTCCCACGTGGTAAGGTCAATTGCTGCTGTAACCACAAATGCACGACTGACTTCTGTTGTTGATTTCATTCGTTTGTTATTTCCTTCAATGTTTCTCATTCTAACACTTTTCATCATATTGCACAGGGACGAAAGCTTGACACACGTGTCTAAGGAATCCACATTGGTATAAGGGACTGTTCTTATTCCCTTCTTTTTGTTTAATCAACAATTATCCAAGTAGGCCATTCCACATTGTTGATTTTCTTGGACTCGGATGTCACGCAGGTAGCTATAATCTCCCATGTGGTAAGGTCAATTGCTGCTGCAACCACAAATGGACGGCTGATTTCTGTTGTTGATTTCATTTGTTTGTTATTTCCTTCAATGTTTTTCATTCTTACTCTTTCCATCGTATTGCACAGGGACGAAAGCTTGACACACGTGTCAAAGGAAACCACTATGGTATAAGGGACTGTTCTTATTCCTTTTTTTCTGTTTGATGATCAATTATCCAGGTAAGCCATTTCACATTGTTATTTTTGTTGGACTCGGATGTGACGCAGGTAGCTATAATCTCCTACGTGGTAGGGTCAATTGCTGCCGTAACCACATATGCACGACTGACTTCTGTTGTTGATTTCATTCTTTTGTTATTTCCATTTAATTTTTCTCATTCTAACACTCTTCATCGTATTGCACAGGGACGAAAGCTTGACACACGTGTCTAAGGAATCCACATTGGTATAAGGGACTGTTCTTATTCCCATCTTTCTGTATAATGAACAATTATCCAAGTAGGCCATTCCACATTGTTGATTTTCTTGAACTCGGATGTCACGCAGGTAGCTATAATCTCCCACGCGGTAAGGTCAATTGCTGCTGTTACCACAAAAGGACGGCTCACTTCTGTTGTTGATTTCATTTGTTTGTTATTTCCTTCAATGTTTCTCATTCTAACTCTTTTCACCGTATTACACGTGGACGAAAGCTTGACTTACGTGTCTAAGGAAACCACATTGGTATGAGGGACTGTTCCTATTCCCTTTTTTCTTTTTGATGAACAATTATCCAAGTAAGCCATTCCACATTGCTGATTTTCTTGGACTCGGATGTCACGCAGGTAGCTATAATCTCCCACGTGGTAAGGTCAATTGCTGCTCTAACCACAAATGCACGACTGACTTCTGTTGTTGATGCTTAAAATAGTCCAAGGAACAACCCCCTGAATTTTTGCCGCATGTTTAGGAAACACCCTGTATAATGAACAATTATCCAAGTAGGCCATTCCCCATTCTTGATTTTCTTGAACTCGGATGTCACGCAGGTAGCTATAATCTCCCACGTGGTAAGGTCAATTGCTGATGTAACCACAAATGGACGGCTGACTTCTGTTGTTGATTTCATTTGTTTGTTATTTCCTTCAATGTTTCTCATTCTAACTCTTTCCATCGTATTGCACAGGGACGAAAGCTTGACACACGAGTCTAAGGAAACCACATTAGTATGAGGGACTGTTCTTATTCCCTTCTTTTTGTTTAATGAACAATTATCCAAGTAGGCCATTCCACATTGTTGTTTTTCTTGGACTCGGATGTCACGCAGGTAGCTATAATCTCCCACGTGGTAAGATCAATTACTGCTGTAACCACAAATGGACGGCTGACTTCTGTGTTGATTTCATTTGTTTGTTATTTCTCTCAATGTTTCTCATTCTAACACTTTTCATCGTATTCCACAGGAACGAAAGCTTGACTTACGTGTCTAAGGAAACCACATTGGTATGAGGGACTGTTCTTATTCCCTTTTTTTTCTTTGATGAACAATTATCCAAGTCAGCCATTCCACATTGTTGATTTTCTTGGACTCGGATGACACGCAGGTAGCTATAATCTCCCACGTGGTAGAGCAATTGCTGCTGTAACCACAATTGGACGGCTGACTTCTGTTGTTGATTCCATTTGTTTGTAATTTCCTTCAATGTTTCTCATTCTAACTCTTTTCATCGTATTGCACAGGGACGAAAGCTTGACTTACGTGTCTAAAGAAACCACATTGGTATGAGGGACTGTTCCTATTCCCTTTTTTCTTTTTGATGAACAATTATCCAAGTAAGCCATTCCACATTGTTGATTTTCTTGGACTCGGATGTCACGCAGGTAGCTATAATCTCCCACGTGGTAAGGTCAATTGCTGCTGTAACCACAAATGCACGACTGACTTCTGTTGTAGATTTCTTTCGTTTGTTATTCCCTTCAATGTTTCTCATTCTAACACTTTTCATCGTATTGCACAGGGACGAAAGCTTGACACACGTGTCTAAGGAATCTACATTGGTATGAGGGACTGTTCTTATTCCCTTCTTTCTGTATAATGAATAATTATCCAAGTAGGCCATTCCACATTGTTGATTTTTTTGAACTCGGATGTCACGCAGGTAGCTATAATCTCCCACGTGGTAAGGTCAATTGCTGATGTAACCACAAATGGACGGCTGACTTCTGTTGTTGATTTCATTTGTTTGTTATTTCCTTCAATGTTTCTCATTCTAACTCTTTCCATCGTATTGCACAGGGACGAAAGCTTGACACACGAGTCTAAGGAAACCACTTTGGTATAAGGGACTGTTCTTATTCCCTTTTTTTTGTTTGATCAACAATTATCCAAGTAGGCCATTCCACATTGTTGATTTTCTTGGACTCGGATGTCACGCAGGTAGCTATAATCTCCCACGTGGTAAGGTCAATTGCTGCTGTAACCACAAATGCAGGACTGACTTCTGTTGTTGATTTCATTTGTTTGTTATTTCCTTCAATGTTTCTCATTCTTACTCTTTTCATGGTATTACACAGGGACGAAAGCTTGACACACGTGTCTAAGGAAACCACTTTGGTATAAGGGACCGTTCTTATTCCCTTCTTTCTGTATAATGAACATTTATCCAAGTAGGCCATTCCACATTGTTGATTTTCTTGGACTCGGATGTCACGCAGGTAGCTATAATCCCCCACGTGGTAAGGTCAATTGCTGCTGTTACCACAAATGCACGACTCACTTCTGTTGTTGATTTCATTTGTTTGTTATTTCCTTCAATGTTTCTCATTCTAACTCTTTTCATCGTATTGCACAGGGACGAAAGCTTGACACACGTGTCTAAGGGAACCACATTGGTATAAGGGACTGTTCTTATTCCCATTGTTTTGTTTAATGAACAATTTTCCAAGTAGGCCATTCCACATTGTTGATTTCTTTGGACTCGGATGTCACGCAGGTAGCTATAATCTCCCACGTGGTAAGATCAATTGCTGCTGTAACCACAAATGGACGGCTGACTTCTGTGTTGATTTCATTTGTTTGTTATTTCTTTCAATGTTTCTCATTCTAACACTTTTCATCGTATTCCACAGGAACGAAAGCTTGACTTACGTGTCTGAGGAAACCACATTGGTATGAGGGACTGTTCTTATTCCCTTTTTTTTCTTTGAGGAACAATTATCCAAGTAAGCCATTCCACATTGTTGATTTTCTTGGACTCGGATGACACGCAGGTAGCTATAATCTCCCACGTGGTAAGGTCAATTGCTGCTGTAACCACAAATGGACGGCTGACTTCTGTTGTTCATTTCATTTGTTTGTTATTTCCTTCAATGTTTCTCATTCTAACTCTTTTCATCGTATTGCACAGGGACGAAAGCTTGACACACGTGTCTAAGGAATCCACATTGGTATGAGGGACTGTTCTTATTCCCTTCTTTCTGTATAATGAATAATTATCCAAGTAGGCCATTACACATTGTTGATTTTCTTGGACTCGGATGTCACGCAGGTAGCTATAATCTCCCACGTGGTAAGGTCAATTGCTGCTGTAACCACAAATGCACGACTGACTTCTGTTGTTGATTTCATTCGTTTGTTATTTCCTTCAATGTTTCTCATTCTAACTCTTTTCATCGTATTACACAGGGACGAAAGCTTGACACACGTGTCTAAGGAAACCACATTGGTATGAGGGACTGTTCTTATTCCCTTTATTTTCTTTGATGAACAATTATTCAAGTAAGCCATTCCACATTGTTGATTTTCTTGGACTCGGATGACACGCAGGTAGCTATAATCTCCCACGTGGTAAGGTCAATTGCTGCTGTAACCACAAATGCACGACTGACTCCTGTTGTTGATTTCATTTGTTTGTTATTTCCTTCAATGTTTCTCATTCTAACCCTTTTCATCGTATTACACAGGGACGAAAGCTTGACACACGTGTCTAAGGAAACCACATTGGTATGAGGGACTGTTCTTATTCCCTTTATTTTCTTTGATCAACAATTATCCAAGTAGGCCATTCCACATTGTTGATTTTCTTGGACTCGGATGTCACGCAGGTAGCTATAATCTCCCACGTGGTAAGGTCAATTGCTGCTGTAACCACAAATGCAGGACTGACTTCTGTTGTTGATTTCATTTGTTTGTTATTTCCTTCAATGTTTCTCATTCTAACTCTTTTCATCGTATTACACAGGGACGAAAGCTTGACACACGTGTCTAAGGAAACCACATTGGTATGAGGGACTGTTCTTATTCCCTTTATTTTTTTTGATGAACAATTATTCAAGTAAGCCATTCCACATTGTTGATTTTCTTGGACTCGGATGACACGCAGGTAGCTATAATCTCCCACGTGGTAAGGTCAATTGCTGCTGTAACCACAAATGCACGACTGACTCCTGTTGTTGATTTCATTTGTTTGTTATTTCCTTCAATGTTTCTCATTCTAACTCTTTTCATCGTATTACACAGGGACGAAAGCTTGACACACGTGTCTAAGGAAACCACATTGGTATGAGGGACTGTTCTTATTCCCTTTATTTTCTTTGATCAACAATTATCCAAGTAGGCCATTCCACATTGTTGTTTTTCTTGGACTCGGATGTCACACAGGTAGCTATAATCCCCCACGTGGTAAGGTCAATTGCTGCTGTTACCACAAATGCACGACTCACTTCTGTTGTTGATTTCATTTGTTTGTTATTTCCTTCAATGTTTCTCATTCTAACTCTTTCCATCGTATTGCACAGGGACGAAAGCTTGACACACGTGTCTAAGGGAACCACATTGGTATAAGGGACTGTTCTTATTCCCATTTTTTTGTTTAATGAACAATTTTCCAAGTTGGCCATTCCACATTGTTGATTTCTTTGGACTCGGATGTCACGCAGGTAGCTATAATCTCCCACGTGGTAAGATCAATTACTGCTGTAACCACAAATGGACGGCTGACTTCTGTGTTGATTTCATTTGTTTGTTATTTCTTTCAATGTTTCTCATTCTAACACTTTTCATCGTATTCCACAGGAACGAAAGCTTGACTTACATGTCTGAGGAAACCACATTGGTATGAGGGACTGTTCTTATTCCCTTTTTTTTCTTTGATGAACAATTATCCAAGTAAGCCATTCCACATTGTTGATTTTCTTGGACTCGGATGACACGCAGGTAGCTATAATCTCCCACGTGGTAAGGTCAATTGCTGCTGTAACCACAAATGGACGGCTGACTTCTGTTGTTGATTTCATTTGTTTGTTATTTCCTTCAATGTTTCTCATTCTAACTCTTTTCATCGTATTGCACAGGGACGAAAGCTTGACACACGTGTCTAAGGAATCCACATTGGTATAAGGGACTGTTCTTATTCCCTTTTTTCTTTTTGATGAACAATTATCCAAGTATGCCATTCCACATTGTTGATTTTCTTGGACTCGGATGTCACACAGGTAGCTATAATCTCCCACGTGGTAAGGTCAATTGCTGCTGTAACCACAAATGCACGACTGATTTCTGTTGTTGATTTCATTTGTTTGTTATTTCCTTCAATGTTTCTCATTCTAACTCTTTTCATCGTATTGCACAGGGACGAAAGCTTGACACACGTGTCTAAAGAAACCACATTGGTATAAGGGACTGTTCTTATTCCCTTTTTTTTTTTTTTGATGAACAATTATCCAAGTAAGCCATTCCACATTGTTGATTTTCTTGGACTCGGATGTCACGCAGGTAGCTATAATCTCCCTAGTGGTAAGGTCAATTGCTGCTGTAACCACAAATGCACGACTGTCTTCTGTTGTTGATTTCATTCGTTTTTTATTTTCTTCAATGTTTCTCACTCTAACACTTTTCATCGTATTGCACTGGGACGAAAGCTTGACACACGTGTCTAAGGAAACCACTTTGGTATAAGGGACTGTTTTTATTCCCTTTTTTTTGTTCAATCCACAATTATCTAAGTAGGCCATTCCACATTGTTGATTTTCTTGGACTCGGATGTCACGCAGGTAGCTATAATCTCCCACGTGGTAAGATCAATTGCTGCTGTAACCACAAATGCACGACTGACTTCTGTTGTTGATTTCATTTGTTTGTTATTTCCTTCTATGTTCCTCATTCTAACACTTTTCATCGTATTACACAGGGACGAAAGCTTGACACACGTGTCTAAGGAAACCACTTTGGTATAAGGGACTTTCTTATTCCCTTCTTTCTGTATAATGAACAATTATCCAAGTAAGCCATCCAAATTTGTTGATTTTCTTGGACTCGGATGTCACACAGGTAGCTATAATCTCCCACGTGGTAAAATCAATTGCTGCTGTAACCACAAATGCACGACTGACTTCTGTTGTTGATTTCATTTGTTTGTTATTTCCTTCAATGTTTCTCATTCTAACACTTTTCATCGTATTGCACAGGGACGAAAGCTTGACACACGTGTCTAAGGAAACCACATTAGTATGAGGGACTGTTCTTATTCCCATCTTTCTGTATAATGAACAATTATCCAAGTAGGCCATTCCACATTGTTGATTTTCTTGAACTCGGACGTCACGCAGGTAGCTATAATCTCCCACGTGGTAAGGTCAATTGCTGCTGTAACCACAAATGGACGGCTGAATTCTGTTGTTGATTTTATTTGTTTGTTATTTCCTTCAATGTTTCTCATTCTAACTCTTTCCATCGTATTGCACAGGGACGAAAACTTGACACACGTGTCTAAGGAAACCACATTAGTATGAGGGACTGTTCTTATTCCCTTTTTTCTGTTTGATGAACAATTATCCAAGTAAACCATTTCACATTGTTGTTTTTCTTGGACTCGGATGTCACGCAGGTTACTATAATCTCCCACGTGGTAAGGTCAATTGCTGCTGTAACCGCAAATGCACGACTGTCTTCTGTTGTGGATTTCATTTGTTTGTTATTTCCTTCGATGTTTCTCATTCTAACACTTTTCATCGTATTGCACAGGGACGAAAGCTTGACACACGTGTCTAAAGAAACCACATTGGTATAAGGGACTGTTCTTATTCCCTTCTTTTTGTTTAATCAACAATTATCCAAGTAGGCCATTCCACATTGTTGATTTTCTTGGACTCGGATGTCACGCAGGTAGCTATGATCTCCCACCTGGTGAGTCCAATTGCTGCTGTAACCACAAATGGACGGCTGACTTCTGTTGTTGATTTCATTTGTTTGTTATTTCCTTCAATGTTTCTCATTCTAACTCTTTCCATCGTATTGCACAGGAACGAAAACTTGACACACGTGTCTAAGGAAACCACATTAGTATGAGGGACTGTTCTTATTCCTTTTTTTCTGTTTGATGAACAATTATCCAAGTAAACCATTTCACATTGTTGTTTTTCTTGGACTCGGATGTCACGCAGGTTACTATAATCTCCCACGTGGTAAGGTCAATTGCTGCTGTAACCACAAATGCACGACTGTCTTCTGTTGTGGATTTCATTTGTTTGTTATTTCCTTCGATGTTTCTCATTCTAACACTTTTCATCGTATTGCACAAGGACGAAAGCTTGACACACGTGTCTAAAGAAACCACATTGGTATAAGGGACTGTTCTTATTCCCTTCTTTTTGTTTAATCAACAATTATCCAAGTAGGCCATTCCACATTGTTGATTTTCTTGGACTCGGATGTCACGCAGGTAGCTATGATCTCCCACCTGGTGAGGTCAATTGCTGCTGTAACCACAAATGGACGGCTGACTTCTGTTGTTGATTTCATTTGTTTGTTATTTCCTTCAATGTTTCTCGTTCTAACACTTTTCATCGTATTGCACAGGGACGAAAACTTGACACACGTGTCTAAGGAAACCACATTAGTATAAGGGACTGTTCTTATTCCCATCTTTCTGTATAATGAACAATTATCCAAGTAGGCCATTCCACATTGTTGATTTTCTTGAACTCGGACGTCACGCAGGTAGCTATAATCTCCCACGTGGTAAGGTCAATTGCTGCTGTAACCACAAATGGACGGCTGAATTCTGTTGTTGATTTTATTTGTTTGTTATTTCCTTCAATGTTTCTCATTCTAACTCTTTCCATCGTATTGCACAGGGACGAAAACTTGACACACGTGTCTAAGGAAACCACATTAGTATGAGGGACTGTTCTTATTCCCTTTTTTCTGTTTGATGAACAATTATCCAAGTAAACCATTTCACATTGTTGTTTTTCTTGAACTCGGATGTCACGCAGGTAGCTATAATCTCCCACGTGGTAAGGTCAATTGCTGCTGTAACCTCAAATGCACGACTGAATTCTGTTGTTGATTTCATTTGTTTGTTATTTCCTTCATTGTTTCTCATTTTAACACTTTTCATCGTATTGCACAGGGACGAGAGCTTGACACACGTGTCTATGGGAACCACATTGGTATAAGGGACTGTTCGTATTCCCATCTTTCTGTATAATGAACAATTATCCAAGTAAGCCATTCCACATTGTTGATTTTCTTGGACTCGGATGACACGCAGGTAGCTATAATCTCCCACGTGGTAAGGTCAATTGCTGCTGTAACCACAATTGGACGGCTGACTTCTGTTGTTGATTTCATTTGTTTGTTATTTCCTTCAATGTTTCTCATTTCCTCTTCCATCGTATTGCACAGGGACGAAAGCTTGACACACGTGTCTAAGGAAACCACATTGGTATGAGGGACTGTTCTTATTCCCTTTTTTTTTGTTTGATGAACAATTATCCGAGTATGCCATTTCACGTTGTTGATTTTCTTTGACTCGGATGTCACACAGGTAGCTATAATCTCCCACGTGGTAAGGTCAATTGCTGCTGTAACCACAAATGGACGGCTGACTTCTGTTGTTGATTCCATTTGTTTGTTATTTTCTTCAATGTTTCTCATTCTAACACTTTTCATCTTATTGCTGAGAGACGAAAGCTTAACACACGTGTCTAAGGAAACCACTTTGGTATAAGGGACTGTTCTTATTCCCTTTTTTCTCTTTGATGAACAATTATCCAAGTAAGCCATTACACATTGTTGTTTTTCTTGGACTTAGATGTCACGCAGGTAGCTATAATCTCCCACGTGGTAAGGTCAATTGCTGCTGTAACCACAAATGGACGGCTGAATTCTGTTGTTGATTTTATTTGTTTGTTATTTCCTTCAAAGTTTCACATTCTAACTCTTTCCATCGTATTGCACAGGGACGAAAGCTTGACACACGTGTCTAAGGAAACCACATTGGTATGAGGGACTGTTCTTATTCCCTTTTTTTTTGTTTAATGAACAATTATTCAAGTATGCCATTTCACGTTGTTGATTTTCTTGGACTCGGAAGTCACGCAGGTAGCTATAATCTCCCACGTGGTAAGGTCAATTGCTGCTGTAACCACAAATGGACGGCTGACTTCTGTTGTTGATTTCATTTGTTTGTTATTTCCTTCAATGTTTCTCATTCTAACTCTTTCCATCGTATTGCACAGGGACGAAAACTTGACACACGTGTCTAAGGAAACCACATTAGTATGAGGGACTGTTCTTATTCCTTTTTTTCTGTTTGATGAACAATTATCCAAGTAAAACATTTCACATTGTTGTTTTTCTTGGACTCGGATGTGTCGCAGGTTACTATAATCTCCCACGTGGTAAAGTCAATTGCTGCTGTAACCACAAATGCACGACTGTCTTCTGTTGTGGATTTCATTTGTTTGTTATTTCCTTCGATGTTTCTCATTCTAACACTTTTCATCGTATTGCACAGGGACGAAAGCTTGACACACGTGTCTATGGGAACCACATTGGTATAAGGGACTGTTCTTATTCCCTTCTTTTTGTTTAATGAACAATTATCCAAGTAAGCCATTCCACATTGTTGATTTTCTTGGACTCGGATGACACGCGGGTAGCTATAATCTCCCACGTGGTAAGGTCAATTGCTGCTGTAACCACAAATCCACGACTGACTTCTGTTATTGATTTCATTCGTTTGTTATTTCCTTCAATGTTTCTCGTTCTAACACTTTTCATCGTATTGCACAGGGACGAAAGCTTGACACACGTGTCTAAGGAAACCACATTAGTATAAGGGACTGTTCTTATTCCCATCTTTCTGTATAATGAACAATTATCCAAGTAGGCCATTCCACATTGTTGATTTTCTTGAACTCGGACGTCACGCAGGTAGCTATAATCTCCCACGTGGTAAGGTCAATTGCTGCTGTAACCACAAATGGACGGCTGAATTCTGTTGTTGATTTTATTTGTTTGTTATTTCCTTCAATGTTTCTCATTCTAACTCTTTCCATCGTATTGCACAGGGACGAGAGCTTGACACACGTGTCTATGGGAACCACATTGGTATAAGGGACTGTTCTTATTCCCTTCTTTTTGTTTAATGAACAATTATCCAAGTAAGCCATTCCACATTGTTGATTTTCTTGGACTCGGATGACACGCGGGTAGCTATAATCTCCCACGTGGTAAGGTCAATTGCTGCTGTAACCACAAATCCACGACTGACTTCTGTTGTTGATTTCATTCGTTTGTTATTTCCTTCAATGTTTCTCGTTCTAACACTTTTCATCGTATTGAACAGGGACGAAAGCTTGACACACGTGTCTAAGGAAACCACATTGGTATGAGGGACTGTTCTTATTCCCTTTTTTTTTGTTTAATGAACAATTATTCAAGTATGCCATTTCACGTTGTTGATTTTCTTGGACTCGGATGTCACGCAGGTAGCTATAATCTCCCACGTGGTAAGGTCAATTGCTGCTGTAACCACAAATGGACGGCTGACTTCTGTTGTTGATTTCATTTGTTTGTTATTTCCTTCAATGTTTCTCATTCTAATTCTTTCCATCGTATTGCACAGGGACGAAAGCTTGACACACGTGTCAGAGGAAACCACATTGGTATGAGGGACTGTTCTTATTCCCTTTTTTCTGTTTGATGAACAATTATCCAAGTAAGCCATTACACATTGTTGTTTTTCTTGGACTTAGATGTCACGCAGGTAGCTATAATCTCCCACGTGGTAAGGTCAATTGCTGCTGTAACCACAAATGGACGGCTGAATTCTGTTGTTGATTTTATTTGATTGTTATTTCCTTCAATGTTTCTCATTCTAACTGTTTCCATCGTATTGCACAGGGACGAAAATTTGACACACATGTCTAAGGAAACCACATTAGTATGAGGGACTGTTCTCATTCCCTTTTTTCTGTTTGATGAACAATTATCCAAGTGAACCATTTCACATTGTTGTTTTTCTTGAACTCGGATGTCACGCAGGTAGCAATAATCTCCCACGTGGTAAGGTCAAATGCACGACTGTCTTCTGTTGTTGATTTCTTTCGTTTGTTATTTCCTTCGATGTTTCTCATTCTAACACTTTTCATCGTATTGCACAGGGAGGAAAACTTGACACACGTGTCTAAGGAAACCACATTGGTATAAGGAACTGTTCTTATTCCCTTCTTTTTGTTTAATCAACAATTTTCCAAGTAGGCCATTCCACATTGTTGATTTTCTTGGACTCCGATGTCACGCAGGTAGCTATGATCTCCCACGTGGTGAGGTCAATACCTGCTGTAACCACAATCGGACGGCTGACTTCTGTTGTTGATTTCATTTGTTTGTTATTTCCTTCAATGTTTCTCATTCTAACTCTTTCCATCGTATTGCACAGGGACGAAAACTTGACACACGTGTCTAAGGAAACCACATTAGTATAAGGGACTGTTCTTATTCCCATCTTTCTGTATAATGAACAATTATCCAAGTAAGCCATTCCACATCGTAAATTTTCTTGGACTCGGATGACACGCGGGTAGCTATAATCTCCCACTTGGTAAGGTCAATTGCTGATGTAACCACAAATGCACGAGTGACTTCTGTTCTTGATTTCATTCGTTTGTTATTTCCTTCAATGTTTCTCGTTCTAACACTTTTCATCGTATTGCACAGGGACGAAAGCTTGACACACGTGTCTAAGGAAACAACATTAGTATAAGGGACTGTTCTTATTCCCATCTTTCTGTATAATGAACAATTATCCAAGTAGGCCATTCCACATTGTTGCTGTAACCACAAATGGACGGCTGACTTCTGTTGTTGATTTCATTTGTTTGTTATTTCCTTCAATGTTTCTCATTCTAACTCTTTCCATCGTATTGCACAGGGACGAAAACTTGACACACGTGTCTAAGGAAACCACATTAGTATAAGGGACTGTTCTTTTTCCCTTCTTTTTGTTTAATGAACAATTATCCAAGTAAGCCATTCCACATCGTAGATTTTCTTGGACTCGGATGACACGCGGGTAGCTATAATCTCCCACTTGGTAAGGTCAATTGCTGATGTAACCACAAATGCACGAGTGACTTCTGTTCTTGATTTCATTCGTTTGTTATTTCCTTCAATGTTTCTCATTCTAACACTTTTCATTGTATTGCACAGGGAAGAAAACTTGACACACGTGTCTAAGGAAACCACATTCTTATAAGGGACTGCTCTTATTCCCTTCTTTTTGTTTAATGAACAATTATCCAAGTAAGCAATTCCACATTGTTGTTTTTCTTGGACTTAGATGTCACGCAGGTAGCTATAATCTCCCACGTGGTAAGGTCAATTGCTGCTGTAACCACAAATGGACGGCTGAATTCTGTTGTTGATTTCTCTCGTTTGTTATTTCCTTCAATGTTTCTCATTCTAACACTTTTCATTGTATTGCACAGGGAAGAAAACTTGACACACGTGTCTAAGGAAACCACATTGTTATAAGGGACTGCTCTTATTCCCTTCTTTTTGTTTAATGAACAATTATCCAAGTAAACCATTTCACATTGTTGTTTTTCTTGGACTCGAATGTCACGCAGGTAACTATAATCTCCCACGTGGTAAGGTCAATTGCTGCTGTAACCACAAATGGACGGCTGACTTCTGTTGTTGATTTCATTTGTTTGTTATTTCCTTCAATGTTTCTCATTCTAACACTTTCCATCGTATTGCACAGGGACGAAAACTTGACACACGTGTCTAAGGAAACCACATTAGTATAAGGGACTGTTCTTTTTCCCTTCTTTTTGTTTAATGAACAATTATCCTAGTAAACCATTCCACATCGTAGATTTTCTTGGACTCGGATGACTTGCGGGTAGCTATAATCTCCCACTTGGTAAGGTCAATTGCTGATGTAACCACAAATGCACGAGTGACTTCTGTTCTTGATTTCATTCGTTTGTTATTTCCTTCAATGTTTCTCATTCTAACACTTTTCATTGTATTGCACAGGGAAGAAAACTTGACACACGTGTCTAAGGAAACCACATTCTTATAAGGGACTGCTCTTATTCCCTTCTTTTTGTTTAATGAACAATTATCCAAGTAAGCCATTCCACATTGTTGTTTTTCTTGGACTTAGATGTCACGCAGGTAGCTATAATCTCCCACGTGGTAAGGTCAATTGCTGCTGTAACCACAAATGGACGGCTGAATTCTGTTGTTGATTACTCTCGTTTGTTATTTCCTTCGATGTTTCTCATTCTAACACTTTTCATCGTATTGCACAGGGACGAAAACTTGACACACGTGTCTAAGGAAACCATATTGGTATAAGGGACTGTTCTTATTCCCTTTTTTCTGTTTGATGAACAATTATCCAAGTAGGCCATTCCACATTGTTGATTTTTTTGAACTCGGACGTCACGCAGGTAGCTATGATCTCCCACGTGGTGAGGTCAATTGCTGCTGTAACCACAAATGGACGGCTGACTTCTGTTGTTGATTTCATTTGTTTGTTATTTCCTTCAATGTTTCTCGTTCTAACTCTTTTCATCGTATTGCACAGGGACGAAAGCTTAACACACGTGTCTAAGGAAACCACTTTGGTATAAGGGACTGTTCTTATTCTTTTTTTTTTGTTTAATGAACAATTATCCAAGTATGCCATTTCACGTTGTTGATTTTCTTGGACTCGGATGTCCCGCAGGTAGCTATAATCTCCCACGTGGTAAGGTCAATTGCTGCTGTAACCACAAATGGACGGCTGACTTCTGTTGTTGATTTCATTTGTTTGTTATTTCCTTCAATGTTTCTCATTCTAACACTTTTCATTGTATTGCACAGGGAAGAAAACTTGACACACGTGTCTAAGGAAACCACATTGTTATAAGGGACTGCTCTTATTCCCTTCTTTTTGTTTAATGAACAATTATCCAAGTAAACCATTTCACATTGTTGTTTTTCTTGGACTCGAATGTCACGCAGGTAACTATAATCTCCCACGTGGTAAGGTCAATTGCTGCTGTAACCACAAATGCACGACTGTCTTCGGTTGTTGATTTCATTTGTTTGTTATTTCCTTCGATGTTTCTCATTCTAACACTTTTCATCGTATTGCACAGGGACGAAAGCTTGACACACGTGTCTAAAGAAACCACATTGGTATAAGGGACTGTTCTTATTCCCTTCTTTTTGTTTAATCAACAATTATCCAAGTAGGCCATTCCACATTGTTGATTTTCGTGAACTCGGACGTCACGCAGGTAGCTATAATCTCCCACGTGGTAAGGTCAATTGCTGCTGTAACCACAAATGGACGGCTGAATTCTGTTGTTGATTTTATTTGTTTGTTATTTCCTTCAATGTTTCTCATTCTAACTCTTTCCATCGTATTGCACAGGGACGAAAACTTGACACACGTGTCTAAGGAAACCACATTAGTATGAGGGACTGTTCCTATTCCCTTTTTTCTGTTTGATGAACAATTATCCAAGTAAACAATTTCACATTGTTGTTTTTCTTGAACTCGGATGTCACGCAGGTAGCTATAATCTCCCACGTGGTAAGGTCAATTGCTGCTGTAACCACAAATGCACGACTGAATTCTGTTGTTGATTTCATTTGTTTGTTATTTCCTTCAATGTTTCTCATTTTAACACTTTTCATCGTTTTGCACAGGGACGAAAGCTTGACACACGTGTCTATGGGAACCACATTGGTATAAGAGACTGTTCGTATTCCCATCTTTCTGTATAATGAACAATTATCCAAGAAAGCCTTTCCACATTGTTGATTTTCTTGGACTCGGATATCACGCAGGTAGCTATATTCTACCACGTGGTAAGGTCAATTGCTGCTGTAACCACAAATTGACGGCTGACTTCTGTTTTTGATTTCATTTGTTTGTTATTTCCTTCAATGTTTCTCATTCTAACTCTTTCCATCGTATTGCACAGGGACGAAAGCTTGACACACGTGTCTAAGGAAACCACATTGCTATGAGAGACTGTTCTTATTCCCTTTTTTTTGTTCAATGAACAATTATACAAGTATGACATTCCACATTGTTGATTTTCTTGGACTCGGATGTCACGCAGGTAGCTATAATCTCCCACGTGGTAAGGTCAATTGCTGCTGTAACCACAAATGGACGGCTGACTTCTGTGTTGATTTCATTTGTTTGTTATTTTCTTCAATGTTTCTCATTCTAACACTTTTCATCGTATTGCACAGGGACGAAAGCTTGACACCTGTGTCTAAGGAAACCACATTGGTATGAGGGACTGTTCTTATTCCCATTTTTCTGTTTGATGAACAATTATCCAAGTAAGCCATTACACATTGTTGTTTTTCTTGTACTTGGATGTCACGCAGGTAGCTATAATCTCCCACGTGGTAAGGTCAATTGCTGCTGTAACCACAAATGCACGACTGTCTTCTGTTGTTGATTTCATTTGTTTGTTATTTCCTTCGATGTTTCTCATTCTAACACTTTTCATCGTATTGCACAGGGACGAAAGCTTGACACACGTGTCTAAGGAAACCACATTGGTATAAGGGACTGTTCTTATTCCCTTCTTTTTGTTCAAACAACAATTATCCAAGTAGGCCATTCCACATTGTTGATTTTCTTGGACTCGGATGTCACGCAGGTAGCTATGATCTCCCACGTGGTGAGGTCAATTGCTGCTGTAACCACAAATGGACGGCTGACTTCTGTTGTTGATTTCATTTGTTTGTTATTTCCTTCAATGTTTCTCATTCTAACACTTTTCATCTTATTACACAGGGACGAAAGCTTGACTTACGTGTCTAAGGAAACCACATTGGTATGAGAGACAGTTCTTATTCCCTTTTTTCTTTTTGATGAACAATTATCCAAGAAAGCCATTCCACATTGTTGATTTTCTTGGACTCGGATGTCACGCAGGTAGCTATAATCTCCCACGTGGTGAGGTCAATTGCTGCTGTAACCACAAAGTGACGGCTGACTTCTGTTGTTGATTTCATTTGTTTGTTATTTCCTTCAATGTTTCTCATTCTAACTCTTTCCATCGTATTGCACAGGGACGAAAACTTGACACACGTGTCTAAGGAAACTATATAAGTATGATGGACTGTTCTTATTCCCTTTTTTCTGTTTGATGAACAATTATCCAAGTGAACCATTTCACATTGTTGTTTTTCTTGGACTCGCATGTCACGCAGGTAGCTATAATCTCCCACGTGGTAAGGTCAATTGCTGCTGTAACCACAAATGCACGACTGTCTCCTGTTGTTGATTTCATTTGTTTGTTATTTCCTTCGATGTTTCTCATTCTAACACTTTTCATCGTATTGCACAGGGACGAAAGCTTGACACACGTGTCTAAGGAAACCACATTGGTATAAGGGACTGTTCTTATTCCCTTCTTTTTGTTCAAACAACAATTATCCAAGTAGGCCATTCCACATTGTTGATTTTCTTGGACTCGGATGTCACGCAGGTAGCTATGATCTCCCACGTGGTGAGGTCAATTGCTGCTGTAACCACAAATGGACGGCTGACTTCTGTTTTTGATTTCATTTGTTTGTTATTTCCTCCAATGTTTCTCATTCTAACACTTTTCATCTTATTACACAGGGACGAAAGCTTGACTTACGTGTCTAAGGAAACCACATTGGTATGGGAGACAGTTCTTATTCCCTTTTTTCTTTTTGATGAACAATTATCCAAGAAAGCCATTCCACATTGTTGATTTTCTTGGAATCGGATATCACGCAGGTAGCTATAATCTCCCACGTGGTGAGGTCAATTGCTGCTGTAACCACAAATTGACGGCTGACTTCTGTTGTTGATTTCATTTGTTTGTTATTTCCTTCAATGTTTCTCATTCTAACTCTTTCCATCGTATTGCACAGGCACGAAAACTTGACACACGTGTCTAAGGAAACCACATTAGTATGAGGGACTGTTCTTATTCCATTTTTTCTGTTTGATGAACAATTATCCAAGTGAACCATTTCACATTGTTGTTTTTCTTGGACTCGGATGTCACGCAGGTAGCTATAATCTCCCACGTGGTGAGGTCAATTGCTGCTGTAACCACAAATTGACGGCTGACTTCTGTTGTTGATTTCATTTTTTTGTTATTTCCTTCAATGTTTCTCATTCTAACTCTTTCCATCGTATTGCACAGGGACGAAAACTTGACACACGTGTCTAAGGAAACCACATTAGTATGAGGGACTGTTCTTATTCCCTTTTTTCTGTTTGATGAACAATTATCCAAGTAAACCATTTCACATTGTTGTTTTTCTTGGACTCGGATGTCACGCAGGTAGCTATAATCTCCCACGTGGTAAGGTCAGTTGCTGCTGTAACCACAAATGCACGACTGAATTCTGTTGTTGATTTCATTTGTTTGTTATTTCCTTCAATGTTTCTCATTCTAACACTTTTCATCGTATTGCACAGGGACGAAAGCTTGACACACGTGTCTATGGGAACCACATTGGTATAAGGGACTGTTCTTATTCCCATCTTTCTGTATAATGAACAATTATCCAAGTAAGCCATTCCACATTGTTGATTTTCTTGGACTCGGATGACACGCAGGTAGCTTTAATCTCCCACGTGTTAAGGTCAATTGCTGCTGTAACCACAATTGGACGGCTGACTTCTGTTGTTGATTTCATTTGTTTGTTATTTCCTTCAATGTTTCTCATTCTAACTCTTTCCATCGTATTGCACTGGGACGAAAGCTTGACAAACGTGTCTCAGGAAACCACATTGGTATAAGGGACTGTTCTTATTCCCTTCTTCTTGTTTAATGAACAATTATCCAAGTATGCCATTTCACGTTGTTTGTTTTCTTGGACTCGGATGTCACGCAGAAAGCTATAATCTCCCACGTGGTAAGGTCAATTGCTGCTGTAACCACAAATGGACGGCTGACTTCTGTTGTTGATTTGATTTGTTTGTTATTTCCTTCAATGTTTCTCATTTCAACCCTTTCCATCGTATTGCACAGGGACGAAAGCTTGACACCCGTGTCTAAGGAAACCACATTGGTGAGAGGGACTGTACTTATTCCCATTTTTCTGTTTGATGAACAATTATCCAAGTAAGCCATTACACATTGTTGTTTTTCTTGGACTTGGATGTCACGCAGGTAGCTATAGTCTCCCACGTGGTAAGGTCAATTGCTGCTGTAACCACAAATGCACGACTGTCTTCTGTTGTTGATTTCATTTGTTTGTTATTTCCTTCGATGTTTCTCATTCTAACACTTTTCATCGTATTGCACAGGGACGAAAGCTTGACACACGTGTCTAAGGAAACCACATTGGTATAAGGGACTGTTCTTATTCCCTTCTTTTTGTTCAATCAACAATTATCCAAGTAGGCCATTGCACATTGTTGATTTTCTTGGACTCGGATGTCACGCAGGTGATCTCCCATGTGGTGAGGTCAATTGCTGCTGTAACCACAAATGGACGGCTGACTTCTGTTGTTGATTTCATTTGTTTGTTATTTCCTTCAATGTTTCTCATTGTAACACTTTTCATCTTATTACACAGGGACGAAAGCTTGACTTACGTGTCTAAGGAAACCACATTGGTATGAGAGACAGTTCTTATTCCCTTTTTTCTTTTTGATGAACAATTATCCAAGAAAGCCATTCCACATTGTTGATTTTCTTGGACTCGGATGTCACGCAGGTAGCTATAATCTCCCACGTGGTGAGGTCAATTGCTGCTGTAACCACAAATTGACGGCTGACTTCTGTTGTTGATTTCATTTGTTTATTATTTCCTTCAATATTTCTCATTCTAACTCTTTCCATCGTATTGCACAGGGACGAAAACTTGACACACGTGTCTAAGGAAACTACATTAGTATGATGGACTGTTCTTATTCCCTTTTTTCTGTTTGATGAACAATTATCCAAGTGAACCGTTTCACATTGTTGTTTTTCTTGGACTCGCATGTCACGCAGGTAGCTATAATCTCCCACGTGGTATATTCAATTGCTGCTGTAACCACAAATGCACGACTGAATTCTGTTGTTGATTTCATTTGTTTGTTATTTCCTTCAATGTTTCTCATTCTAACACTTTTCATCTTATTACACAGGGACGAAAGCTTGACTTACGTGTCTAAGGAAACCACATTGGTATGAGAGACAGTTCTTATTCCCTTTTTTCTTTTTGATGAACAATTATCCAAAAAAGCCATTCCACATTGTTGATTTTCTTGGACACGGATGTCACGCAGGTAGCTATAATCTCCCAAGTGGTAAGGTCAATTGCTGCTGTAACCACAAATGCACGACTGACTTCTGTTGTTGATTTCATTCGTTTGTTATTTCCTTCAATGTTTCTCATTCTAACACTTTTCATCTTATTACACAGGGACGAAAGCTTGACTTACGTGTCTAAGGAAACCACATTGGTATGAGAGACAGTTCTTATTCCCTTTTTTCTTTTTGATGAACAATTATCCAAGAAAGCCATTCCACATTGTTGATTTTCTTGGACACGGATGTCACGCAGGTAGCTATAATCTCCCAAGTGGTAAGGTCAATTGCTGCTGTAACCACAAATGCACGACTGAATTCTGTTGTTGATTTCATTTGTTTGTTATTTCCTTCAATGTTTCTCATTCTAACACTTTTCATCTTATTACACAGGGACGAAAGCTTGACTTACGTGTCTAAGGAAACCACATTGGTATGAGAGACAGTTCTTATTCCCTTTTTTCTTTTTGATGAACAATTATCCAAGAAAGCCATTCCACATTGTTGATTTTCTTGGACTCGGATGTCACGCAGGTAGCTATAATCTCCCACGTGGTGAGGTCAATTGCTGCTGTAACCACAAATTGACGGCTGACTTCTGTTGTTGATTTCATTTGTTTATTATTTCCTTCAATATTTCTCATTCTAACTCTTTCCATCGTATTGCACAGGGACGAAAACTTGACACACGTGTCTAAGGAAACTACATTAGTATGATGGACTGTTCTTATTCCCTTTTTTCTGTTTGATGAACAATTATCCAAGTGAACCGTTTCACATTGTTGTTTTTCTTGGACTCGCATGTCACGCAGGTAGCTATAATCTCCCACGTGGTAAGTTCAATTGCTGCTGTAACCACAAATGCACGACTGAATTCTGTTGTTGATTTCATTTGTTTGTTATTTCCTTCAATGTTTCTCATTCTAACACTTTTCATCTTATTACACAGGGACGAAAGCTTGACTTACGTGTCTAAGGAAACCACATTGGTATGAGAGACAGTTCTTATTCCCTTTTTTCTTTTTGATGAACAATTATCCAAGTAAGCCATTCCACATTGTTGATTTTCTTGGACTCGGATGACACGCAGGTAGCTATAATCTCCCACGTGGTAAGGTCAATTGCTGCTGTAACCACAATTGGACGGCTGACTTCTGTTGTTGATTTCATTTGTTTGTTATTTCCTTCAATGTTTCTCATTCTAACTCTTTCCATCGTATTGCACAGGGACGAAAGCTTGACACACGTGTCTCAGGAAACCACATTGGTATAAGGGACTGTTCTTATCCCCTTCTATTTGTTTAATGAACAATTATCCAAGTATGCCATTTCACGTTGTTGGTTTTCTTGGACTCGGATGTCACGCAGGTAGCTATAATCTCCCACGTGGTAAGGTCAATTGTAACCACAAATGCACGACTGAATTCTGTTGTTGATTTCATTTGTTTGTTATTTCCTTCAATGTTTCTCATTCTAACACTTTTCATCGTATTGCACAGGGACGAAAGCTTGACACACGTGTCTATGGGAACCACATTGCTATAAGGGACTGTTCTTTTTCCCATCTTTCTGTATAATGAACAATTATCCAAGTAAGCCATTCCACATTGTTGATTTTCTTGGACTCGGATGACACGCAGGTAGCTATAATCTCCCACGTGGTAAGGTCAATTGCTGCTGTAACCACAATTGGACGGCTGACTTCTGTTGTTGATTTCATTTGTTTGTTATTTCCTTCAATGTTTCTCATTCTAACTCTCTCCATCGTATTGCACAGGGACGGATGCTTGACACACGTGTCTAAGGAAACCACATTGGTATGAGGGACTGTTCTTATTCCCATTTTTCTGTTTGATGAACAATTATCCAAGTAAGCCATTACACATTGTTGTTTTTCTTGGACTTGGATGTCACGCAGGTAGCTATAATCTCCCACGTGGTAAGGTCAATTGCTGCTGTAACCACAAATGCACGACTGTCTTCTGTTGTTGATTTCATTTGTTTATTATTTCCTTCGATGTTTCTCATTCTAACACTTTTCATCGTATTGCACAGGGACGAAAGCTTGACACACATGTCTAAGGAAACCACATTGGTATAAGGGACTGTTCTTATTCCCTTCTCTTTGTTCAATCAACAATTATCCAAGTAGGCCATTCCACATTGTTGATTTTCTTGGACTCGGATGTCACGCAGGTAGCTATGATCTCCCACGTGGTGAGGTCAATTGCTGCTGTAACCACAAATGGACGGCTGACTTCTGTTGTTGATTTCATTTGTTTGTTATTTCCTTCAATGTTTCTCATTCTAACACTTTTCATCTTATTGCACAGGGACGAAAGCTTGACTTACGTGTCTAAGGAAACCACATTGGTATGAGAGACAGTTCTTATTCCCTTTTTTCTTTTTGATGAACAATTATCCAAGAAAGCCATTCCACATTGTTGATTTTCTTGGACTCGGATGTCACGCAGGTAGCTATAATCTCCCACGTGGTGAGGTCAATTGCTGCTGTAACCACAATTTGACGGCTGACTTCTGTTGTTGATTTCATTTGTTTGTTATTTCCTTCAATGTTTCTCATTCTAACTCTTTCCATCGTATTGCACAGGGACGAAAACTTGACACACGTGTCTAAGGAAACTACATTAGTATGAGGGACTGTTCTCATTCCCTTTTTTCTGTTTGATGAACAATTATCCAAGTAGACCATTTCACATCGTTGTTTTTCTTGGACTCGGATGTCACGCAGGTAGCTATACTCTTTCACGTGGTAAGGTCAATTGCTGCTGAAACCACAAATGCACGACTGAATTCTGTTGTTGATTTCATTTGTTTGTTATTTCCTTCAATGTTTCTCATTCTAACACTTTTCATCGTATTGCACAGGGACGAAAGCTTGACACACGTGTCTATGGGAACCACATTGCTATAAGGGACTGTTCTTTTTCCCATCTTTCTGTATAATGAACAATTATCCAAGTAAGCCATTCCACATTGTTGATTTTCTTGGACTCGGATGACACGCAGGTAGCTATAATCTCCCACGTGGTAAGGTCAATTGCTGCTGCAACCACAATTGGACGGCTGACTTCTGTTGTTGATTTCATTTGTTTGTTATTTCCTTCAATGTTTCTCATTCTAACTCTCTCCATCGTATTGCACAGGGACGGAAGCTTGACACACGTGTCTAAGGAAACCACATTGGTATGAGGGACTGTTCTTATTCCCATTTTTCTGTTTGATGAACAATTATCCAAGTAAGCCATTACACATTGTTGTTTTTCTTGGACTTGGATGTCACGCAGGTAGCTATAATCTCCCACGTGGTAAGGTCAATTGCTGCTGTAACCACAAATGCACGACTGTCTTCTGTTGTTGATTTCATTTGTTTATTATTTCCTTCGATGTTTCTCATTCTAACACTTTTCATCGTATTGCACAGGGACGAAAGCTTGACACACGTGTCTAAGGAAACCACATTGGTATAAGGGACTGTTCTTATTCCCTTCTCTTTGTTCAATCAACAATTATCCAAGTAGGCCATTCCACATTGTTGATTTTCTTGGACTCGGATGTCACGCAGGTAGCTATGATCTCCCACGTGGTGAGGTCAATTGCTGCTGTAACCACAAATGGACGGCTGACTTCTGTTGTTGATTTCATTTGTTTGTTATTTCCTTCAATGTTTCTCATTCTAACACTTTTCATCGTATTGCACAGGGACGAAAGCTTGACACACGTGTCTATGGGAACCACATTGGTATAAGGGACTGTTCTTATTCCCATCTTTGTGTATAATGAACAATTATCCAAGAAAGCCATTCCACATTGTTGATTTTCTTGGACTCGGATGTCACGCAGGTAGCTATAATCTCCCACGTGGTGAGGTCAATTGCTGCTGTAACCACAATTTGACGGCTGACTTCTGTTGTTGATTTCATTTGTTTGTTATTTCCTTCAATGTTTCTCATTCTAACTCTTTCCATCGTATTGCACAGGGACGAAAACTTGACACACGTGTCTAAGGAAACTACATTAGTATGAGGGACTGTTCTTATTCCCTTTTTTCTGTTTGATGAACAATTATCCAAGTAAACCATTTCACATCGTTGTTTTTCTTGGACTCGGATGTCACGCAGGTAGCTATACTCTCTCACGTGGTAAGGTCAATTGCTGCTGAAACCACAAATGCACGACTGAATTCTGTTGTTGATTTCATTTGTTTGTTATTTCTTTCAATGTTTCTCATTCTAACACTTTTCATCGTATTGCACAGGGAAGAAAGCTTGACACACGTGTCTATGGGAACCACATTGGTATAAGGGACTGTTCTTATTCCCATCTTTCTGTATAATGAACAATTATCCAAGTAAGCCATTCCACATTGTTGATTTTTTTGGACTCGGATGACACGCAGGTAGCTATAATCTCTCACGTGGTAAGGTCAATTGCTGCTGTAACCACAAATGGACGGCTGACTTCTGTTGTTGATTGCATTTGTTTGTTATTTCCTTCAATGTTTCTCATTCAAACTCTTTCCATCGTATTGCACAGGGACGAAAGCTTGACACTCGTGTCTAAGGACACCACATTGGTATGAGGGACTGTTCTTATTCCCATTTTTCTCTTTGATGAACAATTATCCAAGTAAGCCATTACACATTGTTGTTTTTCTTGGACTTGGATGTCACGCAGGTAGCTATAATCTCCCACGTGGTAAGGTCAATTGCTGCTGTAACCACAAATGCACGACTGTCTTCTGTTGTTGATTTCATTTGTTTGTTATTTCCTTCAATGTTTCTCATTCTAACACTTTTCATCGTATTGCACAGGGACGAAAGCTTGACTTACGTGTCTAAGGAAACCACATTGGTATGAGAGACAGTTCTTATTCCGTTTTTTCTTTTTGATGAACAATTATCCAAGTAAGCCATTCCACGATTCCACATTGTTGATTTTCTTGGACTCGGATGTCACGCAGGTAGCTATAATCTCCCACGTGGTAAGGTCAATTGCTGCTGTAACCACAAATGCACGACTGAATTCTGTTGTTGATTTCATTTGTTTGTTATTTCCTTCAATGTTTCTCATTCTAACACTTTTCATCGTATTGCACAGGGACGAAAGCTTGACACACGTGTCTATGGGAACCACATTGGTATAAGGGACTGTTCTTATTCCCATCTTTCTGTATAATGAACAATTATCCAAGTATGCCATTTCACGTTGTTGGTTTTCTTGGACTCGGATGTCACGCAGGTAGCTATAATCTCCCACGTGGTAAGGTCAATTGTAACCACAAATGCACGACTGAATTCTGTTGTTGATTTCATTTGTTTGTTATTTCCTTCAATGTTTCTCATTCTAACACTTTTCATCGTATTGCACAGGGACGAAAGCTTGACACACGTGTCTATGGGAACCACATTGGTATAAGGGACTGTTCTTTTTCCCATCTTTCTGTATAATGAACAATTATCCAAGTAAGCCATTCCACATTGTTGATTTTCTTGGACTCGGATGACACGCAGGTAGCTATAATCTCCCACGTGGTAAGGTCAATTGCTGCTGTAACCACAATTGGACGGCTGACTTCTGTTGTTGATTTCATTTGTTTGTTATTTCCTTCAATGTTTCTCATTCTAACTCTCTCCATCGTATTGCACAGGGACGGAAGCTTGACACACGTGTCTAAGGAAACCACATTGGTATGAGGGACTGTTCTTATTCCCATTTTTCTGTTTGATGAACAATTATCCAAGTAAGCCATTACACATTGTTGTTTTTCTTGGACTTGGATGTCACGCAGGTAGCTATAATCTCCCACGTGGTAAGGTCAATTGCTGCTGTAACCACAAATGCACGACTGTCTTCTGTTGTTGATTTCATTTGTTTATTATTTCCTTCGATGTTTCTCATTCTAACACTTTTCATCGTATTGCACAGGGACGAAAGCTTGACACACGTGTCTAAGGAAACCACTTTGGTATAAGGGACTGTTCTTATTCCCTTCTTTTTGTTCAATCAACAATTATCCAAGTAGGCCATTCCACATTGTTGATTTTCTTGGACTCGGATGTCACGCAGGTAGCTATGATCTCCCACGTGGTGAGGTCAATTGCTGCTGTTACCACAAATGGACGGCTGACTTCTGTTGTTGATTTCATTTGTTTCTTATTTCCTTCAATGTTTCTCATTCTAACACTTTTCATCTTATTACACAGGGACGAAAGCTTGACTTACGTGTCTAAGGAAACCACATTGGTATGAGAGACAGTTCTTATTCCCTTTTTTCTTTTTGATGAACAATTATCCAAGAAAGCCATTCCACATTGTTGATTTTCTTGGACTCGGATGTCACGCAGGTAGCTATAATCTTCCACGTGGTGAGGTCAATTGCTGCTGTAACCACAAATTGACGGCTGACTTCTGTTGTTGATTTCATTTGTTTGTTATTTCCTTCAATGTTTCTCATTCTAACGCTTTCCATCGTATTGCACAGGGACGAAAACTTGACACACGTGTCTAAGGAAACTACATTAGTATGAGGGACTGTTCTTATTCCCTTTTTTCTGTTTG
This sequence comes from Harmonia axyridis, assembly GCF_914767665.1. Classification (NCBI taxonomy): domain Eukaryota; kingdom Metazoa; phylum Arthropoda; class Insecta; order Coleoptera; family Coccinellidae; genus Harmonia; species Harmonia axyridis. The sequence continues at coordinate 21,658,994 of NC_059508.1, read as the reverse complement.
ATGAACAATTATCCAAGTAAACCATTTCACATTGTTGTTTTTCTTGGACTCGGATGTCACGCAGGTAGCTATAATCTCCCACGTGGTAAGGTCAATTGCTGCTGTAACCACAAATGCACGACTGAATTCTGTTGTTGATTTCATTTGTTTGTCATTTCCTTCAATGTTTCACATTCTAACACTTTTCATCGTATTGCACAGGGACGAAAGCTTGACACACGTGTCTATGGGAACCACATTGGTATAAGGGACTGTTCTTGTTCCCATCTTTCTGTATAATGAACAATTATCCAAGTAAGCCATTCCACATTGTTGATTTTCTTGGACTCGGATGACACGCAGGTAGCTATAATCTCACACGTGGTAAGGTCAATTGCTGCTGCAACCACAATTGGACGGCTGACTTCTGTTGTTGATTTCATTTGTTTGTTATTTCCTTCAATGTTTCTCATTCTAACTCTTTCCATCGTATTGCACAGGGACGGAAGCTTGACACACGTGTCTAAGGAAACCACATTGGTATGAGGGACTGTTCTTATTCCCTTTTTTTTTTTGTTTAATGAACAATTATCCAAGTATGCAATTACACATTGTTGTTTTTCTTGGACTCGGATGACACGCAGGTAGCTATAATCTCCCACGTGGTAAGGTCAATTGCTGCTGTAACCACAAATGGACGGCTGACTTCTGTTGTTGATTTCATTTGTTTGTTATTTCCTTCAATGTTTCTCATTCTAACTCTTTCCATCGTATTGCGCAGGGACGAAAGCTTAACACACGTGTCTAAGGAAACCACTTTGGTATAAGGGACTGTTCTTATTCCCCTTTTTTTTTTAATGAACAATTATCCAAGTATGCCATTTCACGTTCTTGATTTTCTTGGACTCGGATGTCATGCAGGTAGCTATAATCTCCCACGTGGTAAGGTCAATTGCTGCTGTAACCACAAATGGACGGCTGACTTCTGTTATTGATTTCATTTGTTCGTTATTTCCTTCAATGTTTCTCATTCTAACTCTTTTCATCGTATTGCACAGGGACGAAAGCTTGACACCCGTGTCTAAGGAAACCACATTGGTATGAGGGACTGTTCTTATTCCCATTTTTCTGTTTGATGAACAATTATCCAAGTAAGCCATTACACATTGTTGTTTTTTTTGGACTTGGATGTCACGCAGGTAGCTATAATCTCCCACGTGGTAAGGTCAATTGCTGCTGTAACCACAATTGGACGGCTGACTTCTGTTGTTGATTTCATTTGTTTGTTATTTCCTTCAATGTTTCTCATTCTAACTCTTTCCATCGTATTGCACAGGAACGAAAGCTTGATACACGTGTCTAAGGAAACCACATTGGTATAAGGGACTGTTCTTATTCCCTTCTTTTTGTTCAATCAACAATTATCCAAGTAGGCCATTCCACATTGTTGATTTTCTTGGACTCGGATGTCACGCAGGTAGCTATGATCTCCCACGTGGTGAGGTCAATTGCTGCTGTAACCACAAATGGACGGCTGACTTCTGTTGTTGATTTCATTTGTTCGTTATTTCCTTCAATGTTTCTCATTCCAACACTTTTCATCTTATCGCACAGGGACGAAAGCTTGACTTACGTCTCTAAGGAAACCACATTGGTATGAGAGACAGTTCTTATTCCCTCTTTTCTTTTTGATGAACAATTATCCAAGAAAGACATTCCACATTGTTGATTTTCTTGGACTCGGATGTAACGCAGGTAGCTATAATCTCCCACGTGGTGAGGTCAATTGCTGCTGTTACCACAAATTGACGGCTGACTTCTGTTGTTGATTTCATTTGTTTGTTATTTCCTTCAATGTTTCTCATTCTAACACTTTCCATCGTATTGCACAGGGACGAAAACTTGACACACGTGTCCAAGGAAACTACATCAGTATGAGGGACTGTTCTTATTCCCTTTTTTCTGTTTGATGAACAATTATCCAAGTAAACCATTTCACATTGTTGTTTTTCTTGGACTCGGATGTCACGCAGGTAGCTATAATCTCCCACGTGGTAAGGACAATTGCTGCTGTTACCACAAATGCACGACTGAATTCTGTTGTTGATTTCATTTGTTTGTTATTTCCTTCAATGTTTCTCATTTTAACACTTTTCATCGTATTGCACAGGGACGAAAGCTTGACACACGTGTCTATGGGAACCACATTGGTATAAGGGACTGTTCTCATTCCCATCTTTCTGTATAATGAACAATTGTCCAAGTAAGCCATTCCCCATTGTTGATTTTCATGGACTCGGATGACACGCAGGTAGCTATAATCTCCCACGTGGTAAGGTCAATTACTGCTGTAACCACAATTGGACGGCTGACTTCTGTTGTTGATTTCATTTGTTTGTTATTTCCTTCAATGTTTCTCATTCTAACTCTTTCCATCGTATTGCACAGGGACGGAAGCTTGACACACGTGTCTAAGGAAACCACATTGGTATAAGGGACTGTTCTTATTCCCATTTTTCTTTTTGATGAACAATTATCCAAGTAAGCCATTACACATTGTTGTTTTTCTTGGACTTGGATGTCACGCAGGTAGCTATAATCTCCCACGTGGTAAGGTAAATTGCTGCTGTAACCACAAATGCACGACTGTCTTCTGTTGTTGATTTCATTTGTTTGTTATTTCCTTCGATGTTTCTCATTCTAACACTTTTCATCGTATTGCACAGGGACGAAAGCTTGACACACGTGTCTAAGGAAACCACATTGGTATAAGCGACTGTTTTTATTCCCTTCTTTTTGTTCAATCAACAATTATCCAAGTAGGCCATTCCACATTGTTGATTTTCTTGGACTCGCATGTCACGCAGGTAGCTATGATCTCCCACGTGGTGAGGTCAATTGCTGCTGTAACCACAAATGGACGGCTGACTTCTGTTGTTGATTTCATTGGTTTGTTATTTCCTTCAATGTTTCTCATTCTAACACTTTTCATCTTATTACACAGGGACGAAAGCTTGACTTACGTGTCTAAGGAAACCACATTGGTATGAGAGACAGTTCTTATTCCCTTTTTTCTTTTTGATGAACAATTATCCAAGAGAGCCATTCCACATTGTTGATTTTCTTGGACACGGATGTCACGCAGGTAGCTATAATCTCCCACGTGGTAAGGTCAATTGCTGCTGTAACCACAAATTGACGGCTGACTTCTGTTGTTGATTTCATTTGTTTGTTATTTCCTTCAATGTTTCTCATTCTAACTCTTTCCATCGTATTGCACAGGGACGGAAACTTGACACACGTGACTAAGGAAACCACATTAGTATGAGGGACTGTTCTTATTCCCTTTCTTCTGTTTGATGAACAATTATCCAAGTAAACCATTTCACATTGTTGTTTTTCTTGGACTCGGATGTCACGCAGGTAGCTATAATCTCCCACGTGGTAAGGTCAATTGCTGCTGTAACCACAAATGCACGACTGAATTCTGTTGTTGATTTCATTTGTTTGTTATTTCCTTCAATGTTTCTCATTCTAACACTTTTCATTGTATTGCACAGGGACGAAAGCTTGACACACGTGTCTAAGGAAACCACATTGGTATAAGGGACTGTTCTTATTCTCTTCTTTTTGTTTAATGAACAATTATCCAAGTATGCCATTTCACGTTGTTGTTTTTCTTGGACTCGAATGTCACGCAGGTAGCTATAATCTCCCAAGTGGTAAGGTCAATTGCTGCTGTAACCACAATTGGACGGCTGACTTCTGTTGTTGATTTCATTTGTTTGTTATTTCCTTCAATGTTTCTCATTCTAACTCTTTCCATCGTATTGCACAGGGACGAAAGCTTGACACACGTGTCTCAGGAAACCACATTGGTATAAGGGACTGTTCTTATTCCCTTCTTTTTGTTTAATGAACAATTATCCAAGTATGCCATTTCACGTTGTTGGTTTTCTTGGACTCGGATGTCACGCAGGTAGCTATAATCTCCCACGTGGTAAGGTCAATTGTAACCACAAATGCACGACTGAATTCTGTTGTTGATTTCATTTGTTTCTTATTTCCTTCAATGTTTCTCATTCTAACACTTTTCATCGTATTGCACAGGGACGAAAGCTTGACACACGTGTCTATGGGAACCACATTGGTATAAGGGACTGTTCTTTTTCCCATCTTTCTGTATAATGAACAATTATCCAAGTAAGCCATTCCAAATTGTTGATTTTCTTGGACTCGGATGACACGCAGGTAGCTATAATCTCCCACGTGGTAAGGTCAATTGCTGCTGTAACCACAATTGGACGGCTGACTTCTGTTGTTGATTTCATTTGTTTGTTATTTCCTTCAATGTTTCTCATTCTAACTCTCTCCATCGTATTGCACGGGGACGGAAGCTTGACACACGTGTCTAAGGAAACCACATTGGTATGAGGGACTGTTCTTATTCCCATTTTTCTGTTTGATGAACAATTATCCAAAAAAGCCATTACACATTGTTGTTTTTCTTGGACTTGGATGTCACGCAGGTAGCTATAATCTCCCACGTGGTAAGGTCAATTGCTGCTGTAACCACAAATGCACGACTGTCTTCTGTTGTTGATTTCATTTGTTTATTATTTCCTTCGATGTTTCTCATTCTAACACTTTTCATCGTATTGCACAGGGACGAAAGCTTGACACACGTGTCTAAGGAAACCACTTTGGTATAAGGGACTGTTCTTATTCCCCTCTTTTTGTTCAATCAACAATTATCCAAGTAGGCCATTCCACATTGTTGATTTTCTTGGACTCGCATGTCACGCAGGTAGCTATGATCTCCCACGTGGTGAGGTCAATTGCTGCTGTAACCACAAATGGACGGCTGACTTCTGTTGTTGATTTCATTGGTTTGTTATTTCCTTCAATGATTCTCATTCTAACACTTTTCATCTTATTACACAGGGACGAAAGCTTGACTTACGTGTCTAAGGAAACCACATTGGTATGAGAGACAGTTCTTATTCCCTTTTTTCTTTTTGATGAACAATTATCCAAGAAAGCCATTCCACATTGTTGATTTTCTTGGACACGGATGTCACGCAGGTAGCTATAATCTCCCACGTGGTAAGGTCAATTGCTGCTGTAACCACAAATTGACGGCTGACTTCTGTTGTTGATTTCATTTGTTTGTTATTTCCTTCAATGTTTCTCATTCTAACTCTTTCCATCGTATTGCACAGGGACGAAAACTTGACACACGTGACTAAGGAAACCACATTAGTATGAGGGACTGTTCTTATTCCCTTTCTTCTGTTTGATGAACAATTATCCAAGTAAACCATTTCACATTGTTGTTTTTCTTGGACTCGGATGTCACGCAGGTAGCTATAATCTTCCACGTGGTAAGGTCAATTGCTGCTGTAACCACAAATGCACGACTGAATTCTGTTGTTGATTTCATTTGTTTGTTATTTCCTTCAATGTTTCTCATTCTAACACTTTTCATCGTATTGCACAGGGACGAAAGCTTGACACACGTGTCTAAGGAAACCACATTGGTATAAGGGACTGTTCTTATTCTCTTCTTTTTGTTTAATGAACAATTATCCAAGTATGCCATTTCACGTTGTTGTTTTTCTTGGACTCGAATGTCACGCAGGTAGCTATAATCTCCCAAGTGGTAAGGTCAATTGCTGCTGTAACCACAAATGCACGACTGACTTCTGTTGTTGATTTCATTCGTTTGTTATTTCCTTCAATGTTTCTCATTCTAACTCTTTCCATCGTATTGCACAGGGACGAAAGCTTGACACCCGTGTCTAAGGAACCACATTGGTATAAGGGACTGTTCTCATTTCCATCTTTCTGTATAATGAACAATTATCCAAGTAAGCCATTCCACATTGTTGATTTTCTTGGACTCGGATGACACGCAGGTAGCTATAATCTCTCACGTGGTAAGGTCAATTGCTGCTGTAACCACAATTGGACGGCTGACTTCTGTTGTTGATTTCATTTGTTTGTTATTTCCTTCAATGTTTCTCATTCTAACTCTTTCCATCGTATTGCACAGGGACGAAAGCTTGACACACGTGTCTCAGGAAACCACATTGGTATAAGGGACTGTTCTTATTCCCTTCTATTTGTTTAATGAACAATTATCCAAGTATGCCATTTCACGTTGTTGGTTTTCTTGGACTCGGATGTCACGCAGGTAGCTATAATCTCCCACGTGGTAAGGTCAATTGTAACCACAAATGCACGACTGAATTCTGTTGTTGATTTCATTTGTTTGTTATTTCCTTCAATGTTTCTCATTCTAACACTTTTCATCGTATTGCACAGGGACGAAAGCTTGACACACGTGTCTATGGGAACCACATTGGTATAAGGGACTGTTCTTTCTCCCATCTTTCTGTATAATGAACAATTATCCAAGTAAGACATTCCACATTGTTGATTTTCTTGGACTCGGATGACACGCAGGTAGCTATAATCTCCCACGTGGTAAGGTCAATTGCTGCTGTAACCACAATTGGACGGCTGACTTCTGTTGTTGATTCCATTTGTTTGTTATTTCCTTCAATGTTTCTCATTCTAACTCTCTCCATCGTATTGCACAGGGACGGAAGCTTGACACACGTGTCTAAGGAAACACATTGGTATGAGGGACTGTTCTTATTCCCATTTTTCTGTTTGATGAACAATTATCCAAGTAAGCCATTACACATTGTTGTTTTTCTTGGACTTGGATGTCACGCAGGTAGCTATAATCTCCCACGTGGTAAGGTCAATTGCTGCTGTAACCACAAATGCACGACTGTCTTCTGTTGTTGATTTCATTTGTTTATTATTTCCTTCGATGTTTCTCATTCTAACACTTTTCATCGTATTGCACAGGGACGAAAGCTTGACACACGTGTCTAAGGAAACCACTTTGGTATAAGGGACTGTTCTTATTCCCCTCTTTTTGTTCAATCAACAATTATCCAAGTAGGCCATTCCACATTGTTGATTTTCTTGGACTCGGATGTCACGCAGGTAGCTATGATCTCCCACGTGGTGAGGTCAATTGCTGCTGTTACCACAAATGGACGGCTGACTTCTGTTGTTGATTTCATTTGTTTCTTATTTCCTTCAATGTTTCTCATTCTAACACTTTTCATCTTATTACACAGGGACGAAAGCTTGACTTACGTGTCTAAGGAAACCACATTGGTATGAGAGACAGTTCTTATTCCCTTTTTTCTTTTTGATGAACAATTATCCAAGAAAGCCATTCCACATTGTTGATTTTCTTGGACTTGGATGTCACGCAGGTAGCTATAATCTCCCACGTGGTAAGGTCAATTGCTGCTGTAACCACAAATGCACGACTGTCTTCTGTTGTTGATTTCATTTGTTTGTTATTTCCTTCGATGTTTCTCATTCTAACTCTTTCCATCGTATTGCACAGGGACGGAAGCTTGACACACGTGTCTAAGGAAACCACATTGGTATAAGGGACTGTTCTTATTCCCATTTTTCTGTTTGATGAACAATTATCCAAGAAAGCCATTCCACATTGTTGATTTTCTTGGACACGGATGTCACGCAGGTAGCTATAATCTCCCACGTGGTAAGGTCAATTGCTGCTGTAACCACAAATTGACGGCTGACTTCTGTTGTTGATTTCATTTGTTTGTTATTTCCTTCAATGTTTCTCATTCTAACTCTTTCCATCGTATTGCACAGGGACGAAAACTTGACACACGTGACTAAGGAAACCACATTAGTATGAGGGACTGTTCTTATTCCCTTTCTTCTGTTTGATGAACAATTATCCAAGTAAACCATTTCACATTGTTGTTTTTCTTGGACTCGGATGTCACGCAGGTAGCTATAATCTTCCACGTGGTAAGGTCAATTGCTGCTGTAACCACAAATGCACGACTGAATTCTGTTGTTGATTTCATTTGTTTGTTATTTCCTTCAATGTTGCTCATTCTAACACTTTTCATTGTATTGCACAGGGACGAAAGCTTGACACACGTGTCTAAGGAAACCACATTGGTATAAGGGACTGTTCTTATTCTCTTCTTTTTGTTTAATGAACAATTATCCATGTATGCCATTTCACGTTGTTGTTTTTCTTGGACTCGAATGTCACGCAGGTAGCTATAATCTCCCAAGTGGTAAGGTCAATTGCTGCTGTAACCACAAATGCACGACTGACTTCTGTTGTTGATTTCATTCGTTTGTTATTTCCTTCAATGTTTCTCATTCTAACTCTTTCCATCGTATTGCACAGGGACGAAAGCTTGACACCCGTGTCTAAGGAACCACATTGGTATAAGGGACTGTTCTCATTTCCATCTTTCTGTATAATGAACAATTATCCAAGTAAGCCATTCCACATTGTTGATTTTCTTGGACTCGGATGACACGCAGGTAGCTATAATCTCTCACGTGGTAAGGTCAATTGCTGCTGTAACCACAATTGGACGGCTGACTTCTGTTGTTGATTTCATTTGTTTGTTATTTCCTTCAATGTTTCTCATTCTAACTCTTTCCATCGTATTGCACAGGGACGAAAGCTTGACACACGTGTCTCAGGAAACCACATTGGTATAAGGGACTGTTCTTATTCCCTTCTATTTGTTTAATGAACAATTATCCAAGTATGACATTTCACGTTGTTGGTTTTCTTGGACTCGGATGTCACGCAGGTAGCTATAATCTCCCACGTGGTAAGGTCAATTGTAACCACAAATGCACGACTGAATTCTGTTGTTGATTTCATTTGTTTGTTATTTCCTTCAATGTTTCTCATTCTAACACTTTTCATCGTATTGCACAGGGACGAAAGCTTGACACACGTGTCTATGGGAACCACATTGGTATAAGGGACTGTTCTTTCTCCCATCTTTCTGTATAATGAACAATTATCCAAGTAAGACATTCCACATTGTTGATTTTCTTGGACTCGGATGACACGCAGGTAGCTATAATCTCCCACGTGGTAAGGTCAATTGCTGCTGTAACCACAATTGGACGGCTGACTTCTGTTGTTGATTCCATTTGTTTGTTATTTCCTTCAATGTTTCTCATTCTAACTCTCTCCATCGTATTGCACAGGGACGGAAGCTTGACACACGTGTCTAAGGAAACACATTGGTATGAGGGACTGTTCTTATTCCCATTTTTCTGTTTGATGAACAATTATCCAAGTAAGCCATTACACATTGTTGTTTTTCTTGGACTTGGATGTCACGCAGGTAGCTATAATCTCCCACGTGGTAAGGTCAATTGCTGCTGTAACCACAAATGCACGACTGTCTTCTGTTGTTGATTTCATTTGTTTATTATTTCCTTCGATGTTTCTCATTCTAACACTTTTCATCGTATTGCACAGGGACGAAAGCTTGACACACGTGTCTAAGGAAACCACTTTGGTATAAGGGACTGTTCTTATTCCCCTCTTTTTGTTCAATCAACAATTATCCAAGTAGGCCATTCCACATTGTTGATTTTCTTGGACTCGGATGTCACGCAGGTAGCTATGATCTCCCACGTGGTGAGGTCAATTGCTGCTGTTACCACAAATGGACGGCTGACTTCTGTTGTTGATTTCATTTGTTTCTTATTTCCTTCAATGTTTCTCATGCTAACACTTTTCATCTTATTACACAGGGACGAAAGCTTGACTTACGTGTCTAAGGAAACCACATTGGTATGAGAGACAGTTCTTATTCCCTTTTTTCTTTTTGATGAACAATTATCCAAGAAAGCCATTCCACATTGTTGATTTTCTTGGACTCGGATGTCACGCAGGTAGCTATAATCTTCCACGTGGTGAGGTCAATTGCTGCTGTAACCACAAATTGACGGCTGACTTCTGTTGTTGATTTCATTTGTTTGTTATTTCCTTCAATGTTTCTCATTCTAACGCTTTCCATCGTATTGCACAGGGACGAAAACTTGACACACGTGTCTAAGGAAACTACATTAGTATGAGGGACTGTTCTTATTCCCTTTTTTCTGTTTGATGAACAATTATCCAAGTAAAGCATTTCACATTGTTGTTTTTCTTGGACTCGGATGTCACGCAGGTAGCTTTAATCTCCCACGTGGTAAGGTCAATTGCTGCTGTAACCACAAATGCACGACTGAATTCTGTTAATGATTTCATTTGTTTGTCATTTCCTTCAATGTTTCTCATTCTAACACTTTTCATCGTATTGCACAGGGACGAAAGCTTGACACACGTGTCTATGGGAACCACATTGGTATAAGGGACTGTTCTTATTCCCATCTTTCTGTATAATGAACAATTATCCAAGAAAGCCATTCCACATTGTTGATTTTCTTGGACTTGGATGTCACGCAGGTAGCTATAATCTCCCACGTGGTAAGGTCAATTGCTGCTGTAACCACAAATGCACGACTGTCTTCTGTTGTTGATTTCATTTGTTTGTTATTTCCTTCGATGTTTCTCATTCTAACTCTTTCCATCGTATTGCACAGGGACGGAAGCTTGACACACGTGTCTAAGGAAACCACATTGGTATAAGGGACTGTTCTTATTCCCATTTTTCTGTTTGATGAACAATTATCCAAGAAAGCCATTCCACATTGTTGATTTTCTTGGACACGGATGTCACGCAGGTAGCTATAATCTCCCACGTGGTAAGGTCAATTGCTGCTGTAACCACAAATTGACGGCTGACTTCTGTTGTTGATTTCATTTGTTTGTTATTTCCTTCAATGTTTCTCATTCTAACTCTTTCCATCGTATTGCACAGGGACGAAAACTTGACACACGTGACTAAGGAAACCACATTAGTATGAGGGACTGTTCTTATTCCCTTTCTTCTGTTTGATGAACAATTATCCAAGTAAACCATTTCACATTGTTGTTTTTCTTGGACTCGGATGTCACGCAGGTAGCTATAATCTTCCACGTGGTAAGGTCAATTGCTGCTGTAACCACAAATGCACGACTGAATTCTGTTGTTGATTTCATTTGTTTGTTATTTCCTTCAATGTTTCTCATTCTAACACTTTTCATCGTATTGCACAGGGACGAAAGCTTGACACACGTGTCTAAGGAAACCACATTGGTATAAGGGACTGTTCTTATTCTCTTCTTTTTGTTTAATGAACAATTATCCAAGTATGCCATTTCACGTTGTTGTTTTTCTTGGACTCGAATGTCACGCAGGTAGCTATAATCTCCCAAGTGGTAAGGTCAATTGCTGCTGTAACCACAAATGCACGACTGACTTCTGTTGTTGATTTCATTCGTTTGTTATTTCCTTCAATGTTTCTCATTCTAACTCTTTCCATCGTATTGCACAGGGACGAAAGCTTGACACCCGTGTCTAAGGAACCACATTGGTATAAGGGACTGTTCTCATTTCCATCTTTCTGTATAATGAACAATTATCCAAGTAAGCCATTCCACATTGTTGATTTTCTTGGACTCGGATGACACGCAGGTAGCTATAATCTCTCACGTGGTAAGGTCAATTGCTGCTGTAACCACAATTGGACGGCTGACTTCTGTTGTTGATTTCATTTGTTTGTTATTTCCTTCAATGTTTCTCATTCTAACTCTTTCCATCGTATTGCACAGGGACGAAAGCTTGACACACGTGTCTCAGGAAACCACATTGGTATAAGGGACTGTTCTTATTCCCTTCTATTTGTTTAATGAACAATTATCCAAGTATGACATTTCACGTTGTTGGTTTTCTTGGACTCGGATGTCACGCAGGTAGCTATAATCTCCCACGTGGTAAGGTCAATTGTAACCACAAATGCACGACTGAATTCTGTTGTTGATTTCATTTGTTTGTTATTTCCTTCAATGTTTCTCATTCTAACACTTTTCATCGTATTGCACAGGGACGAAAGCTTGACACACGTGTCTATGGGAACCACATTGGTATAAGGGACTGTTCTTTCTCCCATCTTTCTGTATAATGAACAATTATCCAAGTAAGACATTCCACATTGTTGATTTTCTTGGACTCGGATGACACGCAGGTAGCTATAATCTCCCACGTGGTAAGGTCAATTGCTGCTGTAACCACAATTGGACGGCTGACTTCTGTTGTTGATTCCATTTGTTTGTTATTTCCTTCAATGTTTCTCATTCTAACTCTCTCCATCGTATTGCACAGGGACGGAAGCTTGACACACGTGTCTAAGGAAACACATTGGTATGAGGGACTGTTCTTATTCCCATTTTTCTGTTTGATGAACAATTATCCAAGTAAGCCATTACACATTGTTGTTTTTCTTGGACTTGGATGTCACGCAGGTAGCTATAATCTCCCACGTGGTAAGGTCAATTGCTGCTGTAACCACAAATGCACGACTGTCTTCTGTTGTTGATTTCATTTGTTTATTATTTCCTTCGATGTTTCTCATTCTAACACTTTTCATCGTATTGCACAGGGACGAAAGCTTGACACACGTGTCTAAGGAAACCACTTTGGTATAAGGGACTGTTCTTATTCCCCTCTTTTTGTTCAATCAACAATTATCCAAGTAGGCCATTCCACATTGTTGATTTTCTTGGACTCGGATGTCACGCAGGTAGCTATGATCTCCCACGTGGTGAGGTCAATTGCTGCTGTTACCACAAATGGACGGCTGACTTCTGTTGTTGATTTCATTTGTTTCTTATTTCCTTCAATGTTTCTCATGCTAACACTTTTCATCTTATTACACAGGGACGAAAGCTTGACTTACGTGTCTAAGGAAACCACATTGGTATGAGAGACAGTTCTTATTCCCTTTTTTCTTTTTGATGAACAATTATCCAAGAAAGCCATTCCACATTGTTGATTTTCTTGGACTCGGATGTCACGCAGGTAGCTATAATCTTCCACGTGGTGAGGTCAATTGCTGCTGTAACCACAAATTGACGGCTGACTTCTGTTGTTGATTTCATTTGTTTGTTATTTCCTTCAATGTTTCTCATTCTAACGCTTTCCATCGTATTGCACAGGGACGAAAACTTGACACACGTGTCTAAGGAAACTACATTAGTATGAGGGACTGTTCTTATTCCCTTTTTTCTGTTTGATGAACAATTATCCAAGTAAACCATTTCACATTGTTGTTTTTCTTGGACTCGGATGTCACGCAGGTAGCTTTAATCTCCCACTTGGTAAGGTCAATTGCTGCTGTAACCACAAATGCACGACTGAATTCTGTTGTTGATTTCATTTGTTTGTCATTTCCTTCAATGTTTCTCATTCTAACACTTTTCATCGTATTGCACAGGGACGAAAGCTTGACACACGTGTCTATGGGAACCACATTGGTATAAGGGACTGTTCTTATTCCCATCTTTCTGTATAATGAACAATTATCCAAGTAAGCCATTCCACATTGTTGATTTTCTTGGACTCGGATGACACGCAGGTAGCTATAATCTCACACGTGGTAAGGTCAATTGCTGCTGCAACCACAATTGGACGGCTGACTTCTGTTGTTGATTTCATTTGTTTGTTATTTCCTTCAATGTTTCTCATTCTAACTCTTTCCATCGTATTGCACAGGAACGGAAGCTTGACACACGTGTCTAAGGAAACCACATTAGTATGAGGGACTGTTCTTATTCCCTTTTTTCTGTTTGATGAACAATTATCCAAGTAAACCATTTCACATTGTTGTTTTTCTTGGACTCGGATGTCACGCAGGTAGCTATAATCTCCCACGTGGTAAGGTCAATTGCTGCTGTAACCACAAATGCACGACTGACTTCTGTTGTTGATTTCATTCGTTTGTTATTTCCTTCAATGTTTCTCATTCTAACTCTTTCCATCGTATTGCACAGGGACGAAAGCTTGACACCCGTGTCTAAGGAACCACATTGGTATAAGGGACTGTTCTCATTTCCATCTTTCTGTATAATGAAAAATTATCCAAGTAAGCCATTCCACATTGTTGATTTTCTTGGACTCGGATGACACGCAGGTAGCTATAATCTCTCATGTGGTAAGGTCAATTGCTGCTGTAACCACAATTGGACGGCTGACTTCTGTTGTTGATTTCATTCGTTTGTTATTTCCTTAAATGTTTCTCATTCTAACTCTTTCCATCGTATTGCACAGGGACGAAAGCTTGACACACGTGTCTCAGGAAACCACATTGGTATAAGGGACTGTTCTTATTCCCTTCTATTTGTTTAATGAACAATTATCCAAGTATGCCATTTCACGTTGTTGGTTTTCTTGGACTCGGATGTCACGCAGGTAGCTATAATCTCCCACGTGGTAAGGTCAATTTTAACCACAAATGCACGACTGAATTCTGTTGTTGATTTCATTTGTTTGTTATTTCCTTCAATGTTTCTCATTCTAACACTTTTCATCGTATTGCACAGGGACGAAAGCTTGACACACGTGTCTATGGGAACCACATTGGTATAAGGGACTGTTCTTTTTCCCATCTTTCTGTATAATGAACAATTATCCAAGTAAGCCATTCCACATTGTTGATTTTCTTGGACTCGGATGACACGCAGGTAGCTATAATCTCCCACGTGGTAAGGTCAATTGCTGCTGTAACCTCAATTGGACGGCTGACTTCTGTTGTTGATTTCATTTGTTTGTTATTTCCTTCAATGTTTCTCATTCTAACTCTCTCCATCGTATTGCACAGGGACGGAAGCTTGACACACGTGTCTAAGGAAACACATTGGTATGAGGGACTGTTCTTATTCCCATTTTTCTGTTTGATGAACAATTATCCAAGTAAGCCATTACACATTGTTGTTTTTCTTGGACTTGGATGTCACGCAGGTAGCTATAATCTCCCACGTGGTAAGGTCAATTGCTGCTGTAACCACAAATGCACGACTGTCTTCTGTTGTTGATTTCATTTGTTTGTTATTTCCTTCGATGTTTCTCATTCTAACTCTTTCCATCGTATTGCACAGGGACGGAAGCTTGACACACGTGTCTAAGGAAACCACATTGGTATAAGGGACTGTTCTTATTCCCATTTTTCTGTTTGATGAACAATTATCCAAGTAAGCCATTACACATTGTTGATTTTCTTGGACTCGGATGACACGCAGGTAGCTATAATCTCACACGTGGTAAGGTCAATTGCTGCTGCAACCACAATTGGACGGCTGACTTCTGTTGTTGATTTCATTTGTTTGTTATTTCCTTCAATGTCTCTCATTCTAACTCTTTCCATCGTATTGCACAGGGACGGAAGCTTGACACACGTGTCTAAGGAAACCACATTGGTATAAGGGACTGTTCTTATTCCCATTTTTCTGTTTGATGAACAATTATCCAAGTAAGCCATTTCACATTGTTGTTTTTCTTGGACTTGGATGTCACGCAGGTAGCTATAATCTCCCACGTGGTAAGGTCAATTGCTGCTGTAACCACAAATGCACGACTGTCTTCTGTTGTTGATTTCATTTGTTTGTTATTTCCTTCGATGTTTCTCATTCTAACACTTTTCATCGTATTGCACAGGGACGAAAGCTTGACACACGTGTCTAAGGAAACCACATTGGTATAAGGGACTGTTCTTATTCCCTTCTCTTTGTTCAATCAACAATTATCCAAGTAGGCCATTCCACATTGTTGATTTTCTTGGACTCGGATGTCACGCAGGTAGCTATGATCTCCCACGTGGTGAGGTCAATTGCTGCTGTAACCACAAATGGACGGCTGACTTCTGTTGTTGATTTCATTTGTTTGTTATTTCCTTCAATGTTTCTCATTCTAACACTTTTCATCTTATTGCACAGGGACGAAAGCTTGACTCACGTGTCTAAGGAAACCACATTGGTATGAGAGACAGTTCTTATTCCCTTTTTTCTTTTTGATGAACAATTATCCAAGAAAGCCATTCCACATTGTTGATTTTCTTGGACTCGGATGTCACGCAGGTAGCTATGATCTCCCACGTGGTGAGGTCAATTGCTGCTGTAACCACAAATTGACGGCTGACTTCTGTTGTTGATTTCATTTGTTTGTTATTTCCTTCAATGTTTCTCATTCTAACTCTTTCCATCGTATTGCACAGGGACGAAAACTTGACACACGTGTCTAAGGAAACTACATTAGTATGAGGGACTGTTCTTATTCCCTTTTTTCTGTTTGATGAACAATTATCCAAGTAAGCCATTACACATTGTTGTTTTTCTTGGACTTGGATGTCACGCAGGTAGCTATAATCTCCCACGTGGTAAGGTCAATTGCTGCTGTAACCACAAATGCACGACTGTCTTCTGTTGTTGATTTCATTTTTTTGTTATTTCCTTCAATGTTTCTCATTCTAACACATTTCATCGTATTGCACAGGGACGAAAGCTTGACACACGTGTCTATGGGAACCACATTGGTATAAGGGACTGTTCTTATTCCCATCTTTCTGTATAATGAACAATTATCCAAGTAAGCCATTCCACATTGTTGATTTTCATGGACTCGGATGTCACGCAGGTAGCTATGATCTCCCACGTGGTGAGGTCAATTGCTGCTGTAACCACAAATGGACGGCTGACTTCTGTTGTTGATTTCATTGGTTTGTTATTTCCTTCAATGTTTCTCATTCTAACTCTTTCCATCGTATTGCACAGGGACGGAAGCTTGACACACGTGTCTAAGGAAACCACATTGGTATAAAGAACTGTTCTTATTCCCATTTTTCTGTTTGATGAACAATTATCCAAGTAAACCATTTCACATTGTTGTTTTTCTTGGACTCGGATGTCACGCAGGTAGCTATAATCTCCCACGTGGTAAGGTCAATTGCTGCTGTAACCACAAATGCACGACTGAATTCTGTTGTTGATTTCATTTGTTTGTTATTTCCTTCAATGTTTCTCATTCTAACACTTTTCATCGTATTGCACAGGGACGAAAGCTTGACACACGTGTCTATGGGAACCACATTGGTATAAGGGACTGTTCTTATTCCCATCTTTCTGTATAATGAACAATTATCCAAGTAAGCCATTCCACATTGTTGATTTTCATGGACTCGGATGTCACGCAGGTAGCTATGATCTCCCACGTGGTGAGGTCAATTGCTGCTGTAACCACAAATGGACGGCTGACTTCTGTTGTTGATTTCATTTGTTTGTTATTTCCTTCAATGTTTCTCATTCTAACACTTTTCATCTTATTGCACAGGGACGAAAGCTTGACTTACGTGTCTAAGGAAACCACATTGGTATGAGAGACAGTTCTTATTCCCTTTTTTCTTTTTGATGAACAATTATCCAAGAAAGCCATTCCACATTGTTGATTTTCTTGGACTCGGATGTCACGCAGGTAGCTATGATCTCCCACGTGCTGAGGTCAATTGCTGCTGTAACCACAAATGCACGATTGAATTCTGTTGTTGATTTCATTTGTTTGTTATTTCCTTCAATGTTTCTCATTTTAACACTTTTCATCGTATTGCACAGGGACGAAAGCTTGACACACATGTCTATGGGAACCACATTGGTATAAGGGACTGTTCTTATTCCTATCTTTCTGTATAATGAACAATTATCCAAGTAAGCCATTCCACATTGTTGATTTTCTTGGACTCGGATGTCACGCAGGTAGCTATGATCTCCCACGTGGTGAGGTCAATTGCTGCTGTAACCACAAATGGACGGCTGACTTCTGTTGTTGATTTCATTTGTTTGTTATTTCCTTCAATGTTTCTCATTCTAACACTTTTCATCTCATTGCACAGGGACGAAAGCTTGACTTACGTGTCTAAGGAAACCACATTGGTATGAGAGACAGTTCTTATTTCCTCTTTTCTTTTTGATGAACAATTATCCAAGAAAGCCATTCCACATTGTTGATTATCTTGGACTCGGATGTCACGCAGGTAGCTATAATCTCCCACGTGGTAAGGTCAATTGCTGCTGTAACCACAAATGCACGATTGAATTCTGTTTTTGATTTCATTTGTTTGTTATTTCCTTCAATGTTTCTCATTCTAACTCTTTCCATCGTATTGCACAGGGACGGAAGCTTGACACACGTGTCTAAGGAAACCACATTGGTATAAAGAACTGTTCTTATTCCCATTTTTCTGTTTGATGAACAATTATCCAAGTAAACCATTTCACATTGTTGTTTTTCTTGGACTCGGATGTCACGCAGGTAGCTATAATCTCCCACGTGGTAAGGTCAATTGCTGCTGTAACCACAAATGCACGACTGAATTCTGTTGTTGATTTCATTTGTTTGTTATTTCCTTCAATGTTTCTCATTCTAACACTTTTCATCGTATTGCACAGGGACGAAAGCTTGACACACGTGTCTATGGGAACCACATTGGTATAAGGGACTGTTCTTATTCCCATCTTTCTGTATAATGAACAATTATCCAAGTAAGCCATTTCACATTGTTGATTTTCATGGACTCGGATGTCACGCAGGTAGCTATGATCTCCCACGTGGTGAGGTCAATCGCTGCTGTAACCACAAATGGACGGCTGACTTCTGTTGTTGATTTCATTTGTTTGTTATTTCCTTCAATGTTTCTCATTCTAACACTTTTCATCTTATTGCACAGGGACGAAAGCTTGACTTACGTGTCTAAGGAAACCACATTGGTATGAGAGAAAGTTCTTATTCCCTTTTTTCTTTTTGATGAACAATTATCCAAGAAAGCCATTCCACATTGTTGATTTTCTTGGACTCGGATGTCACGCAGGTAGCTATAATCTCCAACGTGGTGAGGTCAATTGCTGCTGTAACCACAAATGCACGACTGAATTCTGTTGTTGATTTCATTTGTTTGTTATTTCCTTCAATGTTTCTCATTCTAACACTTTTCATCGTATTGCACATGGACGAAAGCTTGACACACGTGTCTATGGGAACCACATTGGTATAAGGAACTGTTCTTTTTCCGATCTTTGTGTATAATGAACAATTATCCAAGTAAGCCATTCCATATTGTTGATTTTCTTGGACTCGGATGACACGCAGGTAGCTATAATCTCCCACGTGGTAAGGTCAATTGCTGCTGTAACCACAATTGGACGGCTGACTTCTGTTGTTGATTTCATTTGTTTGTTATTTCCTTCAATGTTTCTCATTCTAACTCTTTCCATCGTATTGCACAGGGACGGAAGCTTGACACACGTGTCTAAGGAAACCACATTGGTATGAGGGACTGTTCTTATTCCTTTTTTTTTTGTTTAATGAACAATTATCCAAGTATGCCATTTCACGTTTTTGATTTTCTTGGACTCGGATGTCACGCAGGTAGCTAAAATCTTCCACGTGGTAAGGTCAATTGCTGCTGTAACCACAATTGGACGGCTGACTTCTTTTGTTGATTCCATTTGTTTGTTATTTTCTTCAATGTTTCTCATTCTAACACTTTTCATCGTATTGCTGAGGGACGAAAACTTGACACACGTGTCTAAGGAAACTACATTAGTATGAGGGACTGTTCTTATTCCCTTTTTTCTGTTTGATGAACCATTTCACATTGTTGTTTTTCTTGGACTCGGATGTCACGCAGGTAGCTATACTCTCTCACGTGGTAAGGTCAATTGCTGCTGAAACCACAAATGCACGACTGAATTCTGTTGTTAATTTCATTTGTTTGTTATTTCCTACAATGTTTCTCATTCTAACACTTTTCATCGTATTGCACAGGGACGAAAGCTTGACACACGTGTCTATGGGAACCACATTGGTATAAGGGACTGTTCTTATTCCCATCTTTCTGTATAATGAACAATTATCCAAGTAAGCCATTCCACATTGTTGATTTTCTTGGACTCGGATGACACGCAGGTAGCTATAATCTCCCACGTGGTAAGGTCAATTGCTGCTGTAACCACAAATGGACGGCTGACTTTTGTTGTTGATTTCATTTGTTTGTTATTTCCTTCAATGTTTCTCATTCCTACTTTTTCCATCGTATTGCACAGGGACGAAAGCTTGACACCCGTGTCTAAGGACACCACATTGGTATGAGGGACTGTTCTTATTTCCATTTTTCTGTTTGATGATTTCATTTGTTTGTTATTTCCTTCAATGTTTCTCATTCTAACTCTTTCCATCGTATTGCACAGGGACGGAAGCTTGACACACGTGTCTAAGGAAACCACATTGGTATAAAGAACTGTTCTTATTCCCATTTTTCTGTTTGATGAACAATTATCCAAGTAAACCATTTCACATTGTTGTTTTTCTTGGACTCGGATGTCACGCAGGTAGCTATAATCTCCCACGTGGTAAGGTCAATTGCTGCTGTAACCACAAATGCACGACTGAATTCTGTTGTTGATTTCATTTGTTTGTTATTTCCTTCAATGTTTCTCATTCTAACACTTTTCATCGTATTGCACAGGGACGAAAGCTTGACACACGTGTCTATGGGAACCACATTGGTATAAGGGACTGTTCTTATTCCCATCTTTCTGTATATTGAACAATTATCCAAGTAAGCCATTCCACATTGTTGATTTTCATGGACTCGGATGTCACGCAGGTAGCTATGATCTCCCACGTGGTGAGGTCAATTGCTGCTGTAACCACAAATGGACGGCTGACTTCTGTTGTTGATTTCATTTGTTTGTTATTTCCTTCAATGTTTCTCATTCTAACACTTTTCATCTTATTGCACAGGGACGAAAGCTTGACTTACGTGTCTAAGGAAACCACATTGGTATGAGAGACAGTTCTTATTCCCTTTTTTCTTCTTGATGAACAATTATCCAAGAAAGCCATTCCACATTGTTGATTTTCTTGGACTCGGATGTCACGCAGGTAGCTATAATCTCCCACGTGGTGAGGTCAATTGCTGCTGTAACCACAAATTGACGGCTGACTTCTGTTGTTGATTTCATTTGTTTGTTATTTCCTTCAATGTTTCTCATTCTAACTCTTTCCATCGTATTGCACAGGGACGAAAACTTGACACACGTGTCTAAGGAAACTACATAAGTATGAGGGACTGTTCTTATTCCCTTTTTTCTGTTTGATGAACAATTATCCAAGTAAGCCATTTCACATTGTTGTTTTTCTTGGACTCGGATGTCACGCAGGTAGCTATAATCTCCCACGTGGTAATTGCTGCTGTAACCACAAATGCACGACTGTCTTCTGTTGTTGATTTCATTTGTTTGTTATTTCCTTCGATGTTTCTCATTCTAACACTTTTCATCGTATTGCACAGGGACGAAAGCTTGACACACGTGTCTAAGGAAACCACATTGGTATGAGGGACTGTTCTTATTCCCTTCTTTTTGTTCAATCAACAATTATCCAAGTAGGCCATTCCACATTGTTGATTTTCTTGGACTTGGATGTCACGCAGGTAGCTATGATCTCCCACGTGGTGAGGTCAATTGCTGCTGTAACCACAAAAGGACGGCTGACTTCTGTTGTTGATTTCATTTGTTTGTTATTTCCTTCAATGTTTCTCATTCTAACACATTTAATCGTATTGCACAGGGACGAAAGCTTGACTTTATAGCGCTCAGAAACCAAGTCCAAGTTTTATCGTTAATGAAACAAAAAAAATTACCGCAATCAAACCAGAACAAGTTGGAAACGCTAGGAACACCTCGGTTTGCTGACAGTGGAGATGGGGTGAGTTCAGTTTGATTGAATAGGGCGCCAACGTATTTATTTTCCTAGCGATCCAACAAAAAAAAAAGAAAATTAGCAAGTTGAAAAAAAAAAATTACTAATTCACTCGAATTATAAATTAATTGAATGATCTGTCTCAGTCAAATACGTAAACTCCGAAACAGAGAAAACAAAATGGAAATAATGATTGAAAAAAAAAGGTAAGTAACTCAATACCCAAAGAAATGCGTCACTGTAAAAAAAAATATCAATAATATCAAAGAAATGTTCCGATGTAAAATTCTATTATCAATTTCCTACAATTCTATTCTGATTGATAATGAACCTTAATTGACAAGTATTTTACCCCCTATGCTTGATCAAGCGTAGTTTTCACAAAATCGCACTAATGAAAAATATTATATTTTAGTATCTGTTTCAAAATCTGTAAATATGTATTATAAATTTATCTAAAATTTCACTTGTAATGTGCAATGATATTTTCATGAAATAAAAATATACAATCTGAGGTATTGAGTTTTGAAATTTTCTCTATGGGACAGTTTATGAACGGAATCATAACAATATATGATGTTTTCTGAATGAATGTGAGAACAAGTCCTTTAACTTTCCACTTCAAAAGGTATAATTGACCAAAACAATACGTATTCCCTTTTCTTGCAAATGGCTTCCTGTGACGTCAACATCAAAAGAAATTCTTTCTACATACCAGGCGTCCTGTATATTCGACGAAATTACCAATTCGAGAATCGCAACCAATTCACAATGTTGAAAATCCTTCCAAGATGCTTTTCCTTTCTTCAGATGGGGAAATAGGTACGAGAATTTTGTTTATGAAGTTCGTTTCAGAATCGAACGAGCCAGAATCCGTAGAAATGTGTTCAGTCCGAAACAGGAATAAAAGGAATACTCATGAAATAAAAACCCTAAAATACAAATTGAAAACAAAACTATTAGGGTCTAGTTTCAAGTGGAAGAAAAATCA
Source organism: Harmonia axyridis (assembly GCF_914767665.1). NCBI lineage: Eukaryota > Metazoa > Arthropoda > Insecta > Coleoptera > Coccinellidae > Harmonia > Harmonia axyridis. The sequence goes on along the minus strand of NC_059508.1, from coordinate 21,636,455 downwards.
AACTCACTCAAGTTGTTGGGTGGCCTTTCAAAGTGAATGCTCTTCGAAACCGAAGTACGTTTTTAATCCCCAAAAAGGGTAATATTGCTATTCCAACAATCAAATCAGCAATAGTTGAATAATAGACGGTTATCTTTATCCCAAAATTTGGATTTTCACAAGAAACAGCAAATAACCTCCATATACGCACAAGCTATTCAGAGTTTCAAAATCGAAATGAAAAATGCCAAGAGTGAACATTCGGGAATAATCTTCAACATATGGTACCTTTACGATAAGGAATGAAATGCGGAAAATCAAAATACGATATTTAGGCAACACATTAAACACAATTAGACAATTTGATGTTGCAGATACTCTGGGGCAATTTTCACACGTTAAATTCTCGTCCCATCTCTGATGGTTATTAGAAGCATATGCTGAAAGGAGAAACTTTAGAGTCCTATTGTATCTTTCAGTTGGATTCGCCTGAGCATGAAAATTTGCATTGAACTTAGGACGAATCTTATATTTTTCCAATAGTTTCAGATACTCATTCTTGTATTGGGGACCATTATCAGAAATTATGACCCGTGGAACACCAAAAATTAAAAATACACCCTCCTCCAATGCCTTACATACCGCCGCAGATGTAGCCCTTCTCATAGGAAAAGTTAAGCAAAATTTACTGAAGTAATCATTAACAAATATATAAGAATTTCCTCTTTTAGACCTAGGAAGAGGTCCTATGAGATCCGAACTAACAACTTCCCATGGTTTTGTTGCGTCAGGATAATGGGATGCCATTAAGCCAGCGGGCTTTCTTGAATCTACCTTATGTCTCAAACAGATTCGACAATTTCCAACATATCGAGCCACGTCTGAGCGAGACTTCGGCCAGAAATATCTCTCACACAAGCGCGAATAAGTCTTAAACACCCCCATATGACCCGATGTACAAGAATCATGCATATCCTGGATAACCCTCATTCGCAGTTGCTTAGGTACAACCAACTTCCAAGAATTTTCACCCAAATCATTCACGGATGACCCTTAATATTTATAAAGAAAACCATCCTGAATTCTCCAGGTGGGAAATTTTCCTGGACGGTTCTTAACGTTACCTAACATTCGTAAATACCACGGGTCGACTATGTTGTTGAAATCATTAACGGTTATCAGATCTAATTTAGGTACAGAGCTTGACAAAAGATCCGGGACGTGATGTTCAGAACCTTTACGATGTGTCACACTGAATTCAAATTGTTGCAGTCGTACAATCCACCTCGCCAGACGACCAGAAACAGCTTTAATGTTTTGTAGCCACACCAGACAGTAATGATCGGTAATTACTTCAACTTTTATTCCTTCAATATACGGACGTAGCTTTTCGAGGGCCCACAAAACTGCCAAACATTCCCTCTCTGTAGTTGAGAAATTCTGTTCTTGTCTCGTCAGAGACCGACTAATGTAGCATATAACCTTCTCACCTCCTTTCGGATCTGGTTGGCTCAATACAGCACCCAATCCATACCCAGATGCGTCCGTTTGGACTTGAAAAGGCAGATCATAGTTAGGGCAGCTCATAATTGGAGCAGATACAAGCTTTTCCTTCAACAAAGTGAAGGATTGCTCGCATTCTGGTGTCCACAAAAATTTACTATTTTTCTTCAATAAGTTTGTTAAGGGCGAGATGAGGTCTGAGAAGTTTGGTATAAATCTACGATACCATGAGAAGGTTCCAACTATGCTACGTACATCCTTCACATTACGAGGTATTGCAATCTCTACCATTGCTTTCACTTTCCCTGGATCAACTTGAAGACCATTACTATTGACTACATATCCCAAATACCGCATTTCACTTCTACAAAATTGACACTTATCTCTAGAAACTGTAAGTCCTGCTTCATGTAGTCTGCGGAATACTTCTTCAAGTATTTCAAGATGTTTCTCGAAGTTTTCTGTAACAATAATTACATCATCAAGATAAAAGAAAACGCACGGTTCAAGGTCGCTGCCAAGTATAACATCCATTAGTCTTTGCCAAGTAGCTAGGCTGTTACTCAATCCAAAAGGCATCCTTCGGAATTGAAAAAGTCCCCTATTTGGAACAGTAAAGGCAGTGTATTGACGGGATTCCTCCTTAACTGGGACTTGCCAGAATGCGCTCTTTATATCTAAGGAACTTATGTACTTTGCATTCCGTAATTTATCTAAAGTATTAGATACATAGGGTAAGGGATAACTATCCTTCTTTGTAACAGCATTTACCTTGCGATAGTCCACACAGAATCTATAAGTGCCGTCCTTTTTTTTAACCATAATAATTGGGGATGACCATGGGCTAGAACTTTTTTCTACAATTCCTTGCTGCAACATATCATTCAATTGTTGGTCAATATGTTTCTGAAGTACAGGAGATACCGGGTAGTATCTCTGCTTAACAGGGGGCCCATCTACTAAAATTTCATGCTCGACCAAGTTGGTACAACCGATCACGTCATCTCCCATTAAACCAAAAGTCTTATCGACTAATTCATTTAATTTTGTTTCTTGATTCTCATCCAAGTGGGTGTCCACAGTGGCTACATGAACTGTTTCAGCTGAGAAAAACCATTCATTATTCCTCAAATTGGGTACTATACCAAGAGCTCTCCAAAAGTCTGCTCCAAGCAATATCATTCGAGGCAACTCCAACATTATTAATACCTCCATCAGCACCACTTTATCCTTCACCTTCATCGGCACCCTGCAGCTACCAATGCTTGAGCAAACCTGCCCATTAGCTACAGTACATGCAACCCTATGGTGTGACTCAAGAGTTACTCCCAATTTTTTAAGAACTGACCAACATTGTCCGTTAATTATGGTCCGGGATGCACCGGAATCAAGAAGACCCAGAAATTCCTTTCCATAAATTGACAACCGCAGATATGGTCTCTCGTCTCCAACCACGCTATCCAATATATAATCAAGTACAGGACAGAGTTTATCAGTTGGACCTTCATGTACAGCAGTCGTCGAAAATGGTCCTGTAATCAACGACTGGGTCCGTTTCCCGACAAATTGCATTTTGGGCAAGTTCTTGTTGTATATCCTACTTGACTACATTTGTAGGAACGCATAGTTTTCGGTGCAGCACACCCTATCGCTCTATGTCCCGGTTGGTTACAGTTATAACACATTCCTGATTTTCCAAATTTAGACTCGGATGGAGACTGACGTTCTACAACTTGCATCTCTTCAATACCTTCTTCGATACTTGTATATGCCAAGTCAGGCTCGAGGCAAGACTGAGACTTTCTTGGAGGTGGAGCGTAAGATTCGACATACTCACGACGTTCCTCCAATTGACGACATAACCTCTTCAATTCTACATAAGAATCTATACTGACCAGAGCCAACTGGGTCTGGAAGAAGGGGAGAATATTTCTCAGAACTGTTCTAATTTGCTGTCGTTCAGTTGGCGGTGATCGTAAACGATTAAATAATGATCTTATTGTAGCCAAATAAATGCCGATAGGTTCGTCCTTACCCTGAGTACGTTTTCGAATTTCTTCCAAGAGCTTCTCATCGTAGTTGAATGGTTCGAACTCGGCTCTCAAGTTCTCAACAAAAGAATTCCAGTCCACGATTGAGTCCTTGACAGCTCTAAACCAAATCAGTGCCTTGCCATCCAACAAATCCACTGTCGATTTCAAAACTTCGGGTTTTGTCACCCCTCTTGCCTCACACAACTCTTCAACTCGCTGCAAGAAAGCATGGACAGACATTCCCTGTTTTTCGCCTGAAAAACGTAAACCCCATTTGTATACTGGAATTGCTTTCACTTGTCCAGAAGTTGTTTCCACAGCACGTGTCGCTCGTACACGTGGAGTCGAAGTTGGCAAATTCTGCTCATCAACTTTCTCGGAACAAGTATCATCTTTCTCCGAACTAGTATTATCTTCCTCAGTCCCAGAGCTCTCCTCGTTGAGTGGTTTCTTTGGTAAACCTGATGCAACATTTGCCTTTTCCTCCAGACAACCTAGCAAATTAAGGACTTTTGCAAAAATTTCTCCTTTATACGCCTCTTCTTCAGCTGATGTTGTAGGTAGATGCTCTAATCTAATCAATGCGTATCTCAAACGTGTATCATTCACCACATAACGATTACTCCCTAGTGTCAAGGACTGCAAATGAGCAATACTCTCCTCTACCTTCGCGATGACTTCGTTAATTGCCACTTTATCCTCCGCAAAAGTGAATGGATACTTAGGATAAGATATTGACGATCCTTCCCTTTCGAGCCTCATCGCTCTAGATAAACTCTTCCTCATATTGCCAACGTTTCCAACTGGCAAACCTCTTATAGTAAACAAATATGTTAACTGCAATTGATTTAATCTGTTAACAACTATTTTTCCCGACATCTTGAAAACCAAATTTCCTCAAAACCAATGAAAACAATATTTTCAAGCAATTAATCAGGCTCAACACAAAATGGCCCCACGTTGGGCGCCAAAATTTATAGCGCTCAGAAACCAAGTTCAAGTTTTATCGTTAATGAAACAAAAAAAATTACCGCAATCAAACCAAAACAAGTTGGAAACGCTAGGAACACCTCGGTTTGCTGACAGTGGAGATGGGGTGAGTTCAGTTTGATTGAATAGGGCGCCAACGTATTTATTTTCCTAGCGATCCAACAAAAAAAAAAGAAAATTAGCAAGTTGAAAAAAAAAAATTACTAATTCACTCGAATTATAAATTAATTGAATGATCTGTCTCAGTCAAATACGTAAACTCAGAAACAGAGAAAACAAAATGAAAATAATGATTGAAAAAAAAAAAGGTAAGTAACTCAATACCCAAAGAAATGCGTCACTGTAAAAAAAAATATCAATAATATCAAAGAAATGTTCCGATGTAAAATTTTATTATCAATTTCCTACAATTCTATTCTGATTGATAATGAACCTTAATTGACAAGTATTTTACCCCCTATGCTTGATCAAGCGTAGTTTTCACAAAATCGCACTAATTATATGGTACACACTATATATTTAATAAATTTAATTTAAGTACTAGAATTTCACTTCATTTTTCGAATTATCGTTTATGGATGAAAAATAATATATTTTAGGATCTGTTTCAAAATCTGTAAATATGTATTATAAATTTATCTAAAATTTCACTTGTAATGTGCAATGATATTTTCATGAAATAAAAATATACAATCTGAGGTATTGAGTTTTGAAATTTTCTCTATGGGACAGTTTATGAACGGAATGATAACAATATCTGATGTTTTCTGAATGAATGTGAGAACAAGTCCTTTAACTTTCCACTTCAAAAGGTATAATTGACCAAAACAATACGTATTCCCTTTTCTTGCAAATGGCTTCCTGTGACGTCAACATCAAAAGAAATTCTTTCTACATACCAGGCGTCCTGTATATTCGACGAAATTACCAATTCGAGAATCCCAACCAATTCACAATGTTGAAAATCCTTCCAAGATGCTTTTCCTTTCTTCAGATGGGGAAATAGGTACGAGAATTTTGTTTATGAAGTTCGTTTCAGAATCGAAGAGCCAGAATCCGTAGAAATGTGTTCAGTCCGAAACAGGAATGAAAGGAATACTCATGAAATAAAAAGGCCCTAAAATACAAATTGAAAACAAAACTATTAGGGTCTAGTTTCAAGTGGAAGAAAAATCAAACTCACTCAAGTTGTTGGGTGGCCTTTCAAAGTGAATGCTCTTCGTAGCCGAAGTACGTTTTTAATCCCCAAAAAGGGTAATATTGCTATTCCAACAATCAAATCAGCAATAGTTGAATTATAGACGGTTATCTTTATCCCAAAATTTGGATTTTCACAAGAAACAGCAAATAACCTCCATATACGCACAAGCTATTCAGAGTTTCAAAATCGAATTGAAAAATGCCAAGAGTGAACATTCGGGAATAATCTTCAACATATGGTACCTTTACGATAAGGAATGAAATGCGGAAAATCAAAATACGATATTTAGGCAACACATTAAACACAATTAGACAATTTGATGTTGCAGATACTCTGGGGCAATTTTCACACGTTACAACTTACGTGTCTAAGGAAACCACATTGGTATGAGAGACAGTTCTTATTCCCTTTTTTCTTTTTGATGAACAATTATCCAAGAAAGCCATTCCACATTGTTGATTCTCTTGGACTCGGATGTCACGCAGGTAGCTATAATCTCCCACGTGGTAAGGTCAATTGCTGCTGTAACCACAATTGGACGGCTGACTTCTGTTGTTGATTTCATTTGTTTGTTATTTCCTTCAATGTTTCTCATTCTAACTCTTTCCATCGTATTGCACAGGGACGAAAGCTTGACACATGTGTCTAAGGAAACCACATTAGTATGAGGGACTGTTCTTATTTCCTTTTTTCTGTTTGATGAACAATTATCCAAATAAACCATTTCACATTGTTGTTTTTCTTGGACTCGGATGTCACGCAGGTAGCTATAATCTCCCACGTGGTAAGGTCAATTGCTGCTGTAACCACAAATGCACGACTGAATTCTGTTGTTGATTTCATTTGTTTGTTATTTCCTTCAATGTTTCTCATTCTTACACATTTCATCGTATTGCACAGGGACGAAAGCTTGACACACGTGTCTATGGGAACCACATTGGTATAAGGGACTGTTCTTATTCCCATCTTTCTGTATAAAGAACAATTATCCAAGTAAGCCATTCCATATTGTTGATTTTCTTGGACTCGGATGACACGCAGGTAGCTATAATCTCCCACGTGGTAAGGTCAATTGCTGCTGTAACCACAATTGGACGGCTGACTTCTGTTGTTGATTTCATTTGTTTGTTATTTCCTGCAATGTTTCTCATTCTAACTCTTTCCATCGTATTGCACAGGGACGAAAGCTTGACACACGTGTCTAAGGAAACCACATTGGTATGAGGGACTGTTCTTATTATTTTTTGTTTTGTTTAATGAACAATTATCCAAGTATGCCATTTCACGTTGTTGATTTCCTTGGACTCGGATGTCACGCAGGTAGCTATAATCTCCCACGTGGTAAGGTCAATTGCTGCTGTAACCACAAATGGACGGCTGACTTCTGTTGTTGATTTCATTTGTTTGTTATTTCCTTCAATGTTTCTCATTCTAACTCTTTCCATCGTATTGCACAGGGACGAAAGCTTGACACACGTGTCTAAGGAAACCACATTGGTATGAGGGACTGTTCATATTCCCATTTTTCTGTTTGATGAACAATTATCCAAGTAAGCAATTACACATTGTTGTTTTTCTTGGACTTATATGTCACGCAGGTAGCTATAATCTCCCACGTGGTAAGGTCAATTGCTGCTGTAACCACAATTGGACGGCTGACTTCTGTTGTTGATTCCATTTGTTTGTTATTTTCTTCAATGTTTCTCATTCTAACACTTTTCATCGTATTGCTGAGAGACGAAAGCTTAACACACGTGTCTGAGAAAACCACTTTGGTATAAGGGACTGTTCTTATTCCCTTTTTTTTTGTTTAATGAACAATGATCCAAGTATGCCATTTCACGTTGTTGATTTTCTTGGACTCGGATGTCACGCAAGTAGCTATAATCTCCCACGTGGTAAGGTCAATTGCTGCTGTAACCACAAATGGACGGCTGACTTCTGTTGTTGATTTCATTTGTTTGTTATTTCCTTCAATGTTTCTCATTCTAACTCTTTCCATCGTATTGCACAGGGACGAAAGCTTGACACACGTGTCTGAGGAAACCACATTGGTATGAGGGACTGTTCTTATTCCCATTTTTCTGTTTGATGAACAATTATCCAAGTAAGCCATTACACATTGTTGATTTTCTTGGACTTATATGTCACGCAGGTAGCTATAATCTCCCACGTGGTAAGGTCAATTGCTGCTGTAACCACAATTGGACGGCTGACCTCTGTAGTTGATTCCATTTGTTTGTTATTTTCTTCAATGTTTCTCATTCTAAAACTTTTCATCGTATTGCTGAGAGACGAAAGCTTAACACACGTGTCTAAGGAAACCACTTTGGTATGAGGGACTGTTCTCATTCCCTTTTTTTTTTGTTTAATGAACAATTATCCAAGTATGCCATCTCACGTTGTTGATTTTCTTGGACTCGGATGTCACGCAGGTAGCTATAATCTCCCACGTGGTAAGGTCAATTGCTGCTGTAACCACAAATGGACAGCTAACTTCTGTTGTTGATTTCATTTGTTTGTTATTTCCTTCAATGTTTCTCATTCTAACTCTTTCTATCGTATTGCACAGGGACGAAAACTTGACACACGTGTCTAAGGACACTACATTAGTATGAGAGACTGTTTTTGTTCCCATTTTTCTCTTTGATGAACAATTATCCAAGTGAGCCATTCCATATTGTTGATTTTCTTGGACTCGGATGACACGCAGGTAGCTATAATCTCCGACGTGGTAAGGTCAATTGCTGCTGTAACCACAATTGGACGGCTGATTTCTCTTGTTGATTTCATTTGGTTGTTATTTCCTTCAATGTTTCTCATTCTAACTCTTTCCATCGTATTGCACAGGGACGAAAGCTTGACACACGTGTCCAAGGAAACCACATTGGTATGAGAGACTGTTCTTATTCCTTTTTTTTTTTGTTTAATGAACAATTATCCAAGTATGCCATTTCACGTTGTTGATTTTCTTGGACTCGGATGTCACGCAGGTAGCTATAATCTCCCACGTGGTAAGGTCAATTGCTGCTGTAACCACAAATGGACGGCTGACTTCTGTTGTTTATTTCATTTGTTTGTTATTTCCTTCAATGTTTCTCATTCTAACTCTTTCCATCGTATTACACAGGGACGAAAGCTTGACACACGTGTCTAAGGAAACCACATTGGTATGAGGGACTGTTCATATTCCCATTTTTCTGTTTGATGAACAATTATCCAAGTAAGCAATTACACATTGTTGTTTTTCTTGGACTTGGATGTCACACAGGTAGCTATAATCTCCCACGTGGTAAGGTCAATTGCTGCTGTAACCACAAATGCACGACTGAATTCTGTTGTTGATTTCATTTGTTTGTTATTTCCTTCAATGTTTCTCATTCTTACACTTTTCATCGTATTGCACAGGGACGAAAGCTTGACACACGTGTCTATGGGAACCACATTGGTGTAAGGGACTGTTTTTATTCCCATCTTTCTGTATAATGAACAATTATCCAAGTAAGCCATTCCATATTGTTGATTTTCTTGGACTCGGATGACACGCAGGTAGCTATAATCTCCCACGTGGTAAGGTCAATTGCTGCTGTAACCACAATTGGACGGCTGACTTCTGTTGTTGATTTCATTTGTTTGTTATTTCCTTCAATGTTTCTCATTCTAACTCTTTCCATCGTATTGCACAGGGACGAAAGCTTGACACACGTGTCTAAGGAAACCACATTGGTATGAAGGACTGTTCTTATTCTTTTTTTTTTGTTTAATGAACAATTATCCAAGTATGCCATTTCACGTTGTTGATTTTCTTGGACTCGGATGTCACGCAGGTAGCTATAATCTCCCACGTGGTAAGGTCAATTGCTGCTGTAACCACAATTGGACGGCTGACTTCTGTTGTTGATTTCATTTGTTTGTTATTTCCTTCAATGTTTCTCATTCTAACTCTTTCCATCGTATTGCACAGGGACGAAAGCTTGACACACGTGTCTAAGGAAACCACATTGGTATGAGGGACTGTTCATATTCCCATTTTTCTGTTTGATGAACAATTATCCAAGTAAGCAATTACACATTGTTGTTTTTCTTGGACTTGGATGTCACGCAGGTAGCTATAATCTCCCACGTGGTAAGGTCAATTGCTGCTGTAACCACAATTGGACGGCTGACTTCTGTTGTTGATTCCATTTGTTTGTTATTTTCTTCAATGTTTCTCATTCTAACACTTTTCATCGTATTGCTGAGAGACGAAAGCTTAACACACGTGTCTGAGAAAACCACTTTGGTATAAGGGACTGTTCTTATTCCCTTTTTTTTTGTTTAATGAACAATTATCCAAGTATGCCATTTCACGTTGTTGATTTTCTTGGACTCGGATGTCACGCAGGTAGCTATAATCTCCCACGTGGTAAGGTCAATTGCTGCTGTAACCACAAATGGACGGCTGACTTCTGTTGTTGATTTCATTTGTTTGTTATTTCCTTCAATGTTTCTCATTCTAACTCTTTCCATCGTATTGCACAGGGACGAAAGCTTGACACACGTGTCTAAGGAAACCACATTGGTATGAGGGACTATTCTTATTTCCATTTTTCTGTTTGATGAACAATTATCCAAGTAAGCCATTACACATTGTTGATTTTCTTGGACTTGGATGTCACGCAGGTAGCTATAATCTCCCACGTGGTAAGGTCAATTGCTGCTGTAACCACAATTGGACGGCTGACCTCTGTAGTTGATTCCATTTGTTTGTTATTTTCTTCAATGTTTCTCATTCTAAAACTTTTCATCGTATTGCTGAGAGACGAAAGCTTAACACACGTGTCTAAGGAAACCACTTTGGTATAAGGGACTGTTCTCATTCCCTTTTTTTTTCGTTTAATGAACAATTATCCAAGTATGCCATTTCACGTTGTTGATTTTCTTGGACTCGGATGTCACGCAGGTAGCTATAATCTCCCACGTGGTAAGGTCAATTGCTGCTGTAACCACAAATGGACAGCTGACTTCTGTTATTGATTTCATTTGTTTGTTATTTCCTTCAATGTTTCTCATTCTAACTCTTTCTATCGTATTGCACAGGGACGAAAACTTGACACACGTGTCTAAGGAAACTACATTAGTATGAGAGACTGTTTTTGTTCCCATTTTTCTCTTTGATGAACAATTATCCAAGTAAGCCATTACACATTGTTGTTTTTCTTGGACTTGGATGTCACGCAGGTAGCTATAATCTCCCACGTGATAAGGTCAATTGCTGCTGTAACCACAAATTGACGGCTGACTTCTGTTGTTGATTACATTTGTTTGTTATTTTCTTCAATGTTTCTCATTCTAACACTTTTCATCGTATTGCACAGGGACGAAAGCTTGACACACGTGTCTAAGGAAACCACATTAGTATAAGGAACTGTTCTTATTCCCATCTTTCTGTATAATGAACAATTATCCAAGTAGGCCATTCCACATTGTTGATATTCTTGAACTCGGACGTCACGCAGGTAGCTATAATCTCCCACGTGGTAAGGTCAATTACTGCTGTAACCACAAATTGACGGCTGACTTCTGTTGTTGATTACATTTGTTTGTTATTTCCTTCAATGTTTCTCATTCTAACTTTTTCTATCGTATTGCACAGGGACGAAAACTTGACACAAGTGTCTAAGGAAACCACATTAGTATGAGGGACTGTTCTTATTCCCTTTTTTCTGTTTGATGAACAATTATCCAAGTAAACTATTTCACATTGTTGTTTTTCTTGGACTCGGATGTCACGCAGGTAGCTATAATATCCCACGTGGTAAGGTCAATTGCTGCTGTAACCACAAATGCACGACTGAATTCTGTTGTTGATTTCATTCGTTTGTTATTTCCTTCAATGTTTCTCATTCTTACACTTTTCATCGTATTGCACAGGGACGAAAGCTTGACACACATGTCTATGGGAACCACATTGGTATAAGGGACTGTTCATATTCCCATCTTTCTGTATAATGAACAATTATCCAAGTAAGCCATTCCATATTGTTGATTTTCTTGGACTCGGATGACACGCAGGTAGCTATGATCTCCCACGTGGTAAGGTCAATTGCTGCTGTAACCACAATTTGACGGCTGACTTCTGTTGTTGATTTCATTTGTTTGTTATTTCCTTCAATGTTTCTCATTCTAACTCTTTCCATCGTATTGCACAGGGACGAAAGCTTGACACACGTGTCTTAGGAAACCACATTGGTATGAGGGACTGTTCTTATTCCCTTTTTTTTTTGTTTAATGAACAATTATACAAGTATGCCATTTCACGTTGTTGATTTTCTTGGACTCGGATGTCACGCAGGTAGCTATAATCTCCCACGTGGTAAGGTCAATTGCTGCTGTAACCACAAATGGACGGCTGACTTCTGTTGTTGATTTCATTTGTTTGTTATTTCCTTCAATGTTTCTCATTCTAACTCTTTCCATCGTATTGCACAGGGACACACGTGTCTAAGGAAACCACATTGGTATGAGGGACTGTTCTTACTCCCATTTTTCTGTTTGATGAACAATTATCCAAGTGAGCAATTACAAATTGTTGTTTTTCTTGGACTTGGATGTCACGCAGGTAGCTATAATCTCCCACGTGGTAAGGTCAATTGCTGCTGTAACCACAATTGGACGGCTGACTTCTGTTGTTGATTCCATTTGTTTGTTATTTTCTTCAATGTTTCTCATTCTAACACTTTTCATCGTATTGCTGAGAGACGAAAGCTTAACAAACGTGTCTAAGGAAACCACTTTGGTATAAGAGACAGTTCTTATTCTTTTTTTTTTTGTTTAATGAACAATTATCCAAATATGCCATTTCACGTTGTTGATTTTCTTGGACTCGGATGTCACGCAGGTAGCTATAATCTCCCACGTGGTAAGGTCAATTGCTGCTGTAACCACAAATGGACGGCTGACTTCTGTTGTTGATTTCATTTGTTTGTTATTTCATTCAATGTTTCTCATTCTTACTCTTTCCATCGTATTGCACAGGGACGAACGCTTGACACCCGTGTCTAAGGAAACCACATTGGTATGAGGGACTGTTCTTATTCCCATTTTTCTGTTTGATGAACAATTATCCAAGTAAGCCATTCCGCATTGTTGATTTTCTTGGACTCGGATGTCACGCAGGTGCTATAATCTCCCACGTGGTAAGGTCAATTGCTGCTGTAGCCACAATTGCACGACTGTCTTCTGTTGTTGATTTCATTTGTTTGTTATTTCCTTCGATGTTTCTCAATCTAACACTTTTCATTGTATTGCACAGGGACGAAAGTTTGACACACGTGTCTAAGGAAACCACATTGGTATAAGGAACTGTTCTTATTCCCTACTTTCTGTATAATGAACAATTATCCAAGTAGGCCATTCCACATTGTTGATTTTCTTGGACTCGGATGTCACGCAGGTAGCAATAACTTCCCACGTGGTAAGATCAATTGCTGCTGTAACCACAAATGGACGGCTGACTTCTGTGTTGATTTCATTTGTTTGTTATTTCTTTCAATGTTTCTCATTCTAACACTTTTCATCGTATTCCACAGGGACGAAAGATTGACACACGTGTCAAAGGAAACCACTTTGGTATAAGCGACTGTTCTTATTTCTTTTTTTTTGTTTTATGAACAATTATCCAAGTAGGCCATTTCACAATGTTGTTTTTCTTGGACTCGGATGTCACGCAGGTAGCTATAATCTCCCACGTGGTAAGGTCAATTGCTGCTGTAACCACAAATGAACGACTGGCTCCTGTTGTTGATTTCTTTGGTTTGTTATTTCCTTTAATGTTTCTCATTCTAACACTTTTCATCGTATTCCACAATGATGAAAGCTTGACACACGTGTCTAAGGAAACCACGTTGGTATAAGGGACTGTTCTTATTCCCTTCTTTTTGTTTAATGAAAAATTATCCAAGTAAGCCATTCCACATTGTTGATTTTCTTGGACTCGGATGACACGCAGGTAGCTATAATCTCCCACGTTGTAAGGTCAATTGCTGCTGTAACCACAATTGAACGGCTGACTTCTGTGTTGATTTCATTTGTTTGTTATTTCTTTCAATGTTTCTCATTCTAACACTTTTCATCGTATTCCACAGAGACGAAAGCTTGACACACGTGTCTAAGGAAACCACGTTGGTATAAGGGACTGTTCTTATTCCTTTTTTTTTGTTTAATGAATAATTATCCAAGTAGGCCATCCAACATTGTTGATTTTCTTGGACTCGGATGTCACGCAGGTAGCTTGTATCTCCTACGTGGTAAGATCAATTGCTGCTGTAACCACAAATGGACGGCTGACTTCTGTGTTGATTTCATTTGTTTGTTATTTCTTTCAATGTTTCTCATTCTAACACTTTTCATCGTATTCCACAGGGACGAAAGATTGACACACGTGTCAAAGGAAACCACTTTGGTATAAGCCACTGTTCTTATTCCTTTTTTTTTTATTCAATGAACAATTATCCAAGTAGGCCATTCCACATTGTTGATTTTCTTGGACTCGGATGTCACGCAGATAGCTTGTATCTCCTACGTGGTAAGATCAATTACTGCTGTAACCACAAATGGACGGCTGACTTCTGTTGTTGATTTCATTTGTTCGTTATTTCCTTCAATTTTTCTCATTCTATAACTTCTCATCGTATAGCTTGACACACGTGTCTAAGGAAACCAAGTTGGTATAAGGGACTGTTCTTATTCCCTTCTTTTTGTTTAATGAACAATTATCCAAGTAAGCCATTCCACATTGTTGATTTTCTTGGACTCGGATGACACGCAGGTAGCTATAATCTCCCACGTGGTTAGGTCAATTGCTGCTGTAACCACAATTGGACGGCTGACTTCTGTTGTTGATTTCATTTGTTTGTTATTATCTTCAATGATTCTCATTCTAACACTTCTCATCGTATTGCTGAGAGGCGAAAGCTTGAGACACGTGTCGAAGGAAACCACTTTGGAATAAGGGACTGTTCTTATTCCCTTTTTTTTTCGTTTAATGAACAATTATTCAAGTAAGCAATTCATCATTGTTGATTTTCTTGGACTCGGATGTCACGCAGGTGGCTATAAACTCCCACGTGGTAAGATCAATTGCTGCTGTAACCACAAATGATCGGCTGACTTCTGTGTTGATTTCATTTGTTTGTTATTTCTTTCAATGTTTCTCATTCTAACACTTTTCATCGTATCCACAGGGACGAAAGCTTGACACACGTGTCTATGGAAAACACATTGGTATGAGGGACTGTTCTTATTCCCTTTTTTTGTTTAATGATCATATATCCAAGTAAGCCATTCCACATTTTTGTTTTTCTTGGACACGGATGTCACGCAGGTAGCTGTAATCTTCCACGTGGTAAGGTAAATTGCTGCTGTAACCACAAATGCACGACTGAATTCTGTTGTTGATTTCATTTGTTTGTTATTTCCTTCAATGTTTCTCATTCTTACACTTTTCATCCTATTGCACAGGGACGAAAGCTTGACACAAGTGTCTAAGAAAACCACTTTTGTATGAGGGACTGTTCTTATTCCCTTTTTTTTTGTTGAATGAACAATTATCCAAGTAAGCCATTTCACATTGTTGTTTTTCTTGTACTCGCATGTCACGCAGGTAGCTATAATCTCCCACGTGGTAGGATCAATTGCTGCTGTAACCACAAATGGACGGCTGACTTCTGCTGTTGATTTCATTTGTTTGTTATTTCTTTCAATGTTTCTCATTCGAACACTTTTCATCGTATTACACAGGGACGAGAGCTTGACACACGTGTCAAAGGAAACCACTTTGGTATAAGGGACTGTTCTTATTCCCTTCTTTTCGTTTAATGAACAATTATCCAAGTAAGCCATTCCACATTGTTGATTTTCTTGGACTCGGATGACACGCAGGTAGCTATAATCTCCCACGTGGTAAGGTCAATTGCTGCTGTAACCACAATTAGACGGCTGACTTCTGTTGTTGATTTCATTCGTTTGTTATTTCCTTCAATGTTTCTCATTCTAACACTTTTCATCGTATTGCTGAGGGACGAAAGCTTGACAAACGTGTCTAAGGAAACCACTTTGGTATAAGGGACTGTTCTTATTCCCTTTTTTTGTTAAATGAACAATTATCCAAGTAAGCCGTTTCACATTGTTGTTTTTCTTGGACTCGGATGTCACGCAGGTAGCTATAATCTCCCACGAGGTGAGGTCAATTGCTGCTGTAACCACAATTGGACGGCTGACTTCTGTTGTTGATTTCATTTGTTTGTTATTATATTCAATGATTCTCATTCTAACACTTCTCATCGTATTGCTGAGGGGCGAAAGCTTGAGACACGTGTCGAAGGAAACCACTTTGGAATAAGGGACTGTTCTTATTCCCTTTTTTTTTCGTTTAATGAACAATGATTCAAGTAAGCCATTCATCATTGTTGATTTTCTTAGACTCGGATGTCACGCAGGTGGCTATAATCTCCCACGTGGTAAGATCAATTGCTGCTGTAACCACAAATGATCGGCTGACTTCTGTGTTGATTTCATTTGTTTGTTATTTCTTTCAATGTTTCTCATTCTAACACTTTTCATCGTATTCCACAGGGACGAAAGCTTGACACACGTGTCTATGGAAAACACATTGGTATGAGGGACTGTTCTTATTCCCTTCTTTTGTTTAATGAGCATATATCCAAGTAAGCCATTCCACATTGTTGTTTTTCTTGGACACGGATGTCACGCAGGTAGCTATAATCTTCCACGTGGTAAGATCAATTGCTGCTGTAACCACAAATGATCGGCTGACTTCTGTGTTGATTTCATTTGTTTGTTATTTCTTTCAATGTTTCTCATTCTAACACTTTTCATCGTATTCCACAGGGACGAAAGCTTGACACACGTGTCTATGGAAAACACATTGGTATGAGGGACTGTTCTTATTCCCTTCTTTTGTTTAATGAGCATATATCCAAGTAAGCCATTCCATATTGTTGATTTTCTTGGACTCGGATGACACGCAGGTAGCTATAATCTCCCACGTGGTAAGGTCAATTGCTGCTGTAACCACAATTGGACGGCTGACTTCTCTTGTTGATTTCATTTGGTTGTTATTTCCTTCAATGTTTCTCATTCTAACTCTTTCCATCGTATTGCACAGGGACGAAAGCTTGACACACGTGTCTAAGGAAACCACATTGGTATGAGAGACTGTTCTTATTCCTTTTTTTTTTTGTTTAATGAACAATTATCCAAGTATGCCATTTCACGTTGTTGATTTTCTTGGACTCGGATGTCACGCAGGTAGCTATAATCTCCCACGTGGTAAGGTCAATTGCTGCTGTAACCACAAATGGACGGCTGACTTCTGTTGTTTATTTCATTTGTTTGTTATTTCCTTCAATGTTTCTCATTCTAACTCTTTCCATCGTATTACACAGGGACGAAAGCTTGACACACGTGTCTAAGGAAACCACATTGGTATGAGGGACTGTTCATATTCCCATTTTTCTGTTTGATGAACAATTATCCAAGTAAGCAATTACACATTGTTGTTTTTCTTGGACTTGGATGTCACACAGGTAGCTATAATCTCCCACGTGGTAAGGTCAATTGCTGCTGTTACCACAAATGCACGACTGAATTCTGTTGTTGATTTCATTTGTTTGTTATTTCCTTCAATGTTTCTCATTCTTACACTTTTCATCGTATTGCACAGGGACGAAAGCTTGACACACGTGTCTATGGGAACCACATTGGTGTAAGGGACTGTTTTTATTCCCATCTTTCTGTATAATGAACAATTATCCAAGTAAGCCATTCCATATTGTTGATTATCTTGGACTCGGATGACACGCAGGTAGCTATAATCTCCCACGTGGTAAGGTCAATTGCTGCTGTAACCACAATTGGACGGCTGACTTCTGTTGTTGATTTCATTTGTTTGTTATTTCCTTCAATGTTTCTCATTCTAACTCTTTCCATCGTATTGCACAGGGACGAAAGCTTGACACACGTGTCTAAGGAAACCACATTGGTATGAAGGACTGTTCTTATTCTTTTTTTTTTTGTTTAATGAACAATTATCCAAGTATGCCATTTCACGTTGTTGATTTTCTTGGACTCGGATGTCACGCAGGTAGCTATAATCTCCCACGTGGTAAGGTCAATTGCTGCTGTAACCACAAATGGACGGCTGACTTCTGTTGTTGATTTCATTTGTTTGTTATTTCCTTCAATGTTTCTCATTCTAACTCTTTCCATCGTATTGCACAGGGACGAAAGCTTGACACACGTGTCTAAGGAAACCACATTGGTATGAGGGACTGTTCATATTCCCATTTTTCTGTTTGATGAACAATTATCCAAGTAAGCAATTACACATTGTTGTTTTTCTTGGACTTGGATGTCACGCAGGTAGCTATAATCTCCCACGTGGTAAGGTCAATTGCTGCTGTAACCACAATTGGACGGCTGACTTCTGTTGTTGATTCCATTTGTTTGTTATTTTCTTCAATGTTTCTCATTCTAACACTTTTCATTGTATTGCTGAGAGACGAAAGCTTAACACACGTGTCTGAGAAAACCACTTTGGTATAAGGGACTGTTCTTATTCCCATTTTTTTTTGTTTAATGAACAATTATCCAAGTATGCCATTTCACGTTGTTGATTTTCTTGGACTCGGATGTCACGCAGGTAGCTATAATCTCCCACGTGGTAAGGTCAATTGCTGCTGTAACCACAAATGGACGGCTGACTTCTGTTGTTGATTTCATTTGTTTGTTATTTCCTTCAATGTTTCTCATTCTAACTCTTTCCATCGTATTGCACAGGGACGAAAGCTTGACACACGTGTCTAAGGAAACCACATTGGTATGAGGGAATATTCTTATTCCCATTTTTCTGTTTGATGAACAATTATCCAAGTAAGCCATTACACATTGTTGATTTTCTTGGACTTGGATGTCACGCAGGTAGCTATAATCTCCCACGTGGTAAGGTCAATTGCTGCTGTAACCACAATTGGACGGCTGACCTCTGTAGTTGATTCCATTTGTTTAATATTTTCTTCAATGTTTCTCATTCTAAAACTTTTCATCGTATTGCTGAGAGACGAAAGCTTAACACACGTGTCTAAGGAAACCACTTTGGTATAAGGGACTGTTCTCATTCCCTTTTTTTTTCGTTTAATGAACAATTATCCAAGTATGCCATTTCACGTTGTTGATTTTCTTGGACTCGGATGTCACGCAGGTAGCTATAATCTCCCACGTGGTAAGGTCAATTGCTGCTGTAACCACAAATGGACAGCTGACTTCTGTTATTGATTTCATTTGTTTGTTATTTCCTTCAATGTTTCTCATTCTAACTCTTTCTATCGTATTGCACAGGGACGAAAACTTGACACACGTGTCTAAGGAAACTACATTAGTATGAGAGACTGTTTTTGTTCCCATCTTTCTGTATAATGAACAATTATCCAAGTAGGCCATTCCACATTGTTGATATTCTTGAACTCGGACGTCACGCAGGTAGCTATAATCTCCCACGTGGTAAGGTCAATTACTGCTGTAACCACAAATTGACGGCTGACTTCTGTTGTTGATTACATTTGTTTGTTATTTCCTTCAATGTTTCTCATTCTAACTCTTTCTATCGTATTGCACAGGGACGAAAACTTGACACAAGTGTCTAAGGAAACCACATTAGTATGAGGGACTGTTCTTATTCCCTTTTTTCTGTTTGATGAACAATTATCCAAGTAAACTATTTCACATTGTTGTTTTTCTTGGACTCGGATGTCACGCAGGTAGCTATAATCTCCCACGTGGTAAGGTCAATTGCTGCTGTAACCACAAATGCACGACTGAATTCTGTTGTTGATTTCATTCGTTTGTTATTTCCTTCAATGTTTCTCATTCTTACACTTTTCATCGTATTGCACAGGGACGAAAGCTTGACACACATGTCTATGGGAACCACATTGGTATAAGGGACTGTTCATATTCCCATCTTTCTGTATAATGAACAATTGTCCAAGTAAGCCATTCCATATTGTTGATTTTCTTGGACTCGGATGACACGCAGGTAGCTATGATCTCCCACGTGGTAAGGTCAATTGCTGCTGTAACCACAATTTGACGGCTGACTTCTGTTGTTGATTTCATTTGTTTGTTATTTCCTTCAATGTTTCTCATTCTAACTCTTTCCTTCGTATTGCACAGGGACGAAAGCTTGACACACGTGTCTTAGGAAACCACATTGGTATGAGGGACTGTTCTTATTCCCTTTTTTTTTTGTTTAATGAACAATTATACAAGTATGCCATTTCACGTTGTTGATTTTCTTGGACTCGGATGTCACGCAGGTAGCTATAATCTCCCACGTGGTAAGGTCAATTGCTGCTGTAACCACAAATGGACGGCTGACTTCTGTTGTTGTTGATTTCATTTGTTTGTTATTTCCTTCAATGTTTCTCATTCTAACTCTTTCCATCGTATTGCACAGGGACACACGTGTCTAAGGAAACCACATTGGTATGAGGGACTGTTCTTACTCCCATTTTTCTGTTTGATGAACAATTATCCAAGTGAGCAATTACAAATTGTTGTTTTTCTTGGACTTGGATGTCACGCAGGTAGCTATAATCTCCCACGTGGTAAGGTCAATTGCTGCTGTAACCACAATTGGACGGCTGACTTCTGTTGTTGATTCCATTTGTTTGTTATTTTCTTCAATGTTTCTCATTCTAACACTTTTCATCGTATTGCTGAGAGACGAAAGCTTAACACACGTGTCTAAGGAAACCACTTTGGTATAAGAGACAGTTCATATTCTTTTTTTTTTTTGTTTAATGAACAATTATCCAAGTATGCCATTTCACGTTGTTGATTTTCTTGGACTCGGATGTCACGCAGGTAGCTATAATCTCCCAGGTGGTAAGGTCAATTGCTGCTGTAGCCACAATTGCACGACTGTCTTCTGTTGTTGATTTCATTTGTTTGTTATTTCCTCCGATGTTTCTCAATCTAACACTTTTCATTGTATTGCAGAGAGGCGAAAGCTTGAGACACGTGTCGAAGGAAACCACTTTGGAATAAGGGACTGTTCTTATTCCCATTTTTCTGTTTGATGAACAATTATCCAAGTAAGCCATTCCGCATTGTTGATTTTCTTGGACTCGGATGTCACGCAGGTGCTATAATCTCCCACGTGGTAAGGTCAATTGCTGCTGTAGCCACAATTGCACGACTGTCTTCTGTTGTTGATTTCATTTGTTTGTTATTTCCTTCGATGTTTCACATTCTAACACTTCTCATCGTATTGCTGAGAGGCGAAAGCTTGAGACACGTGTCGAAGGAAACCTTTTTGGAATAAGGGACTGTTCTTATTCCCTTTTTTTTTCGATTAATGAACAATTATTCAAGTAAGCCATTCATCATTGTTGATTTTCTTGGACTCGGATGTCACGCAGGTGGCTATAATCTCCCACGTGGTAAGATCAATTGCTGCTGTAACCACAAATGATCGGCTGACTTCTGTGTTGATTTCATTTGTTTGTTATTTCTTTCAATGTTTCTCATTCTAACACTTTTCATCGTATTCCACAGGGACGAAAGCTTGACACACGTGTCTATGGAAAACACATTGGTATGAGGGACTGTTCTTATTCCCTTTTTTTGTTTAATGATCATATATCCAAGTAAGCCATTCCACATTTTTGTTTTTCTTGTACACGGATGTCACGCAGGTAGCTATAATCTTCCACGTGTTAAGGTCAATTGCTGCTGTAACCACAAATGCACGACTGAATTCTGTTGTTGATTTCATTTGTTTGTTATTTCCTTCAATGTTTCTCATTCTTACACTTTTCATCGTATTGCACAGGGACGAAAGCTTGACACAAGTGTCTAAGAAAACCACTTTTGTATGAGGGACTGTTCTTATTCCCTTTTTTTTTGTTGAATGAACAATTATCCAAGTAAGCCATTTCACATTGTTGTTTTTCTTGTACTCGCATGTCACGCAGGTAGCTATAATCTCCCACGTGGTAGGATCAATTGCTGCTGTAACCACAAATGGACGGCTGACTTCTGTTGTTGATTTCATTTGTTTGTTATTTCTTTCAATGTTTCTCATTCGAACACTTTTCATCGTATTACACAGGGACGAGAGCTTGACACACGTGTCAAAGGAAACCACTTTGGTATAAGGGACTGTTCTTATTCCCTTCTTTTCGTTTAATGAACAATTATCCAAGTAAGCCATTCCACATTGTTGATTTTCTTGGACTCGGATGACACGCAGGTAGCTATAATCTCCCACGTGGTAAGGTCAATTGCTGCTGTAACCACAATTAGACGGCTGACTTCTGTTGTTGATTTCATTCGTTTGTTATTTCCTTCAATGTTTCTCATTCTAACACTTTTCATCGTATTGCTGAGGGACGAAAGCTTGACAAACGTGTCTAAGGAAACCACTTTGGTATAAGGGACTGTTCTTATTCCCTTG
Organism: Harmonia axyridis; assembly: GCF_914767665.1. Taxonomy (NCBI): domain Eukaryota; kingdom Metazoa; phylum Arthropoda; class Insecta; order Coleoptera; family Coccinellidae; genus Harmonia; species Harmonia axyridis. The sequence goes on along the minus strand of NC_059508.1, from coordinate 21,614,230 downwards.
TTTTGTTAAATGAACAATTATCCAAGTAAGCCGTTTCACATTGTTGTTTTTCTTGGACTCGGATGTCACGCAGGTAGCTATAATCTCCCACGAGGTGAGGTCAATTGCTGCTGTAACCACAATTGGACGGCTGACTTCTGTTGTTGATTTCATTTGTTTGTTATTATATTCAATGATTCTCATTCTAACACTTCTCATCGTATTGCTGAGGGGCGAAAGCTTGAGACACGTGTCGAAGGAAACCACTTTGGAATAAGGGACTGTTCTTATTCCCTTTTTTTTTCGTTTAATGAACAATTATTCAAGTAAGCCATTCATCATTGTTGATTTTCTTAGACTCGGATGTCACGCAGGTGCTATAATCTCCCACGTGGTAAGATCAATTGCTGCTGTAACCACAAATGATCGGCTGACTTCTTTGTTGATTTCATTTGTTTGTTATTTCTTTCAATGTTTCTCATTCTAACACTTTTCATCGTATTCCACAGGGACGAAAGCTTGACACACGTGTCTATGGAAAACACATTGGTATGAGGGACTGTTCTTATTCCCTTCTTTTGTTTAATGAGCATATATCCAAGTAAGCCATTCCACATTGTTGTTTTTCTTGGACACGGATGTCACGCAGGTAGCTATAATCTTCCACGTGGTAAGGTCAATTGCTGCTGTAACCTCAAATGAACAGCTGACTTCTGTTGTTGATTTCATTCGTTTGTTATTTCCTTTAATGTTTCTCATTCTTACACTTTTCATCGTATTGCTGAGGGACAAAAGATTGACACACGTGTCAAAGGAAACCACTTTGGTATAAGCCACTGTTCTTATTCTTTTTTTTTTATTCAATGAACAATTATCCAAGTAGGCCATTCCACATTGTTGATTTTCTTGGACTCGGATGTCACGCAGATAGCTTGTATCTCCTACGTGGTAAGATCAATTGCTGCTGTAACCACAAATGGACGGCTGACTTCTGTTGTTGATTTCATTTGTTCGTTTTTTCCTTCAATGTTTCTCATTCTATAACTTCTCATCGTATTGCACAGGGACGAAAGCTTGACACACGTGTCTAAGGAAACCAAGTTGGTATAAGGGACTGTTCTTATTCCCTTCTTTTTGTTTAATGAACAATTATCCAAGTAAGCCATTCCACATTGTTGATTTTCTTGGACTCGGATGACACGCAGGTAGCTATAATCTCCCACGTGGTTAGGTCAATTGCTGCTGTAACCACAATTGGACGGCTAACTTCTGTTGTTGATTTCATTTGTTTGTTAATATCTTCAATGATTCTCATTCTAACACTTCTCATCGTATTGCTGAGAGGCGAAAGCTTGAGACACGTGTCGAAGGAAACCACTTTGAAATAAGGGACTGTTCTTATTCCCTTTTTTTTTCGTTTAATGAACAATTATTCAAGTAAGCCATTCATCATTGTTGATTTTCTTGGACTCGGATGTCACGCAGGTGGCTATAATCTCCCACGTGGTAAGATCAATTGCTGCTGTAATCACAAATGATCGGCTGACTTCTGTGTTGATTTCATTTGTTTGTTATTACTTTCAATGTTTCTCATTCTAACACTTTTCATCGTATTCCACAGGGACGAAAGCTTGACACACGTGTCTATGGAAAACACATTGGTATGAGGGACTGTTCTTATTCCCTTTTTTTGTTTAATGATCATATATCCAAGTAAGCCATTCCACATTTTTGTTTTTCTTGGACACGGATGTCACGCAGGTAGCTATAATCTTCCACGTGGTAAGGTCAATTGCTGCTGTAACCACAAATGCACGACTGAATTCTGTTGTTGTTTTCATTTGTTTGTTATTTCCTTCAATGTTTCTCATTCTCACACTTTTCATCGTATTGCACAGGGACGAAAGCTTGACACAAGTGTCTAAGAAAACCACTTTTGTATGAGGGACTGTTCTTATTCCCTTTTTTTTTGTTGAATGAACGATTATCCAAGTAAGCCATTTCACATTGTTGTTTTTCTTGTACTCGCATGTCACGCAGGTAGCTATAATCTCCCACGTGGTAGGATCAATTGCTGCTGTAACCACAAATGGACGGCTGACTTCTGTTGTTGATTTCATTTGTTTGTTATTTCTTTCAATGTTTCTCATTCGAACTTTTTTCATCGTATTACACAGGGACGAGAGCTTGACACACGTGTCAAAGGAAACCACTTTGGTATAAGGGACTGTTCTTATTCCCTTCTTTCCGTTTAATGAACAATTATCCAAGTAAGCCATTCCACATTGTTGATTTTCTTGGACTCGGATGACACGCAGGTAGCTATAATCTCCCACGTGGTAAGGTCAATTGCTGCTGTAACCACAATTAGACGGCTGACTTCTGTTGTTGATTTCATTCGTTTGTTATTTCCTTCAATGTTTCTCATTCTAACACTTTTCATCGTATTGCTGAGGGAAGAAAGCTTGACAAACGTGTCTAAGGAAACCACTTTGGTATAAGGGACTGTTCTTATTCCCTTTTTTTGTTAAATGAACAATTATCCAAGTAAGCCGTTTCACATTGTTGTTTTTCTTGGACTCGGATGTCACGCAGGTAGCTATAATCTCCCACGAGGTGAGGTCAATTGCTGCTGTAACCACAATTGGACGGCTGACTTCTGTTGTTGATTTCATTTGTTTGTTATTATCTTCAATGATTCTCATTCTAACACTTCTCATCGTATTGCTGAGGGGCGAAAGCTTGAGACACGTGTGGAAGGAAACCACTTTGGAATAAGGGACTGTTCTTATTCCCTTTTTTTTTCGTTCAATAAACAATTATTCAAGTAAGCCATTCATCATTGTTGATTTTCTTGGACTCGGATGTCACGCAGGTGGCTATAATCTCCCACGTGGTAAGATCAATTGCTGCTGTAACCACAAATGATCGGCTGACTTCTGTGTTGATTTCATTTGTTTGTTATTTCTTTCAATGTTTCTCATTCTAACACTTTTCATCGTATTCCACAGGGACGAAAGCTTGACACACGTGTCTATGGAAAACACATTGGTATGAGGGACTGTTCTTATTCCCTTTTTTTGTTTAATGATCATATATCCAAGTAAGCTATTCCACATTTTTGTTTTGCTTGGACACGGATGTCACGCAGGTAGCTATAATCTTCCACGTGGTAAGGTCAATTGCTGCTGTAACCACAAATGCACGACTGAATTCTGTTGTTGATTTCATTTGTTTGTTATTTCCTTCAATGTTTCTCATTCTTACACTTTTCATCGTATTGCACAGGGACGAAAGCTTGACACAAGTGTCTAAGAAAACCACTTTTGTATGAGGGACTGTTCTTATTCCCTTTTTTTTTGTTGAATGAACAATTATCCAAGTAAGCCATTTCACATTGTTGTTTTTCTTGTACTCGCATGTCACGCAGGTAGCTATAACCTCCCACGTGGTAGGATCAATTGCTGCTGTAACCACAAATGGACGGCTGACTTCTGTTGTTGATTTCATTTGTTTGTTATTTCTTTCGATGTTTCTCATTCGAACACTTTTCATCGTATTACACAGGGACGAGAGCTTGACACACGTGTCAAAGGAAACCACTTTGGTAAAAGGGACTGTTCTTATTCCCTTCTTTTCGTTTAATGAACAGTTATCCAAGTAAGCCGTTTCACATTGTTGTTTTTCTAGGACTCGGATGTCACGCAGGTAGCTATAATCTCCCACGAGGTAAGGTCAATTGCTGCTGTAACCACAATTGGACGGCTGACTTCTGTTGTTGATTTCATTTGTTTGTTATTATCTTCAATGATTCTCATTCTAACACTTCTCATCGTATTGCTGAGGGGCGAAAGCTTGAGACACGTGTCGAAGGAAACCACTTTGGAATAAGGGACTGTTCTTATTCCCTTTTTTTTTCGTTTAATGAACAATTATTCAAGTCAGCCATTCATCATTGTTGATTTTCTTGGACTCGGATGTCACGCAGGTGGCTATAATCTCCCACGTGGTAAGATCAATTGCTGCTGTAACCACAAATGATCGGCTGACTTCTGTGTTGATTTCATTTGTTTGTTATTTCTTTCAATGTTTCTCATTCTAACACTTTTCATCGTATTCCACAGGGACGAGAGCTTGACACACGTGTCAAAAGAAACCACTTTGGTATAAGGGACTGTTCTTATTCCCTTTTTTTGTTAAATGAACAATTATCCAAGTAAGCCGTTTCACATTGTTGTTTTTCTTGGACTCGGATGTCACGCAGGTAGCTTTAATCTCCCAAGAGGTAAGGTCAATTGCTGCTGTAACCTCAAATGAACAGCTGACTTCTGTTGTTGATTTCATTCGTTTGTTATTTCCTTCAATGTTTCTCATTCTTACACTTTTCATCGTATTGCTAAGGGACGAAAGCTTGACACAAGTGTCTAAGAAAACCACTTTTGTATGAGGGACTGTTCTTATTCCCTTTTTTTTTGTTGAATGAACAATTATCCAAGTAAGCCATTTCACATTGTTGTTTTTCTTGTACTCGCATGTCACGCAGGTAGCTATAATCTCCCACGTGGTTGGATCAATTGCTGCTGTAACCACAAATGGACGGCTGACTTCTGTTGTTGATTTCATTTGTTTGTTATTTCTTTCAATGTTTCTCATTCGAACACTTTTCATCGTATTACACAGGGACGAGAGCTTGACACACGTGTCAAAGGAAACCACTTTGGTATAAGGGACTGTTCTTATTCCCTTCTTTTCGTTTAATGAACAATTATCCAAGTAAGCCATTCCATATTGTTGATTTTCTTGGACTCGGATGACACGCAGGTAGCTATAATCTCACACGTGGTAAGGTCAATTGCTGCTGTAACCACAATTAGACGGCTGACTTCTGTTGTTGTTTTCATTCGTTTGTTATTTCCTTCAATGTTTCTCATTCTTACACTTTTCATCGTATTGCTTGACAAACGTGTCTAAGGAAACCACTTTGGTATAAGGGACTGTTCTAATTCCCTTTTTTTGTTAAAAGAACAATTATCCAAGTAAGCCGTTTCACATTGTTGTTTTTCTTGGACTCGGATGTCACGCAGGTAGCTATGATCTCCTACGAGGTAAGGTCAATTGCTGCTGTAACCAAAAATGGACGGCTGACTTCTGTTGTTGATTTCATTTGTTTGTTATTTCCTCCAATGTTTCTCATTCTCACTCTTTCCATCGTATTGCACAAGGACGAAAGCATAACACACGTGTCTAAGGAAACCACTTTGTTATGAGGGACTGTTCTTATTCCCTTTTTTTTGTTAAATGAACAATTATCCAAGTAAGCCATTTCACATTGTTGTTTTTCTTGGACTCGGATGTCACGCAGGTAGCTATAATCTCCCACGAGGTAAGGTCAATTGCTGCAGTAACCACAAATGCACGACTGACTTCTGTTGTTGATTTCATTTGTTTGTTATTTATTTCAATGTTTCTCATTCTAACACTTTTCATCGTAATACTAAGGGACGAAAGCTTGACACACGTGTCAAAAGAAACCACTTTGGTAAAAGGGACTGTTCTTATTCCCTTTTTTCTGTTTGATGAACAATTATCCAAGTAAGCCATTTCACATTGTTGTTTTTTTTGGACTCGGATGTCACGCAGGTAGCTATAATCTCCCACGTGGTAAGGTCAATTGCTGCTGTAACCACAAATGCACGACTGACTTCTGTTGTTGATTTCATTCGTTTGTTATTTCCTTCAATGTTTCTCATTCTAACACTTTTCGTCATATTGCACAGGGACGAAAGCTTGACACACGTGTCTAAGGAAACCACATTGGTATAAGGGACTGTTCTTTTTCCCTTCTTTCTGTATAATGAACAATTATCCAAGTAAGCCATTCCGCATTGTTGATTTTTTTGGACTCGGATGTCACGCAGGTGCTATAATCTCCCACGTGGTAAGGTCAATTGCTGCTGTAGCCACAATTGGACGGCTGACTTCTGTGGTTGATTTCATTTGTTTGTTATTTTCTGCGATGTTTCCCATTCTAACACTTTTTATCGTATTGCAGAGGGACGAAAGGTTGACACACGTGTCTCAGGAAACCACTTCGGTATAAGGGACTGTTCTATTCCTTCTTTTTTTTTGTTTAATGAACAATTATCCAAATAAGCCCTTCCACATTGTTGTTTTCTTGGACTCTGATGTCACGCTGGTAGCTATAATTTCCAACGAGGTAAGGTCAATTTCTGCGGTAACCACAAATGGACGGTTGACTACTGTTGTTGATTTCATTTGTTTGTAATTTCCTTCAATGTTTCTGATTCCAACACTTTTTATCATATTGCAGAGGGGCGAAATCCCGACACACGTGTCTAAAGAAACTTCTTCGCTTTGGGAGCCTGTCCTTATTCTCTTTTTCTTTGTTCAATGAACAATTATTCAAGTAAGCCATTCCACATTGTTGATTTTCTTGGACTCGGATGTCACGCAGGTAGCTATAACTTCCCACGTGGTGAGGTCAATTGCTGCTGTAACCACGAAAGGACGGCTGACTTCTGTTGTTGATTTCATTTGTTTGTTATTTCCTTCAATGTTGCTCATTCTAACACTTTTTATATTATTGTAGAGGAGCGAAATTCCGACACACGCGTCTAAGGATAGCACCTACCTGGACGGCTGACTTCTGTTGTTGATTTCATTCGTTTGTTATTTCGTTCAATGTTTCTCATTCTAACACTTTTAATCGTATTGCAGAGGGACGAAAGCTTGACACACATGTCTAAGAAAACCACTTTTGTATGAGGGACTGTTCTCAATCCCTTTCTTTTTGTTTAATGAACAATTATTCAAGTAAGTCATTCCACATTGTTGATATTCTTGGACTCGGATGTCACGCAGGTAGCTATGATCTCCCACTAGGTAAGGTCAATTGCTGCTGTAACCACAAATGCACGACTGACTTCTGTTGTAGATTTCATTTGTTTGTTAGTTCTTTCAATGTTTCTCATTCTAACACTTTTCATCGTATTACACAGGAACGAAAGCTTGACACACGTGTCAAAGGAAACCACTTTGGTATGCACTACTGACTTCTGTTGTTGATTTCATTTGTTTGTTATTTCTTTCAATGTTTCTCATTCTAATACTTTTCATCGTATTACACAGGGACGAAAGCTTGACACACGTGTCTAAGGAAACCACATTGGTATGAGGGACTGTTCTTATTCCCTTTTTTCTGTTTGATGAACAATTATCCAAGTAAGCCATTTCACATTTTTGTTTTTCTTGGACTCGGATGTCACGCAGGTAGCTATAATCTCCTATGTGGTAAGGTCAATTGCGGCTGTAACCACAAATGGACGGCTGACTTCTGTTGTTGATTTCATTCGTTTGTTATTTCCTTCAATGTTTCTCATTCTTACTTTTTCCATCGTATTGCACAGGGACGAAAGCTTGACACACGTGTCTTAGGAAACCACATTGCTATTAGGGAGTGTTCTCATTCCCTTGTTTCTGTTTTATGAACAATTATCCAAGTAAGCCATTTCACATTGTTGTTTTTCTTGGACTCGGATGTCACGCAGGTAGCTATAATCTCCCACTAGGTAAGGTCAATTGCTGCTGTAACCACAAATGCACGACTGACTTCTGTTGTAGATTTCATTTGTTTGTTAGTTCTTTCAATGTTTCTCATTCCAACACTTTTCATCGTATTACACAGGAACGAAAGCTTGACACACGTGTCAAAGGAAACCACTTTGGTATGCACGACTGACTTCTGTTGTTGATTTCATTTGTTTGTTATTTCTTTCAATGTTTCTCATTCTAATACTTTTCATCGTATTACACAGGGACGAAAGCTTGAGACACGTGTCGAAGAAAACCACTTTGGTATAAGGGACTGTTCTTATTCCCTTTTTTTCTGTTTGATGGACAATAATTCAAGTAAGCCATTCCACATTGTTGATTTTCTTGGACTCGGATGTCACGCAGGTAGCTATAATCTCCCACGTGGTAAGGTCAATTGCTGCTGTTACCACAAATGGACGGCAGACTTCTGTTGTTGATTTCATTTGTTTTTTACTTCCTTCAATGTTTCTCATTCTAACTCTTTTCATCGTATTGCACAGAGACGAAAGCTTGACACACGTGTCTAAGGAAACCACATTGGTATGAGGTCCTGCTCTTATTCCCTTTTTTCTGTTTGATGAACAATTATCCAAGTAAGCCATTTCACATTGTTGTTTTTTTTGGACTCGGATTTCACGCAGGTAGCTATAATCTCCCACGTGGTAAGGTCAATTGCTGCTGTAACCACAATTGGACGGCTGACTTCTGTTGTTGATTTCATTTGTTTGTTATTATCTTCAATGATTCTCATTCTAACACTTCTCATCGTATTGCTGAGGGGCTAAAGCTTGAGACACGTGTCGAAGGAAACCACTTTGGTATGAGGGACTGTTCTTATTCCTTTTTTTTTTCGTTTAATGAACAATTATTCAAGTTAGCCATTCATCATTGTTGATTTTCTTGGACTCGGATTTCACGCAGGTAGCTATAATCTCCCACGTGGTAAGGTCAATTGCTGCTGTAACCACAATTGGACGGCTGACTTCTGTTGTTGATTTCATTTGTTTGTTATTTCCTTCAATGTTTCTCATTCTAACACTTTTCATCGTATTGCTGAGGGACGAAAGCTTGAGACACGTGTCGAAGGAAACCACTTTGGTATAAGGGACTGCTCTTATTCCCTTTTTTCTGTTTGATGAACAATTATCCAAGTAAGCCATTTCACATTGTTGATTTTCTTGGACTCGGATGTCACGCAGGTAGCTATAATCTCCCACGTGGTAAGGTCAATTGCTGCTGTTACCACAAATGGACGGCAGACTTCTGTTGTTGATTTCATTTGTTTGTTACTTCCTTCTATGTTTCTCATTCTAACTCTTTTCATCGTATTGCACAGAGACGAAAGCTTGACATACGTGTCTAAGGAAACCACATTGGTATGAGGGACTGTTCTTATTCCCTTTTTTTTTCGTTTAATGAACAATTATTTGAGTAAGCCATTCATCATTGTTGATTTTCTTGGACTCGGATGTCACGCAGGTGGCTATAATCTCCCACGTGGTAAGATCAATTGCTGCTGTAACCACAAATGATCGGCTGACTTCTGTGTTGATTTCATTTGTTTGTTATTTCTTTCAATGTTTCTCATTCTAACACTTTTCATCGTATTCCACAGGGACGAAAGCTTGACACACGTGTCTATGGAAAACACATTGGTATGAGGGACTGTTCTTATTCCCTTTTTTTGTTTAATGATCATATATCCAAGTAAGACATTCCACATTGTTGTTTTTCTTGGACACGGATGTCACGCAGGTAGCTATAAGCTTCCACGTGGTAAGGTCAATTACTGCTGTAACCTCAAATGAACGGCTGACTTCTGTTGTTGATTTCATTCGTTTGTTATTTCCATCAATGTTTCTTATTCCAACACTTTTTATCGTATTGCAGAGGAACGAAAGGTTGACACACGTGTCTCCGGAAACCACTTTGGTATAAGGGACTGTTCTATTCCCTTTTTTTTTGTTCAATGAACAATTTTCCAAGTAGGCCATTCCACATTGTTATTTTCTTGGACTCGGATGTCACGCAGGTAGCTATAATTTCCAACGAGGTAAGGTCAATTGCTGCGATAACCACAAATGGACGGTTGACTACTGTTTTCGAATTCCTTTGTTTGTAATTTCCTTCAATTTTTCTGATTCCAACACTTTTTATCATATTCCAGAGGGGCGAAATCCCGACACACGTGTCCAAGAAACTTCTTCGCTTTGGGAACCTGTCCTTATTCTCTTTTTCTTTGTTCAATGAACAATTATTCAAGTGAGCCATTCCACATTGTTGATTTTCTTGGACTCGGATGTCACGCAGGTATCAATAACTTCCCACGTGGTAAGGTCAATTGCTGCTGTAACCACGAATGGACGGCTGACTTCTGTTGTTGATTTCATTTGTTTGTTATTTCCTTCAATGTTGCTTATTCTAACACTTTTTATCTTATTGTAGAGGGGCGAAATTCCGACACACGCGTCTAAGGATAGCACCTACCTGGACAGCTGACTTCTGTTGTTGATTTCATTCGTTTGTTATTTCATTCAATGTTTCTCATTCTAACACTTTTAATCGTATTGCAGACGGACGAAAGCTTGACACACGTGTCTAAGAAAACCACTTTTGTATGAGGGACTGTTCTTATTCCCTTTTTTTTTGTTTAATGAACAATTATCCAAGTAAGCCGTTTCACATTGTTGTTTTTCTTGGACTCGGATGTCACGCAGGTAGCTATAATCTCCCACGAGGTGAGGTCAATTGCTGCTGTAACCACAATTGGACGGCTGACTTCTGTTGTTGATTTCATTTGTTTGTTATTATATTCAATGATTCTCATTCTAACACTTCTCATCGTATTGCTGAGGGGCGAAAGCTTGAGACACGTGTCGAAGGAAACCACTTTGGAATAAGGGACTGTTCTTATTCCCTTTTTTTTCGTTTAATGAACAATTATTCAAGTAAGCCATTCATCATTGTTGATTTTCTTAGACTCGGATGTCACGCAGGTGGCTATAATCTCCCACGTGGTAAGATCAATTGCTGCTGTAACCACAAATGATCGGCTGACTTCTGTGTTGATTTCATTTGTTTGTTATTTCTTTCAATGTTTCTCATTCTAACACTTTTCATCGTATTCCACAGGGACGAAAGCTTGACACACGTGTCTATGGAAAACACATTGGTATGAGGGACTGTTCTTATTCCCTTCTTTTGTTTAATGAGCATATATCCAAGTAAGCCATTCCACATTGTTGTTTTTCTTGGACACGGATGTCACGCAGGTAGCTATAATCTTCCACGTGGTAAGGTCAATTGCTGCTGTAACCTCAAATGAACAGCTGACTTCTGTTGTTGATTTCATTCGTTTGTTATTTCCATCAATGTTTCTTATTCCAACACTTTTTATCGTATTGCAGAGGAACGAAAGGTTGACACACGTGTCTCAGGAAACCACTTTGGTATAAGGGACTGTTCTATTCCCTTTTTTTTTGTTCAATGAACAATTTTCCAAGTAGGCCATTCCACATTGTTATTTTCTTGGACTTGGATGTCACGCAGGTAGCTATAATTTCCAACGAGGTAAGGTCAATTGCTGCGATAACTACAAATGGACGGTTGACTACTGTTTTCGAATTCCTTTGTTTGTAATTTCCTTCAATTTTTCTGATTCCAACACTTTTTATCATATTCCAGAGGGGCGAAATCCCGACACACGTGTCCAAGAAACTTCTTCGCTTTGGGAACCTGTCCTTATTCTCTTTTTCTTTGTTCAATGAACAATTATTCAAGTGAGCCATTCCACATTGTTGATTTTCTTGGACTCGGATGTCACGCAGGTATCAATAACTTCCCACGTGGTAAGGTCAATTGCTGCTGTAACCACGAATGGACGGCTGACTTCTGTTGTTGATTTCATTTGTTTGTAATTTCCTTCAATGTTGCTTATTCTAACACTTTTTATCTTATTGTAGAGGGGCGAAATTCCGACACACGCGTCTAAGGATAGCACCTACCTGGACAGCTGACTTCTGTTGTTGATTTCATTCGTTTGTTATTTCGTTCAATGTTTCTCATTCTAACACTTTTAATCGTATTGCAGAGGGACGAAAGCTTGACACACGTGTCTAAGAAAACCACTTTTGTATGAGGGACTGTTCTTATTCCCTTTTTTTTTGTTTAATGAACAATTATCCAAGTAAGCCGTTTCACATTGTTGTTTTTCTTGGACTCGGATGTCACGCAGGTAGCTATAATCTCCCACGAGGTGAGGTCAATTGCTGCTGTAACCACAATTGGACGGCTGACTTCTGTTGTTGATTTCATTTGTTTGTTATTATATTCAATGATTCTCATTCTAACACTTCTCATCGTATTGCTGAGGGGCGAAAGCTTGAGACACGTGTCGAAGGAAACCACTTTGGAATAAGGGACTGTTCTTATTCCCTTTTTTTTTCGTTTAATGAACAATTATTCAAGTAAGCCATTCATCATTGTTGATTTTCTTAGACTCGGATGTCACGCAGGTGGCTATAATCTCCCACGTGGTAAGATCAATTGCTGCTGTAACCACAAATGATCGGCTGACTTCTGTGTTGATTTCATTTGTTTGTTATTTCTTTCAATGTTTCTCATTCTAACACTTTTCATCGTATTCCACAGGGACGAAAGCTTGACACACGTGTCTATGGAAAACACATTGGTATGAGGGACTGTTCTTATTCCCTTCTTTTGTTTAATGAGCATATATCCAAGTAAGCCATTCCACATTGTTGTTTTTCTTGGACACGGATGTCACGCAGGTAGCTATAATCTTCCACGTGGTAAGGTCAATTGCTGCTGTAACCTCAAATGAACAGCTGACTTCTGTTGTTGATTTCATTCGTTTGTTATTTCCTTTAATGTTTCTCATTCTTACACTTTTCATCGTATTGCTGAGGGACAAAAGATTGACACACGTGTCAAAGGAAACCACTTTGGTATAAGCCACTGTTTTTATTCTTTTTTTTTTTATTCAATGAACAATTATCCAAGTAGGCCATTCCACATTGTTGATTTTCTTGGACTCGGATGTCACGCAGATAGCTTGTATCTCCTACGTGGTAAGATCAATTGCTGCTGTAACCACAAATGGACGGCTGACTTCTGTTGTTGATTTCATTTGTTCGTTTTTTCCTTCAATGTTTCTCATTCTATAACTTCTCATCGTATTGCACAGGGACGAAAGCTTGACACACGTGTCTAAGGAAACCAAGTTGGTATAAGGGACTGTTCTTATTCCCTTCTTTTTTTTAATGAACAATTATCCAAGTAAGCCATTCCACATTGTTGATTTTCTTGGACTCGGATGACACGCAGGTAGCTATAATCTCCCACGTGGTTAGGTCAATTGCTGCTGTAACCACAATTGGACGGCTAACTTCTGTTGTTGATTTCATTTGTTTGTTATTATCTTCAATGATTCTCATTCTAACACTTCTCATCGTATTGCTGAGAGGCGAAAGCTTGAGACACGTGTCGAAGGAAACCACTTTGAAATAAGGGACTGTTCTTATTCCCTTTTTTTTTTGTTTAATGAACAATTATTCAAGTAAGCCATTCATCATTGTTGATTTTCTTGGACTCGGATGTCACGCAGGTGGCTATAATCTCCCACGTGGTAAGATCAATTGCTGCTGTAACCACAAATGATCGGCTGACTTCTGTGTTGATTTCATTTGTTTGTTATTACTTTCAATGTTTCTCATTCTAACACTTTTCATCGTATTCCACAGGGACGAAAGCTTGACACACGTGTCTATGGAAAACACATTGGTATGAGGGACTGTTCTTATTCCCTTTTTTTGTTTAATGATCATATATCCAAGTAAGCCATTCCACATTTTTGTTTTTCTTGGACACGGATGTCACGCAGGTAGCTATAATCTTCCACGTGGTAAGGTCAATTGCTGCTGTAACCACAAATGCACGACTGAATTCTGTTGTTGTTTTCATTTGTTTGTTATTTCCTTCAATGTTTCTCATTCTTACACTTTTCATCGTATTGCACAGGGACGAAAGCTTGACACAAGTGTCTAAGAAAACCACTTTTGTATGAGGGACTGTTCTTATTCCCTTTTTTTTTGTTGAATGAACGATTATCCAAGTAAGCCATTTCACATTGTTGTTTTTCTTGTACTCGCATGTCACGCAGGTAGCTATAATCTCCCACGTGGTAGGATCAATTGCTGCTGTAACCACAAATGGACGGCTGACTTCTGTTGTGACATCCGAGTCTAAGAAAATCAACAATGATGAATGGCTTACTTGAATAATTGTTCATTAAACGAAAAAAATAGGGAATAAGAACAGTCCCTTATTCCAAAGTGGTTTCCTTCGACACGTGTCTCAAGCTTTCGCCCCTCAGCAATACGATGAGAAGTGTTAGAATGAGAATCATTGAATATAATAACAAACAAATGAAATCAACAACAGAAGTCAGCCGTCCAATTGTGGTTACAGCAGCAATTGACCTCACCTCGTGGGAGATTATAGCTACCTGCGTGACATCCGAGTCCAAAAAAAACAACAATGTGAAACGGCTTACTTGGATAATTGTTCATTAAACAAAAAAAAAGGGAATAAGAACAGTCCCTCATACAAAAGTGGTTTTCTTAGACACGTGTGTCAAGCTTTCGTCCCTCTGCAATACGATTAAAAGTGTTAGAATGAGAAACATTGAACGAAATAACAAACGAATGAAATCAACAACAGAAGTCAGCTGTCCAGGTAGGTGCTATCCTTAGACGCGTGTGTCGGAATTTCGCCCCTCTACAATAAGATAAAAAGTGTTAGAAAAAGCAACATTGAAGGAAATAACAAACAAATGAAATCAACAACAGAAGTCAGCCGTCCATTCGTGGTTACAGCAGCAATTGACCTTACCACGTGGGAAGTTATTGATACCTGCGTGACATCCGAGTCCAAGAAAATCAACAATGTGGAATGGCTCACTTGAATAATTGTTCATTGAACAAAGAAAAAGAGAATAAGGACAGGTTCCCAAAGCGAAAAAGTTTCTTGGACACGTGTGTCGGGATTTCGCCCCTCTGGAATATGATAAAAAGTGTTGGAATCAGAAAAATTGAAGGAAATTACAAACAAAGGAATTCGAAAACAGTAGTCAACCGTCCATTTGTGGTTATCGCAGCAATTGACCTTACCTCGTTGGAAATTATAGCTACCTGCGTGCCATCCGAGTCCAAGAAAATAACAATGTGGAATGGCCTACTTGGAAAATTGTTCATTGAACAAAAAAAAAGGGAATAGAACAGTCCCTTATACCAAAGTGGTTTCCTGAGACACGTGTGTCAACCTTTCGTTCCTCTGCAATACGATAAAAAGTGTTGGAATAAGAAACATTGATGGAAATAACAAACGAATGAAATCAACAACAGAAGTCAGCCGTTCATTTGAGGTTACAGCAGTAATTGACCTTACCACGTGGAAGCTTATAGCTACCTGCGTGACATCCGTGTCCAAGAAAAACAACAATGTGGAATGTCTTACTTGGATATATGATCATTAAACAAAAAAAGGGAATAAGAACAGTCCCTCATACCAATGTGTTTTCCATAGACACGTGTGTCAAGCTTTCGTCCCTGTGGAATACGATGAAAAGTGTTAGAATGAGAAACATTGAAAGAAATAACAAACAAATGAAATCAACACAGAAGTCAGCCGATCATTTGTGGTTACAGCAGCAATTGATCTTACCACGTGGGAGATTATAGCCACCTGCGTGACATCCGAGTCCAAGAAAATCAACAATGATGAATGGCTTACTCAAATAATTGTTCATTAAACGAAAAAAAAAGGGAATAAGAACAGTCCCTCATACCAATGTGGTTTCCTTAGACACGTATGTCAAGCTTTCGTCTCTGTGCAATACGATGAAAAGAGTTAGAATGAAAAACATAGAAGGAAGTAACAAACAAATGAAATCAACAACAGAAGTCTGCCGTCCATTTGTGGTAACAGCAGCAATTGACCTTACCACGTGGGAGATTATAGCTACCTGCGTGACATCCGAGTCCAAGAAAATCAACAATGTGAAATGGCTTACTTGGATAATTGTTCATCAAACAGAAAAAAGGGAATAAGAGCAGTCCCTTATACCAAAGTGGTTTCCTTCGACACGTGTCTCAAGCTTTCGTCCCTCAGCAATACGATGAAAAGTGTTAGAATGAGAAACATTGAAGGAAATAACAAACAAATGAAATCAACAACAGAAGTCAGCCGTCCAATTGTGGTTACAGCAGCAATTGACCTTACCACGTGGGAGATTATAGCTACCTGCGTGAAATCCGAGTCCAAGAAAATCAACAATGATGAATGGCTAACTTGAATAATTGTTCATTAAACGAAAAAAAAAGGGAATAAGAACAGTCCCTCATACCAAAGTGGTTTCCTTCGACACGTGTCTCAAGCTTTCGCCCCTCAGCAATACGATGAGAAGTGTTAGAATGAGAATCATTGAAGATAATAACAAACAAATGAAATCAACAACAGAAGTCAGCCGTCCAATTGTGGTTACAGCAGCAATTGACCTTACTACGTGGGAGATTATAGCTACCTGCGTGAAATCCGAGTCCAAAAAAAACAACAATGTGAAATGGCTTACTTGGATAATTGTTCATCGAACAGAAAAAAGGGAATAAGAGCAGTACCTCATACCAATGTGGTTTCCTTAGACACGTGTGTCAAGCTTTCGTCTCTGTGCAATACGATGAAAAGAGTTAGAATGAGAAACATTGAAGGAAGTAAAAAACAAATGAAATCAACAACAGAAGTCTGCCGTCCATTTGTGGTAACAGCAGCAATTGACCTTACCACGTGGGAGATTATAGCTGCCTGCGTGACATCCGAAATCAAGAAAATCAACAATGTGGAATGGCTTACTTGAATTATTGTCCATCAAACAGAAAAAAAGGGAATAAGAACAGTCCCTTATACCAAAGTGGTTTTCTTCGACACGTGTCTCAAGCTTTCGTCCCTGTGTAATACGATGAAAAGTATTAGAATGAGAAACATTGAAAGAAATAACAAACAAATGTTATCAACAACAGAAGTCAGTCGTGCATACCAAAGTGGTTTCCTTTGACACGTGTGTCAAGCTTTCGTTCCTGTGTAATACGATGAAAAGTGTTAGAATGAGAAACATTGAAGAACTAACAAACAAATGAAATCTACAACAGAAGTCAGTCGTGCATTTGTGGTTACAGCAGCAATTGACCTTACCTAGTGGGAGATTATAGCTACCTGCGTGACATCCGAGTCCAAGAAAAACAACAATGTGAAATGGCTTACTTGGATAATTGTTCATAAAACAGAAACAAGGGAATGAGAACACTCCCTCATAGCAATGTGGTTTCCTAAGACACGTGTGTCAAGCTTTCGTCCCTGTGCAATACGATGGAAAAAGTAAGAATGAGAAACATTGAAGGAAATAACAAACGAATGAAATCAACAACAGAAGTCAGCCGTCCATTTGTGGTTACAGCCGCAATTGACCTTACCACATAGGAGATTATAGCTACCTGCGTGACATCCGAGTCCAAGAAAAACAAAAATGTGAAATGGCTTACTTGGATAATTGTTCATCAAACAGAAAAAAGGGAATAAGAACAGTCCCTCATACCAATGTGGTTTTCTTAGACACGTGTGTCAAGCTTTCGTCCCTGTGTAATACGATGAAAAGTATTAGAATGAGAAACATTGAAAGAAATAACAAACAAATGAAATCAACAACAGAAGTCAGTCGTGCATACCAAAGTGGTTTCCTTTGACACGTGTGTCAAGCTTTCGTTCCTGTGTAATACGATGAAAAGTGTTAGAATGAGAAACATTGAAAGAACTAACAAACAAATGAAATCTACAACAGAAGTCAGTCGTGCATTTGTGGTTACAGCAGCAATTGACCTTACCTAGTGGAATGACTTACTTGAATAATTGTTCATTAAACAAAAAGAAAGGGATTAAGAACAGTCCCTCATACAAAAGTGGTTCTCTTAGACACGTGTGTCAAGCTTTCGTCCCTCTGCAATACGATTAAAAGTGTTAGAATGAGAAACATTGAACGAAATAACAAACGAATGAAATCAACAACAGAAGTCAGCCGTCCAGGTAGGTGCTATCCTTAGACGCGTGTGTCGGAATTTCGCTCCTCTACAATAAGATAAAAAGTGTAAGAATGAGCAACATTGAAGGAAATAACAAACAAATGAAATCAACAACAGAAGTCAGCCGTCCTTTCGTGGTTACAGCAGCAATTGACCTCACCACGTGGGAAGTTATAGCTACCTGCGTGACATCCGAGTCCAAGAAAATCAACAATGTGGAATGGCTTACTTGAATAATTGTTCATTGAACAAAGAAAAAGAGAATAAGGACAGGCTCCCAAAGCGAAGAAGTTTCTTCAGACACGTGTGTCGGGATTTCGCCCCTCTGCAATATGATAAAAAGTGTTGGAATCAGAAACATTGAAGGAAATTACAAACAAATGAAATCAACAACAGTAGTCAACCGTCCATTTGTGGTTACCGCAGAAATTGACCTTACCTCGTTGGAAATTATAGCTACCAGCGTGACATCAGAGTCCAAGAAAACAACAATGTGGAAGGGCTTATTCGGATAATTGTTCATTAAACAAAAAAAAAGAAGGAATAGAACAGTCCCTTATACCGAAGTGGTTTCCTGAGATACGTGTGTCAACCTTTCGTCCCTCTGCAATACGATAAAAAGTGTTAGAATGGGAAACATCGCAGAAAATAACAAACAAATGAAATCAACCACAGAAGTCAGCCGTCCAATTGTGGCTACAGCAGCAATTGACCTTACCACGTGGGAGATTATAGCACCTGCGTGACATCCGAGTCCAAGAAAATCAACAATGCGGAATGGCTTACTTGGATAATTGTTCATTATACAGAAAGAAGGGAAAAAGAACAGTCCCTTATACCAATGTGGTTTCCTTAGACACGTGTGTCAAGCTTTCGTCCCTGTGCAATATGACGAAAAGTGTTAGAATGAGAAACATTGAAGGAAATAACAAACGAATGAAATCAACAACAGAAGTCAGTCGTGCATTTGTGGTTACAGCAGCAATTGACCTTACCACGTGGGAGATTATAGCTACCTGCGTGACATCCGAGTCCAAAAAAAACAACAATGTGAAATGGCTTACTTGGATAATTGTTCATCAAACAGAAAAAAGGGAATAAGAACAGTCCCTTTTACCAAAGTGGTTTCTTTTGACACGTGTGTCAAGCTTTCGTCCCTTAGTAATACGATGAAAAGTGTTAGAATGAGAAACATTGAAAGAAATAACAAACAAATGAAATCAACAACAGAAGTCAGTCGTGCATTTGTGGTTACTGCAGCAATTGACCTTACCTCGTGGGAGATTATAGCTACCTGCGTGACATCCGAGTCCAAGAAAAACAACAATGTGAAATGGCTTACTTGGATAATTGTTCATTTAACAAAAAAAAGGGAATAAGAACAGTCCCTCATAACAAAGTGGTTTCCTTAGACACGTGTGTTAAGCTTTCGTCCTTGTGCAATACGATGGAAAGAGTGAGAATGAGAAACATTGGAGGAAATAACAAACAAATGAAATCAACAACAGAAGTCAGCCGTCCATTTTTGGTTACAGCAGCAATTGACCTTACCTCGTAGGAGATCATAGCTACCTGCGTGACATCCGAGTCCAAGAAAAACAACAATGTGAAACGGCTTACTTGGATAATTGTTCATTAAACGAAAAGAAGGGAATAAGAACAGTCCCTTATACCAAAGTGGTTTCCTTTGACACGTGTGTCAAGCTCTCGTCCCTGTGTAATACGATGAAAAGTGTTCGAATGAGAAACATTGAAAGAAATAACAAACAAATGAAATCAACAACAGAAGTCAGTCGTGCATTTGTGGTTACTGCAGCAATTGACCTTACCTCGTGGGAGATTATAGCTACCTGCGTGACATCCGAGTCCAAGAAAAACAACAATGTGAAATGGCTTACTTGGATAATTGTTCATTTAACAAAAAAAAGGGAATAAGAACAGTCCCTCATAACAAAGTGGTTTCCTTAGACACGTGTGTTAAGCTTTCGTCCTTGTGCAATACGATGGAAAGTGTAAGAATGAGAAACATTGAAGGAAATAACAAACGAATGAAATCAACAACAGAAGTCAGCCGTCTAATTGTGGTTACAGCAGCAATTGACCTTACCACGTGTGAGATTATAGCTACCTGCGTGTCATCCGAGTCCAAGAAAATCAACAATGTGGAATGGCTTACTTGGATAATTGTTCATTAAACGAAAAGAAGGGAATAAGAACAGTCCCTTATACCAAAGTGGTTTCCTTTGACACGTGTGTCAAGCTCTCGTCCCTGTGTAATACGATGAAAAGTGTTCGAATGAGAAACATTGAAAGAAATAACAAACAAATGAAATCAACAACAGAAGTCAGCCGTCCATTTGTGGTTACAGCAGCAATTGATCCAACCACGTGGGAGATTATAGCTACCTGCGTGACATACGAGTACAAGAAAAACAACAATGTGAAATGGCTTACTTGGATAATTGTTCATTCAACAAAAAAAAAGGGAATAAGAACAGTCCCTCATACAAAAGTGGTTTTCTTAGACACTTGTGTCAAGCTTTCGTCCCTCAGCAATACGATGAAAAGTGTAAGAATGAGAAACATTGAAGGAAATAACAAACGAATGAAATCAACAACAGAAGTCAGCTGTTCATTTGAGGTTACAGCAGCAATTGACCTTACCTCTTGGGAGATTATAGCTACCTGCGTGACATCCGAGTCCAAGAAAAACAACAATGTGAAACGGCTTACTTGGATAATTGTTCATTTAACAAAAAAAGGGAATAAGAACAGTCCCTTATACCAAAGTGGTTTCCTTAGACACGTGTGTCAAGCTTTCGTCTCTGTGCAATACGATGAAAAGAGTTAGAATGAGAAACATTGAGGGAAATAACAAACGAATGAAATCAACAACAGAAGTCAGCCGTCTAATTGTGGTTACAGCAGCAATTGATCTTACCACGTGGGAGATTATAGCCACCTGCGTGACATCCGAGTCCAAGAAAATCAACAATGATGAATGGCTTACTTGAATAATTGTTCATTAAACGAAAAAAAAAGGGAATAAGAACAGTCCCTTATTCCAAAGTGGTTTCCTTCGACACGTGTCTCAAGCTTTCGCCCCTCAGCAATACGATGAGAAGTGTTAGAATGAGAATCATTGAAGATAATAACAAACAAATGAAATCAACAACAGAAGTCAGCCGTCTAATTGTGGTTACAGCAGCAATTGACCTTACCACGTGGGAGATTATAGCTACCTGCGTGACATCCGAGTCCAAGAAAAACAACAATGTGAAACGGCTTACTTGGATAATTGTTCATTTAACAAAAAAAGGGAATGAGAACAGTCCCTTATACCAAAGTGGTTTCCTTAGACACGTGTGTCAAGCTTTCGTCTCTGTGCAATACGATGAAAAGAGTTAGGATGAGAAACATTGAAGGAAATAACAAACGAATGAAATCAACAACAGGAGTCAGCCGTCTAATTGTGGTTACAGCAGCAATTGACCTTACCACGTGGGAGATTATAGCTAGCTGCGTGTCATCCGAGTCCAAGAAAATCAACAATGTGGAATGGCTTACTTGGATAATTGTTCATTAAACGAAAAGAAGGGAATAAGAACAGTCCCTTATACCAAAGTGGTTTCCTTAGACACGTGTGTCAAGCTTTCGTCTCTGTGCAATACGATGAAAAGAGTTAGAATGAGAAACATTGAGGGAAATATCAAACGAATGAAATCAACAACAGAAGTCAGCCGTCTAATTGTGGTTACAGCAGCAATTGATCTTACCACGTGGGAGATTATAGCCACCTGCGTGACATCCGAGTCCAAGAAAATCAACAATGATGAATGGCTTACTTGAATAATTGTTCATTAAACGAAAAAAAAAAGGAATAAGAACAGTCCCTTATTCCAAAGTGGTTTCCTTCGACACGTGTCTCAAGCTTTCGCCCCTCAGCAATACGATGAGAAGTGTAAGAATGAGAAACATTGAAGGAAATAACAAACGAATGAAATCAACAACAGAAGTCAGCCGTCTAATTGTGGTTACAGCAGCAATTGACCTTACCACGTGGGAGATTATAGCTAGCTGCGTGTCATCCGAGTCCAAGAAAATCAACAATGTGGAATGGCTTACTTGGATAATTGTTCATTAAACGAAAAGAAGGGAATAAGAACAGTCCCTTATACCAAAGTGGTTTCCTTTGACACGTGTGTCAAGCTCTCGTCCCTGTGTAATACGATGAAAAGTGTTCGAATGAGAAACATTGAAAGAAATAACAAACAAATTAAATCAACAACAGAAGTCAGCCGTCCATTTGTGGTTACAGCAGCAATTGATCCTACCACGTGGGAGATTCCAGCTACCTGCGTGACATGCGAGTACAAGAAAAACAACAATGTGAAATGGCTTACTTGGATAATTGTTCATTCAACAAAAAAAAAGGGAATAAAAACAGTCCCTCATACAAAAGTGGTTTTCTTAGACACTTGTGTCAAGCTTTTGTCCCTCAGCAATACGATGAAAAGTGTAAGAATGAGAAACATTAAAGGAAATAACAAACGAATGAAATCAACAACAGAAGTCAGCTGTTCATTCGAGGTTACAGCAGCAATTGACCTTACCACGTGGAAGATTATAGCTACCTGCGTGACATCCGTGTCCAAGAAAAACAACAATGTGGAATGGCTTACTTGGATATATGATCATTAAACAAAAGAAGGGAATAAGAACAGTCCCTCATACCAATGTGTTTTCCATAGACACGTGTGTCAAGCTTTCGTCCCTGTGGAATACGATGAAAAGTGTTAGAATGAGAAACATTGAAAGAAATAACAAACAAATGAAATCAACACAGAAGTCAGCCGATCATTTGTGGTTACAGCAGCAATTGATCTTACCACGTGGGAGATTATAGCCACCTGCGTGACATCCGAGTCCAAGAAAATCAACAATGATGAATGCTAATCTAAGTATATATAAAACCGCTTGCACATATACGTCAAACTCTAAACGTAAAATCACAGCCCAAACGGGACCATCTAGAGCAAAAATGACAAGAATAAGACCCCCCTCAAAATCGTCTGGAGATCCCGGGAAAAATCCCAAACCTTCGATTCTCCCCGCGGTTTTCGAGTATACGGGGTGTTTCGGATCATTTTGACATTTCAGGTCCCATATTTCTGTGGTATCTGTGGACAATTTGGCTGTCAGTGTCATGTTAATAAATATTCCATTTCGATATATGAAAGTTCTTGAAAAAGTTTGCAGTTTCCAAAATTGTTATTCAATATTTAAATAAATGCCGACACATTAAATGCAAAGTCTTCGGCGAATCGAAAATTCGATAGATATTTGTCAAAATTTGGAAATGAACATTGATATCATCTAATGCATTTTCCTCAATTCAGGTTTGTTTTAAGTGTTTGTATCATTCAATTGGATATGAATGTTACTTTATTTCAGGAATTTTTCGTTTATTTTCCACAAACTATAAAACTACATTCTCTTTCGTGAGAATTTGAATCTATTGCGACAGAAGATGGAACTACAAAAGAGAACAGAAGCTTCATCTGATCATGTATTAAACAGATAGAAAAACTCCTTATAGATAATTCACAATTGGCTTTAGCCAAGTTAGTCAGATGACATTCAAAAATTTCCATGTGTTTTTGGAATATCTAAAAATACACTTTTACGACAGAAGAGTGCAAAAATATAAATGATCAATCCGTTTTTGAAGAATTTGAGTGCAGTGCTGTTGAATTTATAATGAATAAGTCAAATCGTTGTGAAATCTTCCATACGAATAATTTCAACTATATATTATCTATTATATTATTTGCCGCTCAACTGAAACATGTATTAATAAACCTTGGAAATTAGAGACTTAAACTTTTTACCTGATTTCTCAAAAAGGTTCCACCAAGATATTAAAATTTCTTATGAGGTAACATAAGCCATGGGTATTTGAAAGGCAAGTCTATTCATTCTGTCTCTTTTTAGTTTGTTTATTAAAGCTATACTAGGATATACATATAAAAAATCAGTTGAAATACTAGTTAAATTTAAAGGATCATTCAGTATATGAAGAATTTCAACATGGCAGTTACTTTTGAAATTGGTATCAATTTTCCAGCAATTCAATGTAGGTATAAAATACTTTGAAAAGTAACTATTCATCAAAACTTTCCATTTCATGAATGAATGATTAAACTTCTATAAACATGTAGATACCTATTTCACTAAAGTTTTCAATCGTTATAGGAATAGTTGCTCTATGGCCAGTTCGAAAATGCTATCCAACTGATTTATTCATTGCTTTTCATTTTGGTAAAAATTAAATTATTAATTGATTCAGATCCAAAGTTAACATTTGAAAAAAATCAAGTCAGTTGTTATCGAACCCACTAACATGGGTCAATAGTATTGGCTGATACAATTTTAGTACCGATGCAGTCATTTCAAATACTCAACACATCTTCTGACTGAAGTAAAACTTGAACAATGATCTTTTTTTACTTGCATCTTGAAATGAATTTTGCACTTTTTCAGTGTTCAATAATGAGATAATTATTAAATTGACTCAAGAGATTAACAATATGCTTTATCAGGATTAGTTAATACTGCTAAAGACGTTAATAAACCTATTAATTTCTTATATGGTTCATCATTACAACTCCCTTTTGTTGAATCAAATTTCAATTAAGTTTTCAAAGGAGTGATATTCAGCTCTAAACATTTTTTAGCTTTCCCTGAATTCTTTATGATAAAATTATCATTTGAATTTTCTATCAGATATTATATTCATTCAGAATTAACATTAGTTAAAACGAAAAAGTCATCCACGTACAATGCAATAACAGTTAGTAAGTTATTTTTTGATTTTATGTAGATACAATGCTCAATTGTTGATCTTTTTTAACTAATATCTATCAAAATTTTATTTACTATATATATTGCCCTGTTCAATTCACTTCTGAGTAAAACCCAGAACTACAAGCTTGCTCTATAACGTAGCGAACCATCATTCAGCTGTCCTCCACTAAATCAGAATTATCTAGTGAAATTTCTATATCATCCCTTATCTATGATAACTACATCTCGACTGGTATTAATGAAATTGTTACCTGTATCCCTTTGATCATTCACCAGAACCCATAAAAATCATTTTTGTCCCTATACCTTCAAGAAATATGCAACAGAATAGTATGCAAAATTCATCGATACAATTTTCAGATTCTAAAAACGCCTTAGTTCTTCAGGAATGTCCAATTGGTCTTTCAATATTATAAATTATTGAAAATAACCTACTATTAACCAAATTTTTAGATTTCAAAAGGTGTCCTTCCTTGTATTCTAAATATATATACCCTATATAATTGTTGATTATATATTGTATTTCTTAATAAATTATGGAATAGAAGAATAATTTGTTGCTCAACTGAAAAAAGTATTGATGAACCTTGGAAATGAGGGACTTCTTATAACCTGATTTCTCAAAGATGTTACACCTAAATCTAAATCTGTTGCTCGTAAGGCAACATAAGCCATGGGTTTTTGAAAGGTAGATCTATTCATTCTGCCTCTTTTCAGTTCATTATAGCTATACTGAATATTCCTAAAACAACATTTCACTGTAGGTCTTTGCATAGATCTTATCGAATGATTATGTAAATTCAATATTTGTCAAAACTGAAAATAAACATTGAATGCAGTTTCTTTATTTCAGGTAGTATTTCTATTGACTGATGATAACTCTCACATTTTGATTAAGCATTTTTCCCAAATTTTTTAAAGAAGAAAGAAATTGCCATTTCTAGAGAAATGAGAATTTCAGATTTCAAAATGTCTCATTTCTCCAAAAATGACTAATTACTACTTCAAATTTATATAATAGTTGATCAAATATTGTGTATTTCTTTACAAATTAGTTAATAATTTGAAGCTTTAATCTCAATTTTCAGACTTGAATTGGTCCAACATCTTTAGATATTTCTAATTGACATTCGACAAATAAATATCCTGTATAATTATCCATCCAAATCCTGTATAATAATCCATCTTCTGAAAAGAAAAACAGGTGAATGTTTACTATATAGAATTAATTTTAATAATGATTCAAAAGTGATGAAATTTTGCTTACTTACTAATTTTGGGTATAAGATCACGAATCCGGTGACATAAATTCCTCAATCCTGCTGGTTTTTTTTTTTAAATTTGTAAAATTGGCTTGATGAAGGTGAGGTTATCCACATTAATAGCTAGTTTTCTTGTATTTTATCAACTGATTCTCGTTAGAAATGATTAATTAATCACATTTCAAGCTTTTCCCTAAAAAAAAATGGCTTTTTTTCGTCAAAAACTACTATTTTATTCATTGTTTATATCCGGTGGCGGCCATTATGTTCAATACGTAACCGTCTGTCAAATGCGAAATAATCTGCAACGTTGCCAGTATGCCCAGATCTTCTTGATGGGATCGGTCTTTACTTGGTAGAAATTCATATTAATAAATTGTTTGAGATTATGACATATTATAAAACTGTATGGAAACTCATAACATGACAAGTCTACAGGGTGGCCACTTTTTTAATGGGATTGTATTGGTAACTTTTAAACCATAAGAGTTAGAAAGTCGGTCAAATGGAGAAAAAGTTGCATGCATAGAAGCATTATTATTGAGATATAAGAAAAGTAAATTATGTCATTTTGATTTTTCTTTTTTTCCCACTTTATTTCAAATATCATCAAAAAATGTTACAGGAATTTTTTATTCGACAGTAAATTATCCTCAATTTGACGTAATCAGATTTCGTTTCCGACGTTTCGTACTCTCTGGGACACCCTCAACCTCAATTTTTTCAATACGGACCTGCATATTTTATGACATTTTTCGAAATAACTTTTAACGCTGAATTCAACGATATATCATACAATATCATTCAAAGTAGATTTTCAGGTGATTTTGACCCTTATCAAATTTTCTTTGGGTCGGATCTGTATTACCTTTATTCAGTTTAATTGACAATATGCAATATGCAATAAATTTCGATAAGAAAGTCAACTTACCCATCTTGAACTAAATGGAACATAATATTAGAATCAAAACAAGAAACCAGTATACTGGTTTCTTGGTTCTTTTTTTACAATAATCATTTAAATATTTCAATTCATAATAATTAAACGAAAGTATCATTTAACGAAAGAAAAATCAGATGATTATTCGAAAGTAAATGAAAATTAATGAAGTAAGTGTTTGAAATGTCCACCATTTTGTAAAATACACTTTACGGTTCTGGAACCCATACTTCTTATACATTTGCTTGTTTGGTCTCCTTGAATACCTTTCGAAACATTCTCAATTTTCTCGCGAGGTATCACTATTGTTGTATTTGTCATTTGTTCCGTTGAAACAAATTACAGAATCGAACTTTATTTTGAGATCATTACGATATAATTTGTGCAAGGCTTGGTATTCAAATTTAAAATCATTGTATTCGCGTTTGTTGACTATTTTATTAACAGCAGTTTTTGAAAAATTCCATTCACTGGCCACAGTTCTCGATTTTTTTCTGGGTTCGATTGAATTTGGGTCAGAACATTGATATCGTTAATAAACTTATTTTTTCTTACATACACACCATTAAATTTGGATGAGGGTCAAAATCATCTGAAAATCAACTTTGAATGACATTGTGTGATATATCGTTGAATTCAGCGTTAAAAGTTATTTCGAAAAATGTCATAAAATATGCAGGTCCGTATTGAAAAAAATGAGGTTGAGGGTGTCCCAGAGAGTTCGAAACGCTGGATACAAAATCTGAATAAATCAAATTGAGGATAATTTACTGTCGAATAAAAAATTCATATGTAACATTTTTTGATAATATTTTAAATAAAGTGGGAAAAAAAAAAAATCAAAATGACATAATTTACTTTTTTTATGATATCTCAATAACCGGCCCTGATAATCTCGATTTGTTTGAACTGCTTTATAATGCTTCTATGCATGCAATTTTTTCTCCATTTGACCGACCTTCTAACTCTTATGGCTTAAAAGCTACCAATACAATCCCATTAAAAAAGTGGCTACCCTGTAGACTTGTCTTGTTTGGTTTCCAAAATAGTTATTTAATAATCTTTCTTTCAACTCTTTCTTAGTACCTATCCTCTCAATTAATTTTTACTTCAATCTTTAATAACAGTAATTAATGATTTTTCAATACTTTCAATCGGTTTGTCAATCAGAAATGCTTGACTGTGTAGAAATAGAGTATAAAGTTCTAATAAAGAGTCAAAAAAAATCGGTTACAGCTTTTAAGGCCTTTTTTTCAGCTAAGAAATTCTTTTTCAATGGCACCCATAGCTTCAGCAAGCGTTCAATAGCTAGAACTAGTGAAAGCCATCGAATTCTAGAATAAGAAAGAACATTGCTGTAAGTTGTTTCTGCATACTCACGAAAACCTTTCATCGTTCGACCCTTACAAAAAATATCTAAAAATATTTGAAAATTTTAAGACCAATAGAATGCATAGAAATCAAAACCATATCGGCGGAAGTGGAAGCAGTATTGTGAAGTCTATGCGCTGGACAACCGATAGTTTCATTGTCGAATTAAAAAAAACTCGCCTTTATTTTACTTCGAAGTGAGTACCGCACTGACAGCGAAAATATTTTATATGGAAATATTAAGGTACTCTAAGGATTCAATATAAAATAAAGTGATTGCATAAGACGATTTTTTTGGACAATTTTAATAATTTTATTTTCAATCCTTCGGTTTCTGAAAAATAATGTTTGAGCAACGGAAACAGCATTTCATATTTATGATTACTGGAATCCGTTGAGATTCCATGAAAACAAATTTTGTCTCACCTACACTATATAAGGAAATATGAATCTCATAACGGTCAAATTACTGACCGGGACAATTGAATAACTAACCGGGACACGGGGACTCAATGGTCCAAACCGGGACATGTCCCGGCGTACCGGGACGTATGGCAGCTTTATCGTAAGCTGACATGGTTAATCGTGAATAACTTTATGATGCAGATACAAATCGACTAACATGTCGATGGCGTTATGTTCACAAATACCTAAACTTATTGTGTGACATCTACGTTATATTTATTTTTACTACCACTTACCGTTACAGCCATCTATTGCAAAACGGCGCGCCGTTGCCGCGGCGGAAGCAAAGTTGTACGCCTTATATTAATATTCATATGAATATCTAAATATAAATATTTTTGAGAGGTTAGGCTTGATATCGGTGTAATATGGGATTTGGTCCCATAGAAAAACTCGAAGCCCAAAATGGCGAACCCCCTCAAAATTTAAGGCTAGGACCGCCCTTGATTTGTCGTCATGAAAAGTTATTTGCATCAAATATTTTCATGTGAGCAAGGGCGAAACGGTATATTCTAGGAAAAAAATCATAAAGAATTCCAACCTAGAATCAGCATAGTATACCGAGTGAATCGTCTGAAATCAGCTAACGATACAAGGTTTCGGACAAAAAGCTTTTATTTTCTAGCCGGATACCCAGTGAAGGATCTACCGGCATAGTGACGGGGTCCAAGGGGCGGAGCCCCTTCGGCGAGCAGAGCGAGTCTATACTATATTAAACTCGTAAGCGCTCCTCCCACCGAAAATCGAACGATTTTGGACCGATTTTGCGGTCGAGTGTTCTCGGCTCTGGGAGAGATACGAGAAAAACTAAAAGTACGGGAAGAAAGAGAAAATGTCGAATTAACTCCCGCGGATATTCCCGTTTCCCGATTTTTCGGGATTACCTGGGAATGAACGGATAAAGTTTGGGAAATTTCCCGACGAATTTCCAGATTCACGTCGACGTGAACGACCAATAGGAAAATACTACGATGTCCTTGGGTAGCAACGGACCTAGCAACGTCCGCGGCAATTGACGTTTCTAGAATATTTCTAATTGTCGATCGAACCAGAAATAATGATCAATTCAGTTAATTATATCGATTCAATTACAGAAATTCCATATTTCACTAAAATATCGATACTAAATATGCCCCGATGGATGCTTTTCGAATTTTAGAAGCTGCAATAAGTCAATACTTGGACAGAAGACGACAAATGTCAAAATTTATTCATGCCGTGATTTCTTTCCATAATTATGATATAAATACGAAACGTCAGATGATATTCGACTAGAAACATTGAAATTTGGACGAATTCAGAGGGAAAATTCAAGAAACGATGATTCAGATTCGATTCAGATCCGTTTTTCGAGGTATATTTGATGATATTTTCAAACAGAATCATTTTGTGGCAGTCGAATACATTGGTTTGCTGAAGCTTTTATAGGAGTCATTTTGGTTATTTGAAGTGTTTTCAACGAGATATTCAAGCAAATAATGAACGGGAATGGTTGGAAACGTCCTTTTCTGATGGTATTTTTGCATTTTGTTGAGATTTTCATGGAAATTGGTGAAATCTTATAGCATTCCGTTTCATGTAAGTTGTCAAGGAGAGACTTGAATTTTTCATATAGGACTGATAAATCGGTAGGTACAGATATAAATATTCGATTTCCTTCATATCTAACGGTTTTTTAGACGAAAATCATAAAAATTATTCATATTTATAGAATCTCTGAAACCTGTGATTTTGATGATTCCCTATAAGTAGCACAAATGCACCAAATTACGCAATGCCATTGTGGCCGGGTGGTTAAGGATGCGGTCGAATGATATGAAGCCTCTATGGGCTGCAAGTTCAAATCTCGCTGCTGGTTGAAATTTTTTTCGTATTTTTTCGCCACTTATTAATTTTTATATTATTTGGCAGTGAATACTTTGGAATAGTGAAATGGATCAAATGAAGTCAATGATGATTTTAAAATAATAGGGATTTCCACATTCCCATTTCATACAGGGGGTACAATTTTCAAGCGTCAATTATACATTTCTGGAAAATCGAGACCTTATAAATCTGAAAATTGGAATTAGAGCTTCAGGTTAGTTTTCTTTTGCATAATTTGCGAAGATATACGTGCGATGAATATTTTTTATACAGAGTGCACAATTTCCGAGTTCCAATTGGACGACTCTGAATAACTGAAACCTGTTGAAATCTGATTGTTGAGATCTTAGATCCAGGTTATTTTTTTTACATAATTCTTGGAGGTATACACTGAGTGGTTGACGATTTCATACAGGGTGTATTATTTTTGAGTGGCAATCAGACATTTATGCAAAATTGTAACCTATTGAAACATCGGATTATCAGCTTAAGGTTATTCTTTTTTTGCATAATTTGTGAGAAAATATATAATAATTGATTTAAAATTATATAGGGTGTATAAAATTGGGATACCAATTTGATATTTTTGGAAAAATAGGCAACCTAAAATATATAAATTTGGATAACAGCTTTAGGTTACTCTTCTTTCTTTTACATAATTCGCGAAAATAAGTATGAATGAAGTTAATACAGTGTGTACAATTTAGAATGTCCCAATTAGACATTCCTGAAGAATTCATTCCGCATGGAATTCGAAAATTGGTTTCATAGCATTTGCTTTTTCTGCCACCTTGAAGGTATTCGATTAACGAGTCGGGCATGTCCATTGGTGTTTTTGGTTCCTTTTTTGTGTTTCAACAATAACTTCATATACAGGATCTTTCATGTCGACTTGATCAAAATTATTCCTCAAATTACATACAGACTGTGCGTTGCTAACGCGTATTTATGGAATTACTGAAACCTTTGAGTCTCGCTGTATATTAGTCCGATATCGATAATACAGGAGGTATGCAGTATTTGAATGAATTTTATATAGGGTGTACATCTAGATCTGTGGCCAATGCAGATCTATGGACAATGTGGATCTATGGACAAAGAGGATCTATGAGCTATGTAGATCTACCTACAAGGTGTATCTACGGGCAAAGCGGATCTGTGGGCAACATTGATCTACCTACAAGGTAGATCTATGAGCAACATTGATCTACCTACCTATTGATCTATGGGCTACATTGATCTACCTACAAGGTAGATCTACGGCGCGTACTAGTATATGCTATAATTTCACGATATGAATCCCCGTTATTCAAATAATGAAATTCTGGATCTATTCTATTATGTATGTGAATTTTAATTGTAATTTTTGTTATGATAATGATGAATAAAGATTGATTTGATTTGATTCCATATCCACGGTGAATGCAACAGAAATATTTCGAGAACTTGTCGAGCATTCAATCAGAAATATCCACATTTACCACCAATTGACGAGAAGATAATTCGGAAGAATGTTTCAAACTTTCTGTTACTCCCTTTTCATCACCACGCTGATTTTTTCCTGAATTCATAAAATGTATTCTACCGCTTTTTCATATGAATAGAATTGGCACACAGGAGTCCTGCATGATTTTATTTCATTTGGTAGGTAGAGGTTTTTTTCTTCTAGAGGTAGGTACTCCATCCAGTATAATGGATATTCATGAAGTACCTATGCAACATCCTTTCAAAAAGATGAGGAAATTTCTGATTTGAAATTTGATGAGGTCTACCAATAATTCTATTGCATTCATCGTGAATATGGAATTAGATATTTATAATACAAGTGCAGAACTTATTGATATTCTTCCAAGAGTTCAAAATGATCGAGTGGTAGAATGAGCCTTCTGTACGAGTTTTAAACATTATGTTCCCGAATTCACTGCCTTTTTATTGAAATTAACAGAAATTTCCATAAATATCTATTAGTGATTTTTGCATTGAAAAATGTTGGTTGGCAGAACAGTTTTCTGTATCACAAATTTGACAAATAATAGATAAATCCGTTCCAGTCTATTTTGTTCCACAAGAAGTGCCGGAAAGAACTGATTTGCCACATAATTAGAGAAAAGTAGATATATCCAGAATTTTGTCATTTGAATATCGGAAATTCAATTCGTGAAATCGAATTAGTGAAGCTTTGATAATGAAAATACCTGTTACATGCAAAGTAATCAGATATTTAAATTTCTGTGGTCATAGAGTATTATTGCTAGTCTGTCTGGAAACAGATCGAATAAAATTGACCCTACGTATAACATGAATTCATAAAATCTCAAATAACTCTTGAATTATTGAATTTGAGAGCATAATCATGTTTGGACACTACCCTTATTTTTTACCGTAGAATCCAACGAAATCACAAAAAAAAAATAGGGTTCTAATTTGAAAATCGAAAGTTATGATCAAATTTTGTTCACAATTTTTGGCACAATATTTGAAACACCCTGTGATGATATTTCTCGAATTCAAGATATGCGCACGATGTTCCAACATCATTTTAGTTTGAGAAAGTGAATTGAAATAGGCATAGGATATTCACAGTAAAAATAATTCAGGTAATTGTAACTAAGGAAATTCTCTCTTTTTTACGGTTTTTCCTGGATATTCTGAAAACTATGAGTACTAACACAATAATTTTAGCAAAGAGTAATTGAGAATGAAAATCTCGATAATATCTGAGACATAAAATGAAAAAAAAAGTTTGTTTTGAAAACATTGTTTTTAATTCTTATATAACCGAAAGCGCCGGAACTTCGAAAATATTTTAGCTGAATAGGGCATCATGAACAATGTCATATTCCGAAATTTTAGATTTAGGCGTACAACTTTGGTTCTGCCGTTTTGCAATAGATTGCTGTAACGGTAAGTGGTAGTCGAAATAAATATATCGTAGATGTCATACAATAAGTTTAGTCATTTGTGAACATAACGCCATCGACATGTTAGTCGATTTGTGTCTGCATCATAAAGTTATTCACGATTAACCATGTCAGCTTACGAGCCAAATTCTCGTCATTTGCGGGAGGTTTTAATTTTCTACTGAAATATGAATAAATCTTCTACTGAAATATGAATAAATATGCGGCTGAGGCTCATCGAATGCTCTCAAATACCTATGGTGAGACCGCTATTAGTGAAAGAACGTGCCGAGAGTGGTTTCAACGCTTCAAGAATGGTGATTTTGATGTCGAAGTCCAGCATCGCAGTGGAAGAGAGAAGGTTTTTGAAGATGCATATCAATACTTGATCAAGACTCATTTCAAACGCAACAATAATTGGCAGGATAATTAGGACTACAAGCCATTTCAAAACGCCTGAAAGTTATTGGAATGATTCAGAAACAAGAAAAGTGGGTGCCGTACGAGTTGAAGCCGGTAGGTGTTTGAACGGAATTTGTTTGTTTGTGAACAGCTGCTTTCAAGGCAAAGACGGAAGGAATTTCTGCATCGGATTGGGACTGGAGACGAAAAACGGGTTCATTACGATAATCCCAAGCACATAAAATCATGTCGATATCCCGGCCATGCTTCCAC
Source organism: Harmonia axyridis (assembly GCF_914767665.1). Lineage (NCBI taxonomy): Eukaryota > Metazoa > Arthropoda > Insecta > Coleoptera > Coccinellidae > Harmonia > Harmonia axyridis. The sequence goes on along the minus strand of NC_059508.1, from coordinate 21,580,143 downwards.
GTCGACGGCCAAACCGAATATTCTCGGTTCTAAGGTCATGCTCATTATTTGGTGGGACCAGCTCGGCGTAGTGTTTTATGAGTTTTTGAAACCAACTGAAACGATCACAGGCGATCGTTATCGAACGCAATCAATGCGTTTGTGCCGAGCATTGAGAGACAAACCGCCGCAATACGACGTGGGAGTAGATGAATTGATTTTACTGCATGACAATGCTCGACTCCATGTTGCGAAAGTCAAGATGTACTTGAAAAAGTTGAAATGGGAATTCCTACCCCACCCGACTTATTCTCCAGACGTTGCTTCCTCGGACTATCACTTGTTTCGATCAATAGTACACGGCTTGGCTGACCAGCACTTCCTATCTTATGAAGAATTATAAACTTGGATCGATTCGTGGATCGCTTCAAAAAAAGATGACCAGTTTTTTCAATTCGTACGCTGCCCGAAAGATGGGAGAAAGTATAGTGACCAGCGAAGGGCAATATTTCGAATCATAAATGTGAAATGAGTGTTTTACAATAAAGCCTCAAATTTCGCAAAAAAAGTTGTACGCTTATGTATTTGTTATATTATAATATATTTATTTACTTATCACGGTTTTAGCCATTCAGGTAGAAATAAAAAAATAAATAAATAGTAAATCTATTGTTTTATATGAAAAAAAAAGAAGACAATTAGCAACTATAACACAAAAGCTAATTTGGTCTTTGAACCCTTTGAAAACCTTGTAATCACAGCGTCCTCGTCTACATCAATGTCCCTGTATATGTTCAGGAGGACTAAACTGAATCCGATGCCAATATCGAAAAAACCAGAATAACACCATATGAACTACCATTTATTCATTTCGAAAATCATTTACAAGTTTGATGATAGCCAATTCATTTTACTTGTATTTTAATTAATATCACTGATTCACTGATTTCACGTAAAATTATTTTTTTGGACTACATAAAGTCACTTTTATTATATCAACCCAATCTCATCTTCTTCTTCCATTATAAACATTAAGTTAAGTTTCATTTTGATATATCTGCTTTGATACTCAAAACTGACATAATCTAATCTTAATCTAATCAAACGAAAACAGAAATATTTCATGAATCGTCTTTGATGATAATTTCAGACTTTCAATTCACTCATTCAAAATATACAACGTAAGTAGAGAATACTTTCAATATGTAATTGGAAAGCTGAATGCAGAAACACTTAAAACTTGATTGTATGTGATAATTTTAGGTTTTTCACATAATGTTTACTATATAGAATTAATTTGTAGTTAAATTGAATGAGATTATGACATTAACAGGGATCGAATATTCGCGGCCCTTTTGGATTCGAAAAATTGGCAAGTGTATTATATGTGAAGATCTTGTTAATTGGTTCCAACTATCTATGGTTTTCATTGATCAAGTATTCCCGCTCTTTTAATCAGATCAGTCTCTAGCTGATACTGATACCGAACCTTTGAGGGGACCGGGCAAAATTGAAAAAAATAGATGAAGCGAAATTTGGTTGGAGAAAATATAATCGAGGTAGAATTATAGAGGGGCAGTGGATTTTTGGGGAAATCGAGTGAGAATCCAAGAAAGTATTTCATGGTTCCAGTTGCTGATAGGAGTCAGGATACTTTGTTTGAATTAATCAAGGAGTGGATTCTTCCAGAAACCACTGTTATGTCCGATTGTTGGAGATCCTATGATTGTTTGGAAAATGAGGGTTTCTAACCTTTTGTTCTTTACTTGGCCGAGCATTATTTTCATCGTAAATTTCCTGAATTCACCGATAGGTTTCATGAATTCTTCAAATATCTACATTTCCGAAATATATACACCCACAGACACTCAACATGATCATATAAATTATAATAATCTTGCCGATTTTTCTACTCGAATAGGTGTGCGAAAATTATGAGTTTCCATACAGTTTTATAATACGTCATAATCTCAAACAATCTATTAATATGAATTTCCACCAAGTAAAAAACCGATCTCATCAAGAAGATCTGGAATACGGGCAACGTTGCAGATCATTTCGCATCTGACAGACGTTAGTTACGTATTAAACATGATGGGCGCCGCCATATATAAACAATGGATAAAACCATCGATTTTGACGAAAAAAAGGCATTTTTATTTCAGAGAAAGCTTGAAATGTGATTAATTAATCATTTCTAACGAGAATCAGTTAATAAAATACAAGAAAACTAGCTATTAATGTGGATAACCTCACTTACATTAGGCCAACTTCACAATTAAAAGAAATAGCCGAATTTATGACAGTGGATTCGTGATTTAAGATCCAAAATAAGTAAGTCTGCAAAATTTCATCACTTTTGAATCATTATTAAAATTAATTCTATATTATTATGAGATCCACATCGACCGAAACAGCACAAGTCAACATAATAGAAGAAGCTCGGCCAACGCCGTTCTTGGAAATGTACGCGATAGTGCTGAAGTGCAAATTCTCTCTGTGAACTCATAAAGCTTTCTTTGTAGATTTCAGGACAGACTTTAGTTAGTTATGAATCAGACTTAGAACATCAAGCTTCGTTTTGTAACTCACGTTTTTCCCAAATCTTAATCTGTAAAATTATTAATTATTTATCCAAGTGTTGTAATTCTTAATTCAAAATAGAATAAATCCTTTTTAAAAACAGACTTTAAGATACGGAAAACATAATTGGCGCTGCGAACAGGATATCGCAACGGGGTTTTAGTTCGAAACTGAAATAAGTGTCCGCTACGGATTGTGTCCAAGGAACTCCCGTTGAGTATCAACTCTTGATGTGATATCCAGAACCATCATCAACCACCCCTTCAACCCAGAAGGAAGCCAACCACTTCGATCCAGAAGGAAGCACCACCCCTTCAACACAGAAGGAAGCCAACCACTTCGATCCAGAAGGAAGGACCAACCACTATAGGATGCAAATCTTGGTGTAAGTCCATCAACCCCTTTTTCCCTCATTTTTTCCACATCAGTCCTAATTTCAAATGACAGATAACTCATCTCAAGAATTAGAAATTATCGCTGAAGACTCAGAAATTCTAGAGCTAGGAGCAAATTTTTTACAAAATCAATCGTTTAGAAATAATAGATTTCAACCTTATCGTAGAAGAACTTTAACACATTCCGAAATGAATAACCAAACTTCTTCTAACGTTATACCTACCGAAGTAACTAACGTTATACCTACCGAAGTAATGTCTAGACAGGACTTACAATTACTATTGAATTCCATACCAGAATATTCACCTGGTCAAAATCTATCGATATTCATCAATGAAGTCGATAATTTACTACTACATGTGCAAGGAAGATTAAATCCTGACTTGAACTATGCGTTTAATTTTTCTATAAGATCAAAATTGAAAAATGAAGCCAGAGATTTCATTGCTTTCCAAAATGCCTCTGATTGGCCTACAATCAGAAGAGTTCTCTTGCAAAGGTACGGAGACCAACGTAACGAAGATTTATTAATTTCATCATTAAGTCAATGCGTACAACATAGAAGTGAAAATTATTTAGATTTTTACAGTAGGCTATCAAAAAATTTAAATGATCTCCTTCAATATCTGACCTTAAATATTCAAGACCCAAATTATCTCTTGTACAAAAAGCAGGACATTCAAAATTTAGCCCTCAAAACATTTCAAATTGGAATTCTAGAACCTTATCGATCCTATCTAAGTAATTTCGATTCAAATACCATCGAAGAATGTATAAATAGATGTAAATTTTTTGATAATAGAAAACAAGAATGGGAATATTGTGAATTCCTACGAAAATCACAAGAAACGCCTAAAAAACCAATTCACATACGCCCACAACCATCAAATTATCCAAATCGTTCAAATCATTACAATAATTTTACTCCAAATTATTTTAATAACCCACCAAATTTTACTAATCCAGCAACAAATTCTCAATTTAATAACAATTTTAGAAACCCACCAGGTTTCCCTCACTCAATAAATAAACCGATTTCAAACAATCAAAGATTCCCCACGAATCGCGAAGTTTTTGGAACCAAATCCGGTTCAAATATTTACAAAAATCAACCAAAACCCACGCCTATGTCAATTTCGACAAGGAATACTTCTAAACAACCACAACAAACACCCATGTCAATATCAACCAGAACATTCCAAAGAAATCCAAATCAATCACAACAACCAAAATTTTATTCGGAAGAATTATTTAATGTTCAAACCGAGAATGATGATCCAGAATGTTATGAAACGGAATATTATAATGCGGAAATTGAACAACAACCTGATTGTGAGAATTATTACGAGGATGACGAAAATTTTCAGATGAATGCCTCGGAATCCCAAGAAATTTAGACTTAAATTGTGTAAAAATTAAGTCAAAATTGCCCTATATTTATCTACCCAAAATTGATCTTAAAATTTTAATTGATTCGGGAGCAACAAACTCCGTCATTAATTCGAAACCTGCCTTCGAAAAATTTTTTGAATATTTATACAAAGAAGAATTCAGTGTTTCAGGCTTAGGAAATACTATTAAAGCTGACAATAATTTGAGCATTCCACTTTTATACGAACTAGGAATCTTCGATAATATCCATCTACATGTAGTTGATTGGCATCAGAAATTCGACGCTTTATTAGGTACATCAGATCTACAAAAATTAGGTGCAAACATCGACTATAAAACACATACTTTAGAAATTAATAACATGAAAATTCCATTCAACCTTGCATATTCTTCCACAAAATTAAAACCGAAAAAATTCCAAGCAAATAATTTTGTTAAATTACCTGTCACTATAGAAAACGGTGATGTTTTATTACCAGAATTAAATTTTCAAGAATTTTCAACTCCAGAATGCATTGCTCATGCGAAAAACGGATTTTGTTTTATACCAACTTCAAAACCAAATCAAAATAACATAGAAATAAATTTTTCTGAAAGAATACCTGTGACATCTCTTTTAGAGACTGAAATGTCTACACCTCCATTAGAAAACCAAAATTTTAGAATTGCTAAAAATATTAGAACCTCACACATGAATTCTGAAGAAAAACGAGAAATTTTGAAACTCTGTAGTAAATTCAAAAATATTTTTTATAATGAAAATTCCGATCTTTCATTCAGCAATAATGTAAAACACAAAATTCGAACAAAAGATGAAGAACCAGTTTATGTTAAATCTTTTAGACACCCCCATCACATGAAAAAAATTATTCAGGAACAAATTCAAAAATTATTAGATGACAAAATTATACGTCCATCGATTTCACCCTACAGTGCCCCAGTTTGGATTGTTGATAAGAAAAAAGACGCATCTGGACAAAAGAAATACAGAATGGTCATTGATTATCGACATCTTAATGAAAAAACCGTAGAAGATAAATACCCTTTACCGCGTATCGAAGAAATTTTAGATAACTTAGGAAAAAGTTGTTATTTCACAACAATCGACATGGCAAAAGCATTTCATCAAATTGAAATGGACCCCGAATCGATCGAAAAAACCGCGTTTACAGTGAATAATGGCCACTTTGAATATGTTAGAATGCCTTATGGTTTGAAAAACGGCCCAAGTACATTTCAACGTTGTATGGATAACGTACTCAAAGAATATCTCCATAAATTCTGTTTTGTATACATGGACGACGTTGTCGTATTTTCCAAATCCTTACAAGAACACATTAATCACTTAAAATTAATATTTCAAAAAATAAAAGAATTCAACCTAAAAATCGAACTTGACAAATGCGAATTTTTAAGCAAAAATGTAGAATTTTTGGGACATGTGATAACCCCGGAAGGAGTATCCCCCAACCCCTCAAAATTAAACACTATAGAAAATTACCCAATACCTCGTACAGTGAAAGAAATCAAATCATTTCTAGGTTTGGTAGGTTACTACCGCAGATTTATTCAAAATTTCGCACATATTGTCTCACCTTTTACTAAATGCTTGAAAAAAGGCGCAAAAATAAAACCTGATGATCCCGATTACGTACATGCATTCCACTTATGCAAAGAATTATTGACAAATGCCCCAATTTTAGTATATCCAGATTTCGAGAAACCATTTAAATTAACCACCGATGCTTCAAATGTTGCTATTGGAAGTGTTTTGTCACAATCAAATCGACCTGTAGCGTACTATTCAAGAACTCTAAATTCAGCTGAAAGAAATTATTCGACTATCGAAAAAGAATTACTTTCAATCCTAGATTCTACAAAACATTTTAGGCCTTATCTTTATGGACAACATTTCACAATTGAAACCGATCATAATCCCCTCGTATGGCTCTCTAAAATCAAAGAACCAAATTCTCGACTCATACGTTGGAAACTGAAATTAGAAGAATTTGATTTCAAAATCATTCACACCAAAGGCAAAGAAAATAAAGTTGCCGATGCTCTTTCTCGTATAGAAATACATAATCGAGAAAATGAACCACTTCTATCTGATGTTGATTTAAATGTAGAACTATCCTCTATTTTACCAAATGTGAGTGAACTCCCTGAATTAGGCGATGAAGAATTAGAAAATATTCTCAATCTCCAAAACGATGAATTATCTATTCCAAATAATAGTGAACAACAAAATCTAAATGATGATCAAAATTGTGATACTGATGCTACCATTCATTCTACCCAAGAAGATAATGGAAAAGTCATTCCAATTACAGAAAAATCAGTCAATATCTATCCCAATCGAGTTATTTTTAACATCGGTGAACAATTCAATTTGAAATTTAGTAAACCCTTCGGAAGAAACACGTATAGCGTATCAATACGACAAAATTGTATTACAGATGATTTTTCTAAACTTTTCAAAGAAATTCTCAGACCAAATGAATCTTACGGAATTTATTTTAGAGACAATAAGCTGCGTTTACCTCTCGTTAGATTTTGTAAAGAATCATTTAACTACTCTGCCAAACTTTTTATTAGCAATATCTACTTATTGGATGTAATTTGCGAGGAAAATCAAAAAGAAATTATTTCCGAATATCACGACAAAAATCATAATGGAATTTCAGAAAGTCACAAATTTTTATCAAAAAAGTATTATTGGCCGAAAATGAAAAACAAAATCACTGGAATCATAAATAAATGTGAACTATGTCTTCAGTCAAAATACGAAAGACACCCTTATAGATTGAAATTTTCTGGCCCTCTTCTTGCAAAGAGACCATTTGAAGTAATACACATCGATACTTTTTCTTTTCTTAATTCCAAATTTTTGACAATAATAGACCTCTTTTCTAAATACGCCCAGTCGTATCTCGTTAAAGATGGTACAGCATTAACAATCCTCAACAAATTACGCCATTATTTGGCACATCATAATATTCCTCAAAAAATTGTTTGTGACGAAGGAAGAGAATTTCATAATAAAACCTTTTTAGAGTACTGTAAGTTGAATAAAATTGATTTACACTTTACTACTGTGAATAACCCAAGTTCAAACTCTCCTATTGAGAGATTTCATTCAACACTATTAGAAAAACTCAGAATTTTGAAATTGAAAAATCCAAATGAAAATCCTTCAAATCTTATGATCACTGCAACTTTGATCTATAATCAATCAATACATTCAACGACCGGATATTCTCCATTTCATTTACTTTACGGTCCGTACGACAAATTACCAGAATTTGACTTGAACATGACAGTTTACGAGCAATACAACGAAAAAAGAAAGAAAGAAATATTACCATTTTTTGACCATATTTACGAACGGAATAAAGAAAAAGGGCAGAAAAATTTGAATAGAATAAATGAGAATAGAAACGATCCCCCAAATCTAGCACAAAGAGAAGTCTACGTTGAAAGAAATAGACCCAGAAAAACTGACCCGCCTTTTGAAAAAGTTACAGTTGAACGACAACAACAAAATAAAATTAGTGGTTTAACTCAAAAATCTAGAGAAACCACAGCTCATATCAAAAAAGTCAAACGACTAAGAAAAAATGTTTGTTCTTTTCAGGATACCAATGATCCTCCTGATACAGACCCAAATCAACCAGGCCCTTCAGGTCAACAAAATAATCAGTAATGGATACTTTGAAGAACCCTTAAGTCAGGCAAAAATTCTTGATCATTACCATAATTTTCTCTTTTTTATAAACATCACGAATTTACAAATCAATTATGATCAACTTAATTACAACTTTAATGCACTGCAGAAAAATCGAACTATTGATGAATTATCTCATAGAATTTACCTTCAATTAAAATCGAATTTAGCGCAAATTGAACAAATACTATATAAATTCATTAACAAAAAAGTTAAAAGAGGTTTGGCTAATTTTATTGGCAAAGGCATAAAATTTATCACAGGAAATCTAGACGACGATGATCTGAAAACTATTAACGAGAACATAGAAAGTCTCCATCAAATTAAAAACTCTGAAATTGAAAAAATTAATAAATTAACTTCTTTTGCAAATCATTTAACACAAAGGTATTCAGAAGATTTAGCTTTATTGAATGATAATATTCAACATACTAAATTACTTTTTCAAAACATAAAACCAACGGAACAATTCAGATTGACTGTTGAATATCAAATACTTCAAGCAGAAGATCTATTGAATACTTTCATGATGCTTGAAAGAACTATCAGTTTTGCAATGAAAGGAATACCAAATTTAGAACTCATAAAAATCGATGAACTTCTTTTGATTGGAAAGTATCTCGAAAAAATTTATAAACCACAACAATTATCTCCATTCGATCACGTTCATCTCTATAAAACTATAGAGTTTGCTAAAATATCTGTCATAGGAACGGATGAATCCATCACCTTTCTCCTCAAAATTCCTATTCTCAAACAGATCACCACAAACTATTCCCGAGTGTACCCTCTACCTAACCACCAAGATATTGCTGTAATACCTCCGAAAAAGTATTTGGTCAGAATCAACTACGAAGAATACTGGACTAATGAAGCCTGTATTTCCACATTAGGCAGTTCCATTGTCTTATGTCTTCAACCACCAGTCAAAGAAGCCTGCATCCTGTCATCACCAGACCAGTGTCAAAAAGTGCTCATCAAAAACAACTATAAGATAATCCATACACTTCAGAACAAACAGCTTCTCACCCTGTTTAAGAATACGCAGACAATACTAGAAGATTGCCATGGTATAATTATGAAAAAATCCATACAAGGAATAAACCTGCTACATTCAGATTGTACCATCATCATCGACAATTCAATATTTGACAACACTGAACCAATTTTTGAGATGAAATTTGAAAACATTTCGAAACTCCTATTGAGTTACGATTATAAAATGGAACTTCAGTTAAAACATTTAAGAGAACCTACATCAATCCTGCAAGAAGCTGAGAAACTTCAAAATCAACCAATTTATCTACACCCAATAACTCAGCTCACGCATTATACCATAAGCGGAATTTTACTCTGTTTCATAATCATTGGAACAATCACTGTCATGATAAACAGAGTAAGAATTAGAGACCTGTTATACAATCCGAGGAAAATCATTCGCATCGACCTCGAGAACAACCCAGGTGATCCCACTGATAACGAGGACGTTATCTGAACTAAGGGGGGAGGTATTATGAGATCCACATCGACCGAAACAGCACAAGTCAACATAATAGAAGAAGCTCGGCCAACGCCGTTCTTGGAAATGTACGCGATAGTGCTGAAGTGCAAATTCTCTCTGTGAACTCATAAAGCTTTCTTTGTAGATTTCAGGACAGACTTTAGTTAGTTATGAATCAGACTTAGAACATCAAGCTTCGTTTTGTAACTCACGTTTTTCCCAAATCTTAATCTGTAGAATTATTAATTATTTATCCAAGTGTTGTAATTCTTAATTCAAAATAGAATAAATCCTTTTTAAAAACAGACTTTAAGATACGGAAAACATAATTATATAGTAAACATTTACCTGTTTTTCTTTTCAGAAGATGGATTATTTTCGTTTGGATGGATAATTATACAGGATATTTATTTGTCGAATATCAATTAGAAGTATCTAGAGATGTTGGACCAATTCAAGTCTGAAAATTGAGATTAAAGCTTCAAATTATTAACTAATTTGTAAAGAAATACACAATATTTGATCAACAATTATATAGGGTGTATATATTTGAAGTAGTAATTAGTCATTTTTGGAGAAATGAGACATTTTGAAATCTGAAATTCTCATTTCTCTAGAAATGGCAATTTCTTTCTTCTTTAAAATATTTGGGAAAAATGCATAATCAAAATGTGAGAGTTATTATCAGTCAATAGAAATACTACCTGAAATAAGGAAACTGCATTCAATGTTTATTTTCAGTTTTGACAAATTTTGAATTTACATAATCATTCGATAAGATCTATGAAAAGACCTACAGTGAAATTTTGTTTTAGGAATATTCAGTATAGCTATAATATACTGAAAAGAGGCAGAATGAATAGATCTACCTTTCAAAAACCCATGGCTTATTTGCCTTACAAGCAATCGTAATATATTTAGGTGTAACATCTTTGAGAAATCAGGTTATAAGAAGTCCCTCATTCCCAAGGTTCATCAATACTTTTTTCAGTTGAGCAACAAATTATTCTTCTATTCCATAATTTATTAAGAAATACAATGTATGATCTACAATTATATATATATATATATAATCTGTATCCCATTTGATACCTTTCGGTGTATGGGTTTCATTATCTACATTTTCCAACTTAACAATAACTTAAGAATAATTCTAATTTGATTCAATGAATTTCTTCCATTCTGTCCTATTTGATGTCATCATCTCCGCTTCCCTGACGCTTTTCCCTCTTTTCTTTATTTCCTCCTCTACCATATCCTCCCATGTTTGTTGCGGTCTCCCCCTTTTTGCCTTTTTCTCGACTTTTGCCTCCCATATTTGTTTGATTGGTCTCTCCTCCTCCATACGATGTAAGTGTCCCCACCATCCCAACTGCCTCTCACCCACAAACCTTTCCAATGATTTTATCCCCAATTCACCTCTTATGTCCTCATTTCTCCTTCTGTCCATCCTTGTAACCCCCTTCACTCCTCTCAAAAATTTCATTTCTACTGCCTGTAGTTTACTCCTCATTCTCCTTGTTGTGTTCCAAGTTTCACATCCATACGACAGAACAGGTCTGAATATCGACTTAAACACGGTCATTTTAGTCTTCTCTTCGACTTCAGTTCTTCTTAGGAATTTCCTATTAATTGTGTGGTATAATCTGCCGGCTTTTTCAATTCTCTCGTTAATCTCCCTTTCTTGGCTTCCCGTATTTTCTATGTTCACTCCTAAATATCTGAAACATTTCACCTTTTCAACTTCCTCTCCCTCAATTTCCAATCTCCAATCATCCTCCCGTTCATCGTTCACTTCCATCACTTTTGTCTTTCTTCTATTTATTTCCATCCCATATTTTCCCAGTATTCCATTCCATATATCCAAATTTCCCTGTATACTCCTCCTTGTTCCCGCCATCAATACGATGTCATCCGCAAAGGCACATTCTGATATTACAACTCTTCTTAAGTTCTTAAAACCAATTGTAAGCTTCTCTGTTCTCTCCTTTGCTTCTCTGATTATCTCATCCAAAAACAGTATAAACAATGTCGGACTCAGCACTCCACCCTGCCTCAGTCCCTCCTTTGTCTCAAATAACTCCGACTTCATATTTCTGACAATAACACAGTTCAAGCTTTCACAATAAACACTTTTAATAGACTCCACCAAATTTTTATTTATCCCTCTTGTTTTCAATATATCCCACATTTTCGCTCTACTAACCCTGTCAAAAGCTTTCACCAGATCTATAAATACAAAATAAGCCTTTCTTCCACTTCTTTTCATCTTATGAATGGTCTGTTTCAGAGTGAAAATGTGGTCTTGTACACTTCTCCCTCTCATAAACCCACTCTGAGCTTTATCTAGTGTGTCCTCTGTGCTTATTTTTAGTCTACTCTCCAATATCGCTTCGTATACTTTGAGAGCTGTACATAGCAAGTTTATACCTCTATAATTATCACATTTCTTTCTGTCCCCATTCTTGTAAGCTGGTACTATCATCGCCATTTTCCAATCTTTTGGTATTTCTTTTGAATTCCATGCTTTCTGACATATTTCCCTGAATACATTTATACCTTTTTCTCCCATGTTCTTCATCATTTCCGGTGTAATTCTATCGTATCCTGCAGCTTTTCCATTCTTGACTCTTCTGAGAGCTACCTTAACCTCTTCAATGCTTATCAAGTCTTCCCCGTCGTCCTCCCATCGCTTATCTTTTTTTTGTGTATCTTCTTTTTTGACTTCATTCCCCTTCAGTAATTCAATGAAGTGTTCCTTCCATCTCTCCATTATTTCCTTCTCTCCCACAAGCAATCTGTTTCTTTTACACTTGATCGATGTATTGTCAACCTTCTCCCCCTTCCTCATATTTTTCATGACTCTGTAAAAAAGCTTTCTATTTTCCGTGTAATTTTTCTCCATTCTCTCTCCAAAATCTCTCCATGTTTTCTCTTTTTCTTCCAATGTTACTTGCTTAACTCTCTTCCTTTGTTCTTTATATTTCCGATAATTACATGCATTTCTATTCTTTAGATATTCCTTCAACAATATTTTCTTCATTTTAATTTGTCTCTTCAAGTTGTCACTCCACCAGGCTGTGCCCCTTCTGTTTCTCCCAATTTTAACACTACCACACACTCTTTTTGCTGATTCCATTAGTATATTCTTGAACCTTCCCCATACTTCCTCCACTCCCTCCTCAACTCCTATTTCCACCTTCGTCATATTCTCTTCTACATCTTTCCTGTATTCTTCTGCTACACTCATTTCTCTCAGTTTATAGCTTTTTATATTTTCATATCCTTCATTAAGTTGCCTATGTTCGACCTTCTCTTTTCCTTCACTCATTATCTTTGCTACAAGCATATAATGGTCACTTCCTATTTCCGCTCCCCTGTGCACTCTTACATCTGCGATGTCCCTTCTATTATCTCTTTCTACTAAGAAGTAATCTATTATTGATCTATCGTCAACGTTATGTCCATGCCTTGTGTACCTATGTACATCTTTATGCTCAAAGAATGTATTCGAAACTATCATATTATTCATCCTGCAGTACTCTATAAGTCTTTCTCCGTTGTTCGTTTTCTTTGTTTCTCCATATTTACCGACGATCCCATCTCTTCCTCCTCCTATTCCAACCCTGCTATTAAAATCTCCACACACCACGATTTTTCCCCTGCATTCCTCTGTTACCATGTTCAATTCTTCCCAAAATTTGTTCTTATCCTCCACCTTTGCGTCTTCATTTGGTCCATATGCTACTATTATGTTCCACAACTCAGATTTTTCTCTCCTCAGACGTACCTTCAATAGTCTCTCCGAATATACCTGCCAGTGTTCCACATATTTTCTCCAATTCTTGTCAATTATGCATCCCACGCCTGCCGCTCCATGTTGTTCATATTTCACTCCTCCGTAAATCATTAAATGATCACCCCTCATCACTTGCTCTCCTATTCCTTTCTTCTTTGTTTCTGTCACCGTTAATATCTTTATCTCATACCTCTCCAATTCCTGTATTAGCTCGTCCTCTCTGCCTTTTATACCTCTCACATTCCAGGTTGCCAACTTCCAGTTATCTCTCCCTTTTTTCTCTTTTACTTCTCTAGTTTCCTTACTCATTTCTTCCATTTGTGTTTTCCTATAGTCATATTCCTTTCCTCGCTTTGTCTCCATCTTAATAATCAGCCGTCCTTTATCTATCCCTATTGGTTTTTTGAACTCTGACCCAGGTCAGATTTCTTCAGAACTTCTTGTTCCTTTACACATTGTTCTCTTTCATCCCATACAAAAACCTTCTCTTCTATGAACAATTTTCTGTATCCAACCCTCACATTCTTCCCTTTTTTCTTCTCCTCCTTGCTTATTTCCACAATCTGATTTTGTATCTTCCTCTCCTTCGCTGTCAGATCGTTATCAATAAAGATATCTTTTCCCTTTAACATTTGTTTCTTTCTCATTATATTCTGTTTCTGTTCCCAGCTTTCAACTTCAGCAACTATCATTTCATTTTCCTTTCCTCGATTTATTTTGTATGCCTTAGCTATGTTTACCTTTATCTTCAGCTCCTCATTGATGAATTTTTCGATCTTTTCCCTTTCATTTCCATCACTTGTTTTTAATTTTTTCACAACTATATTATTCTTCCTTTTCAGTCTTTCTTCTCGGTCTACTTTATCCTCCAAATTCCTTATTCTACTTTCTAGTTCTCTCTTTTCATTTTCCCACTGACTTTCCCTAACCTGCATTTCCTTCCTCAATTTATTCATCTCTAATTTTACTTCCTCCGTATTTCTTCGCATCTCCAATTTCATCTGCTCCATCATATTCTCAAACATTGCCTTCAAACTCTCGACTTCCATATCTTTTCCCTTATTTTTGATGTTGGGTGACCTTATTACCTTTTTTGACTTTGCGAAAATATCTTCCTCTTCTTCTTCACTTCTACTTCTTTTGTAATCGCCCTTGTTCATTAGAGATGTCGAGTTACAACACTCTCTTCAGAATTCACAAATCTCGTTCCGCTACCTCTGTGCGTCGAGAGCACGGTTGCGCCGCCGCCGGTCCCCTACTCGATTCAGGTCCCGACCCGATACTCTCGCTAGCGCTTCAGTTGCAGAAAACCTATGATTTCAATCTCTGTTATTGTTTAGTTTACTTTAACCTCAATCTTTTAAGTCTATATTTTCCTTCTTTATATTCTTACTATGAAATCTCTCATCAACTGCCTTTATCACCACCTGAGAATTCCAGCTTTCTCTCACTTCTCCACACAAGTCTTTTCAAATTCACTCACTTTTCCACTAATTATCGCTTTCTTGACACGACCGTACTTATCGGTTTGGCGCCAAGAAAAATCAATTGACAATAATCCTACAATTATATAGGGTGTATATATTTAGAATACAAGGAAAGACACCTTTTGAAATCTAAAAATTTGGTTAATAGTAGGTTATTTTCAATAATTTATAATATCGAAAGACCAATTGGACATTCCTGAAGAACTAAGGCGTTTTTAGAATCTGAAAATTGTATCGATGAATTTTGCATACTCTTCTGTTGCATATTTCTTGAAGGTATATGGACAAAAATGATTTTTATGGGTTCTGGTGAATGATCAAAGGGATACAGGTAACAATTTCATTAATACCAGTCGAGATGTAGTTATCATAGATAAGGGATGATATAGAAATTTCACTAGATAATTCTGATTCAGTGGAGGACAGCTGAATGATGGTTCGCTACGTTATAGAGCAAGCTTGTAGCTCTGGGTTTTACTCAGAAGTAAATTGAACAGGGCAATATACAGGGTGTTTCCTGAACATGCGGCAAAAATTCAGGGGGTTGTTCCTTGGACTATTTTAAGCATGTTTTGTCCTTGGATGATTTTTGAAAAACCTCTTTGTTTCGAAGATACAGGGCGAACAACATTTTTCATATTTTTAAAATTAATAATAGTTCAAATATAAATGCGTACCGCACTGTGTTTACTAAGTAGGTACAATTTATTTTTAAATTTGTTTAACAACATTCCAATTACTAAAAACGGCCAGTTTTTTGACTAAAAATTGATAAGTGCAGATGGTAAAGGAATACAGATTAGACACGGTTTTCATTTGAATTCGTTTTGTGATGTATTAGCAATTAACATTTTATCTTTGACTATTATGAATCGCTATACAAACACCTCATTTATGGCCTGCTCATTCCCCGGACTTAAACCCCTTAGATTATTTCTTATGGGGCCATCTAAAATCATTAGTTATACCACTCCAGTAGAAAATGTGGAAGACTTGCGAAATCGGATCATTGCTGGGTGTAACTTAATAAGAAATGATCCTGGTGTTTTTGAAAGGGTTCGGCAGTCAATGAGGAGAAGATTGGATGCTTGTATGCTGGCTAGAGGTGGTCATTTTCAACAGTTTTTGTAGGTTGAGTTGAATTTTCATGTAATTTTTCATAATAAAATGTTATTATCTGAAATTTTGTTTCCCCTATATCTTCGAAACAAAAAGGTTTTTCAAAAATCATCAAGGGACAAAATATTCTTAGAATAGTCCAAGGAACAACCCCCTGAATTTTTGCCGCATGTTTAGGAAACACCCTGTATATAGTTATTAAAATTTTGACAGATATTTGTTAAAAAAGATCAATAATTGAGCATTGTATTTACATAAAATCAAAAAATAACTTGCTAACTGTTGTTGCATTGTACGTGGATGACTTTTTTGTTTTAACAAATGTTAATTCTGAATGAATATATCTGAAAGAAAATTTAGGTGATAATTTTATCATAAATAATTTAGGGAAAGCTAAAAATGTTTAGTGCTGAATATCACTAGAAATTATGAAAAAGGTAGTATAGTAATCGTTTATATTCTTCAAATATGTATTGCAATAATTCAACATGTCTAATTGTAAACATATGAAAACTCCTTTGAAAACTTAATTGAAATTTGATTCAACAAAAGAGAGTTGTAATGATGAACCATATAAGAAATTAATAGGTTTATTGACATCTTTAGCAGTATTAACTAATCCTGATAAAGCATACTCTGTTAATCTCTTGAGTCAATTTAATAATTATCTCATTATTGAACACCGAAAAAGTGCAAAATTCATTTCAAGATGCAAGTAAAAAAAGATCATTGTTCAAGTTTTACTTCAGTCAGAAGATGTGTTCAGTATTTGAAATGACTGCCTCGGAATCTACTAAAATTGTATCAGCCAATACTATTGACCCATGTTAGTGAGTTCGATAACTACACTGACTTGATTTTTTTCAAATGTTAACTTTGGATCTGAATCAATTAATAATTTAATTTTTACCAAAATTAAAAGCAATGAATAAATCAGTAGGATAGCATTTTCGAACTGGCCATAGAGCAACTATTCCTATAACGATTGAAAACTTTAGTGAAATAGGTATCTACATGTTTATACGAGTTTAATCATTCATTCATGAAATGGAAAGTTTTAAAGAATAGTTACTTTTTAAAGTATTTCATACCTACATTGAATTGCTGGAAAATTGATACCAATTTCAAAAGTAACTGCCATGTTGGAATTCTTCATATACTAAATGATCTTTTAAATTTTATTTCTGTCGTAACATTTTGACTAGTATTTCAACAGATTTTTTATATGTATATCCTAGTATATATAGTTGAAATTATTGTTAGGGTTCTGATACCATGTAAGGGTGGATTGACAAATACAGGTATTTTGTACAGTTTAATCGTTGATTTAACAAACTTGGAAACACAAATCTAAAACAAAATGGAGGTTAGGTTTGCTGCTTAAGGTGTGACGCCGTTATCTATTCGTGTCTCGACAGAACTGGCATCTCCACCTTCAGCGGCCATATTACATTTCTAGCTGCGCATGCGCACTACTTCAACAATTATTCGTATGGAAGATTTCACAACGATTTGACTTATTCATTATAAATTCAACAGCACTGCACTCAAATTCTTCAAAAACGGATTGGTCATTTATATTTTTGCACTCTTCTGTCGTAAAAGTGTATGTTTTAGATATTCAAAAAACACATGGAAATTTTTGAATGTCATCTGACTAACTTGGCTCTTTGTCCAGTAATAAAGCCAATTGTGAATTATCTATAAGGAGTTTTTCTATCTGTTTAATACATGATCAGATGAAGCTTCTGTTCTCTTTGGTAGTTCCATCTTCTGTCGCAATAAATTCAAATTCTCACGAAAGGGAATGTAGTTTTATAGTTTGTGGAAAATAAACGAAAAATTCCCGAAATAAAGTAACATTCATCCAATTAATTCCAAATAATACAAACCCTTCAAACGAACCTGAGTTGAGGAAAATGCATTCGATGATGATATAAATGTTCATTTCCAAATTTTGATAAATATCTATCAAATTTTCGATTCGCTGAAGACTTTGCATTTTATCTGTCGGCATTTATTTAAATATTGAATAACAATTTTGGAAACTGCAAACTTTTTCAAGAACTTTCATATATCGAAATGGAATATTTATTATTTACATGACACTGACATTCAAATTGTCCACAGATACCACAGAAATATGGGACTTGAAATGTCAAAATGATCCGAAACACCCCGTATACTCGAAAACCGCGAGGAGAATCGAAGGTTTGGGATTTTTCCCGGGATCTCCAGATGATTTTGAGGGGGGTCTTATTCTTGTCATTTTTGCTCTAGATGGTCCCGTTTGGGCTGTGATTTTACGTTTAAAGTTTGACGTAAATGTGCAAGCGGTTTTATATATATTTAGACTCCCTCTGCTCGCCGAAGGGGCTCCGCCCCTTGGACCCCGTCACTTTGCCGGTAGATCCTTCACTGGGTGTCCCTCTAGAAAATAAAAGATTTTTTTCGGAAACCTTGTATCGTTAGCTGATTTTAGACGATTCACTCGGTATCCTTTGCTGATTCTAGGGTAGAATTCTATATGACTTCTTTCCTAGAACATACCATTTCGCCCTTGCTCACATGAAAATATTTGATGCAAATAACTTTCCATAACGACAAATCAAGGGCGGTCCTAGCCTTAAGTTTGAGGGGGTTCGCCGTTAAGGGTTTCGAGTTTTTCTATGGTACCAAATCCCAGATTACACCGATATCGAGCTTAACCTCTCAAAAATATTTATATTTAGATATTTATATGAATATTTATACAGGGTGTTTCAAGTTCGAAGGCCTATTAGACGTTTCTGGAGAACGGGGCCGATTTGAAATCTGAAAATTCAGAATATGACATTGTTCATGATGCCCTATTCAGCTAAAATATTTTAGAAGTTCTGGCACTTCCGGTTATACAAGAATTTAAATTCTTCGAAAAAAATATTTTTTTTCATTTTATGTTTCAGATATTATCGAGATTTCCATTCTCAATTACTCTCTGCTGAAATTATTGCGTTAGTTCTCATAGTTTTCAAAATATCAAGAAAAAAACATAAAAAAGAGGGAATTTCCGTAGTCACTATCACGTGAATTATTTTCACTGTGAATATCCTATGCGTATACTCAATTCATTTTAACAAACTAGAATGTTGTTGGAATATCGTGCATATCTTGAATTTGAAAAATATCATCACAGGGTGTTTCAAATATTGTGCCAAAAATTGTGAACAAAATTTGATCATAACTCTCGATTTTCAAATCAGAACCCTATTTTTTTGTGATTTCGTTGAATTCTACGGTAAAAATAAGGGTAGTGTTCAAACATGATTATGCTCTCAAATTCAATAATTCAAGAGTTATTCCAGATTTTATGAATTTATGTTATACGTAGGGTCAATTTCATTCAATCTGTTTCTAGAGTGCGTTTCAAATATTCAATTATTTCAAAGTGACAGGTGTACTCATTATTGAATAAAGTAGATTATAATTTGACGATATGAATCCCCGTTATTCAAATAATGAAGTTCTGGATCTATTCCATATCCACGATGAATGCAACAGAATTGTTTCGAGAACTTGTCGAATATTCAATCAGAAATATCCACATTTGCCACCAATTGACGAGAAGATAATTCGGAAGGATGTTTCAAACTTTCTGTTACTCCCTTTTCATCACCACGCTGATTTTTTCCTGAATTCATAAAATGTATTCTACCGCTTTTTCATATGAATAGAATTGGCACACAGGAGTCCTGCATGTTTTTATTTCATTTGGTAGGTAGAGGTTTTTTTCTTCTAGGTAGGTACTCCATCCAGTATAATGGATATTCATGAAGAATGCAACATCCTTTCAAGAAGATGAGGAAATTTCTGATTTAAAATTTGATGAGTTCTACCAATAATTCTAATTCATCGTGAATATGGAATTAGATATTTATAATACAAGTGCAGAACTTATTGATATTCTTCCAAGAGTTCAAAATGACCGAGTGGTAGAATGAGCCTTCTGTACGAGTTTTAAACATTATGTTCCCGAATTCACTGCCTTTTTATTGAAATTGACGGAAAGGACCCCGCACGTTTAGTACGGGAAATGGCTTTCCGTGAATTTGGCTGAATTTTTGATATGTTGTAGTTCTTGATGAACTGATCAGAAAAGTCCTTAGCCACAAAGCTCAAAAATGGACAGTTTTCGAGATATGGAGCTTTGAAAATGGATTTTTTGCAATTTTTGGGGTTTTTTCTCATCAATCGGGGAGCTCCCATTTCTGGTTCTGATCGAATTTGGATGTTCGGCGGCCAGAACCCGACTGAGAAATGATCTACCTTGGTTATATTAGGCACCGCCATCGATAATTTTTTATACACTGCTCCACATTGGCTATGAAATGAGATACAAAATCCAAGATCTTCCATACATCTTTTCATGCCACACAGAATAATTCACATGACCGAGAAACGACATATTGTGAGATTTTTTTAAGACAGGCCATAATAACTGAATCCTCATATATCTGATGTCCAATAATATCAAATATGTTAGCCAAAATGTTCATAACCAGGCACCGCTAGCTGTAATGGGGGAAAATGGGAAAATCATAATCATATATCCTCAGGGATAACAATTGTGATCACTATTGATGTCATTTACATATGATATGTGATTTGTTTCTCACAAATCTCGATAATCTGACAATGGGGTGCCAAGACATTTTCCTCAGAATGTCTCGAAATGGATGATAGCATTTCACAGACAAACGAATCCGTGAAAATGTCTGCAGTTTTGATACAATACAGTACTATCTGGGTAGAATATAGAAGTCCAAGTGTTGGAAGCTAACTATGAATGGAACATCCGATATTAACTCACGAATTCTTGAAAATAATTTTTTTTTTCTATGAACTTTTTGAACTTCACACATACGAATGAATATTATCTAATAATATGATCGTTGGCTAAATGAACGAGTAGATCAATCAAAAACAATATAATAATGAGAATAACATTCATAATAATAATAACAATAATGATAATTTTGCCCTCGATTCGATTCATAATATTCTAAATGATTTCTTGCGATTGCTAATATAATTTCAAATTGTTTTTTGTTTATTATCATTATTGTTATTATTATTATGAATGTCACTCTCATTATTATATTGTTTTTGATTGATCTACTCATTCATTTAGCCAACGATCATATTATTAGATAGTATTCATTCGTATGTGTGAAGTTCAAAAAGTTCATAGAAAAAAAAATTATTTTCAAGAATTCGTGGGTTAATATCGGATGTTCCATTCATAGTTAGCTTCCAACACTTGGACTTCTATATTTTACCCGTATAGTACTATATTGCATCAAAACTGCAGACATTTTCACGGATTCGTTTGTCTGTGAGATGCTATCATCAATTTCGAGACATTCCAAGGAAAATGTCTTGGCACCCCATTGTCAGATTATCGAGATTTGTGAGAAACAAATCACATATCATATGTAAATGAGATCAATAGTGATCACAATTGTTATCCCCGAGGAAATATGATTATGATTTTCCCATTTTCCCCCATTACAGCTCGCGATGCCTGGTTATGAACATTTCGGCTAACATATTTGATATTATTGGACATCAGATATATGAGGATTCAGGTATTATGGCCTGTCTTAAAAAAATCTCACAATATGTCGTTTCTCGGTCATGTGAATTATTCTGGCGTCATCTTGTGGCTTGAAAAGATGTATGGAAGATCTTGGATTTTATATCTCATTTCATAGCCAATGTGGAGCAGTGTATAAAAAATTATCGATGGCGGTGCCTAATATAACCAAGGTAGATCATTTCTCAGTCGGGTTCTGGCCGCCGAACATCCAAATTCGATCAGAACCAGAAATGGGAGCTCCCCGATTGATGAGAAAAAACCCCAAAAATTGCAAAAAATCCATTTTCAAAGCTCCATATCTCGAAAACTGTCCATTTTTGAGCTTTGTGGCTAAGGACTTTTCTGATCAGTTCATCAAGAACTACAACATATCAAAAATTCAGCCAAATTCACGGAAAGCCATTTTTCGTACTAAACGTGCGGGGTCCTTTCCATAAATATCTATTAGTGATTTTTGCATTGAAAAATGTTGGTTGGTAGAACAGTTTTCTGTATCACAAATTTGACAAATAATAGATAAATCCGTTCCAGTCTATTTTGTTCCACAAAATGTGCCGGATAGAACTGATTTGCCACATAATTAGAGAAAAGTATATCCAGAATTTTGTCATTTGAATATCGGAAATTCAATTCGTGAAATCAAATTAGTGAAGGTTTGATAATGAAAATACCTGGCTGTAACGGTAAGTGATAGTCGAAATAAATATATCGTAGAAGTCATACAATAAGTTTAGTTATTTGTGAACATAACGCCATCGACATGTTACTCGATTTGTGTCTGCATCATAAAGTTATTCACGATTAACCATGTCAGCTTACGAGTCAAATTCTCGTCATTTGAGGGAGGTTTTAATTTTCTACTGAAATATGAATAAATCTGCGGCTGAGGCTCATCGAATGCTCTCAAATACCTATGGTGAGGCCGCTTATAGTGAAAGAACGTGCCGAGAGTGGTTTCAACGCTTCAAGAATGGTGATTTTGATGTCAAAGACCAGCATCGCGGTGGAAGAGAGAAGGTTTTTGAAGATGCAGAATTGGAGGCAATACTTGATCAAGACTCATTTCAAACGCAACAATAATTGACAGGATCATTAGGACTACAAGCCATTTCAAAACGCCTGAAAGTCATAGGAATGATTCAGAAACAAGAAAAGTGGGTGCCGTACGAGTTGAAGCCGGGAGGTGTTTGAACGGAGTTTGTTTGTTTGTGAACAGCTGCTTTCGAGGCAAAGACGGAAGGAATTTCTGCATCGGATTGGGACTGGAGACGAAAAACGGGTTCATTACGATAATCCCAAGCACATAAAATCATGTGGATATCCCGGCCATGCTTCCACGTCGACGGCTAAACCGAATATTCTCGGTTCTAAGGTCATGCTCAGTATTTGGTGGTACCAGCTCGGGGTAGCGTATTATGAGTTGTTAAAACCGACTGAAACGATCACATGCGATCGTTATCGAACGCAATCAATGCGTTTGTGTCGAGCATTGAGAGACAAACCGCCGCAATACGACGAGAGAGTAGATGAATGGATTTTACTGCATGACAATGCTCGACTCCATGTTGCGAAAGTCAAGATATACTTGAAAAAGTTGAAATGGGAATTCCTACCCCACCCGACGTATTCTCCAGACGTTGCTCCCTCGGACTATCACTTGTTTCGATCAATAGCACACAGCCTGGCTGACCAGCGCTTCCTATCTTATGAAGAATTAAAAACTTGGATCGATTCGTGGATCGCTTCAAAAGATGACCAGTTTTTTCAATTCGTACGCTGCCCGAAAGATGTGAGAAAGTATAGTGACCAGCGAAGGGCAATATTTCGAATCATAAATGTATAACCAGTGTTTTACAATAAAGCCTCAAATTTCGGTAAAAAATTTGTACGCTTACGTATTTGTTATATTATAATATATTTATTTACTTATCACGGTTTTAGCCATTCAGGTAGAAATTAAAAAAAAAATAGTAAATCTATTGTTTCATATGAAAAAAAAAGAAGACAATTGGCAAGTATAACACAAAATCTAATTTGGTCTGTGAACCCTTTGAAAACCTTGTAATCACAGCGTCCTCGTCAACATTAATGTCCCTGTATATGTTCAGGAGGACTAAACTGAATCCGATGCCAATATCGAAAAAACCAGAATAACACCATATGAACTACCATTTATTCATTTCGAAAATAAACTTGCCTAATTTTCTGCTCGAATAGCTGTGCGAAAATTATGAGTTTCCATACAGTTATATAATACGTCATAATTTCAAACAATCTATCAATATGAATTTCCACCAAGTATAAAACCGATCCCATCAAGAAGATCTGGCATACAGGCAACGTTGCAGATTATTTCGCATCTGACAGACTACGATTTTGACGAAAAAAAGGCATTTCAGGGAAAGCTTGAAATGTGATTAATTAATCATTTCTAACGAGAATCAGTTAATAAAATACGAGAAAACTAGCTATTAATGTGGATAACTTCACCTTCATTAGGTTAATTTCACAATTAAAAAAAAAAACTAGCTGGATTAAGGAATTTATGATAGCGGATTCGTGATCTAAGACCCAAAATAAGTAAGTCTGCAAAATTTCATCACTTTTGAATCATTATTTAAATTGATTCTATATAGTAAACATTGTTTTTCTTTTCAGAAGATGGATTATTTTCGTTTGGATGGATAATTATACAGGATATTTATTTGTCGAATATCAATTAGAAGTATCTAGAGATGTTGGACCAATTCAAGTCTGAAAATTGAAATTAAAGCTTCAAATTATTAACTAATTTGTAAAGAAATACACAATATTTGATCAACAATTATATAGGGTGTATATATATTTGAAGTAGTAAGTAGACATTTTGAAATCTGAAATTCTCATTTCTCTAGAAATGGCAATTTCTTCCTTCTTTAAAAAATTTGGGAAAAATGCATAATCAAAATGTGAGAGTTATTATCAGTCAATAGAAACACTACCTGAAAAAGAAACTGCATTCAATGTTTATTTTCAGTTTTGACAAATATTGAATTTACATAATCATTCGATAAGATCTATGAAAAGACCTACAGTGAAATTTTGTTTTAGGAATATTCAGTATAGCTATAATAAACTGAAAAGGGGCAGAATGAATATTATTATTATTATTATTATTATTATTATTATCTACCTTTCAAAAACCCATGGCTAATGTTGCCTTACAAGCAATCGTAATAATATCAGTAACATCTTATTATAGTAATATCAGTAACATATTATTATAACCTTATAAGAAGTCCCTCATTTCCGAGGTTCATCAATACTTTTTTCAGTTGAGCAACAAATTATTCTTCTATTTCATAATTTATTAAGAAATACAATATTCGATCAACAATTATATAGAGTGTATATATTTAGAATACAAGGAATACACCTTTTGAAATCTAAAAATTTGGTTAATAGTAGGTTATTTTCCATAATTTATAATATTGAAAGACCAATTGGACATTCCTGAAGAACTAAGGCGTTTTTAGAATCTGAAAATTGTATCGATGAATTTTGCATACTCTTCTGTTGCATATTTCTTGAAGGTATATGGACAAAAATGATTTTTGTTGGTTCTGGTGAATGATCAAAGGGATACAGGTAACAATTTCATTAATACCAGTCAAGATGTAGTTATCATAGATAAGGGATGATATAGAAATTTCACTAGATAATTCTGAATGAATGAATATATCTGAAAGAAAATTTAAGTGATAATTTTATCATAAGGAATTTAGGGAAAGCTAAAAATGTTTAGGGATGAATATCACTAGAAATTATGAAAAAGGTAGTATATTAATCGTTTATATTCCTCAAATATGTATTGCAATAATTCAACATGTCTAATTGTAATTTGAAAACTTAATTGAAATTTGATTCAACAAAAGAGAGTTGTAATGATGAACCATATAAGAAATTAATAGGTTTATTAACGTCTTTAGCAGTATTAACTAATCCTGATAAAGCATACTCTGTTAATCTCTTGAGTCAATTTATTAATTATCTCATTATTGAACACCGAAAAAGTGCAAAATTCATTTCAAGATGCAAGTAAAAAAAGATCATTGTTCAAGTTTTACTTCAGTCAGAAGATGTGTTCAGTATTTGAAATTACTGCCTCGGTACTAAAATTGTATCAGCCAATACTATTGACCCATGTTATTGAGTTCGATAACTACACTGACTTGATTTTTTTCAAATGTTAACTTAGGATCTGAATCAATTAATAATTTAATTTTTACCAAAATTAAAAGCAATGAATAAATCAGTAGGATAGCATTTTCGAACTAGCCATAGAGCAATTATTCCTTTAACGATTGAAAACTTCAGTGAAATAGATATCTACATGTTTATACGAGTTTAATCATTCATTCATGAAATGGAAAGTTTTAAAGAATAGTTACTTTTTAAAGTATTTTATACCTACATTGAATTGCTGGAAAATTGATACCAATTTCAAAAGTAACTGCCATGTTGGAATTCTTCATATACTGAATGATCCTTTAAATTTTATTTCTGTCGTAACATTTTGACTAGTATTTCAACTGATTTTTTATATGTATATCCTAGTATATATAGTTGAAATTATTCGTATGAAAGATTTCACAACGATTTGATTTCTTCATTATAAATTCAACAGCACTGCACTCAAATTCTTCAAAAACTGATAGGTCACTTATATTTTTGCACTCTTCTGTCGTAAAAGTGTATATTTTAGATATTCAAAAAACACATGGAAATTTTTGAATGTCATCTGACTAACTTGGCTCTTTTTCCAGTAATAAAGCCAATTGTGAATTATCTATAAGGAGTTTTTCTATCTGTTTAATACATGATCAGATGAAGCTTCTGTTCTCTTTTGTAGTTCCATCTTCTGTCGCAATAGATTCAAATTCTCACGAAAGAAAATGTAGTTTTATAGTTTGTGGAAAATAAACGAAAAATTCCTGGAATGAAGTAACATTCATCCAATGGAATCAATAATTATGCAAACCCTTCAAACGAACGTGAACTGAAAATGCATTCGATGATATCAATGTTCATTTCCAAATTTTGACAAATATCTATCGAATTTTCGATTCGCCGAAGACTTTGCATTTTATCTGTCGGCATTTATTTAAATATTGAATAACAATTTTGGAAACTGCAAACTTTTTCAAGAACTTTCATATATCGAAATGGAATATTTATTATTAACATGACACTGACAGTCAAATTGTCCACAGATACCACAGAAATATAAATAAATACTTGAAATGTCAAAATGATCCGAAACACCCCGTATACTCGAAAACCGCGAGGAGAATCGAAGGTTTGGGATTTTTCCCGGGATCTCCAGACGATTTTGAGGGGGTCTTATTCTTGTCATTTTTGCTCTAGATGGTCCCGTTTGGGCTGTGATTTTACGTTTAAAGTTTGACGTAAATGTGCAAGCGGTTTTATATATACTTAGACTCGCTCTGCTCGCCGAAGGGGCTCCGCCCCTTGGACCCCGTCACTATGCCGGTAGATCCTTCACTGGGTATCCCTCTAGAAAATAAAAGATTTTTTTCGGAAACCTTGTATCGTTAGCTGATTTCAGACGATTCACTCGGTATACTATGCTGATTCTAGGGTGGAATTCTATATGATTTTTTTTCCTAGAACATACCGTTTGGCCCTTGCTCACATGAAAATATTTGATGCAAATAACTTTCCATGACGACAAATCAAGGGCGGTCCTAGCCTTAAATTTTGAGGGGGTTCGCCGTTATGGGCTTCGAGTATTTCTATGGGACCAAATCCCAGATTAAACCGATATCAAGCCTTACCTCTCAAAAATATTCATATTTAGATATTCATATGAATATTTATATAAGGCGTACAACTTTGCGTCCGCCGTTTTGCAATAGATGGCTGTAACGGTAAGTGGTAGTAGAAATAAATATATCGTAGATGTCATATAATAAGTTTAGGTATTTGTGAACTTAACGCCATTGACATGTTAGCCGATTTGTGTCTGCATCTTAAAGTTATTCACGATTAACCATGTTAGCTTACGAGCCAAATTCTCGTCATTTGCGGAAGTTTCAATTTTCTACTAAAATATGAAAAAATCCGCGGCTGAGGTTCATCGAATGCTTTCAAATACCTAAAGTGAGAACGATATTGGTGGAAGAACGTACCAACGATATTGTTTATGTCTAGGTTTAGTTATTTTCTGGTACATCTGTAAAATGGCTTGTTCCGTTTGATTAAATAAGTTAAGGAATAGATGAGTGGTTTCAACGCTTCAAGAATGGTGATTTTGATGTCGATGACCAGCATCGCGGTGGAAGAGAGAAGTTTTTTGAAGATGCAGAATTGGAGGCAATAATTGATCAAGACTCATGTCAAACGCAACAATAATTGTAGGATCAATAGGAGTGACACTAAAAGTCATTTCAAAACGCCTGAATGTCATAGGAATGACACAGAAACAAGGAAATTGGGTGCGGTACGAGTTGAAGCCGCGAGGTGTTTGAACGACGTTTATTTACTTGTGAACAGCAGCTTGCAAGACAAAGACGGAAGGGGTTTCTGCATCGGATTGGGACTGGAGACGAAAAATGGGTTCATTACGATAATCCCAAGCGCATAAAATCATGAGGATATCCTGACAATGCTTCCACATCGACGGCCAAACCGAATATTCACGGTTCTAAGGTCATGCTCAGTATTTGGTGGGACCATTATTATTATTATTATTATATTACCAGCTCGGCGTAGTGTATTATGACTGAAAGAATCACAGGCGATCTTTATCGAACGCAATTAATGCGTTTGTACCGAGCATTGAAAAACAAACCGTCGCAATACAACGAGAGAGAAGATGAATTGATTTTACTGCATGACAATGTTCGACCCCATGTTGCGAAAGTATTCAAGATATACTTGGAAACTTTAAAATGGGAATTCCTATCCCACAACCCTACCCGACGTATTCTCCAGACGTTGCTCCCACGGACTATCATTTGTTTCAATTGATAGCACACGGCCTGGCTGACCAACACTTCCGATCTTATGAAGAAGTAAAAACTTGAATCGATTCGTAGATCGCTTCAAAAGATGACCAGTTTTTTCAATTCGTACGCTGTCCGAAAGATGGGAGAAAGTAGTGACCAGCGATGGGCAATACTTTGAATTATAAATGTATAACCAGTTTTTTACAATAAAGCCTCGAATTTCGCAAAAAAAAGTTGTACCCTTATGTATTTGTTGTATTATAATAGCATTATTTACTAATCAGGGTTTTAACCATTCGGGTAGAAATTTTAAAAAAATTAGATTGTTTAATATGAAAAAAAGAAGACAATTGGCAACTACATCACAAAATCTAATTTGGTCTTTAAAACTTTGAACCCTTTGAAAACCTTGTAATCACAGCGTCCTCGTCAACATCAATGTCCCTATAAATGTTCAGGACGACAAAATACTCCATAAAAATGGAAGCAAACTACTAAATATGTCGTTTTCCACTGAATCTTATTATTATCCTCTATGATAGAAAAACTTTATTCAAATCAACAGAATTTTCTCACACCAAAATATCACAGCGATATATCGATATTTTACTCTTACATATTTCGATACATTTCGATAGTGTCAGAAAATATCGATACAATATATAGATATCGATAATTTTCTGACCTTTGCCCATCCCTAGTGTGGATTTGCCGAACGCAGTCATAACCATAAACAAAGATTTCTCTATGATCATAATTGTCAGTCAAACGCATGTCTTAAAATTTTGTTCAAATATAAATCGTATATTGTATTCTTTAATAATGAATAAAAAATAACCGATATCAACCAAATTCTCAGATCTCATTTTTCCAGAAATGGCAATTTCTTTCTTTGAAGAATTTGGGAGAAATGAATAATCAAAATGTGAGCGTCAGTCTTTCAAGAAAGTTATTCATGCTTATAGGTTTGTAAAAATTTTTTAGAGAATATTGAATAATAATATAATCCCAACATTAAGATTTTAAATTAGCACATTTCTTCTTTATAGAGACATGTATGATGCATAAGTCCAAATTTAATTGATGATTGGGTGGGAAAAATTGACAAATATTGATATTCTTGTAAGTCAATTCAAAATGAATAATAGATATATTTTAAGGGCTATTATTCCATTGGATATTTACTTGTGAGCCCTAAAATGAAGTTACATTCATTCCATTGACTCATTAATAGAAATACTACCTGAAATAAAGAAATTGCATTCAATGTTCATTTTCAGTTTTGACAAATATTGAATTTACATAATCGTTCGATAAGATCTATGAAAAGACCTACAGTGAGATTTTGTTTTAGGAATATTCAGTAGATATAGCTGTAATAAACAAACTGAAAAGGGGCAGAATGAATAATAGATCTACCTTTCGGATACCCATATCTGAGAAATCAGGTTATAAGAAGTCCCTCATTTCCAAGGTTTATCAATACATTTTTCAGTTGAGCAGCAAATTATTCTTCTATTCCATATTTTGTGAAGAAATACAATATAATTGCAACAATTTGAAGAACCTATTGGAAATTCCTGAGGAACTAAGGAGTTTTTTAGTATCTGAAGATTGTATTGATGCTATGTTATAGAACAAGACTTGTGGCTCTGGGTTTTACTCAGAAGTGAATTAAACAGGGCAATTTATGTCCTATATAGTAAATAAAATTTTGATAGATATAAGTTTCAAAAGATCAACAATATTGATCATAGTATTTACATAAATCAAAAAATAACTGGCTTACTATTGTTGCATTGTACGTGGATGACTTTTTTGTTTTAACTAATGTTAATTCTGAATGAATTTTCTGATAGAAAATTTAATGAAAAAGAAATTAGGGGAAGCTAAAAAATGATTAGGGATGAATATTACTAGAAATTTTGGAAAAGGTAGTAAAGCTATCGATTATATTCTTCAAATATGTATTGCAATAATTCAACATGTCTGATTGTGAACATGTGAAAACTAAATTGAATTTTGATTCAACAAAAAAGAGTTGTAATGATGAACCATATAAGAAATTAATAGGTTTATTAACATCTTTAGCAGTATTAACTAGTCCTGATATAGCATACTCTGTTAATTTCTTGAGTCAATTTAATAATTATCTCATTGTTGAACACTGGAAAAGTGCAAAACTCATTTCAAGATACAAAGATCATTGTTCAAATTTTACTTCAGTCAAAAGGAACTGAGTATTGGAAATCGGTACTAAAATTGTATCGGTCAATACTATTGACCCATATTAGTGGGTTCGATGAAATGGCCATATAGCACCTATTCCTATAACGATTAAAATATTGGAAACTTTAGTGAACAAATAGGTAGGTATCTACATTATACAAATTTGATCATTCATGAAATGGAAATTTTCAATAAATAGTTGCTTTTTAAAGTATTTTATACCTTCATTGAATTGCTGGAAAATTGATACCAATTTCGAAAGTGACTGCCATGTTAAAATTCTTCATATACTGAATGATCCTTCAAAATTTATTTCTGTCGTAACATTTTGACTAGTATTTCAACTGATATATTCCATACGTTATTGAAATCAATATCTTCAAAGTACTATTCAAAAGACTTATAATGGAATTTAGAAGAATATGTCTTTCTCAATTTCATAGTCATATATGATATGATGCATAGGTCCAAATTTAATTAATTCACATCTAAAGTGAATGTTATTTTTAGAAATATTCAGTATAGCTATGATAAACGAACTAAAAAGAGACATAATGAATAGACTTGCCTTTCAAATACCCATGGCCTATGTTACCTCATAAGCAATTACCTATAATATCTTATCTTGGTGAAACCTTTTTGAGAAATTAGGTTATAAGTTTGAGAGTCTCTAATTTCCAAGGTTTATTAATACATGTTTCAGTTGAGCGGAAAATAATATAACAGGGTATATATAGTTGAAATTATTATTATGAAAGATTTGACTTATTCATTATAAATTCAACAGCACTGCACTCAAATTCTTCAAAAACGGAGTGGTCACTTATATTTTTGCACTCCTCTGTCGTAAAAGTGTATATTTTAGATATTCAAAAAACACATGGAAACTTTTGACTGTTATCTGACTAACTTGGCTCTTTTTTTCCAGTAATAAAGCCAATTGTGAATTATCTATAAGGAGTTTTTCTATCTGTTTAATACTGTTTCATATTAGCATAACTTTTACTCCAATCCAAGACTGAATTGATGAATGAAGCTTCTGTTCTCTTTGATAGTTCCATCTTCTGTCGCAATAAATTCAAATTCTCACGGAAGGGAATGTAGTTTTATAGTTTGTGGAAAATAAACGAAAAATTCCTGAAATAAAGTAACATTCAACCAATTAATTCCAAATAATACAAACCCTTCAAACGAACCTGAGTTGAGGAAAATGCATTCGATGATGATATCAATGTTCATTTGCAAATTTTGACAAATATCTATCGAATTTTCGATTCGCCGAAGACTTTGCATTTTATCTGTCGGCATGTATTTAAATATTGAATAACAATTTTGGAAACTGCAAACTTTTTCAAGAACTTTCATATATCGAAATGGAATATTTATTATTAACATGACACTGACAGCCAAATTGTCCACAGATACCACAGAAATATGGGACTTGAAATGTCAAAATGATCCGAAACACCCCGTATACTCGAAAACCGCGGGGAGAATCGAAGGTTTGGGATTTTTCCCGGGATCTCCAGACGATTTTGAGGGGGGTCTTATTTTTGTCATTTTTGCTCTAGATGGTCCCGTTTGGGCTGTGATTTTACGTTTAAAGTTTGACGTAAATGTGCAAGCGGTTTTATATACAGGATGGCCACTTTTTCAATGGGATTGTATTGGTAACTTTTAAACCATAAGAGTTAGAAGGTCGGTCAAATGGAGAAAAAGTTGCATGCATAGAAGCATTATCAAGCAGTTCAAACAAATCGAGATTATCAGGGCCGGTTTTCGAGATATCATAAGAAAAGTAAATTATGTCATTTTGATTTTTCTTTTTTTCCCACTTTATTTCAAATATTATCAAAAAATGTTACAGGAACTTTTTATTCGACACTAAATTATCCTCAATTTGACGTAATCAGATTTCGTATCCAACGTTTCGTACTCTCTGGGCCACCCTCAACCTCATTTTTTTCAATACGGACCTGCATATTTTATGACATTTTTCGAAATAACTTTTAACGCTGAATTCAACGATGTATCATACAATGTCATTCAAAGTAGATTTTCAGGTGATTTTGACCCTTATCCAATTTTCTTCGGGTCGGTTCTGTATTACCTTCATTTAGTTTAATTAAAAATATGCAATATGCAATAAATTTCGATAAGAAAATCAACCTACCCATCTTGAACTAAATGGAACATATTAGAATCAAAGCAAGAAACCAGTATACTGGTTTCTTGAAAAATCAAATGATTATTCGAAAGTAAATGAAAATTAATGAAGTAAGTGTTTGAAATGTCCACCATTTTGTAAAATACACTTTACGGTTCTGGAACCCATACTTCTTATACATTTGCTTGTTTGGTCTCCTTGAATACCTTTCGAAACATTCTCAATTTTCTCGCGAGGTATCACTATTGTTGTATTTGTCATTTGTTCCGTTGAAACAAATTACAGAATCGAACTTTATTTTGAGATCATTACGATATAATTTGTGCAAGGCTTGGTATTAAAATTTAAAATCATTGTATTCGCGTCTCTTGACTATTTTATTACCAGTAGTTTTTGAAAAATTCCATTCACTGGCCACAGTTCTCGATTTTTTTTCTGGGTTCGATTGAATTTGGGTCAGAACATTGATATCGTTAATAGACTTGTTTTTTCTTACATAAACACCATTAAATTTGGATGAGGGTCAAAATCACCTGAAAATCAACTTTGAATGACATTGTATGATATATCGTTGAATTCAGCGTTAAAAGTTATTTCGAAAAATGTCATAAAATATGCAGGTCCGTATTGAAAAAAATGAGGTTGAGGGTGGCCCAGAGAGTACGAAACGTTGGATACGAAATCTGATTACGTCAAATTGAGGATAATTTACTGTCGAATAAAAAGTTCCTGTAACATTTTTTGATAATATTTGAAATAAAGTGGGAAAAAAAGAAAAATCAAAATGACATAATTTACTTTTCTTATGATATCTCGAAATCTGGACCTGATAATCTCGATTTGTTTAAACTGCTTGATAATGCTTCTATGCATGCAACTTTTTCTCCATTTGACCGACCTTCTAACTCTTATGATTTAAAAGTTACCGATACAATCCCATTGAAAAAGTGGCCACCCTGTATACTTAGATTCCCATAACTTTTTTATCATTCGCACTATAGTAATGAAACAAAAACATTCTATAGGTGCTTTTTTCAGTAGAATCTATTGGTGTAATCATTTTTTATTGTTTATTCAATCATGATGGTGCAAAAATGTATTTTTTTTTATTTGTACAAGTGAATAAACGTTATTATTATTATTATTGCTTTTAGTTATTATATATGTGATACAATCTTGTGGTTTTTGAATGTAAATCGAAAAAATTTCTATGAGAAATGAAATCGCTCTTCATTTCCTTTTCATAATGATTACATGATATATAAATTGCTCATCAAACTACATAAATAATCAAAAAATTCAGTTCCACATAACAAATCACCCTAAAGCCTATCCATTATAATCTTTGAACTTCAGATATATTCGGTGACCACCAAGTTCTCTGAATTTAACAGTGCCGGATATTTTATTTCAAAATTTTTCAACTGATGAATCATACTCTTTGAATGTGACCGAAGAACAAATCTAACGATATTAAATCTTGGTGGCCAGGTACAATTTCCCTTATCTGAAGTCCACAGATTTTAATAAGATATTTGCCATATGAAAGTAAAACTTTCGATGATTCTTCAAGTTTGATGAATAATTTATATTAGTGTTATTTATGTTTCAGAAAGAAAAAAAATCGTTATTTTTCATAGAAATTTTTCTGATTTACATCTAACAAAGTACATTTTTGTGTTATGACTTCAAATATTTATTGCAATGAAAAACGAATGATGATTATTTTGAACAGTTCAATAATTGATGTTTATATCTGAGGCAAAATTTTATTCGCACCTCACAAAGAGAGTGTACATCACCTTCTAAATATGCAGGAATATTAAATGTTTTTTATAGGTTCTGTTTCAGATAATGGCCGTGAAAAGCCCAGAAATCTTGTATTTGATACTTATATTTCAAGGATTATCAACTGACGTGGTCACTCAAAGAAGTAAAATGCCATATATGGTCAGGAGAGGAGAAGCAATTAGTACTAATACCCTTCAAGAATCATGTAAGGAATAAGAATCCTTCCAGAAAACATGAATCTATGGAATTCATTTCCATGCATTCACCAAGTTTCCAGAATGATGCCCGAGTTTGAATTAAAATCCTGATATATAAAGAATACTAGCAAAAATAGAGTGTAATTGAAGATATTCGTTTGAGACTGAAAAATATAAATTTTATTTTTGTTTTGTTATTTTTAAACCTTATTTGCAGACTTGAAGTTATGTGATATTTTCAGTTTTGATTATAATTATATTTTCAATAAGTTTTTCAATCAAGTACCCACTCACAATATCTATTTCACTCACACATTCTTATTTTTCAGATGATTTCAGTTCTGAGACAAATTCTAAGAATATTTATTTTATTCAACTAGTTGTAACTAAGAATTAGATTATTCCAGTTATCGATATAACATTTATATCAATGATTTCATTTTGATTTATTCTTCTTAGTTTCGATATTCCTATGAATTTCACAAAAAAAGTTCAATATTTCCTCATAACACTATACCAATCTATTGTATTCTTCCTTAACACTCCTAATTTATTGAATTCAAACCGTTCTTTTAATGATTGTCCATCATTTTCAATATCGTTTTAATTGTGAAGCATGGTTCTCATTCGGTTCATTTATATATTTTTTCCATGGTTTATATATGTCACTGACAAAACAATATAAATAAAGTTATATCATAGGTAGTCATAAATCATTAAACTTGATTCTATACTCATCATGGCTGCGCCCGACAGAATCGATTTTGAACGAAAATAACTCATCAATTATTCGAATTCATTTGCTTGATAAATTTTTTTTTCCAAAATCCGAAGATCAAAGTCTTTTGAGAAGAATGATCGCATGCAGCTCTCCTGTAACAAGCAGCAAAAACATGCTGCACTACACAATAACTCAAGTTCTATACAGGGTGATTCCAACTCAGACTTGAACCGTGGAGAATGAGTTGGTATGACTGATTTGCGGTCGTTCGAGTCATATTTATTGATAACCCTAATTCCACAGTTTCCGTGTAATTTGAGTTCTCTTGATTCTTGAAAGATTTTCTACCTTAGTTCATTTTTCGTCTTAATTTTCCACGTTGATCCCAATTCGATAATTATTTCGCTTTGAAGTTATCTGAATAGTATATGTTTGGCTTGCAACTTTTGATTTGCCAGAAATATTTTCGAATCTGACCAATTTACTTCTTTTTTTCTCAAGATAAAGTTCCGCATTCACTTGTTTCTCGAAGTCAGAGGCAGGAAAATTATGAAGAATTTTCGGAAACAGATATGAAACTTCTTTTCTCGAAGTTTCGTTGATTGATAGGCGTGAAATAATTTCTCAATAGAATGAGTGTTCCGCATACTCTAGGCTCAACGTTGGTATATTTTTGAACGAATTGCTTCTTTATCGAAGGATACATATGACAGAACCTGTTTCGTGCCCAGTGAGAAGTACAGCTCCATCAACTTCGGATTTTTACGTTTGGGACAGATTTGAAAAAATGGTAGACGGAAGAACCTCTTACGTTCACGTATACGTTTCATTTAAGTTAATAAGAAAATTTGTACCACTCATAAAATTTTTTATGTATCTCTGTTCCCTTAAGCAGAATTCCAAGTTCTCTAAAAGAAAGCATTCATCACAACGACTACCTATGGAAAAATACTATTAGTTTTAATAAGTTCTTCAAGTATGACTGCTAGGTTCATAATCGAAAGGATCACTATTCAATTTTCATGACACCGATTCAATGTACCGGGTTTGTATAAGCTTCAAATCGTATGGTTTTCAGATGTATATTTCAGAAAAATGGAAAATCCGATTTACGAGCTCTATAAGAACAAATAAAAAATGATTTCTATCGACGTCGGTCCTATATACCGGGTTTGTATAAGCAGTGCGGAGTGTGAGGTTTGAGTTTATATACCTACAATCTACAGCGTTGTCATATTTAGGGTCTGGAGAAGTTGATCGAATATATCAATTATATACAGCGTGTTACTCTCGATATAAGCGCCCTCGCACTGGCCGAACCCTGAAGTTTTCTGTATATATTATGATGTTTCACCGATTTTTCACACCCGGCTGAAAATTTACCCCTGGCATCCCCGAACGTCCCTGATCAAGAATATATGGTTAAACGCTACCAGACCCGGCTCCGGGTCCAAAACGTCAGTTTTGGACTGAAAAGTCGGTAGAGTATATCGATTCGGGTCTGTATAAGCGGTCAAATAAATCTATATATATTTTTTTTTTTTTTTTTGGACCCCGTCACTATGCCGGTAGATCCTTCACTGGGTATCCCTCTAGAAAATAAAAGATTTTTTTCGGAAACCATGTATCGTTAGCTGATTTTAGACGATTCACTCGGTATCCTATGCTGATTCTAGGGTAGAATTCTATAAGACTTCTTTCCTAGAACATACCGGTTCGCCCTTGCTCACATGAAAATATTTGATGCAAATAACTTTCCATGACGACAAACCAAGGGCGGTCCTAGCCTTAAATTTTGAGGGGGTTCGCCGTTAAGGGTTTCGAGTTTTTCTATGGGACCAAATCCCAGATTACACCGATATCGAGCTTAACCTCTCAAAAATATTTATATTTAGATATTTATATGAATATTTATACAGGGTGTTTCAAGTTCGAAGGCCTATTAGACGTTTCTGGAGAACGGGGCCGATTTGAAATCTGAAAATTCAGAATATGACATTGTTCATGATGCCCTATTCAGCTAAAATATTTTAGAAGTTCTGGCACTTCCGGTTATACAAGAATTAAAAAAAAATTCTTCGAAAAAAACATTTTTTTTCATTTTGTGTCTCAGATATTATAAAAATTTCCATTCTCAATTACTCTCTGCTAAAATTATTGCGTTAGTTCTCATAGTTTTCAAAATATCAAGAAAAATCGTAAAAAAGAGAGAATTTCCATAGTCACTATCACGTGAATTATTTTCACTGTGAATATCCTATGCGTATACTCAATTCACTTTCACAAACTAGAATGATGTTGGAATATCGTGCATATCTTGAATTCGAAAAATATCATCACAGGGTGTTTCAAATATTGTGCCAAAAATTGTGAACAAAATTTGATCATAACTTTCGATTTTAAAATCAGAACCCTATTTTTTGTGATTTCGTTGAATTCTACGGTAAAAATAAGGGTAGTGTTCAAACATGATTATGCTCTCAAATTCAATAATTCAAGAGTTATTCCAGATTTTATGAATTTATGTTATACGTAGGGTCAATTTCATTCAATCTGTTTCTAGAGTGCGTTTCAAATATTCAATTATTTCAAAGTGACAGGTGTACTCATTATTGAATCTAGTAGATTATAATTTGATGATATGAATCCCCGTTATTCAAATAAAATTCTGGATCTATTCCATATCCACGGTGAATGCAACAGAATTGTTTCGAGAACTTGTCGAGCATTCAATCAGAAATATCCACATTTACCACCAATTGACGAGAAGATAATTCGGAAGGATGTTTCAAACTTTCTGTTACTCCCTTTTCATCACCACGCTGATTTTTTCCTGAATTCATAAAATGTATTCTACCGCTTTTTCATATGAATAGAATTGGCACACAGGAGTCCTGCATGATTTTATTTCATTTGGTAGGAAGAGGTTTTTTTCTTCTAGGTAGGTACTCCATCCAGTATAATGGATATTCATGAAGTATGCAACATCCTTTCAAGTAGATGAGGAAATTTCTGATTTAAAATTTTATGAGTTCTACCAATAATTCTATTGCATTCATCGTGAATATGGAATTAGATATTTATAATACAAGTGCAGAACTTATTGATATTCTTCCAAGAGTTCAGAATGACCGAGTGGTAGAATGAGCCTTCTGTACGAGTTTTAAACATTATGTTCAAGAATTCACTGCCTTTTTATTGAATTTGACGGAAATTTCCATAAATATCTATTAGTGATTTTTGCATTGAAAAATGTTGGTTGGTTCTCTATCAAAAATTTGACAAATAATAGATAAATCCGTTCCAGTCTATTTTGTTCCACAAAATGTGCCGGAAAGAACTGATTTGCCACATAATTAGAGAAAAGTATATCAAGAATTTTGTCATTTGAATATCGGAAATTCAATTCGTGAAATCATATTAGTGAACCTTTGATAATGAAAATACCTGTCACATGTAAAGTAATTAGATATTTAAATTTCTATGGTCATAGAGTATTATTGCTAGTCTGTCTGGAAACAGATCGAATAAAATTGACCCTACGTATAACATAAATTCATAAAATCTCAAATAACGATGTTCCAACATCATTTTAGTTTGAGAAAGTGAATTGAAATAGGCATAGGATATTCACAGTTAAAATAATTCAGGTAATTATGACTTAGGAAATTCTCTCTTTTTTACGGTTTTTCCTTGATATTTTGAAAACTATGAGGACTAACACAATAATTTTAGCAAAGAGTAATTGAGAATGGAAATCTCGATAATATCTGAGACATAAAATGAAAAAAAAGTTTGTTTTGAAAAAAATTTTTTTAATTCTTATATAACCGGAAGCGCCTGAACTTCGAAAATATTTTAGCTGAACAATGTCATATTCCGAAATTTTAGATTTAGGCGTACAACTTTGCTCTTGCCGTTTTGCAATAGCTGGCTGTAACGGTAAGTGGTAGTCGAAATAAATATATCGTAGATGTTATACAATAAGTTTAGTTATTTGTGAACATAACGCCATCGACATGTTAGTCGATTTGTGTCTGCATCATAAAGTTATTCACGATTAACCATGTCAGCTTACGAGTCAAATTCTGGTCATTTGAGGGAGGTTTTAATTTTCTACTGAAATATGAATAAATCGGCGGCTGAGGCTCATCGAATGCTCTCAAATACCTATGGTGAGGCCGCTATTAGTGAAAGAACGTGCCGAGAGTGGTTTCAACGCTTCAAGAATGGTGATTTTGATGTCGAAGACCAGCATCGCGGTGGAAGAGAGAAGGTTTTTGGAGATGCAGAATTGGAGGCAATACTTGATCAAGACTCATTTCAAACGCAACAATAATTGACAGGATCATTAGGACTACAAGCCATTTCAAAACGCCTGAAAGTCATAGGAATGATTCAAAAACAAGAAAAGTGGGTGCCGTACGAGTTGAAGCCGGGAGGTGTTTGAACGGAGTTTGTTTGTTTGTGAACAGCTGCATTCGAGGCCAAGACGGAAGGAATTTCTGCATCGGATTGGGACTGGAGACGAAAAACGGGTTCATTACGATAATCCCAAGCACATAAAATCATGTGGATATCCCGGCCATGCTTCCACGTCGACGGCTAAACCGAATATTCTCGGTTCTAAGGTCATGCTCAGTATTTGGTGGGACCAGCTCGGCGTAGTGTATTATGAGTTGTTAAAACCGACTGAAACGATCACAGGCGATCGTTATCGAACGCAATCAATGCGTTTGTGTCGAGCATTGAGAGACAAACCGCCGCAATACGACGAGAGAGTAGATGAATGGATTTTACTGCATGACAATGCTCGACTCCATGTTGCGAAAGTCAAGATATACTTGAAAAAGTTGAAATGGGAATTCCTACCCCACCCGACGTATTCTCCAGACGTTGCTCCCTCGGACTATCACTTGTTTCGATCAATAGCACACAGCCTGGCTGACCAGCACTTCCTATCTTATGAAGAATTAAAAACTTGGATCGATTCGTGGATCGCTTCAAAAGATGACCAGTTTTTTCAATTCGTACGCTGCTCGAAAGATGTGAGAAAGTAAAGTGACCAGCGATGGGCAATATTTCGAATCATAAATGTATAACCAGTGTTTTACAATAAAGCCTCAAATTTCGGTAAAAAAATTTGTACGCTTATGTATTTGTTATATTATAATATATTTATTTACTTATCACGGTTTTAGCTATTCAGGTAGAAATTAAAAAAAAAAATAGTAAATCTATTGTTTCATATGAAAAAAAAAAGAAGACAATTGGCAAGTATAAAACAACATCCAATTTGGTCTGTGAACCCTTTGAAAACCTTGTAATCACAGCGTCCTCGTCAACATCAATGTCCCTGTATATGTTCAGGAGTACTAAACTGAATCCGATGCCAATATCGAAAAAACCAGAATAACACCATATGAACTACCATTTATTCATTTCGAAAATAAACTTGCCGAATTTTCTGCTCGAATAGCTGTGCGAAAATTATGAGTTTCCATACAGTTTTATAATACGTCATAATCTCAAACAATCTATTAATATGAATTTCCACCAAGTAAAAAACCGATCCCATCAAGAAGATCTGGCATACAGGCAACGTTGCAGATTATTAGATTATTAGACCTAATATTAGGTCTATGCATCTGACAGACGTTACGTATTAAACATGATGGCCGCCGCCATATATAAACAATCGATAAAACCATCGATTTTGACGAAAAAAAGGCATTTTTATTTCAGGGAAAGCTTGAAATGTGATTAATTAATCATTTCTAACGAGAATCAGTTAATAAAATACAAGAAAACTAGCTATTAATGTGGATAACCTCACCTTCATTAGGCCAATTTCACAATTAAAAAAAAAAAACTAGCTGAATTAAGGAATTTATGATAGCGGATTCGTGATCTAAGACCCAAAATAAGTAAGTCTGCAAAATTTCATCACTTTTGAATCATTATTAAAATTAATTCTATATAGTAAACATTGTTTTTCTTTTCAGAAAATGGATTATTCTCGTTTGGATGGATAATTATACAGGATATTTATTTGTCGAATATCAATTAGAAGTATCTAGAGATGTTGGACCAATTTAAGTCAGAAAATTGAGATTAAAGCTTCAAATTATTAACTAATTTGTAAAGAAATACACAATATTTGATCAACAATTATAAAGGGTGTATATATATTTGAAGTAGTAATTAGACATTTTGAAATCTGAATTTCTCATTTCTCTAGAAATGGCAATTTCTTTCTTCATTAAAAAATTTGGGAAAAATGCATAAGCAAAATGTGAGAGTTATTATCAGTCAATAGAAATACTACCTGAAAAAGAAACTGCATTCAATGTTTATTTTCAGTTTTGACTATTGAATTTTCTTAATCATTCGATAAGATCTATGAAAAGACCTACAGTGAAATTTTTGTTTTAGGAATATTCAGTATAGCTATAATAAACTGAAAAGCAGCAGAATGAATAGATCTACCTTCCAAAAACCCATGGCTTATGTTGCCTCACAAGCAATCGTAACATTTTTGAGAAATCAGGTTATAAGAAGTCCCTCATTTCCAAGGTTCATCAATACTTTTTTCAGTTGAGCAACAAATTATTCTTCTATTCCATAATTTATTAAGAAATACGATATATGATCAACAATTATATAGGGTGTATATATTTAGAATACAAGGAAGGGCACCTTTTGAAATCTAAAAATTTGGTTAATAGTAGGTTATTTTTCCTAATTTATAAACTAATACAATATATA
Source organism: Harmonia axyridis (assembly GCF_914767665.1). Classification (NCBI taxonomy): domain Eukaryota; kingdom Metazoa; phylum Arthropoda; class Insecta; order Coleoptera; family Coccinellidae; genus Harmonia; species Harmonia axyridis. Next base: position 21,537,639 of record NC_059508.1, on the reverse strand, counting down.
ATTTGCAATTATAAAGGTAGGTTGCATAGATTTAGAATACCAAATAGTGATTTCTATTTTGCTTACTCTTCTGTTGCATATTTCTTGAAGGTATATGGACAAAAATGATTCTTGTGGGTTCTGGTGAACGATCAAAGGGATACAGAATACAGGTAACAATGTCATCAGTCGAGATGTAGTTATCATAAATAAAGGGATGATATAGAAATTTCACTAGATAATTCTCATTCAGTGGAGGACAGCTTGTAGCTCTGGGTTTTACTCAGAAGTAAATTGAACAGGGCAATTTATGTCCTATATAGTAAATAAAATTTTGACAGATATTAGTAGAAAAAGATCAACAATTGAGCATTGTATTTACAATCCAAAAATAACTTGCTAACTGTTGTTGCATTGTACGTGGATGATTTCTTTGTTTTAACTAATGTTTATTCTGAATGAATATATCTGATAGAAAATTTAAGTGATAATTTTATCATAAAGAATTAAGGGAACACTAAAAAATGTTTAGGGATGAATATCCCTAGAAATTATGAAAAAGGTAGTATAGTAATTGTTTATATTCTTCAAATATGTATTGTAATAATTCAACATGTCTGATTGTAAACACATGAAAACTCCTTTGAAAACTTAATTGAAAATTGATTCAACATAAGAGAGTTGTAATAATGAACCATATAAAAAATTAATAGGTTTATCAACGTCTTTAGCAGTATTAACTAATCCTGATAAAGCACACTTTGTTAATCTCTTGATTCAATTTAATAATTATCTCATTATTGAACACAGGAAAAGTGCAAAACTCATTTCAAGAGGCAAGTAAAAAAAGATCATCGTTCAATGTTTACTTCAGGACCTGTGTTCAGTATTTGAAATGACTGCCTCGGTACTAAAATTGTATCAGCCAATACTATTGACCCATGTTAGTGGGTTCGATGATAACTACACTGACTTGATTTTTTCAAATGTTAACTTTGGATCTGAATCAATGAATAATTTAATTTTTACCAAAATGAAAAGCAATTACTAAATCAGTAGGATAGCATTTTTGAACTGGCCATATAGCACCTATTCCTATAACGATTAAAAGATTGGAAACTTTAGTGAACAAATAGGTATATACATTTTTATAAAAGTTTAATCATTCAATCATGACATGGCAAGTATTAATAAATAGTTACCTTTTAAAGTATTTTATACCTACATTGAATTGCTGGAAAATTTATACCAATTTCAAAAGTAACTGCCATGTCAAAATTCTTCATATACTGAATGATCCTTCAAATTTTATTTCTGTCGTAACATTTTGACTAGTAATTCAAGTGAAAAATTTGAACTGATTTTATATATGTATATAGTATAGCTATAAATGAACAACCTGAAAAGAGACAGAATGAATAGACTTGCCTTTCGAATACCCATGGCTTATGTTACCTCATAAGCAAATTTAATATCTAGATAGAACCTTTTTGAGAAGTCAGGTTATAAGTTTGAGAGTCTCTTTATTTCCAAGGTTTCAGTTGAACGACAAATAATATTATGATAATATAACAGGGTATATATGGTTGAAATTATTCGTATGAAAGATTTCACAACGATTTGATTTCTTCATCATAAATTCAACAGCACTGCACTCAAATTCTTCAAAAACTGATAGGTCACTTATATTTTTGCACTCTTCAGTCGTAAAAGTGTATATTTTAGATATTCAAAAATCACATGGAAATTTTTGAATGTCATCTGACTAACTTCGCTCTTTTTCCAGTAATAAAGCCAATTGTGAATTATCTATAAGGAGTTTTTCTATCTGTTTAATACTGTTTCATGGTAGTACAACTTTTACTCCAATCCAAGACTGAATTGACTGGGTGATTCATGTTTATTAAAAGTTTACAATTTACGAATATCGGTATTCCTATTGATGATCAGATGAAACTTCTGTTCTCTTTTGTAGTTCCATCTTCTGTCGCAATAGATTCAAATTCTCACGAAAGAGAATGTAGTTTTATAGTTTGTGGAAAATAAACTAAAAATTCCTGAAATGAAGTAACATTCATCCAATTGAATCAATATTACGAACCTGAATTGAGGAAAATGCATTCGATGATATCAATGTTCATTTCCAAATTTTGACAAATATCTATCAAATTTTCGATTCGCCGAAGACTTTGCATTTTATCTGTCGGCATTTATTTAAATATTGAATAACAATTTTGGAAACTGCAAACTTTTTCAAGAACTTTCATATATCGAAATGGAATATTTATTATTAACATGACACTGACAGCCAAATTGTCCACAGATACCACAGAAATATGGGACCTGAAATGTCAAAATGATCCGAAACACCCCGTATACTCGAAAACCGCGGGGAGAATCGAAGGTTTGGGATTTTTCCCGGGATCTCCAGACGATTTTGAGGGGGGTCTTATTCTTGTCATTTTTGCTCTAGATGGTCCCGTTTGGGCTGTGATTTTACGTTTAAAGTTTGACGTAAATGTGCAAGCGGTTTTATATATACTTAGATATATATATATATATATATATATATATATATATATATATATATATATATATATATATATATATATATATATATATATATATATATATATGATTTCAGTTCTGAGACAAATTCTAAGAATGTTTATCGTATTCAATTTAGTTGTAACTAAGAAGTATTAGTATTAAACTTATTATAAATTAACAAAATCATAATATCTATTTTGCCATCCTTGATGTTGTTTCGCTATAATGATCGATCAAATACAACTCATCTCACAAAAGTTTCGCTGTGCTCTCATCAAACACAAGAACTCATAACCAAAATTTCAGATAACTTATTTCATCACCTAACTCCAGATTCAGACATAATATAATCGTGATTGGCGGATATATTGTAAGATATTGATATTTTCTGAATTCAATTACAATCGTTTGAGATCATTTCTACTCGATATTCGAAAATTACGGACATTCTAACAAATTTTCATTCATTCAAAGTAACAGTTGAGATTATTCAATAAACATATTTCATGAAATAGCTGAACCATGCGAAAAATGCAATATTATCTTGATTTGTTCAGTTGTCAACGCCACTTATACAATTATAACAAAATGGTATATCGAATAGACGCGCTAAGACCCTGTGATCTGACAACACCGCTGGGATCGACAAGGTGGGCTGTACATGTCAGTCGAGTATATGTGGGAATGAAAAGTCGGCGGAACGTGACGGGTCTCAAAAAGAGAACAGAATATATAACTTTCTTGAATGAAAAAAAAATTTTCCCCTCTATGGATGCCTAAGGAGTTATATTTTCAAACAGCTGATTTTTCACATATACACTCCAAGAAAACACTCGGATCACATGGGTCTGAGGTAGCCTGCCAAGTATAACGGGACTGAATACGTCTGTTGGATGAATATATATATATATATATATATATATATATATATATATATATATATATATATATATATATATATATATATATATATATATATAATAGTTATAAGTTAGATAAGGGGTGTGGGAAAATTGATAAGTGTTATAATGTCACTCTTCTTTATTTCATTTAGTCGACGTTTCGATCCCGATGGGGACCTTCTTCAGGACTCTACAATAGCAATAAAAAACAGTCAAAATAAGGCAACCACAAAACATGTAAAAATAGTACATACCGAAATACAGAGTTGTAAAGATCTTATTTGAACACAAATCAATAGCTCTCAAGAAAGCAACTAGCAAGAACATCAACAACTTCAGCGAAAAAAGATCTGATACTTCGTTAGTAAAGGAGTAGAAATCAATTATAATAAGTAAATAAGGTAAACAGAATAATCAACAAAATGAGAGGTTGTCAAAAATGTTGTCAACCAGACTTGCCACAGAATACACGCACATGACAGATGAAACATAGAGTAGCATTAAATCACATTGGTCGCAGTAATTCACTCTCACCGAACTCAGAACAAATGCGATTTTTTGAAAGATTCCATGAACCGAAACCAATCCCCTCTCACAGAAATGGCCTAGAACACAGAATTCATTTTCATGTTATCCCTACGACTGCTGAACTTGTTGAAATTCTTTCTGTATGTGATTCATCCAATTCTCTCCCACCGAACTGGTCATAATGAATCAAATAAGAATAGATGGAGCTGATATTATTTACATCCCTTCTGTAGTTCATCGAACAGGTTTGGCGTTTAATATGATACATCTCTAAGAAACATCTCTTTCTTCCACTAACTTCAATTTCTAGGATTTTGGTGGAATCATAATTCATTGGATGATCTTTGTCCCGGGTATGGTCTGCTAGGGCACAAATCTTACTTGAATTTTTGATGTCGCTTTTGTGTTGAGCAATCCTTCTCTTCAGAAGCTGAGACGTCTGACCAATGTACACCTCACTGCATATTGAACAAGGAATACAATATACCACACCACTCATGTTATCAACAGTCATCCTATCTTTCACTCGACTGTATAATCTGTCAATTTTAAAATAAGATTTCTGAATCAACATAATTTCTGTGGTCTTTAAGAGGTTAATTAATGCGTTTGTCATACCATTAATTAGGGGAATAGACAAGTGAAGAATTCTACCCGTGTTCTCAGTGTCCACAGTGGTGGATACGCTCCTCTCTCCATTCGTTGGCCGTGTCGAAGGAGTGGTATTATAAATCAATCTGGACAATAACCTTTTTGGGTATCCATTCTCTAGCATCAACTGCATCAACAACCTCAGATTCTGCCGCCTTAGACTTGGATGGGCAACCTTTTCTATGCGATTCTTCAATCCTAAAATCATGTTTACCTTTTGTCCATGTGAATGATTAGAAAAATAGTGTATGTATCTCCCTGAACTTGTTGGTTTTAGGTACCAATCCAGAATCAGCCTATTTTCCAGTGTTCGAATCACCCTTGTATCCAGGAATGGGACTCCATTCGCTGTTTCTTCCTCCAAAGTAAACTGTATACTTTCATGTTCACTGTTAAACTTGTCTAGAACGAAAGCAACCTGGTCTTTAGGTACAGCACATATTAGATCATCAACATATTTCTTGATGAAAGGAATGTGAGAAGGAATACTAACAAGAATGCCGTCCAGAAGGAAATCCATTACTAATTCAGCAATGGATGGACTGAAGTTGGAACCCATAGGGGAACCGAGCACCTGTTTGAAGAACCTACCATTAAAAAGAAAATAGTTTGAAGAAAACAGGAACTTGATGGCATGGATGAATTCTTCTTTTGGTAGACTTGTGTGGTTTCTGATAGTATCCCACTTGTTCTCAACAGCTGAAACTGCCAACTCGACAGGAATGTTGGTGAAAAGAGATACAACGTCCAGGTTGATCAGGACATAATCAACAGGTAACTGGAAATCATTCACATACTGGGCAAAAGCAAAGGAATCTTCAATAAAATATCTACTTCTGGTAGAAGAAAGATATTTAGACAGGATGTCTGAAACAAAAACTGACAGTTTGGATGTGGGGGTGTTAACAGATGATATTATTGGTCTCAAGGCAAGAATGGGTTTGTGGATTTTTGGTAAACCGTAGAATCTAGCTGGAACTGAATTGTAAATGTACAGTGATTTACCTTGTATTTGTGTTATGTGGCCCTCACTGACCCATCGTTTAATCAATGCATTACATTTACCTTGTATTGTAACGGTTGGATCTCTGTTAGTAAGAAGTTGGTAATATTGTTCATTAAGTAAAATTTCGTTGGAGAGCTCTATGTACTGATCCTTATCCATCAAAACCGTAACATTGCCTTTATCAGCCCGTAACACAAGCAATTCTTGATGTTCATTTAGGTATCTCTTACAGTGGTAAAATTCTCTCTGGAAAACATTATTAGTCCTTTTTCCAGGTTTGATGTAGTTTGTGATAATATTAACAGCTTGGGAACGTTTGATGTTCTTTCCCTCATCTGACAGTCTATCATTAAGATCAATAATGCCCTCCACATCTGACAACAGCCTCGACATGGAAACCTCCCTTAAAGGAATATCAATGCCGAATTTGGGGCCCAGTGCTAGAAATTTCAATATTCTATCTGGTACAATAACAGTACTAACATTCTTAATCCACCTCTCCTGTGGTTCTACTCTCTTTAGAAGTTCATCTGATAGAGCTCTCACCTTCATCAGATTTCTCTCCCTGATAGCAGCAAATTCTCTTCTGTACCTTCTGGACTGGTAAGTTTCAAAACGACTTAGTATCTCTGGTGGAAGCAACCCCTCCAAGATCTGCCACAACCTGGAAGAATCACACTCCATTCTTCCTATCCTGCTCACAGTCACAGTGATCTCAAATTGAAGAACGAGACGTCTTGATTTCTCCAACATAGCCTGAACCCGTCTGGACGAACCTGAATCACTTGCTGAGCTGAACAAATAATTCATATTGTTAGAAATATGTTTGGGAAGTAAACCCTGTCTTTTGCATTCCAAAAGGAACACTCTTCGGTTTCTATAAGATGCCAGTTTCATATTATATGACGACCATGACTTCAACGCTTCATATGCTACTCTTCCATAGTTGTTTCTCACTTCTGCATAAAACCCCATGCTTAAATATCAACAATTTTAATTCCCAATATACAACAATAGTTATAAGTTAGATAAGGGGTGTGGGAAAATTGATAAGTGTTATAATGTCACTCTTCTTTATTTCATTTAGTCGACGTTTCGATCCCGATGGGGACCTTCTTCAGGACTCTACAATAGCAATAAAAAACAGTCAAAATAAGGCAACCACAAAACATGTAAAAATAGTACATACCGAAATACAGAGTTGTAAAGATCTTATTTGAACACAAATCAATAGCTCTCAAGAAAGCAACTAGCAAGAACATCAACAACTTCAGCGAAAAAAGATCTGATACTTCGTTAGTAAAGGAGTAGAAATCAATTATAATAAGTAAATAAGGTAAACAGAATAATCAACAAAATGAGAGGTTGTCAAAAATGTTGTCAACCAGACTTGCCACAGAATACACGCACATGACAGATGAAACATAGAGTAGCATTAAATCACATTGGTCGCAGTAATTCACTCTCACCGAACTCAGAACAAATGCGATTTTTTGAAAGATTCCATGAACCGAAACCAATCCCCTCTCACAGAAATGGCCTAGAACACAGAATTCATTTTCATGTTATCCCTACGACTGCTGAACTTGTTGAAATTCTTTCTGTATGTGATTCATCCAATTCTCTCCCACCGAACTGGTCATAATGAATCAAATAAGAATAGATGGAGCTGATATTATTTACATCCCTTCTGTAGTTCATCGAACAGGTTTGGCGTTTAATATGATACATCTCTAAGAAACATCTCTTTCTTCCACTAACTTCAATTTCTAGGATTTTGGTGGAATCATAATTCATTGGATGATCTTTGTCCCGGGTATGGTCTGCTAGGGCACAAATCTTACTTGAATTTTTTGATGTCGCTTTTGTGTTGAGCAATCTTTCTCTTCAGAAGCTGAGACGTCTGACCAATGTACACCTCACTGCATATTGAACAAGGAATACAATATACCACACCACTCATGTTATCAACAGTCATCCTATCTTTCACTCGACTGTATAATCTGTCAATTTTAAAATAAGATTTCTGAATCAACATAATTTCTGTGGTCTTTAAGAGGTTAATTAATGCGTTTGTCATACCATTAATTAGGGGAATAGACAAGTGAAGAATTCTACCCGTGTTCTCAGTGTCCACAGTGGTGGATGCGCTCCTCTCTCCATTCGTTGGCCGTGTCGAAGGAGTGGTATTATAAATCAATCTGGACAATAACCTTTTTGGGTATCCATTCTCTAGCATCAACTGCATCAACAACCTCAGATTCTGCCGCCTTAGACTTGGATGGGCAACCTTTTCTATGCGATTCTTCAATCCTAAAATCATGTTTACCTTTTGTCCATGTGAATGATTAGAAAAATAGTGTATGTATCTCCCTGAACTTGTTGGTTTTCGGTACCAATCCAGAATCAGCCTATTTTCCAGTGTTCGAATCACCCTTGTATCCAGGAATGGGACTCCATTCGCTGTTTCTTCCTCCAAAGTAAACTGTATACTTTCATGTTCACTGTTAAACTTGTCTAGAACGAAAGCAACCTGGTCTTTAGGTACAGCACATATTAGATCATCAACATATTTCTTGATGAAAGGAATGTGAAAAGGAATACTAACAAGAATGCCGTCCAGAAGGAAATCCATTACTAATTCAGCAATGGATGGACTGAAGTTGGAACCCATAGGGGAACCGAGCACCTGTTTGAAGAACCTACCATTAAAAAGAAAATAGTTTGAAGAAAACAGGAACTTGATGGCATGAATGAATTCTTCTTTTGGTAGACTTGTGTGGTTTCTGATAGTATCCCACTTGTTCTCAACAGCTGAAACTGCCAACTCGACAGGAATGTTGGTGAAAAGAGATACAACGTCCAGGCTGATCAGGACATAATCAACAGGTAACTGGAAATCATTCACATACTGGGCAAAAGCAAAGGAATCTTCAATAAAATATCTACTTCTGGTAGAAGAAAGATATTTAATAATAATAATAATAATAATATTCCTTTATTACCCAACAGGAATATCCCAATTACAGGGTAAAAATAATATACAATATACAGTGCAGAATACACAAAAATAATTCAACACATCAACATGATGCATTACCCACTTGAAAATTCACTTCCCGAAACTCAACCAAAAACATTAACTCTTAGTTTATTAGCACTTTTACAAATACGGTTAACTGGAGATCGTTCAGAAATATTAGTCCGAGCCGTAGGTAAATAGAAAACTGGTGTCGACCTCGCTGCTAGTCTCGGCACATTGAAAGACATCCTGGACAGAAGATATGGTGAGTCTATCCTGTTGGCTAACAATCCACGGGCAAACCTGGCACATTGTTCTTCATGTCTATCAAGTAACGAGGATATCCTCAACTCCTCCATAACATCAGAAAGGTCCGCACCACGCTCAGGATACCGCCCTGTTCTCTTGAACAACACGTATTTAAAAAATTTCCTATGAACACGCTCCAATCGCGACAGATGACAGTCATAAATAGGGAACCACACCAAGTGAGCATACTCCAATTTACTGACAACCAGCGCGAAATAGAGATTCCTCAATATCGACCAATCCCCGAACTCACTGCTGCATCTAAAAACAAAGCCTAAAGCTCGACTAGCTGATGCACAAAGCTGATCTACATGCGGAATAAAGCTGAATGAGGAATCAAACAAAACTCCGAGGTCACATATTTCATCTTTATTGCTGAGAAATCTCTCAGCAATATGATAGCCATACGATAGAGGAGTTGACTTTCTAGTGTATGTGACCTTGAAACATTTGTCCATATTTAACACAAGCCTGTTGCATAAGCACCAATCATGAACATATTCCAAGCACGACTGGAGAAACAGCAAATCAGCCACATCATGGATTCTCAAGTAGAGCTTGAAGTCGTCTGCGAAAGCCAATGCTGGACATCTAAGTGAGGTGAGAAGATCATTGATGTATATAACAAACAACAATGGCCCCAAATTTGATCCCTGGGGAACGCCACATGAAAGAGAATACTCGAACGATTTGAAGCCATTGTAAAAAACATAATTCATTCTTCTCCTGAGATACGATCGTAGAAGCCTCACATATGCTGGACTGAAACCCAGTGATGTTAATTTCCTCAGCAGAATATTATGGTCAACAGTATCAAACGCTCTAGATAGGTCAGTGTAGATAACATCAACTTGACCACCCTCGTCCAAGCACTCCGTGATGTATTGTGAAATTGTTGCCAGGTTAGTTACGGTAGATCTTCCTCTAATGAATCCGTGTTGTCGTGTGGACAAATATGAATGAACACTATAATATATGTCCCTGTATAACACCTCCTCGTACACCTTCGCAAAATTTGACAGGATAGATATTGGCCTGTAGTTATGGACATGTGCATTATTCCCCTTCTTGAAAATCGGAACCACACGTGCTCTCTTCCATTGAGAAGGAAAAATGCAATTCTTCAGACTGAAGTTGATAACGATAGTCAACGGTTTAGCAAGAACAGCACTGTAATTTCTTAAGAAAAACGATGGGATACCGTCATCTCCAGATGTTGTTTTGTTGGGAAAATTGGACATAATTGATTTTATCTCATCTTCAGAGATTTCAGGTACAATTACAGGAGGATACTGATCAACAGAGGTGTACCGAGCATTCTCTGATTCATCTGCAGCTTCAACGTTCAATTCGGAAAAATGTTCAGCAAAAATATTAACAACTGCCTGAGGATCATCATGGGGTTCTTCATCGACATACATCACTCCTGGTATTCTAGAGCAATTCTTCTTCTGGTTGATAAATTTCCAGAAAATTTTCGGATCTAACTTCATCTTTTCCATGATGGATGTGACATAATCATCATAAGCCGTAGAAATCTCAGACTTGATCAATACTCTTAGTCGTACAAACTGTCCACGACAATTTTGATTTCGAGTCCGCAGCCATTTTGAACGATAATAATTTTTTAGGCGGATGTTACGCTTGATGGACGCAGTAAACCACACAGGAAAAAGGTTATTGGCAGGAGTGTATTTTTTCTTTGGAACATGATCTTCAATCATTTGAAAGAGCTTTTCATAGAATAAGTCCAGCGCATCATCTACATGATCAAAACTCTTCAGTTCGTCCCAATTGACACTATCAATAGATGAAAGTAAGCTTTCCATGTCCGCTCTCTTGAAGTTATAGAATACATTATTCGCTATTGGAAAATTTGCCTGACGTTTGTAGGACTTCTTTAGCATTATATTTAGAGCAGGGTGGTATGGATCTTCACGAACGAATGGCAGATCAGAGCGGTCAACAAAGACATCGATATCATCATCACAGGCAAATACTAAATCCAAGATTCTATTATTATTATTCAACACTGAATTATGCTGACTAAATCCAAGGAGATTGCAGAAATCGCGTAGCTCCACCGCTCTTGGACAGCTCGAGGAACCGTCACCAAAATTAGGAATATTAAAATCCCCCAACATTAAAACTGTTTTATTCAAAAAACTCTGCTCTAGGGCAGACGTGAAGACTTTAAGCTGAAAAGCAGCAACATCAGGTGGAATGTATACAAGACAAATAATGAAGGGAAAAGGTTTGGTGCAGCTGCAAAGTACGACATCTATAAGAGGAACTAAATCCCTCAGGAACGTATTATCCAGAACCCTGTAGCTAATGCTATCAGAAAATGCAACGAAAACACCACCACCGCGAGATCTACCAACATCATGAAACCGTCTGTCACAACGAATTATGGTATAACCCGACGGTACAACTTCCCCATCAAAAACAGACTCACCAAGCCATGTCTCGCTCACACAAACCATATCATAATTGAAATCACAAACTGATTTAAAAAACTGTGGTAACTTAGTATTGAGTCCTCTAGCATTCTGATAGTACAACGAAACACACAACGAAGAACTAAATCCGACAGCCATATCATCCATATCAAACCTGTTGGTATAAACTAGTTTTCCGAATTAGATTGAATTATTGTCGGTAACCCATTAAAGTATTTTATTCGCAGATTCGTCTCACCGTCACTCAGGCGTCGTTCCAGCTCCATTTTGACACTTTTATAAACGGACACTTGCTGTGGTGTTCTATCAGGAGAGAGCGACAGCTGCTTGAACTTACCACTGGATTTAAGCTTTTTAAACTTACGGAGAATGACGGGAACACATTCGGATGATGACAGACGCATCCTTATTGGACGAGAGCTTTTTTCTCTTGTGGGGTCAAACTTTCCAAGCCTTATTGGTTTCACATCATGGTCCGCAATCTCACACTCATGTAATATAGCCTGAACCAGAACTGCATCCTCGCGAATCTGATCCTGCCTCGTATTGCCAGCCTCAACACCGCCATGAATAATTATGTTGCAAGAACGTTTAGATCTTTCCAGCATCTCGGCGATCATTTGCTCATTGGCCATCACCTGGTTGTACGAATCGGGAGCAGGAGCAACCACACATGGTTTATCAACCCTGGTCTCTCTCAACTCGCGTATTTCTTCTTTTAGATCATTGATAAGCTTCAATATCTTCGGAATCTGATGGAGTCCCTGTTCACATTCAATGCATATATATTTTATTCTCCGTTTATTATTAGGACGCAACTCAAAGCATTTAAGTTCCGCTGCAGTAAGCTCAGAGCATGCAACATGTATTGGTCTGTTACATCCATCGCATCTGAGAAATTTACTATCATTCACCACCACGCCACACTTAATACAAGACATGACAGGAAATATAAATGTAGATGTTTGAGTTAGTGTACTGATGTAATTGGGATAAGACAGTGATACTCTTCACAACGGCCGGGCCGATAGCCGGTGACTAACAGACACACAAGAGGGCCGCGGGAGAACAGATAAAAATAACAGGATGGGTATCCACCAGCACACCAACAAAACAATTCCGCAATCACTTCAAATGAATGACCCTCGTACATACGTATGATATTCAACTCGAATATACAAGCAAGAAATGCCGCACATGCAGCAGATACACATGTACGATAATTATTGCCGAATTATGAACGAAACAAAATGAAATCTCCAATTAAATCAAATCAAAAACAATCAACAGTGATATATAAAAATTAGATCAACAAATAAGTAATATTGTACTTGCCACCTCAGTTAACAAGAAACAGAAATTCAGGGTGTATAAGCCAACAAAATAACTAAACGGAATGAGAACGATCGCAATAACGTCTGCACTCTATCAATGCTTATTATATTATTTACATATTTAGACAGGATGTCTGAAACAAAAACTGACAGTTTGGATGTGGGGGTGTTAACAGATGATATTATTGGTCTCAAGGCAAGAATGGGTTTGTGGATTTTTGGTAAACCGTAGAATCTAGCTGGAACTGAATTGTAAATGTACAGTGATTTACCTTGTATTTGTGTTATGTGGCCCTCACTGACCCATCGTTTAATCAATGCATTACATTTACCTTGTATTGTAGCGGTTGGATCTCTGTTAGTAAGAAGTTGGTAATATTGTTCATTAAGTAAAATTTCGTTGGAGAGCTCTATGTACTGATCCTTATCCATCAAAACCGTAACATTGCCTTTATCAGCCCGTAACACAAGCAATTCTTGATGTTCATTTAGGTATCTCTTACAGTGGTAAAATTCTCTCTGGAAAACATTATTAGTCCTTTTTCCAGGTTTGATGTAGTTTGTGATAATATTAACAGCTTGGGAACGTTTGATGTTCTTTCCCTCATCTGACAGTCTATCATTAAGATCAATAATGCCCTCCACATCTGACAACAGCCTCGACATGGAAACCTCCCTTAAAGGAATATCAATGCCGAATTTGGGGCCCAGTGCTAGAAATTTCAATATTCTATCTGGTACAATAACAGTACTAACATTCTTAATCCACCTCTCCTGTGGTTCTACTCTCTTTAGAAGTTCATCTGATAGAGCTCTCACCTTCATCAGATTTCTCTCCCTGATAGCAGCAAATTCTCTTCTGTACCTTCTGGACTGGTAAGTTTCAAAACGACTTAGTATCTCTGGTGGAAGCAACCCCTCCAAGATCTGCCACAACCTGGAAGAATCACACTCCATTCTTCCTATCCTGCTCACAGTCACAGTGATCTCAAATTGAAGAACGAGACGTCTTGATTTCTCCAACATAGCCTGAACCCGTCTGGACGAACCTGAATCACTTGCTGAGCTGAACAAATAATTCATATTGTTAGAAATATGTTTGGGAAGTAAACCCTGTCTTTTGCATTCCAAAAGGAACACTCTTCGGTTTCTATAAGATGCCAGTTTCATATTATATGACGACCATGACTTCAACGCTTCATATGCTACTCTTCCATAGTTGTTTCTCACTTCTGCATAAAACCCCATGCTTAAATATCAACAATTTTAATTCCCAATATACAACAATAGTTATAAGTTAGATAAGGGGTGTGGGAAAATTGATAAGTGTTATAATGTCACTCTTCTTTATTTCATTTAGTCGACGTTTCGATCCCGATGGGGACCTTCTTCAGGACTCTACAATAGCAATAAAAAACAGTCAAAATAAGGCAACCACAAAACATGTAAAAATAGTACATACCGAAATACAGAGTTGTAAAGATCTTATTTGAACACAAATCAATAGCTCTCAAGAAAGCAACTAGCAAGAACATCAACAACTTCAGCGAAAAAAGATCTGATACTTCGTTAGTAAAGGAGTAGAAATCAATTATAATAAGTAAATAAGGTAAACAGAATAATCAACAAAATGGGTCAATCAATCACATACTGGGCAAAAGCAAAGGAATCTTCAATAAAATATCTACTTCTGGTAGAAGAAAGATATTTAGACAGGATGTCTGAAACAAAAACTGACAGTTTGGATGTGGGGGTGTTAACAGATGATGTTATTGGTCTCAAGGCAAGAATGGGTTTGTGGATTTTTGGTAAACCGTAGAATCTAGCTGGAACTGAATTGTAAATGTACAGTGATTTACCTTGTATTTGTGTTATGTGGCCCTCACTGACCCATCGTTTAATCAATGCATTACATTTACCTTGTATTGTAACGGTTGGATCTCTGTTAGTAAGAAGTTGGTAATATTGTTCATTAAGTAAAATTTCGTTGGAGAGCTCTATGTACTGATCCTTATCCATCAAAACCGTAACATTGCCTTTATCAGCCCGTAACATCGAATTTTATTTTCTTTCTGTGTTTTACGGAAATAACAGACAGTTATTTCCACAGTTATAAATAGCGGTTTTTCCTCATTTGAAGTTCTTTCCCGATAACTCTTGAAGTATTCATTTTAGGTATAGGGTTTGCTGAAGTAACCCCCACTATTTTAGTACGTAGAATCGACAGAAATAATAAAAAATATAGGTTCTAATTTGAAAATCTTGAGTTTTGATTAATTTGAGTTGTCCAAGTTCATGATCCTCTTATAAACACCATGTACATTTTTGGTCCAAGCCGAAAACAGTCTTATAATACTACGTATTTGCGTAAACGAAACAAAACAAATTTTTTTCGAAAAAGGCTTTTTCTGCTGAAATATTCAAAAAGATGTGAGTCCTCATCGCCACCTTTTTTTTCATAAGAATCCCAATAACTCATGAACCGTTGAATTTTTACCCAAGGTATGGCATATTGCCGAAATTGCCATCAAAAAAGCTATCTAATGATGCAATAATATACTGGGTGTGCCATTTGAAATAAGGAAGTGTTAGTCTGTTTCCGGTATAACCGGAAGTTGTAAAAATCTGAAAATATTTTATGGAGAAAGATCATTGTCTCAAACCCCAATATGCAAATTTTCAGCTCAAAATTATGATTAGTTTTCCAGAAACGTCTAATAGGCCATCGAGTTTGGGACACCCGATATATATATTTATATATATAATATAATATGCAGGGTGGCGAAAGCTATCGGGGAGTGTCGACCCCGCATACCCGAGTCAACCAACGCTAGGGGTTAGCAGCCCCTACGTTGTGAAAGATATTGCTTTCGATATACAGGACGAAGCCTCGGAAACCGCCCCTGGTGTGGGGACTGCACCAGGGGGAAGACCGGCACAGTCTCTAGCAAATGCGAGTGAAGCGAGTGGCACTCCTTTGCGAAATGGATCCACAAGGCCTGGCATCTCGACAAGGACTACGCAGGGTGAGAGTTTAGATCCGCCATACAGTTCGGTAGAACCTGTATCAGGCGGTCCCGCTCAAATTCGAAGACGAGAAAGGCAGCGTTGGACGAGGGAAATGAATATATGTCTAATCAACGCATACTTTCATGTAACTGAGGGAGAAACACAGACTAAGAAATACGCAGAAAAACTGGCGGAACGATGGAACGAGACCTATCCCGAAAATCAACTCACGGGAAAGCATCTGGTAGCCCAAGTGAAGAACATCAAAACACGGAAACTACTGGCTCCAGATGAACTTGATATACTTAAGGCAAACGCAGTGAGAAACTCCCCTACTAGACGCATAAATAACATCAGGAGAAGCATACAGGGAGGAAGAGTACTACCGAGGCAAGAAATCAATTATGAAGAGGAAGATATCGGAGAACAACCTATACCGACACCAGAACCTGACGAAGCTGCTCTGGGAATCCAGGCGCTTTTTCAGGAAGCTAGTCAGAAATGGAGGGGGGTACCAATGGATGTGAGGCCAAGAATTTCCAAAATAAAACAAAATAAGAACACGAAGTGTACAATGCAAGCCATCAATTCAGCCTTGAGTGAGTTCATTACCGCCTCAGCAGATCTGGAAGAACTCTGTCATAACGTGTACTGTGCGGCCGCTGTAACCAACGATATCCAGCAAACAAAAAATACAGTTCTGAACCACAAAAACCTGTCACCTCAAAGACCACCTTGGGAAACCCGCATTGAAAAAAAGATCACCACACTCCGAAAAGAAATCGGATTGCTTCATTCCTACCTTGGTACTGAAAACCCTAGTAATAGGGTGAAAGAAAAAATACAACAATACGCACGAAAACTGAAGCTGAAACGAGGCGAAGCTCAATACCATCTACGGCTGAGGACACATGCGGAGAACTTAAAACAAAAGATTGCAGCGATGGGAAACAGACTGAGGCGATATAATAAAAGAACACAGAGATATCGGCAAAACAACTTATTTACGAGCAATCAAAAGAAATTCTTCAGGGCCCTTGATGACGATACTGGGAAACCACAATCAGCACCCCCAAAACTGGAGGAGGTCGAAAGGTACTGGTCAGATATCTGGTCGCAGGGACAAAAACACAACACCGAAGCTCATTGGATTAAAACTGAAATTGAAGAACAGCGCAATCTGAGAGAAATGGCTGCTGTTACTGTGAGTGAGGAAGATGTGCGCGCGACAATTAATAGGCTTAAAAACTGGACGTCACCTGGTGTTGATGGCATCCATAACTACTGGTGGAAGTCACTCACTTCAACGCATGAAGTACTCTCACGGTTCATCCAGAAAGCGCTTGAAAACCCGCACAGCGTACCAGAATATTTCACTCACGGCATTACTCATTTACTACCAAGGAAGGGGGACCTCAATCAACCAGGCAACTACAGGCCGATTACCTGCCTATCCTCTGCATATAAGATCCTCACCTCCACAATTGCGTTCAAGATTAATAGCCACTTGAAAAATAACAACATTATGGCCTGGGAACAAAACGGATGTAAAAGGAAAGGACGAGGAAGCAAGGAGCTCTTGATAATCGACAACATGCTTACCAAACAGGCAAAAAAGAAATTGAAGAACATCTCGATGGCCTGGATAGATTATCAAAAAGCATTTGATTCGGTTCCTCACTCGTGGTTGATTGAAGTACCAAAGATATACAAAGTAAATCCCCAGGTGATCGCATTGCTGCAATACCTGATGTCGACATGGCGCACTACGCTCAAAGTCCGTGATGGCAAAGCTACCTACAAAACAACAGACGTAGAGATCAGAAGAGGAATATTCCAGGGAGATAGCTTGAGCCCATTGTGGTTCTGTCTGGCTCTCAACATACTCAGCAGAATGCTGAACAGATCCGCATATGCCTACTCTATAAACGATCAAGCCAAGCTTACGCATCTGTTTTACATGGATGATCTTAAGTTATATGCTAGAGGCAGGAAACAACTGGAAGGACTTCTGGAGTTGGTTCGAAAATTTAGTGAGGATATTGGTATGTCTTTTGGACTCGAAAAGTGTGCAACAGTTAACGTTAAAAGAGGAAAGATGTCAGAGGAAGAAAATATCGTATTGTCAGATGGACGAGAAGTAGCCAGCTTGAGAACGGAGGACCGCTACAAATACTTAGAAATACAACAGACCTATGAAATCAGGCATAAGGAAAATAAAGAGGACACCAAAAATGAACTGCTCAGAAGGGTGCGGAAAATACTCAAATCGCATTTGTCAGCAAAAAATAAACTAATGGCAATAAACATCTGGGCCATTCCCCCATTCACATACATGGCTGGATTACTCACCTGGTCGAAAACAGACCTAGAACAGGTCGATAGAAGTATCCGGACCTCACTGACACGACATGGCATGCTGCACCCAAACTCAGCGATTGAAAGGCTATACTTACCTCGAAAAGAGGGCGGACGAGGAATGACTAACCTTGAGGAGGCATGTCTGAAAGAAAAAGAAAATATCAATAAATATTTCCTCAAAACGAACTTACCTGTTCATCAATGGGTGGCTGCAACCGCTTCACCGAGAGTAACCGATGAGGATGTAGCTGTAAGAGAAAACCGCTTAGAAAAATTCAGACAGGCCTGGCAAGCCAAACCACTGCACGGCAGGTTTTATGCTAGCTTGCATCAGGTGGAAGTGGACTTGCAGAGCTCTAATACATACCTGACTCAAGGATACCTCTTTCCACAAACAGAAGGAACATTCCTGGCCATACAGGACCAGGTTGTTCCGACTAGAACATACATAAAATACATCCTCAAACAACAAGTGGAAACTACGAAGTGCAGGCTATGCAACGCCGCCGAGGAGTCAGTCCAACATCTGTCTTCGGGATGCTCATCAATCGCGGGCACTAAATATCTAAACCGACACAACAACATGGGGAAGGTCGTGCACCAACTACTAGGCCTTCAAAAACAACTTATTCAACACTTCATACCGCACCATATACAGGGTGTCCCGTAAAGACCACGTCAAACCGAGGGGGAATGTAGATCAAAGGATAACCCACCTGCTATGACAAAATTCCCATTATAAAAGTCTTACCGTTTTCGAGATATTTTTTTTTTTTGAAAATAATTAATTTTTGCCCCTTTCAATAGTTCTGCCCTTACGGTTGGTACAATTTTACATGTACCAAGGATGGGTACATGAATCTCCACAATTTGCATAGTTGGAATATCATAAATCCACACGAGGTGAGAGAAGATAGATCACAATATCGATTCAAGATCAATTTATCGACTGGAATATTTAATGGTGCAATTTTGGGCCCGATCGAACTGCCGCCATCACTGAACGCAAACAATTATTTGGAATTTTTAACCAACCAGCAGCCCATTTTATTGGAAGATGTGCCACTGGCGCTGCGACGTAGTCTGTGGTTTCAACATGATGGATGCCCAGCACATTACGGACTTGAAGTTACCGCATACTTGAATAGAACTTATCCCCACCGGTGGATTGGAAGAGAAGGGGAAATTTTGTGGCCTCCTCGTTCACCTGACCTAAATCCTATGGACTTTTATTATTTGGAGCGACGAGTCTTTCTGTACCAAGGATGGGTACATGAAGACCTAAATCCTCTGGACTTTTAATATTGGGGCTGCCTACAAGACAAAGTATACGCAACACCCATACGTGATGATGCCGAATTGAGAGAACGCATCCGCAATTCGGCTTCATCACGTATCTAAAAAATGTTGTCCTCTCATAAAATTGAATCTAGCAAAGGAAATACCAACAGGCCAGAATTCATTTTTGTATACTTCCTCTTTAAGTGTTAAAGGAACTCTTACCATAAAGCTCTTGAAACCTGCTTGATTTGACCTCGTTTTCAATAACATCACTGATATTTGATCAATTTCTGAATAGCTTTTAGCTGATATATAATTTTTTATTTCTTGTTCTTGGACAGATTCATTAACTCTGAGATAAATAACCATATCTTCTTTGATCCCTTGTTGGGCTTGAATGATTTAAATGTTGACTCATCTACTTCTATTCTGGAACCAACATTCACTTTCTTTTGTCGTTTACGATTTTTCCTTATGACTTCTTGAAAGCCGTCCTGTTCATTTAGATCTTGTTTACCTTTCCTTTCCTTGTTTATATTTACATTATTGGCAATGTGTTTGTCAAGGATCGTGACAGATGCGCAAGACGACGTAGTGTCCGATTTTTCTACCGTGGTGGTTAATATGGAATTATTAGTATTCTGTGTTTGTTTGTCTGTTTCAAGGTTATCGTTTTCTTTGACAGCATTGGTATTTACCATTTCACTCGATGTTGTGTTTATCTTTATATTGCGATTTTTTTTACGTGGAACATCTTGACTATGGTTATTTTTGTTATATATATATATATATATATATATATATATATATATATATATATATATATATATATATATATCGTGAATCTTTAAGGGAATTCGACTGTTATCTGGAGACAATATATATATATATATATATATATATATAAGGTGACGACAGGATTTTACCTTGGTGCTCCCACCCGGTTGATCCTATATAACCACGAAAGTGTGAAGGGAAAAAAAATATATATATATATATATATATATGTCGCAATATGTCGACGAGTGAGGTTGATTTAAAAATTTATATATATATATATATATATATATATCGGGTGTCCCAAGGTGAGTGGCCTATTAGATTATTATGGAAACTATTGATGGTAAAGATTTCAAATTTTGTGGATAGATATTTGGCCAGTTAAGGTACATTTGTAAAATAATTTCACATTTCCAGTGTTGCCGGATGTACGACAATTTGGCAACAACTTTGTTATTTTGAATGGGACATCCGGTATTTCTATTTTTTTATGATACTCCATAAAATATTAAATCTATTCACTCTTACTTTTCCATCCCTATCTTCAACGGTTTTTGAGTTATTAATTATTTTTCGAAATTTTAGATCAAATTGGCGTATTACGAAAATGACTCTAGTTCGCTCAATATTTGAGATTCAAGTCAGAAATTTTGCGAGTCGTTAGATATTGATCTGATCTGTGTCACTGCTTTTGAATTATGGTTGTCAATAATACAGGACGGACCAAAAAAAATCATCATTTGCCAAGTTACAAAATTGTAAAAAAGTCTATTTTTTCAAATTAGACACCTAGTATATTTTTCAATTTTTGGAATCAGTACAACACATTCTACAATTTTTCTATTCACTTACACAGACTTTTTTACTATTTTGTAACTTGGCAAATGATGATTTTTTTTGGTCCGTCCTGTATTATTGACAACCATAATTCAAAAGCAGTGACACAGATCAGATCAATATCTAACGACTTGCAAAATTTCTGACTTAAATCTCAAATATTGAGCGAACTAGAGTCATTTTCGTAATACGCCAATTTGATCTAAAATTTCGAAAAATAATTAATAACTCAAAAACCGTTGAAGATAGGGATGGAAAAGTAAGAGTGAATAGATTTAATATTTTATGGAGTATCATAAAAAAATAGAAATACCGGATGTCCCATTCAAAATAACAAAGTTGTTGCCAAATTGTCGTACATCCGGCAACACTGGAAATGTGAAATTATTTTACAAATGTACCTTAACTGGCCAAATATCTATCCACAAAATTTGAAATCTTTACCATCAATAGTTTCCATAATAATCTAATAGGCCACTCACCTTGGGACACCCGATATATATATATATATATATATATATATATATAAACAATGGTTTAAGGGGTGTTGGAAAAACTTCAATTGTTACTATCTCCTTTATTTCATCAGTCGACGTTTCGATCCTTGGTTGGGATCTTCTTCAGGACTTCTATAAAACAAACAACATACAAATATAACACAAACATTGCAGAAGAGACAACATGTTAAAACGCACCGAAATGCGAAGAGTTACCAGATCTTAAGTTGCACTGAATCTTATACAGATTTGGAGGGAAAATTATTTTTGAACACAAAATAGTCTTTAATACAATAACGTCTTTGATATCACACACTTCTTTATTCTCTTGAAAACTTCTTTTTGAAAAACTTCCTTCATTCATCTGACAACTGCGTAAAAAACGAAAGGGGTTAGGTCGGGTTCATAGAACATCATAGATCTTCAACTGACATTCGAGAACATAGAACTTGAGATCAACAACTCACTCTCACTAAGTTGGTTTGAATGTATTAGATATGAATAAATGTTGCTTATATTCTGTATATCCTTTCTGTAGTTCATGGAATTTTCATGTCGCTTAATGTGAATCATCTCCAGGAAACATCTTTTTCTCATATTCTCCTCGCACTCCAAGACTATCACCGAATCATAGTCCATTCGATGGTCAACTGATCTTACATGTTCTGCCAGTGCACATATCTTTCTAGGATTCTTAATGTCGCTAATATGTTGGGTTATTCTTCTTTTAAGTTGTTGGGATGTTTGTCCGATATACACCTCATCACAATTTTGACAGGGTATTCTGTATACAACACAGCTTTTCTTTTCAGTTTCTATCCTATCTTTCAAATTACTATAAAGTCTCTTTAATTTAAATTCAGTTCTAGGTATCACTTTGATATTATCAGTTTTTAATAAGTTTATTAAGGATTTTGTCATTATATTAATCAGTGGAATGGAATTAAATATAATTCTCTGATCTAAATTGGTGGATGCGATTTCATCGTTATTCTGTGGCTGTCCAGAATTCGATGAATTGTGTATCAATTTCTTTAAGAGGTTCTTGGGGTAACCATTTTCAAGCATCAACTGATATAATAGTTTCATATTCTTCTCCTTTAGAGTCGGGTGTGATATCCTTTGTATACGATTCTTCAATCCTGTAACCATATTGATTTTTTGTCTCTGAGGGTGGTTGGAAAAATAATGCAAGTATCTACCTGAGCTCGAGGGCTTTCTATACCAATCAAGAAATATATATATATATATATATATATATATATATATATATACACATTGCGTGTGAAGGTAAAAAAAAAAAAAAATATATATATATATATATATTTTGGGCACTACGCGGATAGTCAGGAGGTTCTTGACCAGCTCCTGAGAACAATCTTGGCTGAAAAATCAGCCCGGTTGTCTCACGTACCAACCCGATAAATGGTGAAAAAAAAAAAATATATATATATATATATATATATATATATATATAGTTATAAGTATGATAAGGGGTGTGGGAAAATTGATAAGTGTTATAATTTCACTCTTCTTTATTTCATTTAGTCGACGTTTCGATCCCGATGGGGACCTTCTTCAGGACTCTACAATAGCAATAGAAAACAGTCAAAAATATGGCAACCACAAAACATGTAAAAATAGTACATACCGAAATACAGAGTTGTAAAGATCTTATTTGAACACAAATCAATAGCTCTCAAGAAAGCAATGAACAAGAACATCAACAAATTTAGCGAAAAAAGATCTTATATTTCGTTAGCACAAGAGTAGAAATCAATTATCATATGTAAATAAGGTAAACAGAAAAATCAACAAAATGAGAGGTTGTCAAAAATGCTGTCAACCAGACTTGCCACAGAATACACGCACATGACAAATGAAACATAGAATAGCATTAAATCACACTTGGTCGTAGTAATTCACTCTCACCGAACTCAGAACAAATGCGATTATTGAAAGACTCCATGAACCGAATCCAATCCCCTCTCACAGAAATAGTCCGGAACACAGATTTCATTATTACGTTATCCCGACTGTAGAACTTGTGAAAATATTCATTCCATTTGATCCGTCCAATTCTCTGCCACCAAACTGGTCATAATGAATCAAATAAGTATAGATGGAGCTAATATTGTTTACATCCCTTCTGTAATTCATAGAACAAGTGTGTCGTTTAATATGGTACATCTCTAAGAAACATCTTTTCTTTCCACTAACTGCACATTCAAGAATTTTGGTGGAATCATAATCCATTGGGTGATCTTTGTCCCGGGTATGGTCTGCTAGGGCACAAATCTTATTTGGATTCTTGATGTCGCTCTTGTGTTGAGCAATCCTTCTCTTCAAAAGCTGAGATGTCTGACCAATATACACCTCACTACATATTGAACATGGAATACAATACACCACACCACTCATATTATCAACAGTCATCCTATCTTTCACTCGACTGTATAGTCTGTCAATTTTAAAATAAGATTTCGGAATCAATTTAATTTGTGTGGTCTTTAGGAGGTTAATTAATGCATTAGTCATACCATTTATTAGGGGAATAGAAGAGTAAAGAATTCTATCTATGTTCTCAGTGTCCACAGTGGTGGATGCGCCCCTCTCTCCATTCGTTGGCTGTCTCGAAGGAGTGGTATTGTATATCAATCTGGACAACAACCTCTTTGGGTATCCATTCTCTAGCATCAATTGTAACAATAACCTCAGATTCTGCTGCCTTAGACTTGGATGGGCAACTTTTTCGATGCGATTCTTCAATCCTAAAATCATGTTTACCTTTTGTCCATGTGGATGATTGGAAAAATAGTGTAAGTATCTCCCTGAACTTGTTGGCTTTCGGTACCAATCCAGAATCAGCCTATTTTCCGGTGTTCGAATCACCCTTGTATCCAGGAATGGGACACCACTCGCTGTTTCTTCCTCCAACGTAAACTGTATACTTTCATGTTCACTGTTGAACCTGTTTAGAACGAAATAGGCTGATTCTGGATTGGTACCGAAAGCCAACAAGTTCAGGGAGATACTTACACTATTTTTCCAATCATCCACATGGACAAAAGGTAAACATGATTTTAGGATTGAAGAATCGCATCGAAAAAGTTGCCCATCCAAGTCTAAGGCAGCAGAATCTGAGGTTATTGTTACAATTGATGCTAGAGAATGGATACCCAAAGAGGTTGTTGTCCAGATTGATATACAATACCACTCCTTCGAGACAGCCAACGAATGGAGAGAGGGGCGCATCCACCACTGTGGACACTGAGAACGTAGATAGAATTCTTTACTCTTCTATTCCCCTAATAAATGGTATGACTAATGCATTAATTAACCTCCTAAAGACCACACAAATTAAATTGATTCCGAAATCTTATTTTAAAATTGACAGACTATACAGTCGAGTGAAAGATAGGATGACTGTTGATAATATGAGTGGTGTGGTGTATTGTATTCCATGTTCAATATGTAGTGAGGTGTATATTGGTCAGACATCTCAGCTTTTGAAGAGAAGGATTGCTCAACACAAGAGCGACATCAAGAATCCAAATAAGATTTGTGCCCTAGCAGACCATACCCGGGACAAAGATCACCCAATGGATTATGATTCCACCAAAATTCTTGAATGTGCAGTTAGTGGAAAGAAAAGATGTTTCTTAGAGATGTACCATATTAAACGACACACTTGTTCTATGAATTACAGAAGGGATGTAAACAATATTAGCTCCATCTATACTTATTTGATTCATTATGACCAGTTTGGTGGCAGAGAATTGGACGGATCAAATGGAATGAATATTTTCACAAGTTCTACAGTCGGGATAACGTAATAATGAAATCTGTGTTCCGGACTATTTCTGTGAGAGGGGATTGGATTCGGTTCATGGAGTCTTTCAATAATCGCATTTGTTCTGAGTTCGGTGAGAGTGAATTACTGCGACCAAGTGTGATTTAATGCTATTCTATGTTTCATTTGTCATGTGCGTGTATTCTGTGGCAAGTCTGGTTGACAGCATTTTTGACAACCTCTCATTTTGTTGATTTTTCTGTTTACCTTATTTACATATGATAATTGATTTCTACTCTTGTGCTAACGAAATATAAGATCTTTTTTCGCTAAATTTGTTGATGTTCTTGTTCATTGCTTTCTTGAGAGCTATTGATTTGTGTTCAAATAAGATCTTTACAACTCTGTATTTCGGTATGTACTATTTTTACATGTTTTGTGGTTGCCATATTTTTGACTGTTTTCTATTGCTATTGTAGAGTCCTGAAGAAGGTCCCCATCGGGATCGAAACGTCGACTAAATGAAATAAAGAAGAGTGAAATTATAACACTTATCAATTTTCCCACACCCCTTATCATACTTATAACTATTGTTGTATATTGGGAATTAAAATTGTTGATATATATATATATATATATATATATATATATATATATATATATATATATATATATATATATATATATATATATATATATATATATAAACCTAGCATCCACAGACCAACAATCTCAACCCCCTGATATTGCACAATTAACTGAAGAGTGGCATGGTAGAGCACTCCACGGTAGATATCCAACGGCCCTCAAAAGAAACAATGTGGATCGGGAAAGGTCCCTAACTTACCTCAGAAACGGGTATCTGTATGCGGAGACGGAAGGCAGACTAGCAGCCATTCAGGATCAGGTTGTCCCAACAAGGTCATACCTGAAAAATATAGCAGGATGTAATATACTTAATGATAAATGCCGTAAATGCTCACAGCACGTTGAATCCATACAACACATCACATCATCATGCCCTGTACTCGCACCCAGGGCATATACAGAACGCCACAATGCCATGGCTAAGGCATACCATCAGGCCATCGCCATAAAATACGGGTTGCTGAAAACATCCAAAAAAATACATGAATACTTACCTCGGGATTTCATGGAGAATGATAAGGTAAAACTCTACTGGGACCATCCTTTCGCCACGGACAGATCGATTGCCCACAACCGACCTGACATCGTCATCTTCGAAAAAGATCCAAAGAAGGTGACAATACTCGACATAACCATACCAGCGGATGATAATGCTGACAAAGCGCATACTGAAAAAATTGTCAAATATCATGACCTCGCTTTTGAGCTGAAGGAAATAAACCATCTTACCTCAACAACAATTCTTCCTCTCATCATCACCACCAATGGACTTGTTGAAAAGCATCTGGCGGAAAACACGGAAAGGCTGGGACTTGACGAAAAACTGATTGAAAAAGCGCAGAAGGAGGTCATCTTATGGACCACCCGAATAGTCCGAAGTTTCCTGACCACCAGCTGATAAATGTCTTGATCCGACCGATCCGGCATTATCGACAGCCAAACCCTATTAAGGTGATTAAAAAAAAAAAAAAAAAAAAAAAAAATATATATATATATATATATATATATATATATTGCTGGTGGTTGGCTGGTGCTGGCTGGTTGAGATGCATCTGACTGGGAACACAGCGAAACTTGGACTTCACGAAGACCTAATAGAGAAGGCGCAGAAGGAGGTGATCTTGTGGACCACGAGAATTGTGAGAAGTTTCCTCACTAGCAATTGAGTGTTGCCTTGTTCTGTGAGGAACCGGCAACCTCGAAGCCTTACCCTACAACGGTGATTAAAAAAAAAAAAAAAAAAAAAAAAAAATATATATATATATATATCGGGTGTCCCAAACTCGATGGCCTATTAGACGTTTCTGGAAAACTAATCATAATTTTGAGCTGAAAATTTGCATATTGGGGTTTGAGACAATGATCTTTCTCCCTAAAATATTTTCAGATTTTTACAACTTCCGGTTATACCGGAAACAGACTAACACTTCCTTATTTCAAATGGCACACCCAGTATATTATTGCATCATTAGATAGCTTTTTTTATGGAAATTTCGGCAATATGCCATACCTTGAGTAAAAATTCAACGGTTCATGAGTTATTGGGATTCTTATGAAAAAAAAGGTGGCGATGAGGACTCACATCTTTTTGAATATTTCAGCAGAAAATGCCTTTTTCGAAAAAAATTTGTTTTGTTTCGTTTACGCAAATACGTAGTATTATAAGACTGTTTTCGGCTTGGACCAAAAATGTACATGGTGTTTATAAGAGGATCATGAACTTGGACAACTCAAATTAATCAAAACTCAAGATTTTCAAATTAGAACCTATATTTTTTATTATTTCTGTCGATTCTACGTACAAAAATAGTGGGGGTTACTTCAGCAAACCCTATACCTAAAATGAATACTTCAAGAGTTATCGGGGAAGAACTTCAAATGAGGAAAAACCGCTATTTATAACAGTGGAAATAACTGTCTGTTATTTCCGTAAAACACAGAAAGAAAATAAAATTCGATGTTTGGATAACTAAATTTTACATTTCATGAATTTTAATTAATTTTTCGTTGGTATTGTTGAGAAATCCATAAACCAATACAATTTTCAATTACGAATAATTCATTACAATTCTTGATATGTCAAATTTAGTTATCCAAACATCGAATTTTATTTTCTTTCTGTGTTTTACGGAAATAACAGACAGTTATTTCCACAGTTATAAATAGCGGTTTTTCCTCATTTGAAGTTCTTTCCCGATAACTCTTGAAGTATTCATTTTAGGTATAGGGTTTGCTGAAGTAACCCCCACTATTTTAGTACGTAGAATCGACAGAAATAATAAAAAATATAGGTTCTAATTTGAAAATCTTGAGTTTTGATGAATTTGAGTTGTCTAAGTTCATGATCCTCTTATAAACACCCTGTACATTTTTGGTCCAAGCCGAAAACAGTCTTATAATACTACGTATTTGCGTGAACGAAAAAAAACAAATTTTTTTCGAAAAAGGCTTTTTCTGCTG
This sequence comes from Harmonia axyridis, assembly GCF_914767665.1. NCBI lineage: Eukaryota > Metazoa > Arthropoda > Insecta > Coleoptera > Coccinellidae > Harmonia > Harmonia axyridis. The sequence goes on along the minus strand of NC_059508.1, from coordinate 21,509,230 downwards.
AAATATTCAAAAAGATGTGAGTCCTCATCGCCACCTTTTTTTTCATAAGAATCCCAATAACTCATGAACCGTTGAATTTTTACCCAAGGTATGGCATATTGCCGAAATTGCCATCAAAAAAGCTATTTTACCACCATTTAGGGCATTCGAGATCAAGCCGAGCCAGTAGCCAAGGCAAAATCAAGCGCAATGTAGAAACCGTCTGACTATGCGTGTAGTACCCAAGATGACCTCCCTTTGGGCGTCAGAGATGAGTGAGCTTTCCAGTTGCAGTATCTTTGTGTTCTCTCGAAGATGTTTCTCGATGAGACCGTTAACGGATATGATCAGTGGCACCACCACAGCAGACTTGAGCTGATATATGTTCTTCATTTCAAAGGAAAGATCATAGTACTTCGCGATCTTCTCCCTACAGGCCTCTGAGATATTGTCATCCGCTGGGACCGTTATGTCTATCACGAAGGCTGTTTTATCTTCTTTCCGTATCAAGACAATATCAGGTCTGTTGCTCGCAACAGGCCTATCCGTGACGATCGTGGTGTCCCAGTACAACCTACAACTCTCGTTTTCCAATACATTGGCAGGTGAGTAAATATGATTTTTTTGCCTGTTCTTCACGAGTCAGTATTTGAGAGCTATGGCTTGATGGTATACTTTCGCCATCTGATTATGCCTATCCGTGTACTCCCTCGGAGCGAGCACGGAGCATGATGATGTCACATGCTGAATATGTTCACAGGATCGACCACATTTGCGGCATAAATCAGAGGTCAAATCCTGTCCAGCTATGTTCTTTAAATAGGATCTAGTCGGGATCACCTGATCCTGAATGGCAAGTAGCCGACGCTCAGTTTCAGGGAACAAGTACCCAGCTCGAAGGTAAGTAAGAGATTCCTTCTTATCAACATTTTCCTCTTCCAGACTATTAGGATATCGTCCGTGTAGGGCCTTTCCCCTCCATTCATCCTGCAGCTGCTGATTTTCCACGACCGACGGTGTGAAGTAATCCCTAGACAGCTTTAGAGGTGTATATCCGTCATCGATTTGGCAAAGTGTCCTGAAATAAGGTGAGCTCTGTTTTCTGAAGTAATCCCTGAGCTTCATTATAGATCGATTGTGGGTTGATTCCAGGCCAACCAACCCTCTTCCTCCTTGGTGTCTCTGGAGATACAGTCTAGCAACAGAGGCATGAGGATGGTGTATGCCATACTTCGTCAGCATGGTCCTGACCTTCACATCGAGTGCTGTGAGTTCTGTAGTGGACCACGTGAGTATACCAAATGTATAAGTTATGCTAGGGGTTGCCCAGGTGTTCAGGGCAGTGAACATCGATTTTGAGCTCAATTTAGATCTTATTACCTGACCCACACGGTGAAAGAATTTTTCCTTGAAGGCTTCCTTCATCTCTGCATTTTTTATCTCTAGGGCTTGATGTACGCCTAGGTATTTGTAAGTGGTGTCTTCTTCAAGATACTGTTTCATATTCTGATTCATGGTATTCGAATCTTCGTTTGATATTTTTCCCCTTTTCACGCTTATCTTCGCACCCTTATCAAGTCCAAGCTCCATATTTATAGAATTACTGAAGGCTGTCACTACCTCCAGAAGTTTGCTCTGTTGATCTTCATTGGAAGCATATAACTTGAGATCATCCATATATAGTTGATGAGTTACCTTGATTTGTCGTGTTTTATCTAGAATGTTACCGAACTTTGTGCTGTTAAGAAGTGAACTAAGCGGATTGAGGGCCAGACAAAACCACAGAGGGCTAAACGTGTCACCTTGAAAAATACCGCGCTTTATGTCAATAGGAGATGTTTTGATGATGGTATTTTCTGACCTTATACTTAACGATGTTCGCCATCTGCTCATAAGTCGTTCCAGCAGATGAATGACGGGTCCACTTATTCCATACAGTTTGAGAACTTTAAGGAGCCAGGAGTGTGGCACGGAATCGAAGGCCTTTTTATAATCGATCCATGCCACCGAGATATTTCTCAACCTTTTTCTAGCATGTTTAGTGATTAAAAGGTCCGTTATCAAAAGTTCTTTAGCTCCCATAGTTTTTGACCTGCATCCATTCTGCTCAGGGGCAAGAATCTTATTATCTTTGATAAATTTTCTGATGTGACGCGTTAGTACTCCAGTAAGTAGCTTATACACCGTGGGTAAACAAGTAATTGGCCTGTAATTTTTTGGATCAGCTGAGTTAGAACCTTTTGGAAGCATATATGTGATCCCAGTTGTCATGTAATCAGGAACCAGTTCTGGGTTCTGCAGCATTCTCTGAAATAAACGTGCCAAGCAAGAATGAACAGCTGTGAAGTTCTTCCACCAAAAATTATGTATCTTGTCTACTCCAGGTGCCGCCCAATTATTAGCAGCTTCCAGAATCTGCTCAATGTCTTCCTTCTCTATCCTGATCTCATTCATCGTATTCCGAGAGAATTTATCTTCCACCTCTCCGATCCAATATGCCTGCTCATCATGATGTACCTCTTCACCCCAGATGTTCCTCCAGTAGTCCTCCATTGCTCCGGGTTGCGGCAACGGTCCGCCGCTCCCAGCTTTTCCCTCCAGATTACGAAAAAATTCCTTTTGGTTCGAGTGATATAAGTTGTTATTCCTGAATCTTTTTGTTCTGTCATTGTAACGTCTCAATCTAGCTCCTAATGCCTTTGATTTTTGTTTCAGGTTATCAGCGAGGGTAGTGATCTTCCTGAGGAAATTTTCTTCGTTTATTTTTATGTTATGCTCTTTTGCAAGCGTCCTGATAGACCGCAAAAGCTTCCTAGTTGGTTGGAAAGTGTTCAGAAAGGTATGTATTTTTCCTATCTTCTTTCTGAGGCCATTTATTTTTCCTTCCAATCGGATCTTCCAAGGAGGTTCACGACTGGCCCTAACTCGATCCCAACCTGGAGGTGACTTTCCCTGAAGCTCAGCAGCAGCAACCGCACCGGCATAAACAACATCCACCACATGGAGGGGAGATGGTTCGCTTCCCAAGTTTTTGGATAATATTTGATTGATAGCTTCTAGATCTTCAAGCAACTTTTTGCAATGCCTAAGTCTGGGTATTGAAGGTCTAACCGCTGGGTCCATTCCTCTGTACCTCATAAAATTCCTACAGAACACCGCCTCAGCATAGCTGCCCGACCCATCGCCTCGTGGACTCCGCTGCACGGGTGCACTCTGGTGTTCAAAAGATGTTTCTGGTGTCCCAGGATCACCATCAGCATCATCAAGAAGGATCCGATCCGGCCAGCAGCTACGCTTTATCAATTCCAGCTCTGGAGCAGATATTTTTTGTTCATCTAATATCCAACGCACTCGGTTGGAGATGAGTTGGGCATAAGTCCTTCTGTCATGCCTCATAGCATTCCATACATTAGCCAACGTCTGCATATAGTTTTTTCCTCTCTCACCTACGATTTCAAGTGCAATATAATGTGCACGCACAGCAGTAGAGTTATCCTCTTTCGTCCAGCGTACACGCCGATCCTGTTGCTGATGTTCTTGCCTACGATATGAGGTGGATCGAGTCGACAACACGACCAAACCTACATCGCTTTCAGTTTGATGCACAGGACATGGCCTTACGTTGCCAGACCGGAGGTAGGCGCCGCTCGCCCCACATCGACTCAAAATTTGCATGATATAAGATTTTAAGTGTTTCTTCATTCATGTAATGAGTAACAATTCTAATTCCATAGCCAATGGAAGCTAATTTTAAACACATTTTATTTACATGAATGTCCCAGTTCAAGAATTCCTCGATTTGGACACCTAAAAACTTTGTATGTGATACAGGCATTATTACATTATTACCAAGAGTGATGTTGCTTGGAATAATTGGCGACTGTTTCGTGCGAAATAGTATAACATTTGTCTTAGACTCATTTATGGATAATTTATTCATGGAAAACCATTCACTAATCTTTAAAAAGCACTCTTCTACTCTATCATTCATTTCAATGATATTCTTTGCGTTAATTAAAACATTGGTATCATCGACGTAATTCGTTATAGAATAATTGAATGATAATGGGAGGTCATTTATATAAATAATAAAAAGAATAGGACCTATCATACTTCCTTGTGCTATTCCTATGTCGACGTCTGTGATTTTAGATTTTATATTATTTATAACAACCTGTTGTCGCCTACCGAAAAGGAATGATTTAATCCATTCATACGCTTTACCTCTTATTCCGTATTTTTGTAGTTTCTGAAGCAAAATATTATAATCAACGCAGTCAAAAGCCTTTCTCAAATCAATAAATATGCCCAAGGCTAAATTTTTATTTTCTAAATTATCTAAAATTGTGTTCACGAATTGGTAAATGGCCGTATTTGTTGATCGCCCCCTCAGATAACCGTGTTGGAATCGAGAAAAAAGATTATTTTCAATCATATAAGTAATCAGTCTGAAACACATAACAAGCTCGGAAATCCTGGAAAATGCCGGTAATAAACTTATTGGCCTGTAATTGCCAAGGTCATCCGGGTTTCCTTTTTTAAAAATCGGTTTGATTGACGCCAGTTTCAATTGATCTGGGAATATTGAGAATCTCATAGAATTATTTATTATTTAACATAGCACTTCTGCTAGCTCTTTAATGGAAAATTTAACAATATTAGTCGGAATGCCGTCATATCCACTACAATATTTGTTTTACAACTGACTTCCTAATTCCATGAGCTCATCAACACTCACAGGTCACAAAAACATTGATTGATTAGCGTCCGGTATCAAGAGGGAAAAGTTTCCTGAAACCTGATCAAATTGAACATCTTTTACTATTTTTATGAGGTATTGATTGAAATTTTCTGCTAACTGTATTGAATTTTCACTAAATGAGTTGACCTGATGAACATTTTTTCCTGTCAGTTCACTACAAATAGCCCACATTGATTTAATTTTGCAGCTTGATTTTTGAATTCTTTGTTCATATTCTAGATTTCTTTTTAATTTCAACAAATTGTCATATTCTTTCTTCAACGCAATATATTGACTTTTATATTTCATATCATTATTAGAAATCACAAATAGTATGTCTAGTTTTGCTTTAATTTCATTAAGTTGGGCGTTATTATTATTATATTGGTGTTTCTTATTTTTATTAATCGGTTTTAGGGGAAAACATTCGTTGAATATATTGAGAAATTGATTAATGAACACACGCCATTGTTCATTCACATCAGACTTCTCAATGAGGTAAACATTATACCATGTCTCTTCTACAATTTTACTGAGAAAAACGGTCTTATTTGTTTCACTAAAAAATCTTCTTTTAACTTTTTTTGTTTTTATATCATTGCGTAATTGAAAGCTTACTTTTTGAGCGCTATGATCAGAAATATGGTATTCGATAACCTGAGATGTTATATTATTAGTTACATTCGTGAAGATGTTATCAAGACAACTCTTAGAGTGTGCAGTAATCCTTGTATATTCATTTATTTGAGATTCAATTGAAAAGTAATTCAGAAGTGTAAATAACCTGTTTTTAGTGACATTATCTTCTTTCATTTCTATGTTGAAATCTCCTCCCAAAAATATGGTGCTATTGGATTCAATTTTTTCAAACAACAAGCATTCAAGTTTTTCAAAAAATACTTCGATACTTCCATTTGGCGGTCTATACACTGACACAATTATCATTTTTAATTTATTCACTTCACACTGTATCGCACTGCATTCAAATTCTCCAAGGGTGGATAGGTTACTCATGAATTCACATTCTTTAGCATTGATGTTATTTTTTATAAAAATTGCTGATCCACCATGTTTACCTATTTCCCGACACATACTGGCAGATAATCTGAAGTTTTTCAAACCCAATTGGCAGATTTGTTCCTTTGACTTCCAGTGTTCTGTTATGCAGAGAATAGAACAATCTGGGTTGTCTAAGAGTAATTGTTCCAATTTGCCGATGCTGTTTCCTAAGGACTGAACGGTTTGATGTATGATACTTATTGTTTGTGTGTGAATTCCTGTTTTTGAGGGTCTATTTGTTGAGTTAGCGCCCTCTTTTTGGCAAAAAATGTTTGCAGGAAATGAATATAAAGAGAGACATGATGCAGTAGGAAAGATACTACACCAAGAAATGGCAACTAAATTAACACTAATTCATTCTGAAAAAGTGCCATACTACAAATACCGACCGGAAACCATCCTGGAAAACGAACGCTATAAACTGTACTGGGATACTGATTTGCCATATAATTAGAGAAAAGTAGATATATCCAGAATTTTGTCATTTGAATATCGGAAATTCAATTCGTGAAATCAAATTAGTGAAGCTTTGATAATGAAAATACCTGTCACATGTAAAGTAATTAGATATTTAAATTTCTATGGTCATAGAGTATTATTGCTAGTCTGTCTGGAAACAGATCGAATAAAATTGACCCTACGTATAACATAAATTCATAAAATCTCAAATAACTCTTGAATTATTGAATTTGAGAGCATAATCATGCTTGGAGACTACCCTTATTTTTTACCAATGAAATCACAAAAAAAAATAGGGTTCTAATTTGAAAATCGAAAGTTATGATCAAATTTTTGGCACAATATTTGAAACACCCTGTGATGATATTTCTCAAATTCAAGATATGCACGATGTTCCAACATCATTTTAGTTTGAGAAAGTGAATTGAAATAGGCATAGGATATTCACAGTAAAAATAATTCAGGTAATTGTAACTAAGAAAATTCTCTCTTTTTTACGGTTTTTCCTGGATATTTTGAAAACTATGAGGACTAACACAATAATTTTAGCAAAGAGTAATTGAGAATGGAAATCTCGATAATATCTGAGACATAAAATGAAAAAAAAACTTTGTTTTGAAAACATTTTTTTTAATTCTTATATAACCGGAAGTGCCGGAACTTCGAAAATATTTTAGCCGAATAGGGCATCATGAACAATGTCATATTCCGAAATTTTAGATTTAGGCGTACAACTTTGTATTGTATTGAACCAAAAGTAATCAAGGATAAAGATAATTTTTTTTCAAATCATTTATTTCATACTACAAAACTGGCACAGAGGCTTTTAGCTAATACACTCATAACAAGTAAAAAAAAAACAATATTTATTTATTCATTCAAATTCAACAATAAATGAAATCTTATTTATGCAATTGTAGGATCTTTCCCGTATTATCACAGCAAATTCAAGTGGTCCATATAAAATCAATTTGCGAGTTGATTTTTATATTAGTTCTTTTCTTTTGAGTTGTTAGGTAACAATTTCCTTAATATATCATTCCTTTCTGCCGTCAACCTATTCTTTTCAGCCATCAACCTAGACTGTTCCTTCAAATCCTTTGATATTTGGGAAAGGAGGTCCAATCGCCTCTCTTCAATTTCAACCATTTTGTTTCTATGATCATTTAATGATTTATTTCGCGTCTTTTTTTTCTCTTTCTCTTCTGACGTATCATTACTTTCAGATCGAGGTCTTTTTCTACAATTTGATTCTTTTGAAATGCAGGGTGAATCAGGACACTCTGAGGATGATAATGAATGGTCCGATTTTGAAGCGTTCCCCTCAAAGTATTTCTGGCAGAAAACAATATCTGGAAAAAGTAATTTCTTTCTTAGTACGAAAATAAAAAAAAATGCGTTCCGATTAGGATATCATTACGAACAGAAAATTTTTATTTCAATCAACAGAAGCATTAACCTATAACATTTCACGCATTTACTTACCATTTTGTAGTCTCTGATGAATTTGTGGAGTTTCTGTCACACCATAAGTAATATTATTAAAAGAATATCTAAAAGTTTCCATCTTTGCTATGTTTGAAATTCAAATTTCGTCCCAAAACAAATGTCACTTGTCACTAATTCAACACGTTACCAAAAAGGAGCTTAAAATAAATTCGCTACCGAAAATGGCGACCGCTCCGTAGCATACGCTCCCTAGCGGAGAATGATCGAATGCGTTGAGCAGAAAATTCATAGAATATTGACAACTGTTCCACAACTGTTGTGTCTGCTGAACGCGCCCATTGGCAACAGATGTGGCGTAACAATCACTCAGCATACACGGTATACAATCACAATATAAAAATTTTATTCTCATAATAAGCCAATCAGCGTTCGAGTTTTCCAATATGATTTTATAACCAACAATAAAGTATTGTATAATAATTCTTGTATGGTAGCAATGAACATATAAAGTAGTTTTTATTTTCACTTATTACAAGTTCTTTTTAAGGTTTCAGGTAAGGTAAGGTCAGGTAATCCATGAGAAAATAGATCTAGAACAAAATAAAACCTGATTTTTCCCCATTTTGTATTTCAATGTTCTCATATATCTGAGATCCTTACTTGTGATCATAATAATCCTTCAAAACCAACTTCAATAGGCATCTGAGATCATAGACCTATAAATAACATGGACTGAGCGTTAGAGAGAGACCATTGATATCGGTGTATTGTGACAGGGATGAAAGTTTTAAGGCATAACATTGGTTTTCTGAACTGTTTGTATGTGTTTTCTTGTGGTGATTACTAATTTTTTAACAATTTACTGAGTGTTTGTTGATGTTCTGGTGCTTATTTTAGTACTAATGAACAATTTTAAGTATCTCTGCTTCGTGTGTAGCTTATAATTGTGTTGTTATATCCAAAAAAGGGTTGGACGTGACATTTCATAGGTAAGAAAACAGGAAGGGATTTATCGTTTATTTTATTGAATATTTTCACAGGTTTCCGAGAAATTAAATTGAATGGGTGATGGAAATATGGAGTAAAGACAAAAAACCTTCTGCCACAACCGTAATATGTAGTAATCACTTCAAAACAGAGGACTATTATGTCAATCTCTATATGGAACCAAAGTTTTGAAGGAAGGAGCCATAAAATTTTGATATTGAGAACATGTGTTACTATAATAATAATGAATACTATACAGCAAATTCCTGCCCTTGATAGATACGGAGTTATGAATTTTTGACCATGTTATTCCAGTTTCGAAGCCCTGATTCGAATCTCTTCGTCGGATGTTAATCACAATTTTTTTTATATTGATATTTATTATATAATTTTTTTCCATATGTGCTTGCATATTTGATGATAAAAGGTAATATAATAAACCCATGTATAAAATTTGCAGTACTTTTTTAAACCGTCAGAGTAGAGGAAGATGTATACTTTTGGAACGTAAGGCTGAATTTGTCCTTTGTTAGGAATAATATGGCACTTTCATTCCCAATAACACTCACTATTTAATTCCCTCATTCTATTTCTAAAAATATTTGGGCTATTTTTTCAGAAGATAAAATATATAAAATTTTAAAAATTTCATAAATTTTCTGTTGTGTTTTTACTTATCACAAATTTTGAATTTCCTAAAGCTCAGTTACACTTGTAGCTATATTATATCGAATATAAATTTAATTGTCTATAATATTATTGATATACTGAACTATCTAAAAACTCTGGAATAGAAATTAAAAAATATTTCCTTTCAGGTAGTACTCAATAAAATTCACCTTTTTCTGAAAGAAATTTTAGATAACATGAAAATCTGTACCATACAATTCTTAAATGTGTTTCATTCAGCTATTTCAATAATCAACTCATGCGAAAAACTCAATATTTCTCCAAAAAAAAATTAAAAACGCGTTATTCCAATAGCCATATCAAGCTCTTTCAATTCTAATTCCATCCGAATAACTCAATATTTCTCATTGAAAAAATTAAAAACGCTTTATTCCCATAGCCATTTAGCTATTTCAATAATCAACTAATGCGAAAAACTCAATATTTCTCCAAAAAAAAAATTTAAAACGCGCTATTCCCTTAGTAAATTCGCGTTTTCTGCCTTTATACTTCCTTCCTTCACAACACCTCTCTCTTCGATAGTCCGCAGAGCGCAGTGAGTAGAAGCCACGTGAGGGTTAGTCCATGTTATTGGGCGCGTTCAGCAGACACAACAGTTGTGGAACAGTTGTCAATATTCTATAAAGTTTCTGCTGAACGCGTTCGATCAGTTTCCGCTAGGGAGCGTATGCTACGGAGCGGTCGCCATTTTCGGTAGCGAATTTATTTTAAGCTCCTTTTTGGTAACGTGTTGAGTTAGTGACAAGTGACATTTGTTTTGGGACGAAATTTGAATTTCAAACATAGCAAAGATGGAAACTTTTAGATATTCTTTTAATAATATTACTTATGGTGTGACAGAAACTCCACAAATTCATCAGAGACTACATAATGGTAAGTAAATGCGTGAAATGATATAGGTTAATGTTTCTGTTGATTGAAATAAAAATTTTCTGTTCGTAATGATATCCTAATCGGAACGCATTTTTTTTTATTTTCGTACTAAGAAAGAAATTACTTTTTCCAGATATTGTTTTCTGCCAGAAATACTTTGAGGGGAACGCTTCAAAATCGGACCATTCATTATCATCCTCAGAGTGTCCTGATTCACCCTGCATTTCAAAAGAATCAAATTCTAGAAAAAGACCTCGATCTGAAAGTAATGATACGTCAGAAGAGAAAGAGAAAAAAAAAGACGCGAAATAAATCATTATATGATCATAGAAACAAAATGGTTGAAATTGAAGAGAGGCGATTGGACCTCCTTTCCCAAATATCGAAGGATTTGAAGGAACATACTAGGTTGATGGCTGAAAAGAATAGGTTGACGGCAGAAAGGAATGATATATTAAGGAAATTGTTACCTAACAACTCAAAAGAAAAGAACTAATATAAAAATCAACTCGCAAATTAATTTTATATGGACCACTTGAATTTGCTGTGATAATACGGGAAAGATCCTACAATTGCATAAATAAGATTTCATTTATTGTTGAATTTGAATGAATAAATAAATATTGTTTTTTTTACACTTGTTATGAGTGTATTAGCTAAAAGCCTCTGTGCCAGTTTTGTAGTATGAAATAAATGATTTGAAAAAAAAATTATATTTATCCTTGATTACTTTTGGTTCAATACAATAAGAATATTTGCACCTAAAAACTTAGAACAGGGATTCTACTCATGAGAAAGCCCAAAGCAGTCACCACTTGCTAAAAAGCATTCCTGCTTTGCGATCATCTAAAGTGTGAATAACATTTTTTTGTTCCAAAGGAATTTTATGTGGACCGCTCGAATTTGCAGCGATAATATGGGAAAGATCCTAAAATAGCAAAAATTAGAAGATTTCATTTATATATAGAATTGTTGCTTTATTTTTTCTTGAAACTGAATTATTGTTGTTTAAAAAATTTTATGTAAACTCAGTCTCTGATACTAGCAGATTTTGCTGTTTGGGAGAGAGGAATGAATGAATAAATAAATATATACAGGGTGGCCATTTGAAAACGAAACTGACGAGATTACAGACGAAATAAAGTTTTGCGATAGAAATGCTCGGACAGGTCGATTTCTGTTTCGAGGGGGACAACTTAAGATGTAGGTTACGGACGCATAGTGCTTCAACCCTTGCTACTACAACCCTCACCCCCAAATTTTGAATAGGGAAGATGGGGTGAGTGATACCTCATTTGAAAGGTATTTTTATACTGATTTCAGCACAGTAATTGTTTTTTCATTTTATGCATTAGTTCTCGAAATATTCTTAACTAAGTATTTGAAAATGAAGTGGTGTTTTCATGGCACTTGTAGTGTTTTGTGAAAAATCGACATTTTGAGCTTCAAAACAACCATGACTGTGGCTTCCTTCCTAACTAACTAACGCATGAATATTTCGAGAACTAATGCATAAAATGAAAAAACAATTACTGCGCTGAAATCAGTATAAAAATACCTTTAAATTGAGGTATCACTCACCCCATCTTCCCTATTCAAAAATTGGGGGTGGGGGTTGTAGCAGCAAGGGTTGAAGCGCTATGCGTCCGTAACCTATATCTTAAGTTGTCCCCCTCGAAACAGAAATCGACCTGTCCGAGCATTTCTATCGAAAAACTTTATTTCGTCTGTAATCTCGTCTGTTTCGTTTTCAAATGGCCACCCTGTATACAGGGTGAGTCTTTGACTTGTACATATATTTCAACCGAAGATTCCTGAGGTCAATAGAAACCCTTTTTTCATTTACCATTTTTTCCGATTCGGTCCGGTTAAAAAGATACAGGCTGTTGAAAATCAATAAAAAAATGTCATTTTCCGTTATATCTCGGAAATGGTTGTATAGAAAAAAATGAATTTCGGGATATAGTTTTTCATGTATGTGATGAATCTTCTCCGTACACAAAATTTTATCCACATCTCTCCGTTTCTTCATTATGAACACTTCAACCCTTAAAAATACCAGAAATTCAAAGAACCGAACTCTTAAAAGTAACTAGGACGTTCATTGAAGGATATTTAGCTAATTTGAAAAATAAAAGCATTCTTCATATTTTCTCGTATATTGAGCCGTTTTCGAGTAATATGTGTTTAAAAAAAAAAAATCTGTGAAATTCAAAAAATTGGGTACTTTGGCTAATTGCAACTCTGATAGAAAAGACTCACAGAAATGAATATTTGCTACGATGTCAGGTCAAAAATCATGGATTGAAACACTGAATTTGCATTGACAAGTGAGGGAACCAGCCGACTTAGTTTGAAAATAAAGTGATTTGAATAAGCTCACCCATTGAGAAAATTCAATTCTCTTTGGTAAATCCGTCGGCAATAAAGCTTGTACCTTTTGAATTAATATGGTATGGGCAATGCGAGACGTCACGTACTTGTTTCGGGGTGCTGTTGCACGTCATCTAGAACATCATCTATTGTCTCATCCATTGCTCTTGATCGCATTCGGCCATTATCCACCATGTTGAAAGCTAGGGTTCCATGATCACGCAATCTTTGAACAATCCTTGCGAAAGTTCTCTCATTTGGCTGTATCCTATTTGGAAACAGCCTTCCATAAGCTTCTTTAGCTCTTCTCGCTATTTTTCCATTTGTGAAATAGCATTCCAACATATCTACCATCTCCTGGTTAGAATCATTCTGCTAATTTCCACTTAACACACTTAAAGAACTTCACAAACAAACACTTTACACTAAACAAACACCTTACACTAAACAAACTAAACACACTTAACATTAACAAGTTAAACGCACTTAGGTAACAAACTAAATACACTTAACACTTATCATTTACATTAAACAAAGCAACAGAAACCATGATACCATAAATTTGAATTTCAATTGTTTTCGGATCATTCTATGCGCATGACCGATCAACATAGAAGAATCTCGAATAATTTTTTAAACAAACCATCAAATTTATGAATTAATAAATTCATTTTATTATGAATTTCATTAAATGTAATAATTAGTATCATCCGAAATGTTAAATCGAATTTTGTATAATAAAATAAGTCATAATATGCTAGATTACCGGATGTTATGAACGATTTGAACTATTGCGCATGGCCTCAGAGTTTATTACTCTATGCGCATGGCCAAACTGAAAATTTGAGAAATCTCGAAGAATTGTGGTTATGTTTGGCAAACAAATGGAATAATTCGATATATGATTCGAAAATATTTTAAGTTTCAATAAGAAACAACATAGTTCGGCGTAAGTAAGTTACTAAGTTATATAATATAAATAATATATTGAATAATTATTGTATTTTTTCAGATCTCCTAATAATTCATCGAATCATTCAGAAAAACACCATAATGAATTTAATTGGAAGACGATTTTCCTTCGTGAAGATGATTGCCCACTAGATACAGAGAAGTTTCAGATGACCTGTATTTAAAGAGAATCTTGAACCCCTTCAAATTAAATCCAACCGGAAACAGTTTGCTGTGAGGTGTTCATGATTTCATGAGGATAATTTTTCCATATAATGAATCGAAACGTAAATTGATTAATTGAAATAACCAAAAATCTACAAGACAATGATTCTGTTGATAAATTCAACTACTTGAATAAGTGAAGCACTAGTTCTGTAATGAATATTTATTCAAACTTCATACTCATCGATGTACTGAAAAATAATTTCAAAGTCACTGATTTCACCATTAACGCAGATCCTATCCTATTATCTAGTACATGTACTGATCCAACCCATATGTTTCAGAATCAATAGCTATTGATATTTTAAGGCATATACATAGTTTGTAGTTACTGTCCGTGGTTTATAGATATTATAATAATATAATGAATACATCTGAGATCAGGAATCATTGAGAATTAATTCGAATAATGGCAGGCCTAATTTAATAATTATTGAATGTGTTTTATTTCGCACAATCCATCTGAGGATAAATGAATCTATGTAAGAAGTATAAGAGTAAAAAATGTTAAACCTGGTTATTTATAAATTGAATGAAAATAAAGACAATTTATTATTATGTTAGTTTCTACTTCAATTCCTGTTTTTTGATATGCATTTTTTTGTTTCAGTAATGAAAAATCTTTATTTCAAATTGCTTTGAATGTTGTATACCAACTGTGGGGCACAAGACAAATATTTTTCTATTTTGAATACTGGATTTATAGTAAAAGAGTGGATTTGGCAATAATACATGATTTCAAGTCACTGTTAATCTTTCTATAAGTTTATCAAAAGCTTCAGTTTATTGAGTATTTTTGAAAAAAAGGTATACCTTACAAGAATTCAAAATTTATTTTACATGTAGTTGATATGTGAAAACAAAAAAAAAAGATTACATAATTGTTGGGAAGTTTCATAATATTTTCAGTTTATCTGTTCGATAACAAACAAGTAAATTTACTTGTACGTTGTACTTCTTTTTTTCTAGCCGAATACCATTTTACCATCTTCAGGGAAATAAAATGTTCGAAGATGTTGATTATAACATTGATAATACTAAGGAAAGACTAATTGCTTCTTTATTATCGAAACTACCCGAGAGCATTTTTTGGAGTTACCTATTGGGTATCAAATTTTCAGACAGAATATTGGCATTAGTGAACACTAAGAAGAAAAGGATTTCAAATATTTTCATGATAACAAATTACTGAGCTTTGGCACAGCTCTATAATATGAAGATATTTCATTAAAGTTAATATTCTATTTTGAATAATTCTGATCGAAACTCATTTTCAAGTGAATTTTCACAAACTAGGCTCCTTATAAAATAACACCAATCAAGATCTGAAATCCCGTTAAAAACTGCTGCTACCAAACATTACTATAATATTCTTCCAGTCTTCTGAGCGTTCATCGATACATAACAATACATCCTAAAATTTCATTTTTACGTGATTGAATACTTCTATCCATTTGCTATTCGATAATTTCATCCTAGAACATTTGATTGACATACTTTTAAGAGGGCCAAAATTGTTTTAACGTGAAAATAAATAAAAAACTTCAGTGAGTTGAAAGAAGCAGAATATTCAATAGTGGACATTCATATTGAATACCACCATTTCATTTTTAATACAAAAATCAAGATCAATAATGGAATATTGAAGATTCATGAAACTTATAAGCTTCTAGGATGAAAAAGGAAAAAAATTCAATTCCTTCTGGAAATTATTTATTCCTCCTCATACTACTGTTATTTTTAACAAGATAAAATCGGAATTTTTCCATCACAAAATTACCTCTGTGTGATACAGAGATACATACTGCCTTTTCATTTTCGAGCTAAGTTATTGTGTAGGTACTTAGATAAAGTATTCTGGGTTCACTCAATCCAAAATGCAAGCGTTCTCTTACACTTCTTGCTACCCTAAAAATTTAAAATTTTTCTCACTGATTCCATGATAATAAGAATTCAAATTGAACAGTGGTTTGAATACCACTTTTTTGCTGACCTCTAGATAACAAAATATACTCAATTAGCCCAAATTTCTAGTAATGTACAAAACTTCAACCGTTTGTTGGGTTTCTTGAATTTTATTGACAAAACATAACATAACCTTTAAACATAACATTACAGATGCGAGATGATTAGTATTCATAGGTACATAGATTTAGCTTATTATTCTGTAGGTTTTTTGTCATTATAGTGTTTTGTGATTGTAAACTTGGCAACGTGGGAAGTCCACAGATGATTATCATTTATGTTTTTTTACCTTTATGAAAATGAAAGGTTATATGAATTGGTAACTCTTGTACCAAATGAAGTGAAAAAGCGAAAATAAATAATTGGATATGAATATCAGATTTAATATGGGTGGTTGCAAGCTGAATTTTTATTATTATCGAATATAAAATAGAAATCAAGAGAAAAATAATCAACATATTTATATCCCACGAAATTGCTGAATCTCATTTATTATATTGAAAATAATACTTCGGTCACCAAAGGGAATGGAAAAAGTGAGTTTATGCTTGTTTTGCTAATATAGTTACCCATTTCCAAAGTTCAAATGGTATAAATTTATGCTTGGGAAAACTTCAGTGGGCTGATTTCCAGGTTCGGCATAGCTCATTATGAAAACTTAAAATGGCCATATCTTTTCAACCGAGCCGAATCGGAAAAAATGGTAAATGAAAAAAGTGTTTCTTTTGACCTCAAGAATCTACGGTTAAAATATATGTACAAGTCAAAGACTCACCCTGTATACATATAAAGTACATACATCAAAAGCTGTTCAGGATATTCTGAAATGTTCTTTGAATAGATCTCCCATGTCAAGAGGAATTGTATTTTCATAAAAATTTTCATTTTTTGGAAAAAATGCTCTATTTCAACTTTCCAAATTAGGCAAAGGCTCAGCCAACTCCAGAACAGGTCCAATTATTGTATTGATTATATTTATTTCTTCGTCGTCATCAAAAATGAATGGAATAACTCTCAAATCCATGATCAATGTTTGGAAGGTGTTGCCTTATCTATGGGTGTTGCAATTGTTTTAGTTTCACTTTCACGAGGAACCTCACCCATATTTATACGGGAAACTACTGAACGTATTTCCATGAAATTCAGCACTTATAAGTATTTCACGATGCTGATGAAATCTAAAATATTTTCAAGGCATGCGCACCTCCGGTTTTTCCGGAAATGACGTCAACTTCCGTTTTTCAAATTAGAACACCATTTTTTTATTGCAGAAATAGATTCCTTAGAAAATTTCAAGTTATTTTGATGTAACATTTTTCAGTTTTGGTTGGAAAATTCTCTCTGAGCGGGAAAATTCGAAAAAAAAATCGAAAATAGAGCTCCGCTGAAACAAGAATAACTTCGAGGTTTTTGGATGGAAAATTTTCATTTTTCGGATTTTTCAAGATGTAAGATTGATGTATCCACCTTAAAAATCGAAATCGCGATTCATGATACAGGGGGTGAAAAAATCGCTTTCAAAGTTAGGGATGACAAAATCGTAAAAAATCAATTTTTTCAAATTAGAACCCCATTTTTTTATGGCAGATATTGAATCTACGTTAAAAAATAATGTGAGTGTATGCATCACACCCTTGCCCTAAAGTGGATATTTTCTGAGTTATTCACAAAAAACTGTTTTTCGTCTTGAATTTTCAGCTATTTCTTTTCCCTTCACGCCAAAAAGATGAAATTTTCAGGAACTGTTACTTAAACCATGTTTTAGATTTTACTACCCTAATTTGCAAGAGAAAAAAGTTACAGGTTGTTCCTAAATAGATGGCGAATTTTGATTCGAATTTGTATCGGAAACCTCTTTATTTCAACTAATCGGCCATCGGTTTTCTCTCCAGTGATGAATAAATAATTCCTTATGAACCATATGCAAAAACTTACCATGTTTTACATTCTTTTTTTTTAATGATAGATATCACTAATTACATCTGCCAAATTCCTCTTTATTCAGTAGCATTTTGTGTTTACTATTAATTTGGTGATAATTCGTATTAAGTTATAAAATCGATCACTATGCCTAATTTTACCAATGAAGATTATTTAAATCTCATTCTACTTCATGGAGAATGTAATAAAGTTGTAGATAGAACGATTCGACTGTTCATTGAGAGGTTTCCTGACCGACCCAGATTAGTTGAAATAAAGAGGTTTCCGATACAAATTCGAATCAAAATTCGCCATCTCTTTAGGAACAACCTGTAACTTTTTTCTCTTGCATATTAGGGTAGTAAAATCGAAAACATGGTTTAAGTAACAGTTCCTGAAAATTTCATCTTTTTGGCGTAGATTCAATATCTGCCATAAAAAATGGGGTTCTAATTTGAAAAAATTGATTTTTCACGATTTTGTCATCCCTAACTTTGAAAGCGATATTTTCACCCCCTGTATCATGAATCGCGATTTCGATTTTCAAAGTGGATACATCAATCTTACATCTTGAAAAATCCCAAAAATGAAAATTTTCCATCCAAAAACCTCGAAGTTATTCTTGTTTCAGCGGAGCTCTATTTTCGATTTTTTTTTTTCGAATTTTCCCGCTCAGAGAGAATTTTCCAACCAAAACTGAAAAATGTTACATCAAAATAACTTGAAATTTTCTAAGGAATCTATTTCTGCAATAAAAAAATGGTGTTCTAATTTGAAAAACGGAAGTTGACGTCATTTCCGGAAAAACCGGAGGTGCGCATGCCTTGAAAATATTTTAGATTTCATCAGCATCGTGAAATACTTATAAGTGCTGAATTTCATGAAAATACGTTCAGTAGTTTCCCGTATAAATATGGGTGAGGTTCCTCGTGAAAGACCCTGTATATTTATTGAAACACTTCTTGTTTTAACTATTTATTTTATTATTATACAAGTCTGTAGTTGTTGTAGTGTGCACACGTGCTAGTTGGGAGAGAGGGCCTAACCTCTCTCATCTCGAAGTTGTTCGATATTCTGTGGTCATAGAATATTGCCATAGAATATCTTTATCTTTTTACAAAATACAACATTTACAATATACAACACGCTTTCACTTTTTTTTTTATCTTAAATATGAATTCATCTTAACACTCAACCTAAATTTATTTGTGAAACTTAATTTAACTTGAATATATAAAACCTCAATACATAACACGCTTTTACTTTTTTTTTTAGTTAGTTAGGTGAAAAATAAAATATAATATAGTCTTAACTGAGTAATCGTGATCAAAATCATTTTCTAATCAGAAGCAAATGTGCTGGATTTTCCACTACAAGTGGCTGAAAGAGGACTGGCACGAATGGAAATTCAAGTCATTGGCCGAAACTTCTTTTGAGCTTCGTTTTTCTCATTATCTCAGCCTTTTACTTGCGCCAAAGTAATTTTCAATTTCTACACTTTCTTGTCCATTTCCTAGTTCATTATCTATTGTTTGTCCTTACTCAAAAAGTTCTTTACTTCCTTTTGTTTATTTTCTTCCCTCTTCTATCTGAGGCATTATCATCAACAACACAATTTCCTCTTGAACTACCTCATTCACTTATAGCATTTAGAAAAATTTTTTTCAATTTCTTCTTCTACAAAGACTATCTTCCAATTTATTTTTCACCTTTTCCACGTATTCTTTGTTTTTCAATTTTTATTCATTCATTTGTAATTTGTTATCTTTTATGTAACAGGTCCTTTTTAGTCCTATCGTCTTCTTTGTCTTGTTAATTGGGAAGGCGGCCTGCTTTCTCTTCTGTTTATTTTTGAACCTCAGCCGTCCTAACCTTACTTTGGAGCACACACTTTACACCATGTTTTAGTTTCACTTTATATATTTATTGAAACACTTCTTGTTTTAACTATTTATTTTATTATTATACAAGTCTGTAGTTGTTGTAGTGTGCACACGTGCTAGTTGGGAGAGAGGACCTAACCTCTCTCATCTCGAGGTTGTTCGATATTCTGTGGTCATAGAATATTGCCACAGAATATCTTTATCTTTTTACAAAATACAACATTTACAATATACAACAGCAATAAAAGAGTAATAGTATCGAAGGGCGAAAGCAAACTTAGAAATTAAAATCTATAATATAACAGAAAGTTATTTTTGATCATAACATAACCTTCAAGAAGGAACCACAGAACTGACAGTCAAAAAAAGGAGCAACCCGTCCAGCAGAGAAAATCAACGTTACCAAACTGATACCTATCAGTAGCGGAGCTACTTACGCTACCGATCTTTCTGCTGAAAGCGCCCATTATAGGTCTATGTCTGAGATTAAGAATGCAGCGCCAAGGTGAGCAAACGTAGAACTGTAACTGTTGACATTGGAGTGTTTTGTTGTATTAGTTGTGTGTGTATTTGCGTTATTAAAATTTGATTTTACGATAAATATAAAAACTTTTCAGTCTTCTATAGTGAACAAGTGTGTTACTGTGTATATAATATTTTCATTTTAGGTAAAGGCGGTAGATATCA
Source organism: Harmonia axyridis (assembly GCF_914767665.1). Classification (NCBI taxonomy): domain Eukaryota; kingdom Metazoa; phylum Arthropoda; class Insecta; order Coleoptera; family Coccinellidae; genus Harmonia; species Harmonia axyridis. The sequence goes on along the minus strand of NC_059508.1, from coordinate 21,488,989 downwards.
TCATTTGTTTCAGTTCAGTCTAGTGATATTGAAAGTTATGCAAGGATGGAAGACTTCGAAAAATGACGAATAAAAATCGTGTGCATATAATATGTGAACGGTTCATTCAACATTATTTTACTACAGGATTCTAATAGTACCTTTTTTAGGTCCAAATGGCAAGACTGAGTTTAGTAGAATACTTGGGGTATCTTAAAGGCACAAACACTTCGAGAAGTGTTTCTGAAGGTTTCAAATGCTGGTCACATAATAAAAATGTTACATGTTATTTGCATGACTAATAAACTTTAGTTGAAAGGTTTTTTTACTTATCCGAATTGATCATTTCACCCTTCAATTATACAGTCCCAACAAAATATTACAAATGCTAATGTATTGAATATTTTTAGGAATATTACAGAAAGTCGCATATCCATTTTTATTTATTAATTAAGAGATAACTTAATTTACATAAAATGTTTCTAAAAATAAATTTATATAACTAGGTTACTTAAAACTACTCATATCGATACCTATTTATCAAATTAAATTATTGCTTGACTAATGAATCATCAAAAATAATGAGAATTCAATTGAAAATATTTCACTTATGAAATGTATTCATTTTGAAAATATATTCGGCATATTATACGACTATTTTAAAATAATTAAAATGTGATAGAGGAGTATCATTAGTGTGCCCTGAAAAAAAATATATAGAATTTCAGAGTACATGTCCAAATATTTCTGTGAAATTTTTCCAATATTGAGTAAAGGTACCTTAGATTTGAAGACAATGTATCTTTGGCACAATTCCTTTGTTTTATTACTGTTTATCTGTATTCGTTATCATGTAAAATGGTTGTACCGTTGAAATAAATAAATAAATTCTTGTGAAATGCCAAATAAAACAGATAATGTCACATATGAAAGATCACATTTTAATTTTGTTGAAACTAAAACAATACACTGCTTGATTGTTAAACGATCTGATCTTTGATCACTGTAAATAGATTGTACTTTTACTATTGTATCTTATAGTTTCATATTATTGAGACCAGTAAAACTGTTAGGAGCACTATCTGTTGTTATCAGGTCACACAAAGAAGATACTTTAGGAGTATTCACTTGCTTCGTCCATTATAATCAGGCTGACCCTCAAAAAACTGTAATAGACCTTGTACAGCTTCGATTTCATCTTGGAAAGTAAATTGTAGAATAGGTTCGATTTCTTCACAAGAGCATTTTTCAGCAACAAGTTTTTCTTTGTTGATATTTCTTTGTTTCAATCTTTCAGATCTACTACTAGAACATTCAGGTTCTTCCTTTGTGGTAGTAGATCCAACAGGAAGATTTCTGGAAGGCACAGCAGTCTTTTTCAAACATTTTTTCTGTGTAGAACTGGAATCTGTGAATAATTATTATTATTATTATCCCCATAAATATAATCTAAAATTTCATGTGCTGTCAGTGCTTACCTCGATAAAAATAATGATCATCGATAAAATGCAGGGAACATACTTTCATATTTTTTGTCACTGGTTTATCGATTTTTAGTTTCAGTTGCCAAGCTTTTTGTCGATCCATCAGCACTTTACTCCCCAATTTCCCTTCCACCCAAACACGATATTCATTACCAGTTTGAGGGAAAGCATGGAACTTGATATTTGTACTTTTTTTCCCAGGAAGAACACTGAGGAACTGAACAATTGCGATTCGAAAGACTCATAACTATTAAAATAATTTAAGAAAAATATAAATATTTGTAGAATATCACACAAAAACACAGCAGAATGCAAGAACCTCAGAAGAATGAAAAGGACTGACTACCTCTCAGGTAAGAACCATAGCAAACCATGTCAACATTTCTAGTTACTCTGATTGTCACTAGGTGGCGTAGCGCTTATCTTGATTCGCCTATATATAATCTGATAAGGTTCAATCAGATTATGACCTATGAGGTCTTCAGTTACAATGGAGATACCTCATATTGATGGCTTATTCAAACGATTTAGGTATTTATAATTGTATCTATTCGATATAAAAATCTTCTATCGAAATTTCACTTTATGGGATTCGAATATGAGAAAATAAAAAAAAATTCAAATTTAGCGCCAATAATTGACACATCAGCCGAATGCTTGCTATTATCCATAGACCTAATATCCAATGGATATTTGATCTATGGATAATAGCAAGCATTCGGCTCTATGCTATTATCCTTGAAGACCTCAGAATATAGATAGAATATTAATGTTGAAGACATTTGTGGTTTAAGTAAACATTTCAATTTAGTTCGATCAGGAGGATAAAAGTTAAATTCTAAGTTCATTTTCAACGTCATCGTTTGTTTACAAGGAAAATCATTCTAGAATTCACTATAATGTTAACCCTTAAATTGAATATAAGACGTTTTGATTTATCAGAAAACCCTCTAATTGAAAAAACAACGATCGAATGTCAGCCTCAAATAACTTATGGTGATCTTAAAAGCAAAGTAATGAACGCATGTAATCTGAATTCATCTGAATTTAAAATAATAAAGCTTCGGAACAGTGAACATATAATGATACCTTATTCAATGATGTTTGATAATGTAGAAGATAGTTACTTTGTAGATGTTACAAATGTAAACCAGGCTCATAATCCTGGTATGAGTTTTCTTCAGGATACATACATCAGCTCTGTGCATTCTAAATTGAATAATATGGAAAGCCGTATACAACAGGCTGAAAAGGTTTTACCACAATTGGAATGTAAACGACATACTCATCTTGAAGAAACTGTGAGCAATCTATCAAATAAGGTACTATTTTTAAATCGAAGATTTGATGAAATTTTACCTCAACAGTGGGGATCCAAAATGCCATATGCAATGGCATGAGAACCTAAAAGATTGTAAGAAATAAAAATGAATGTGTGAATATTTTACTTGGAATAGAATATATTTGTTCAATCAGATGTTGTACCAAATAAGAGAATTATATCCAAACGAATGAAAACATTGTGTATTTAAGTGTTAATCTATAAAAGGAAGAGAATAAATCCTGAAGTTGATTTTCAGTGAAGTTGGGAAAACCTGAAATCCTGTGTCTTCATTTATTGAAAATTTAGAAATGAGATGATGTCTTTCAAAATGGAAGATTCAAGATTTATAGACATATAAAATGAAAAGATCAATCATCATGAAACATTTTTAGTTGATACAGACTTATTTTTATCTTGACACTTCTAGGCCTCCCAAATGCAGAAATCGATATAGATAAGATGAAGCAACACTCAATATATTATTCTCTATTATTTAAAACTTCTAGATATTTCACAAATGAATAATATATACTGAGTTTTTGTATCAAATATTCATGTAATAATCAATCGGAAATAAAAATTGTAATCCATATAAAGTAAATTTTGCCTTTCACTCATTATTTTTAGTCGAATATGGTTATTGTTATTTTAAGAGTATTTTAATGAAGTTCAATTATCTTAAAATCCTTTTGCATACAAATATAATTAAGGGCTACGTTTTTCCAAAAATACCTGCCAATAAGTGCAATATATATTGAGAAAAAAAAAAAATAAAATCTATAGGAATAGATTCGTAGAAAGGTTTAATCTGGAGTTGAAAAAAAAATATTATCGTCTATTACTCTGTTGTTTCCTATTTGTACTGCAACAACCATATTGTTAGTCAAGGTGTATTGCTTTATCAAAGGGGATATGTTTTTTAGAATGAGAGTTTTCGTTAGAACATAATTTGTTTTTGAACAGCAAATATCAATATTGAACAAACTAGTGGAAAAGGTTTTATTGATTTCTTACAAATTCTACCAATATGGTAGTCAGAGTGTTCAATATATAAAATTAAATTCAAAATAAACACCATACCAGTATAGATTCTATAACCAATAATATACATAAACCATTCATAACAAGAGCATAGCTTATTATAGGCTGTCAAATCCCATATGTTATTAAGAAATTATTTTTAAAAAATTGAAAATAATAATTGAACAAATAATTTCCCCACAAAGCCTTCTTTCAATAATGGGATTCCACAGTGTTGCTCTCTAAATATGTTAAAATAAAATATTCATCAAAAACATAGAAATTTAATAAGAATTGCTGAATTTTCTAGAACAAGATGGTAAACTCAATTATACTCTTCTTGTATTTCTTCTACACTACTACTTTCAGAATCTTCATCATTTTCTGCACCATTTGCATCATCCATGTCTGGAACTAAATAATATTGTAGAGGATTCACCCATAAATCATCCTTGAAGATTTCTGCTATATCATCACTAACAGGGTCTACATTATCGAAAAACCAACTAAAGAATGATTTAGATTCCAAATGACGCTTACGTCCACTTTTGCCAGAATTAAAATCAATATTTTTTGTTATATCATCCTTCCATTTAATTTGAGTGCTAAGAGAACTCGCAGGACCTGCCGGTTATAATAATCAACTCCAATAATATTATCAGAATGAGTTTTTCCATTACCTGAGCCTAGATGAAATTCTTTTTTTATTGTTGAATTTTCAAAAAATGGATTTTCTTCAAAGTGAAATTGGATTTCATATCCACACTTGATATCCTCAAAATCAACAACTTCTATCCTATTTAAAAACTGAAGACATTCTTCTTCCTTTTCATCCACAATTGAGCTAAGATCGGGATGGTTCATGATCTACATAATTTAGGAAATAAACTATAATAATAATTTTCTTCAAAGTGAAATTGGATTTCATATCCACACTTGATATCCTCAAAATCAACAACTTCTATCCTATTTAAAAACTGAAGACATTCTTCTTCCTTTTCATCCACAATTGAGCAGAGATCGGGATGGTTCATGATCTACATAATTTAGGAAATAAACTATAATACAATTTACAAATACCAATAAAGAATAGTTAAAACAAACAATTTCATTGTATATATATAATAATAATAATGTAGTTTATTTTATCATAAACATTAATCGCAGAGGCTTCAAAGCCTGTACGCGATAAAATATATATATATATATAGATCAATGAGATAAGGGTTTATCGACTCAATGTTTGGAGGAATAAATAAAAAGATGAACTCTTTATTCTGTGCCAAGCTTTCGCATTTTTTTAATGCTTCTTCAGGGCTTCTAAAAGAGCATTAAAAAAATGCGAAAGCTTGGCACAGAATAAAGAGTTCATCTTTTTATTTATTCCTCCAAACATTGAGTCGATAAACCCTTATCTCATTGATCTAAATATACCTGAGACTCTTAACTTCACTTATTATATATATATATATATTCTTTTGAGAAAGAGCAATACAAATTATTAATTTCAAACAATCAAGCATATGTGTTGATGAATCTCAATATTATGAAAGGATACAGCTGTAAACCAGAAGTTAGGCACATTCCTGATAATTTCGCTCCGCCTTTCGAAGTGAGGTTTTTTGAGTAAATTGAATTTTTGTTCAATTTTGAGTATTCCTTCACTAGCTTTAATACTGAGTTTGTCTATTTCAGTTTGACAAATATCAATAGCTTCCAAGTTTTTCTGCGTAGCAGCATCCAAATCGGATCCACTAATGGAACCTTCAATAGAAGCGCATCCCTTTTTAATTTTTTTTGAGGCTTCAGACATCCTTATATTCAAATAGATACAACTACGAATGAAATTATAGCCTTTAAAATGTAGCTGCCAGAAAACTCGTGAAGCCGAAGAAAATTTATCGTCCTATATTTTTATTTTAATATTATCATCACAGATGTTTCACCACAGAGCTTAGATAAATACTAACCAATAACCATAGAGTTAAAATAAATACATGTTCTTTGATATGACATTAGTGAACTGATAGCGCGTTCGGCAATAGAGAGTTATTGCAACGCACAAATAAGCGATCTTTTATTAAAGGATCCTTTATCGTGGACGTTAAAAGTGAACTATAGGCGAATCAAGATAAGCGCTACGCCACCTGGTGACAATCAGAGTAACTATAAATGTTGCCATGGTTTGCTATGACTCTTACCTGAGAGGTAGTCAGTCCTTTTCATTCCTCTGAGGTTCTAGTATTTTGCTTTGTTTTTGTGTGATATTCTACAAATATTTATATATTTTTTAAATCATTTCAATAGTTCTGAGTCGTTCAAATCGCTATTGTTCAGTTCCTCAGTGTTCTTCCTGGGAAAAAAAAGGTCAAATATCAAGTTCCATGCTTTCCCTCAAACTGGTAATATATATCGTGTTTGGATGGAAGGGAAATTGGGGAGTAAAGTGCTGATGGATCGACAAAAAGCTTGGCAACTGAAACTAAAAATCGATAAACCAGTGACAAGAAATATGAAAGTATGTTCCCTGCATTTTATCGATGATGATTATTTTATCGAGGTAAGCACTGACAGCACGTGGAATTTTAGATTATATTTATGGGGATAATAATAATAATAATCGTTTACAGATTCCAGTTCTACACAGAAAGAATGTTTGAAAAAGACTGCTGTGCCTTCCAGAAATCTTTCTGTTGGATCCACTACCACAAAGGAAGAACCTGAATGTTCTAGTAGTAGATCTGAAAGATTGAATCAAAGAAATATCAACAAAGAAAAACTTATTGCTGAAGAATGCTCTAGTGAAGAAATCGAACCTGCTCTACAATCTACTTCCCAAGATGAAATCGAAGCTGCACAAGGTCTATTACAGCTTCTTCAGGGTCAGCCTGATTATAATGGGCCTAAAACTTTCAAGGATTTCGAAGTGCAAGTGAATACTCCTGAAGTATCTTCTTTGTGTGATCTGATAACAACAGATAGTGCTCTGAACAGTTTTTTTTACTGGTCTCAATAATATGAAACTATAAGATACAATAGTAGAAGCAGTACAATCTATTTACAGTGATCAAAGATTAGATCGTTTAACGATCAAGCAGTGTATTGTTTTAGTTTTAACAAAATTGAAATGTGATCTTTCATATGTGACATTATCTGTTTTATTTGGCATTTCACAAGAATTGTGCCAAAGATACATTGTCTTCAAATCTAAGGTACCTTTACACTATATTGGAAAAATTCCTCAGAAATATTTGGACATGTATTCTGAAATTCTATATATTTTTTTTCAGGGCACACTGATGATACTTCTCTATCACATTTTAATTATTTTAAAATAGTCGTATAATATGCCAAATATATTTTCAAAATAAATACATTTCATAAGTGAAATATTTTCAATTGAATTCTCATTATTTTTTGATGATTCATCAGTCAAGCAATAATTTAATTCGATAAATAGGTATCGATATGAGTAGTTTTAAGTAACCTAGTTATTTAAATTTATTTTTAGAAACATTTTATGTAAATTGAGTTATCTCTTAATAAATAAAAAAAATGGATATGCGACTTTCTGTAGTATTCCTAAAAATATTCAATACATTAGCATTTGTAATATTTTGTTGGGAAATTGAAGGGTAATGTGAAATGATCAATTCTGATAAGTAAAAAAACCTTTCAACTAAAGTTTATTAGTCATGCAAATAACATGTAACATTTTTATTATGTGACCAGCATTTAAAACTTCTTCACCTTCATAAAGACTTCTAGAAGTGTTCGTACCTTTAAGATACCCCAAGTATTCTACTCAGTCTTGCCATTTGGACCTAAAAAAGGTACTATTAGAATCCTGTAGTATAATAATGTTGATTGAACCGTTCACATATTATATGCACACGATTGTTATTCGTCATTTTTCGAAGTCTTCCATCCTTGCATAACTTTCAATATCACTAGACTGAACTGAAACAAATGATGATATTTACCGCCTTCACCTAAAATTAAAATAAAATATACACAGTAACACACTTGTTCACTATAGAAGTCTGAAAAGTTGTTATATTTATTGTAAAATCGAATTTTAATAACGCAAATACACACAACTAATACAACCAAACACTCCAATAGCAACATTTATAGTTCTACGTTTGCTCACCTTGTCGCTGCATTCTTAATCTCAGATGCCTCATAAAGTCAGTAAAGTGACAGATCTTTAAATTTGACATATTTATATTTTGTCACCTTTATTTTGTATTCTGATAAATAAAATAATTCATTTGGTAAAAGTTCAAAATCGAAAATGAAATAACAAATAGCGTTAGCAATTTTAGCTGGGACCATTATTGAGGAATTGATTTTTCATAATAGATACAGTTGGTGTAGAAAATATATCAAAACCAATTCAAACAAATCGACTAGTTGACTTGGAAAATTTTTACTACAAGTATCGCAATCATTATCGAAGTTTATTTTTATAACTGCAATCTTCATTGTGGAAAATCATGGACACTTCTAAGATAATTTGAATGCACATAAGTGGCTTTATAGAAATAGTTATCAGCTATATGTACAGGTAAGCTATTAGCTGAATTAAACTTAAATTATTATATATTATATTACCTTAATTCGTTTTTAGTCTACCAATTCGTAATATGGGAGGAGCTGTACCAAACTACTGGGGTTTTATCGATGGAACTATTAGAGAAATTTGTTGACGAAGTATCATCAAGTTTGAATGGAAGTCAATCAAGTATTTCTTTTTATGTGAAACGACCAGTATTGGAAGATTATTTTGTTTAACAGAATTATGTTATGTATTTTTGTACTTTTTCCTACAATAATTTTGAAAAAAGTGTACGTAACGTATAATTTTATAATAACATTACTGATAATTAATTTGGTTTTGCATTGTGATTTGCTTTTTTTATGCTATGTTGATTCAATATATGAAAAAGTACTTAGGTAACAAGTTTATTATTTTTCTTTCACAACAATCCCATTGGTGTGTCCATATTACAGAATGAATTATTTATATTCAATATAAAAAAAATAATATTCAGTATGCAGTAGCATTCTTTAACCATAGTATAAGGAATTCCTTATACTGTGCTTTAACAATACTACATTACACATATAGGAAAATTCTTATTTCTAATAAAATTCAGGATTTATCAGTATTATTTTTAATTCTTTTAGTATGTAGGTTCAAATTAAATATGTTTCGTTGAGAATCGTATAAGTTCTTGAAAAATTCGTTATTGAGAGCACATTTTTTTTCTCGAATATAATTTCCACAGATGCCCAAAATCAAGAAATAAAATGCCAATTTCTCAAAAAGTTCACTTCATTACTTTGTTTACCTAAACAGCTACAAATATTTATAGGTTAGTTCTTGCTGAATAACTACGGTAAATATTCGGCATAAACAGATATCTGTCAAAATAAGAGATCCTTAAATAAAAGTTGGTCGCCTGTATTTAAATAAAGTAAGGGAGGCCTGTATTTAGATTTGAACAATCCTTAATATCTGACTCAATGCGCATGAGTACATGTCAAAATAAGAGATCCTGTAATAAAAGATCGCTTATTTGTGCGTTGCAATAACTCTCTATTAATAGCTTCCGAGAGCGGACGGATATTTTAGTCACGTGACCACAGATTTTACAGATAATCAAGATTTAACTGCAATAAACGAACGGTACAGAGCATCCTGAGCTTCAGCTGTTATGTCAGTTCTTTGATATACGCATGTGGCGCCCTTCGTGGCTAAATGAAATGAAATCATTACCTAGTAAAACATAATCAATATTCATAATATATAATATACACTTTTACTGTCTTGCCTGCTGAAGAGGCGTTAGAAATTTATGCTTTTTTTAACTATACTTAGAAGTTTTGAGTTGATTTTGTTTTCAATATTGAAAAATACGGAAAAATTCTGGAAGTATGGACTTTAATATTATCAATTATTTACTGCAAGAAATTCACAAATTCATTGCTATGTAGTTGGTTGCCACAATTCATATTACAATAAGAAAAAGTAGCTCGAGAAAGAAGGAAAAATATGGTGATATGGATTATTAGTGTGAGAAGAGTTTGATAAGAATATTTGAGAAATGATAGCAAATGTCTCTCATCCAAAACTTATTGTAGTGCTAATCATATTTTGAGAGAAATGGCAACCTGAAGTATTCCATAAAATATGCAGTGCTCATTTTGTGTGAAACGTGAGAAAAAATGATCATGAGAGAACTTCATTTAACCCAAAGATTTGTAGAGGTTAGTTTAAATTATGTTGCGTTTATCTAATCTCATTCTACTTATTTCAGAAGTATAAAAAAACGGATACCTAATTCCTCTACAAAAATGAAAAGATATAAAAGAAAAATGGTCTAATCTAGTAGAAAGTATATTTCAAGGAGGAATCACTTCTAAAATCTCCATTCGTTTTATGAAGACAAAAATGTTGCAATGGAAGTTTAAGAAGGAAAAAAGGAATTTTCTTGTCAAATTGATCCAAGTGATTTGGAAGATGATATCTTTTTATTTTCATCAGTAATTTAATGGACTATGGTGCCAAGGGAATGTGTAATGGGATAACTTACTGCCATAGGATAAATAAGTTATATGTAAAATCAATGCAGTATTTGATAATAATAATAATTTATTTGCACACAAGAAATTCATAAAAACATACGCCATCAAAAGTTTACATGGCTTGTCAAGTTGTCAATCAAAAAATCTTAAACTATAAATGAGTAGTATTAATAGTCATTGTAATGAAAACATAAATATGTTTGTAGTTACAAATTATCAAATAATATTTACAAAAATGATTCCTAAATAAATCACTCAACCTGTATATTGAATGATCCAATAGCAAATCTTTTACTGTCTTACTAATAACAACTGGACTCAAATTTTTCAATAGACTGGAAGTTATAACATGTATAACTTCAGACATGTATGATTCGGAACTTTTCTTATTCTGGATGGTCTTATTACAGCATAATTAAGGCTTGGAAAAATATCTTTCTAATTGAAAAATTTAAACTTTCATGCTACACAATGTGTAAAGCATATTTTTAAAATAAATCATTTCTGTTAGAGTTCACCCTGTGTAACTCTTTTTTAAACATGCCTACAACAAATCGATAAGTCCATCTAGCGGCAGCTAGATGAACTAGATTATAGAGGACAATTGGTTCATCTAGCGGTGAATAGACGAACTAGCGTATGAAGGACGATGAGTCCTTCTAGCGGCCTATAGACAAACAGTCATAGAGGACAACTAGTCCACCTGGTGGTAAAGGAACGGTTAATGACCATTACGTATTACGTGAAATTTCCATGTTTCATTCGATGACTGAAAGTGGTGGATGTAACTCACGTGTTTTTCGATAAATCTGGTTAAGAAGAAAGTATAGTTAATGGTGTTGAATACGAGATATCTACATCCATTCAGGAATTATTGACATCGAAGTAGGCCATGAACGTCTAGTCGCGGCTTTATTTCTAGTTACAAAAATATCACTAAAAATTGCTATGGTTCATCATAGAAATGACCAGTTTAAATTATTTTCATAATTTTTGTATCGGAAAGATCCTGAATTTTCGAAATTACGATTATTACGAAGGGACGCATACAGTCATGATTTCATAAATTGAAATTCAGATTATATAACGTAAAAATATAGTGAAATGCTATCTCATTTCAAGGAAATCCAATGAAGAGATATCTATTCATTTAAGAGTCGCTTATGAAAGATCCCATTGAAGATCATTAAAATATGCATATTCCTTTTCACCAAAGGCTCTTCAAAAATAGTTGCATTACTGATGGACACTGGATACCAACCTGCTTGCAAATAACTCTTATGGATCATTTTAACTGTGGTGTCTAAACTAGTGAAGAAAACAGAAAAAACTGGTTGATAAATTTAAATAGTGTATCTTAGTGAATGGAAGAGCCATATCATAATAAGACAGAAATAAAATTCAAAGAATCCATTTAGTATATGAAAATTTTGACATCACAGTTGTACTCTAACTTTCAAAATTGGAACCAATTTATCAGCCGATGTGTGAATTACTTTCTAAAGTCACTATTTATTGAAACTGTTAATGACATGAATGATTGATTAAACTTGTATGAAAAATATAGGTACTATCTGTACTTGAGTTTTCTGTTTTTTATTGAAATGCTTTTATACTAGTTTCTATTGAATTACATAAATTATTTTGCCAATAATAGCTTCAACTCACTCACTAAAAGCATTTTTGCATGAAATTATTTTTAATTTGTGAATTTTAAAATTTTATTGCATTCTATTATTATCTTCAAGGGGGTAAGAGGTGAAGAAATTCTTGAAGTTACTCTGCTGAATATATTTTTCGATTAAATACTCAGTGAAAATTCTATAAAGCAATTGGAATTTATTAGATTTTTGGATTACTCATTTGAAAAACAAAAAACAAGTATAACAATACTTAATTTCAATATAGAATATGAATAAAGTATAGATGCAATGCCAATACTCTGTTTAGCAACCCAATTATAAAATAATTCTCTCTTCATAGATTTATATAATCCTCATGATCACCACTGTCAAAACAAAACATCCAGGTAAAAATCCAAATATCCAGCATTCAAAATAGTGCTCCTTCTACTTTTACCCTTGAATATACTTGAAAAACATTTTGTTTTCTTTCTAGAGTCCACTGTTGAATAATGCTGGCATTTTCAAATAACCAAGTTTTCCTCCAGATAACATTTGTCGCAAATATTCTCTGTATTCACCATAAAATCGTACTCAACTTATTATATTTTTCTGTTTATCAATAAGAATTTTCCTTTTATTAACTGTTTTGAACTTGTAACCAATTAAGTTTATGTAAAGTTGTCTTTGATTGATTAAAATCCAGATGCTTTTTGTTCAAATTTCATCCAGGCTGATATATTGATTGCTTTTGGCTCGGCTTTTGGTAAGAATCAAATCATTCAATGATTCTTTGAAGGTGAAATCGTATTGCACAGGTTTTCTTCCACTAATAATCCAGGTTGTGATGACTTGCCTTCTTCTTTTTTCAAACAGTACTGTGAGAAATACTCAAATAAGAAATAAACTAATCAATGTGTGTTTGAAATTGAAACAACTTTTAAGTTTCAAAATTTCTTCGATCAAAACCAATAACACAAACAAACTGAAATCTAACCTCCAGTCAATGACATTTCCAATGCCAACCCGAAATCTGCAATTCAAAATGTTACTGAATGAGCCAGTACCAACTTAATTTCGATTTTCCAAAGCCACCCGGGATGTCAATAATTCCTGAATGGACTGTAAGTTGGTAGCAGAGCGAATAACTCTTAATTTTTGACAACAGTATTTTTGTCGTTATCATTGTGAAATAATTGAAATAAATTCCATATAATAAAATGGATAACAACCAAGAATATGACGTTCCCATCAATACAGAAGCTCAAATTGAAGACCTTGATTGGATGGTTACATCTCCACACCAAGAAGAGGCAGTGAATAATACAGATTTGGCTACTTTAATAAAACAGCAAGTAAATGAAACTCTTGCCAATGAAGGGTTTGACTTTAACTGGGACTTCGTTCATTGAATCTACTAGATTTCCTAACTGAAGAATATGGAAGTTTGTCTCACAATATGCCTTTTGGTAATAGAGTTCTTCATGATGCTCAAGCAATGCAATATTTAATATCAACACTATCTAAGGGGATTGCAAAAAGTCTGTTGAAAAGTAAAATCTGCTAATAGTAAATATAAGCAGATCCTAGAAATGTTTTCTGGTCAAAAACATCAAGAATTTATTGTTATTAAAGAAAACTATAATAAGTTGCATTTTCGTGATTATGACTGTCCTATAAAATTCGTGACAGAATTTCAAAACAGTATCGAAGAATACAGAAAACTGGGAACAGTATTTGAAGATCTATTGATTGCTAGATTCTTGGCAAAATTAAAATTGAGAATTGATATGAATCTGGAAATCTATATTCTAATTATTATAATATGATGAGAAGCTTGCCAGAACACCTGAGAAACTTCAATACTCGCATCCGAAAAAGGAAAAATGAGAGTGAAGAAAGTTAAACATGGAAGAGAAGTAAACACACAACCCCAATGAAGGAAATGAAGCATAATGAAAATCAGAACCAAAGAAGAAATATTGATTTCAAGAAAAGAATAAGCATGACTGATTTATACTCCAAAGAAGAAATAGAAGAATGGATACCTATAGAATTGGAAAAAAAACCAAGGTGAGAAGTGTGGTACCTACTTCCACACTCAAAATGTATGTCCCTATCCAGAGTAATTCTGCTATAGGTTATAGGTTTGGACACAAAAAAAAAACAATGTAAAGAAAGTGAGTATGAGAAGGATTTATAATGTATGATAGTGACTCGAACAGTAGAATTATTAGAATCGGAGGGGGAATTGTGGCATGAAAGGTGTGCTCACATTTCCTCTACGTACTTGAATAAATTACGGAATGTGTCAACAGGTATGACTGAATTTATTTACAAAAAAAAAAAGCATTGGAAAAATCCTCCACATGCTCTCTATCGAAATTAACTAGGAAAACGATAAACAAAGCCAGAAATGGGTCAAATAGATCATGTGAAATAATTCACACAGATTTAATTGGTCCAATCACACCAGCCACATTTGTTAACAAGAAAAAATATATTCTAACCTTTCTTGATAATTATACTTGCTTTTTGCAAACTTTTGTATTAAAATCCAAAATACAAGTACCTGAGTGTTTAGAGCAAAGTTTAAGAACTTTAAAATCAATGTTTTCTGAGAAATATTCATTTAAACTTATAAGATGTCACAATGGAATAGAATTCACAAGCAATGTAACTACATTAATACTTGATAAGTACAATATTAAATTACAAATAGCTGAACCATATACTCAGAACATAATGGTACAATTGAAAGATTGATTCGTACTTTAGAAGAACGCATTCGAGCTTTACTTGTAAGTTCAGGATTTTCACTATCTTTTTGGGGCCTAGCTACTCAATGGGCAACTTATTTGTACAACAAAACCCCTTTTAACAAGAGCAATTTACTTACTTCATTAAAGCACTGTTTATGTTGTTGTACTTAATTGCCCAAAATTACCCTTATATAATAATAATCTTTATTCTCTGACCTCAAATCAATAATGTTAACATAACTATTTTAGATATTATTGGATGCAATATGAAACTGTTTTTTAATTAGGGCTGAAACTTATGAGTAAGTAGGTGAGTTTATTGATAAAAAGGATAATAATTATAAGTTGTCTTTTCAGAGAAATCTACCACTTGTTTGTGTATTCGAAGCTATCTGAAACTCTGTTTCGAGAAAGCTACCACTTGATTGACTATTCGAGCTATCTGAAACTCTGTTTCGAGAAAGCTACCACTTGATTGACTATTCGAGCTATCTGAAACTCTGTTTCGAGAAAGCTACCACTTGATTGACTATTCGAGCTATCTGAAACTCTGTTTCGAGAAAGCTACCACTTGATTAACTATTCGAGCTATCTGAAACTCTGTTTCGAGAAAGCTACCACTTGATTGACTATTCGAGCTATCTGAAACTCTGTTTCGAGAAAGCTACCACTTGATTGACTATTCGAGCTATCTGAAACTCTGTTTCGAGAAAGCTACCACTTGATTGACTATTCGAGTTATCTGAAACTCTGTTTCGAGAAAGCTACCATTTAATTGACTATTCGAGCTATCTGAAACTCTGTTTCGAGAAAGCTACCACTTGATTGACTATTCGAGCTATCTGAAACTCTGTTTCGAGAAAGCTACCACTTGATTGACTATTCGAGCTATCTGAAACTCTGTTTCGAAAAAGCTACCACTTGATTGACTATTCGAGCTATCTCAAACTCTGTTTCGAGAAAGCTACCACTTGATTGACTATTCGAGCTATCTGAAACTCTGTTTCGAGAAAGCTACCACTTGATTGACTATTCGAGCTATCTGAAACTCTGTTTCGAGAAAGCTACCACTTGATTGATTATTCGAGCTATCTGAAACTCTGTTTCGAGAAAGCTACCACTTGATTGACTATTCGAGCTATCTGAAACTCTGTTTCGAGAAAGCTACCACTTGATTGACTATTCGAGCTATCTGAAACTCTGTTTCGAGAAAGCTACCACTTGATTGACTATTCGAGCTATCTGAAACTCTGTTTCGAGAAAGCTAACACTTGATTGACTATTCGAGCTATCTGAAACTCTGTTTCGAGAAAGCTACCACTTGATTGACTATTCGAGCTATCTGAAACTCTGTTCCGAGAAAGCTACCACTTGATTGACTATTCGAGCTATCTGAAACTCTGTTTCGAGAAAGCTGCCACTTGATTGACTATTCGAGCTATCTGAAACTCTGTTTCGAGAAAGCTACCACTTGATTGACTATTCGAGCTATCTGAAACTCTGTTTCGAGAAACTTACCATTAATAATAATAATAATAAGTTTATTAATTTCAATGATTATTCGTACAAAATATTGAAATATTACACAAATAAAAATGAAACAAGTCACAAGAAAAAAGAATATAATAATAATGAGAAGACTTATTTAGAACAATAAACCCTGAACTCCTCGACTGAGTAAGGTTCACACTGCACAATTAGCCTGTGAATTATTCTCTTAAAGGTCCCGTGATTAGAAATGACCTGTAGATGTTTCGGTAATACATTAAATAACTTGATTGCCATGTATTCTGTACCCCTTTCACGTAAAGTAGAAGAATGAATAGGGAAAAAGTACGGAACACTTTGCCTTGTATTATTAACATTTTTGAATTCTACAAAATAATTTTGATTTTTATGGAAAAATGTAAGTATTTTGTATATATATAGTCCATAGAAAGTGAGAAAATTATGTTTTCTAAATAGTCCACGACAAGACTGCCTATAGTTGAGTCTTAGCATAGATCTAAATGTCCATTTTTGGCAAATGAAAAGGTTATCAGAGTGGATGGAGCATCCCCAGAAAATTATACCGTAAGAAAGTAAAGATTGGTAATTAGCAAAATATAGAACTTTCAGGACATGAAAGTTAACCTGATCTCTCAGCATTAAAAGAGACTGAATTCAGCCTTTTTCTAAGCTGATCAATATGTATGTCCCATCTCAGACTCTTGTCTAAAGTAATACCAAGGAAACTCACTGAATCCCTCACCGGTATCTGGTTATCGACATCACCAACAAACTTCGGGAAAACAATTTTTGATCTGTATGACCGGAAAAAAAACACTCTCGTTTTTTTTTGTAGATTGATTTTTAGTTTGTTGTTGTTTGTTTGATTGGTCGGAAAGATCTGAAAATATAACTCGAAAGATACCACTTGATTGATTGTTCGAAGCGATCTGAAACTATGTTTCTAGAATTATTAATTATTAAGAACAAAATGAAACTGTACTTTATTATAGCTGAAACTTATAAGGTTTTTGTCTTTTCAAATAAAGAACTAACTCGATTTGCAGCGAAATAGTATTCTGAAGCGAAAATTCGGATTAAAAAGAAAAAAAAACGATTTTAATGAATTTTCTCTCTTTTACCTTGTCGGCATGGGAGGGGGTGTTAGAGTTCACCCTGTGTAACTCATTTAAACATGCCTACAACAAATCGATAAACCCATCTAGCGGCAGCTAGATGAACTAGATTATAGAGGACAATTGGTTCATCTAGCGGTGAATAGACGAACTAGCGTATGAAGGACGATGAGTCCTTCTAGCGGCCTATAGACAAACAGTCATAGAGGACAACTAGTCCACCTGGGTACCGATTCATAAAGATCCCTAGGGAGAAGGAGCCACGCCCACTTTGCTCAAATTTTTCTTCATTGCCCATGATTCCTATCCCCCCTCAAATTCAGCTCATCGAATTCATAAAATTGTGCGACAAAGGGACAATTCTTTTCTGCCAATACAGTTGTAAATAAAGAGGTAGCCATTTTGCTAGCAACGTTGTACACACTCAAAAGTAGTATTTATTATTCAGTATTAAATAAAAAAAACATTATAATGTTTTTTGCAATAAGATTGATGGCAGAATTAGCAGAGGACGAGGAAGAAGAAATTGAGAATATTCCTCGTTTAAGATACTTAACAATAAATCTATTGAACGCGTTGTCGGAAGCAGCTTTTAAAAAACATTTCCGTCTAAATAAGGTGTGTTTCTTATCACTTCTAGAAGAGATAACACCATTTGTACGGGTTAGGAGGAGGTGCAGATTAGAATTGAAAACAAAGGTGAGTACGAATTGAAGATGTTTTACCGAAAATCTGATTGCAGAATGTGTTATGTTTAAAATTTGTTTTGGTGATCCTTCTATTTTATGCCCAAGGAAGCTATCAGACAATTTTAGGCTCAAATTTTTTCTGTGGTATGAGTCAAAGTAGTGTTTGTAGAAGTATTGAAGAGATAACAAATGCTCTGACTAATAGGGAAATCCGTTTTCGACGCATTCGCTTTCCTAGAAATATGCAAGAACTATCACAGAGAAGGGCCTGGTAATAAATATTAGCTTACATACTAGACAATTTCATTGCGTAATTGTATTTTTAGATTTTCTGAGGCAACACGTATTCCTGGAGGCATTGGAGTAATAGATTGTACCCATGTTGCCATTGTTTCACCTAAAGATGAACATGTCTTCATCAATAGGCAGCAGTCATGATTCGTATATTTGGAGCCAATCTGATATTTCAGGCATTTTGGAACGAGTTCATCGTGAAAATGGAGGAAATTTTATTTTTTTTACTCTTGGCTTTTTTGTGTCTATGTTGATGCCTTATGCTTGATCTAAGCTAATACAGATCTAAAGCTTACGACTGCTCCATCAGTCTAGGGATGGGACATCATCATCGATGTTTTTCAAACATTCATGTCGCGTGATGGAGGTCCATGTTTTCACCATCAATATGAATATTGAATAACATCAATGTGAACATCGATGGCATTGAAAAAATTGACCGCATCGATATTCGATACCACAAAAGTCCCATTATATCTGAAAAATTCTTTAATACCACTTGGAGATAATCCGTTGAAATGGTGGAGACAAAATAATGAAGTGTACCCAATGCTCTTGAAAATAGCGATGAAATATCTTACTGTTGTGGCAACATAGATTTGATAATCTATGATTTAAAAAAAAAAAGAATAAATAAAAAGTTATAAAGAAAAGAAATTTGGTTTGGACTTAAACTTCATTGTCAAAGCCTCCAACAAATATGAATGGCTATTATGCTGCATAAATTGCCTCTTGTTTCTTCTGTATATATAGTTGTGGGATTAACAGGATTAATAAGTTTACAAGATATTTAATAATATGTGAAAATTCAGGTCACTTATAATAAATTTCCTTTCTCTTGTAGTTATATCAAAAGTAAAATTATCCACATGTTATAGGGAAGTTATTCGAAAAGTGTACCAAATGAAAAAAATATATATTAAAGTTTATAAAGCATCTTCCTCTTCTGGAAATTTTTATTGGCTTTCATGAAGCACCATTATAAGATATATATTCATTGGAACCAATTGATAAACAATTCCCCAAAGGTCAATATTGTTTTTAATAGAATTCAGGAAGGTATTATAACATTAATCAATTGAAAACATTTTTATTTAGTCGTCTTCAATAGTTGAAGGTGAGCAACTGTCAAACCATCTGATTAAACATAATAAAGAAAAAAATTTGAATCTATATTTGAAAAGAATGCGAATTCGTTACAATTTCACAGAAACAACGGACCTTAAATTTATTCAAGAAATGATCTACTGCATTTTAGATATAGATGCAAAATTACCATAACTTGTTCAATTGTTAATATTTAGATGTATTTTTCATTTTAAACATAAATTTTGATTCAATCGTCATATTCTAATAAATTAAAAACCATTTTATGATAGGCAACTTTTGATACAACCTACAACGTTGTCGGTTCTTAGACGAAAAAAATTGACTTCAAATCCGCTGCCTTGGACCCAGCGGTTTTCATTGCGATACAAACTTGGCAACGCTGTGACATAAACGACATACTCTGTGACAAATGTCAAAGATGCACACGTGGGGTGTCTCTTCAAAATTCGATTATTGGTGTTATTATAATTTATAATTAGCTCATTTTACTGCTTATGTTAAATGCAGTAAGTTTATATATATCACTCATGGTTTCTTATGGAAAATCGAAATAAATGTATTGAATTGAAAAATAGATCCAATGTTATATGTACATTTGGCAATGGTGGAATTATTATATGACAGTAAAAGTGACCTCGAATTACTATCAAAATATAATTTAAAGCTTTAGTTTTTGTTATCCATTTGTTTTTTCCATATTTATAGGTGCTAGATTTATTTTAGATTGAGATAGACATAAAAAATAGAAATTATTTATTTTTCTGTTAATGTCACAGAAAAATAGTTCAAAGTTCACCCTTCAATTTGGAAACGTCGATCCCCCTTCTTCCTACTTTAATTAGGGCGGAGCCTAAAATTTGGCTCCTTCTCCCTAGCTCCCTAGGGATCTTTATGAATCGGTACCCTGGTGGTAAAGGAACGGTTAATGACCATTACGTGAAATTTCCATGTTTCATTCGATGACTGACTGGTGGATGTAACTCACGTGTTTTTCGATAAATCTGGTTAAAAAGAAAGTATAGTTAATGGTGTTGAATACGAGATATCTAAGTATTTCAAGTTTTAAGAATTATTTTTTTGTGAATTCTTCATCAAATGGCTCACTAACAGTTTTGAACGTCTTATCACCAGATGAGAACAATATAGAGTCGCAATTTTTCAAATTCATAATTGCCATACTTAATCAGACTCTAGCATAATGTTTATTCATTCTTTCAAATTAGCTGGCTTTTCCTCTTCTCAAATATTTGCTCAGTATTTTCAGCAGAAATAATTTGACCTGAAATTATAAACAATTATAAAAATAATCTCTATAACTTACTAGAAACTTACCAATGAATAGACATTTGATTTCCAATAATTTCACTGACTCCCCATTCTTGAAAATAACACCATTCAGAAAAGCAACAAGCCTCGGGTCCAACTGACAAACTTCAAGTCCTCTTCCTGAAATGGTCTTTTTTTCTCTGAAACTTGCGTATGATAATAAACTATTAGTTGACACAAATATAGATATCGTACCTTGAATACACTGATCTGGCTTTATATTCCCAATTGATTCCATGCTGGGTATATTTATTGCCGAACAGGACATTTATAAAATACTTCTGGGACACTGATGTCCCAGTCGATACCCTTGAAGGAGTAAATTTCTTCTGCTTCATCCATTACATAATTTCGATATAATAAGGTGGAAAATTCACTGAAGTCTGTCTCATTTATTTAGAAGTAATGAAACCAGTCCACTTCATATATTGTAAACATGGTCAGCTTTTTTAAAAGCTTGGCCTTTTTCTTCATATCCCTAGCTTGAATGTCCATCGCTCTTCTGAATAAACTGAACATGCACAACGCTTTATATAATTACACGAAAAAATTCTCTGTCCCCAAAGTCTTACTAATGATATTGTCCAAAGTCACCACCAGATATCTCATTCCAAAAATATACACACTGCCTTTTCATTTGTTATCTGCATTCCATACCCATAATTTTATTTAATATCCAATTATAGAAGTATAACAACATAGGTATTGAAATTTTTCAATACAAACTACGACGAAATGTTAATTTTATAAATAAACAAACATCAAAGACAGATAAAATCCAATAATCCATAGACAAAGGTAAACTCTGTGGATAAAATCGTTTTGCTAGATCGAAAACGTCCGACGAAAAAGATCTGATTGATCAGATATCTTTGCCGAACGCTCCAGATGTGTATTCCCCTCAACCTGGATGTAATAAACGAACGGTTCAGACAAATCCGAGCGGTCCGAGGTAATAACCGAACGCGCTTTGAATAGAGAAATGGAAGAGACACGTATAGTCCATTCAGGAATTATTAAGCGCGTTCGGTTATCACCTCGGACCGTTCGTTTATTACATCCAGATTGAGGGGAATACACATCTGGAGCGTTCGGCAAAGAAATCTGATCAATTAGATGTCGATCTTTTTCGTCGGACGTTTTCGACCTAGCAAAACCATAGAATTAATAAAACCATGGAAGGAGTCTAGAGAGAGACTTACGGTAACGTGAATGAGATGGACAATAATCAGCTGTAAAGGGGCAAAACATTAGCTGCTTTCCAGTCAGGTGCGTGTCAACCCGGGGCTCGGCGCACTAGAGCTTCGAGCCCTTGCTATGAGTGGAACGCGCCAAAACGAAACTGTCAAATTCAACGTAAACAAACCAGCGTTCTACAGCTGTCTCGTATTTTATGCGAAGTAACGGTCTTCTTTCTCTCTCACACCTGTCAGGGCTCGAAGCCCCGCAAATGCGGGGGGTGCTTCAGGGGAAAGGGGAAGGTAACGCGAGGGCTCGACGCCCTGTTTACTGGAACACTACAAGTGCGCTTCGGTACGCTTCGGAGCTGTACCGAGGAGCTCCTGACGTTGGCTAAAAAGCAACGGAGTGGCTAAATATCACTGGAGTGGCTAAATATCACTGATGATGAGCATATTTTGTTCCGTAAGAAGTGTTGAAGTTGAATTAATTCCTTGCAACAATTTAAGATTAGTAGGATCATATTTTTTATTTTTCATCATGGTTAAATCCTGTTCTGTATATAATTGTACGGAAAGGTTCAAGAAAGGTAGTGGAATATGTTTTTTCTCGTAAGTACTTTCGCAGAAATAATTGTTATAAATTAAACGCACTGTTTAATAATTAAAAGTCTTTAATAAAATATAGGAAATAACTGTGTAGTGAACACACTGACAAATATACAATAATACTCTTCAACAACGGCCAACAAGAGAAAGGAGCGAGCATGGCTTGCACATGGCCTATCTAACAATTACACAGAATAAATATACAACTGCGCATGCCGCGCATAGAAATACTACAAGACAACTTATATTACTTATGTACTGGGTAAATATTTCGACACCCCCACTTACACAGTACAAATAAAAACAAAATCATATGATGAAACTTAAGAACTACTACATATCATGAATGCCCAACATTTTTGAAAAATAATTATGTTTAACAGCAGGTAAACTTTTCGTAAGTAATTGCACAAGTGCATCAAAATTACCGATAATTTTGCATGACAGCGTGTTGTCATAAAAACTGCATGAGTTCATTTTCATTTTTGGAGAAAGAGCCCGACACCGAAGGTGGAGGGCTCTTTCTCCAAAAATGAAAATGACCGAATGCAGTTTTTCAAAGAAAACACGCTGGAATGTGAAATTATCCGGTCATTTTGATGCACGAGTGTAATTCGGGGGAATATTTCCCGAATAAACTGTTACCTCACTTGTCAAACTGATGTAGAATGGAATTGCCATAGATTCGAACTGTGTAAGATGCATAGAAACTATGCATCTATGAACAGGACAATTATCGCAGTGCAGTTTCGCTTCCTACAATGCAATTATCGCTGTAATTTTCGATAATTGTTCTCCAGATACATAGAATTTCTGACAGGAGGGAAATATTCGTTAAAATATCAGCTGGCATTTCATGTGTCGGTAAATGTTTCAATACAATTTGCTTTTCTGCAATAACTTGTCGAACAAAATGATGTCTGATGTCAATATGCTTTGACCTTTTATGATAGGTATCATTCGCAGATAATTTAATTGCACCTTGATTATCACTGAACAAATTCACACAAAGAGCTGTTCCCATTAGCTCGTACAATAAACCTTTTAAATAAATAGCCTCCTTTACCGCTTCAGAGATAGCCATGTACTCTGCCTCGGTACTAGAAAGCGCAACTGTTTTTTGTTTGCAACTTTGCCAGGAAACCACGGAACCACAAAATTTGAAAGCATACCCTGTGTATGATTTCCTATCAATAGAATTGTTGCCCCAATCGGCATCTACAAAGCCTACTAGTTCCATGTTTTCCTTTGAAAATCGCAAGCAATAGTGTTTAGTACCCTTTAAATATTTTAATATGCGTTTAGCATGCTTCCAATGTAGTTGACTATATGACCGATTGAATTGGCTCAAGTAGCTTACACTAAATGCAATGTCTGGCCTAGCTATAACTGCCAAATACATAAGACTCCCTATTAAATTCTGATAAGGGTACATGGAAAGTTGATCTTGATCACCATTTTCTAGACTAATATTGCATTCCATAGGTGTTTTTATAATATTACATTCTGACATATTAAATTCATTCAAAATTTGGTCAATGTAAGATTCCTGATTCAATGTTAAAATACCCTGTTCCTTATCATAATTAACATTCATAACATTCTCTGACAACACCCAAATCTTTTACTTTGAATATTTTGCTTAATTCGTCTTTTAAATTATTAGTTTCCATTACATCATTGGAAAAAATGAAAAAATCATCCACATATAAAGTTATGACTATAATAGTATATTATTCAACGAGCGGTAATGTAGGTCATAACTCACGCAGATGAAGTTTGCAGCACGAGCCGCAGGCGAGTGCTGTAATTCATCAAGTGAGTTATGACCATTACCGCAAGTTGAATAATATACTATTATAGTCATAACTTTATATGTGGATGATTTTTTCATTTTTTCCAATGATGTAATGGAAACTAATAATTTAAAAGACGAATTAAGCAACTTTATCTACGACTTCATCAATAAATACTAAGAAAAAAATACAGACTTAGAATATAGACAGAAGGAAGGGGAAATAAACATATGTGCTCGATCCCGTACAAGAGAGATGGAAACTTAGTGTCACCAATCACAATCGAACTAGTTTCGGCTAGCTCGAATACAGTACAGAGTACGACAACTTTATTGAAAAACCTTAATAGTTGCCTATAAAAATGCATTAAAATATATCAAAAAACATTCCCTGTAAACGATGACTTAATGATCTTACTGCTACACCAATCTTGAAAATGTTTTCAAACTCCTTTATAATTTTTTGGTCAAGTAATTCTGTATGGTAACATTAGCTGTTTGTCTTTTGGACATGTATGCCTATATAATATTTCATCTTCATCATCTGAATTAATCGCTTTCAGCAAAACATTCACAATAATTAGATATCAACTTAATTTGAAAACGTCAAAATTATTAAAGTGACATCCCCTCGGACATTCCTCCCCTCAATAACAATAATGGAATGTTCCCTTTCGGCCAATCGAATAGAAGCAGAGAAGTATAGAAGCACAGATCCATATTTTCCTATTTATTATAGTGAGTTATGGCAGTGAGTTATTATAACTCACGGTGTTTGTTAATAGATACTATTAATTGCTCAAAAGCAGTTGAATAATGAATATATAATTCAATAGGAGTAGATAAAGCTATTTTCAACCTTTTTGGAAAAAAGACAAGGTTCATATTGAGATTTAGTATATCCCAATTCTAATAATACTGAATTAATTCTATCATTCCAACACTTAGCTGACTAAATAAATAATAATACACTGCTGATTTCCACAAAATTTATTGATGTTTAAATGACGACAATTGTTTCGCTACACTGTAGCTTTTTCAAGTCGGGTGCTGAACTGTTCAGCACCCGACTTGAAAAAGCTACAGTGTAGCGAAACAATTGTCGTCATTTAAACATCAATAAATTTTGTGGAAATCAGCAGTGTATTATTATTTATTTAAAATGAATTTCCATCAAGTGAAGACCGAATCAATCAAATACTTAGCTGACTGCTTAAGACCATAAATTGCCTTATTAAGCTTCAAAACTTTACATTTATCAGATTCTGAGCATATAAAACCTTCAGGTATTTTCATAAAAACTTTTTCTGACAAATTTCCATTTAGAAAGGCTGTTTTTATGTCTAAATGCCTTATGTCTAAATTTAATTTGACTGTTAATGCAAATAAAATTCTAAGAGTGGAATATCTGACTACAGGAGAGAAAGTCTCATTGTAATCAATTCCATACTTTTGTGTAAATCCCTTTGCGACTAACCTTGCTCGATATTTCACTTCTCCATCAGCACTGGACTTCCTCTTAAAAACCCATCTTGAATCGACAACAGTGACATCTCTCTCCGTTTCAACTAATTCCCATAACTGATTCTCTTCAAAAGACTGTAGTTCCTCTTCGATGGCACTTTTCCAAAAAATACTATCAGGACTGGATAAAGCCTCTGAAACAGATTTCGGATTACCTATTGCACTGTTATGTCCACCACATGCATATGTTACGAAGTCTGGATCCACTTTTTTTTTTCTCTGTCTTTGAGATCTTCTAGGTTGATCGTTTGATATACCTGAAGTAGTTTCAGATTCACTGTCGTCCAGTTCATCTGTTGGTTGACCATTTTCTTTGAAATCTTCCATTTTTGATGCGGAGACCCCCACTGAATCTGTCACCTCTTGAACTGGTTCTTCGATGTTTAGAGCAACACTCTTCTTTATGTTCTCCATTATTGTGACATCTCGACTGATGAAAATTTTTCGGCTGTTTGGGTTATAAAGTCGGTATCCTTTGGTGTGATCATCAAATCCTACAAGGATGCATTTGACGGCCTTTTTATCCCATTTCTGCCTATTCTCTTTTGGAACATGAGACATTGCGGTACTTCCAAATACTCGTATGCTACTAATGTCTGGCTTTTTGTTGTGCCACATTTCATATGGAGTTTTTGAAATACTAGAGGTAACTGAACGATTGATTAGGTGGCAAGCAGTTTTACTCGCTTCAGCCCAAAATTGCTTACCTAGGTTTTGGTCGAAGAGTAAACATCTTGCTCTTTCTACAATCGTCCTATTGAACCTCTCTGCCATACCATTCTGCTCTGGAGTATAACTGTTTGTCCTTTGATGAACAATACCATTGTTTTTGAGATAATTTTGGAAATCTCTACCAATGTACTCCCCTCCATTGTCTGTTCTCAGAATTTTTATTCGTTTATTCCTCTGTTTTTCTACTAGGCATCTGAACTGGTGAAACTTCTCTGAAACTTCATCCTTCGATTTTAAAAAATAGATGAAACACATTCTTGAGTAATCATCTATGAATGTGAGAAAATACCTTGAGCCTCCTATAGATAATTTTTCATGAGGTCCACAGACATCACTATGAATAATCTCCAATACGTCACTGGTTCTACTTCCTTTTGCTGGGAACGGTAATCTATTTTGTTTTGCCTCGCAACATACCTCACAATTAGATTTCTGTATTTTTTCTCCAAGTTTGAACGGTGGCATACCTTCAACTACTTCTGGCATTTTTATTAAGAAATCAGAGTTGATGTGCCCTAGTCTCCTGTGCCATAGATCTGGTGTAACCATTGGAGCGGCCAACAATGCTGTTGAATTCTTGTTATTCAATCTCAGCTTGTATACATTGTTCTTCAAATCAGCTACTCCAACAAGAACGTTATTTTTATTAAAAATTTCACATCCTGTGTCATGGAAATTTACTCTGGCTCCGTTTCTAATTAATTGGCTAACAGAGACCAGATTCGTGGTTAGTCCTGGAATGAAGTGTACGTTTTGTAAAAGTACATTAACACTTTTTCCTCTCACCATAGTTTCCATTCTGACATCACCTGCACTTTTGACTGCAAGTTTTGCCTCATTCGCACATAATATTTCTCTTAATTCTGGCTTCCGTTTGTCAATGAGATCGTTATCACTTGCTGTAAGGTGAAAACTGGCACCGCTATCAATATACCAGTCAGTGTTGCTAAAAGAACCATTAGCAAACACGGCACTCAAAGCGTAAGTTACCTTTTTGTTTAGACACTGCGACACATAATGTCCTTTTTCCTTACATTTGAAGCATGTGATATTACTACGATCCTTTTTGTTTACGTTATTCTCAAATCTTTGGTTATTCTCATTGACGTACGACCTACTGTTCGAATCGCTGCTTCTTCCGCCATCTCTGGACCATCTCTGGAACTGTTTCCCTTTTCGTGCGTTACTTTTAGCAGAAAACGCTTCTCCATGCCCCTGGCTACCGCCATCTGCGTGCATATCGAGCAATTTCGATTTAATGGCATCTGTTGTTATTTTAATACCAGAGTGTTCAACAGCCATAATCATCGGTGAATATTTCGGGGGTAAGCCTGCCAAGAGTAATGATCCGACCCATTCATCATCAATGTTGAAGCCCGTTCTTTTCAACTTTTGCGATGTTTCGACGACTTGAGTTATGTAACTCTCCATAGAATCATGGTTCTCCAATCTGGCTGATATTAAAGTCCTTAAAAGCCCGATCTATCTGGTGAAACCGCTATCGTCGTACAGATTTTTAAGTTTCGTCCATACTTCTTTAGGAGTTTTTGTATCTCTCACGTGGGTGTAAAGCGATGGTTCCATTGCCAATATTAATTTTGCCTTTGCTTTGGCTAATAGAACGGAGTCCAATTCACTGCCATCAACGCACTTATCCAGCCCTTCGAGTACTAGTACGTTCTCAATGGCGAATACCCATTCCTGGTAATTTTCGCGTCCGTTTAGCTTTGGCACACTGGCGAAATAATTAACTGCTGCCATCTTGAATTATTGTTCGTCTGTTTCACAACACTATTTCACAATATATATATAAATGTACTTACGTAGTGGAACGTTCCCGACCGATAAACTATTATAAAAAGTCTAGATTGCACGCGATGAGAACGCACCTGGGCCCATAACCTGTTATAAATTAAACGCACTGTTTAATAATTAAAAGTCTTTAATAAAATATAGGAAATAACTGTGTAGTAAACACACTGACAAATATACAATAATACTCTTCAACAACGGTCAACAAGAGAAAGGAGCGAGCATAGCTTGCACATGGCCTATCTAACAATTACACAGAATAAATATACATCTGCGCATGCCGCGCATAGAAATACTACAAGACAACTTATATTACTTATGTACTGGGTAAATATTTCAACAATAATACGTAAATACAGGGTGTTTCCTAAACATGCGGCAAAAATTCAGGGGGTTGTTCCTTGGACTATTTTAAGCATGTTTTGTCCTTGGATGATTTTTGAAAAACCTCTTTGTTTCGAAGATACAGGGCGAACAACATTTTTCATATTTTTAAAATTAATAATAGTTTAAATGAAAATGCGTACCGCACTGTGTTTACTAAGTAGGTACAATTTATTTTCAAATTTGTTTAACAACATTCCAATTACTAAAAACGGCCAGTTTTTTGACTAAAAATTGATAAGTGCAGATGGTAAAGGAATACAGATTAAACACGGTTTTCATTTGAATTCGTTTTGTGATGTATTAGCAATTAACATTTTATCTTTGATTATTATGAATCGCTATACAAACACCGAGATGACTGACATGCATTTCATTTATGGTTTTTGTAGGTTGAGTTGAATTTTCATGTAATTTTTCATAATTAAATGTTATTATCTGAAATTTTGTTTCCCCTATATCTTCGAAACAAATATGTTTTTCAAAAATCATCAAAGGACAAAATATTCTTAGAATAGTCCAAGGAACAACCCCCTGAATTTTTGCCGCATGTTTAGGAAACACCCTGTATATTATGCAGTACTTACATTCCTAATTCTACAGATTTCTCAGTGATTCAAAATTGAGATCTCAGTGGGTGTTAGCTAAGAATAAAAAAAATTCCAGCCATCAAAATTCACTACGTTATGCAGTAAACATTTTATTGACAGTGATATTGTGCGTAATTTTGGACAGATGAAACTCAGTGAAGGATCCATTCCCTCAATATATTAATTTTCCGGAACATTTGAAAAAGAAGACTTCCTTACCTAGATCTCATAGAAAAAGACCTATGAAAACTATGGAAGATCAAAATGAACCTAGTGATAATAAAAGGCTCTATCTTGAAAGTGTACTTTACTAGCACCAATTTTTTGGGTATGACTCTTGATTGCTGTCTGAACTGCAACTGCTACGTTGAGGGGACTATTAAGAAATTGAATAAGGTAAGCTACTGCATAGGTACGTATCCTGAGGAGATATGTAGATGAAACAACGATTAAAATGATATACCATGTTAACTTCGAATCAGTCTTCCGCTATGAGATAGTTTTTTTATGGAAATAGCAGAGACAATGAACAAATCTTTGTTGTGTAAAAACGGGTCATTAGAATCATGGCAGGAATAGGATACAGAGAGTCATGCAGAGGGCATTTTAGAAGAGCAAAAATCCTGACCCTAAGTGGAGTGTACATCCAGGAATGCTTGATGTTCTTCTATAAGAATAGGGAACTTTTTACGGAGTATGGACCCCAAAATGTTTATGGAACTAGAACAAACAACTATTCATACCCAATCCATCACCTAACAATGACGAAAAAGACTGCCCTGTATAGCTGTTTAAAGTTGTTCAACAGATTGCCAGATAAAATAAAAATAGCTGGTCCTAATAATAGGTTTAAAAAAGAAGTCCATATGTTGCTGATGGACCTAGAACCATATTCAGTGGAAGAGTATTTATGGGAGAGACTAGCATAGCGCTCGCCGATTCTTGATTTTTGACATAAAAATTTTTAATAATTTGATTATTTATGTATTCGGGTTACTCCTCAAAATAAAAATTATTATTATTACTTTAAGAATACATCACAAAAACAAATCTACTCTTGAAAATGAAGAGCATATTCGACAAAAGTACACAAAATTAATTCTTTTCAAAGGACAATAACTAATATTTCAAAATTTTCAATATATTAAATTTCAAAATCTGATGTATTAATTTTTTAAATCTTCATTAAATTAATTCTGTTGAATTTATATTTTTTTTCAAATCCCTTCACTTTCCTACAATATTCATTCATTATGTTAACAATTGTTTTAAGCGAGTTTTTTTTAATTGATTTTTACTCGCATTTACCAACAGCTTGTTAATTTTAATTTAACGTTTCCAATCTGAAAAAATCGACGTTTCCAATCTAAAACAAATATTTTGTCCAAATTTGTATTTTACCAAGAGGAATTTTAATGAATAAATCGATAATTTTAAGCAATATTGCAGAAGTAGTAATGTGGAATTATCGAATTAGGAAGTCTTAATATGAATATCATGATTTAATTCTCCTAAAGTACCTATGATATTCAAAAATTACAAATTATCCTGTGGCGACCAGTGACGGCTCGTGCCCTCGAGATGTGGGTCGGCCACACATATATATATATATATGTATATATAAATTTTCCCACACCCCTCATCATATTTATAACAATATAAATAAATATATATAAACAAATAGATTTCCACGTCACCCAAGTTGGTTTTTTGTTTTTAATGGGAAACCTCACCTAGAATAGCCCTATTATAACCCAATATAAAAATGTAGTTCTCAAATCAATGAAAACTGAAATAAAATGAAACTCTTGAAAAAACAGAAATAATAAAATATTCAATTATCAACATAAAATATATATTTGAATAAACATAGAGAAAACCTCTCACGAAAACATATAAATAAATGTATAAAATATAAAAAAATCTTATAAAGACCACAAAAAATATTGTGGAAATGACCGCATGTATTCTGGTCGAAAATGTATGAGCTTGCGTACCCTTTATTCATTTTTATAGATCAAATCAATTCGACGATCTTTCTTTGTCGCGAAGTCATCAATTATTTTCTCGAAAAAAATGTTTCCTCTGGCTAGTTCTTTAACTAAACCTCTTTCGATTGATATCAGTGCCAGGTTATTCAAACGGTCTTGAGACATCATGTTCCTACTAAAAGATTTTATTCTTTTGAGCGCTGAAAAACTTCTTTCTACTGACGCGGATGTTGAAGGCAGGGACAAAATCATACAAAATAACTTATATAATTCAGGAACATCGGAAACAATATTATTTGAGAAAATGAATTCCGTAATACCATTCAGCATATTTGAATTGCCGAAGATAGCATTGTCCCAGTACATGATCAGAAAATCAATACCTAACTACTATCGAACGGCATAAATAAGTTTTTTCTGATTAAGACGTTATATCCCATAATCAACCATTCATTTGAATATATTAATTATATTTTCATGATCTGAAAATCAATAGCTACTATCGAACGGCATAAATAAGTTCTTTTCTGATTAAGACATAATGTCTCATAATTAACCATTCATTTAATTATCAAATATTTGAAATAAACTGTGAAAAGTTGCTGCTTGACGCTCTGCAATAGGATAACCGGCCAGCCGACCCTGTGTATTGGGAAGCGACCTAACATCGAGTTGTTGTGCCGTTCTACTGAGTGGATGTATTCCGGGCGTATGTCGTAGTATCTTTTCCTTTACGTAGCGCTCTCGGTAGCGCTGGTTCCGCCATCGGCTCTTGGCCGACCTAACGTGATGAGATGCTTTCAGTGAAATTCCAGGAGTTGCAATTCTATAATTGTAACATTTGTGTTACATTTCAGACCTAATGTTACGGTGTTACGTACAATTCTGGAATAACTTGTTTGGGGTGATGTTACGAAAAGTAAACATTTACGATTGTGGTTTGTAACAATTTATGAAAGGGAATAACAACGCTGGATGCTTTGGAAATCGAATATTAGGTGGGTCCGAAAGAAAATATTGGCCGGTATAAGTGATATTTTCCTGTTCTGAGTGGAAATATTCATTACCGAGGGAATTTGGATATCGAAATCGATAACTCCGATTGAGTTTGAATGAATTGAATATCTAGAACTATTTTCTATTTCCCGATAATTTTTGGGTCGGCCCGGCCGACCCTGCCGACCCTGACGAGCCGTCACTGGTGGCGACCGTAACTCCGGTTCAAAAACCCGATGTTTTGCCCCGTATCACGTGGTCTCCGATTGTTCATCTTTGTCAAACTAGTGCAATGCGTATTAGCTCTATTTTTCTCTAATGCGCGTTTCCATTCCTTACACCAAAATAGAAGCATAGACTCCTTCCATGTATTATTAGTTCAATGAGCAAAACGATTTTATCCACAGAGTTTACCTTTGTCTATGGATTATATCTGACATCCCGGGTGGCTGTGAAAAATCGAAATTAAATTGGTACTGGGCATAGGATCTATATCAAATGGACAGGCCCTTAGAGAGAAATTCTGGCATGCCGCCATAGACCTGATATCACATGGACAGGCCCTAACGAGAACTACTTGTAAATCTCAACTAACAATTTATAATTTGAAACAGAATGGTTATCGGGTGTGTAGTCAAACTTGAACAATTTTAGCTCTATATTGCTTCAGCCAAGCTTTCGGACAATAACTTGTCCTTCTTCAGGGCTAATCAATGTGAGTCTTAAATGTTAAAATTATTACAATGTCCATACATAATATATAACTTGCCAGGAATAACTATAATTTTCTTAATCTTAACAACAGAATCAAACTAGTCAAATCTAACGAGACTTTCACGAAGAGTTCGCGGCAGGCTGAATATGAAAGAGAGAGATGCAGCTAGATGGGTCAATGTCAAAATCATATGACCAAAACATTGGACTTACGTTTGGAAAATCTTGAATTTTTCTTTTATTCTGAATGAAACTCATTGTTATTTTAATGTAATGGAATTCTAGCAATGTAAACGAGGGTTAGAATTGCTTGAAATTTGTCTTATATTTATCTATTTTCGACTATCAAAAGTTTAATTTTTGTTTGAGAATTTATGGAAAAAGTTATTATAAATAATATTTTTATTATTATTATTTTTTCCTTAGGTATGTATATAGTCTTTTCTAATACTTTTAAGGTCGTCATTTTTATCAGTCAGGGAGGAAAATGGTACTTTTACTCCTGCCGAGAGGAAAACATTTTTCCTTCCTTCTTTAGGGGCGAAAATGAAGTTTTCTATTGAGATAGTAAAAAAAATATATTTTTTATTATATCGCAACTTAAAATGAGAATAATTTTCATATATTTTTATCAAGTGAAAATCGTTATGTTATTATTGAGTGAAGATGGTCATTCTTTCAAATGTTTGGTTGGAATATTCAATTCAATATAGACTAATTCTTAAATATAACCATTTAAAGATTCAAAATGAAAGTATACTGCTTAGTAATCACCTATTTGTGTTGTTATATTTTATTACTTTGGCTCTCGACAACCAAAATTCTAAGTAGGTACAAATATTAATTATGGTAGAATGAAAAATCATTTTTACAAACAATTTTATCGTTTGAATAGAATCAGTTATGTCTATTACATTTCATTCTTCAATTTTGTATTACTTCCAACTAATTTAGTTCAAGTCACTTATCAAGTTGAAAATTGTAAAATCTTTCAGAAAATTGTTTCCAGATAATACAGGCAATGAAAAAAAACTGTTCAAAATACATTATTACAATAAATGATTTGAAAAAATGGTCCGACTTAGCCTATCAGCGCATGTGGAAGATCATCTTCGAGTCGGATTTTTCACTTTCCACTAAGGAGGATATTCACTCTTCCAATCATTTAATATCCAGGATATTGAAAAATATCAGGATTGAGCTCTACCTCTTCTTAGTTCTAAACTCCTCCAAATCTTGAAATTTATGGATCTTCTTCTCCTTATCTCTCCAAGGATCAGTAATGATACATTCATTTTTCCTGAAAAATACATATCATAACGTTATAAGTTGTTGTTCTCATACGTTAAAAGTAATTTTCAACTAAATAACAATTCCAGATACCCATTTTCAGCCTTCCAGTGAATGAGCTTCTCTAAAGATGAATTTTTAAGCCGCGGCATAGAATATGTTCCTCATTTAGTATGGCAATCTAAAAAACTGAAAATTTCAAACTATTTGAGCTTTAAATTTGGTTTTTCTTGAATTCAAACTCACATTATTATTGTTTAAATCATACCTAGTATCACAAGTATTTATGGACTTGTCTGTACCAAACCAACTGTTGTGTTCTTAAGATCAATAATTTCATGTCTTATTTTCATTCTATTGATAGCCCACTATGTGAGTGTGGTGTAGAAGAGACCATTGACCACTTGGTGAATGATTGTCCGATTTATAAATTTCATGATGGTTTCCAAGCTATTCATTCAGTTTCAGATTCTTTTTTAGAATGGGTAGTTAACTTCAAATCGATATAATGAAAACTAATATTTAGTACTCCTTTCTGCTTCTTTTTTTGTTTGTTTTAGGATCCAATTGGAAATTATAGAGTCGTCAACCGAAAAGAGAGGATAAAGAAAATTTTGTTTTGGTTGAAAAGGAAGTCCTTCAATATAAATTATGTCAGCTTATTCTGTAAACGTTTACACAAACCAGTCACTACACCGATACGGGGAGACAGAGTTTTTGCTGAGGTTTTCATCTGTTCTCTTGTATCATACGTTGAAATGTATGATGCCCCGTTATATTTCCTCTGCTAATACTGAGATTCATCGACACATATGCTTGATTGTTTGAAATTAATATTTTGTATTGCTCTTTTTAAAAGAATATATATATACTGTATCATTTGGTATCATGGCTCTTTCAGATTTTCCAGCTGCTGTCCACTTCAGAGCTGTATGTTATTATTTCCTAACTATTGAGTGAATTATTTTCTTATTATTTACATTTATGTTTTCAATCGATAATATCCTATTTAACATTGAGATTATTGGTTTTCTTTGGATGTTTCTCTCAGATATTACTTCGTCTAGTGTTCCATTCTTGGAAATCCTCATTCCCAGGTTTCTAATTTCTAGTATTTCTAATATTAGTATTCAATCTGGGGGGAAAATCTTCCATGGCAGCAGCAGAGGATTTTGATATTATAAACAGTTGTACCGTCTCTGGTTGCCCCATCTCTTGCTGTTTTGTCTCTGGCTGGTCCTGTTCAATTTCTTTTGCAATAATTATTTATATGAATTAATAAAATAAGGGACGGAAAATAAATAGATATTTCACATCCATAAAAAATAAAATATTAATGTACCTTCAATATTATCTTCAAGACATTTATCTCCATAATTTAATCTCTCAGGCATATAATTGGAGAAACTGAAAACTGAAGGAATAACATCTTTTTTCAGAGTTTTTGTACCATGAATATTTAAATCATGTTGATGAAAACGGTTGCTGCATATTTTCAACAAGGAAAAAGGGTTGAAATCAATTCTTCTTCAGCTTTCATCCACTGTTCCCTTAATTTGTCATCCTTTGGAAAACTGTGAACTGATATTTCCTTTATGTATTTATTCAGAGGGTATTAAAAGATATAAATACTTACGAATGAAATTTCAACTTTTGGCTTTTTTCTAATCTCGCTGTACAATTGAAGGCTGCACGAGTGTGAGGCATTTTATTTGAAAATTAGTTCTTTTGGTGCTTTGAATTTCGCAATAGCAGATGGATTCTAGAAAAACATGAGCTTTCGATTAATTTTCAAGATGAAATCGGCCTTTCAATAAGTTTCATGAACTTTTTGGAATCCGATAAAGATTTCACGGAATACTTACCGCTAATTCCTTTTATTAGAATGTTCAACACTTTTACAAATCGAATCAATCAGATTAACTATGTGTTCAATTCAGAATGAGAGAAAAATTAGCGATTTTCTGAATGTGAGTTTAATGTTTTGATCATATGATTTTGACGTTGACTCATCTAGCTCCATCTCTCTCTTTCATATGCGGCATGCCAGAATTTCTCTCTAAGGGCCTGTCCATTTGATATTAGGTGCTTTCCAGCCAACGTCAGGAGCTCCTCGGTACAGCTCCGGAGCGTACCGAAGCGCACTTGTAGTGTTCCAGTAAACAGGGCGTCGAGCCCTCGCGTTACCTTCCCCTTTCCCCTGAAGCACCCCCCGCATTTGCGGGGCTTCGAGCCCTGACAGGTGTGAGAGAGAAAGAAGACCGTTACTTCGCATAAAGTACGAGAAAGCTGTTGAACGCTGGTTTGTTTACGTTGAATTTGACAGTTTCGTTTTGGCACGTTCCACTCATAGCAAGGGCTCTAAGCTCTAGTGCGCCGAGCCCCGGGGTGACACGCACCTGACTGGAAAGCAGCTATTAGGTCTATGCATGCCGCATATAAAAGAGAGAGATGGAGCTAGTTGGGTCAACGTCAAAATCATATGATCAAAACATAGATAAACTATAAGCACAGATCATAGAGAAAGGAGGGAAAGAGTGACGACTCAACGGTAAAATAAATAAGCGT
Organism: Harmonia axyridis; assembly: GCF_914767665.1. NCBI lineage: Eukaryota > Metazoa > Arthropoda > Insecta > Coleoptera > Coccinellidae > Harmonia > Harmonia axyridis. The sequence continues at coordinate 21,451,978 of NC_059508.1, read as the reverse complement.
GATTGTGGCGACCTTATGGGCAGGGAATGGAACTAATGATGTTGATTCTGCGCATTTGGCTCCTTATTATTTCATAATTCGAAACAACTCACAATTTGAATGAATATTTCCCTCCTGTCAAAAATTCTATGTATATGGAGAACAATTATCGAAAATTACAGCGATAATTGCATTGTAGGAAGCGAAACTGCACTGCGATAATTGTTCTGTTCATAGATGCATAGTTTCTATCATTGTTTAAGGAGAAGATAGTTAGTTACTTCGGTTCAAATATCATTGGAGGATATTGGGCAATATCGTTAGAGGGCGCCACTCCGGAAGAGGCCCAACATGATGGGTTGCCTATGTGCAATGTTGAAAATTCAGACGAGTATTAATTTTTGGGTATGGTGAACAACAGATGTCTCTAGTGCGTTTCTTGTTCAATCTTTATTCATCTTCCTGTCGTCGAGCAGGCATCGGAAGAAATTATCTTGGCCACAATAAATTTTTATTACCCTTGCCGCATGCCGGCTAGCTGCATGAAAAAGGGTAGAGCCTCAGAGTAAGAAGTAAACTGTTTACTTCTTACTCTGAGGGTAGAGCTATTGTTCGAATCGTATTTTTGGTCATAATATTGTTTTAAAAGCTTCGTCGTCCTACCTTCAAACAGAAATAAAAAAAAATTTGGCACGGGAAAAAAATTAGACATTCTATCTCTGTTGACAGGTAACAAAATATAACTTTCTCGAAATTACTTTTTTTCCGGGGAAAAAAGTGAGTGTAAAGATTATATATCCGGGAAAAAAGTAGTCACTTTTTTGCCGGATAAATTTCGTGAAAAGTTATATTTTTTTCACTATGAAATCGTCGTTTTTCCTGTCACAGAAAAAAATTGTGTATTATACAAGGGAAAAAGTATTAGATTTTAGCACGAAGTTATGTTGTCTCCCGACGCGGAGCGGAGGGTGCCAACAAACCGAGAGTTATTTTTTGTATATCTAATATATGAATCATTAATATATCTATATATATATTATCAAAAAGCCCAATTACCATATAATGGTGTAGGGTGTTACATTTCAAATTAATTAATTTTCATTATATAATTTTCATTCGGAGCTCCGTAATCAAACTCGATATACTTGGAAATAACGAGCGAGAAATTATTTTCAACAGTATACCATATTTGTTATGTGTACACTGAACGAGAAAATCATTGATACGAAATGCTTATTTCGTCTTTTACCGATTAAAAAAAACAAAGCAAGTAGTAATCGAAAGTTTAATGTTTGCTGATTATATATCCCCCCAAGAAATTATTCCACAATTTTATCAGATATTTCAATTTCTTTGAAAGAAGGATTTTTTCAATATTTTGTTGTATTCACATAATAAAATACCTATATTTCAGACGATTACAAAAATATTGTTTGTATATTAAATTCGTTTTGCCAGAACTCAATCGAGAGCATTCTAATCCGCATTCTCATAAGCCATTGAAAACAAACTCATTTCACACGAATACAAAAAAACTATGTATGTCCCCATTGACCAAATTCGAGGTATTCTGAAGAAACTGAAAATATTTTTAATCAGATCAATACAAGCAATATCGGAAATTCCCGCAAAACAACATCAAACCCTACGAAGGTTTACCTCCCCCAAAATAGAGATTTCTGTTTTCCTTCAACAAGCCGTTCATCTTCACCAGAAACGAATAATGTTTCTGCAGATAGCTCTTACATTGCAGATCTGGTAGATCTTCCATCTATTGATGAGTTTAAGGACGGAAAAAGGAAGAAAAGTATGGAAGAAGAAATCAAATCGTTGAAAGAAAAACTACAAAAATCGAGGAAAAAAACAACAATCTGAAAACCCAAGTGACTGAAGCTAAAAAAAGAATAAAGAAACTCCAGGTTTCAAGAAAAATGCAGCCAGATACAACACTTTTGCCAGAATTTTCAAGAGCTATAGTTGCAATGCAATTCAAATCTCAAAAACGGAAATTGTGGACGACTGATGAGAAGAAAACGGCTCTTAGCATATATTATAAGGGACCTGCTACGTATAAATTTTTGCGTAGGAAAAACGTTGTTTTACCAGCCATTTCTACATTGAAGAAATTCCGTTCCTTTAGTTATAAGAACTTTTAATGTTGACGTCTTTTGTTATCCTGTATAAGAATTTGAAAAATAAATCTTGTTAAAATTTCATAGCTTGGTGTACTTCAACTTTATTGATTGGAAACCTTCCGAGGAATAATGAATATTATTCAATGCTTAACGCCGATCTGAGAGGGGAAACTTATATGGAATTTTATAATTTTATTTTTCATGAAAAATCTCTTTGCAAACCAAAATTCGATATAATTTGAATCAAATATTCAGCTGAAAAAGTCTTATATGTATATTCATAAATTAAACATTCACGTCCTATCACAAAACAAATGAGATTTTCACAAAAAAGAGAATAGTTTTTTTAAATCGAATTTTCTTTTTCTTTTGGCAGTATTCCAATATTTTAGTTAACTATTTGAGGTAGATAACCTTGACATGAAACTATTCACTGATAACAATTTTACATAATCAATTAATTAAATTTAAAATTCTCTTTTCGAAAAACTAAAAAATAATCTTATACTTATTTTTCTCCAATCACAGTATTTCTTTTCAAACGCAAATCAGATCATACATTCCCTTCACGATTTTCATTTCAGATAATCAGGTCCAGAGATATCGTGATCACCGCAAAATTGTTTTTTTTTTGCCCTCCACCTTCGGTGTTGGGCTCTTTCTCCAAAAATGATAATGAACTCATGCAGTTTTTATGGCAACACGCTGTCATGCAAAATTATCGGTAATTTTGATGCACTTGTGCAATTACTTACGATAATTGCATTGTAGGAAGCGAAACAGCACTGCGATAATTGTTCTGTTCATAAATGCATAGTTTCTATGCATTTTACACAGTTCGAATCTATGGCAATTCCATTCTAAATCAGTTTGATAAGTAATGTAACAGTTTATTCGGGAAATATTCCCCCGAATTACACTCGTGCATCAAAATGACCGGATAATTTCGCATTCCAGCGTGTTTTCTTTGAAAAACTGCATTCGGTCATTTTCATTTTTGGAGAAAAAATGAAAATGACTTCATGTAGTTTTTATGACAACACGCTGTCATGCAAAATTATCGGTAATTTTGATGCACTTGTGCAATTACCTATGAAAACCTGCACCGAAAATTGTGAAAAAACTGTAATTGATATTACAGTTTTTTCACAATTTTCGGTGCAGGTTTTGCACCCAACTTAATATTTACTTAAGTAATGATACTCAACGAATTTTGACATACTTTTTATTGCACATAATTATACAAATTGATATTTGTGAACAGAATTTATTGAAATAATTTAATTTTCTTACATACAGTCCATTCAGGAATTATTGACATCCCGGGTGGCTTTGTAAAATCGAAATTAAGTTGGTACTGGCTCATTCAGTAACATTTTGAATTGCAGATTTCGGGTTGGCATTGGAAATGTCATTGACAGGAGGTTAGATTTCAGTTTGTTTGTGTTATTGGTTTTGATCGAAGAAATTTTGAAACTTAAAAGTTGTATCAATTTCAAACACACATTGATTAGTTTATTTGAGTATTTCTCACAGTACTGTTTGAAAAAAGAAGAAGGCAAGTCATGACAACCTGGATTATTAATGGAAGAAAACCTGTGCAATACGATTTCACCTTCAAAGAATCATTGAATGATTTGATTGAAGCCGAGCCGAAAGCAACCAATATATCAGCCTGGATGAAATTTGACCAAAAAGCATCTGGATTTTAATCAATCAAAGACAACATTACATAAACTTAAAACGTAAAAACTTTAAACGTAAAATCTCAGCCCAAACGGGACCATCTAGAGCAAAAATGACAAGAATAAGACCCCCCTCAAAATCGTCTGGAGATCCCGGCAAAAATCCCAAACCTTCGATTCTCCTCGCGGTTTTCGAGTATACGGGGTGTTTCGGATTATTTTGACATTTCAAGTCCCATATTTCTGTGGTATCTGTGGACAATTTGACTGTCAGTGTCATGTTAATAATACATATTCCATTTCGATATATGAAAGTGCTTGAAAAAGTTTGCAGTTTCCAAAATTGTTATTCAATATTTAAATAAATGCCGACAGATAAAATGCAAAGTCTTCGGCGAATCAAAAATTCGATAGATATTTGTCAAAATTTGGAAATGAACATTTATATCATCGAATGCATTTTCCTCAATTCAGGTTTGTTTTAAGTGTTTGTATCATTCAATTGGATATGAATGTTACTTTATTTCAGGAATTTTTCGTTTATTTTCCACAAACTATAAAACTACATTCTCTTTCGTGAGAATTTGAATCTATTGCGACAGAAGATGGAACTACAAAAGAGAACAGAAGCTTCATCTGATCATGTATTAAACAGATAGAAAAACTCCTTATAGATAATTCACAATTGGCTTTATTACTGGAAAAAAAGCCAAGTTAGTCAGATGACATTCAAAAATTTCCATGTGTTTTTTGAATATCTAAAATATACACTTTTACGACAGAAGAGTGCAAAAATATAAATGACCAATCCGTTTTTAAAGAATTTGAGTGCAGTGCTGTTGAATTTATAATGAATAAGTCAAATCGTTGTGAAATCTTCCATACGAATAATTTCAACTATATATACTAGGATATACATATAAAAAATCAGTTGAAATACTAGTCAAAAACAGAAATAAAATTCAAAGGATCATTCAGTATATGAAGAATTCCAACATGGCAGTTACTTTTGAAATTCGTATCAATTTTCCAGCAATTCAATGTAGGTATAAAATACTTTAAAAAGTAACTATTCTTTGAAACTTTCTGTTATTGTACGTCGGCTAATAATTACTATTTTTTGGCTAATAATAACTTTTAATGCTGTGACTTATACAAAAACAGTTTAACTTAGAATAACAACTTTTACTATCACTATGGAAACTTTAATATAATATATTTTTATGATTGAAAAGCCAACTGACTATTAAACTATATAAAACTGTAACATTCTCCCCCCCAAAAATAAATAAAACAACAACTTCATTGAATATCTAGGGGACATAATTTAACAGCTGGTCTTCTGTATGTTCCCAGTGTTGTTTTGACGTCGGCGCTTCTGACTTGTCCATCCTTTCCAACAAAAACAGCTTCGATCACCCCTTTCATCCAGCAGTTCCTGGGCAAGTCACCATCGATTATCATTACTACGTCTCCTACGACTAAATTTTTCGTCTTCTTGTGCCATTTCGTCCTTCTTGTGAGAGTTGGAAGATATTCCCTGATTCAACGTTTCCAGAAACAGTCTGAAAAATATTGGGATATCTTCCACTGCTTTCTCGTAACTAGATCTCTTTCCGACAAGAGGCAAGGAAGTGGAGAAGCACTTGAAGTCCCTATAAGAAAATGGTTCGGCGTCAAAGCTTCCCCATCTGCGGCATCTATTGGAACGTGGACTAAGGGTCTGCTATTTACTATATTTTCAGCTTCGATGAGAAGTGTAGACAAAACTTCTTCTTTTGGCGATCTCTCTTTGAGAGTGACTGATAGGGCCGTTTTTACGGATCTCACCATCCTCTCCCAGCAACCTCCCATGTGTGGTGTAAGCGGTGGTATCCTTACCCACTCGATTCCCTTAGTGGTCATTTCGGCTAAAATCTGATTTTCGTTCATTTCCTGCAACGCCTTCTTCATTTCTCTCTCGGCTCCCTTCAGATTCGTACCATTATCAGCAAATATTTTCTTAGGACAACCTCTTCGTCCGATCATTCTTCTGATGGCCATAATGGTGGAGTCGGTAGTTAGAGAATTTGCAATCTCCAAGTGGATGGCTCGAATACTCATACAAGTAAATAAAACCTCATAACGTTTTTCGTGTCGACGGCCAATGGTGACATTCATTGGACCAAAGTAGTCCATACCTGTAAAAGTAAAAGGTCTTACAAAGGCACTTACCCTGCATTTTGGGAGTGAAGACATTTCTGGGACTATGGGTTTCGCTCTGAAATTCCTGCACTTATAGCAAGAGTTCCATGCACTTCTGACAGCAGCTCGAGCTTGTAAAATCCAAAACTTCTGTCGTAACTCATTCAAAACCAACTCTTGTCCCTGATGACTGGCTCTTTTATGATAATGAAGGATCAAAAGACGTGTAAAATAATGCTTTCTATCAAGAATGATTGGAAATTTTGTTTCATAACAGATATCTTCTGATTCTCCTATTCTTCCGTTTATCCTTACAATTCCTTCACTATCCAACATTGGCGATAATTTATAAAGTCTACTCGTTTTATCGACAGGCTTCTTATTCTTTAAACTTCGAATTTCTTCCCTGAAACATGCTTCCTGTACAAGTTTAAACCATAATTTTTCAGCTCTGTCTACTTCATCTGGTAATAACTCAGAGAACGATATTATGGTACCTCTGAAAACTTGAATAGCTCTCAACAACCAGGCAGTTGACCTTATGAGTCGAATATAAGATGAAAACCTTTCAATTTTCGGAATATACTCAATTAAATTATCTCCTTCCGTTGTCAGAGCAACGTATTCTTTTTTCATTTCCCTGAAAAATTCTTCCATTTCTTCATTTTCTCCTTTGTCTATCTCTATTTCGTTTTCTCTGAACCACGTGTCTTCATCGCATCTAAGGAAGGATGGACCAATGTTCCACCTACTTAATTCCGACCATTCACAATTTATATTATCCCTAGTTGCTTCATCTGCTACATTATCCTTTGTTGAAATCCAATTCCATTCATTCTCTTCAGATATATCCAATATTTCATTAACTCTATGACTCACAAATGGCGAGGGTCTGATTTCAACCAACTGATTACTGTCCGGGAATCCGTCCAAAAATACTGACGACTTATAGGAATACTGTGATTTTCTCTTATTGTTCTAGCCAAACGAGCTCCCAGTACTGCTCCTTGAAGTTCTAATCTAGGGATAGATAAGGTTTTCAGAGGACTTACTCTTGATTTTGCCATAACGATATTGGAATAAATTTTTTGATATGATAAAATTCGAAAATACGAAACTGCGGCGTATGCTTTCGAACTGGAATCACAAAACGTATGCAATTGTATTTTACGTTCCGTATTATCATCCAAATAGCATCTAGGAATTTTCAAACCTTCAATTTTTCTTAAATCTTGCAACCATTTGAGCCATTTTTCATTTACCGAATGTTCTAATTTGTCGTCCCATCCAGAACCCATTTTCCAAATTTCTTGTAACAAAATTCTTGCTTTGACAGTGAAGTGACATAGAAACCCAAGAGGGTCAAAAAGTGACATTACGATTTTCAACATTTTTCTTTTGGTAGTTGTTGCTTTCTTTTCTAAAATTTCCATAATTTCCTTGGGTTCGACTTTGAACAAAAAACAATCTTCATTCGGATTCCAGTGAAGTCCTAGAACACGTTCTGTTGGAAGCTCTTTCTCTATTTCTACATCTTTCAATTCCCTTGTTCTTTTTTCTGTCGGAATCAGCTTTAAAACTTCTTTGGAGTTACTTGTCCAATTTCTTATTTGGAAACCACCTCTCTTATGAACCTCTTCGACACCGGTTATTAAATCTAATGCCTCTTCTACAGAATCAACACTATCTAAATAATCATCCATATAATGCTGTTCTAAAATTACCCTTGCTGCTTCAGGAAATTCTTCTTCAAACTCTTTCGCGTTTTTTCTCATTATGAACTGTGCAGAAGCTGGAGAAGAAGCTGCTCCGAAAATCATCACTGTCATTTCATATTCCGTCGTTTGTCCATTTTCTCCCCACCACAAAAATCTTTGAAATTTTCTATCTTCTTCTCTGATGTATACTCTGTGGAACATGTCTTTGATGTCTCCTGTGAATGCAATTTTCTTTTGTCTAAACTTGAAGAGTACACCCAGTAGGGAATTTAAAAAATCAGGACCCTTTAATAATTTTTCGTTTAAACTGATACCATTTACCTTAGAGGCAGCATCAAAAACTAATCTTACCTTTCCAGGCTTTTTGGGATTCACAACTCCAAAATGAGGTAGATACCATGATTTTTCATCCTGTATTTCCTTACCTATGACCTTTCTTGCAAACCCGTTGCATTCATATTCATTCAATTTGTTTAAATATTCCTTGGAAAATACTGGATTCCGGGCTAATTTCTTTTCCATCATTTTGAGACGATTTTCTGCTGCTGACCTCGACTGAGGCATTTTAACATCATCTTCTTTCCATAGAAGGCCTATCTCCCATCTGTTTCCGACTCTCTTAGCTGTTTCTTCCATTATTTTCATTGCTCTAGCTTCTTCTACTGATATTTTCTCTTCCATCTTCACTCCAAGGCTATCAATTTTAAAAGACATTTTAACTAATTCATGCAATTCTTCATCCCTATCGACATGTAAAATGAATGCATTGTCAACACGGCCACGGTGCATCATATTGCCATGAACAACCCAACCAAGCTTAGTACGAGACAATATTGGTGAATTTTTTCCACCCTCTATAACCTCACGTGCAATTATTAAATGAATATTGTCTTGCCCGATTAATATTTTTGGTTGCGCATCCATTAAGTCTGGAAGGTTAATTGGTGGCAAATAATTCCATTTTTTCATGAATTTCTCGTAACTAATTGTCTGAGTTGGTAAATTCAGATCGCTGACAGTTCTTACGTTCGTCATAAAAAATTCTTTATTTTCATTTTTGCCTTTGATAGTTAAGTTGATCCTATGAGAATCGTTCTCTTCATTAACAGTTGAATTTGTCCAGCGCATTCTCAAAGGATCAGTTGGACCTGTTGCTCCCAAAAATGAGGCTAACTCTTTGTCTATCATGGTAATAGTGGACCCTTCATCGAATAACGCATATGTATGAACCTCGTTTTCAGGTCCTTTTAAAATTACAGGAGCTATGCGCAATAAAACTTTCTTTTCTGTTTCTTTTGTATGATAACTCACATTTTCAGTCTCAGAAATTGGTGCTGTGGCAATATATTCTCACATATATTTATCACAACCATCTTTGTTGCACACTTTTTTCTTTCTACAAAACCTAATCTGATGATTGTTACGCAAACAACAGAAACAAATTTTATTTTTCTTTACCCATTCCCATCTTCTCTCTGAATCCAACTGCTTGAAGTTACTGCAAGTATATGTCGAATGATTGTTCATTTTGCAGAACAGGCAATTGAATTTGCGGGTAGAGTTCTCCTCACTGGCGGCACATACGTATTTCTTCTTCTTTTCATTTTCAGTTTCCGGATAACTTAGAACACAACATGCTGCATTTGCTATCTCAGCGAACCAATAAGAAAAATCTGAAATATTAATGTTTTCAGTTTTGACATTTAGACAATTCACTTTTTTGCCCCATTCCAATTTCAAAGAGGTTGACAACTTTGAAACTAGTTCAGTCAGTAGCTGTGGATTGTAAAAATATTGTTGACAGTTGAGACTTGTCACTGTTACTGACAGATTCTGAACTGCTGTGGAGAAATCTAATATAGGTTCTAATTTATCGTCGCGCAATTGCGGAAACTTTCTAATAGAAGCTATCAAATCATTAATAATGAACTCCGACTTTCCATACCTCTTTTCGAGTGTTTCTATTATTTTATCTACTTCACAGGTAAAATTCAATAATGCTTGAACACTTAACTTAGCTTTTCCTCTCAAACATTTCTGGAGCCTAGCAATATTTTCCCTATCACTGAAGCCGCATATTTCAGTGGTTTCCCTGAAGGCTGTTACAAACTGCAACCATTCAGTTGGATCTCCGGAAAATATTGGTAGTTCTTTGGGAATGGACTGTCTTGATAAAAACTTGCATAAGTTACGATCTTCTTGTTTTACTTTAATTTTTTCTTCATAATTCACCTTCTGCTTCTTCTCCTCATTCTTCTGGTGTAGTTTCTTCTTTCCATCACTGTCTTCTGTCCCTGTCTCACTACCCAAAAGATGTTCAGGATCTTTGCCAGACCTAGAACTTAAAACAAGTTTTTTATTATCAAAAGAATGAACCTCAACCCAATTTTGGGTTCTGCATTTAGAGGCGTAACATATGTCGGTATCTTGATCTCCACATTCACTTCTTTCTTCTGACGACTCAGTATGTCCTAAGTCTTGTCGTTCTTTCAACTCTGCTTTTTTCAGTTCAATTTCTTTCAGAATGAGTGACTTCTCCAATTGCACGATCCGGCGTTGGGCTTCAAGTTCTATCTCTAGTTCTCGTCTTCGGATTGTGCTGGTTCTCGTCATCTTCGATAAGGCTTTCGATGATAATGATTTTCTCTCACTCAAAACCTCTTGATCTTTTGGAATTTCTTCGGGTTCACGTCGATGAATAATTTGTGGTTCGGATATTGCTTTGGGTTGGCTATCATCCCCAAATCTTACTGGAGGTACTCCCAAATTCTTCCTACCACTTCTTCTGACAGACATGATTATTCCCGAATACTTTATTGACTATTTTTCCACGGACTAGGCAGTTTTTTGCTCGAAGGACCAAATGTTATTGTACGTCGGCTAATAATTACTATTTTTTGGCTAATAATAACTTTTAATGCTGTGACTTATACAAAAACAGTTTAACTTAGAATAACAACTTTTACTATCACTATGGAAACTTTAATATAATATATTTTTATGATTGAAAAGCCAACTGACTATTAAACTATATAAAACTGTAACACTTTCCATTAACATTTGTTAAAACAAAAAAGTCATCCACGTACAATGCAACAACAGTTAGCAAGTTATTTTTTGATTTTATGTAAATACAATGCTCAATTATTGATCTTTTTTAACTAATATCTGTCAAAATTTTATTTACTATGATATATATATTGCCGTGTTCAATTTACTTCTGAGTAAAACCCAGAGCTACAAGCTTGCTCTATAACGTAGCGAACCATCATTCAGCTGTCCTCCACTGAATCACAATTATCTAGTGAAATTTCTATATCATCCCTTATCTATGATAACTACATCTCGACTGGTATTAATGAAATTGTTACCTGTATCCCTTTGATCATTCATCAGAACCCATAAAAATCATTTTTGTCCATATACATGGCAGTCACTTTCGAAATTGGTATCAATTTTCCAGCAATTCAATGAAGGTATAAAATACTGTAAAAAGCAACTATTTATTGAAAATTTCCATGTCATGAACGAATGATCAAATTTGTATAAAAATGTAGATACCCATTTGTTCACTAAAGTTTCCAATCTTTTAATCGTTATAGTAATAGGTGCTATATGGCCATTTCAAAAATGCTATCCTACTGATTTATTCATTGCTTTTCATTTTGGTAAAAATTAAATTATTCATTGATTCAGATCCAAAGTTAACATTTGAAAAAATCAAGTCAGTGTAGTTATCGAACTCACTAACATGGGTCAATAGTATTGGCTGATACAATTTTAGTACCGAGGCAGTCATTTCAAATATTGAACACATCTTCTGACTGAAGTAAAACTTGAACAATGATTTTTTTTTACTTGCATCTTGAAATGAATTTTGCACTTTTTCAGTGTTCAATAATGAGATAATTATTAAATTGACTCAAGAGATTAACAGAGTATGCTTTATCAGGATTAGTTAATACTGCTAAAGATGTTAATAAACCTATTAATTTCTTATATGGTTCATCATTACAACTCTCTTTTGTTGAATCAAATTTCAATTAAGTTCTCAAAGGAGTTTTCATATGTTTACAATTAGACATGTTGAATTATTGCAATACATATTTGAAGAATATAAACGATTACTATACTACCTTTTTCATAATTTTTAGTGATATTCAGCCCTAAACATTTTTTAGCTTTCCCTAAATTATTTATGATAAAATTATCACTTGAATTTTCTTTCAGATATATTCATTCAGAATAAACATTTGTTAAAACAAAAAAGTCATCCACGTACAGGGTGGGCAAATAAGCGAGGTAAGCGGCTATATCTCAGGATCCACTCATCGTAGAGACTTGCGGTAAAAAATTTTACCACTAAAGTAAACAAAAAAAAACACTGGAAATTATTTTGAAGTTCATACCTCCACCGCTAGGGGGCGTAATAGCTATCGTCGAGTAGAAAAATGCATTTTACTCGAAAAATTTTCATATTAAGTTGGAAAAAAAATATCATCACTGTAAACCTTGGAAAATTCTCTATCTGTTTGTATTTCTATATCATCCCTTATCTATGATAACTACATCTCGACTGGTATTAATGAAATTGTTACCTGTATCCCTTTGATCATTCATCAGAACCCATAAAAATCATTTTTGTCCATATACATGGCAGTCACTTTCGAAATTGGTATCAATTTTCCAGCAATTCAATGAAGGTATAAAATACTGTAAAAAGCAACTATTTATTGAAAATTTCCATGTCATGAACGAATGATCAAATTTGTATAAAAATGTAGATACCCATTTGTTCACTAAAGTTTCCAATCTTTTAATCGTTATAGTAATAGGTGCTATATGGCCATTTCAAAAATGCTATCCTACTGATTTATTCATTGCTTTTCATTTTGGTAAAAATTAAATTATTCATTGATTCAGATCCAAAGTTAACATTTGAAAAAATCAAGTCAGTGTAGTTATCGAACTCACTAACATGGGTCAATAGTATTGGCTGATACAATTTTAGTACCGAGGCAGTCATTTCAAATATTGAACACATCTTCTGACTGAAGTAAAACTTGAACAATGATTTTTTTTTACTTGCATCTTGAAATGAATTTTGCACTTTTTCAGTGTTCAATAATGAGATAATTATTAAATTGACTCAAGAGATTAACAGAGTATGCTTTATCAGGATTAGTTAATACTGCTAAAGATGTTAATAAACCTATTAATTTCTTATATGGTTCATCATTACAACTCTCTTTTGTTGAATCAAATTTCAATTAAGTTCTCAAAGGAGTTTTCATATGTTTACAATTAGACATGTTGAATTATTGCAATACATATTTGAAGAATATAAACGATTACTATACTACCTTTTTCATAATTTTTAGTGATATTCAGCCCTAAACATTTTTTAGCTTTCCCTAAATTATTTATGATAAAATTATCACTTGAATTTTCTTTCAGATATATTCATTCAGAATTAACATTTGTTAAAACAAAAAAGTCATCCACGTACAATGCAACAACAGTTAGAAAGTTATTTTTTGATTTTATGTAAATACAATGCTCAATTATTGATCTTTTTTAACTAATATCTGTCAAAATTTTATTAACTATATACAGGGTGTTTCCTAAACATGCGGCAAAAATTCAGGGGGTTGTTCCTTGGACTATTCTAAGAATATTTTGTCCTTTGATGATTTTTGAAAAACCTATTTGTTTCGAAGATATAGGGGAAACAAAATTTCAGATAATAACATTTAATTATGAAAAATTACATGAAAATTCAACTCAACCTACAAAAACTGTTGAAAATGACCACCTCTAGCCAGCATACAAGCATCCAATCTTCTCCTCATTGACTGCCGAACCCTTTCAAAAACACCAGGATCATTTCTTATTAAGTTACACCCAGCAATGATCCGATTTCGCAAGTCTTCCACATTTTCTACTGGAGTGGTATAAACTAATGATTTTAGATGGCCCCATAGGAAATAATCTAAGGGGTTTAAGTCCGTTTTTAGTAATTGGAATGTTGTTAAACAAATTTAAAAATAAATTGTACCTACTTAGTAAACACAGTGCGGTACGCATTTTTATTTAAACTATTATTAATTTTAAAAATATGAAAAATGTTGTTCGCCCTGTATCTTCGAAACAAAGAGGTTTTTCAAAAATCATCCAAGGACAAAACATGCTTAAAATAGTCCAAGGAACAACCCCCTGAATTTTTGCCGCATGTTTAGGAAACACCCTGTATATTGCCCTGTTCAATTTACTTCTGAGTAAAACCCAGAGCTACAAGCTTGCTCTATAACGTAGCAAACCATCATTCAGCTGTCCTCCACTGAATCAGAATTATCTAGTGAAATTTCTATATCATCCCTTATCTATGATAACTACATCTCGACTGGTATTAATGAAATTGTTACCTGTATCCCTTTGATCATTCATCAGAACCCATAAAAATCATTTTTGTCCATATACATGGCAGTCACTTTCGAAATTGGTATCAATTTTCCAGCAATTCAATGAAGGTATAAAATACTGTGAAAAGCAACTATTTATTGAAAATTTCCATGTCATGAATGAATGATCAAATTTGTATAAAAATGTAGATACCCATTTGTTCACTAAAGTTTCCAATCTTTTAATCGTTTTAGGAATAGGTGCTATATGGCCATTTCAAAAATGCTATCCTACTGATTTATTCATTGCTTTCCATTTTGGTAAAAATTGAATTATTCATTGATTCAGATCCAAAGTTAACATTTGAAAAAATCAAGTCAGTGTTGTTATCGAACCCACAAATATGGGTCAATAGTATTGGCCGATACAATTTAACTCAGTTCCTTTTGACTGAAGTAAAAATTGAACAATGATCTTTGTATCTCGAAATGTGTTTTGCACTTTTCCAGTGTTCAACAATGAGATAATTATTAAACTGACTCAAGAAATTAACAGAGTATGCTATATCAGGACTAGTTAATACTGCTAAAGATGTTAATAAATCTATTAATTTCTTATATGGTTCATCATTACAACTCTCTTTTGTTGAATCAAAATTCAATTTAGTTTTCACATGTTCACAATCAGACATGTTGAATTATTGCAATACATATTTGAAGGATATAATCGATAGCTTTACTACCTTTTCCATAATTTCTAGTTATATTCATCCCTTATAATTTTTTAGCTTCCCCTAATTTCTTTATCATAAAATTTTCACTTAAATTTTCTATTAGAAAATTCATTCAGAATTAACATTAGTTAAAACAAAAAAGTCATCCACGTACAATGCAACAATAGTAAGCAAGTTATTTTTTGATTTATGTAAATACTATGATCAATTGTTGATCTTTTGAAACTTAAATCTTTCAAAATTTTATTTACTATATAGGACATAAATTGCCCTGTTTAATTCACTTCTGAGTGAAACCCAGAGCCACAAGTCTCGTTCTATAACATAGCATCAATACAATCTTCAGATACTAAAAAACTCCTTAGTTCGTCAGGAATTTCCAATAGGTCCTTCAAATTGTTGCTTTTATATTGTATTTCCTTTCCAAAATATGGAATAGAAGAATAATTTGCTGCTCAACTGAAAAATGTATTGATAAACCTTGGAAATGAGGGACTTCTTATAACCTGATTTCTCAAAGATGTTACACTTAAGATATGATATTACGATGCAACATCAGATATGGGTATCCGAAAGGTAGATCTATTATTCATTCTGCCTCTTTTCAGTTTGTTTATTACAGCTATACTGAATATTCCTAAAACAAAAATCTCACTGTAGGTCTTTTCATAGATCTTATCGAACGATTATGTAAATTCAATATTTGTCAAAACTGAAAATAAACATTGAATGCAATTTCTTTATTTCAGGTAGTATTTCTATTAATGATTCAATTGAATAAATGTTACTTCATTTCAGGGCTCACAAGTAAATATCCAATGGAATGATAGCCCTTAAAATATATCTATTATTCATTTTGAATTGACTTACAATAATATCATAAAATGACAAATTTTTTTTCAAAGTTGAAATTCAGAGAAAAATATGCTAATAATTGTCTATTGTTACTATTAAATAAACAAAGAAAAGGACCATAAAAAGGATTAGAACTTAACTAACAAACATAAACTTTTTTTGTCAATTTTTCCCACCCAATCATCAATTAAATTTGGACTTCTTATACATGTCTCTATAAAGAAGAAATGTGCTAATTATAATCTTAATGTTGGGATTATATTATTATTCAATATTCTCTAAAAAATTTTTACAAATCTATAAGCATGAATAACTTTCTTGAAAGACTGACGCTCACATTTTGATTATTCATTTCTCCCAAATTCTTCGAAGAAAGAAATTGCCATTTCTGGAAAAATGAGATCTGAGAATTTGGTTGATATCGGTTATTTTTTATTCATTATTAAAGAATACAATATACGATTTATATTTCAACAAAATTTTAAGACATGCGTATGACTGACAATTATGATTATACATTTATAATTCAAAGTATTGCCCATCGCTGGTCACTACTTTCTCCCATCTTTCGGACAGCGTACGAATTGAAAAAACTGGTCATCTTTTGAAGCGATCCACCAATCGATCCAAATTTTTACTTCTTCATGAGATCGGAAGTGTTGGTCAGCCAGGCCGTGTGCTATTAATTAAAACAAGTGATAGTCCGTGGGAACAACGTCTGGAGAATACGTCGGGTAGGGTTGTGGGGTAGGAATTCCCATTTTAACGTTTCCAAGTATATCTTGACTACTTTCGCAACATGGGGTCGAGCATTCTCATGCAGTAACATCAATTCATCTTCTCTCTCGTTGTATTGCGACGGTTTGTTTTTTAATGCTCGGTACAAACACATTAATTGCGTTCGATAACGATCGCCTGTGATTCTTTCAGTCATAATACACTACGCCGAGCTGGTCCCACCAAATACTGAGCATGACCTTAGAACCGTGAATATTCGGTTTGGCAGTCGATGTGGAAGCATGGTCGAGATATCCTCATGATTTTATGCGCTTGGGATTATCGTAATGAACCCATTTTTCGTCTCCAGTCCCGATCCGATGCAGAAATCCCTTCCGTCTTTGTCTTGCAAGCAGCTGTTCACAAGTAAATAAACGCCGTTCAAACACCGCGCGGCTTCAACTCGTACCGCACCCAATTTCCTTGTTTCTGAGTCATTCCTATGACTTTCAGGCGTTTTGAAATGGCTTCTAGTGTCACTCCTATTGATCCTACAATTATTGTTGCGTTTGACATGAGTCTTGATCAATTATTGCCTCCAATTCTGCATCTTCAAAAAACTTCTCTCTTCCACCGCGATGCTGGTCTTCGACATCAAAATCACCATTCTTGAAGCGTTGAAACCACTCTACTATTTATTTATTTATTAAATCAAACGGAACAAGCCATTTTACAGATGTACCAGAAAATAACTAAACCTAGACATAAACAATATCGTTGGTACGTTCTTCCACCAATATCGTTCTCACTATAGGTATTTGAAAGCATTCGATGAACCTCAGCCGCGGATTTCTTCATATTTTAGTAGAAAATTGAAACCTCCCGCAAATGACGAGAATTTGGCTCGTAAGCTAAAATGGTTAATCGTGAATAACTTTATGATGCAGACACAAATCGACTAACATGTCAATGGCGTTATGTTCACAAATACCTAAACTTATTGTATGACATCTATGATATATTTATTTCTACTACCACTTACCGTTACAGCCATCTATTGCAAAACGGCGGACGCAAACGGCGAACCCCCTCAAAATTTAAGGCTAGGACCGCCCTTGATTTGTCGTCATGGAAAGTTATTTGCATCAAATATTTTCATGTGAGCAAGGGCCAAACGGTATGTTCTAGGAAAAAAATCATATAGAATTCCACCCTAGAATCAGCATAGTACCTATACCGAGTGAATCGTCTGAAATCAGCTAACGATACAAGGTTTCCGAAAAAAATCTCTTATTTTCTAGACGGATACCCAGTGAAGGATCTACCGGCATAGTGACGGGGTCCAAGGGGCGGAGCCCCTTCGGCGAGCAGAGCGAGTCAAATTATATATATCGTATTGTACCACTTAACTATTAAAGAAGGAAACATTTTATTTGAAGATTGACAATAAAATAATTATTTTTGTGATTACTGACAAAAATCTTCGTTTGTTGAGAGTAGATAAGACATTCAAGATCATTTATTTTATTTCTTACACTCTGAATATTTAAATGCAATAGGCCCATATACGTCATATCTCTCGTTCTATTAGATACATGGTTTTTGGGATATGTCTTATTTTCTAGGTTGCAATTAATATTCCCGTCTTCCTTTGAAAAAACTTAGTAATGTATGCTCCCTTTGGCCAGGTATTGGAGTTACTGGCCATTTCAAAATTGTTTTCATTTATAACAACCTTGAAGGAACTATACTTGTCAGGAAACCTTGATGTGACTGATTGGCATTCGGCCTCTGGGAAAGACTGCTTCACCATTGAGGTGAACTGATCTAAAGTTGTGTCGGTAGATATTCTAGACACAAAAAGTGCAGTTTTCTTTTGAATTGCTTTCACAGGATTTATTGTGGAACCACCTGTTATGTTCCAGAATTGATTATTTTCTCTTATGTACCTTTTTTTGGTGGGTTTTGATTTAGGTTTTTCGGAAGATTTTATTTCGCGTTCCTTAATTTCATATTCATTTCTCGACCTCCCTTTTTTATGTGCGACATATTGCCAGCTATCAGCTTCCAATTCTATATTCTCCACACCTGGAGCAGTTGGTATGGGCTGTGATATTTCAGAGAGATCGCTGATATCATCGTTCTTATCTGTTATCATAGAATCGGGGTTTCTTTTCGGAATTAATATGTTGGAATTCCCCTTATCATCATTAGATTTATTTTTATTATATTCATTCAATTTCTTTGAATGTTTACGTTGAATATTATCATTCTCAATGCGAGTGACTTCTAACTTTTCTAGAAGATTTATATGCTTTCTGAGAATGTCGACTTTGTCATTTAGCTAAGCGATTATGTAATCCTTCTGATCAATAATTATTTTTAGAAAATGGGACTCACCGTGTTCGAGACTGACATCGGTTTTATTAGTTACAATATTTTCTCGAACTTCCATAACTTCCAAATTTTCAGGATTATTTGAATCAATAATTGACTTCTCGAACAGTGATTCATTAATATTCGATATTCTCATCTTTAATCGAATTATTTCGTCATCTTTGATTTTACATTCACACTCTTGTTGATTTCCACAGCAAATTACAGTACCTTTCGAGTTCACAAAAGTACCAGGTATTTTTAATACACAGCTAGGGTGATATTTGGACTCACACTTTCCACATAACACAAATATCTTGACTTCTTTTGTGCATTTTCTGCACGATACATCGGAAGCGGTGTTGCTTCGTGGCGCCATGTTAACGAATAAATAAAAAAAATAATATTCAGTATGCAGTAGCATTCTGTAACAATACTACATTATACCCAGCAAACCATGTTGTTATATGCGCCTTCCCGTTACATAACATCCCTAAGAAATGAGGTATATACCTGATACATCACAAAACTAATGTATCTGATACATAACATTATTATTAATATAATTAATTCATATATCATATATGTAACATTGTTATATTACTGAAGTTACGTATATGATACATCTTCGAGCATCCCTAAAAACAATATTACTCTGATATCTACTAGTGTGTAATATAGTTACATATCATATATGTAACATTCGCAATATATATTTTACATTGCTAATATTATGTAAAAGCTATATAAATATAGCATATTCATGATATATTACTCAGATCTATACAAGTACTCTTATAATACATAACCTTTATTAAAGTTGAACTGTTTAGAGATTTTTGCCAGGACTAGTGCAGTGAAAAGTGATATGCATTTTCTAACTTTTGATTGTTAGTTAGAAGTGATGAACTATAATAATAATAATATCCAATATTCTTTGATTTTTCATCAATTTCGGATTACTTTCATCGTGGAAATATGTGAGATAAGAAGTGAAAAACTGTAATAATAATATTCAACATTCGATGATTTTTCACCAATTCCAGATTAGTTTCATAGTGAAAATATGTGAGGTAAGTGAATATAAGTATACTTCGACAACGTAACTACATTTAGATATATAAATGCTGTTGTATGTGCCTTTCATTTTGCTTTTGTACTTGCATGCCTGTTAATAGCATAGGTATATTTGCTGCATGTTTTTGTGGATCGTTAATGGAATGTGTGCATGGTTTCTGTCTTCTTCATTCAAATTATATGCATTTTGATATTTTTCCTTTTTATGGTAATTTGCATTTGGGTGTATATAATTCTGAAGTAATACCATAATTGTTTTATCATCTAAATAAGAAGTATCTGAATAGTGCGCTAGTTTTCACTACTTAGACTATTTTTCTGCTATATTTTATTTATGTTTGTGATGTATATACCTATGTTATTCTCTGCTATTCGTGAAATTAAAACATCTAGATTTTATATATGCACAATACACTTTTTTTCCATCATTATTAATGACCAATGTCAGATCACATAAGGATGCTTTTTGAGAAATAGATTCTGATAAGTTTAATCAAATGTTTTAGTATGATATAAATAATTTTGCTGTTTCAGAGTGAGGAATCACCTTCTGAAGTTTACTCATGTATTCAAAACTTTCATAACTTTATATTATGTAAGAAATTTGTTATTTATCCAATCAGGAAACCTCGTTACTGAGAATTTTAATTGTAAATACCATTCCAATATGTTTAGGTTTTGCATCTCAATCTTTCATCCAATGTGCAGACTTTGAGAAGATAGATATCAGCCGAGTGGATAAGGCTGGCCACATTGAGGATCAAGAGACAAAAATAAGTTTTGGTTGATGTAGGTACTTTGATTACATTAAAAATTTTCAATAATTCTATGATCTTTCATTTAACAAACACCCAATTGTTAAATTATTAAATCCTGTTTTACTATTCATAAATTATTTGTAATATTTCAAATGTGGTGCATACCAAACGTAGGAATCTGGTTTTTGTTGAATTTTCTAGGTTCAAAATAATAATATTGTTGACTTAAAAATATCTTTCTAGCAAAAAATGAAAGATGGAGTTTAAATATATATTTTTGGAATGCATCTTAATTCATAAGTATCTCTTTTCATGTAATTTATAAGTGATATATCTCTTATTAATTGATGTTGGCTAGATACCAGCAGTTTTAGTTTCAATTGGTATTGTGTATCATTTTTTATATTTTTGTTTGGAAGGTATTGAAAAAAAATTCCAACAAATTCACTAAAACATAATTTGTGTGGTGTCGGCATATTTAGATTTTTTATATGTAGTTTGATTAGTTTTTTCTCCAGAAAGAATTGTACAGGTATGTATTGTTTTTGAATTGCATAGAGAATTTACTTCTGAGTACTTATATGTAATATAAACATTCAGATAACTATTACATTTTTCTTATGTCTCTTGTTTGTAGCAGATATATTTCTTTTGGTTATATCACATAGAACGGATAAATTTTTTTATATAACATGGTGAACTTTTTACTGAGTACCTATATATTATGTAATATAACCATATACAGGTTGGCCCAGTTCTTGTAGAGTAACGTGGTGTATTCACTTCTAGGATGAAAGCGTCATAGTCACTTTATAGGTCAATAAATTCACAAAAACATAAGGAGGTTATTGACATCAGGTTGTTCAAAATTAAAGATTTTATTGATAAATCTGGTAACTTGAACAACCTCGATATAACTTCCTTATGATGAAATTACGACCCATATTCATATTATGTTTTCATCTTAAAAACTGAAAACTCTCACAACTGTTATTCTACAAAAAACTGAGCCAGCCTGTATATATTTATAATACATAAAACCTCAGTAAAAAATTCTCCATGCAATATAAAACAATATCTCAGTTCTGTGTGAGATATATTAGAGATATATCAGCTACAAACATGATATATAAAAGTAACATAACAGATATCTGAATGTTATATGAAAGGTACGTATTATCTATGTAAGTTATTATATAACAGCAATATATCAGCTACGTAAATGATACATAAAGGATATTACAGATGTAATGTACCAGCAATATCTTTCAATGTATCATGTAAGGTACATCGTCTATACAGAAATGTAACAGCTAGGTATATGATACATAAAGGATGTACCATAAATATTACAGATGTAATATACCAGCGATGTATCATGTATGTTACATGATCTGTACATGATACATGGCAATTTTGTTACATGTTATGTAACGGAAGGCGGACATAGAGCGGTCGTTGAGCGGTACGAGAAAGGCGCGAGTTTGTTACATTGTTATGTAACATAGATCGTTGTAATATATATGTTATGTCTATGATACGTATTTGTGTTTGCTGGGTACATGTAGGTAAATTCTTATTTCTAATAAAATTCAGGATTTATCAGTATTATTTTCAATTCTTTTAGTAGGATCAAATTAAATATGATGTTTAGTTGATAATCGTATAAGTTCTTGAAAAATTCATTATTGAGAGCACATTTTTTTCCTGGAATGAAATGGTTCCCACAAATGACCAAAATTAAGAAATAAAATGCAAATTTCTCAAAACGTTCACTTTGTTTACCTAAACAGCTACCAATATTTATAGGTTAGTTCTTGCTGGTAAATATTCGGTGTTATGTATTATTTTATAAGTTCATATTTTGAATATACGCGCCGATAACGGAGAGAAGGAAATTCAGGTGATCGACCGACTCGAAGAAGTACGGAAACTTAGTATGAAGCTACCACTACAAATAATAGCATATGTCCATTATAAATCATAATTGTATATTCAAGATAATCGTATTAGTAATAAAACCTAAAAGGAAATTTACGTCCTTTTATTACCAAGTACACAACAACTGGCGACGAGGATTTAAAGAAGAGCAGAAGATATTTTATATATTCTGATAAACGAATCTACCCAGGAAGCTATGGTTGAAACTCGAAGTATGAGTGCACCAGATGTAGTTTTTCAAACTACGTTCAACATTGAGCCCTATGATACTACTTTGAACTGGACTAGATAGGTACAACGATTAGAAGGTTCGTTCAAATTATTTAATATAAAGAAAGAGCAGTACGCCATACATTTCTTACATTATATTGGTACAAGAGCATTCTGTTGAATATATATACAATCTCACTAGAAGGTGAGGTCAACTATTTCTTTCTTTTTTTTCTTAAGTTATGTTTCTGTTAGTTTTCTGTGGTTTTGTAACTTAACCTTTAATTCTCGATGAACTTGTTAATTGTAATAAGAAGCACATGCTGAGTTGGGTTGAATAAAGATTGTAAAAGTATTTGGCAGTTTTATAATTAAATCAAAAGCGGTAGCAAAGCGTGGTTTGAAGAGAAAAAAATTCATGAGATGACTGCCAGGGAGAAGTATAATTTAACCCCATTTGCTGGAAATAACTTTTCAGCGTGGGAGTTTAGAATTAAAAGTATCCTGCGGGATAATGCAGTTTTGGAAGCTGTAACCAATAAAAATTATGGAAATATAGAAGAGAATGAAACTGGCGAAGCAAAGGCACAAGCTATCCTAATAGGAGGCATAGCTGATACACATTTAGAATACGTGAAAAACATGGAAAGTGCATATGATATGTTTTCTAACCTGGAATATATATTCAAACAGAAGGGAGTACGAAGCAGATTATTCATAAGAAGAAGCTTAAATGAAATCAAGTTCAACGATAAAGAATCCTTACAAAGCCACTTCATCAAACTAGAAGAACTGTTTACCCAACTACAAGACTCTGGAAGTGAGGTAAGTGAGGAGGAAAAGATAAACTATATATTAATGTCCATACCCAAAAGTTATGAAGCAGTGGTTACTGCAATTGAAACACAGCCCTCCCTAGAAATGGGCTTCGTTAAGAATCGACTACTAGGTGAAGAAGAAAAGAGAACGAGACCGACTGCAGAAACATCAAGTTTATTAAATTATGCTTTTTCTTGTTTCATATGTGGTAAACGAGGTCACAAAAAATTCCAATGTAGATACAGAAATAAAACCGAGAATACCTACTCAGGACGAGGAGAAAGAAATCAAGATAGGTCTACCCAAGGTTACACGAAGAATAAAAATGAGAATTGGAGAGGCCAAAATTCAAATATGTATGGGAGGAATAAATTCCAGAATTGGTCAAGAGAAAGTTACACAGCGACAGCAGAAAACAAGGATGAGGATGCCAAGGTAGTATTTATAGCAGAAACAGGATCAGGTGAGCCATTTGAAAATTCTTATTTGGCTGAAAACAGTTTAAAGTGGTGTGTTGACTCTGGATGTTCAGATCATCTTGTGAGTGATTTAAATGTTTTTTCTGATTATCATGAATTTAAAATACCTAAAAAAATTTCAGTAGCTAAAGGAGGTGTGTATTTAGAAGCTAAAGGTATAGGTAATATAGATGCAGTCAGTTTTGTTAAAAATGTAAAAGTTTCATGTCAAATTAAAAATGTTTATTATTGTCCTGATGTCAAAAAGAATCTAATGTCTGTATCAAAACTTGAAAATAATGGTTTAACTGTAACATTTGCACACAATGAAGTGAAAGCAACAATTAAAGATAGAGTAGTTATGATTGGTAAAAAGGAAGGCTCTTTATATTTAGTTAATATGAGAGTAGAAAATTCAGCAAATTACTCCATCCACAACTCCTTAAATTATAAAGAAAATTTAATCGATTTATGGCATAGACGTTTGGGACATCTAGGTATTCAAAATTTAAAACAGTTAGGAAAAAGTCATTTAGTAGAAGGTATGGGTAAATTGAGTGTGCTGGACAATACAAATTTTGAAAAATTATCATGCGAACCATGTATAATGGGAAAAATGACGAGGCAACCCTTCAATGGGAAGGGGTATAGAGCAAATAAACTTTTGGAGGTTGTTCACACCGATGTATGTGGACCCATTTCTCCAACAACTTGGGATGGATTTCGCTATTTTGTAACATTCTTGGATGACTATACTCATATGGTTGTAGTCTATTTGTTGAAAAATAAATTCGAAGTTTTTGAAAAGTTCAAAGAATATCATGCTTACGCAAGGCATCATTTTGGAGTGAATATTTTAAATTTGAGATTAGATAACGGGGGTGAGTACACTTCGAATGAAATGAGGAATTTTTGTAAAGATCAAGGTATAAGGATGAAGTTCATAGTACCATATAATCCGGAAATGAACGGAAAAGCTGAGAGATTGAACAGGACGTTGGTAGAGAAAGCTAGAACCCTTTTGATTGATTCAGAATTACCAAAAGATATGTGGGGAGAGGCAATTTATACTTCAGCTTATCTAACTAACCGAAGTCCAACAACAAATATAGATAAAACCCCTATTGAAATGTGGGAAGGTAGAAGACTAAACTTGGAGAAGTTGAGAGTATTTGGAAGTATAGCATACAAACATGTACCTGATCAATTAAGAACAAAATTAGAAAATAAGGCAAAGAAGTTAATCATGGTAGGATATGGGCCTAATAGCTCTTATAGATTGTGGGATCCTGAAAGGAGAAAAATTGAAATGGGAAGAAATGTAATGTTTGACGAGAACAAGTTGAACACACCAGATACATTAGAAATAGAGAAACTTAAATATAACAAAGAAATAGTAACAGGAAAAGGAATTATCGTTGAAGACATACAGGAGGAAGTTAATATACAGGAGGAAGAAAATAATCAGATGGATCAGGAAAGGACTACACCAACAAAGAGAAATAGAAATAAGCCTAAATGGCACAATGATTATATTACAGATTTTGAAACTGAGGAAGAAGCAATGTTCGCTTATTTACTAGAAAATACAAATGACGACGTTCCAAAAAACATGGACGCAATAGATCAAAGGCCAGATAGAGAAAAATGGACAAGAGCAATAAAAGCAGAAATAGATGTGTTGGAAGAAAGTAAAACATGGATTCAAGTTAAGAAACCGGAGAACATCAAAACCATTGACACTAAATGGGTTTTCTCAAGAAAAGAAGGGAAAGATAAAGAACAGATTTATAAAGCCAGACTCGTCGTTCGAGGTTTCCAACAGAAAGATAAAATTGTAGACACATATGCACCTGTTCTTAGACTCCAAACTTTGAGAATTGTTTTAGCAATCGCAATACAACGTAATTATGACATACATCAAATGGACGTCAAGGGGGCATTCTTGTATGGACGTATAGATGAACACGTGTATTTGAATCCACCTAGAGGTGTTAATGTGGAAAAGGGTTTGGTATTGAAGCTCACAAAATCACTATATGGACTTAAGAAATCACCAAAATATTGGTATGATCGTTTTCATGAGTTAATTACTGAAATTGGGTTCTCGAGATCAGACAATGATTATTGTTTATACATCAAAGCAAATTTATATATTTTGATATATGTAGATGATCTATTAATTGTTGGCAACAGTGATCAAGAAATAGCAGAGCTAAAGATGTTTTTATGCGCTGAGTTTAGAATGAAGGACATGGGTACTAATAGTTTGATTTATTTGGGAATTTCCATATTGAAATTAAAAGATGACATACTATTGGATCAATCATCTTATTTGAAAAAGGTATTAGTTAAATATGGTATGGAAGATTGCAAGCCTATAGATACACCAATGGAAGTTAACTTCAAAATCATTTGCAAGGAATGTTTAATTGATTATACTCTTGAACTTAGATGCAGATCATTAATCGGGTCATTAATGTATGTCACTGTAGGAACACGACCAGATTTAGCTACCGCGGTTTACTATTTGAGTCGTTTTCAGTTTAAACCTTGTAAAGAGTTATGGATGGCATTAAAGAGAGTTTTAAGGTACATAAAGGGTACTCTAAATTTGAAACTGAAATATTCAAAAACCAATGACTGCTCTATTTTAATTGGATACGCTGATTCAGATTGGGCTAGAGATGAAGACAGAAAGTCTACATCTGGATATTTATTCAAAATTTATAATAATTCAGTTATTTGGAGAAGTAAAAAACAAACTTGTATAGCTTTAAGTACGGCAGAAGCCGAATTAGTTTCTTTATGTGAAGCTGTAAAAGAAATGATATGGATCATAAAATTATTGAAAGACTTCAATTTGAATGTCGATCAGGTCACAGTTTTCGAAGACAATCAGAGTACGATCAAATCAGCAAAGAATCCTGATCAAAAATCAATGAAGCATTTAGATATAAAATATAAATTTATTAAGCAAATGGTGGAAAATGGTTTAGTTGATTTAAAATATATATGTACACAACAGCAATTAGCTGACATCTTCACAAAACCTTTAAGTAGGGTAAATTTCAGATATTTTGTTAGTAAATTAGATCTAGTTTCGATTGAGGAGGAATGTTGAATATATATACAATCTCACTAGAAGGTGAGGTCAACTATTTCTTTCTTTTTTTTCTTAAGTTATGTTTCTGTTAGTTTTCTGTGGTTTTGTAACTTAACCTTTAATTCTCGATGAACTTGTTAATTGTAATAAGAAGCACATGCTGAGTTGGGTTGAATAAAGATTGTAAAAGTATTTGGCAGTTTTATAATTAAATCAAAACATTCGATATTCTTTGCAACAAAATATCACCTCACGACCCATATGTGAAATCATACGATGAGCTGAAAAACATTTTACAAACATACTACGCTCCTGCAGCACTTGAAAGAGAAAGAGGTGACAGAATAAAATTTTTAGAAGACGGTAATGCCATTAAAGTCGGGTCTGATGTTGTTAGGATGTGTGACAAAGTTAAAAATTTGGGAGTTTGGATAGATGTTGACTTGCGTTTCACAGACCATGTATCTGCCTGTTTACAAAAGGCCTATGGCATGTTAAGGGTTCTTTATAGAAACAGAAAAGCATTATCCCAAAAAGTCAAAGTATTGCTATGTGAATCGGTAGTTCTGTCTCACCTTAATTATGCCGATTGTGTTTACGGTCCCTGTCTGAACTTTTCTGATAAGCAACGGGTACAGAGACTACAGAACTCTTGTCTGCGCCTTATCTTCGGGATCAGAAAATTTGAGAGAATAAGTCATACCTTACGCGTTGTCGATTGGCTCAACATGGAAAGAAGAAGATCTCTTCATGCTTCATTATTGTTCATGAAATTATTAATCAACCGAACTCCTCCGTACCTATATAATAAAATAACATTTCGTTCTGATGTCCATAATTTGAACATACGTTTCAAAGGTACCCTTACACCGCCTGGATTTACAACACAATTATTTCGTAGATCTTTTTCATATTTTGTCACGCTTTGTATAAATAGTTTATCTGTGGACATCAGATCTACGGGCCTTAATATTCAGCAAGCTTAAGAATGAGCAGATGGCTATTCTATCTGATTGATATTTATGTGGATATATATTTGTACTTATGGGTGTGCATATATTTTGATTTTTTATACAATTGTAATATGATTTTATTTCAAGTTATGTCATGTTTTGGGTGGTTAGGATATTTTTTAGGGTTTGGTATGCGCTTAGTTGTTACGATGAGTTTTTTTTTCTATTTTTGTTTTTGTCAATGAATCAGAGGGTTAGATTGAACAGTATGCTCAATGCAGTGTGCTGGATCTCGCCCTTTCAATTATTTCTATAGATGTAAGAGTTTTGTTATAATTTTTCATTAATTTAATTGAATAAAGACCTTTATTATTATTATATTATTATTAAATAGCAGAGAACTACAGATTCCATCAAAGAAAACAGCAAGGTGGAGAAAAAATTCAAGAATTCGTAGCAGATATACAAAAACTGGCAGTAACTTGCAATTTTGGTGGATATTTGAATACAGCACTGCGGAATCAATTCGTTTTTGGATTAAGAAGTAAACGAATTCAATCAAGACTATTGGAGCAAGACAACCTTAAATTCGAAGAAGCAGTCAAGATGGCGATTGGTATAGAATTGATGGAAAAATATGTCAACCAACTGAACGAGGCCAGCTACTCAGGAGTGAACCAAGTGCAGCAGATGAACGGAATAACATTCAATAAAAACCAACAAGATAAAAGGAAGTCTTTTCCTAAAAATAATTTCAATACAAATAATTTCATTAAAGATAATATGAGTAAAAATAATAAATTCAATTCTAGTAGATTCATCAAAAATAATAATATTAAATGTTTTAGGTGTGGTGGAAATCACTTTGCTAATAAATGTACCTTGGATAGGAACACACAGTGTTCTGGTTGTGAAGGAAAAGGGCATCTCAAAAAAGTTTGTTTCAGGTCTCAATCGGTGAATTACAAAGCCGTTTCTTCCGAATAGGTTGCCGAAATTTTAACCATCACAAACAAAGGTGAAGATTTACGAAAAAAATTCACTACTACATTGATACTAGAAGCATTGTTTAAGGAGAAGATAGTTAGTTACTTCGGTTCAAATATCATTGGAGGAAATTGGGCAATATCGTTAGAGGGCGCCACTCCGGAAGAGGCCCAACATGATGGGTTGCCTATGTGCAATGTTGAAAATTCAGACGAGTATTAATTTTTGGGTATGGTGAACAACAGATGTCTCTAGTGCGTTTCTTGTTCAATCTTTATTCATCTTTCTGTCGTCGAGCAGGCATCGGAAGAAATTCTCTTGGCCGCAATACATTTTTATTACCCTTGCCGCATGCCGGCTAGCTGCATGAAAAAGGGTAGAGCCTCAGAGTAAGAAGTAAACTGTTTACTTCTTACTCTGAGGGTAGAGCTATTGTTCGAATCGTATTTTTGGTCATAATATTGTTTTAAAAGCTTCGTCGCCCTACCTTCAGACTGAAATAAAAAAAAAAATTGGCACGGGAAAAAAATTAGACATTCTATCTCTGTTGACAGGTAACAAAATATAACTTTCTCGAAATTCCTTTTTTTCCCGGGAAAAAAGTGAGTGTAAAGATTATACATATATCCGGGAAAAAAGTATAGTCACTTTTTTGCCGGATAAATTTCGTGAAAAGTTTTAATAATATTGTTAATTTAACTAATAAAGAATGTTATGCGTTATTTAATGAGCACACACGAAACTATTGTATTTTGTCCACCCTGTACCACTTTTAATAATCTTCTGAAATTGAGAGTAGACGCTGGTGATAAATATAAATACAGAAATAGAAAGAAACGGAATACTGATGTCGCCTACGACAATCATGGACGCCTGGTCGTTTTTCAATAATTTTCATTTTGCCCCCCCTGAGAAAAATTTCTGCGGGCGCCCATGCCTCAGTTACGTCTAAAACCCCTAAGTGATACTAGATGGTCAAGTAGAATCGATGCTAAAGTTTCATTTTATTCAAATATGTGATAGCCTTTTAGAAATAACAGAAAATGATACTTTCAACATAAAAACTAGACATAAAGCAAGTTCTCTTTTATTAAATATTCATTCTTTTAAATTTATTTGAAGTATCATAATTTCTTATGACGTTTCATTCCAGATTAATATTGTAAGCAACATGATGCAAAGTGTAGCGATTGACATTAAAGTGTGCCAAAACCATTTGAATAATTTAGTTGATCATTTCAAAAATTGTAGGGATGATAATGTTCTCGAGGAAAAACTTGCGGGAGCTGGAAAACTAGCGGCTGTTCTTGAGATAGCTCAAGATTTTTCTCCATTATATACTGTAAGACGAAAGTATAAACCAAAATTGTTCGATTATGAACAGACGGAAGATCCAAAAATCGCTTTTAAAATAAATTTCTTTTAGAAAATAATGGATCAAACACTTAGTTCCTTAAATAGTAGATAACGTTAACGTTTTTTGTTTTATTTGTGATATTCTCAAATTAAATGACAAATATCTATTGAAATGCTGTCATGCTCTTCAACAAAAGCTAACTGATGACATGAAAAAAAGAGACTGAAATGAAAGAAAATGATTTATTCAACGAGATAAGAGCCCTAGGATTGTTTTCATTATCTGAAGCGAAAATCCTCTTGAAATTCTACAATATATTTTTGAAAATAATCTAACTTCTTCTCTACCGAATCTTAGTATTGCCTCAAGAATCCTTCTCACTTTACCTGCGTCCTGTGTCTGTTGCTTCTGGTGAGAGATCATTCACTGAATTAAAAATTTTTAAAAACTATTTGAAGTCTACCATGTCTCAAGAAAGATTTTCTGGATTAGCAATCTTAGATATAGAGCAAGAAATACTCGATAAAATTGATTGATTGATAATATAAAAGAATTTGCAGCAGCCAAATCTAGAAAAACATCCATTCAATTTCTGGATTGATCCTAATTAAATGTTTATGCCTTTATGAATAATTTATAGAAGAATACAGCTTGAGTTTTGAAACACATTTGAAATGTATTATGTTACAAATAACACCATAAAGTTCTTAAGACAATGAAGGTTGCTGATAGATTTTCAACCATTCTATACTAAATTCTCAACAAAACTTCAAAAAAAAAATTTCCGATTATACAGTAGTACTTTTCTCCACCTCCCCCTTCGAGGGGCGCCAAAATATGTTCCGCACGCGGGCGTTGATGTCCCTTGCGGGGGCCCTGAGCAATATTATTCAATGCTTAACGCCGATCTGAGAGGGGAAACTTATATGGAATTTTATAATTTTATTTTTCATGAAAAATCTCTTTGCAAACCAAAATTCGATATAATTTGAATCAAATATTCAGCTGAAAAAGTCTTATATGTATATTCATAAATTAAACATTCACGTCCTATCACAAAACAAATGAGATTTTCACAAAAAAGAGAATAGTTTTTTTAAATCAAATTTTCTTTTTCTTTTGGCAGTATTCCAATATTTTAGTTACCAATTTGAGGTAGATAACCTTGACATGAAACTATTCACTGATAACAATTTCACATAATCAATTAATTAAATTTAAAATTCTCTTTTCGAAAAACTAAAAAATAGTCTTATACTTATTTTTCTCCAATCACAGTATTTCTTTTCAAACGCAAATCAGATCATACATTCCCTTCACGATTTTCATTTCAGATAATCCGGTCCAGAGATATCGTGATCACCGCAAAATTGGTTTTTTTTGCGGAGCTCTAGGAGATCGGCGATAGCAACATTCGCGAAGATTATTTTGACAAATAAAAAATATGTTAATATATTATAAGGTTATTATAATATGTACACCAATTTTCAAATTAATAAATTGAATAGTCTGCGCGAAAAAAATTCTTGAAAATCCGTCTTTTTGAAGCCTTCTAACTGTATGTAAGAATGAGCGAAATCCGATAACAAAAACAAACCCCGTTACGACCAAAGCAATAAAATCCCAAGCTCGAAACCTGGGTCATAAACATCGAAGTGTTTCTACTTTACTTGGCTCCGATTATTTACTCTTCACGTCAAGTTTTGTACCCAATGTAGAAACCTCTTTACCGACAAATGATTATAGAAATAGCCGCCTAGAGGGCGCATTAGGATGGACCCCAAAAATTCTGAGTTTGCCACATAATTCTAATAGGTACCGCCACATACGCACATCCAATGCCCTTTGCAGGGCGAGTAACCAACTATCTTCTCCTTAAACAATGCTAGAAGGTAAACCAATACTTTTTGAAATTGACAGCGGTGCTGCTGTAACTCTAATGGGGTATAAAGACTTTAAAAATCTGTTTCCTTACAATCGTGTCATCAAATCTAATTTACAGTTAATTACTTATTGCAAAAATTCACTTTCAGTAATCGGTTCTAGTAAAGTAAATATTACTTACAACAATGTCCAATATAACTAAGACATTTACTTGACAGATATTAATGATAAAATTAGGCTGGAAGAATTATTGGAGGTAACTTACTACAAGGAAATGAAACGCACTCGTTGAGATACAACTTAAGACTAACTTTATTTAACAATGTGGCCAAGATGGAAGATGGTGGCCACTTTACATATATTCAACATAGGTGGCGTTAGTAGGTTCACACGGTGTACAAAATAGTGATTTACTACCAACACCCCCACTAAATCAATATTTAATTTACATCAAATAAACCTAATTCCCTCGAGAATTTGTCATGTTCAACAAAACTTAAGCCTTTTGTCAATACATCGGCTGGCATATTTTTAGTCTGCAAATATTTAATTGCAACGATATTTTTGTTTATCGTTTCCCTGACAAAGTGATATCTTATATCAATATGTTTGGTTCGCTTGTGAACTGTTGGGTTTAGGCACAACTTTTGTGCACTTTGGCTATCGTTGAACAGAGGTATGCACTCAAACTTCCCTGTTAACTCCCCAAACATATTATATAAATGGATAGCTTCTCTTGAAGCTTCGGAGATCGCTATATACTCTGCTTCTGTGCTAGAAAGGGATACAGAGCATTGTTTCCTACTTTCCCAAGATACAATTGCACCAGAAAGCCTGAAACAATAGCCACTATACGATCTCCGATCTAAGATATTTGCAGCCCAATCAGCGTCAACAAAACCTTCTAATTTTAGAGTATCTGACTTTCTAAAGGTGAGGCCCTTACATTTTGTACCTTTTAGGTAACGCAGTACCCTTTTTGCACTTTTCCAATGTGCTTCGTTAAAACAGGTATTGAATTGGCTTAAATAGCTGACACAACATGAAATATCAGGCCTTGTGAGCACTGCTAAGTACATTAATCCCCCTATTAATTGTTGATAAGGAAAATTTGTATCTTTTCCTTCGCCTTTTTCTAACTTGAGGTTATGTTCCATAGGAGTGCTCACAGGTTTACAATTACTCATATGGAATCTTGATAGTAAACAATCAATAAAAGTTTCCTGATCTAAAGTTATCTGGCCTTTTGTCTCGTCAAACTTTACTCTTACTCCTAAGCAATGCTTCAGATTTCCTAAATCTTTAATTTTGAATTTGGTGTTTAGTTCCCTTTTGAGATTATCTGTTTCCTTATCACAGTTGGAAAAAATGAAGAAATCATCTACATATAATGCTATCATTACTTTTACATTAATATTATTCTTCAAGAAAAGACATGGTTCATAATTAGATTTGACGAAGCCTAAAGAAAGTAAAATTTTTTCAACTTTTTCATACCATACTCTGGATGACTGTTTTAGACCATAAATTGCCCGTTTCAATTTGAGCACTTTATTTGAATGAACAATTTTGTTGAAACCTTCAGGTTGTAACATGTATACCGTTTCTTTCAAGGATCCATTCAGAAAAGCTGTGGTGACATCCAAATGAGTTATTTTTAGATCTTAATGAAGAGACAAGGCAATTAGAAATCTTAAGCTAGAATGTCTTACAACGGGAGAAAAAGTTTCGTCGTAGTCCACACCAGGTTTTTGCGTAAAACCTTTCGCCACTAAACGAGCTCTATGAGTCACGTTTCCCGCACTATCAAGCTTTAGTTTAAACACCCACTTGCACTGAACAACACTTGCATCCTGTGGTTTATCTACTAGATCCCATGCGTCGTTGGCTTCAAAAGATTTCAGTTCTTCATCCATTGCCTTCTTCCACATGCCCCCATCAGGTCCAGAAAGAGCCTCAGCTACATTTGTAGGTAATTTTCCCAAATTCTCATCTGCTACACATGCATATGTTACAAAATCATCGAAAGTTCTTGGTTTCCTTACCCTTTCTGACCTTCGTATTGGTCCATCATCATTTTCGTCACCAATGGACTCCTGAATATATGATGAGTCACTGTTTGCTGAATCTTCCTGTGGATCATGTTCGTCACCAGTGTTCAGAGATTCTTCATCTTCAACCGTGGAGTCCATATTTTCCCCCACTGAAACTGATATCTCTTCTGAAGTGATTTCACCTGGAAAAATATGATGAAGTGTATCTGGTTTGTTAGATGTTTTCTCCATTATTACGACATCCCTGCTGTATATAATTGACCTAGATTCTGGGTCATACAATCTGTAACCTTTGGTATGTTCATAGAAACCTACCAATATAGTTTTTCTGGATTTTTTATCGAACTTTTTTCGTTTTTCTGCAGGTATCAGCATCATAACCTCACTTCCAAAGATTCTTATATTGCTGATACTCGGTTTCTTCTTTGTCCATATTTCATAAGGTGTTTTCTCCAAACCAGTGACGATTGACCTGTTCCGGAGGTAAACGGCTGTGTTCACTGCCTCAGCCCAAAAATGTTTTTCAAGTCCAGCATCGAAAAGTAGACAGCGTGCCTTTTCTACTAATGTCCTGTTCATGCGTTCTGACATACCGTTCTGCTGAGGTGTGTAAGGGTTTGTCTTCTGATGTATAATACCATGTTCCGACAAGAATTTCTCAAATAATGAAGAGCAAAATTCTCCACCATTGTCTGTTCTGAGAGCCTTGATTTTATTGTTAGTCTGGTTCTCGACTAATGTTTTGAATACTTTGAAATATTTGAGAGCTTCATTCTTGTGCTTTAGGAAATAAGTGAAGGTCATCCTGCTAAAATCATCTTCAAGGAGAAAATAGTACTTAGATCCCCCTAAAGAGCTTACCTCCATCGGTCCACAGAGATCGGCATGTACTGTTTCCAGCACTTGTGTTGCTCTGGTGCCTACATTCTTGAAGGGTAGACGACATTGCTTTCCTTCACAACATACATCACATGGTTGGCGGTCGTTCAGTTTTCCCTTAATATCCATTCCATTTACAGCATCTTGCATTAATGAAAGGTCCTTATAATTGATATGTCCGAATCGCCTGTGCCAAATATCTCCAGACACTGCAGTAGCTAGAAAAGAACTTTTAGGTTTGTTCAGATTCAACTTGTACATATTATTCACCAAGTCTGCAGTTGAAATCAATGTGCCA
This sequence comes from Harmonia axyridis, assembly GCF_914767665.1. Classification (NCBI taxonomy): domain Eukaryota; kingdom Metazoa; phylum Arthropoda; class Insecta; order Coleoptera; family Coccinellidae; genus Harmonia; species Harmonia axyridis. Next base: position 21,416,413 of record NC_059508.1, on the reverse strand, counting down.
TTCCTATTGTATATTTGACAACCCTGGTCAGTGAAGACTACTCTGTTGCCCCTCTTGGTCAGTTGTGAAACAGACAAGAGATTTGTCGAAAGCTTTGGGACATACAAAACATCATTAACAACGATGTCAAACTTTTGATTATTTACTATTGTTGTTATATTTGCTTGTCCAACGCAATCTACACTTATATGTTCATTGTTTGCAACTGTTTTTTTATCTATGTCTGCTTGTTCAACGTTTAATAACCAATCTTTTCTTGAGGTTACGTGGTTAGTTGCTGCAGAGTCTACATACCAATCGTCATCATTGAAACCATTCGTTAAGAAACTTAATGCACTAAATGCGTTTGATTTATTTTCCTTTGGACTGTCATGTTTCTGATATGAGTTAGGGCATTTATTCTTGAAATGTCCAGGCTGTTTGCATTTATAACAAACAACCTTATTTCGATTGGGACGGCCATTTTCTGTGTTGACATTCTGTCCCATAGACCTATAATAACAGTCTATGTTCTGTCCCGAACTTGTGCTGCCACCTTTTGGATTCTTCCGGAAGTGTGTTCTGCTTGCGAAAGCGTTCGCTGCTGTGCTGTGCACGTCGCCATCTACTTCCATGTCCAACAACTTCGTTATGATCTGATCAGAAGATATCGCTATACCTGAATGTTCCAAGGCCATAATCATGGGACTGAAGCGTTCTGGCAACCCTGCAAGAAGAAGTGACCCAATCCACTCTTCGCTTATGTGAAATCCCGTTCTGCCCAATTTTCTTGAAGTTTCGATTATTTGGGTTACGTAAACTTCCATCGAACTACAATTTTCTAATCGAAGGGAAATCAATGTTCTGAGAAGAGCAATCTTACGTGTAAATCCGTTGTCTTCGTACATATTCTTCAGAGTATCCCAAACTTCCTTGCACGTGTTCTTATCCCTGATATGCACGTAGATAGAAGGGTCCAAAGTTAGGATTAATTTCGCTTTCGCTTTAGCCACCATAACTGTGTCCGTTTGTTTCCCGAATAAACAATCAGAAAATCCTTCCAAAACGAAAAAGTTTTCCATGGCGAAACACCATTCCGCGTAATTTTCGCGACCGACTAATTTTGGAACACTGGACATGTAGTTAACGGCCATGTTGAATTTACACTTAACAACTTTTGAGTCTTAGATCACCAACGTACAGAATGTTCACTGTTTCTCACTTTTCCTTGTTCTCTAGCACGAACAATAATTAGGTACTATTTATTCTTAACTGAATTGAAGTAAGACTGGGCCCATAACCTGATAAAATTAGGCTGGAAGAATTATTGGAGGTAACTTACTACAAGGAAATGAAACGCACTCGTTGAGATACAACTTAAGACTAACTTTATTTAACAATGTGGCCAAGATGGAAGATGGTGGCCGCTTTACATATATTCAACATAGGTGGCGTTAGTAGGTTCACACGGTGTACAAAATAGTGATTTACTACCAACAATTAATAGTATTCCACTTCTTGGTAGGGAATGGATACGTGAAATCAAGTTCAATTTTAATTTTATCAATAAAGTTACGGAAGAAAATGCACGTGATTTAGCAATAAAGAGTCTCTTACAAAAATACGCGAATATAACAACTCCGGGGTTTGGCAAAATTGAAGGAATACAAGCAAAATTATCTTTAAAACCTAATGCCAAGCCAGTATTCTATAAATCACGACCAGTACCATTCAAACTTTTAAATTTGATAGAAATTGAGTTAGATAACCTTGAAAGAAATGGTATAATAGAAAAAGTTAATTCATCAGAATGGGCTACACCCATAGTACAAGTAATAAAAAAAAATAATACAGTTAGAATTTGTGGCGATTACAAAACTACATTAAACCCAAATTCAATTATTGATGATCATCCTCTGCCAACTATCGATGAATTATTTGCGTCAATGGCAGGTGGCACATCCTTTTCTAAAATTGATCTACGTTCAGCATATCTACAGTTAGAAGTAGTACCAGAACATAGAGATTTACTAACACTTAATACTCATAAAGGTCTCTATAGATGTAAACGGTTAATGTATTGCATCAGCACCAGCTTTTTTCCAGAGAGAAATTGAAAACATTTTGAAGGAAATTCCTGGTGTTACGGTATTCTTAGATGATATCAAAATTACGGGTAGAAACGATAAGGAACATTTGGAAAGACTAGAAGAAGTTTTAAAACGATTACATGACTTGAATATTAAAATTAATAAGGAAAAGTGTGAGTTTTTTCAAAAACAAATAAATTATTGCGGATATATATTAGATGCGAACGGTAAGCACAAGAAAATCGAAGCAATTACAAATATGCCACACCCTAAAACTACAACCGAACTCCGATCATTCATAGGAATGATTAATTATTACGGTAGATTCATTCCAAATCTAAGCTCATTATTATTTCCACTTTATAAATTGTTACGCAAAGATACAAAATTCACTTGGTCACAAGAATGTGAAAATTCTTTCAAGAAAGCTAAAAATGCTTTAATCGATGATAGTTTTCTTGTACATTTCGATCCTCATTTACCTCTTATTGTAGCTAGTGATGCAAGTTCCTACGGGGTAGGTGCAATATTGGCTCATCGATATCCGGACGGTTCGGAACGAGTTATTCAATACGCTTCAAAGATATTGAGTGACACACAAAAAAAATATTCTCAGATAGATAAAGAGGCATTTAGCATAATTTACGCAATCAAAAAATTTCATCAATACTTGTATGGACATAAATTCGAATTATACACTGTAACCTCTTTGTTACTACTCAAAATACCCGAGAACAGTCGTTTGTTTGAGTCGTGGTTCAGATCTCTGAATCTACCAAATGGAAGGGACAAAAACCCAGGTCGATCAAACACCTCTTATAATTACATAAGTATTTCACAATCCGAATCTTTAAAATATCTGGTGACAGAAAAATTGACATACAATATTTATAAAATGAAAATATATACAAGTGAATCCGAAATTTATAATTGTATAAAAAAAAGAATGAAATTTTCTAAGATCCCAAATTACTTTCCTGAAGAGATAAAAGTCCTAGCTCTATACTGAGCCAATCTTTCTCCACCGAAGTTGATAAGAACTTAGGTCTGGCAGTTCTTCAATTGTAAGGAGAGTAAATACTTTGGCTTGTAAGTTGACAATTGACAATGATGGGCTGTCTTTAGACGAAGGACTCTCAATGTAATTATCCAACTTTCAACGTTTATCAAGAACCAATCAGGAATTCAGCAAAGAAAATATACCAAAAAAAAACTGAAAATCAGAGAACAGAAATTAATAATAAGCCGAATTAAGGTGATGGCTTTTCTGTTTCTGAAACAACCAGAGTTTACATAAAAGATATCAATACTCATGTACTTATTTTATCGCTTGAACAAAATGACTGCCAAATGAGATAAGAAACTAAAAGGAGGATCTCAAGGCAATCATATGTAGATTGTTTCAGAAAAGATCTCTTTCAAAAATGTAACAAACGAAAAATGTAAAAAAAAAATAATAGATACGAAAAACATTCTCCACATAAAAGTTTTGTGAAAATACTCATAAACTGAGTTATAACTTATTACGCTTTATTTTAGATAAAAATTCACGATAGTTAAAACGAAGTTACATTTAAACATCAATAATAGATATTAAAAAATATTTGATTGTAATAAATTATATTTAAATAATGAATAAAAACTTTCATTTCACATAAAATGATGGGATGTTAAAATGGCAGATGCTTTCCTTTGTCAGATTAAATTTGAATATCAAAAATTTTCATATATATTACGTAACAATCAAATAATATACAAGTGACGATAAGAAAAATAACTTACCCCTTTTTTCAGGGTTTTATGAATAAACTAGAGAACAATAATTAAAACAATTTTGCAGCGATAACTATCGATATATGTACGTTCAAAGAAACCAGAAAAGAAAATGATATCATAATTTCGAAGTATCGAGTACATATGCACGAAGATACGCATTGGCGTACGCCCAGATTTTCATCAACTGTCTGGCTCAGTTGAATATATAAAATTTGAAATGTAGCACGTTACACACTCCTCATTCCCCCCAAAAAAAAAGGTCTTTGCTCACAATGAGCTTTTTTTTTCCACAAAGTTAACTGAACGAGAAAATGATGGGCGCCAGTGATCCAGTGATCACAAGGTATATCAAGTAAATTGACTTCATAGAGACATAGAACTGCATCTGAAAAGACACAAAAGACTTAGTTACTTCAAAACAACTAAACAGTTATACAAAAGATTTATGCAACGCACATTAGATACTGTATAACTGCAAGTTGATTCGACCAGAGGTAGAAGCATATAATAAAGGCTGAAAAGTAATTATACTAGAGCAGAAAAGATAAAGATAATTGCAATGGCCAAGACTACTTTCCATTACAAGAAGATAATTGCTCGTAGTACAAAGAGAGATAAATAAGAGATAAAGATAAATGAGAGATAGAAATAAAGATAAGTGCCTCAAATGCTTCAATTTATAATTTTTGTCTCAATTCAATCAATTCAATCGACTACTGAAAAGGAAAGGATAAGAGGAAAGGAGGAATGAAAAACAGCATTTGTTATTCCAGGCGATACAAACCAATACCTAATACAAACAAAACACAAAACATTCAGGTCATTCGGATTGAACATCTGAGAGAGAGAGCAGGATCATCTTCTCTACTTAAATCGGGCTTAATGTCCTTGATATGGAAATTTTCGAGGTCTCTACCAGACAAATCAACGAGATTGTAGACAAGCGAAGATATCGCCTTATTCACAATACATGGGACAAACCTTGGATCAAGCTTGGCGGTGAAATTCTTAGAAGCATCAGAAAGGACAAAATTCCGCTTCCAAACTCTATCTCCAACCTTCAGCCGTAAATCGTCTTCTGAGGTTGTATCTACGAGCGTTGATCTCGTAAGAATGCTTCAAACGTTTTCGAATGTCTTCATAAAGTTCAGGCAGTTGTTGAACCATATCGGAATCCAAAACTTCATTCCCTACAGTGACGGCGTTATTAGCATTTTCAGAAATAAGTCCATAAAATGATCCATCAGTGGCTATATTCCTTAGGAAAACTAAAAATGAGGGAATATATTTCAAATTTTCACTCCTAGCAAGTCTAATAGCTTGAGCGATTTCCAGAATATTCTGGTCCCAAAGTTTATGATCACCATCAATATATGATCTGATGGCGGTGACGATCGTCTTGTTCACACGCTCTGTAGGATTGATTTGGGGATGGAAACGAGCATTATAAAAGATTTTCTGGACCTTATACTTTTTCATTAGGTTTTTAAATTCAGCAGAAACAAACTGTGAACCATTATCCACACCAAAAATTTGAGGAACACCGAAAATCAGGAAAATTTGATTCTCAATAAATTTCACAATGGACCTGCTAGTGGCCTTAGAAAGTGGCTGAACAAAAACAAATTTGGTGAACCAGTCAGTTACAACTAAAACATACTGATTACCTGCTCTAGATCTTGTATAAGGTCCCAACAAATCAGCACTTAAGAACTGAAATGGGAAGTTAATATTCCGATACTTGCCCATTAATCCAGCCTGAGGTAGGTTTCCAGGTTTACAAGAAGCACATACCTTGCAATTCTTAACGTATTTAATAATTGAGTTTTTCATCCTGGGCCAGTAATATAGGGACGAGACACGGTGTAATGTCTTGTAAACACCAAAATGTCCAGCTGTTGGCTCGTCATGAAATTCCTTCATAATTTCCAACCGATGAGGAGGGGGCACAACAATTTTCCATTCGGGAGAGTCATTTACTAAGCGATACCTAGGCAAAATATGTTTATATAAGACACGATTTTCTATTTCAAATTCGGGATACAGATCTGGACTATTACTAACTTTTGTCAGCAAATTGCTATACCATTTATCAACCTTCAACTGAGAAAGATTCAAAATTGAAACCTGTATACTGTCAGTCGACATACGAGAGAGTGAATCAGCAACAGTGTTGAGGGATCCACTTCGATGCACTATTTTGAAACGATAAGGAGATAATCTCATAATCCATCAAGAGATTCGTTGATTTGAATTCTTCATCGAATTAAGCCACACCAACGAAGAGTGATCCGTTATGACAGTAAACTCGGTGCCTTCAATATATGGTCTGAATTTCTCAATAGACAATACGATAGCCAGTAGTTCTTTCTCTGTGGTTGAGTAATTACGTTGACTCTTATTCAAAACCTTACTGAAGTAGGCGACTGGATGTTCTAGTCCATCTTCCTCCTGAAACAAAACTGCTCCAACACCACTTGCATCACAAGCAAGACTAAATGGTCTTGAAAAATCTGGACTCGCCAAAATAGGGGCTGAAGAAAGTAATGATTTTATCTTGAGGAAAGCATTATTTGCATCATCTGTCCACACAACTGGTTGACCTTTCTTCCTACCCTTTAATAAATCAGTTATTGGACTACACACTGAAGCAAAATCTCTCAAAAATCTGCGATAATAACCGATTAAACCAATCAACCGAAGAATTTGTGAGGTATTTTTGGGAATGGGATAATCCAAAATATCTTGAACTTTAGATGGATCTGTTCTTAGACCATTTTCATCTACAACAAATCCCAAAAAATTCAATGAGGGTCTACAAAACTTACATTTTTCAAAGTTTATTGTCAAATTTGCCTCTTTTAGACAGTGAAATAGTTTTCTGAGGACAGCGAGATGCATTTCAAAAGTAGGGGTACAAACGATTATGTCATCGACATAATAGAACACATAGGGCTCCAAAGAAGGTCCAATGACCATATCCATAAGTCTCACCATTGCTTGACAAGCACAATTTAAACCAAACGGTAATACATTGAAACAGAACAAGCCTCTGCCTGAAATAGCGAAAGTTGTTTTTATTTTGGATTCTTCATCCAACGGAATTTGGAAAAATGCTTGTTTTAAATCTATTGAGCTAAGATAACATACATCACGTACCTTACTCAGAGCAAAATCAATTGGAGGCATAGGATAACTGTCAGGTAGGGTGATGGAATTCAACTTCCTGGCATCAAATACAACCGTGTGTGTACCATCCTTCTTGGGGACCAACCAAAGTGGAGACAATTATGGGCTACACCCGGAGATAGGTTTGATAATGTTGAGCTCCAACATCTTATCAGAGAAAGCAATTTGTTTAAATAAATCTATAACGAAGTACAATTCGTACTTTTGAGAATCTGTCAATGAATCAGATCCGAGTATAGCTCGAACCACAGCTACAGAGTTATCCGAAGATAAACAAGAGGAACCATAGGAAAAATCTCTGAAATCAAGAGTCAGATTAAAATCATGTATGAAATCCATACCCAAAATAAGGTCGTGAGTTATTGAGGGTACGACAAGTACCCTGAGTACCTTGGCCACCTCGTTCAAACTTATGGGAAGGTTGACATACCCCAAAGTATTCTGAGGCTTTCCATCGGCCGTTGTAAGGTTAACCGATACGTCGTAGTGGAGGCCTAGATTCATCTTTCGTAAAAGGTGAATAGAAAAAGAACCTAAAATTGTGACGTTGCTACCACTATAGATAGTAGATTGGTAGACCAAGGAAGATATAGACTCACCTCCTACATGAACTGTTAGATAAGGACGATTGTCCTTCTGACGAAGTTCTAATAAGGATTGGTCTCTCTCAAGACACTATGGTTCTTTTCAACCTTTCTTACCGCTTCAGGAACAGATAAATCGGTGTTCTCCATAACTATGGGTGACGAAGAAATTAATTCTTCTTCTGATTCGATTTCTGTTTCGGTTTTGGAGCAGGTTTTTGACTTGAGGGGCCTCCAATACCTGCGGGATTGTGGACCCTATGTTCGTTTTTTGAACATCGAGGACAGTTGGACTTAATAACGTTCTCTGACCGCAACCAAAGCAGAAGCGCGTTCTCAACTTCCTACATTCCTTGTAACGATGGTTTTCCTCACCACAGTTCCAACATCTGACATTAGATCGAGTTTCAGACACCTGGAGCTCTCCCAACTGATTTGAAACGCTTAAACAGAGAGCATCCTCAACTCTCCTACAAAGAGATGTCAGCTGAGATACTGATGCAATATCCTGTAAAACAAGGGCTTTTACATAGTCAGGAAGTAAATTATTCCTTATAATATTAACCATTTCAATCTCTGAAGGACATTTATTTAAGGTTGTAGACTACTTTGCGCTGAAACTGCAATTCCGCTAGATGGAGCTACCCGAAAATTTTTGGTAGATTTGTACCTGACACACCCATTCAACTTGAAGAACCGCCTGTTTGGTATTTATTGCCCCTAATAAAATCTCAACTCTCGATGAAGCCCAGCAAAGAGTAAATTTGTGTTTCTGTAAACTTTAGAAATTCAGTTCAGTTAAGATACAGTGGCGTATCCTAGGGGGGGGGGGGATAAGGGGGATATATACCCCCAGAAGGAATATCCATTATATGTAACAACCTTATATATCACAATCTTATTATGAGTAAGCAAAATTCTTTGGAAAACTTCTTCAAAAGAAGGAAAATTTGTTATATTTGTTTAGTTATATATTACTAAATAAGATAATTACTGTAAATATTGTGAATACAGAAATGACAATGAACCACTGTCATGGACGTATATCGAATATGGATAATGATAATAGAAAAAAATATATGATTTTCTCTGAGTGTATGATTTCACAGAGAAAATCAGAAATAGTGCATATTGAGATTTCTAGAATGAAAAATTCGAGAAGCTTTTGAGTTCTCATTTTATGCGCCTTTGGAGACCACAAAAGTGGGTATAGGAATATAAGACATGTGATTTATTAGGTTATTGTTGTCGGTTTGTTTATCTAGATGAGAATTTCTGATATTCTACTGAGATTCAAAATAATTGTTTGACATTTGACACGTAAAAAATGAGTGAAGGCAATAAGAAAAGAGTAACAGAATAGAAAAAAAGATTGTATTTTGTTCTGTCTATCGGAACACTTGGTGTTTTTACAGATATATTCAGCTCATCTAAGTTCAATATTTAATAATTATTTCAAATCGGATAAAAAAGGTTATTGTCAAATAAAAGTCACTTTTAATAGTTATTTGTTTTATTAGGCGGCAAAGCAGTAAATTGACTACCTCAGCTGAATTCCTAGTCACGCTACGCTCGGCCATGTATAAGTATTTTTTACACTATGGCTCGGCTATGAACTATCAGCCGCGGCAATCAATATACTACTTTGCTAGCTAGTAAAATAAATAACTATTGAAAGTGACTTTTATTTGACAATAAGTATTTTCATCCGATTTCGATGAAACAAAGCCTAAGTATTGATCTTTCAATTTTTTTTGTAGTGATAAATTGAAAAATGCAGTCTTGAAGTCAATCCAAATCTTGTTTCTTTTACGAAAGTCATCTTTCCCATCGTACATTTGTCTCCATGCTTACAAATTTTCTCATATTCACTGAGAACGTGACCTAAGTTTACAATGCGGCGACCGTTCAACAAATGTTTTATTGACTTATAAGACTGGTCAACCTCTATTTCTAATGCAGGGTAATCTTGTTCAAATCTGAAATGAAATATTTTCAATACTTCCTTATTTACAGAAGAAATAATTTACTTACTCATTTCTTACAGACGTTGTTGATTGCATTAGTGGATTAGGATTTCGTTTTATATTTTGAAAGGCTAATGCTCTGAAAAAGGGTAAAATGGAATCCAAATTCTAGAATCTGTCGATGAACATTGATTTACAGAATGGTTTCAAATATAAACCTACATATTATGTACATACCTTGCTATCTGCAGGTTCTTCATTAATCTTGATCTGGACGTTTTTTTAGGCACTCTTGTTGAATTAGGGCGCTTCGCCATAATTGAGGTACGAAATTAATATATGATAATATAACAAATAAATAATAAATGCACTGTTATTCACACGTTTTACGAATAGCTTATAGCTTCAAGTTGAACTGCCACAGGTAAACTAATATTTTTTCTATCATCCATTGGAATATATAGGTACTCAGCATATAGAAAATATACTAATTAGACAGTTCCTTTTCATAAATGGAATGAGTTATGCCTTCAAAATTGAATTATCTACAAATATCTTTTCTTATATATTCTAAGAAATGACATTGATGTATTTCTCCATCAGCGTGTACATATAATCTAATACAAAATGAAGAAAACACACTGGATATATAAATTATATTTATTCAGCTATCGATTTCGGCTAAAACTTAAACCATCATCAGGCTGTCCTGAAATGACACTCATGTATAAAAGGAAAGATATATATATACAAAACAAAATCTTACTGTCATTAAACACAGCAAGAAGCTACAAAACACAAAAAGTATAACAAACATACAAGGATTCCTATTCAATAAATCTAAGTTTTTCGTAGTCAAAGATGTGAAATGTATTAAATCAGGTTATATATTCTTTATCTGGTTGACATACGTATAAATAACATAGGCATGTGTCAAGTCTGAAACGTATAGAAACATAAAGATAACATTCTTCTTTTTCTGTTGTCGTTTTAAATGAATGTTTTGAAAATATTGTACAATGGAAACTCTTTTATATCATTTATAAGGTTAGTGTCATCTTTTCTTTTCAGAATCTCCAATTGCTCCATAAGGGTTAATCGATAATAGTTCCTTTCATGGTGAAGAATATATAAGAAAGAACTTGAAACTATTTACGAAATTGGCCTAAATAATAAATATCCAAAATATTATATTGATAACATAATAAAACAAAAAAGAAAAAAGAATTGGTTGATAAAAAGATCTTCCCTCATCACAGCATAACTCTCAATTATATCTCCATCCCCTTCTGTCAAAGATTTAATTACAATATCAACTCAATCCTACAGAAGTATAATTACTACGTTACTAATAAAAGAGATAATAATCTGGAAAATATCCTTATTAACAACAAACCAAAAAAAAAAAAAAATAAAAACAGAACAAAAAAGTGGAGTCTATAGGATTGATTGTGAGGATTGTCAGGCTTATTATATTGGTATGACTATACGTGCTGCTAATATAAGGTTCTCCGAACACATGAAGAATAAACCTCCATCAGCATTAGGAAACCACCTTAAAAATAATAACCATAAAACTTCAATTCAGAATCTCAGTATTCTTCACCATGAAAGGAACTATTATCGATTAACCCTTATGGAGCAATTGGAGATTCTGAAAAGAAAAGATGACACTAACCTTATAAATGATATAAAAGAGTTTCCATTGTACAATATTTTCAAAACATTCATTTAAAACGACAACAGAAAAATAAGAATGTTATCTTTATGTTTGTGTATGTTTCTATACGTTTCAGACTTGACACATGCCTATGTTATTTATACGTATGTCAACCAGATAAAGAATATATAACCTGATTTAATACATTTCACATCTTTGACTACGAAAAACTTAGATTTATTGAATAGGAATCCTTGTATGTTTGTTATACTTTTTGTGTTTTGTAGCTTCTTGCTGTGTTTAATGACAGTAAGATTTTGTTTTGTATATATATATATATCTTTCCTTTTATACATGAGTGTCATTTCAGGACAGCCTGATGATGGTTTAAGTTTTAGCCGAAATCGATAGCTGAATAAATATAATTTATATATCCAGTGTGTTTTCTTCATTTTGTATTAGAGTCTAAGAAATGACGTTTCATAAGGTTTTAGTTTGATTTATAGATTCATTTAAATTGAAAATATAGATAGTGAGAAAGGGCTGCATCCATTCGAATATATAGGTAGGTACTCAGCATATAGAAAATATACTAATTAGACAGCTCCTTTTCATAAATGGAATAAGTTATGCCTTCAAAATTGAATTATCTACAAATATCTTCTCTTATATATTCTAAGAAATGACATTTCATAAGGTTTTAGTTTGATTTATAGATGCATTTAAATTGAATATATAGATAGTGAAAAAGGGCTGCATATCAAAACTATTTTCATAACCTCATAAATCCATCTAGTTGTCATGAATAGGACTGACCAGAATCGAAGTTGAGGACGGATTCGTCATCAGTGAGTCATACACTATCGTTTGAGACCCGACTCCCGTCACAAAATTCGAAAAGTACCGCCTTTGTGACGAAGTGATATCTCGGAAACTATCAACATTTAAGAAATCTAAAGAAACGAAAAATGTAATGTTGTTAATTTTTTTTCAATTTAATATATTATGATCGTTCCTTCATCAACGAAGGCATCTATTAACTCAAGAAAAAAATTACCGTAGGCTTTCAAATTGTTCATAAAAAATGGAATATTTCAATACTGTTAGAATTTAATATTATTGAAATTCAATTACACAAATGGCGGATTTGTTTTGGATTAAAAGATGTCATTCGCTGATGGAGAAACGGTATATGATGATGAAAAAGAAAAAACGCACATCACTTTACATTGCATTACATAAATTTTTCATTTTTTGTTAACGAAAAAGATTATTAAAAAAAAATATTGCAATTTCTTAAACTTTTATGACATGAAATTTTCAAGGAGGTATGTATACAAAAATGGCTTCACGAAGCGAAAAATGTTTACTATAAATTTTTTCAAGTTAATATTAATGAAGGAAGTACGAGAAAATTTTCTTAATCAAGAATTGCCTATTTTTAGGGTTAAATTGAAATGGTAAATATTGTAGATAGAGTTTCGGGAATAGGGAGTTTTTCAAAAGAAATTTTTTTTTTGAGAATTTTTTTTCAGATTTCTCAACTATTAATAATTTTCCATATTTCGGCAAAAATCCAGATACCTTTTTTTCATCTTAATTTCTTTATGACTTCTGAAATTTTCTTTATGATACTAAGCGCTCAAAATGTACTTCTCCAGACATCATTACGAATAAAATCAGCTAGCATATATATTTTAGGAACAGTATCGTTTGTAATTCTAACAATGATTTCATAACAAGTTTTCTACCTATCCCTATTCTTCAGTGCAATATTGTCATAAACTAGTAATGTACACAATTTTAGCCAATCAGAGAAACCCTACCCTCGTAAATCATAAGAGTGTCATTCATCTCGAGCCATAAAATACAGTCCAAGATTCTATTGGCGTTCATGTTGCGAAAAGGCGTAAACCTTTGGGAGGCGTTCCAAAAAGCATAATTCTATTTGAAAAACATCTACAATTAGAGCAAATCAAGCAATTTTTAAAAAATGTTTGAACCAATTCAAAACTCTTAATATCACTGAACATTTATCGAGTTGAAATGAGAAGTCTCTCTGAAGCTGAATAGACATTTAAAGAAAGTGTTTAATTTCAAAGTTCAATTTGCGGAATACTATCGATTTTTTTTTGAAAATCGAGAAGACACGTTCAAGTTCACTATCACGTCATTGTTCACTCAAAAAATGAAATGAATCGGACCTGTATTTTTGGAATTGGAAATGCAGTTGATTAGCACTGAAATAGCAGTGATATGAACAAGGTATTGAACACCCTTAATCTATAAAATTGTGCCTCCATAAAAGTGATATACAGGGCAACTGACTCTCGAGGATTCTGCTTACGAGATTTGATATCCTGCAATAACATTGAGTCATAATTACTATGCAAAAATGTGGATTTCAGGGCATCAACGAGTTCGTTCCAGTTCAGGAAACGATTCTTGATGTGGTTGTTATGCCACCAAGTCCACGCATCATTTTCAAACAAATCCCCAGCAGAGTCGAATAGGTCCGAATCTGTACAACCTCTACAAACCTTAAGGGACTCAACCAACTCCAAGAATGGAATTAATGGTTCCTTTCCCGAAAACTTTTTTAAACCCCACTTATAAACAGGTATATATTTAGAATTAGTTGGAGCGTTGACAGGAGACAGAGGATGATGCAAACCTGCGGATTTCACAGGTGTTGAGGTAGAAGGAAAATGAGCTTCAGAAGGGGACACCTTTTCTGCTATATCAGACTCCAACATAAGGACTTCTTTATAAAGATTCTGTCTGATAGCAGATTCATCATCTTTATCAACCGATAGCCGTTGAATTCTACCAGTTACATGAGTTAAACGAGTGAGTATACGTTTGTGATCAATTTGAGGAGAATTTGAACCTCTTTGTTACTACTCAAAATACCCGAGAAGAGTCGTTTGTTTGAGTCGTGGTTCAGATCTCTGAATCTACCAAATGGAAGGGACAAAAACCCAGGTCGATCAAACACCTCTTATAATTACATAAGTATTTCACAATCCGAATCTTTAAAATATCTGGTGACAGAAAAATTGACATACAATATTTATAAAATGAAAATATATACAAGTGAATCCGAAATTTATAATTGTATAAAAAAAAGAATGAAATTTTCTAAGATCCCAAATTACTTTCCTGAAGAGGTAAAAGTCCTAGCTCTATACTGAGCCAATCTTCCTCCACCGAAGTTGATAAGAACTTAGGTCTGGCAGTTCTTCAATTGTAAGGAGAGTAAATACTTTGGCTTGTAAGTTGACAATTGACAATGATGGGCTGTCTTTAGGCGAAGGACTCTCAATGTAATTATCCAACTTTCAACGTTTATCAAGAACCAATCAGGAATTCAGCAAAGAAAATATACCGAAAAAAAACTGAAAATCAGAGAACAGAAATTAATAATAAGCCGAATTAAGGTGATGGCTTTTCTGTTTCTGAAACAACCAGAGTTTACATAAAAGATATCAATACTCATGTACTTATTTTATCGCTTGAACAAAATGACTGCCAAATGAGATAAGAAACTAAAAGGAGGATCTCAAGGCAATCATATGTAGATTGTTTCAGAAAAGATCTCTTTCAAAAATGTAACAAACGAAAAATGTAAACAAAAATAATAGATACGAAAAACATTCTCCACATAAAAGTTTTGTGAAAATACTCATAAACTGAGTTATAACTTATTACGCTTTATTTTAGATAAAAATTCACGATAGTTAAAACGAAGTTACATTTAAACATCAATAATAGATATTAAAAAATATTTGATTGTAATAAATTATATTTAAATAATGAATAAAAACTTTCATTTCACATAAAATGATGGGATGTTAAAATGGCAGATGCTTTCCTTTGTCAGATTAAATTTGAATATCAAAAATTTTCATATATATTACGTAACAATCAAATAATATACAAGTGACGATAAGAAAAATAACTTACCCCTTTTTTCAGGGTTTTATGAATAAACTAGAGAACAACAATTAAAACAATTTTGCAGCGATAACTATCGATATATGTACGTTCAAAGAAACCAGAAAAGAAAATGATATCATAATTTCGAAGTATCGAGTACATATGCACGAAGATACGCATTGGCGTACGCCCAGATTCTCATCAACTGTCTGGCTCAGTTGAATATATAAAATTTGAAATGTAGCACGTTACAACACAGACCATAGACCCTTACCGCAAATATTTTCTCCTACAAAAGGGCTACCGCAATTTAGTGCAATGATAATGCAACATTACCCGTTATTTCTGCTAGGTTATGACTATAAAATAATGTATAAGAATACGAAATTACATGCTAATGTGGACGGATTATCGCGTTTACCAGTAGAGGATGTAAATGATTTTACTAAGGAGGATGTTGTGGATATTTTTCAGGTAGATTTAGTTAATTCGTTACCTGTCTCATCAACTATTATTTCAGAGGAGACGAGTAAAGATACGCAGCTTTCTAAACTATTATCCAAATTAAAGTCGAATGAAAAGCTTATTGATAGTGATTGTTTCAATTTAGATCAGAAAGAATTTAGTCAAAAAAATAACATTATAATTCGCGGACATAGAGTAGTCATTCCAAGTTCACTTAGGGGGAAAATGTTAGAAGAATTACACGCAGGACATTTTGGCATTGTGAAAACCAAAGCTCTAGCTCGTAGTTATTGTTGGTGGCCGAACATTGACTGCGACATAGAAAATCTAATTCACAATAGTACTTGTCAAATAGTTAGAAATGCACCAACGAAAGCAGAAACGCATATTTGGGAACCAACTCAGAGACCATTTGAAAAAATTCATGCCGATTTTGCAGGACCTTTCCTGAATAATTATTTCTTCATTTTAATCGATTCATTTTCAAAATTCCCTTTCGTTAGAATTGTTAAAAATATTACGTCTGAAAATACAATAAAAGAATGTCGCGAAATTTTTGCCACTTTTGGATTACCTAAACTTTTAGTAACGGATAATGGTACCCAATTTACATCACATTTATTTCAAAATTTTTTAAAATTTAACGGTATAAGTTTTAAAACAACAGCACCATTCCATCCATCGACAAATGGACAAGCTGAGAGGTTTGTGCAGGTATTAAAGAAGAATTTGATGGGTTTGAAAGCATCAGAAGATACTATTCATTTAGAATTACAAAAATTATTATTACACTATCGAATCACACCGCATTGCACCACAGGTAAATCACCTAGCGAGTTAATGTTTCAGAGACAAATAAGATCTCGGTTGGATCTAATTTTTCCAATTGAAGCCAAAGAAAAAAAATCGTGGAATGACGATAAAATGAATGTGAGAATTTTAAATATTGGCGATCAGGTACAATGTCGGAATTATTATGGTAAACCTAAATGGAAAAAGGGTGAGATAATAAAAAAAATTGGCAAACTTCATTACTTGGTACAGATTGATGATACAACTGTTTGGAAACGTCATATTAACCAAATAATTAAAATTTTTAATAAAACTGAAATAGACAAGTTTGATATTGAAAGAAAGCCTGAAAAAGGTATTTGATAGATCAAAAATTTTGTCAATTAATGGAATCTTCTTCGGAGGTGGAAACGGCTGTGCAGGATCCGGTTGTAGGAGGAATTTCTTATCAAAAAAGAAGTGAAACACCAACAATGAAGCCAGACACTGTGGGTTCAGCTCCAAGAAGATCAAATAGAAATGTAAAATTGAGCAATTAAATTTAAAGTTCATACATTACTTGAAGAAATAAATAAGTTTATTTTCATTGTAATATTTTCATATTAACAATTCATATTTTATTTCATTTTAACCATACAAATTGAAGAATTATTTTTGTTCTAAGAGAGGAAGGTGTTATGTATTATTTTATAATATAATTATATTTTGAATATACGCGCCGATAACGGAGAGAGGGAAATTCAGGTGACCGACCGACTCGAAGAAGTAAGGAAACTCAGTATGAAGCTACCACTACAAATAATAGCATATGTCCATTATAAATCATAATTGTATATTCAAGATAATCGTATTAGTAATAAAAACTACAAGGAAATTTACGTCCTTTTATTACCAAGTACACAACATTCGGCATAAACAGATATCTGTGAAAATAAAGGATCCTTAAATAAAAGTTGGTCGCCTGTATTTAAATAAAGTAAGGGAGGCCTGTATTTTAGATTTAGACAATCCTTAATATCTGACTCAATGCGCATGCGTACATGTCAAAATAAGAGATCCTGTAATAAAAGATCGCTTATTTGTGCGTTGCAATAACTCTCTATTCAGGCTATTTTAGTACTTAGGCGGGTTGATACTCGCGGCAGGTCGGTCGGTTCTGGCCGTTTTTCTATCGTTAACGTCTATTTTACGTAAAAAAAAACAATAACAATTCGTTTGTCAAAATTTTGTCCGACATGACATCATGGACCAACTTGTTTTTAATGATAATTATTATCTGTAATCTGTGATAATAATCCAATTAAAATTGTATCTTGCAACGTAAAGGTGAGAAATAGTTAGTATTTTTCGTTAAGTATAGTGAAAATTATGAGTGTTTATCATGGGTGGTGCTCTTAAATGTTCAGTAACCGGTTGTAAAATTAATTCCCTTCGGAGGCACCGTTTACCGAATGTCAGGAAAGGTTTCAATAATGGCTGAATATTATACAAAAAGAAGACTCAACGGATTGCTGCCAGAATCTATATACAAATATATGTCTGTCATGTTCATTCCGATAAAAAAATATTGTTCCCCAGGAACAATACGGCTACATGTAGATGCAGTACCAACTCTTTTTCTTAAGAATGGATCAGCATCAGGTTTGTATTTTTGTTCATATTAAAGAGTATATTCAAATAGTATATTATTACCAATGAATGTTTTTGTATATAAATATGTTTTTGTGGTGGAAAACCTCGTTTTTAAAAACAAAACGATTTATTTGGAATACAATGCGAGTAAGATCTAATCGATCTTTCTTAGATAGATTCACAACAATCAGTTCTTAGTGAGTTCACAATCAATTCTTAATGAGTACACAGATTCAGTCCCCTTTATAGATTTTCTCATCTAAATTCCTAGGTGAATAACAATTCAATAACAAGTGAAACAAAGGGCTATTCATAAAGATGAAATGCTGAATCTGCAATTAGATACATTGTAATATTATATGGTTCTTATGGGATTGAAGGAAAGGATCTATTTATTTAATAGGGGTTCATATTATGTAATTCCTCCCCTTCTTGGAAAAAGGTATAACCTTGCTGAGGTGTAGCTTTTAAAAATACATTTCTTTTGAAATATCTAAAAGCAAAAGCAATAATAATTATTATCATAAATATTATTAAAATAAATGTAAAAGTTATTCCTATGGGTTGAAGATTCCACTGGTCTAAGTCTTCTAAGACGATGTCTGGAATATCTTCATTCTCGATATTTTCTTCTTTGGAATTATTCTTGATAAAATAGGTCTGCGTGGGTAGAATAATATATTTTTCTTCATTTATGGTGATTAGAGGGAAAATCTCTTTCTGTAGGTTGCTTATTTCACATTTTGAATGGAGGAGTGCCATCGAAGGAGTAAAATAATATTCAATTTGTTGAGGGCATTTCTCTTGAACGTTCACGTTGTCTATAGGCATCTGAAAATAAGAATGCAGCGCCAAGGTGAGCAGACGTATAACTATAAATGTTGACATTGGAGTGTTTTGTTGTATTAGTTGTGTGTGTATTTGCTCTATTTAAATGTGATTTTACAATAAATATAAAAACTTTTCAGACTTCTATAGTGAACAAGTGTGTATATAATATTTTCATTTTAGGTAAAGGCGGTAGGTATCATCATTTGTTTCAATTCAGTCTAGTGATATTGAAAGTTATGCAAGGATGGAAGACTTCGAAAAATGACAAATAACAACCGTGTGCATATAATATGTGAACGGTTCAATCAACATTATTATACTACAGGATTCTAATAGTACCTTTTTTAGGTCCAAATGGCAAGACTGAGTTTAGTAGAATACTTGGGGTATTTAAAGGTACAAACACTTCTAGAAGTGTTTATGAAGGTGAAGAAGTTTTAAATGCTGGTCACATAATAAAAATGTTACATGTTATTTGCATGACTAATAAACTTTAGTTGAAAGGTTTTTTACTTATCCGAATTGATCATTTCACATTACTCTTCAATTATACAGTCCCAACAAAATATTACAAATGCTAATGTATTGAATATTTTTAGGAATATTACAGAAAGTCGCATATCCATTTTTATTTATTTATTAAGAGATAACTTAATTTACATAAAATGTTTCTAAAAATAAATTTATATAACTAGGTTACTTAAAACTACTCATATCGATACCTATTTATCGAATTAAATTATTGCTTGACTAATGAATCATCAAAAATAATGAGAATTCAATTGAAAATATTTCACTTATGAAATATATTTATTTTGAAAATATATTCAGCATATTATACGACTATTTTAAAATAATTAAAATGTGATAGAGAAGTATCATTAGTGTGCCCTGAAAAAAATATATAGAATTTCAGAGTACATGTCCAAATATTTCTGAGGAATTTTTCCAATATTGTGTAAAGGTACCTTAGATTTGAAGACAATGTATCTTTGGCACAATTCTTGTGAAATGCCAAATAAAACTGATAATGTCACATATGAAAGATCACATTTCAATTTTGTTAAAACTAAAACAATACACTGCTTGATTGTTAAACGATCTGATCTTTGATAACTGTAAAAAGATTGTACTGCTTCTACTATTGTATCTTATAGTTTCATATTATTGAGACCAGTAAAACTGTTCAGAGCACTATCTGTTGTTATCAGATCACACAAAGAAGATACTTCAGGAGTATTCACTTGCACTTCGAAATCCTTGAAAGTTTTAGGCCCATTATAATCAGGCTGACCCTGAAGAAGCTGTAATAGACCTTGTGCAGCTTCGATTTCATCTTGGGAAGTAGCTTGTAGAGCAGGTTCGATTTCTTCACAAGAGCATTATTCAGCAATAAGTTTTTCTTTGTTGATATTTCTTTGATTCAATCTTTCAGATCTACTACTAAAACATTCAGGTTCTTCCTTTGTGGTAGTGGATCCAACAGAAAGATTTTTGGAAGGCACAGCAGTCTTTTTCAAACATTCTTTCTGTGTAGAACTGGAATCTGTAAACGATTATTATTATTCTTATTATCCTCATAAATATAATCTAAAATTTCATGTGCTATCAGTGCTAACCTCGATAAAAATAATCATCATCGATAAAATGCAGGGAACATACTTTCATATTTCTTGTCACTGGTTTATCGATTTTGAATTTCAGTTGCCAAGCTTTTTGTCGATCCATCAGCACTTTACTCCCCAGTTTCCCTTCCATCCAAACACGATATTTATTACCAGTTTGAGGAAAAGGATGGAACTTGATATTTGACCTTTTTTTTTGCCCAGGAAGAACTCTGAGGAACTGAACAATAGCGATTCGAACGACTCAGAACTATTGAAATGATTCACAAAATATATAAATATTTGTAGAATATCACACAAAAACAAAGCAAAATGCTAGAAACTCAGAGGAATGAAAAGGACTGACTACCTCTGAGGCAAGCCATGTCAACATTTCTAGTTACTCTGATCGTCACCAGGTGGCGTAGCGCTTATCTTGATTCGCCTATTGATAGAATACTTCCATCTTCTAACAATCTGATATCTGAATGTGAAGTAGTTTTAATTCTAGGACAATTTTCTGTATGATTTTTCAATATGTTCCTGAGACATTCTGGGGGTTTATTTAATGATTCTTGATCACTTAGGAAATCTTCTTCCACGGGATGACAATTATTTGTTGAAGTTGACCATTCCAATAATTCTTCTTGAGAGAGCATATAGGGATTGGTATGGGAAATGGTTAAATTATTCTGAGGTAGGAAGTAAAACTTGTATAGATCATAGCCTTTCTGATAAACAGTGGGGATTGAAATCAAAAAGAGAAATATTTTGTTTTGAAAAATAATCTTAGTATGACATAGTTGATAATAATCTTTAAGGTGATGAACAGGTATTGTTGTCACATTCTTGATTAATTTGACAAATTTAGCATAAGGTAAAATGGATTCGTGTAAAAGGTGTAATCTTGCAAATCTTTAATTTCAAATGTCATGAGATGCATTTGCTCTACCTCACGTAACTCTGGAACAATTTGTAATAATTTCAAATTTTCATTCATATTTTTGAATTTAGTGATATATTTATTTTTAAGATCGTTTACAACAGTAGCTATTTGCTTCTGATTTTTCATGAGCGTTTTCTCATTTTTCTGTATGCTATTAAAATAGTTTCGATATAATTCTTCATCGTCTGAATCTAACGTTCCGAATAATATTTTTGAAATTTTGCCACCAAGATTAACTAATCCTCTTTTAGTTTTAATACTCTTATTAAGAATCTCTTCAAGGGCTTTAAAGTTTATATCATTTGAATGTTGTAAATATTCATAATTTGCTGTCTGAGCAAAACCTAATTTTTGGTCTTTCAGATTTTCAATTTCCTTTTGATATTTAAAAATTATTTCCTCTATCCTATTTAAATCAATGTGATAAATCAATTGTAGATTCTTATTCGTTACATTGGCTTTTCCTAATAAAACGGGTAATATATTATTTTCTAAGGGAATGATTTCGAGTGCGTTTATTATGATAATTATTTTTGTCCATAGGATTATCATTATTAGAGTAAGTAGTATACCATTTGTTTGGTCCATTTTTGAATCTGCAAATAAAATTTGAAACCCATTTTTTTCGTTGTTTCAATATTTTTTTATGATAAATATGTTTATTTTTATCGTCTCGAATACGATGTGAATCAATTTCTTTCGCATCTATCTTTTTGAATGCAGGATCAAGTTTTCTTGTATAATTGGGGCTTTGATATAAGTAGGGTTTTTATTAAGAGGGTGATCTTCTTTCGCACGTCTTTTATAATTCGTTTTTTCTAAGCGATTTAACTGTTTATCTCGCTGTTTTTCTATTTGTTTTGTGATGTCATTCAAATTTTCAATATAATTTTCTACATAATTTTGAACTTGTTCATTATGCGTACGTTCAATGGGTAATGAGTAATTTAAGTCTGCCTTAATAATTTGCATGGGAGTCATTTCTAAACTTGAGTGATTTGAATTATTATAACTTAATAAGGCTTGAGCTACACCGATACGGGGAGACAGGTTTTTGCTGAGGTTTTTATCTGTTCTCTTGTATCATACGTTGAAATGTATGATGCCCCGTTGCATTTCCTCTGCTAATACTGAGATTCATCGACACATATGCTTGATTAATAATAATAATAATAATAATAATAATGTTTATTCAACATAGATAAACATGGTGAGTTACAGAGGTTTTTAATTCTAAAATTAACTACCTGTGCGTAACTATAAATTAACATTTTCTCTTATTTTTAACCTGTGGTTGTACACAACTAAACTTATTTTATTTAGGGCAGGTATTTAGTCTTGTTTGAAATTAATATTTTGTATTGCTCTTCCTCAAAAAAAAAAAAAAAATATATATATATATATATATATAGTCAATAGTATTTTCTTTATTTGGAAGTGTCAGGTTTTTAATGAAGTTGTTCAGTTCATATAAAAAAAAATATATAATTATACGTTTCGGATCAAACGCACGATAAACCTACTAATTACAGACACCACTAAACAAATTAATACAATGGGTAAAGAAATGAACAATCTTATCGAGAACATTCAGAACAGTGAAACAGAGGAAACAATACAGGAACTCACGAATCAAATACATAGAAGACAGACATACATAATAACAGAATGTACAAAAACCCACAACAAAAAACTAGAAACACTGACTAGGAGAACAAACATACAAGGAGACACAAAATATTTGACAGACGATACAATAGAGAACATCACACAAACAACACTCCCCCCATATGTAATTGATACTCTCAAATTGGGAGCAAAATTTGCCATAGAAGACAATAACATCGGAAAAGTCCCAACACACCAAATATTGGCACATATTGAAGGAGGAATCACAAAATTACCAACAGACGAACAGAATGACATACGAATGAAAGTATCACAAACACTGAGTTCACATATAAAAAACATAAAGGGACAAAAACAGAGACACAACAAACATTTGACTAACTTTACCAAAACAAAAAAATTTTTCAAAGAACACAACGAATTACTAATTACAAGAGCAGACAAAGGAAACAAGACGGTAATCATGACAAACACGGAATACGAGAAAAAAATGAGCATTTTATTGAAAGATAATACTACATACATAAAAACTAAACGAGACATGACGCTAACATTAGAAAAAGAAAACAACAAAATAATAAAGAATTGGAAAGAGAAAGGATACATATCAGAAATTGATTACAAAACATTGATCATACACAACAGCAAAACACCAAAAATATACGGATTACCTAAAATCCACAAAGAAGGAAATCCTTTACGTCCAATAGTGTCTTGTGTCCAATCACCTTTATACCATCTATCAAAATACCTAGCGGAAATACTAACACGTACAACCAGTAACAATGAATACTACATAAAAAACTCAATAGAGCTAAAAGAACAATTAAATAAATTAAAAATAAACAAAAATGATAAATTATATTCACTTGATGTAGTATCTCTATACACAAATATCCCTATTGAGCTAGTGAAAGAAACAATAAAAGAAAGATGGCACCAACTAACATCACACACAGAAATACCTGAAAATGAATTCACAGAAACAACTCAACTTATAATCAATAACAGCTATTTTCAATATAGAGATGAATTCTACAAACAAATTAAGGGAGTAGCCATGGGAACCCCAATATCAAGTGTGATTGCCCAAAGTGTAATGGAACACATAGAACAAAAAATCATGGAAAAGTACAACAACAAAGCCTTTTTCAGGAGATATGTTGATGATTGTCTCTTAATAACTACACCAACAATAATGAAACACATTTTACGAGACTTCAACAGTGCTCATACACTATTACAATTTACGATCGAACAGGAAAAAGACAAAACATTAGACTTCTTAGACATGACACTCATCAACAAAGACAACAAAATACTAACAAAATGGAAAAATAAAAAACAAAACTCCGACCGCATCTTGGACTATAATTCCAACCATCACACCGGACAAATACGAGGCACAATAATTGGATACATTGACAGAGCCCTAAAACTTACATCACCGGAATTGAGACCAAAAATTATAAAAGAATTGAAAGACCGACTTATTAAGAACAACTACCCTACAAAGATGACTACACCACTAATAAACCAAAGAATACATAGACTGTACAACACGATAATAACTGAGGAAAAGAAAGAACAAAAAACACGAATACCAATTCCCTACACAAAAAACTTATCACATAAAATAACGAAGATATTAAAACCCCACAACATCGAATTAGTCCATAAACCTCAAAATCAAATAAAGGAGATTTTCACTAAATTAAAAACTTCAACACCCAAATCTAAGAAGTCTAATCTAGTTTACAGTATTCCGTGCAAAAACTGTGACAAGCAATACATTGGACAAACATCACAAAGATTACACGACAGACTCAACGCTCATAAATACACAAAAAACGCAACAACGGCACTGAACAAACATAAAAAGACAAAAAAACACGAATTCGACTATGACGAGACAAAAATACTAACAATAGAGCCAAAACGAAAACAGAGAGAAATATGGGAAATGATACACATACAATCAAACTTGGAAAAAACAGTAAATGATAGACAAGACGTAAAACAACTCAGTCAATTTTATGTACCACTCCTTAAAAAACCGACACAACAAAAAGAAGAAGACAAGACCTAAAACGTGACACATACCAAAGAAAACTGACTTTGACATTCACGTTCCAATATTGTGAAATGACGAGAAATTGAAGGTGAGATACATTTATTTTAATTAACTTATTTTGTGAAGTAAACTATTGTGTACACTATTTTAAATGTTTGTGTTTTTTTTTACAGCCTCAATTTTAATTATTATTTCATATTGTAAACTATCAGATGAGTTATTTTTACTGAAGAAGGAGAGTGTTCTCCGAAACGTATAATTATATATTTTTTTTTATATGAACTGAACAACTTCATTAAAAACCTGACACTTCCAAATAAAGAAAATACTATTGACTATTAAAAAGCAGGTAAATAACATGATCAAAATATATATATATATATATATATATATATATATATATATATATATATATATATATATATATATATATATATATAATTACAACACATGGAATCCATCATCCACGCTCATCCGTGAACAGGTTGTATATCCCGAGAAATGAGGGAGGCCGGGGCCTACTCAACCTGGAAATAACGCATTATAATACAATCTGCAGTATGAGAGAATATTTCACTTCTAAAAGCTCACCCTTTCACCAAGCACTTCTTCAAGAAGATGATAACTTGAGCCCATTGAACTTGGCGGGCCAGCTGGAACCTCCTGAGCTTACCATGGAGGGACTCTCCCAGGAGTGGCGAAGCAAGGCACTCCACGGAAGGTACCCTGGAGCCCTGCAAAACAAAGATGTTAATAAGTCGGAATCACTTACTTACCTTAAAGCAGGATATTTGTTCCCGGAAACAGAAGGAAGGACAATTGCAATACAAGATCAAGTGGTTCCGACAAGATCTTATATAAAAAACATCACAGGCAGGAATATACTTACAGACAGATGTCGCAAGTGTTCACAGGCAATAGAATCCATCCAACACGTGACTTCCTCATGTAGTGTGCTGGCGCCAACGGATTATACTCAACGGCATAATGAGATGGCGAAGGTTTATCACCAGGCTATCGCTAAAAAATACGGCCTTATAAAAAGGACATTAAGACCGTTTGAGTATCAGCCAAGTAGCGTCCTTGAGAACGAAAGCTACAAGCTATACTGGGATACTTTCGTCACGACGGACAGACCAGTCAAACATAACAGACCGGATATCCTACTTCATAACAAGAAGGAAAAAACAGTGGTGATTATGGACGTCGCTATCCCGGCCGACGATAACCTGAGCAAAACGTTCATCGAAAAGTTGACAAAATACCATGATCTGGCTTTTGAACTGAAGACTATCTACAACTTAAAGTCAACAACAATACTGCCTCTGGTCATGTCAACAAATGGATTGGTCGAGAAACATCTGGTTGAGAATACACAGAGACTGGAATTGGACGAGGAGGTCATCAGCGCAGCCCAAAAAGAAGTTATCCTCGCGAACACAAGATTGGTGAGGAAGTTCCTGACATCCCTCTGACCTGCTTTGGCAGAATCTGCCCGGCAGCGAAGAGTCCAACCCTATATGGTGAAGAGGAAAAAAAAAAAAAATATATATATATATATATATGCAGACGGTGCTCCAGAGCCCTGGAAACGATTCAGCACATCACATCCTCGTGCCCTATACTGGCCCCAAAAGATTATATGGAACGCCACAACGCCATGGCCAGAGTGTACCACAGGGAAATCGCGACGAAAACAGGTCTACTGCAAAGTAATGACGGTTTTCATAGTTACCAACCACGAGATGTGCTGGAGAATGACATCTTCAAGCTGTACTGGGACACTGCCATGGTCACAGATAGGTCTATAGCACACAATCGCCCTGACATTGTGTTGTTCAATAAAACCGAAAAGTCTGTACAGATAATAGACGTATCGGTTCCCGCTGACGACAACATCACCAAAGCCTATACGGAGAAGGTCAGTAAGTATCACGACCTGGCCTTTGAACTGAAGGAGATCTATGGCCTCAGAAAGACATCTATAGTGCCACTCATAATATCGGTGAACGGCTTGGTGGAGGCCCACATGCTAGAAAATACAAAGAGGCTGCAACTTGATACTTACTTGATTAGTCAAGCCCAAAAGCACTACGCGGATAGTCAGGAGGTTCTTGACCAGCTCCTGAGAACAATCTTGGCTGAAGAATCAGCCCGGTTGTCTCACGTACCAACCCGATGAATGGTGAAGAAAAAAAAAAAATATATATATATATATATATATATATATATATTTTTTTTCTTCACCATTCATCGGGTTGGTACGTGAGACAACCTTGGCTTCGTCGGCCCGGTTGGCTCAGGCACCAACCCGTTAAACGGTGATAGAAAAAAATATATATATATATATATATATATATATATATATATATATATATATATATATACGCAGGGAAGCGTAAGCTTTCGGGGACTGACGGCCCCGCGTACCCGAGTCGCCCAGCTCCTAAGGTTGGCAGCCTGGGAGCTGATGTATTTGTTGCTCCCATTACTACGAGAAGCATGAACCAGGGCGGTAGAGGGCAGCGGGCTGGCCCTCTTCGGAGCCGTCCAGAGGAAGAGCCTGATGGGGTAAGCTGTGGGGCGAGCGGCACAGCCCCCCGAGATGGTACCGTAAGCCAAATCTCGAATGCTCCCAGAAGGGAAAGAAGGAGCTTAAGCTTGGACGGGATCAGAAACCCTCCCGCTGAAGTTCCAAGACGAGATGGACGAGCACGATGGAATGAAGAGGAAAACATCCTACTTTTACGTGTTCATTACATCGCAAAGGATCTGGAACTCAACACAAACGCCAACTACAGAAAATCTTTAGCAGACATCTGGAATGACTTAAACCCACGCAAGCAATCATACGCCAACCTGTTGGCCAACAGAGTCAAATGGCTCTTGACTAACGAAAAGTTCACAAACACCGAACTAAACCACATAAAACTCAGCTGCTATCCGCGTGGAGCTACAGTGGGATGCGACGATGAAATTGAGGAAGAAATTGCCACCCCAACACCCGAAACACCCAGATCTGGCAAAATAGAGCAGGAACTACTGAAAAACTATTTACTATACGCCGGCGTGTTACCTGAAAGCAGACCAAGAATACCAAGGTTAAAAGGCTCAAAGATCATGCAACAGAAAGTAAAAGAAGTCAATGAAATCATACAGAATAACTTACCGGCCACCTGGGAGTTAAGAAATGTGGTAGACTACGTGTATGCAGGAGCAATCACTGTATGCTCAGAGCTAGGCATGAAAATAAAAGATACTCCACCTAAAAAGAGGGACACACTACCACCCTGGAAACACCGCCTAGAAAAAAAGATCACTGCAATAAGGAAAAACATTGGCATACTTCATACTTACCTGAACGCAGAAACACCATCCAGCAGGGTCGCAAAGCTGACACGCCGAATAGCTTCTGAATTTAAAATCAAGGCCCGGAACAACCGCTACAGGGAGAGCATAGCAGAAATATCTGACAAGCTGAAACAAAAAATTAAAGCTTTAGGTAGTAGGATGCAAAGATACAACGACAGGGTGAAAAGATACCAGAACAACCATCTCTATTACAAAAATAAACAGCAATTCTTCCGCCGCCTAGAGCAGAGCAGTCCCAAAAATGAAAACGCGCCTACGGAGGAATCCATTCACTCTTTCTGGAAGGAAATATGGGAGGAAGAAAGAACGCACAACAACCGAGCACACTGGATTGGGGATGTGGAAGCGGAATCTGGCAAATACAGTATGGATAACATAAAAATCACTGAAGAGGACATAAAAGCGACACTGAAAAAGGCAAACAACTGGTCTTCCCCAGGTGTAGACCAAATACAGAACTACTGGTGGAAACACTTCACGGCAATACACAACCACCTGGCAAAACTTCTCCAAGAAGCGCTCAGTAACCCCACCAAAATACCTGATTTTTTCACACTGGGAGTCACGCACATGATTCCAAAGGGAGAAAACACCTCAGACCCCAAACAATACCGGCCGATAACCTGTCTCCCGACTGTGTACAAAATTCTAACGGGAGTACTAACCCACCATATCTGGAAGCATGTTAACAAGAACAAAATACTAGCACCAGAACAAAATGGATGCCGTGGAAGTACCAGAGGATGCAAAGAACTCCTAATCTCCGACCTAATAATAACCAAGAAAGTCAAGAAAAGGCAAAGAAATATTTCGGTTGCGTGGTTAGATTATCGCAAGGCCTTTGATTCCGTACCGCACACATGGTTAATAAAGACACTCCAATTTTACGGAATATCGAAGCCGGTCATTGATCTTTTAAAGCACCTTATGGAGACATGGCGCACACAATTGGTGGTGAATACGGGGAAAGTGAACTACAAAACCTCCCTCATAAGAATCAAGAGAGGCATCTTTCAGGGAGACACCCTCAGCACCCTCTGGTTTTGTCTCGCCCTAAATCCCTTAAGTAAACTGCTAAAGGATCAAATCTACGGATACGTCATCCAAAAGACTCCGAGTACCAAGATCAGTCACCAGCTGTACATAGATGACCTCAAACTCTATGCTGCCAACGAAGACCAGTTGAAGAAACAATTAAAAATAGTGGCATCCTTCTCACAAGACATAGGACTGGAACTGGGAATTGACAAATGTGCCGTTGTCCATGTAAAGAGAGGCCGTGTGCAAGAGGGAGCAGGCCTGGCCGTGATGGAGGACCTCACAATACCACAACTGGGAACCCGTGAATCCTATAAATACCTCGGTGTACAACAGGCACTAGACATCAAAACAACCGAGATGAAAACTATCTTCAAAGAAAAGTTCTTAAGCAGACTGAAAAAGATACTTCAGAGCAAGCTTAATTCGAAGGCCATGTTCGAAGCTATAAATATATGGGCAGTACCCTGTATAAGCTACTCGTTTGGAGTCATCAAATGGTTCAACACGGAACTAAAAGATATTGATCAGAAAGTTAGGGCACTACTCACCAAACACGGCATTCACCATCCGCATGCATCCGTCAATAGGTTATATGTTCCAAGGCATGAAGGGGGGAGAGGGCTGCAGAACCTGGAAATGATACATGACAGAACAGTTCGCGACACAAGAGAATATTTTCTGAATAAAAACTTACCGTTTCACCGAACCATATGTCGAGAAGATGACCGCTTGAGTCCGCTGAACCTGGCAGGACAAATCGAACCACAACAACTTACCATCGAAAAATTGACTCAGGAGTGGCACAGCAAAGCGCTACATGGAAGGTATCCCGGGACCCTAAAAAACGATCACGTCAATAAAGAATACTCACTTACTTACCTTAAATCCGGATACCTATTTCCTGAAACTGAAGGAAGATTGATCGCCATTCAGGACCAAGTGGTCCCAACAAGATCATACATTAAGAACATTACTAGACGCAACATACCCACGGATAAATGTCGAAAGTGCTCCCAGGTGACTGAATCCATTCAGCACGTCACCTCATCTTGCTCCATCCTGGCTCCAACTGACTATACGCAGCGACATGACGCGATGGCCAGAGTTTACCATCAGGCGATAGCCAAAAAGTGCGGACTAATAAAAAAAACAGTAAGACCGTTTGAATACCGACCCAGTAACATATTAGAAAACGAGCACTACAAATTATACTGGGATAATTTTATCACAACGGACCAGACAATCAAACACAACCGACCCGACATCCTGCTCCACAATAAAATAGAGAGAACGATGGAAATCCTGGACGTTGCTATCCCGGCCGATGACAACATAGCTAAAGCTTTCACGGAAAAACTAACGAAGTATCAGGACCTGGCATTTGAGATGAAGACAATCTATGGCCTCAAATCAACAACCATACTGCCACTAGTCATGTCCACCAATGGGCTAGTGGAGAAACACCTAGTTGACAACACCCTAAGACTAGGTTTAGAAAAAGAGCTCGTGAGCACAGCTCAAAAAGAAGTAATCCTCGCCAATACTAGACTGGTGAGGAAGTTCCTTACATCCCTCTGAGCAGCCTTGGCACAAACTGTCCGGCTGTTCAGGGTTTACCTACCCTTTATGGTGATATTAAAAAAAAAAAAAAAAAAAAAAAAAAAAATATATATATATATATATATATATATATATATATATATATATATATATATATATATATATATATCAACAATTTCAATTCCCAATATACAACAATAGTTATAAGTATGATAAGGGGTGTGGGAAAATTGATAAGTGTTATAATTTCACTCTTCTTTATTTCATTTAGTCGACGTTTCGATCCCGATGGGGACCTTCTTCAGGACTCTACAATAGCAATAGAAAACAGTCAAAAACATGGCAACCACAAAACATGTAAAAATAGTACATACCGAAATACAGAGTTGTAAAGATCTTATTTGAACACAAATCAATAGCTCTCAAGAAAGCAATGAACAAGAACATCAACAAATTTAGCGAAAAAAGATCTGATATTTCGTTGGCACAAGAGTAGAAATCAATTATCATATGTAAATAAGGTAAACAGAATAATCAACAAAATGAGAGGTTGTCAAAAATGTTGTCAACCAGACTTGCCACAGAATACACGCACATGACAAATGAAACATAGAATAGCATTAAATCACACTTGGTCGCAGTAATTCACTCTCACCGAACTCAGAACAAATGCGATTATTGAAAGACTCCATGAACCGAATCCAATCCCCTCTCACAGAAATAGTCCGGAACATAGATTTCATTATTACGTTATCCCGACTGTAGAACTTGTGGAAATATTCATTCCATTTGATCCATTCAACTCACTGCCACCAAACTGGTCATAATGAATCAAATAAGTATAGATGGAGCTAATATTGTTTACATCCCTTCTGTAATTCATGGAACAAGTGTGGCGTTTAATATGGTACATCTCTAAGAAACATCTTTTCTTTCCACTAACTGCACATTCAAGAATTTTGGTGGAATCATAATCCATTGGGTGATCTTTGTCCCGGGTATGGTCTGCTAGGGCACAAATCTTATTTGGATTCTTGATGTCGCTCTTGTGTTGAGCAATCCTTCTCTTCAAAAGCTGAGATGTCTGACCAATATACACCTCACTACATATTGAACATGGAATACAATATACCACACCACTCATATTATCAACAGTCATCCTATCTTTCACTCGACTGTATAGTCTGTCAATTTTAAAATAAGATTTCGGAATCAATTTAATTTGTGTGGTCTTTAGGAGGTTAATTAATGCATTAGTCATACCATTTATTAGGGGAATAGAAGAGTAAAGAATTCTATCTACGTTCTCAGTGTCCACAGTGGTGGATGCGCCCCTCTCACCATTCGTTGGCTGTCTCGAAGGAGTGTTATTGTATATCAATCTGGACAACAACCTCTTTGGGTATCCATTCTCTAGCATCAATTGTAACAATAACCTCAGATTCTGCCGCCTTAGACTTGGATGGGCAACTTTTTCGATGCGATTCTTCAATCCTAAAATCATGTTTACCTTTTGTCCATGTGGATGATTGGAAAAATAGTGTAAGTATCTCCCTGAACTTGTTGGCTTTCGATACCAATCCAGAATCAGCCTATTTTCCGGTGTTCGAATCACCCTTGTATCCAGGAATGGGACACCACTCGCTGTTTCTTCCTCCAACGTAAACTGTATACTTTCATGTTCACTGTTAAACCTGTTTAGAACGAAAGCAACCTGGTCTTTAGGTACAGCACATATTAGATCATCAACATATTTCTTGATGAAAGGAATGTGAAAAGGAATGCTAACAAGAATGCAGTCCAGAAGGAAATCCATTACTACTTCAGCAATGGACGGACTGAAGTTGGAACCCATAGGGGAACCGAGCACCTGTTTGAAGAACCTACCATTAAAAAGAAAATAGTTAGAAGAAAACAGGAACTTAATGGCATATATGAATTCTTCTTTTGGTAGACTAGTGTGGTTTTTGATAGTATCCCACTTGTTCTCAACAGCTGAGACTGCCAACTCTACAGGAATGTTGGTGAAAAGAGATACAACGTCCAGGCTGATCAGGACATAATCAACAGGTAACTGGAAACCATTCACACATTGGGCAAAAGCAAAGGAATCTTCAATAAAATATCTACTTCTGGTGGAAGAAAGATATTTAGACAGGATGTCTGAAACAAAAACTGACAGTTTGGAAGTGGGGGTGTTGACAGATGATATTATTGGTCTCAAGGCAAGAATGGGTTTGTGGATTTTTGGTAAACCGTAGAATCTAGCGGGAACTGAATTATAAATGTACAGTAATTTACCTTGTACTTGTGTTATGTGGCCCCCACTGACCCATCGCTTAATCAATGCATTACATTTACCTTGTATTGTAATGGTTGGATCTCTGTTAGGAAGAAGTTGGTAATATTGTTCATTGAGCAAAATTGTGTTGGAGAGCTCTATGTACTGATCCTTATCCATCAATACCGTAACATTGCCTTTATCAGCCTGTAACACAAGCAATTCTTGATGTTGACTTAGGTACCTCTTACAGTGGTAAAATTCTCTCTGGAAAACATTATTAGTCCTTTTTCCAGGTTTGATGTAGTTGGTTATAATATTAGCAGCTTGGGAACGTTTGATGTTCTTCCCCTCATCTGACAGTCTATCATTAAGGTCTATAATGCTCTCTACATCTGCCAACAGTCCCGACATGGAAACCTCCTTCAAAGGAATATCAATGCCGAATCTGGGGCCCAGTGCTAGGAATTTCAATATTCTATCTGGTATAATCACAGAACTAACATTCCTAACCCACCTTTCTTGTGGTTCTACTCTCTTTAGAAGTTCATCCGATAGAGCTCTCACCTTCATCAGATTTCTCTCCTTGATAGCAGCAAATTCTCTTCTGTACCTTCTGGACTGGTAAGATTCAAAACGAATTAGCATCTCTGGTGGAAGCAACCCCTCCAAGATCTGCCACAACCTGGAAGACTCACACTCCATTCTTCCTATCCTGGTCACAGTCACAGTGATCTCAAATTGAAGAACGAGACGCCTTGATTTCTCCAACATAGCTTGAACCTGTCTGGACGAACCTGAATCACTTGCTGAGCTGAACAAATAATTCATATTGCTGGAAATATGTTTGGGAAGTAAACCCTGTCTTTTGCATTCCAAAAGGAACACTCTTCGGTTTCTATAGGATGCCAGTTTCATATTGTACGAAGACCATGACTTCTACGCCTCATATGCTACTCTTCCATAGTTGTTTCTTACTTCTGCATAAAACCCCATGCTTAAATATCAACAATTTTAATTCCCAATATACAACAATAGTTATAAGTATGATAAGGGGTGTGGGAAAATTGATAAGTGTTATAATTTCACTCTTCTTTATTTCATTTAGTCGACGTTTCGATCCCGATGGGGACCTTCTTCAGGACTCTACAATAGCAATAGAAAACAGTCAAAAACATGGCAACCACAAAACATGTAAAAATAGTACATACCGAAATAAGGTGTATATTGGTCAGACATCTCAGCTTTTGAAGAGAAGGATTGCTCAACACAAGAGCGACATCAAGAATCCAAATAAGATTTGTGCCCTAGCAGACCATACCCGGGACAAAGATCACCCAATGGATTATGATTCCACCAAAATTCTTGAATGTGCAGTTAGTGGAAAGAAAAGATGTTTCTTAGAGATGTACCATATTAAACGCCACACTTGTTCCATGAATTACAGAAGGGATGTAAACAATATTAGCTCCATCTATACTTATTTGATTCATTATGACCAGTTTGGTGGCAGTGAGTTGAATGGATCAAATGGAATGAATATTTCCACAAGTTCTACAGTCGGGATAACGTAATAATGAAATCTATGTTCCGGACTATTTCTGTGAGAGGGGATTGGATTCGGTTCATGGAGTCTTTCAATAATCGCATTTGTTCTGAGTTCGGTGAGAGTGAATTACTGCGACCAAGTGTGATTTAATGCTATTCTATGTTTCATTTGTCATGTGCGTGTATTCTGTGGCAAGTCTGGTTGACAACATTTTTGACAACCTCTCATTTTGTTGATTATTCTGTTTACCTTATTTACATATGATAATTGATTTCTACTCTTGTGCCAACGAAATATCAGATCTTTTTTCGCTAAATTTGTTGATGTTCTTGTTCATTGCTTTCTTGAGAGCTATTGATTTGTGTTCAAATAAGATCTTTACAACTCTGTATTTCGGTATGTACTATTTTTACATGTTTTGTGGTTGCCATGTTTTTGACTGTTTTCTATTGCTATTGTAGAGTCCTGAAGAAGGTCCCCATCGGGATCGAAACGTCGACTAAATGAAATAAAGAAGAGTGAAATTATAACACTTATCAATTTTCCCACACCCCTTATCATACTTATAACTATTGTTGTATATTGGGAATTAAAATTGTTGATATTTAAGCATGGGGTTTTATGCAGAAGTAAGAAACAACTATGGAAGAGTAGCATATGAGGCGTTGAAGTCATGGTCTTCGTACAATATGAAACTGGCATCCTATAGAAACCGAAGAGTGTTCCTTTTGGAATGCAAAAGACAGGGTTTACTTCCCAAACATATTTCCAGCAATATGAATTATTTGTTCAGCTCAGCAAGTGATTCAGGTTCGTCCAGACAGGTTCAAGCTATGTTGGAGAAATCAAGGCGTCTCGTTCTTCAATTTGAGATCACTGTGACTGTGACCAGGATAGGAAGAATGGAGTGTGAGTCTTCCAGGTTGTGGCAGATCTTGGAGGGGTTGCTTCCACCAGAGATGCTAATTCGTTTTGAATCTTACCAGTCCAGAAGGTACAGAAGAGAATTTGCTGCTATCAAGGAGAGAAATCTGATGAAGGTGAGAGCTCTATCGGATGAACTTCTAAAGAGAGTAGAACCACAAGAAAGGTGGGTTAGGAATGTTAGTTCTGTGATTATACCAGATAGAATATTGAAATTCCTAGCACTGGGCCCCAGATTCGGCATTGATATTCCTTTGAAGGAGGTTTCCATGTCGGGACTGTTGGCAGATGTAGAGAGCATTATAGACCTTAATGATAGACTGTCAGATGAGGGGAAGAACATCGAACGTTCCCAAGCTGCTAATATTATAACCAACTACATCAAACCTGGAAAAAGGACTAATAATGTTTTCCAGAGAGAATTTTACCACTGTAAGAGGTACCTAAGTCAACATCAAGAATTGCTTGTGTTACAGGCTGATAAAGGCAATGTTACGGTATTGATGGATAAGGATCAGTACATAGAGCTCTCCAACACAATTTTGCTCAATGAACAATATTACCAACTTCTTCCTAACAGAGATCCAACCATTACAATACAAGGTAAATGTAATGCATTGATTAAGCGATGGGTCAGTGGGGGCCACATAACACAAGTACAAGGTAAATTACTGTACATTTATAATTCAGTTCCCGCTAGATTCTACGGTTTACCAAAAATCCACAAACCCATTCTTGCCTTGAGACCAATAATATCATCTGTCAACACCCCCACTTCCAAACTGTCAGTTTTTGTTTCAGACATCCTGTCTAAATATCTTTCTTCCACCAGAAGTAGATATTTTATTGAAGATTCCTTTGCTTTTGCCCAATGTGTGAATGGTTTCCAGTTACCTGTTGATTATGTCCTGATCAGCCTGGACGTTGTATCTCTTTTCACCAACATTCCTGTAGAGTTGGCAGTCTCAGCTGTTGAGAACAAGTGGGATACTATCAAAAACCACACTAGTCTACCAAAAGAAGAATTCATATATGCCATTAAGTTCCTGTTTTCTTCTAACTATTTTCTTTTTAATGGTAGGTTCTTCAAACAGGTGCTCGGTTCCCCTATGGGTTCCAACTTCAGTCCGTCCATTGCTGAAGTAGTAATGGATTTCCTTCTGGACTGCATTCTTGTTAGCATTCCTTTTCACATTCCTTTCATCAAGAAATATGTTGATGATCTAATATGTGCTGTACCTAAAGACCAGGTTGCTTTCGTTCTAAACAGGTTTAACAGTGAACATGAAAGTATACAGTTTACGTTGGAGGAAGAAACAGCGAGTGGTGTCCCATTCCTGGATACAAGGGTGATTCGAACACCGGAAAATAGGCTGATTCTGGATTGGTATCGAAAGCCAACAAGTTCAGGGAGATACTTACACTATTTTTCCAATCATCCACATGGACAAAAGGTAAACATGATTTTAGGATTGAAGAATCGCATCGAAAATGTTGCCCATCCAAGTCTAAGGCGGCAGAATCTGAGGTTATTGTTACAATTGATGCTAGAGAATGGATACCCAAAGAGGTTGTTGTCCAGATTGATATACAATACCACTCCTTCGAGACAGCCAACGAATGGTGAGAGGGGCGCATCCACCACTGTGGACACTGAGAACGTAGATAGAATTCTTTACTCTTCTATTCCCCTAATAAATGGTATGACTAATGCATTAATTAACCTCCTAAAGACCACACAAATTAAATTGATTCCGAAATCTTATTTTAAAATTGACAGACTATACAGTCGAGTGAAAGATAGGATGACTGTTGATAATATGAGTGGTGTGGTATATTGTATTCCATGTTCAATATGTAGTGAGGTGTATATTGGTCAGACATCTCAGCTTTTGAAGAGAAGGATTGCTCAACACAAGAGCGACATCAAGAATCCAAATAAGATTTGTGCCCTAGCAGACCATACCCGGGACAAAGATCACCCAATGGATTATGATTCCACCAAAATTCTTGAATGTGCAGTTAGTGGAAAGAAAAGATGTTTCTTAGAGATGTACCATATTAAACGCCACACTTGTTCCATGAATTACAGAAGGGATGTAAACAATATTAGCTCCATCTATACTTATTTGATTCATTATGACCAGTTTGGTGGCAGTGAGTTGAATGGATCAAATGGAATGAATATTTCCACAAGTTCTACAGTCGGGATAACGTAATAATGAAATCTATGTTCTGGACTATTTCTGTGAGAGGGGATTGGATTCGGTTCATGGAGTCTTTCAATAATCGCATTTGTTCTGAGTTCGGTGAGAGTGAATTACTGCGACCAAGTGTGATTTAATGCTATTCTATGTTTCATTTGTCATGTGCGTGTATTCTGTGGCAAGTCTGGTTGACAACATTTTTGACAACCTCTCATTTTGTTGATTATTCTGTTTACCTTATTTACATATGATAATTGATTTCTACTCTTGTGCCAACGAAATATCAGATCTTTTTTCGCTAAATTTGTTGATGTTCTTGTTCATTGCTTTCTTGAGAGCTATTGATTTGTGTTCAAATAAGATCTTTACAACTCTGTATTTCGGTATGTACTATTTTTACATGTTTTGTGGTTGCCATGTTTTTGACTGTTTTCTATTGCTATTGTAGAGTCCTGAAGAAGGTCCCCATCGGGATCGAAACGTCGACTAAATGAAATAAAGAAGAGTGAAATTATAACACTTATCAATTTTCCCACACCCCTTATCATACTTATAAATATATATATATATATATATATGTATATATATATATATATATATATATATATATATATATATATATTTTGAAAAGTAATGTTTTTACCTTCAATAGTTCGCAATTGTTCTATAAGTGTTGAATGAAATCGTTCCACTAATGCATTTGAATTCGGGTTATAATTTGTAATGTAATGAATTTCAATTTTATGTACTTTACAAAGATCTTGTACAACATTATCTTTAAATTCAATTCCGTTGTCACACGTTATTCTATTAGGTATACCATAATGGCTGAAATAAATTATTAATTTATCTACAATTTCTAATCCGTTCTTTTGAAGTAAGGGATAACATTGTCCTAATCTAGAAAATGAATCTATTATACTTAAACAATATGTTTGACAAAATCGTATTGTATCGCAATAAAGATGAGAAAAGGGTTTAGAACCGACAGGATTAGGTTTATATTGTAATTGAATTGTTGTTCTTTCGTATTTACTTTTCTGGCAATATTCACACGAATTTATATAATTCTGAACATCTTTATTCATGTTCGGCCAATAAAATTTTCTTTTCAAACTAATAAGATTTTCTCTTAATCCTCGATGTATCGTTTTGGTTTCATGATACTGAGTGATTCTAAGTTGTCTTTCATCTATGTCTTCCACGTCTTCTATCAGAATTCTTGAAATTTTTAAATCAAAACTCTTATCATCGAATTTCTCTTGCAAAATTCGTGGTTTTTCTAATTCTGATGATTTTAAATATAATGTATAGGAATTTTTTGGTCTAATATATTCTTTAATAAATTTTTTTAAATCACTTTCGATTGAATTTATGGAAACAACGAATCTGAGTTTTTCTCCGAATAAATTAATTTTTGTAACATTATAATTAGATGCTTTTTTAAATATTATCTGTAAATTAGATGAGTTAACACTTCTTTCTGTAGAAGGTGTTTCAAATATTGGATTTTCAATATTGCTATGAATAGTTATATCATCATGAATAATAACATTTTGAGTTTCGAAGTCAATTATATCATCTTCGATTTCATTAGTAAATTCATCATTTTCGTATTCACTCGCATTTAATAATTCTAAGCATTCATCAAGTTCTTCGTCAGTAACTTGATTAATCACTGAAACTAAATCATCTTCAATACCATTTAAATCGTCAATTTCATTCAAATCATTCATTTGGGAATTCAATGTTTCAATTCGATTTATGTCATTATCAGATTCTAAAATAATTCTACTCAATGGGTAAGCACATTCTTTATTAGTTCAGAAAAATCGGGAATTGCATACTTGCTTTCTTCTGAATATAGGATCAAGGTTGCGAATAATCGGTGCTTTGATAACAGTTGGGTTTGTATTACAATAGGAGTAATTGAACGGTTCGTGACCTACGTAACTTGATTGAAATTGTATGGGAGAACGTTTGAATTTGCTTTCTCGATAAATATCATGGGGAAATTTATGGGAATATCTATTATTCGAAAATTCTTTATCTATTTTCATTGTAAAGTATTTTCGTTTTGGATCACTGGAAATATCAGTATAATTATGATCATTTACATCTTCTATCAATTTATGAATCAAAAAATCATCTTTTTGTTCAATAGTATTAAATAATTCAGAGGGTTTATCTAATGTTTCTTTCATTATTTCATTATTTTCAATTTCATTGGTTTCATTATTATTCGTATCATTAGTTATATCGCATTTGAAAGTTACGTTTTCAATATTATTTATTTCTATAGGTTTCGACAATTGACTGTTTATTTCCGGTTTTGGATGATTATTGTCAATAGTTTTTTCATTTAATTTTCTAAAATTACTTGCAATACGCAGTTTCTGTTTTTGTGATAAATCTCTTTTTTCAGTTTCTAAATTACTAAGGTTTACTGGTACTTCAATAGGATTTTGATTCGTATCATCTAACGTATGATTACCCCCGTTAAGCTAGCAGAACCACTTTCGAATTTTCGATTTTTTTTTTTGGCCATAATTTTAGGCTCATTTTAGGCTAATTTATTACCCTATTCAAAAATTTTTTGCTCCTTAATTGTCGGAGAAATCGCGGGTTCTGCTAGCTTAACGTTGAGCTAGCAGAACCACCAAGCTAATCGATATCTTATGGAAAATCTGATTACACCATAATTTCAGGCTCACATTTGAACCCATTACCAAATTTCTGAATTTACGTTTTTTTAAAAAAACACTGGGTTCTGCTAGCTTTACGGTTAAGCTAGCAGAACCCAATCGTAAATAAACACCTCAGAATAATTTGAATATCATAATAATTTTAGGCTATATTCAAACTAATTAATTACCCTATTCCGAAATTTTTTGCTCCTCAAATTATCGAAAACTCGTGAGTACTTCTACTGCATTCATCCAATTCCGTCAGTACGTGAAAAGTGAAAATCTCATATGAATATGGAAACAATTATTACGGCATAATTTTAGGCTCTATTCAAACTAATTAATTACCCTATTCCGAAATTTTTTGCTCTTCAAATTACCGAGAACTCATGAGTACATCTACTGCATTCATGCCATTCCGTCAGAACGTGAAAAGTGAAAATCTCTTATGAATATGGAAAAAATTATTACGGCATAATTTTAGGCTCTATTCAAACTAATTGATTACATCATTCCGGAATTTTTTGCTCCTCAGATTACCGAGATCTCATGAGTTCCATTACTTCATTCATTCAATTCCGTCAGTACGTGAAAAATGCAAATCTCATATGAATATGGAAACAATTATTACGGCATAATTTTAGGCTCTATTCAAACTAATTAATTACCCCATTCCGGAATTTTTTGCTCCTCTGATTACCGAGATCTCATGAGTTCCACTACTTCATTCATTCAATCCCGTCAGTACGTGAAAAATGCAAATCTCATATGAATATGGAAAGAATTATTACGGCATAATCTTAGGCTCTATTCAAACTAATTAATTACCCTATTCCGAAATTTTTTGCTCCTCAAATTACCGAGAACTCATGAGTACATCTACTGCATTCATGCCATTCCGTCAGTACATGAAAAGTGAAAATCTCATATGAATATGGAAACAATTATTACGGCATAATTTTAGGCTCTATTCAAACTAATCAATTACCCCATTCCGGAATTTTTTGCTCCTCAGATTACCGAGATCTCATGAGTTCCACTACTTCATTCATTCAATCCCGTCAGTACGTGAAAAATGCAAATCTCATATGAATATGGAAAGAATTATTACGGCATAATCTTAGGCTCTATTCAAACTAATTAATTACCCTATTCCGAAATTTTTTGCTCCTCAAATTACCGAGAACTCATGAGTACATCTACTGCATTCATGCCATTCCGTCAGTACATGAAAAGTGAAAATCTCATATGAATATGGAAACAATTATTACGGCATAATTTTAGGCTCTATTCAAACTAATCAATTACCCCATTCCGGAATTTTTTGCTCCTCAAATTACCGAGAACTCATGAGTACATCTACTGCATTCATGCCATTCCGTCAGTACATGAAAAGTGAAAATCTCATATGAATATGGAAACAATTATTACGGCATAATTTTAGGCTCTATTCAAACTAATCAATTACCCCATTCCGGAATTTTTTGCTCCTCAGATTACCGAGATCTCATGAGTTCCACTACTTCATTCATTCAATCCCGTCAGTACGTGAAAAATGCAAATCTCATATGAATATGGAAAGAATTATTACGGCATAATCTTAGGCTCTATTCAAACTAATTAATTACCCTATTCCGAAATTTTTTGCTCCTCAAATTACCGAGAACTCATGAGTACATCTACTGCATTCATGCCATTCCGTCAGTACATGAAAAGTGAAAATCTCATATGAATATGGAAACAATTATTACGGCATAATTTTAGGCTCTATTCAAACTAATCAATTACCCCATTCCGGAATTTTTTGCTCCTCAAATTACCGAGAACTCATGAGTTCCACTACTTCATTCATTCAATCCCGTCAGTACGTGAAAAATGCAAATCTCATATGAATATGGAAAGAATTATTACGGCATAATCTTAGGCTCTATTCAAACTAATTAATTACCCTATTCCGAAATTTTTTGCTCCTCAAATTACCGAGAACTCATGAGTACATCTACTGCATTCATGCCATTCCGTCAGTACATGAAAAGTGAAAATCTCATATGAATATGGAAACAATTATTACGGCATAATTTTAGGCTCTATTCAAACTAATCAATTACCCCATTCCGGAATTTTTTGCTCCTCAGATTACCGAGATCTCATGAGTTCCACTACTTCATTCATTCAATTCCGTAAGTACGTGAAAAATGCAAATCTCATATGAATATGGAAACAATTATTACGACATAATTTTAGGCTCTATTCAAACTAATTAATTACCCCATTCCGAAATTTTTTGCTCCTCAGAATACCGAGAACTCATGAGTACTTCTACTGCATTCATGCCATTCCGTCAGTACTCGAAAAGCAAAAATCTCATATGAATATGGAAACAATTATAATGGCATAATTTTATGCTCTATTCAAACTAATTAATCAACCTATTCCGAAATCTTTTGCCCCTCAGAATACCGAGAACTCATGAGTTCTACTACTACATTCATGACTCGGTGTTTAATCGAATATTGTCTATGCTCTCATGATATGGTAACTGTTTATTCAGTTAATACTCATTCAAATATTCCACCTATGACTGTACTGGATCTTTGTTGATATCTAGCAAAAAAATATGCATAACTATTCAACAGATCTATTTAACGAACAGGTAATATTGTTATCTGATGATGAATGTAAAAACGTTCGTAATTTTTGGAAAGTCCAAACTCCTGGTTTCTCCGAAAATATTGTCATATTTTCATAATCAAATTGTCGTTTGTAAAATCCTGCAATTAGTTTTTTACATGAGAACCTACAAAATACAATAGATTCTCCAGAAGACGCCAGTAAAACCTTCGCTGGGACACTACAATATACATAGACCCATTACAGGTATTTATTTGGGTTTCGGAGAAGTACAGATTTCTATACTTTGGACTTGAATTTGCTAGAAACCCAGAATAATCATGTTTATCAGTTTTTATTGCTCTGAGACTGAAAAAACCGGATGCGGACTGCTATTTTATGTTATATAATGCGTAATACTCTATGTAATAAAATTACCAGATGGGGAAGTTTCATAAATCTCATTACCCTTCTCAAGAAACAGCATCGTTTGTCTATTGCCTTTAGAGCTAGTGGCCCGAACAGTGTAGTATAGGTTGTTATGTACCATGAATTCCAAAATTGTAAATAGACCTGGAAGACCAGAAAATGTAAACAGAGTACTTGTTATTGAGCTTTTCAAAGAAAATGAAAAACTCATATATGAAAATAATAAAATCATCTCGAAAGTTCATCCAATTTGGCAGGAGTTGGCTGGGCGGTTAAATTTTAAATTATCACCGAGATCACTGTATTCTTTGGCATGAATGCAGTAGATGTACACATGAGTTCTCGGTAATTTGAGGAGCAAAAAATTTCGGAATAGGGTAATTAATTAGTTTGAATATAGCCTAAAATTATGCCGTAATAATCTTTTCCATATTCATATGAGATTTGCATTTTTCACGTACTGATGGAATTGAATGAATGAAGTAGTGGAACTCATGAGATCTCGGTTATCTGAGGAGCAGAAAATTCCGGAATGGGGTAATTAATTAGTTTGAATAGAGCCTAAAATAATGCCGTAATAATTGTTTCCATATTCATATGAGATTTTCACTTTTCACGTACTGACGGAATGGCATGAATGCAGTAGATGTACTCATGAGTTCTCGGTAAATTGAGGATCAAAAAATTTGGGAATAGGGTAATTAATTAGTTTGAATAGAGCCTAAAATTATGCCGTAATAATTGTTTCCATATTCATATGAGATTTTCACTTTCCACGTACTGACGGAATGGCATGAATGCAGTAGATGTACTCATGAGATCTCGGTAATCTGAGGGGCAAAAAATTTCCGAATAGTGTAATTAATTAGTTTGAATAGAGCCTAAAATTATGCCGTAATAATTTTTTCCATATTCATATGAGATTTGCATTTTCCACTTACTGACGGAATTGGATGAATGCAGTAGAAGTACTCACGAGTTCTCGATAATTTGAGGAGCAAAACATTTCGGAATAGGGTAATAAATTAGTTTGAATAGAGCCTAAAATTATTATGATATTCAAATTATTCTGAGGTGTTTATTTACGATTGGGTTCTGCTAGCTTAACCGTAAAGCTAGCAGAACCCAGTGTTTTTTTAAAAGAACGTTAAT
Source organism: Harmonia axyridis (assembly GCF_914767665.1). NCBI lineage: Eukaryota > Metazoa > Arthropoda > Insecta > Coleoptera > Coccinellidae > Harmonia > Harmonia axyridis. The sequence continues at coordinate 21,371,444 of NC_059508.1, read as the reverse complement.
TCAGAAATTTGGTAATGGGTTCAAACGTGAGCCTAAAAAGAGCCTAAAATTATGGTGTAATCAGATTTTCCATAAGATATCGATTAGCTTGGTGGTTCTGTAGTGACTCGGTTTGCTTAGAGATGGCGCCATGGTGGTAATGTGCCACACAACATCGGCCCCGGCGTATTTAAAGGGGTCGACGCGAAGCAACCGATTCACACGCACTCGAAGATATCGATCAATCGATAGATCTTACTGGAGCGATCGACTGACCGGCAGTTGATTTTTAAGGCCACGTTTTATTTGTGTTTAGCCATCATTAAGTTTAAAGCTAAGTGTTGTGAAAAAAGTTCTGTGAAAGACAACGGTGTGTTAAACACCCGTGTCTTAGCCAAATTCAAGAAAATGGACCCTAACATATTGATGGAATCCTTGAAATTAGATTGGTCCGAAGACGACCAAGTATTTCAAAATCCAAAGAGGACGTGCAAACAACCTGAAAAAAATGTAATAAAACCTAACGAAGTTGCTACAACGAATAGATTTGACATTCTCAAAGTTGAAGCCATGAAAACTGAAACCACCCCCGTACCGGACTTATCGCCCAAAATCTCCAAGAAGATGAGGAAGTGCCCACCTATCATAATAACTTCCAAAATAGAAGACTGTAGGAAATTTCACAACATGGTGAAAAAAATTGTAACAAACGACAACTTCAGCATAAAATATTACGCTGATGAAACAAAAATCTTCATCATCAACCACATTGATTATACTAATCTGTTGAAATCCCTTAAAACAGATGATATCCAGGGTTACTCTTTCTGTGCTAAAGAAGAGAAAAAGAAGAAGATTGTTGTGAAAGCAGCTTGTTTTACTACCGAAGAGGAAATTAAGAGTCTGTTTACACCACACTGCTTGGGTAGCAGAGGGGTCGCGACGTGAAGGGGCTAGAGCGGGTGGGCGTTGACTATTGTGGTGAAAATATCGTGAACGTATTAGGCCCTCAGCCCAGAGAGAATGAATTTGTAAGGCATTGGGATGATCTCGTTTCTTTCTCGTGTTCTACTAGTGCGTGTCGGAATTTGCGGCCGCATTTTTGACATTTTGATGAAATGAAATGATTGTCAAATGGTCACCTATGATTATGGTTGTAAAGACGGTTTCTTTATAATAAGAGCTAAGAGTTGAGAAATACGAACTCTTTTTTAGGTTTTGAAAATGACCCTTCATTTCCATAATTACTTCATATCAAATTGCGAATCCAAATAAGCTTTGATATAGGTACCATTATTCTCATTTTTTGAATTGTTAAAAACCCTTATGAATTAAATGGAATGAATTTTGAACGAATCAAAATTGTTAAGTTTCTTTAAGAATGTTGATGAATTTATTTCATAAATATCTACAGTTAGGAATTCATAGGAGACTAGAACTTTGTATAACTCAAATAAATAATGAAGCTTGCTTGAGAATGATATATTTAATAATAATAATAATAAGGCCTTTATTTCTTTAAAGATATTTCAAGGGGAAGTTCACCCATAGGGGTGTTCTACCACTTAACCCTTGTTGATACATGAATGAAAAAAAATTAAATACATACATACATTGTGTGTTATACATCCAATAACATTGATTAAAAAAATATAATAATAGAGCATAAAGTATTGAAAAAAAAATTTCCTATTATTACCTAACGATCATACAAGGGATAAAGACCTTCCAATATTGTTTTGAATCATCTCGATAGCGTTTACCGTTTCTGAGAAAATCAAGACCGAATTAGTTAAGAAAACGCCTGAATTTGCGCCGCGTGAACGGACTCTTAAGTCGTTGAGCGTTGAGGTTAAAGATTCTGTACTATTCACGTCCATGTTCAAAATCGAGCAATTATTAATTGTATGATGAGGTATGAGATCAAATGTTTGATGTTTCTATTTATGAATAATAAATGCTTTATTTTCAGCCTTGAAAAAGGAACAAGTCGTTCCGAAACGTTGGCAAAATCATAATTGATTATTTGTTATTTCTGTCCAAATCCCTGTGATAAATTGCTCGGTTGAGGTTAAATATCTAAAAATCTGCGAAGGTCTTTGGCGGTTGACGATTTGCTGGACTCCATGATGTTTTGAACTCTATCTGGTAGGAATTTTGTTTTTCCGCAGAGTCGAGGTAGCCTAGGAACTTCACTTCAGGTTGTCCGAAAATACGCTGGGTTCAGTACGATGGAGTAGTTTCGGAATCTCTCAAATATGATACGAAGGCGTTCCATATGCTCCTCTTCGGATGATGATGCACGTCATCGATGTAGCTGAAGCAGAAGTCCAGTCCTAGTAGATTTTATCGATGACTCTGAAAGGTTTGCTCTAGTGTCGACCAAAAACTGCAGCTCCAAGTCCCTATCCGTGATGAACAGGCGGCACGTCGATGAGCTGGGATCACTGGCTTCTAGTGAGGACACCCTCATTTCACGAGTTGTAGTTGCAGGGCTGCCTGTACCTAGTTGATCTGGCACCAAATTTCCAATGATACCGGTACTCGCCGTCGGTTGGTTGTTGGTTGCAACTATGTCTACTTGGACGTTGGTGGGAACGGTCTTGTCTCTCCTGGATCGTTCGGTATGTACTTAGCTCTCATTCGGCTTTCTCACTTCCCACCAATGGGAATATTCACTCAATCCCTGATCCCTGATTTAAAATATCAGAACGATAGAGCTAGATCGTATCCGGTTCTTGAGGTCCCTCTGGTCCTTGTCGACCCTCTGGTCTTCTTCCACGCGATTTCGCTGTTCTTCGGACATGTCTGTCGCCTCTCAGAAATTTTCTCAGTTCTGGTTGTACCTAAAAGAATAGCTTTTTTTAATATGTTACATATATACTCAGCGAGTCCTCAGCAATTATATCAACAACGCCTCAAGGAAAAAATAGAAAATGATCCATTGGTAGAAAAAGGTGATATTAACAACAGCTGGGATAAACTAAGGAGAAATATCATCGAAGGAGCAAATGAAGCACTCGGAACAAGAAAAGTAATCCCGGGTAAAGCAGGATGCAACAGCACCCCCTGGTTCTGCGAGGAAATTAAAGAGCAATGTAAAAGGAAAAAGAAAGCCTACCTAAAATACAGGACAACGCAATCTGTGGAAGATCACCAAAAGTACAAGAGAATTAGAAATATAACTAGCACACTCGTAAGACAAGTTAAAAACAAGCACTGGGAAACATTCTCAAAGGGAATGGAAAGCAATTTCTATGGCCTACAAAATAGATATGGCGACTGATCAGAGACCCGACGAATAGAGAATTAGCACGACAATACTCTTATTCAAAAAAGGGGATAAAGAAGTAACAGCAAACTACAAAGCGATCAATCTTCTCTCTATCACTCTAAAACTAACTACAAAAATCCTTGCAAACAAAATTAATGAACATACTTCCTTAGCAGACGAGTAGCAAGAATTTCGGTCGGGAAGGTCATGTACGGATGTCGTATTTGTTCTTAGACAAATATCTGAAAAATCGATTGAATACAATCGCCCAGCTTTCATGTGTTTCATCGATCTAGAAAAGGCTTTCGATCGCATTCGGATGAAGGATATCACATACCTTCTACACGATAGATAAATACCGCAAAACATCATCAAAACGATTGAAAACATATACCAAACCAGTTGGATTCAGGCCAGGATAAACGGTGAACTGACTGAGAAAATTGAGGTGAATAACGGTATAAGACAAGGTGACTCCCTAAGCCCCCTACTTTTCAGCATCATAATGGATGAGCTGATAAGGCAGGTGCGTGAACTGAAAGGTTACAAAATGGGCGATAGAGAAATTAAAATCTTGTGTTACGCTGACGATGAGGTGCTGATAGTGATGAGGATGAATTACAGAGGCTGCTGCATCAACACTGAGGCAAAACAGCTTAATATGAATATATCAGTGACAAAAACTAAAGGCATGACCACTTCCAAAACACCGCTCAGATGCAAGCTAGAAATAGACAAATTCGTAATGCAACAGAAGATGAAGTTCAGATATCTCGGCGTAGAAATATCCGGGTACGGGGATGTTGAAGCGGAGGTGAGGACACAAGCCTTGAAGGCAACCAGAACAGCCGCATGTCTCAATAGCACCATCTGGGGCAAAAAGCATATAGAAACTGAAGTCAAATCCAGGATATACAAGACAGCGATCATACCCATATTGACATACACTGCAGAAACCAGGCCTGAAACATCGAGGACAAAATAGATCTTGGAGACCACGGAGATGAAAGTATTGCGCAAGATAGCTGGCAAGACACTTGTAGATCGGGTAAGCATATCAGAACAGTGTGTAAAGTCGACAACATCAACGAATGGGTACTACAAAGAAAGAAAGAGTGGAACGAACACATTAACCGTATGACCTCCGACAGAATAGTAAAGATCACGGGGGACAGATCACCGATGGGATGCAGGAGCGTGGAAAGACCCCGTAAACGATGGAGCGATAACCTACCAATAAGTTGAAATCAGGCAGAGAACCAAAGAGAAACAAGTAAACTTGCTTATATATAAGACAGAAGAAGAAGAAGAAGAGTCCTAATTATTTGATATTCTTGAGATTGTTTGGCCCTATTCCAGTTGTTGAGATGATAATTGGCATAGTTCTCGTTTATATCATTTCCATTCACGCTTTATCTGAAACTCAAGATCCCTTTTTTCGACTTTTCGTCTGACGCATGTATTGTTATTTGGTATTAATACGTCAATGAGTATTGTTGCCTTCTGATGTTTATCGACTAGTAATATATCTGGTCTGTTGTGAGGAACTGTTTTATCAATTAGAACCCTTTGATCCCAGTACAGATGATAGCGTTCGTTCTCTAAGATGGTATCCGGTCCGGTCGGTACTACTAGTATGGCACTTATTCAGAATGTATTGTGGGTTGAGGTTCTTGTACTTTTTCATAATAGAACCATAGTATAAGGAAAGGATAGTGAGCCAGTGTAGTGCTTTTTTCGATTTTGTTGATGTTGAGCGCCATCTAGTTGTACTCACATTTAACTCGAATTTTACTGTCAAAAATTTGTCCGTAAAGTGGAGCCCTCTGAAAAAATTGGTGTTATTTTGAAGAACTAAAATATTTGAATTAGAGTGGTCAGAAGATTTTTATATTTTGAATAAATATTCAATGAATATTCGAATATTCAAATGTAGTGGTAACTTAATAATAACATAAAAATTGTTGGCAATGTCATGCGACCTCATTTCAACCATGCCACTGAATAAATTATCGTATTATTTCTGCGCCATCTATAGCTCATGATTCAGCGCCATCTATTATCGAGTTACTTCTCCACTTTGGGTGGTCACGAAATCCAACTACAGTAACGACCCCTGGTGACTATTTCCTTGCCGTCAAACGGCGGTTGGCTTACTATCCTTTCCTTATACTATGATAGAACTACATGCGAAAGATAAATAAGTGGAATAAAAACAGGTACATCCAATTATAAAATTTATTTTTCAACCCAACTGAGAGTGTATGTAGTCGGTCGTCGCAGGCAGTTTTTCGTCGGGTTCGGTACATATGTGGAATATTAGATCTATTCGTTGGCGGAGGTATTTACACTTCCTAGGGAAGTACCATCTTTGGTTTCTTGGGTTTCCTTAGGGCTTTTTCGTTTTCGTTAAATGCAGGAGGGACTTAGATCAATTGAACAATAGTGCTTGTCGGAGGGGCTAAGCATTCAACCATTCAAGAGCACTGTAATCCCATTCACTCGGAAAAGGAAACTTCCATCTATGAAATCCCTCTCTCTGAATGGAGACATTATAGAGAGGAAATCTGTAGTCAAAAATCTGGAAATAACACTAGACAGTAAGCTTCTGTGGAGAAATCACACTGACGTTACGGCTAACAAAGCAACAAAGGCCTTGATGGCGTGCAGACGCTCGGTTGGCAAGATTTGGAGATCAAACCCAAAAATACTGTGATCTATGTACGTCATGATTGTGAGGCCGATAATAAACTATGGGACAATGGCATGCCAGAGCAAGTCACGAGAAAAGCCCTTGATGCAATACAAAGGTTAGCCTGTGTTTGTTTCACTGGATCTATGAGAAAGTGCCCAACTAAGGCATTAGAGATCATTACAGATCACACAACTCTTCATCTAGTGATAAAGAGAGTGGACCATGAGGCCACTCTAAGTCTATCTAGGGACTATCTACATGCAATGAGGGAATTAAGAATCAGAGGGCCTGATCCTGCCTGACTAATTACATACCACCAACGAACCTTCCCAGTGACGAGATGATAAAGAAAATTAGCATCGAAAAAACCTTCATTAAGATATTAAGTAGAAAAGAAGATTGGGAAAAGGAGTCCACAATCCCAATTCTTTAAAAGAATACCATCAAATGGTACACAGATGGTTCCAAAACCACGACAGGGACTGACACTGGAGTATTCGGGACTGGTACCAAATGTTCAATATCGTTAGGCCGCTGTCTACGTGTCTTTCAGGAAGAGATACTCACAATGGAAAGATGTGTAGAAAGTAACCTAGCAAGAAACTATCAGAAATATGATATAGCGAAACCTTTCTGTGGCATAGATAAATATACCTACAAGAAAGAGTTTCAGGAGAAGAAAAAAACCGATAGAGAAACACTCTGGCGAAATCTTCGTGGTTTGGATCATTCCAAAAAGTTTCTTCGATACCTTGACACTGCGAGATCCAAGAAGTATCTGGATCTCCTCCTCACTATATTCCTCACAAGGCATTGTCGCCTAAGGAAACACCTCATGAGAATGGGTTTAGCAGAAAATGATGAATTTAGATACTGTGGGGAGGAGATGACGGAATGCCTCGCCGTCACTAGCCAACGCAAAATCTGCTTTGGACAAGAAACTTTTAGAAATGAGGAATTAGCCTCCTTGAAGCCTTCCAAGATACTGGAGTTTATAAGAACTCTGGAACTGGAAGGCAAGCTGTAGATTACGTTATGGAGAGAATAGCTCTGATGGGGGGTACAATAGACCAAATGATCGCAGTGAAACGGAACTTCCTCAATTAAATCTAAATCTAAGGGGGTTTGCGTGTTTTTTTACTTAATTGAAGGTCTTCTCTCTTAGGTCTATTAGATGGTCGTCTAGGAGTGGTAATTGCAGGTCTTCATGGATCTGTAAGTTTTCGGCAAACCATGATACATTTACGGCTTGTCTCAGGATCGTATTCTGCAGACTTGAAGTTTCAGCAGATGAATCTTTGCGGCGTATCCCCAAGCCGGCCATGCGTAGGTCAAATGGTGGACTCATAGAGAAGAGACATTTTGCTGCTTTTGGAAAGTAGTGGTTGAAACGATGTCGCTGCTGTCTTTCCCTTCGTCACAGCTGATGTGACGTATTATTTCCAAGTAAGCTTCTTGTCAAGTATCACCCACAGATACTTGGCCTCGATTTTCCATTCGATCCTCCTACCGAACATTATGTCGTGTCCTTGGGGATCTTTCATCTTTCGGCTGAAAAGAACAGTTTAGCTCTTCTCAGGGTTTACTTGAATTCTCCATCGAGCAAACCAAGATTGAAGTCTCAAGATGTCTTCTTGTGCTTCCTTGCCATTTTAGGACACCACGAACTGGCAAGAATGTGTTATCGTCAGCGTAAAGTGCCATGGAGGTTTTCTCCGTTTTCGGCATGTCGGATACATATAATGTAAACAATAACGGAGACAGCAAAGATCCTTGCGGAATTTTGGTTAAAAGAGTCCTCTTTGAAGACAGCACTCCGTCAACCTTGGCTCTAAACTTGCGTGAATGCAGGTAACAAGTTGAACCATGGAGAGTGGAAAACCGGCCACAGGCAGTTTGTTTAGCAGTCCTTTGTGCTATGCTTTATCAAATGCTTTGGTCATATCCAAGAACACAGCCCTAGTCAGTCTTACTAAGGCTTTTCGAGGGAGGTTTCGCGAAGCCAAGTTAGTGGTGCCGTCCGGTCCTAGTGCCGTTTTCACTTTGCTAGTCTACAGAACCTGCTTCTGTAGACAAGTGGTGAGAGTTAAAGGATTGCAACCGATACGACTAAGGTTCAAACCCCGATACCCACATACGAAATCGAAAAAAGTATGGTGCGTACAAGTCCAGACAGGCCAAGTTTGGCAAACGGTTCTTCTCAGAACCACCCAATCGGTCCTTCTCAGAACCACCACCCTGAGGACGGCAGGCGAATGCTTGCCGAAACGTCGGAAACATCCAACCGCACAGATGATGGAAACAGCCCAAATAACTATCTAACATATAGTCCATCATCAATATCAAGACAACAATGAGAAGAACCGTTGTCTTCATTTTCATCTGAAATGACATAAGGTTTTAATTGATGAAAATGATAGGTTTTCAATTTTGTTTTACTTATTCTTAAAGAGGCTGTTTGATTTTCATGAATTTGTTCTATTTTATAAGGACCTTTATAATTTGGATTGAGTTTCTCATTCGTTGCTTTTGAATGATTGTCATACAATAATACTAGATCTCCTTCGTTAAAAGCATATGTTCGATTGTGCGATTTATCATAATATTCTTTCGATTTATTCTTTGATTTAATCAGGTTTTCACGTGCCGTTTCCCTTAAAATTTTCAATTTATTAGTTATATCGGTTGCAAGTTCCGAATAATTTGCTAAAGGTTTAGGTTTGTTAATTTGAGACGGTATTCTTGCTCGTTGTCCGAAAACTAATTCATAAGGGGTTTATGATGAGTTGATTTATGAATTGATGAATTATAGGTGAAAGTAGCAAAATTTAAAAATTCATCCCAATTATCAGTATCTTTATTTATATAGCATTCAAAATAATCCTTCAGAGTTAAATGAGTTCTTTCTAATGAACCTTGAGTTTGTGGATGATATGGAGTAGATTGTTTATGTTTAATTGACATCAGTCGATTGATTTCCTTAAAGATATTTTAGGAAAATTCTACACCTTGATCAGTGAGGATTCTATCAGGAAATCCGAATTGTGTACAAAATTTAAGAAAATAAATTGCTACGGTTTTAGCATCATGAGTATTCAAAGAATATGCTTGAATAAATTTCGTAAGATCATCTTGAATGGTTAAAATGAATCGATTATTATTTTTGGTGTTAGGAAGTGGACCTACGATATCTAGTGCAATTTGTTCACAAAATTTAGTTGAAGTGGTTGTTATAATCATTGGGCTTTTATTATGTTTGAAATCAGTTTTTGATTGTTGACAGATTTTACATTTCTTAATATATTGCCTTATTTCATCTTTCATGTTTTTCCAAGAATATAATTGTTTGATTTTCTCATAAGTGCGTTCGAATCCTTGATGACCACCTAGAGGTGAATCATGATTTTCAAATAAAATTTCTTTAATTAAGTTCTCATCATGTACGAATATACGTTCTTCAGATAAAATTTCATAATCGAAATCACGGAATAGGAAATATAAAAGACTATAATAAGTTTCTTCTCGAATGACTGAATTTTGTTTGGATAAAGCTATATTTGGAATGACGAATTTCTGAATACCATTATATTTTAAAAGAAGTCGAAGATTGAATAAAGTTTCGAATAAATTTTCATGAAGAACAGATTCATCATAAAATTCTTTCAGAAATATAATATAAATAGATTGTTGAGGTAATCTTTTAACAACTATATCGGATATCTTCGAACGAGTAGGTAAATCTGAAAATTTTGATTTTAAATAGTCTGAGAATTCATTAGAATCAGAAAGATCACATGACATTGGTATTATAAAGTTTTTTATTTGTGAAATAGGAATATTAATTAATTTTGGTTTTGGAATTTGAACTTCTCTTTGATGAAAATTCTTGAAATTGTCGAAAGTTAGTTCTTCTTCATTAATTGAATGAATAATTTGGGTTGAATCTTGATTTGGAAAATTATAAATTGATATCTTAATATTGGAATCTAAGAAAATATATTGAATCATCTTAAAAATTTTAGGCCAATATAATTTATCTAATTCACAAGCAATTCGTGGTAAAGCCAAATGAGTATCTTTGTTTTTGATGCATAATTTTTTGAGATTTAGAAGTGAATTGAACACTGTTTTATAGGATGGTTTTTCATGATAAAATTCCTTAGTTATGAGATAGTGAATGTTTCGATTCTTATGTCGAATTTTTGCAACTTGTCCAACTGATTTATTTTGAGATAAAAGATTTTTTATTTGTCCAAATTTATTTTTGAAAGAAAGAGCAATTCCTTTTTCCATATGGAAATCTTTAGAAACACAATGACCTACAGAATATTTTTCAGGTGAATTGAATAAATCATCATTAATTTCCGAAATATTAGAAGGCTGCTCGATTTTATTTTGTTCATATAATTTAAGAAAATCACCGAAGGAACTTTGATTGAATTTATTTTTTCAGGAATGATTCTACTTAAAGCATCAGCGTTTTGCTTTAATTTTCCTTTTTTATAAACAATTTCGTAATCATAATCCATTAATTTTAATCTCCATCTAACTAAACGACTTGAAGGTTCTTTACAATTTTTAAGCCAGACTAAAGGTTTATGATCTGTGCAAATAATGAATTTTTGTCCATGAAAGTATGGTCTAAAATGTTTACATGCTTCTACAATAGCCAGAAGTTCTTTTTCAGTGGTTGAATAATTTCGTTCTACTTTATTGAGCGTTTTAGAAAAATAACTAATTGGAAGGTCTTTTCCGATTGTTCCTTGAGATAAAATAGCGCCGATTGCATCATTTGAAGCGTCTGTAGTTAATATAAAAGTTTCTGAAAAATTTGGAAATTGAAGGATTGGTTCTTTTGAAAGTAGTTCCTTAAATTGATCGAAAGATTTTTGACATTTATTGGTCCATTCAAATTTTTGATTTTTATTTAATTAATTGGTCAATGGATTTGCGATAGCTGAAAAATTTTCAATGAATTTCCGATAGTAACCGATAAGTCCTAAAATTGATTAAAGTTTCTTTGATTGGAGTGCGTTCCACGTTGAAAATTATTATTCTTTGGAATTATTTTTGATTTCGTATAATTAATAAGTTTTTCTTCCTGAAGAGCTATTGAATACGCTTCATTCAAATCACTAATATTACGTGCCCTTAACATTTGACTAATTTCAGGTTTACAATGAATAATAAATCTACGAAGTGCAGTTTGTTGAATTGCTTTTTTCAATCCTGGAATTTCTCTATCTGAATAAGTGTTTAAAATTTCTGCTTGAATGCATTCATTTTTAATTTTTTCTAATCTTTTAAAGAAATCAGTTATTGATTCAGAAAAATATTGTTTGATTGTTTCTAATTCTTCATGAATTTGAACTAAATGTTTTGTTTGACCATAAAATTGTTTTAAAACTATTTTCAAATCATGCCAAGATTCAATATCAGATAATTCTAATTCATTAATTACTTCGGTAGATAGTTGTGAAACTATATATAAAAAGAGAGTTGGAGTTTGTTGTGGGCTTGCTAATTGAAATGCAGAATTTGTGTTTTGAATGAATGTATTGAGTTCAGATCTTTCCCCAGAAAATGGCTTAATGAATTTGAATAAGAGTGCAGTTGGAAGATTTAAATCATCACCTTCTTCCGAAATATTATCTTTATTTGTTGTATGAACAGACATTTTGAAGGATTTATATAGGAATTATATGAGAACAATTATTTGAGAATACGATAATATAGCAAATTGACTTACTTGTTGTCTGTTTATTTGAAGAGAAAAAACTGTGTGTAGACTCCGATGGTCCGGTGAATCTTCAGACTCAGTAACACAGTGGGTTGCTTCTGCGTAGACACCCGATGGTCCGGTGGATCTTCAGATCCAGTAACAGAAGTGGAGTAGCACGGTGGTTTTGGAGGGTTGCGTAGAGGGTACGACCTATGAACAGCTGTGCTGAAGTGGAGGAATCCTGGTTCAATACTCTGTGCGTTGACTCCCTATGGTCCGGTGAATCGACTGATCCAGTTACACAGATGGTCAGGTGTTGTCCTCTCACCTAGGCTTCGTCACTTTGGAGATATTTAATTATTTCCAAAATTAAAGTGGCTATCCCAACGCTTTGTCACCAAATTTCGTGTTGTATTCCTCTTTGGAATAATGCACGATGTAGAAGAAAGAATAGCAGGATTGCTGTTACCAGGGCAGCTTTATTAAGGAAAGCTCCGTAAAACTTGATGAGATGAGAAGAAAAGAGATTGCTGAGGGTAGATGCGATGATGGGTTGAGTTCACTTGTAGTTACACTTAACTTTCACTTATTAGGGTTTTTTAGGAGATGCACTCGTTAAGGAAGAATACGAAATATTATGTAGAACGATATTTATTAGGATTACTCGGCGGAAAGATAAGATATGAACTACTGGGAAGAAAGATCGGAACTGATCTATATTACTCGGATGAAAGATCTGAACTGATCGGATAAAAGGTCTGAACTGATCGGATGAAAGGTCTGAACTGATCGGATGAAAGGTCTGAACTGACTTAATGGCGGTGTGCTGCTTCTTTTATATTGATATGATAAATGCTGCTGTCAGCAGAAAGTAATAATGAATAGGCTTATTGTTGTAGGGATTGCCAACAATATACTTATTTTTTAGGATCTTTTTCGAAGTCAATTATTAGGCGACCTTTCAAACTATCTTGTCAAAAATTAAAATCCGAAATTTATATTATCTCAAACGGGTAATCATTTTTTAAATTGGATACTGTTTCGGAGGAAAGTTAGAATAGGTAAGGATAATAATGGATTGAAAAAAACTTGCTGTGAAAATTTCAATTTTACTTAAAAGATAATCATACATTTATATAGAAAAAACCTTAAATAACATAATATTGCGATTATTAGTAATATTGATTCACAACAATGTCGAATTATGAAATCAACATCTGTAGATGATTCTTACGTATTTATCTGTTGTATCTGTTCGATAACACTAGAAAAAAGATGGATACAGAGAGCTATTTTAACTTAATCTACTCTAATATCAATCAAAAATTACACAACATTTTGAGCTGTGTAAAATAAATTAATAATATACAAAACAATTAAACGTCAGTTCAGTACCTTTATAATAACTTCATTCAAATTTTTTTGCTCTGAATATGTACCTTTGAAAGTATGAATTTGGACAAATTATTTCATTGGAGACCTCGAATTACAAATTATGATAAAGCATTAAGTCAGGTACGTTTTGAATTTTTGTAGTAAATGGAATGCGTGTGTTGTATGTTTTTCATAAAAATTTCTTCTTAAAGCAAATATCACGGATTCACCAAAAAATATATATCTTTATATATCTATAACATGAGTTTGATAATAATATATCAAATATTGGAAAGACCAATAAAGAGAAAAACGATAAATTTAGTAAACATATTTTAGTACAACTTCAGAAATTCAACTGAGCAACAAACTTTCTGATCTCTAAAAATAGAGGTGCTGCACAAATATGTGCAGAAGGGTTTATCACAAAGTAACGACGTGTTTATTTTTTTGTCATGGCTTAGTTACTATTTACACGTAGTTAATAAAGAAGCTATTTACATTTGAAATATTCTCCCCGTCTCCTTAATATAGAAATTATAATCAGTTAATAGTCTGTACATGTCACGTGTTCAGATCATTTACATAATGTAATTTTGAGATCATAAGTGACCAATTCGAGAAATTGTGAAAAAACATTGCTCTGTTGCAAGATTTCTAAATGCAACAAATATTCTTCATTTCAAGCATTTCTTCCTGCTCATTATAGCACTTAAATATTGAATGATCACTTCAGTATTTTACAAATTATGATCGGACTGATATGCATCTATAAAAAAAAACAGAATGGCTAACAATAACTTAAATCGCATTAAAATGATAGAAAAGCCACTTCAACATTTCTACCAACTATAAACAAATATAAATTTCTACAGTGAACTTCTTCATAATACATAATAATATAAAACAATCACAACAGATCAATATAATTTAAACTGATTCGTAAAATTACAAATATAAGAAATATGGCAAGTTTTCATTGGTCCGTATATTCAATGAAAGTAATATCGAACAGGTCCTCGTCTACCGCTTTCAATTCTAACAAGAAGAGATCCTCGTTGCAGTAATACGATACCATGTCATCATCAATCTTGGCTATAATGCTGCAAGAAAAAACAAATGTATTCAACATCTTGAATTATTGAAATGCATTAACAATGTAGGGTTATGGTGATTCTCGAATGGTCTTCAAAAAATGTGAGATTATGAACACAAAAAAAAAGATGAATACACTATATGTTCCTTACAAATACATGCCTAATGATATGAATCCGGAGATCTTTGAAGAAATGAACTAGCCCCCTCAGATTATTCAATTTAGACTTAGAATTTTGATGTCAAGTTCAGAGAGACAACACCAGAAATATGCACTTAGAAACATTTCTTGTCCCGATTTTTTATTAAAATCATTTTTAGAACTCAGCACGGCAAGTAGCATCGTATCATGCGGTCTCTCTAAAATTAACGAATTGCAACTCCTGAATAAAAAAATATTATGTTTGAAAGGTATTCTGGCTACCAAGTTGTCAGTTAGTAGGCGGACTTGTTAGTGCTTGACCGTTAGTGTCCAGTTCACTTCTTGGCAGATACTCCAAAAAGAATTAAGTCAAGTTTAACTTACCCTTTTTTGTTTTTGCGATACAAGTTATTTATGCTCGAAGCGCTAATTTTGTACTTATTCTCAATCTGCAAAATAAGGAAAACAGAATTAATTTCTAGACCGGGGAAGAGTATGCAAAAATTTTCTGTCTTTCTCTATTTTAGCATAGATTTAGAAGAAGTACTGAGCTTTTGGAAATGAGAAAAATAAAATGCAAGTAACTGAATGAAATTAGTCACGTGGAGCTAGCTAAAGTGAACTGTTGCCACGTTGTGGTAGACAATAAGAAGTATGTTAATCCGAAGTCATGCTACTTCAAGTTATTTGTTAGATAGTTTGGAATGAGATGTGTTTATAAAAGCCCAGTACGTCCAGGTCCATGCGTGGTTAAACCTTCACTGGTGACATCACCCTAAGATAATATTGTCCCAAGTGTACAACTGCGAAGAATGGAATGAAAATGATGCAAATGTGGAATATTATATTTCTTTCCCAAAAGAAACGATTACACAGGCCAACAGGTTGGTTAATTCTTGGGCGCCAATCCGAAATAGCCCTCATATTTTGTCCAATCATATCTATTTTTTGAGATATGCTACTCTTAGCATTTTTCTATCCAACTTGCGTATATTTCATGTTATAACTATTACTATTGCCAGTTGAAAAGAAACAGGAATTTAAGAAGTTATTACAAAATTTACATACATCTTATCACGTAAGAATGTTTTTTTTATATGACTTCCTAATAAGTTAAGTACAGTATTTTCGCTGAAGGTTCCAATAGTCGGCCAACATGTGGATATCCCATCGATCTTTCATAGTTTCAATGTCCTGATGGAATTCTTTTTCATTAAAATCACCCAAGGTCTCTCAAGAGATCGTCCAGTTCTTTTTTATCGAAACACAGCTGAGTTGTAAATCTGCTTCGAATTCACTGCCGTCATCAGATTTAACTTTTTGAACTTCTAGGAGTTCAGGACGGCTGACACTAGTATGTCTTCTGAATGTACTACAGGTCTTCTTGCAGAATTTAAATCAGAGTTTATTCATTTGAATCTATTGTTTCTATATATAGTTTTAATATGAACGAGACAAGACTAGGAGTCATCATGATGGTTTGGCTGTTGTTTCCAAACCATTGATACAATAAACTTTCCAACTGTCAACTGTCGCAAATGTTCAACACATGTTTTATATATGAAATGTGTCGCCTAAATCCTGATCTCCCAAATGAATGCCAAAATAGGTAAGATAAGATCTTTCCATAAAGTCAGAAATAGTTTTCTGCTATATTTGATCTACTCGCCATATACATAACAAAAAACATCGGGATAATTTACACAGCTACTCAATATCTACTATATTAAATCGAGTACGACCAAGTAACTCTATTTCTGACTTTGAAATTAGCGGAAATGAAGAAGGTATGGGATTATAGATAATTCCAAGAGTAAAACAATTGATTTAGATCATGAGAATTTCCTGTTTTGAACATAGAAAATATATGTCTAATTTTGGCTAGTATTTGGAGTAACATCAATTGATCTATTTACCAAAAATTAGAGCTGATAGAAAAGATCTGGTGTAGATTTTTTTTAAATCAGTTGATGGATTTCTATCACCGAATGTTTATATCATTTAGTTGGCCTGTGTTATCGAAAGTACCAAGGTGAACAATTCATTTGAATCATGGAACAAAAAACAACCAGCGTAAGTCACCAGCACATCAGAATAGCACGTATCTAGTTTGGTGTTAAGCAGGAAAAAGCAGAGAAGCGTTGCAAGATTAACAAACTTACAGCATTCAGAAGTCCTTGCGTTGTTGGCGGCACCACATGCAATGGCGTGTAAACCTCCTCATTGTCCTGCCTCACATACAACATAACCCTCTCGTGTAGTGGAGGAGGACCTACATTGCCTGGACCACCTGAAGACATCTTCACGCGTTTTATTGGAGGTTGGAATACGTTCCCATCAGTTGTTAAGCTGTTGTCAAGAAGACTTTCCTTCTTATCAGCTTCTGGAGGGAAGTGATTGTGGAACTTCAACGTTGGAGTCGTTGGGGGTTTAACTGCAGGATGCAGCAGGAATGGTGATCCTGCCTTTACGTGATCGACTGGACCTCCTAAGGAACCCTCAGCCTCATGTGGGTAAAAGCCTTGAAGCTCCATGGTTGTCAGCTGGAAAACGTATAAGTTTTAGTAAAGAAACTTCAGAAATGATGAAGAAATCCTTACCTTATCGAGATCTTCAGCAGGAGAAAATAATACGGGTGGTTTATTCAAATCACTCATGCTGTAGAACTCCGATCTTTCACACATAGGGTGATACAGTTCGTCGAGCTTTTTACGTCCAGTTGCTGTCATTTTTCTTTTTGCCGCTCTTCTTTCTTCGTCACGTGTTTTTCTTTCAGCACCCTGAAATTGAACCCATCATTGGTATTTGCATATAGTTATCGTATAGGGAGTATATGCAAATGTATATGTGTGTCGGATCACGAAATGTACTTAACATTTTTTTTTCCTCGAGAATTATGGATTTTAGAATAGTGAACCAAATTATTTCCGATGCAGCTTATGGCTTGTCAATGATTTATTCCAGTTATTCAATAAATAAAATTCATAATTCAGCATTGTAGAAGATGTTTTCGTTTGAACTCAAAAATATCAACATCAACGAAATACTCTTCTGCTTTGAATTTTTAAAATTTTTTCATCTTTAATTTCGAAAAACTGTTGAATTTTCATGGTATTGAATAGTGTAATATTATTCGAGTAACTAAACCAAACCGACTTTGATAGAATGAAATGAAAACATCAAATTTTAATTACAGTGATGGCAACAGCAGGGCGAGCAAATATCCCTAGATTCAAAAATTAACAAAAATTCTTGGTTGGTATTAAAATCTCACTAGGTGTAGCGTCACTGCATACCTAAAGCGACTATCCTAAAGTAAGGGACCCTGAAACTCACCTTATCACAAAAGACTTTGATTTGGCAATATCCCCTATGGTAAATTTGAGTATCTCTAGGGTCTTCGTATGTGTCGATTTGTAGATGCAAAGGAAGGCCTTTCACACCTTTTTGACTGCTGAAATCCGTGCTCAAACATTGCACTGCAATATTAATCTGAAAGACGAATAATTCTGCTGAGAATTGTGAGCGACAAAAAAAAAACAAAGTTCAATAGTGAAAAAAGATGCATTCTTACCTTTGCTGTGCTTTCTAGTGGATTCCAGTAAATGGCAATAGCATTATGTGCAACTTCTTCTATACAACCAACTAAACCTACGCTGTTTTTTGTATCTGAAAAAAAAATAGAAATGAAAATTATTATTTATGTTAATAGTATTTCTTGTTTGCTGTTTCACCATATTAATTAGGTGGACCATAATATTTGTGTTGAAGACATTGAAAAGGAAATATTTCTCGATTCTAAACGACTTACCACCAATTTCATAAAGCAGCGTGAAAGAAAATTGCCCAATCAAAATAATTTAAAACTCGATAAATTTCAGGAAGCCTATTCGTGAATGTGAAAAATATGAAAATAAATGAATTTTAGTGTGTTCACTGGTACATAAATATATGCATATTTGTGGTATTTTATGTACAAATGATTAAAATAAATTTCTTAGGTGGTGATTAAAATATATCGCCAAACCACTCAAGAATGGAACGACCTTCAACGTTGATTAATACGATATTATTTCCAAGCAAAGGTCATTTTGAATATATTATCATCTGAATTTTTATACAGCGATATATGTCTTCAATATCAGGTAAAGGTAACATAGGCAAATCGTTTCTCAATACCAGATGTATAATCATTTATTTGAAATGATGAAATTTATATCCTGTTGATTTTCGCTTTTGTAAACCTTTTCCGTATATGGAAATTCAAATTGGTCATTATTCGTCTATTCACATCATTCAAAATGAATTGATTTAATTCTTCAAAAAATTGATGTTTTGTTTGCATTGAGTTAAAATCGATTTCACGGAAAATTGATACAACACATTCGTGAACTTCATATTGGTATTGACGATTTCAAATACAATAAATTTCTACCGAAGTGCCACCTCTTACAGTTTCGAAGCTTAATTTTTATTTGACCAGGATTGGATCCCGACAAAGCGATTACCAACAAAACAGAAATATTAGATAATTTAATAGAAGAAATTTTTACCCGTAGTGTAAAATTTGTTTGTTTTTCTCTGATCGTTTTTGGATATTTGTGGAAATATTCAGTGTTAAAATAACAAGTTGCTTTCACACAATTGTACTCTCCACCTTTTCTTTCAAGGATAATGTACCAGAAATAATTCAATTCTACCTGCTCATTTCACACACAATCATACAGTGGAAACTAAAGCACCGAAAGTCACAATATTAAAAATTGGGGACTGACCACCATTAAATATTTGGGCTTAAACTACCTGTATTCGGTAAAACAATTTGTGCGATGATTCTTGAATCCCTGACATCGAATCATTCTCTGAATTCAAGTTGAAATTCAACAATTAAAGAATTTTGAATCACCTCACCTATTCATTTTCACTGAGTAACAAATGAAAAAAAAATGAATGAAACGCTTCGTTATGTTTTTGTTTGTTTCAGATCAGTTTAATCACAGTCATTAGTTTTTCTATTACCTAATAAAACTTATAGAATTTCTTCCTTTATGATTTCAAAGGGTCATCATTATAAATGATGAACGAAAAGCCCATAAATGAATATTCCATGGTAATCAAACACTATTGAATTGATAAATACCGTTTGACTGCGTAGGCGTTGTAAGATGACTCGAGATTCAGGGTGTGAAAGGAAAAAAAGGAATATTTCGAGCTTTATGATCTTTCTATTAGTTCAGCATAAAGATTTTCAATCTTTGAATATCCACTTGTAATTTGCATACGTTTTCTCTTCAATTGCCGTAACGTAGAAGAGTAATCGTTTGAAAGAAAAATATGCACAATATTCGTTATTACGTATACACTCAAGAGGACGTTGCCTCTTGGAAACACCCCTCAAGGCGTGTTTTAGAGAATTGCGATGAATAACATCGAAAAAAATCCATACTTTATTGAAACTGTCAACTCAATTTCCAAGATAACAATTCAGCGCATAATAGCTTGTAACATATTGCAACAAAAGAAGGTTTTATCGCCGAATAAATACTAAAATCATTTAAATTTAAATTGGTGTTGGTTTAAAGGTCAGATGTACACCTACATGCTTATAAATAAATTCTGTATGTATATAATAAGTGTTTTCCACAGAAAACATATCGGTATACATACTGATATAGTACCCGTTGTTTATTTCTTGTTGGTATAATGCAAGCGTAAATGAATATCAACATTTCGTTCTCTTACGACAAATATTTCAGAGAAACTTTTTTTATGCCTAAAGCAATTTGAAATGATGAAACCGATCATATAGAATCAAATTTTCGATACACAGTTTTTGATATTATTAGAATATTCGGTATTATTTTGTTATTACTCAAATATTACAACTTTATAAAGTTATGTGCTCACTTTTTTACATATTCAATGAATTACCTAATTTCAAAAGGACTTGATAGATGTATAAGCAGATTGAAAGTACTCTCTATGATTTTCGAAAAATAAATCAATATTTCGTGGAAAATTTTTTCCAATGAATCTAAACGAAGTACATATTTGAAATCTTCTCATGAAATTGATGAGAATTTTCTTTCTCTAATTCTGTGGCGAATCCGTTCATTCTGCCATACCTTGAAGAATAAAATTGTGCGGGAATATATCAGTTTCACACAGATTTCATGGTTAAATTTCATTATTATATGTTGGTGCTTGGAACTTTCCTGTAATGGACTTATCTATCATCTGTCAAATTTGTGATACAGAAATAGTATATTAAATATAACATAAGCTCGCCATGAAAAGTCACTTCAACTCCGAATGAAATATGCTATTTTTTTTTCAAACGTTTTGTAATTCATACAATCAAATTCTGAACAAAATCGTACGAGAATATATCAGATTTGCACAGCTTTCATGGTTATATTTTATTATCACTACACCGATACGGGGAGACAGAGTTTTTGCTGAGGTTTTTATCTGTTCTCTTGTATCATACGTTGAAATGTATGATGCCCCGTTACATTTCCTCTGCTAATACTGAGATTCATCGACACATATGCTTGATTGTTTGAAATTAATATTTTGTATTTGCTCTTTCTCAAAAGAATATATATATTATCATATGTTGGTACTCCGAACTCTCTGCAGCCGTCACGGATTTATCTGTCACTTCATCGTTTATTTTCATTTCTGCTCAGAAGTCAAGTCGTGAACAATAACAAATACAATATCTACTCTACACCTATAGTAATATCGAAATTCCTGGAACTTGCCTAAATAGAAATACCTATATCAAGTAGATCCTATGTTATCTCGAACTTATCTAATAGTATAGAAGAAGTTGTTTCATAAAATGGAAGGTAGAATCAAGCAAAATTATTACATCTCGTATGACTACTATTTACATTTATTTTGCAGAATTGTTGAACTCTCCAGGGTGAAAAAAATCGAAAATACTAATATGTACAATCCACACATACTTATTTATATATTTAATAACTGCATTGGATAACCAAAAGGATTGAAATAACTAGAAATATTTTCGATGAAGAATATTGTTTACAATGTTTTCTTTACGGATAAGTTATGGAAAGGCATTGATGAAATATATTGTAATATAACTAACCTAAAAATTTTAGCATAAATATCATAAATGTTCAGAAAAACTGATTGAGAGAATTATTATTCTCATCAACAATATTAATGCACTTATATTTTTGATTACTAAAGAAGAATTACTGCAATTGTGCTAATATGTGATTTTATGAAAATAAATGAGATTTGTTTTGATATATTCTATTCATTCTATAATAATTTGAAGATTGAATGAACTCTCAGTCCATATCATTGAAAGTACAATTATTGAAAACTTTGATTGTTACATTAGAATGCATAATGCATCCCTACATGGAATGATAGTCCAGGTATGTAGTGGTTACGTTTGTAGTACCTTTGCAAATTGTATTTATAATGGGAACGTTCAAATTTTGACTACTCGATGCAGGAATATAGCTAGCCAAGATTTCAGAAATAACCTTATTTGCCTGGTAGAGGCAGATGATTGATTATTTATAATCATGCTGCTCATCTCGATTCTTCTGCATGCACTAGAATATCTGATAATTAATATCTGCAATTTTGTTCCAAAATTATGAAATGTCAGATAACATCGAAGATAATATACATAACTTGACATCAACAAATTCAAAAACTGTTCAATGTCTTCAAATTCTAAAACCTTAAATTTTTTTGGAATACATTTTTTTTACAATAAAGCTTGTCATTTTGAATGATTTGTCAAAATCAATATAACGTTACAGGTTGAGTATACAACATTACATCGAATAGGTTTTTTTTTTCCATAAAGCTGAACTTTCATGAATTTTGCTTAAACATTCAAAATATGCGATAACAACGTTTTCTCTTGTAAATAGGATGATTTTTCGTGGTCCATAGTTGAATTTTGTATATTCGTTCTCCCAATATTTTTTTGACTTCTGGGGAATTATTCTATTTCGTGCATCTATCGCAATGCTTTTATTTCTGGAGGAATCTAGTTCATTCCAAAATCAGATATTTAAATGTATTCATTGATAATTGCATCTTCAACACTTATTGAATTTTGAGTTTGTGATACAGACATCTGTTCTGCCAACCAACATTTTTCAATGCAAAAATCAGTAAATGATATTTATTGAAAAAAAAACAATTTTGCCATCCGATATTTTTCAATGAACAAATCACTAAACGATTTTTATGGAAATATTCCATTAATTTCAATAAAAATTCAGTGAATTGGAGAAAATTATGTATAATACTCTTATACTCCTACAGAAGGCTCATTTGAATCAGTGGAAAAATATCAATACCTTCTGCACTTGTACCTATAACAAAAAACTACTATGTTTTAGTTTTTTCGTTGATTCTAACCCAACTATGCAAATTACATCAAATTAATGTCAGAAACTGGGGGATTAAAAAGAAGAATCTTTGTTTTTATCTCTGTATAGAAGACACATTACATAACCTCTTTTGATAAGTGGTCTCTAAACTCACATGACGACATGGATATCATTCATTGTGAAAAAGTAGCTCCTTAAAAACATCGATTCGATTGAAATGGAACAAATTACCACTCAATGCCGAAGAAAAGATCCTTTTCTACTAAATAAATATTAATGCTTCCCACGTATGAAACCTACGCAGCTTCTCGTATCAAATTCAAATGAAGCATAATGAAAATTCAAAATCGATTATGCTCCACTTTAAAGTGATTACTGTTCGTTACAGAGACGTAATCTTCTTGGCTCCATATGGAGAGACAAATGTAGTAGTATCTCGAGTCCAACAAGTGTAACTCCCGTGAAAAATAAGAACCAATTTCATAGTGGAAAAAGAATAAAGTTGTCACTCTTTATGGAACCAGTTGGAATCAGAAAAGGACGCAAAGATTTGAACAGAGAAAAATGAGAAAATGCAACACGAACTTAGGAGCCCATTACACCCTTGCACACTATAGAATTTCATCCAAAGGTATTGGCGCTTCAAAACAGTGCTTTTCCATTTTGTTCGATATTCTGATTGAATTTTTTGATCGAAACGAAATTTTGAATAAAGCTTGAAATAATTATTCAAAATATACACGCAAAATATCATCCGATCGAATTCATTGTAACGAAAATATTGTGCAAGTATTCTCCAATATTCTACATGAATATTCTATGATTGTGAAGATGTAATCAGCATGAAATTAAGCAAGAAACTTGACATGGTCATTTCATACAGGAAGCCAAATGTTGATATAAAGTCCATTTATAAAAGTAACTCAGCGAAAATTTGTGAAAAAATCTTTCATTGTGGAATTTTAAATTGGCAAAACAATGTATTAGATAAGTTGAACTCTTATGGAATAAGAGGTAAAGGTCCTCAGTTTCAATGTGAGGAATAAGTGCCATGATTATAGTGAGATGAGTGCTGGTATTCCTCAGGGACCTTGAGACCGTTTGTCTTATAAGGTTATGAAATTTTGGGCTACGCGATTTGAAATTTTTTCACGAGTCTTGAAATTATTATTCTTCATCTAAATGTAAATTTTCATAATCGAATAAATAGTTTTGGGAAACAGGAGAACAAAATTGCAAAATTCGAGTTTATAGGACTCTTTTTTAGGACACCCTTGAATTTGACACGAATTCGAAAACTACAGACATCGTGACGAAATTATACAGTTGGGAACAAGTGCTCAAAAATTGAAAAGTTATTTGATGAATACTTCGCTAGCTCTGAGGGATCGAAAGTCTATTGTTATGATGTTATTACTCTTTTCTTTTCAGAAATGAAAATTTGGAATTACCAAAGAAAATGATCTAAAAAAAAAAATTCTTCGAATTCTTCGTCGTTCTGAAACTTTTTATTATCATTTTGATCGAATTCCTGTTTTGATGGAATCATTGGTCATTCCATGACGTATGTAAATGTATTTAATCGAAGGGGCTATATTTTGACGAATAATACACATTTTGTGTTTCATTGACCAATTCCCGGTGTTTTTTATCCTCATTGTAAGAAAGAGCTTCATCCGGTCATTAAATATTCCCAATCAATCCTTCATTTCTATAACCGTGTTCAAAAATGTTTTTTGCCACCGTATCCGATCTCATATAAATCATGATTATAAGCTCGTAGCTGAAAAACCATTAATCATTTCATTTTTATTTTAACCTTGTAACCCAACATTAATCTATCTAATGCAATAAAATCCAATGAATTTACATATTTAATTGCAATTGTGTTATACCGAGAAGTGAACAAATCCTCTGAAAAATGACATGACTAGCGGTGTTTTCTCTGCTATAATATTTCACGAAAGCAACCGTATATGTAGATGATATATAATTTTCAAATTACCGGAAAAAGTATCAAAAGTTCGTATCTCTTGGTATATGATTTTAGGTTAGACTTCTCTATTCTATACGAAAATTGTCAGATGGACTTATTTTACAGATGCTGGCGTAACCTTTAAATGAACTAAAAAAATTGATTTATAGTACGTACGAGGCAGAAAAATGAATATATACGCAGAGATTAATTGTGTTGATCAAACTGACCGAATTATCAGATAAATGAGTTCAAAGCGCTTAGTGGGTGTGTAGCCCAAATCGACTCTTTTCTGAATTGGAAGATTTATCTACCATCGATGATGTCTTGAGGATATAACTTAAACCATCGTTTCTTGAGTTAACCGAAACGTGAAATGAAATTCACTAGGCCTCACGAAGAGTCTATCTGATCACTTTGGTTCATCATTTTCAATAATAAACAAAATACATGCATTTTCAAAAACAGTGAAAAACAAGGACACCAAAATGGAAAAATTCTTTTCTCGAAAATGTAACATCATATAAACACAACATTGAGTTCATTATTTGAATATTGGAAATTTGTTTTCATAAAGGTATTGAAACGGAAGACCTTGTTCTTAAAGAATCAATTCAAATTGTTTATATCACGGAAATACTGAACGAAATATCTGACGAATGCAAATTCGGTAGCGAGAATCTTTGAGTTTTGGAATAAATGAAAGAATTTCATTCTTATTGATTAAACGAATTCCAAATTGCCTTCGATTGAATGATGGTCATTAAATTCGAATTTTCGTTGATGATTTATTCTATCTAATTGTTTTTCAAGTATACGATGTCGTTAAGAATAGATTTATATATAAACCAGTTCCAAAATTCCCCTAGAAATTCATGGGATAAGGCCAAATAACCTTTCATTAATTAAATGAGTACATTCTTCGGAAACGATTGTCCTTTCACCTGTTCAGATATCGAATATCTTCTGCTCATTATCTCTCAGCCGATAATGTCATCTGACATCATCAAATTTCCTCAAGTTTTCCAATAGGAGGTTTTATTTTGATATTAATAAAAAACCAAGTATATTTTGAGAAAAATCAATGGATGTCTCTTTCATTATAAAGAGGCAGGTATACCATTAACGATGAAAAAAGATATCAGCCAAATGGTAGTCACAGCTACGGTTGCAGCACCATAACCTTTGCATGAAATTTTTCATGACCAATTCGCACATTTGCGGCTATATGTCCTCGATAACTTCCCAAATTCCATCTTTAAGGTCTTGAATTGATTTTGGAGCATAAGCATAGAGCTTATTTTTCACGTTGCCCCAAAGAAAAAAGTTTAAAAGTCGTTGATCAGAATATCTCGATGTGATCACCTCTTCGAGAAATAATACGGCCAGGAAACTTTTCTAGAAAAGTTACGAATTGTTTCGTTGTTTGTGTGACACGTAACCCATTTCCGGACATAAAAAACATTATTCATAGATCGGTAGCGCAATACATTCACCGCATAAGTTGCACCAGCCTCATTTTCGAATAAAAAAGGTCCACTCACACCACCAATCCAAACGTTCAGTTGTTCTTGGACGACGCACGTGGTTTCGACTACTCACATCACTAACTTGTCCCAACAGCACAAATTGTACCAAGAGTCTCATTATTGTCGGCCGAGAAGGTACAACGACCCAAAAGTGCTTTAGTTTTGTAAATTGCGACTGCAAAATTTCCAAAATTTCAACCATTTCAACGTGTTGTTGATGCGTGTATCTTCCATTTTTAGTAATGGCGTAGTTTTTACATGACGAATGTCAAAAGATGGCACTTTCAAAACTAACAGCTATCCAGATAGCGAGCTATTCGAAATGAAAAAATTGGAAAACCCTCAATCAATAAAATGAACATAAATTGAACTTACCGGCATCTAGAATTCTCTGTTTGACGGAATGTTGCCTGCCATGCCAAAACTGCCAGGCTTTGATTTCGTCGTCAGGGCTTTTTTCTTCTCTAAACATGAGCATCACGATACTCTGCAAAAAAAATAGATAAAACTGAATAAAAATCCATATATTATTCCAATGAAGTTCCGATAGTGACATTCCAATTTCATAAAATATCCGAAATTTCCGAGATGTTGGTAAATGATTTCCGTTCTGATTATGTTAAACTGGGTTCATATTTTGAAATCCTTGTTGTGGAGGAAGTATTGTTTTTTATCAATTAAAATTTATATTGAGCAGCCAATTAGAGAGGGCCATTTGCAACGTATGTGTATAATTCAAAATGTAATATGCAAATGTTGTAGTCCTTCACAAATTTATGAGAAAAGTTGATGAAAATACATATAGTATTCGAATGTTTCAAAAAGTTTAACCTTGTGTATTAATTTGAGATGGATGATGACGTCCATGACAATAAGAATGCATTATATCCAAATGCTAAAATGCTATAGGATTTTTTTTTTATTTTTGGCCATTGAATATATATTCTATGCATTGTGATTAGCTACGATCTTTTTGAATCATGATGTGATTGGAGTAATTATTTATTTGTCTGATTTGAACCTGATTGTACTGAAATATATTCGAAGAAAACGAAGAGCTTAAAGCGGGTATCCTCCAACTACAGTTGGAGCAATGTCTTTCTTACGTTTTTCAACAAATGATCAATAAGTTCGATTCGTACAATTTTAAATGAATAGTTTGAAAAGCGTTGTCACTCTAGTAGAGCCAGAAGACCAGAATTTTCTGCAAAACTCAATAATTGTGAACATAATGTGATTCATAAATCGCGTTATGAGAATTCGATTTGAGTTTTTTTATTATTTGTATTTTAATTTCGTACCCGACTAGAATTCATCACAATTTTCACTTACTAGATATTAACTAAATACAACATACAACTACATATAACGTCAACCCAGAAATATTCGATTTTTTTTTGTAAATTCCAACAACCTTCTCATGTTTTTGAAATGGGCAGAGTTCAAATATTGATGAAAAAACTCCATCTGCTATCCAGAAGAGAAATAACACCAAAATAATTTATATCGGTGTAAAAGAATCTAAGAAAAAGAAACATTGAAATATAATTATATAAAGACAAAAAATAATAGAAAAAAGCCAAATACCTTAGTGTATTTCTAGACCAAAAGTGATTTTACCAAATAATTAAGGAAAAATGAAGCAATTGCATGGGGCAAATATCGGACTCGACGACCAAATTATTTTTTAAAAATAAGGGTCGGTGAATAGGAACTGCGGAAGAGAAAATGAAGAATCAGAAAGACAAATGAGACAAGAGACTTGAACAAGGAATTTCAGTCATCAAGAAGCATAAGGATCTGAGTATATGATAATATTTTCAATAATAAATTTTTTGAATCATTCGAGATTTTTTTTAATACTTCTGAAATTCGCGTTGATCCTAATAATTCGAGAACACGATCTGCGAATATTTGAAGCAAAAAATAAACTAATTTAAAAAATATCATTCTACAGATAATCAACAACAAATTTGCTATTTTTCTTAAGTGTTGGAATATTTTGCGATAAAAGACTAAATAATAAACCACAGAGTACATTTGCGGCGTTTTTCGATAAAAATGAGTCGTCTTTGCGTATAATGTTTAAAAAAAATTTGAAGTTAGAGAAATATAAATGGGAAGTGTCAGTTTAGCTGCCTTATTTTCGGTCGAAAAAGTTTGAGGATCCATTGATATTCCAGCGGCTTATTTAACGATCGAATTCTTCCTTATAAGCGATACGGCCTGCTACATTTCGACTGGCAATTTCGTGTATGAAACTGGCATTTCTCGCTCCTTTAATTTGTGACAATGCGAATTGTTTCTGCCTCAATTAATCTCAACAAAAATAGATAGTTATAACGAGTGTCGTTTTTAGGTAGAGCGCGAGATAAAAAGTCGTATATTGTTGTCGGTTGATATTAATTGACGGAAGGTACATTTTGAATCGAAACTGATTGGTATGTGAGGCGGTTGAACATTCAAATATGAAGAATGGTCTGTGAAACGGCTCACGTATAAGCTGGCCAATTACTGTCCAAGAATTCTACTCCTAAAAAAACAGGCGGTCATCACATACATGACCTCATATGGACATAAAGAGCTACGACACTGTACTAACCTATGACAAATGCGTACATTGGAATAAGACAATTTACAATTACGTACTCGATCATTAGTTACAGTTCGGTAGATTACACATAATTATAGCAATTAATAGAAAGTTTTGGCCGTCTTCTGTTTATTGATTGTTGCCAGTTCCTTTCGGCATTCTTCAGTCCTTAGGGCCTGAAGGAAGTGAACTGAAATCATTTTAATAACGACAAAAGCAAAACGTCTACAAAATGACAATTTCTAAATTTGGAGACATTTTGTGCTTTCGAACCTCATCGGAGATGTTCCAACCAAAAGAGATTGTTGCAAAAACACGATTTCATGCCGAAGTGTTTCATATGTTATTAAAACTAGCTAGAACACATTGCACCCCGCCAAGAGGAGGAATGATTTTCCCAAAGACAAATTTAACGAGACTCAATCAATTTCCATGATTATGCTGTATATTCTGAAACACACACCTTATCCAATAATGCTTATTAACTTCCGCTGTGAGTGAAATGAAATGAACTGCTTATTTTAATGTTCTAGAAGACGACAGTCAGAAACCGTGTACTGGTCATTTGCATAAATCAGAATTCGTTATTCCATCAGTATCTATGTAAATGTACAGCAGGTCCGATATATCTTATTAAATTGTTATAATTATTAAGCATTCGGCCACGCCAAATGTGTATTACTTTTGTGGTTTCCGATGAACATGTTCGGAAAAACTTATGATTGCACAGCATGCACATCACGCATGTTCTAATGTACGATCGGGGAACAAATGCAGTAGAGAATTCGCAAGCTGAGCTGTCAAAGACTCTTTTGAAAAGTATGTAGTTACAAGATATGTTAATTTTTGAAATACTTATCTTAATTTACTTTTTCAGTATTCGATACGATTATTTTTTAGTGAGGCATTCGTAATTTATTACGTGAGTTTAGGTTTTTAATGTTACGACATATTACGGTTCTTCAATAAAAATAATAGAATTCGAAATGTTTATAATGGCAAAACTGTGTATTTTTTTCTGACATTTCTAATGTCATTCTTGTCCAAGAGGATGAGCTTATTAATCATGAAAAGATAATTAATAATAATAAAATAATTATTAAATTGTTTCATTAAAATTGATGCTCATTTGTGAATACTGAGAGAAATTATTCAGTTAATTAACTCTCTTTCGTCGTGTTCTAGGCAAATTTGGAAGTGAATTTTCTTTCCACGATACAGTATAGTACCAGTTTCAAATTAGTCTACAATACGACGAATAGTACTTCGATTAGTTAATCGGAGCACTATTCGATTTATTCAGTAGAATAATGTCGTATGAATTTTTCTCAATTTTTTTTCAGTATTCGAAAATGAGAACTGATTTCAATAAAACTATTTTACAATTTCTAAACGTTGTTGAAGCGTGTATCCTACCAAGATTGAATGGCATAATCTACTGAACATAAATGATATGAGAAATGTCAAAAATAATACACAGTGTTGCCATCACAACTATTTTGAATTTTATCATTCTTATTGGAAAACCCGTAAGTTCATTCTAAAAAGTACCTCAGACACTTTTGTCATAGATAAAAGGAACTAAGTGTGCAAGTTAACATCAATACATTCAGATACTTTTTTCTAAAAGCTTTGACTGGGGTTACTTCATCCAAGAATTAGAGATTTTATAATCAGAAGATGAAGTATGAATGAATTAAACCTTTTTTTTTTCATTTTCGGGGGATTTCTTACTTTTGCAGAAAATTTAAATCAAAATTACAAATACCCCGTGTCGATTAATTTTTTTTTTCAATTTTATAATCGTTCGCAAATGCAAACCAACAAACTTTTAAAAACATAGTTTTAACATTGCGTATATGACAAAGAGATCAAAAATTACCTCAAGGTTTGAACCCAGCTAGAATTCTAACAGACAATATTGTGTTTCTATCTTTACTTAATATATGATTATAAAATCAGAATTTCTATTATAATTCATAAATTGTTATTTCTCTGTATAAATTCTGTTTTGTTTATATTAATCACCTACTAGACTAATTCGTGGTTGGAAGGTTCCCATATTCTATAAGTGATCTTGAAATCTTGAAAAATTAGGATTGAAAGCGATATATTGAAAATTAATGAATAACATGTATATATAATAGAGAAAAATAAATGTTCGAAAAAGAGATTACATTTTGAGTCCACGTAATGATCTTTATTTAATGTTTTTTTTCTGAAGTTAATCGGAAAGATGGAAAGGCCTATTTTGACGATGAATCTCTCCAGACTGGACAAAAACCAGATCTTGTCCTCAAACCTAATAAAAAGTGCGAGAGTAGGCAATTAAAATCAATCGATAGGTATAATTGTTCTATTATGATTGCGTACCCTATTAAAAGGTAAATAATAATTATTTGCGCAAACGATGCAATTTAGATGTTCAATTAAAGCAGAACCTTCAATAAAAATCATCATCATTTCGATGCTTCGATAAAACAGTTCGTATACTTACTACTGTTCATTCTTTTTGTGCGTTTTAATCAGAACGAAATGGAATAAAAACATAAAACATCTTCAAATACGAATTGAATATATATATATATATATATATATATAACGACAGGATTTTACCTTGGTAAAATATATATATATATATATATATATATATATATATATATATATATATATATATATATAAATATTCTAATCATGAACAATAATGGTTTTTTTTCAGACAACTTCGTACTGAAAACGATGATTATTTTGATGAAAATATCATCAGAAGTTGATAAAATATCGATATCAATGGTCATGGTAGTAGATGAAAGCCGTCCAAAATGACCGAAATCTCCAACATCAACTGGCAAGGTCATGGCATCCGTATTTTGAGACGTTCATTGACTATATTGACTAAAGTGGAACAATCAATAGTGAATATTATTTAAAGTTGTTGGATCCATTGAGTTCAGAAATAAATAAAAAACGTCCTCGAATGCAAAAGATAAAAATTTTCTCTCACCCAGAACAATGTTCTTTGTCATAAATCAATGAAAACTATGGTTAAAAAATTACATTTTGAAAAAACCTATAACGGGATGATTTTCGACAAATCCGCAGCTTAAAAGCTGCTTTGAAAAATAATGTGTTTACAAAACACACCAACTGTTTTTTATATCTCTAAAACCAAATTTAATTTCTAATTTCCATGATCTATAAAAATTATTGAAATTTTGGAATTTTTTGAATATCTCGAACTGAAACCCAGAAATAGCGAAATATTTGAGACATTGAAACAGTCATTTTTGAGAAACCTCTGTAACTCAAAAATTAATCAAGAAAACTATGATTTGCTTCGTGATATCTTATTATTTCGAAAAAAAAAACGGGGCCCTTGAAAATTTTTTCTCTGAGTCTTAAAGTTTTCGAG
This sequence comes from Harmonia axyridis, assembly GCF_914767665.1. NCBI lineage: Eukaryota > Metazoa > Arthropoda > Insecta > Coleoptera > Coccinellidae > Harmonia > Harmonia axyridis. The sequence goes on along the minus strand of NC_059508.1, from coordinate 21,339,258 downwards.
ATGCTTTCAGTGACCATCGAATTTAAGGTTCCCATACAAGATCATTCTTGAATTTGACTGACGATTGAAATCGAATTTTCAAGAAAAAATGAACCTTTATTGGTTATTAAGTTAACTGATGATTCTAGTTTAATCAGAATCAAAATAAATTTCTTCCTTTTCCATATTGTCTTTTGCATTCGATGATTCTACCGCGATATCTGAAGAATGCTTGAAAATGAGAATTAATCCAAAAATATCGCCAGTCCAGACATAAGAGACACGTTATCTCGAATACTTTGCAATGAGGAAACAGGAATGTCAGTTATTATGTTTTCCGTTCAACAGTCGTACGATGTATAGTTATCCATACCAATCAGTTCATTTGAAACCAACTCAATTAATTTGAAGCAATGTCCAGAGGTTTTTTCTACCCGAGCAATGTGGAATGATTTTTTGCTATCGCAACTTTAAAAAAATTTCTACTCGTTATATCTATTTATGTGGAAATTAATTGCATTGGAGTTTCTTCTCTTTTTGACGGTACCTATTCGTTTGAAAGTGTTGCATTTCTTCCTCTTATGGAGAGTTGAATTATTAATTCATATGTGGGAATAACCTTCAACTGCTTAACCAAGTCATATTTCATGACCAACTGTTTATAATTTTATATGTTTCCTCTCAAATTATTGCACCTTCAGTTATCGTATAATAAGAAACTACATATTTTTTTTTTCCAAAGGAAGGAAAATTTACAGGAATATAATTAAGAAACAAATAGAAGTTACTTACCTTTACAGTTTGTGATTTGAGCTGTTTGTCTGGATCCGGAATATATTCTAAGGTGATGCCATAAAATTGACCTTTATTTATGTAAGTGATCCTGTCATCTTCACGTCTCTGTGATGTCGAAATAGGTGTTTCTAAATGATATTTGAAGCCGACTGGTGAAAATCTGGAAAGAAAATAACATTTTGTTATTCCCGGTAGAAAAAAAATTGAAAAGGCCGCTGTAGGTCGAGTTTGTTGTAACTGAAATATTAGTTGTTTTTTTTTGATATACTGCCCGAATCCTTCAATGATTCAGATAGAGCAATCTCAACAAAATTTTATAAAAGTCTTAAAATTGTGAATGTAATTTTTTATGGTATTTTTTACATGGTTTACGGGAAAGCACCATGCACTGCATCAAAAATTGCCTTTCGGCGAATTCGCTTTTAATTTTTTATATGTTGTAGAACTCATGATGCTGGTCAAATGTCTTCATTGCATCACCGCTCTGAATTCAACCGTTTAGATTATATCGGGTGCTAAAAATAACTTCTCCAAAATTTCAAATCAATAAATTTTTTGAATATATAAAGCAAATCAGGTGTACACCGATTGTTCATACAGCTGATTGAAGTCCACTATAAAGAAAAATGATTCCGAATGAATCCAAAGATATCAAGTTCCTTAGTGATTTCCAAGAATTTAATAGGTGGAATTTCATTCATTTTCAGAAATTTTGTGGGACATCAAGATCAATTGCGATTGATGATATTAACATTTCTGAATTAAACTGAGATATATCTATTATGTATGTATTTCTCATCAAACTGCATTTACATTGATGCCTGAAATTCCGGAATAGTCGATTACCAACTCGATCATTCTCTGTGAAAAATCACTTGGCAGTTACATAAAATATACAGGGGGCTCAGGAAATGATGTCCATTACTGATAATTTCCTCGAAGTGAATACAAAATGTTGGCTCGATAAAATTATCAGTTTTGAAATTGTCAAGTGAACGAAATTTCTAAATAGATACAGCCATACTATTCGATACGATTCTTGTCATAGGTGCTCAAAGAATCATACGAAGTATCAACCGTTGGTTCGAGAAGTTTCACAAGACGAACGTTGGCTTAACGATCAATCTGGACTTGATTATGAAGGCAAAAACCACTTCATAACGAGGCGAATCAGATTTAGAAACGGCTAAGGGTACGATGAAAAGAAAACCTTCTTTCACCCCCTTGTATGAAGAGATACAGAAAGTTCATCAACGGTAAAATGAAACCGGTTTCCTTTTTTCCATGACAAAATCACTTGGGTGTTTTGAAAGTCCCTTTCTAGAAAGGCAACTTTAACCGTTCTCAGAGGACCTTATCAAATAGAATGCTGGAGGATAATACTCATTTGATTATCGGTACGTACATACATATGTTGAATTTTGATACCTTGAGTTTCAGATCTGTTTCATTTGTGGAGTGCTGAGAATTTTGTTTCTTAACGTTCCCCATCTCGAAGTTTTTATGATTTAGATTCGTCCTTGTCGAACAAAAATTAACCATAGAAATTAATTAGACATACACCAATTTGTGGCCTTGTCCTTTCATATTATATTTAAATTAAAGTTGAATTTTATCTAAATTTTCAAGGAATTGAAAATAATCAAATTTTATTAAGTAGGTGTTACGGATTCAAGATTGCTGAATTCTTGTGTAAGTGTTTTTCTAGAAATATTTTTGAATCTATTACTGCATTCCCTTCATTATACCCGATAGTTTAGGTTTAAAGACGAAAAATATCACCATATTTCCGTAATTCTGTACTAGCAGAATCTTAATACAAATAAATTGTTCGTTCAATTCTCTAATCCTTACGATTTTACACCTTTTTTATGGAGTCTTAAGGAATGAATAAAATTATAATTATTATAACATTTCGTAGATTTAGTTTCAAAATATCACTCTCAAAAAATGTAGCATATTGTTATCTGAATTAAGTACATGGATCTTTTAATGAATAATAGTAACTGAAAACAACATTCTTCTGACAAAATGAACAAAAAATAAATATATGTTTATGATTCTAGCATCGGAAATTTGTCATTTTCATTTTTTGACTTTTATATTCATAAAAGACATTATATTGAAAATGAAATTGTCATGCTGTGCATAAAAACTCGTGAATTACAATATTAAAGGGTAATTAAAGGACCTATTTTCAGAAAAGAAACAAGCGTAAATATGAGGAAAATAGAAAATTCAAAATCATATAAATGAAAAACAACTAGGAATTATCCAGAAAAACACTTGCTGTAACAAGGGAAAGGAACGACATACTTGCGAATTCTTGGAATAAAGACTCATACCTGATTTTCTAAAGGAATAATTATCAAGTAAATGAAAAGAATAAACGAATTCATTCCGAAAAAACTAGTACAAGAGAATATTATTCTATTTCGATTTCTTGGCCGTCCCTCAAGAGCCGCCGCTGGTCTATCGGTGTCTTGAAGGCATAGTTTCCAGATTGATCGAAGCTGAATCGAGTTTGACTAGTTCACGGCAATGGCAAACTTATGTCGAGGTCAGAGAAACAATTTCAATTCCGCTTGATGCCATGTTAGCCTGATGTGCACCAGTTGACGGTATTCACACTCAATCCTATGTGAGGTGACATCTTCGCACCTCATACACCAATTAAGCCAACACCAGTACACGTTAAAATACTCACACTTTGGGAATTTGAATTTTGTCCGCATCGTTCTGTCTGCCAAAGTCGTGCCATGGTCTGCTGCGACTTGTAGCTTGGTTGCCTGGTGAATTTGAGTTGCTGCTCCTTTGGGAAAGCGACAACGGATCCAGGAGGGAGGAGTTCGTTTGGCAAAGGTCCGTGTAGTCGAAGGACTGCAACAATTACGACTCTTTCTAAACACGCTCAACAGTTACGAGTTTTGGTTGCTATTTGCAGGGCAGAAGGTAACGTGCTCAAAATGACTCGATTAAGATCGATTCCCGTTTGCCCTTAAATTGCAGTGATAGCTGAGGGGAAAAGGGTGGTGGGCATGTTCAAAATATCTCACCTGATGTATGTTGTTTTGATCACGTGGCGTAACGGCATCTTGGCCGATGCCACTATCAGGGCTGGGCAGGTCAACGGTGAGTCCAGCTGCTGTTGCTGCGATCACACTCTTCCCATGGTAAGACTGTCTCACGTAACGTTCGATAAAACTTGGGGTCGCGCCTCCCGATGTGTCATCAGCATAACCGAGCTGAGACTGCCTCAGCTGAGAGGAATAGATCGGCTCTGGCGTAACCGCACCGGATGTAACGGTAGTGTAGTCGTTGTAACGGTAGTAAGGATCTGAAGAAGAGAACGCTGTCGAACTGGCTGGCCTAGGGACACTGTACGAGCCGGATGTGCCAACGATGCTCTGACTGTACTGGCCAGCGTGCTCAGAATAAGGTATCGGTGATGGCGTGCCGCTACCACTATGGGTGGCGTTCATAGGAGCGAATATTTGCGTGGTATACATAGCCGGTTTGAGGCCATCCGAATGTATAAACTCAATTGGACCAGTGCTGGAACCGTCTGCCAAAAGGCTGCTGTGAGTTGAGGTCGGCGTGCCGTTCACCGAACGCGAACCGTGCTGAGGCGAGCTGAGACCGCGGTGAGACTCGTCTTTGATCGAATTTACGTCCACTATAACATCTCCTTGGTGACTTCCTGTAGACGACACCAGCACTACCTATAACCACCAACCAGTTATCATCCATCTGCTCAATCGTTGGCCCTGGTGCCACACATCCACTACGTTGCTACCAGACAAACACCAAACATGATGATCAACTACATTTAAGCTCGCTTTATAGTGAGCTGAAAATGCGTTCTATTTCTTTGCCTTAAGTTTTTTTTGCTATTTATCACAGTGTCAAAGGGCCAAGAACACTGTTTCAACTCAAAAGTTTGCTATTTTTGACGACTGAGTCGGTGAAAACACTGATAATTCAATTAAATCGTTCGGAAGAATACAAATAAGAAATTAATAATTATAATATAATAAATAACGGTAATTTTTCACAGTTCTGAAACTCAGTCATCGTCGTTTTCAAACGGGTAGTTGAGCATTGTTGTTTGGGTTTACACTACTGATCAATTTCAAGAAAGGTCTAATTCATGCAACTAATCGAAGAAATCAAGAATTGGAAGAAGGAACGTCCAAGGTATTTTCATCGTTCCTTTCACCAAATATGGTACTGAATAACCACCACCCAAAATCGAGGTTTGTTATCACTGCAGTCAAAACAGCGAGCAACTATAAGGGCCAACGGGCATTAAAAAAAAATCTACTCAAAAATATTCTGTGCGATCATTTCGGAATTCATGAATTTCTCTGGTTCCTCAATCCAAAGCATCTTGATGTTGTTAATCAAAATTGTCAATCACAATTGTTAACTCGTCATACCTGTTTAGATCATCCAATCTATTTTAAACAAATAAAATGGTGAGATGTCAAAAAATCAATCTCCACATGAAACCACGAATTCCGAAATGAACTCACATTATTCATTCCCACTACACTAAACACTAATTGCACTCATGAAGAAACCACACAAGATATTTCAGTTATTCGGGAAAATTTGGTTTTATTTAATACTGAAGTATTCGGTGTGGCCCAGAGTGTGATAGAAGCACAAAAAGAAACATAAATTCACTACACTAGTCACCTTATGCCGTTGTTGCTTGGTTACGATTATCGAACTGTCCAGACTGGCCGAGCCTGGTGAGCTACTGTCAAGTTTTCGGTGGTGGCTGAGGTCTTCAGGCTCGCGTTTGACAATTTGGAGATTTTGACCGGTCGGAGACGGCTGTGCATAGATGTGTTGATTGTTCAGGAATAAACCTTGCAATTCTTGAGAACTAAGTTGACTCCCGGTACTCATAGGCGTGGTCGGTAGTTCCAAGCCCGTCCCACTAACTAAACCATTGGTTGCTTTCAGCTGTGATGTTAAGATGCTACCAGCTTGGGAACTCGCTCTGTAACAAACAAATTGCGTCATTTGGCATGTAGAGGGGTCTGGTTGACAAGAGAGTGAGTGGATAGGGATTCATACACATGCGACACGTGATTCATACACAATTAACCAGCGTCTACACAGGTACCTGAGCAGTGCCACTTACGATCAGTCGTCGGCTACTACCGTACGCAGGAACAATCGTCCCATAAGATCATTCCAATCTTTATAGTTCATGAAAAATATCCGAGGAACGTGATGTCAAGAGAGAATTCCAGTTCGTGCCAACTTAGCAAACGAAATGTACGAATTTCTGAGTAGTTATACCACTATCGAAAAACCCCAAATATAAATATTAAATCACATAATAATGTGGATGTAATGAGATAATTCAGGTATTCTTGAGTTACCTCAATTTTTTAATATTTACTAAGATAAATACTCCTAAAATATTCATAAAAAAACATCAAATTGCTTCATTAATTTTAGTTTCTAATCAATTGCTTTTGGCAATTTAAACATCTAGAATTTTCATAGGATAAAGTTATTCATAGATGACACAAACCTTAATAGCTAATTTTCTTTGTCAATATCTGTGATTACTAGACAATATTGTTTTCAATTTAATAAATGATACAGAAAACTTATCCCCTATTGTAATCTAGTACCACTGCACTTTTTAGAGTTCCATTGTACTACATTTAGTAAATCTACATTTGTACCCCCTTCGACACATTTTTGTCATAATTTTACTCACTCGTGGTTTACATATCATCACTCATTTAGTTTGTTTACAGTGTTCCGTTCAACCAGTCGATCTCAATTATATTGTGTGATTTTTAGAAATGATAAATAGATCGAACAAAAAATTTGCATAACAATTTGTATTTTGCATGCTGAAGCGCTGAAATTACTACATCAACAATAAAAAAAGCCTGATTTATGTATTTTGATCCATGATGACAGATTCTGATCAAAAATCCACACTGAAATTATCGTCGATTTATTAAACCGATATCGTGAATTCTACAACCCATAAATATGTTAACACATGACATATGTATGAAAATCAAGATAATACGCATTTAACAGTTTGTTCTGAAGGTGATTGCAATTTTATAAAAGACTTTTCAATCTTTATCTCATTCTATCTTAGTATTTATGTTTTTAAAAATTTTTTCCAATTTTCAATATTATCTGTAATTACCTACTCAAATTAATCATCTCCGTTCTACTAAATCAGCTTAGTAAGCAAATATTTTAAACTTCGACTCTGTTACCTTTTATTTATACATATTTCTCAGTGCAACTCATACCCATTTCGTTTGTTTTTGTCTGTAGCATTGATTAATTCTAAATATGAAGATGAAACGTTAGTTCAGTCCCAATTGGTCCTGTTGTAAATTGAACTTCAATATGTTCACTCTCTTGAGTGAACATATTGAAGTTCAATTTACAGGTGTTTTTACGTTCTTACGTAAAAACACCGAATCTGTTAAGAAGTTATCATCAACTCTTCATAGTTTTAGTTTAATCACATATAATTAGTGATAGAGTTTTCATGGAATAGTTCTTTTGTTGTTTTGTAAAACAGCCTGTTAAAAATGCGATTCGTAAGTTTGTTTAAATAGATCCCATATTTGATGATCAAGGATAGAGTATTACGCTACCCTTGCAAATTGATACATGTCGAGCGAAAAGCCTGAACAATGAACCAAAAATGCCGATCAATAACAGACTAGGTCGTCAGCGCAGCCCATCAGTTGCAAATAAAGACTGGATGTTGAAAACTCGCTGGTAGTGGTTACCGCAATAATGAATCAGGTTCAATTTCGTGTTACATATTGATGCTTCAATAAGGCAACTGACGTTTGCAATGCTGCATCCGACTAGACTGGCGTTTATCTGGCGTTAGAATCTTGCTAGACCGTGATGCAGAATCGTGATCTGGCCGACCTGTACCAGGTCACCTTCACAATGCCGCTTGCACGCGCCAAACATCACCAACACGTGATTGTTCTATTCCACATAACACGGTGTAAAGCAGAAGACCGACTGAGACTGGAAAAGATTATTTCTTTTGTATGCACAATGCCACACGTTTTTATGGTTTACGTGGACTCTAAGCGCCACACACACACACACGCTCAACTCAACAATTTAAATCGTCGTCAGTGATGTTGAAACGACCAGAAACGTTTCGTTATCTATAGAATAATAATAAACCTGACCTACGACAACAACTGACGGAGACAAGTTTGAAAAGCGCAAATCAGATTATTGATGTTTTTCTTGATTTCGTGGGGGAACAGAAAGTTACTACCTACCTAACGGAGGATAATGAAAATTAACAGAGTGTTGATATGATGAAATGATAGATTGATATATCTTCGAACTTCATGAGTGGAAGCAAATTCCGTTTGTCTGAACATTCATATTTTGTGTGACCAATGGTCTAATGCATCCTTGGTCCTTCGGGCCGGATACGCAATATTTCGAGACCACCGATACGTAGAGAATCGATTTCACGTGCTATCAACGATGTAAAAGTCTCGGAATCGATCGAAAGAATGTAAGAAAAATCCTCCAATATGGAAAGCCATGAAAAATGGGTACGTCACATTTTATCCGCGACTGTTTGTTATTCGAATCTCGTAGCATACGATTCTTGCACATACCGGTATTAATCTTTGTTAAATGATTCAGGTGCCAATTTCTTTGATGGTCACGTGGAATTGCTCAGTTGCAATTGAACTTTCTAGTTGTTATAAGGATCGGCTGGTATGTACTTTTAGACATAATAAAAATAACTAGACGTTTACTAACACCGAATTGGATGTCACTGCAGAGACTTTCACCATAGAGCAAAACTTCAAGTATCGTATTTTAGATTTCATTCGGCGACTTAGTATATAAATGATCACTATTGATTTGGAACAGTTGAAACGATTGTAAAAATCAATACAAGAAGTGATTTCTAATTACTTGCCTACATCAAGCATTCCAGAAATTTTAAATCGCACCTATAGGACTACCTGAGACGTCGCGTCTATGAAAATATGCCTTCTCTTCCGTTCAGACACTATCTATTCTTCGATAAACGTAAGCCAAAAGAAATACTCTCCTTAATCACAGAATTTTATGTTTTATGGTCAGTCAGTTGTAAATTGTACGAATACCTACTAAGTATAAGGTTTTGCGGAAAACAATTTGAAGTTTGAATCATTAATATTCCCTAATGTTCGTTTCTAAACAGTAATAGTGCTTTTGCTCATCTGTAAACTTTCAGGTGTTATTTAATTACATAGGTGCTGACTATTTTTAAGCGAAGATCTTCTATAGAAGTAGGTACTGTTTTAAACACAATTGATCCCACAAAAAAGTGTAGAGGTGTCGAATCAGCAGATCCTGGGGCCATTATTTAGGACATCTACCCCCAAACCGATTCTCGGTTTCAAGAAGGCTACATACTGGGACCATGCTTTGCGGTTGTATCATTTAAGTAGAATGAAAATGAGGACAATTTTTTCAACTTATGTACTTGGATGTTTGCACCTGTCTCACCTTCGGTCATATTTGATGCTACTAACAGTGTTTCTATTTTATAAAAAAAAGAAAATTTGTGAGTAGCTCAAAATTTTTTTCTTGGATCACGTGAAGGTTTATTATCGCAAATAAAAAGCCAAAAATGAATGTGCCAGAAGAACAGTCCTGAAGGATGATGCTTGGTTTGGTAGTGCGGCCTATTTGCCTTATCTTGAATAATTCAATTGAATGTTCATGAATGAAGCAGTGCCGTTAAACGAAGAACAACAAATCAAATGTCTTATAAAAGGAACGTAAAAGTATTTTGAGGCTGAATGGCGAAGCAATAAAAGCCGAGTATAAAATACTGTAGGCTTGGTTGTCCCGTGTCCCCTCCACAATCGGAACCCCTTCTTTGGTCGTTCGTATTTTTATTTAAACACTCCATATATGAATAAGAATGATGGCGATACGTACAATGGGACTAAATTTGTATAAGAAATCGAAAGGGAGCAGGATGAGTGATGACATTGTCAAAAAAAAATCGCTACTGTTCTTCTGCTATCGAGTGTCAGACCGAAAGGGAAAAAGAACTCAACGAACGTCTTCCTACAGAAGAAAATAATTTCCATAAAAAATTTATTTTAAAATATGCGACCATGTCTTGCGAGAAGTTGGATTATATACAGGGAGATACTTTGAGTTGTACATATATTTCAACCGAAGATTCCTAAGGTTAAAGGAAACACTTTTTTCCTCTACAATTTTTTTCGATTCGGCTCTGTTGAAAAGATACAGACTGTTGAAAATCCATAAAAAATGTGATTTTGTAATAGAAAATTCATTTTATTAATTTTAAATTGAGATGAATGAATGAAAATAAATCACGATATAATGTAACATTCATTGGAACATCAAACCAAAAAGATATTATATTTCAATGACTCGATACCTACAACCAACTTTCACTAATGCCGGTGGTTGAAAAAAACGATCCCTCAAAATAGTGCCCTAACTTGTTTGACAGGGAAAAAAATCAACCACAATTCGTGACCAAACCAGAAGAGGGTTCAACTAAACATGAAATTAATTATAAGCTGCATTGACCCACCAAATTTTTTCAGTAAGTAAGTCTAAGTAGATATCTCTCATAGAATAAGGAAAACACTTTTCAATATCTGATTTAACCGTGTCTCGTCTTGAAATATTATGTTATAGACTTTTAATTTCCCATTTCAACATAAACGATTATAAAAGTTGCCATATTTCAAATCGGAAATAGTCATTATATTCATTTTTCTATAGAGAATTGGCAACATTTTCGTTAGTAGCAAGCTTCAAAGGATGCGAAACGACCAAAATCCCAAACAACAGCTGGTAAGGTTATGACATCCGTCTTTTGGAACCTGTCCATTGACAGGCATATTGTCCATTGACTTTCATGACAAAAGTGGATATTACATAACGTTATTGATTGAGTGTAGAAATTAAGAAAAAAAAACATCAAATGAAAAAACTCTTTCAGCAAGACAAACTGCTTGTCACAAAAGACAAAGAAAGGATGAATATTTCTACAGAAAAGGTGTTGAAATATTAGAGGAGAGTTGGAGTACATGTGGACGTGTACCTACTATGTTGGAGAATAAAGAGTCGAATTTTTGAGAAAAAAATTCAGTTTTAACTGGTTATGCCCCTAACTTATTTATTAGCTATTATTTCCATTTCAACACATACGATTATAAACGTTTCTATATTTGAAATAGGAAATAGTCATTAGAATAATTTTTCAATCGAGAAATCTCGCGTATGCCGAAATTCAACAATAAATATATCAAAATCGCAACTATATTTGAATAAAACAAATTAACGAACACCACAACTGCTATCCCAGACATAAGATTCGAATTATAAATATCTCTGACCTTTTTTTAATATACCTAAGTTGTTTGATGCGAACAGGGTTTCAAGTCTGATAATATCAGTATCATATTACTATGCAGATCTGAAGATAGGCATTCTAATAAGTAGGATTAAAATGACATATGTAGGGATATTGTAGTCTTTGCCAACAATTCACCCCATGGTGGAAATATCTACCTCTTCTCTGTGTATTCATCGATCCTGAGGTTGTGTAAGGGTTTCTGCACTATTTTGATTAGGAAATAGATAAAAAACGGTACTATTTGTTAGCTCCGCATGTTTCTAAACCAATTCTAGTTCGACAGATGACGAGTTTCTAAGAATAAGTGGGATTATTCTCTCTTCAAGTTTATTCTCACAGATTGAGAGAAATCAATGACTAAAACCGATACCGATTCCATGGAATATCGATTTTTTTGGAGACATTTTTTTCCATCCTCCAATTAGCATAATAGATTTCACACGTATCCAAAGATTCGTTATTAGAAATAATGAATCGAATCGAAATGAATAAAATTTAATATGTGTAGAAGAAACCTCGCATCGGAGAAATAATTTCCAATTCTCAGCGAAGCTCATTGAAAAAAGTGATATTGGAAGTATGATAATATTAAAAAAGGACCAATTCGTTTTTCAACACGTTACCAATTTAGGAGTTCGACAGGTTCTGAAATATTCCATATCATCGAATAAAATCTTGGTACCAATTAAAGTCTCCAGATTGGTTGTTTCATTAAAATTTATACCATGAATTTTGTTAGGTTATTTTTCCGTATTAATTATATTGTCCATCACATCCTCCTTAGCTTGAAATTAATTCACTTTCAGTTTTACGCCATCAGAGGTTGGTCAATTTAAAATTGATTTATGACTTCATTTTGCTGAAGATAGTCTTCGCAAAAAGTAGGGTGTTGTTTTTACAACAGCTCTGGAGACTTTTTGTTTGAAACTTCAATTTTATATACAAGAGATGCCGATTATAGTCGGTAGAATATATAATAATTCCATAATTAATTAACATTATTGATAGTTCAACATGCATGAATAGCCAGGTCTTGAATTGAAACCTAGCCCATTTTGATACACAAGATGAGATTTGAAAATCTACCTACTCATTTCAAAACAGTGTGCTGAATATTTTTCCAGGTTTGAAAACCTAAACGAACAGAATGTAAAACAGAATTGCATCTGCAAAACAACTTGTCGTATATATTTGTGTTTGTTATGTATATTCTTAGATTACAAAGAGACTAACATTCTATAGGAAATTCGGTCCAACCAAAAATTATTACCATAAAAAAAGAATTTTTGTGAAAGCGACCTATTATGAACATGGAAATTCCAAAATACAGAATGATATTGTCATAAAATTGTAGGACGGGATGAGAATTATGATTAACGATCTTTATAAAAAATATCGCTCCATTATTCCACTTTTAATACATTATATACGTTTGTATATAACGTGCAGGATCCTTCACAAACGTGCAATTTAAAAACGTCTAAGATAAAATTTATTGCTACCTTCTGCCACACTGAACTATATATTACAACACACAATGGGATTAAAGTAAAAAAAATATTTTAAATAGCGCCTCGATACCTCGACAGTCTGCATAATTTCTAGGGATTTATTTTGGCTTCTTCAATGCGAATATTTGTTAGTTCTCAGGGGCGTAAAAATCAACAAGAAGGTACAAACAATGCGCAAGTTACAGTTTGAAGGTAGCTAGCAAGATTAAAATAAGGTATGTCGGGTCACCCTACAAAATTCTATTTGAAGGTGTGTACTTCATCTCGTCTAGGAATTGACTCTTAACTTTTTCTCGTTTTATATATTGAACCGCTGAAATTTATATATTTTTCATATAGTTAGTAATAGAATATGGGAAATCAATAAAGAAGGAACTTTCTAGGATACCTAGTTAAAAATCGATTAAATTCAGTATGAAAATCAGTTGTTATTGATAGAGAACTTCATCTATGAATTTCAAAAGTTCAAATACGGAATCAAATCCTTTGTCGTATTCAAGTCGAATTTTTGTGAACTCAGCTTTGTTTTTATATCTTTAATGGCGTATTTAATTGAATATTTCCCTCCTGTCAAAAATTCTATGTATCTGGAGAACAATTATCGAAAATTACAGCGATAATTGCATTGTAGGAAGCGAAACTGCACTGCGATAATTGTTCTGTTCATAGATGCTTAGTTTCTATGCATCTTACACAGTTCGAATCTATGGCAATTCCATTCTAAATCAGTTTGACAGGTAATGTAACAGTTTATTCGGGAAATATTCCCCCGAATTACACTCGTGCATCAAAATGACCGGATAATTTCGCATTCCAGCGTGTTTTCTTTGAAAAACTGCATTCGGTCATTTTCATTTTTGGAGAAAGAGCCCTCCACCTTCGGTGTCGGGCTCTTTCTCCAAAAATGAAAATGAACTCATGCAGTTTTTATGACAACACGCTGTCATGCAAAATTATCGGTAATTTTGATGCACTTGTGCAATTACTTACGAAAATTTTGGACCCATGCCGATTTGTTTTATATTATGTTACTAAAATATACCATATCTCTTTAGAATATACAGGACAACAGAAATAACATATCTAATGATTTACTTATTTTATGTAGGAAGAGTTGTTGAAATATATACGGAAATGCAATTTGTTTGGTATCTTGGAAATTCACTTTCAAATAAATAAGAATTTCCTGAGGATTCCATGAGAATCTAGAAAATTTGAGTAAATTCTTCGCAATTATTGCAGATTCATTTTCATATATTTGTTCTCCGAAAAATTCATAATGAATTCGGTATAAATTCTTCAGAAAACATTTAACAGACTCGAAAAATTTCTAAAGATTTGAGGACGGCAATTCGTTCAATGAATTTCTACTATCGCTTTTAGAAAAAGCGCATCTCACCTGACTATATCTCATAAATCTTTTAAAGCTCTCTAAGATATCATGGCCGTTATTTCTTTAACAAAGTCCGGCCAGAGCCAACTATGGTAGTAGACACTTGCGTGTTCTGAATACGTTTATTAGAAAACCACGATTGGCACAAGGCTTGGTAAAAATTACAATTCGAGGGGTCAAGAAAGAAAAAAGAGATTATCAGCTCTACAACATAATTCACGACTTTTTTCTTTATACTAATTGTTTAAGAATCGAGTAGAAACTACAAATATTATGATGTCAGTGATATTTTTCTGTATTGAATTCCATTATACAGTAGATTTTTGTTACCGAATCGCTAATTTCAAGCATTTAGAAAGTCAGGACTGTAGATTATATCGGACAGATAGCGGACGTTCGAACCAGACTGAAAATCTCTAGCTACGATAACTACAGCGTGAACAGCCTAGGGAACACACACTCTTATATTTTATTAAAAAAAATTCCACTTACGGCCAAATGTTCTCCAGTTTCTCCTTAGAATCCGGCAATTTGTAGTATTCATAGATGAAACCCATAGTAGGCGAGTTCTCTTCAGCGCCACCGTTTATGTTCAACATTGCAGTGGTAGCTGCCGTAAGGGGGTGTTCGTAGTAAGCTCTCCAAGTTTGGTGATCATCAGAAGGAGGCGCTGCCCCCTCGGGAACTTCTGCCATACCACGTTGTCCCACCACTGTAATGTCACCCGGCGCTGGCTGGCCACCCGAACCGTTCGAATCTAGGTGTTCCTTTCGTTTCCTGAAACAATAAAAATCATTCCATTTTTTTGTCTCAGAAAGAAATGTTGTATTTGTTATTATGATATTTCTTTTATTTCATTATATTGTAATAGTTTTTCAATTTGTAATCTATTATTATTTTTTTCATTTTATTGAAAAATCATTACTTTTTCATTCGATTATATTTATATCTTTTTATTTATTCATTAATATAATTAATATTTGCTTTCATCAAAAAAATTATCTCATTCTATATGAAAAATATCTTCTTACAAATAATTCATAATAATTATAAATTTATACGTTTATGTTCGATATTTTATCATTACTCGATTTAAACTTTTTTCAGTTGTTCTATGTGTTTCTGAAAATTTCTTTCTGTCTTCCTCTCTTTTTTTCATGTTAACAGAAACAGTGTAAACATATGAGTTTTTTAATATTGGTTTTTAAATTTTATAAATCAATATTCCTTCAGAAACATACTGTTTTTCACAACGAAACGAAAATTGACTTTAAATTTTTTTTGTGAAAAACTTATTATATTTACATAGAAATCCTTTGATGACACAATGCAGTAATCATACTAGTTCCAACGAATCAATATATCCCAAAACAAATTCAAAGAAATTTTGGGTAGCAGTTATATTGATGTAGTGAATATTGAAACTGGAGTATAAGCTAACTGTAAACTAATGTATACGTTGAAAAACAGAAAGAAACAACCCCGATCTACTGAGTTGGCCGTATTCTCCATTCTTAACTAACCTAAATCCATACTCATTAAAAAGAGTTGAATAAATTATCCTAATCAATAGATTAGATGATTCCAAGTCGCGAATTTTGAACATTACGACGATCACATGAAACGCGAAATAAGGCAAAAGCGATATATGAAGCTACATTCAGTAGCTTCTCTCCAAAATTGACTGGCATCATTATATAATTAGTTTCATTTCCACGAATTTTTGAAACAATAGACAAAAAACCAACATTGTTGCTTTGTCAGATTCACATTTTCAACTAGCGAAAATTAAAAAGGTGTGTTACGTTTTATAAAAGCTTCATTCTTAGATTTCCTATCTGAATATATCTATGTTATAATTCGAGAAATAGGTTTCCTCTAATTCATTGCATTTTTATTGAAATTAATGAAATATTTCCATGAATATCATTTAGTGATTTTTGCATTGAAAAATGTTGGTTGGCAGAACTGATTTCTTTAAGGCAAATTGATGAATTGACAGATAAAGCCGTGGCGGAAAGTTCGGAGTACCAACATATACCTAATAATGAAAAATAACCATGAAAACTGTGCGTTTCTGATATATTCTCGCACGATTTTGTTCTACAAGATGTGGAAGAATGAACGGAATAACCACAGAATTAGAGAAATAGGTTTTCAGACACGAATATGAAATTTTTGATGATTGGATTATTCGTTGGCTTGAGTTTATTATTTGAGAAGTCAACTTGCCAAATAAAACATATTTCGTGTTTTATTGACCATTTTCGTTTTCCAACATAGTAGTAAATCTGAACGTTCATTGATATATCGCAATATTTGTATCAGGATTAATGTAAATGAAACTTTGTATGAAGGCGTAACTGAAGGAAATTATAGAATATGATTGCTCCAATTCTATCAACGGTATACATATGATTCATTTTCGCTTTTGATGTGGAATTGTAATGAATTAGGTATATGTTATGATTTGAATAAATGTCATAATGGAAGGCACTAACAGTCATCAACAGTGACACACCCATTATGAAACAATTTAAATGTAAAATCTAAAATGAATTCGGCTACTGATTAGATCTTTCCTGATGACATTTAAAGTGATTATGCAGATCAGTCTAAGATTCAAGACTTATTGATATATGCGAGAAAGTTGCAGCTAGCATAAAACCACACCCTCCAAATTAATGAGTTTAGAACTAGCGTTAGCCTCAAATGTCCAGCCTAGTTAATTGATCGGCAATGAAAATATTCGAAATCTGAATTTTTAAATATACTTTCCAATGGATCACCGGAAGCTCCTGACACCCGAACACCTGTCAAACAATCCAGACCCAACATGAGTCTGGAACACCAATATGCATCATAAAGGGAATAAATAGCGAAAAACATTGCGAATTTTACATTTTGATTTATAATTTTCTGATATTATAAAATATCTCGAATCATGTAAAAAAGTGGTTAAAACAATTGAAAACAAAATTTGAACACGCAAGACTCATTTGACTCGGTCTTCCGAGTCAAATGACGAACTTTTCGAAAGTATATACTTATTGAAGAATTGATCAGGCCCATATTGAAAAAGCTTAAAATTTCGTATTAAAACATATTGTATCATTCCATCAATATATTATGTTTGTTTTGTTAAGTTTCCGTGAAATTATTCGATTCAATCTTAGATAAATGCAAAAGAAGAGACATAATTTTCCAGCTCACACGCAGGTGTATCAAATAATGTCACATTTACAATTTGAAAGGTACTAAAATTTTTATTTCTCTCTGAACTATGGGAATAAAATATTCTCACAAAGTGTCCTATTCAGAGATGAACGAATTTGCATCTTGTGTCGAATAATAAATTTTTGCAAAGGTAGTGTCAGCTTCCTAATAAAATACACTACAGAGGATATAAAAATCAACGTATCGGAGAAATGAAACCAGTCGGGTAAAAGAACCCATTGTTATGCTACAACGTGTAGGTGAACACAATCAAAACCTTAAAATATTTTTTGACAAATACGTACATTTTGATCACGTACCATCGTACACTATTTAAACGACATTTGAATAAGATGGGCACAGTAGATAAGGATTATAAAATGGCAGTAAAATGTCGAAATTATGGACGTGGATATGCCATTTCATTGGAGATTATTGGTATACATTGCTGGTAATTGTCAAAGAGGTTTGTACAGTCAACTAGAGAAAGTTTTATATCCATAATCAATAATTTATTCTGAATCTTCGGTATAAAGTACAAAATACGATAAAAAGATCTGCTTTCATTTCTACAACTCCTACTTTTACGTGTGGCTTTATGAAGTATAAAATAACAAAAAGCACTCAGTAACAAATATCCAAAATATTGTCATTTATGTAGACCAAATAGAAATAGCTTATGTGCATAAGTCAGTTTTGAATGATTGTATCTAATATTGATTGTTAGTTAAAAATCGGAACATCATCTATTTATTGTTCGATAATTGCTATTTAGTTCCAAAAACACTTCTATTGAAAAATAAATATTTAATTGTTATTTGCTATACGTTATTTGATACCCCATACATGATGCAGTGTGAAATATAAAGAGCAACAGGTTGGCGCCTTTATCATAAGTTGACAGGAAATACTGTTCAAGTTCACATTGTATTTATTCAGGGTTGCATCTAGTCAAACTTGTTTGAGTTTAATTCAAATACTGGGTTTATATACCTTGTTATAATTATACGCCAATAGAACTGTTAACTTCGCTATTATTTCCCTAATAACTACTTACAACTTCAGCCAATAACAATGGATCTAATGCCTCTGGCATTGCCACCGATTGATAGAATGAAATTCTCCTTCTTCGATTTGAATTGTACTACTAATTACTTATTGAATAGGACAAAATACAATTTGACCTGTCATTCATCGGCGAAAAATTTCCCAATTAATCTCTTGTACTAGCTTAATCGTCATATCAAAAATTGATAGAATTTAATTTTTAATTTCTCGCTCTGTTGAAACACCTCAATCCATACCGTTACATCCAGATCCTGTGTGAAATATTTTACCTGCACCAACGTACGAGCCAACCACACTCTTGAAGAACTGTAACTAATACTTTGACAGTGATGAATGCACCTTTATTAATTATCGCACAACCTTTAGCTTTTTAACGCTTCCAAAAAAGAAATTGACATGCTTAGTACGTCCTTTGAAAATCACCGGAGTAGAATGTGAGCCATGATCTGATAAAGATATATTCCATAACTTTATTGTCAGTGGGTTTAATGATAGTATGCTTTGTGCTGCTGAAAAAATTAGCAACGTATATTAATCATCGCTGAGAATTCTCCTGCATTGTCATATCTTCTTCACATCTAATATAAGTGGTTTGGTTTCGGCATATCCATGAATTTAGGTATTCGCATACCATATAAAACATTGTGATGCTTAGTATGGCTTTAAACATTATTTTTGAATCTGATAAAGTTATATTCCATAACATCATTGTCAGCGGGTTAGTACGCTTTGGGCAGTTGAAAAAATAAGCATTGCTGAGAATTCTCCTGCATTGTCATATATTCTTCACATCTGATATGAGTGGTTTGGTTTCGGCATATCCATAAATCATATCAAATTGAATTTAGGGCATCGAAAACGATATTTCATATCCCAAATAGAACACAGTCTTCTACAAGGGGAGCTAAAGGCTGTTATGATACCATTTGCCGTATTTTCATCTATTATATATATGTCAAAACCGGTTAATAATTTGCCATGGCTGACAATACAGTCTACGTATTAAATCTTCTAATGCACCATTAAAAGTAGATGGCTGTTATAAGATAACTCACAGCTATATTTCCATGATACTAATATTTCTTTCGTTCCTATTCCACCAGTACTGAATGAGAATTGTCATCAATACCAGTTTTCTTTTGTGTATTATATCTTGCATCTTGTCTATGACGCCATAAACCAAGCTGGTGAATGAACTGGTATATTCATGGGATGACTTCTGTACAAAATAGTATTTTCAAGTTGGACCGCTTATGGGAAATATCAATGAATGTTTAATATTACGATTCATCAGTTTCATTTTCGTATGCATTATGTCATAACGAGAATTGTAGATAATATCGTTATCGCTAAGTGGAAATAATTTTGTTGACACGTATCTACATGTTTTACATACCCAAAATAATTAAAATTGATCCTAGCTTAAGGAATTTGATTCGAACTTCTATTTCAAATACATAGTTTCAGAGTTAGGACACTTCATTATGTTCAAAAATTGAAAAGCATCGACGTGAAGTCAGGATCTATTGAGCGCTCGATCATTCATACGCCAATTGCTTCCTTGAAGACCAAAGAACTCTACCTAGGTATATGCGCCTGAATGAAATAGCTCCTGATATAGAGCTTTTCTTTATTTTTTTTCGATATTCTGAGTGAATTTTATTTGATTCTGATGAAACGATCAAAACGAAATTTTGCAATTGCTTCATTCACGTTGACGGCCGGACGGACAGATTCGAATGTGAGGACGGATTCGTCATCAGTTATAGTCGAACGAGCGCTTAAATCACATGGAATCTTTAATGTCGTTGCTTAAATACCCATAACAAATGTATCCAATATCAGGCCAACTTTTTAAGGCGGTTTGAACTGCATTTTGCAGCCGAAAAGTTCAAATTAGTATATCGGACATTTTTTTCATGCCACATGATTTTTTTTACCTAAGTCAGAGCTGACATTTAAAATTGTACGTCTAAAGAGGCCACACACCCCATAATTCGTTTCGAAAAACCGAAGGTGTGTAAAAGATTTTAGGATTAATTATAAAATTTGGAAGTGTTGTATTTTTAGTCCGAAATATTAACTGTCAAGAGGCTCGACCGGCATGCACGAAATTCTTTCATTGTTTTGAGGGCAAGATTCGAAAGTATTTTCTTCCTGCCCACATATAGTGGACTAGTGGGTGTTTTGCGCAGATACGAGAAGGTTGTCCAAAGCCAATAAAATTCGTTTATCATTGGCTCGTTGCATAAAATAAATGAAGCCTTAAATCTGACACACAATTTCACTTAGCAATCATTTTTGGAAGGCAAAAGCCTCGGTTTTCCATTCGGAATTCAATTAAAATTCTGGCCGTTATCGGAAACTTTTCAAATCGTTCACAATGCTATCTACGGCCCCTATCAATCGTTAACCTTTACGTCTTTAATGTCAATATGAAAATTGGTTCGTGTATCTTTGTCGATCTTTCTGTTCACTCCAATTAATTTCTTTAATGAGATACAGGGAGTATTGGTTTTGTTTTTGGCAGTTCAGGAACTTGAAGGCAGATATTGATGGTCGTTGGGAGAAAAAAATCAGATAGAAATACGGAATGGTTCATGCTATTCTTAATGTCAAGTTTGATCCTTGAAATGTATGGGAGTGACATGAATTATGTATAATAAGTGCATCCATTTGTAATGATCAATAGGCTATTCCAAGTATTGAGAATATTGTCCCATTTATGGACACCTCACTAATTAAACTTCTGAAAACGATAGAAATTGATTTGACTAAAAAAAATTGGTTATGAAATATGCCAAAAAGTCAAATGATTAATGCCTTTTATCACGTGATGATAAAGGAAACAGGTGTCATATATCCAATTTTGTTCTCCCATGTTTCGAATTTCATATGCGAATTTCGACGTTTTCTGCAATTAAATTTGTTAGTTATTTTGAGAGTTTGGACATATTCATTTCCTCTATTAAAAGTTAGTTGAGAACTATTTGCTTTAAAAGAACATTGCGCTAGTTGCAACAGGTTGCTCTTGTAAGAATCTAATGAATAATCCCTACAACGAATCACCTAAAGGATTATGTTTCGATTGTTTTAAATATCCAAATAAATTATGCGGATTATATTTTTGACTGCTATTTTAGAGAAATAACAATGCGAATACTTTTCGAAAAGATTTTTTTTATGATAGGAAATCAAAAAAAAAATTGGTTTCATTTTCAAGTTGGCAATTCATCTACCTATACGCATCCGGAGTTTGTATGTCATTGAATATGTTCCTAATTAGAAGTGGATATAGATTCATCACGTTCAAAGTTAAATATTGGAAATATTGCGTATTGGCATTCAGACCGAGCAATTTTATTCGAAATTGAAGGGAGTAGTAAGGTACCTCATTATAATTTTCTTCGTGGGCTGCAGACAGATGCTGTACGGTATCAAAATGCACAACAAGGTAGGCGAATAAATAAGAATAAAAGACATGAAGTGCATTGTCATTAACAAAGGGTTGTTTTTGGAGAGGTATGTAACTGTGTGTGTGTATAAAGGTGTATACGCATGAATGTCTTTGTGTTTGTGCATGAGCAGGTAAAACGTCGGATGCTGTGCAACCTTCTCTTCAACACCCTTATATATCAATCATATTACGTACGCATATCGATATCAAGCCAGGATTAGGTGATGACTTAATGACAGTCAGGTAGAAATTCTCTTCTCCATCTTTTTTATAAGGTTTCACGCGATTTCTATGATGATCAGATAACTGTGAAAAGAAGTTATCTTACATGCCACTTGAATCGCCCACCCCACCCTTAAGGAATTTCACGATGGATCAATTTCTCATATTTACCAGAGCCCTTTCATTATTTAGATTATTTACGATATATTCAATTTCAAGACAGAGAATATTACAAGTGTTACAAATGTTCGCTACCCCAGAAATAACATTCAAACCAAGAAATATGCGAATACACTTTCCCAAGAAATTAACGCACCACTACAAATAAGGCAAACCGTTGTTTTTTCGTCAAAACAACCTATCTTTAGAAAGTGTTACAAATTTATGAAAAAAAAACAAGCTATGATGGCTTCACCCGGTATATATCAAATAGAGGTTTTTATGCGCATACGGTTCACACACTAAGGTTCAGAAGGAAGTAACCTGTCATTAAAAAAAAAACGTACTAATCGGACAGATAGTTTCGACGAAAATGTATCTTGAAATGTTGCATTATTTTTAGTGGTACGTTAATTTATTGGGGAAGCATATATATTCTTGGATTAACGTAATAATTTTCAAGAAACAAATTTCATATTGACTACACTGAATATTGAATTATCAAAAAATGAATCTGTGTTTGATCAAGTATCTCCAATATGAATATTGAAAATAATACAGAAAATTTTTTGGAAGCTTTGATTTTCTCTTCTTCTTATGTTAAATATTTGTATCAAATAACTTTTACCTAGTATGCACTCATGTGATATGGACATGATGTTCACTGTTGCAATAGTATTTTCAGGTGGTAAGGATTAACTAAAAATGTAAAATCTTGGTTATTCCAACATTTGGTCAAGTGGAATTACCAATTCTTATTGAAGAGAAATGAGTAATATCTTCCTCCCATTCATAAACATTAATCACCACAAAAATGTCAAGCTTCTGCCAAAACAATTAGCACCCACGGCAGAAGATGTCCCAAAAATCGAGCATTCTTAACCCACTGAAATTGAAGAGGAAGTCAAACAAATTTCTATTGATACACAGGCTGGTCCAAAGCCCCCCCGGACATAGAAGGAATTCGGGTTACTCAATGGAGTTTCCTAGAAATTTATGTATAGGCCTGTCGATAAATCAATAACATCTCAAAGGATAGATCAGCTTTGTGAAATGATGCTTGAATTATAATTCTTTTGAACAGGAACTTCCACATGCAAATAAAGGGCGTGAGGACTAGATAAACTGGGGTACTGCATTTGCATAAGAAAAAATTGAATAAATTGTCAGTGACAATTGTGAAAATTGATGTTGGTTGCAGCCGACCTTTGAAGAGCTTCCTTCGGTGGAAACAGAAGAAGTGTTAACCGATGGGAAGGGAAGTTGGTTTAGGTACATACGTAAGCTTCCTTATATTATTCCCAATTATTTTCCTCAATATATGCACCGAAAATGAAATGCTGAAATTGTATCCCCCTTTCTGACGCTCATGTTGCAATAATGATATCTTTTTATTAAGGTTACATCCTGAGAATTGAATAATCAAAAATACATCTATGTTCCATTTTATCGTAGGCAAGCTTCGGTAAAAAATATTATTGGATCAGATATACCTAGATTATATTTATGGTAAATTCGAAGATATGACTCATTTTTTTTTGTACGTCATCTTTTGATTGATACAATTTCTTATTCTCCCCAGTTTTTCGGCAAGAAAAATATTTCTATATAGTCATGCTCAATCAAATATTTTCTGGTTGTATTTTCTTCGTAGAAAGTTTTACTTTCAAGCTCTACTGCGAGAATGTAAATATTTGCTAAATTACCATTTTCTGAAATGATAAACATAAATTAACCGAATCTATTGACATTGACAAGCTGTCCCGAATACAATTCCATACAGTTCAATTTCTAAAACGAAGACTACCTATTTGGATAAGAAAATTACAAATAGATCCGTGCGATTAACTATTTAGAAATTTCTGCCAATATCCTATTTTGAGTATAATAAATCTATTAATAGGCAACCTCAATTATTAAACTTTTGAAAACAGTATACAGAATAATGGAACTGGTTGATGAAGTCAATTTGAAGGAAACCTTGTTATTTGAAATCTCGTTCATTCACGTTCTGTTCAGTTATTCTGAAAGTCTGAGCATATTATTTTTTCTAATATAAAGTTAATTGAAATCAGAGGCATTTGAAACAAAATTGATTTCTAACTTCAAATTTATTTGCTATAGTCATAGTGAATGAAATGGAATGATTGAATCAATAATGAAAACAAAAGATTTTGTGGTACTTGATTGTTTATACTTCCAAGTGACGTCACTGTTCCCACATATACAGTTTCCATAAGCTCAATATACACCACTGAATAATTTTAGAGGATTTGCTAAACCTGTCAAAAAGCCTATTGTACATTTCGTTATTTCATCTGGTAGAAAAAATTTTCGCGAATAAGAAATATAAATTTCCATATTAATCAAGACAATAACTATTCAGATTAAAAAAATAGATTTGAAATATATAAAATCGAAGACTTCATTATCCAAAAAAATCATTGTTAATATCTATTTTTCAACAATGTCCGAGATTACAGTCAGCCATTATCTTGAAAATCTCCATATCGTGATCAATTTTTTTTAAGTTCGAATCTGGATTGCGATCGGCTCACCTGATAACTGAATTTCAATAATTTTTCAATCAAGAATCCGATCGGTCGTTGAATATTTAAGTATTTTTACCGAAGATCAAACTGTTAGATCATCCGGTTTAAGATAATAGCGTTTGCGTTTGATCAATTAAGCGTCTGAGTAGTTAGCCAGCTAATTGCTATCTAGGCGTATTTATAATATATGAGAGAAATGCTACAAACATAATCAGAATTGTAGCACGGTTTCTCTCATCTTCTAAACCATTACGTTTACAATATGTAAATTTGCAATTTTTACCCGATTATCGAGCTCAAGAGCATTTACAATTATTTTTTTTTCACACGAAGATGCGAATGTCATTGCGAAACTTTTAATCGTCAGTTTGTAAGTCGCCGATTTCGTCATTAGTAATTCCCTTGATTTTGGCTTGCTTTCCAGATGGGAAAAACCGTTATGAAACCACTTATGAGATCGTATAAACACAGGGGTTTCGTGATTTGAGAATAATATGTACTTATAGTCAATTTATTATCAACTGGAATTGATAAAAATTGTTAGGATCAAATCAGACGCCAACTCATCAATGAAACAAAATTCCAAATAAAATTCTTGAATTTCAGAATTTATTGACAGAAACATTTTATTCAGTGGATTTCTACCAATACACATATTTTTTCAATTTCGTGATTTCCGTTTATAGTTTCAAATTTAAACGATTGATTTTAGTCTTTGAAATTTATGGATTTTTGAACCAAATTTCAATTAACATTTTAATGTTCAAAGGATTGAATTCCATCAACTGCCAAACAAACTGTAAGATTTTATTCAAGTAAATAGCTTCGGTGTTGGGTCTTTAGTTCAATGTTATTAATGAAATTCATCTTGATGCGTTTATAGGAATTTCATTAACTGTTAACTGACCGCACATAGGCTCCTAATATATAAATATATCGAAAAGAACTAATCGGAATGGTTTCCTATAGTTCTGTATCGCAAATTTTCTCATAATTTCAGAAACTAAACTACAATTACCATATTTATTATTAATTAAAATCGAACATTAACTGTTAAGTTCCATATGGTACGTAGAGCTTCTATCTACGAACGTCAGTGTATTCATGAAGATATTTTATATCCAATTGGAAGTTTTGGTATGCCAGACTACATTATAGAAATGAATTCCTTAACAGTTTCTAAAGTCTGATAAGTGTAAAGTTGAAATCTAAATAATTATATTCCTTTCAGAGGATGGGCTGTATTTTCAGTTGTCAACATTATCTATCCACTTTTGTGGAAATGCTATGTTTCAAAACAGGTTGTACGTGAATTGAACGTATATTATTTCATTCACTGAAAACGGATATGCGTTGATTAGAGATCATAAAAGAAGGCTTTTTACTTTTTTTTCCAAGGAAGAAAATCCGAATGAAGAAAACCAACAGAATTTTTAAATCAGAATCATTAATAACCAACACCGAATAAGTTTAAGGAAAGTAGTTTGCAAAAATTCCAGATTTATTGAATTTCCTGATGAAAGTACAACAGGAGATGCAGAAGTGAAAAAAAAGAGAGACAAAGTCAGTGTTAAACATACCTAATGGATAATATTTTGCGATAGGTGAAGTAGCTTATTATTTCAAGTTGAAAGCTATTCTCAAATTTAGTTTTCATGTGATAACTTCCACCTGAAGTACAAAGGTTATTTCAAAGAGAAATATGTTTCGGTACTTTCTATTCATCAATTTGACGAATAGTTTTCGAACTATCGATATAAGTGGAGTATAATATCCGAACTCTGTAAATTATTAGATCATTACGACAGAAAGCGTCAATTGAGAGTTTCATAGTCTAATGAATTCACGAATGCCTGAGATTCTTGTGTTCTGCTTCATTTTGTTGAAAAGGTATCTTGTAGTCAATAGTGTGAGACAAGATGCTTGCGTACGATTTGCCTATCTGCAGAACTGAGGTCCTACACTCCTACACGCACTACTTGGCTTTTCCTATACTCATCTCTCGAGTTCACCGCAAATTCTATCGAAGATATATCTCTACCCAATCGAAGGAGACTGGTTTCATCTTTCATTCATCTCTGCGCAACATCTATCATTGGATTTTCTGGGAACACATCTGCTCATTTGCTGTATAAGATCGATGAAGGAAGTCATAAATAATGAAAATATGGAGTAGGCGAAAGAGAGAGCGGAGAAAAAACTGCAAATTTTACACTATGGTTCATTATTTCCATTTTCAACTCAAACTTTCTCGATACATAACGGAAAAATAGAAGTTGTTTTTCCCTTGATCGATTCCAAAGATTTATGATGGAAAATGAAAATAATTAACCAAAAAGTGAGGAAAGCACAGACATGAAGTTGAGAGTTTCTGGTAACATGAAATTTTGTATCGAATGTTAATTTTCTATATTCCATCTGTGCGAAATATTATATTTTTTCTTCGATATTCTGCTTGAAATTTTGAAAATGTCATACATAAACCCAAAATCTCTACTCTGCTCATTTTGTGGTAATGGAAATATAGAGTAAAGTTTTTTCGATATTTTCCTTGATTTTTTTTCCTATTCTGGGTACCCGATCAGAATGAAATTTTGCACGTGGCTTTAAATTATCACTCTACATCCAAATGAAAATTTTTAAAACGATCGAATATTCAATTTTGCAAATAATAGAGAAACAAAATTATTTCTAATAACAAATTTAATGGCGATATTTCTAAATCGATTTTTCGAGTTTCTAGGTTTTTCTTTCGAGAGTTATTGTGATTACGTTCAGACTGAATAAAATTTGAATAACAGACATAGTGACGAAATGTACAAGGGCGGGAAGAGTGTACAGAAAAAGTGTAAGCTAGTGAAATTTTCGCGATAGGTCTCATAATTAGGATAAGCATATTCAACTCTTTTCTTAAGAACGGCATGACTCCGACACCCAGGTAACTGGACACTGGCTGTTACCGGGCCTTAAAAAGGTCCCCTATTACGCTGGTAGGGCAAGGGGTGTCCAAACATCGAAGGGACAGTTCGGACCTGACAAAAAATACAGTTTGTGATGACCACCGTGTGTTGAAGGGTGCTTTTGTTGATTTTACAATCTACACATAGGAATGTGGGAAATAAAATAGGAAGCCTTCGGAGTCCGAGGATATTTACATAAAGACCAGGCATTATAATGACACACATGGAGAACAGACCGTAGATACATCCCATTTTGGTAGACGGAAATAACGAATACTGTAATAGCCACTGGAGAAAACTTGAGGAGCTTCAGATTACACATGAAAAAGAAATGAAAAGCTTTCAAGAATTCTTCTTAGTAATTTTACACTATTGTTGAATAAAATTGTGAGATAGAGTTAAAAAATACTATAATCTACTGAACTAAACGTGGCGATTTCAATGTGTTCACAATTTTATTATGATAGACGTCAATCTGACATCTGATTTAAATGTGCTTCTAGGATATCTATGTTCATCAATTATGATGTTGAACAATTCATCGAAAAATTATTAATAAGTTTAGCAGACAACTGGAAAAAGCCTTTCTATTGAAGGAACCATCAAGCTAAATTTCATGAGAATGGGACGAATAATTCCTGAAATACGGAAAAATATTTTTTGAAATCCTAGCAAGATCACGAAATCCAGAATTAACCTAATTTCTAGTACTAAGGTTCGAAAGATTGGACGAACTTAGATTACGTCAATTTGAAGTGAACTCATGTCATATACATTTTTTTTTAACGTTTATTATTTCCTGCGAATTTCTACATTTCTACAATAGAATATGCTGATCATTTTGAGAGTGTGACAAATTAATTTTCTCAATGGAAAGTCATTGAAATCTCAGTACGTTTGAAACAACAATATATTCTAATCTCAAACAGATAGCTACAGTGAGAATGTAATGAGTGATGTTTGGCAATGTATCAAATAATAATGAGTTAAATCAAATGATCTTTACAAAAAAAAAACCTTGCATAAAATTCCAGTTTGGCTGAATTTTACTTTACATTTTTATGAGTTGAAACATCTGTCGAATAGCCTACTCGATCAAAATTCAGAATATGAACATTTAAAAAGTCATTCTGTGATGTAGTGAAAAATTTGAAATTTTTTTTCGACCTTGAATGTAAATGAATATCTCCGAAAATTTTGTCCAACTCTTAACGCAAAGCGAACAAGTCTGACATCCATTTTATCAATTTGATCGAACACCACGCCAATCCTACATTCTCCGCGTCGTAGTAACCATTTCCAAGCTATACGCATATTGAATTAAACTTAATTATCAACGTTTGAACGATTTGATTTACAGCCGAAAAATTTTTGAATGATGGGCCTAGATCTGTCGAGCCTTAAAACTGGTCGAACTACTCGGAAAAATCGTGCGTTCATGCCTTGGGGCCAGCCTCAGAACATTTAATTCATTCAATCTCGAACGCCCATCAAATATCAACCGCTGGACCGGAAACTGTACATTTTCATTTCATTGGACAGCAGCCCAAGAGTACACCATACCGAATAATGAACATCAACCTAAAGGTTGAAAAAAAACGGATTGTCGCTTAGGGGACTCATTATAGAAATTGATATCCTTATTACCGAGAATCGTTCGACTTTGAGAAGAAACTTCTTTAATGAACCACTTTTATTCTCTTATGAGGCATATAAAATTCATTCGACATTATTTCATGGTGTACATTCCGGCTTCAATTAAAGTCTTTTGAACACAAATCTGAATTCAAAACTTCTTGGACTAAGATGTGCACTAAAATATTATCACTATGCATCCTTTTATAATATGCAACATATCATGGGAAAAAGGACATTCTGCATTTAAATTTGTCTATTTCGGATCAAATTGATATTTTGTGGAAGTTTATGAATTGTGTACTCAGCTAAATTTGTCGATGAACTTTATATACACGCGAAATTTCAGTGAAACCTGACAGATATAATTGTTTTGAACCTTCCATGATACTATCCTCAAAGAATTTTGAATCGACATAGACCATTTTGAAATCGATTTCAATCAATCAAATTTACTCAACGACAGTGTAATATTTGTATGAAAACTGATATTTGTGTTGGATTTAATCTAGCTCCCATAACATCTGAGGAAAACTCTGTGACGCAGACATCTTTGGGATCCTTTTCATGAGCAATATGAAACTACTGTTTTTTAAGTTTTTCAAAAAAAATTTCGTAGAATATTAAAATTTAAAAACACTTCGTTATTGTCATCAAATGTATGAAGTTATCAGTATGGGAACTTTAAAATCGATTCAAGACGATGGCCAGAGGGAAGTTGGAATGAAGACCAGTGACAAATCTGTTAGGTAGTCCAGTGGCGCATAGGGGACCTTTGAAGAAAGGGTTAAACAACATATATAAATGCCAGAATAGACGATGACCTGAGGGTATGAACAGGGCAACGTTCATAAGGGGTGACCAAGGCTATATTGTGTTCATGTGAATTTGCTTTGAGGAACAGATTATTTTTACATTTAGTTTTACGAAGTTGGTTTTAAAAAAAACTATTTGTAACATCGGAAGATAGAATTGAACGGATAAGCAACAGTCTGGAATTTGAAAATTTTGTTTTTACGTTTTAGAATCCAATTATTCAACTGCAAAAGTTTAAAACAAGAAAACTGAAAAAGAAATCCTTATTGCCAAACTATAGATAATAAGAAAAGATAGGGGGGACATTGAAGTTCTTTGAAAGGATAAATATTTGAGAAATTTCCATGGAGTATCGTGGTTTAGGAAAATAAATCTGTGGAGTTGTAGTATAAAAAACTATTCACAAACAAAAAAACGTCCAGTGCGATCGTTATTCTTTAAACTCTTCGAAATGCAAATCAATCTATCTAATAGAAAAAAAAAAATTCGTCAAAGACGTTATTCGGAATTAAAAATGATATAAATTATATTGTTCAAAACTATTAGTATCTTGTGATATGTTGTAAAGTTATTCAAATCCTTGATGGGTTTTTGATAAATATTGATGTAAATATCCGTAGTTTCAAAAACATTAGCATTTGACAATTCAAATGATTTCCTCAAATTTTCCATATTGCATACGTGAACAGTAGAAGTTTAATCGTCAGATTAACATTCAGTTAATGGACACAATTTGGAAATTTATGTAATATTAGGTATTCATTTAATAGCGTCCTTGTACAAAAATTTTAGCATTTTTCGATAATTTGAATGCCGATTAAATGTTTGATTCATTTTACCATGGAAAAGCAAAAATTTTCGATATCGATGTTCTTTGTAAGAATCAGTTAAATGTTGGCTGTTTAAGCTCTTATTTATGCTCAAGGCGGTATATCATTTGGAATAATTGTATAGGTGTTGTTCTCAACATTCGGTTCATTATAATGTTATAATATTATGGATTATAACTACCGAACTATATTAGCATACCATACATGGTTATTATCTAGAATCAGTTGTTCGTATCTTGATTTTGGTCAGCCTTTTTCAGAACATTCGACTCGAGATGAATATGTAAATATAGATGTTTTTTCTAGCATCAGCCGAATGCCGATAACTTTACATAAATTTTACACTAGGGTTCATTATATTCCCGACACTTCGTATTCTCTATTTCATGAATATTTCACGAAAAATGTCAGCTATAAAAACCAAAAAAAAAAACGACAACAGTGAAAAATAGAAGAATATAAAGCTATCGAATTCAGAACCATTTGGTTCCAGAATTATCACACGAAATCTTTCACGTTTCGCATGTAAGTATATTATGCTGATTTCCTTTATATCGTCCAAGTTCCAGTTGGATAGGCACACGGTATAATCTAGAACTGTCCACTATAGTATCGTAAACATTATGTGATGAAAATCATTCTATAATTGTGCAATTCAAGGCGTGCTGTAGTTGACAAATATGATCAGGGCAAGAATAAATCAGCAAGACATGTAGAAATGAACCGAGACTGATAATTGCTGTTTTCGACATGTAAAAATCTTCAACCATTCTCGATAACATACCGGTGAAATTGTTTCATTTGAACAGAGCTCTACCTTTCGATATGAATTAATGTTGAATAACATTTAATTTTTTAGATCTATCGGAAGGCCTAATAACGTTTTTAATTCATTGACTACACCTTAACCTGCGTTTATGAAATGTTTCAACCTACCAACCCTTTCAGGCTATGGGAATTACCGAACGTTACTGAAAAAGATTGAAATACAACACGTAGTGGAAGTAAAGGTAGAATAAAATACGATGATCATATTTCATCCGTGAAATTTGAATATGTAGGAAACAATCATATCCCAGGCAACTGGAAACATATCTAGGTATGATTTGTGATTTTACTGAGGGAAAAATGCAAATTTGAAATGTCAAACTCACACAGAAATTCGGACAACCTGTCATCGAAATTTTAGGGATATTTGTGGGTTAACCTGTTTGATGGTAGTGAATTCTTTCATTTAACATCAATTAATAGCTGTGTTTAAATTCCTTAAACGTTGAGGAACTAATAGATAATTTTCACGCTTCTCATCCTAAATTTCTTTTTGATATTCCTCTTTTTAATTACCTCTATCTACAAATCCAGTTGAAAAATATCCAAAAATGATCTCATGTATATCGTCCAAAATCACTTGCAGGGAGAACAGTTGCACAATCACTTCAAGTCACAACACATGGCCGTACGTCTTTTTATTGACCTTAAGACACAAGAATTGCCCGACGTAAGCCTCTGGTGTGCTTTTGACCGGTCCTGATACAAGACTGAACTGGCCACTATGTAGAAGCAGGTAAGGAGTTGGACCGCCCAGCTATACAGGTAGCCGTTTCTTAAGCTAGCGCCTTGCTACCTATTGACGCATGCGTTAGCCACTGGTCATTTCCTCAAAGACATCTTTTTTTTTTCTCGGGAAA
This sequence comes from Harmonia axyridis, assembly GCF_914767665.1. NCBI lineage: Eukaryota > Metazoa > Arthropoda > Insecta > Coleoptera > Coccinellidae > Harmonia > Harmonia axyridis. The sequence continues at coordinate 21,306,521 of NC_059508.1, read as the reverse complement.
GCTGATAGGTTTGTATTTTTTTGACTGTCGTGTACTTTGTCTGTGCTTTCATCTTTTCAGGGAATTTCAAAGAACGTTATAAACCCTCATTATATAATCTTTTTAAAAAGTTTATTGCGGTGTTAACATTCCAGATAAAAACTGATTGCTGAACTTTCTCTGGTTTTCTTCGAATCCCGGCAATTTTTGAAGATAACCGCAATAAATGTAAAAAGGTACCGACGTTTACAAAACAATATATCCAGAAAATTTTTGTTGTGAATTATAGCATCTTAAATTGACAGGACTACAATTCATAAAATCTAAAACTTTCATCAATCCTATTTGTAGGTCTATTGATTAAATTCATTGATCAATGAACGATGCCTTCGTTTTCGATTAAAAAAAACAACGCCCTTCACAAAACAAGATCACTAGATTTTTGTTCGTGAAATAGTGAACTCATATTAAAAAAGAATAAAATCAAAGATTTTTCCTATCCGAACTTTTCGTGACCTATTCAATTCATCGATATCATCGGTTTGGATTGAAAAAAACGTCCTTTGCGAAACAAAATCTCCAGGATAATATTGTTGCGAATTGCAAATCTTGAATAAAATTGACGGGAATATAATAAAATTGAAAGTTTCTACTAATAGTAGGTACTATTTGGAGGCCTATTAATAATTATAATGTTTATTAAAAATAAATATGAATAATTACAAAGGTATTTAATTCACGAAATATTTACCTGTGCGTAATTAATATACATCTCAAAATTTCAAAAATCATACAATGTCAAAAATAATACAATTTCAAAAATAATACAATTTCAAAAATGAACAATTTACATCATTCTTTCAATTCATGGATCATCGATAAAATTTCTCAAATTGGCCATATTATACAGATAGAGGAATTCGTATTTACAAGGATATAAAAAAAATCACTGATTCGAAAAAAGTTCTGCGAGAGTAGACAGAAGAGTGAATTGTTTGTGAAGTGTTACAATGAATAATGGAGATATCGACGATGCGTGAAGACACAAACATTGTTAACTTCCTATGATAATGGGGGAATTCCGTCAAGAATAAAGTGATTTCACGCCATATATTCCATTAGAATATTGGACTTCAGTGGGTAATATCTAATAGGAATTAGTATCATACGATATTGTAGAATCGCTAAATTTTTTGTTATTAACTCGATTATTTCTACTAACCCAATTTAATCCTATACATAATAAAGAAAAACCATAAAAGATGCTACAAATTGAAGAAAGATACTAAGCACAAGTTATACAAAACGGTTTTACGCAATATTTCAACTCATCAATTCGATTCACCAATTTTAAAATTGACGAAATCATTAGAAAATATAAACATTATTCTAGAGTTCTAGTATAGATATCTACGCTGTTTGAAAAATTATCCAAATCCCCAAAGTGGTTATTTTTGATTGGCGTATTAAAAACAAAAAAAAATTTAATTAGGTACGAGAGTCGAAAAGGTCATTTTTCTTCATGGGGGGTAATTGAAAAAATTTTTTCGTTTACTCATATCTGTAATGTGAGAAAAAGAAGCTTGATTACGAAGTTTGAATCAAATTACTCGAAATAATTTTTTCTAATACCAATTCGGTTGTTCTCATTTTATACCGGATGTTCCTAATTTACAGTTACGGAGGAAGATGAGAGATTCCTGCGATAAGTTTAAGAATAAAAAGACCCATGAATATGAGTCCGCGAACTCTTTGTTTTCGAGATACAGCGTGTTTCTAGTGTGTCGTACTTTTTAGTGATGCTTATGTCAATTTATCAAATCTTTATCAATCTTCGCTACAGAGTGGGTAAATAAGTACCGAATTTTATAATTCATTCATTCATTACAGCTTACTAGCTAGATCTCTATAATAATTTGGATTTTCTGGTGAATTACTAGAGAGCTGTTTGATTTTTTTTACTCGAAATCGATAGCAGATACGATAAAACTATAAAAACTAAAAAATGTAGTACTGGACCACCAGAGTTTCTTTTTATATTTTCCTAAACTACCAGCGGTTCACCAAAAAATAGTTCTGAAGGAAAGAACCAGGCACCCTTTTTGAAATTGTGTGACAAGAATGATACAAAAAACCGACAACAACGGGTAAGTGGATGCCGATGACGAATGCAAAAATCACAGATGGCAAATGAAAGGCCGACAAAGCGGATAGATAAAGGAAAATAATAAACCTCGGCCATAGACCTGCTCGTAGTGCAATAAAAGTACTCATCTTGAAAGCGATAATAAACCCAAATGCCGTTAAAGGGCCCGATTGTTTACTGCCGTGTGGGTTTCTTAGAAAAGTTAAATGATTACCTATTGGTTCATTTGAGGGAAAAATTTTCGTTCTTTGTCTTTGCGAAAATTCGCAATTTTATATTTCGGAAATCTTGGAGAGGGGGATAATTACCTCCAGTACCGCCCCATTTCTACGCCCTTGAGAGCCAACAAAATGGAATTTCACGAAATGTGTTATCACTGACGTCACTTGGAAGAATAAGTGCCATATACCTACGAAAGCGCCTGTTTTTTTTTTAATAATTATTTCCTAAGATTATTTAATAGTGTTCTTACTTTTGGAAGAACCTTGTTCTGAAGATTTCATTGTTGGAAATTACTAAATTTGCAGCAAAACCATGAGCGCAAGGAAACGGAAATGCAAATGATTACTTTTTTTCAAATTTACGTCATCGTAAGTTCGCGCAATCCATTCTTTTCTCGTGATAATTTATGGATTATTTTTGTTTTAAATAGTTTTTTTTCGCATAATCAGAAACGTATAGGTATTCCTTAACTGTCTACTCGATATTTTCTGTATACTGTCAATTAGCCGATTGAATAAAAATTGGATGTTTATGATCTGAGAAATATGCAGATATTTTATTTCTTTTTATTTTTGTGCTTTTGCATAGAATTCAATTTTTATGACCGAATGCGCCAAGAGAGTTTCTATCTAAATACTACTACTACTACTACTACTACTATATTTGTATTTTATTTCATTTTTCAAGGCATAATTTACCAACCTCTAAAAATATAAAAAATGAACAAAATTTAGTTTCCTACAATAAATTTCGAACGGTTGTCAAAATAATGACACTGGAAGCAAATATCTTGAACAGGTTGGACAGGAAAATAAATAACTAATCTAAATTTATTGATTATTTGAAATGCATATAGAATTCAATTTCCATTTCAAACAATCAATTCATATATGTTTTACATTTCAAAATATTGTCGAGGCTTTGAGTATCCTTCTATTTCATCTAATAAAAGTTCTTCCTGACAACCAAATCGTGGTAGTTCATCACCATTTGCTGACTATTAAGAATTAAATTGTCCTATGATATCTCATAATCTGAATAATCATTAAACATTGAATTTTAAAATGTTCCTATACGATGTTCTCCTCTATAAATTATTTCACGGGATCGGTTGATATTCTTAGCGTCAAGTTTATGCAAATAACGAAAATTAAAATGTGAATTCTGTTCATTTCGCCAAAGAGCATATTAATTATTCGACAAATATAAATTGGGAAACTCATGAAAGCAATTAATCAGCATTCATTTACATACATAATATAAACCACATTAGGTATTCGATTTCTTAAACAACGATTTTGATCATCCCTGATCTTGTTCAAATTCGATTCATCGATTCTCCATATTTTCGGACTAAAATGGTAGGTACTGAAATGAAAAAATATCATTTTGCCTTATTTCAAAATGAATTAATTCTAGAGAAGCATTCACTTGACGTTATGATCTTTAGAGTGCTCGTTCATTAATATACTGGTTAAATGAGGTGACTTTGTTTTAGGGGGTGACATTGCCCATTTATACATTTGGCAAGTATGATTGTTTTTCTGTTTCTAATTTTTTGAATCAAAATGTAGTTGTCAGTTCTTTTAGATAAATAAAATTGGTAATTTGCCTATGACCATTTTTTGAGTTATCCAAAAACGTTACATTTATGTTCAACTCAACTAAATTCATTTGAAAAAAATTAAATATGCTTTTAAATGGCGTGACTTTACTCGAATTAAAATGAACGAGGTGGGCTGTTATTTAAATTTTTCTGGCTTATTATTTTTTTCATTCGGGCATTATTGAACTGTTGCTCTCACTGCCACTTATTGCTTAGATTAACGGTACCAATTCGCCCTTAGAGACCACATAACTGAACAGAGATATATATCAGATTTGATTTTTTATGATGCCGTTGTTGTCGGTTAGTTTATCTAGATGAGAGGTTCTGATACAATCCCCCTGAAATTCTGTAAGATCATCACTATTATATGATTTTATTCGAAGCTATGAGTTACTTTAATATGAAAGGGGAAATAAATAATAAACTGAAGTTTGAAATTTGCAGCTTGCTTTTTTCTCAATAAGATCTGATATTAGGCCGATTGAAAAATCCCCGGTCTGATGCACAGACAGAGGTGCTAGTATTAAATCCATATGATTTTTAGTTGGTAACAACCTTCAAACGATACGTGTCTAAATTTGACAGCAGTCAGACCATTAGTTTGTGAGATATTGCGTTTTGAGTGTAGCTACTTTTGTTATTTGAAAAAAGATGGAAAAAAAGAATTTCATGTGCTGATAAAATATTCCTTTTTGAAAGGAAAAAATAGAGTTGAAGCAAAATCTTGGCTTGATGAAGAGTTTCCGGGGTCTGCACCAGAAAAATCAACCATCATTGATTGGTATGCTAAGTTTAAACGTGGTGAAATGAGCACCGAAGACGGCGAACGCAGTGAACGCCTAAAAGAGGCTGTCACCGACGAAAAAAAAAAGTTCACAAAATAATCTTGAATGACCGTAAAGTGAGGTTGATCGAGATAGCAGACATTGTGAAGATATCATCTGAACGTGTACATGATATCATTCACGAATATTTGTACATGAGAAAGCTGTGTGCAAAATGGGTGCACAGTGTTTCAAGCTGTTTAAGTGCAATAATCCTGAATGTTTGCTTCGATATGTGACAATGGATGAAAAATGGCTCCATCATTTCACTCCAATCGACAGTTAGGTGAGTGGACTGCACACAATGAACCGAATCCGAAGCGATGAAAAACACAACAGTCAGCTGACAAGGTTATGGCATCAGTATTATGGGATGAAAGGGATAATATTCATTGATTACCTCCAAAAGGGCCAGACCATCAACAGCGATTATTATATAGCGTTATTGAATCGTTTTAAGGATGAAATCGTTAAAAAACGGCCCCATTTGAAGAGGAGAAGGTGCTATTTCATCAAGACAATGTGCCGTGTCACAAATCAAAAAACAATGGCAAAATTGAATGAATTGGGCTTCGAATTGCATCAACCGTGTTCGCCAGATCTGACCCCCAACGACTTTCCTGTTCTCAGACCCCACAAGAATGCTCGCTAGAAAAAAAAATTAGCGCCAATGAAGAAGTAATCGCCGAAAGTGAGGCCTATTTTCAAGCGAAAGACAAATCGCGCTATAAAAATGGTATCGAAAAAGTTGAAAGATCGCTATAATCGCCCTCGAAGGCAAAACTATGTTGAATAATGAAATCGAATTTTGCCAAAAAAATGTGTTTTACTATTGTAGACCTGTTAAAACGAATTTTGATATCGACAGCCATTCAATAGGGGTAATAATTTTCATGCGGCCTTAAAGAATGCAACCAGTTGCCCTCTGAAGTTATTTCTTCCCAACCTTGAACGACCTATCAACTTTCATCAATCGAAAAATGGTAAACTATGCTGAGAGAAGACTTTGAAGTATAAGGTTTTATTGTTAAACAATGACATTTCATGACAGAGAACGTCTCGTGTGGCTATCTTTTGTATTCGGTTACCGTTCCACAGGTGTCAAATGCCTTGATTACAACATACACCAGTCTTTTGGTAAGATAATCTACAACAAAAATATCTCCTGAAATTCTACACCCGTTTCAATTTCAATCGAGAAATTCTTCAACCTCATATATCTTCCTGTGAACTCTGACTAACCTAAATCATTGAAATTCATGGAAAAATCAATGGAAATATTATGATTATGATAACACTTTTTTCTCTAATTACAGATCTGAGAATGTGAAAAATCAATTGCATTTTTTCTTAATCAAGATATACTTCGGGAAATGAAAATTATTTAAAGCAAATCTGAGCATAAATACATTCGAACTGTTATTTAATTTTTCGATTCTATTCCTATAATTTTTATGTGGAATCATTGTTATGAAGTCGTCTGAAAACTGTTATAAAAAAGACGAAGAGTATTGATTGTTGAAAAAAAAAGTTTTCGGAGTTTTTTATGGACACTTGGTAATACAGATGTTTAAGCGAGACTGCGTTTTGAGAGAAAATGTCAAAATTTTCATATAAAGCAAAATAAAACCCTAACTTAACCATGACATTTAAATGAAGCATCAACATTTATAGGATTTTCAATTAACCTTATTTCATCATTTTTTTTAGGTTGCTAAAGCTTTGGATTTTTGTTAGGAAATTTTAGGTCAACGATGTCTGAAAGATTAACAACACAAACATGCACATAAATATGCGGCATTCTCAGAAATTAATATAGGCATGAGGCTAATTGCAAACGATGAATTCTAACAGTGTAAAAACAAGATGTTGAAGATAAACACGAATACTATTAGCTCACAAATTCAATAAATATTCGTGATATCGATGAGATTTTAGTATGTGCATTTGCGAATACGCTAGGATATTAGCGGGGTCGTCTAAAGGATAGTACGCACTTCATAGCTTTCACCTAATAATACAAGTAAGTCATTTTGAATTTTTCACTACAATTGGACTCTTTATTATTTCAAACTTTTCAAATCTAACTCGAGAATCCAATGAACCTCGCATCATGAAATAATGAAAAAGAGCAATGTTTCTAAAAAACAAAGGGCTTTCCAATTAGAGGTTTCATTCTGAATAGCCCGCTTTTTTGCAATTGCCATATTTAGAGCTATCATTTTTGACAACTGAACAACTGAAAACTAAGCTCTTATATTATACGTTACAAAAATTGTTAAGTCGTTAAGTTGAAAGTGTTCGATTATATGGATCTATATGGATTCACAATCGAATGAATTCTTTCCTGTAAGGTTGAACAGGGTCTTTTATCATAAACTGGATATAACAGGCCAATAAAGTCCTCGGTCTACCATAGTCACATTTTTTTGGCAAAATTCGATTTCCTTATTCAACATCGTTTTGCTTTCAAGGGCGATACAGCGATTATAGCGATCTTCCAACTTTTTCGACAACATTTTTGTAGCGGGATTTGTCTTTCGCTTCATAATAGGCCTCAGTTTCGGCGCTAAATTTTTTTCCAGAGAGCATTCTTTCAAGGTCTGAGAACAGGAAAAAGTCGGTGGGGGAGAGATCTGCCCGTATCTTTCTGAGGCCATATCAAAAGAACCACCCGGTATATTTTCTTCATATTTGGCAAATATGTTCCTAATTGAGAGCCCAAACGTATCATGCAATAATCGCCTTGAAAATCCAGGTCCGGGTTAACAAAAAATTACGAATCGTTTGAATCCTCGAAACATCACCCTGTACATCGGAATTTTGAAAATCTGTTTTAATATTCGGAAACACCACTAAAAACTAAACTGAGACGTTTACTTCAAATTTTCGAGCAGACAGTTTTACTACACAAATTTTCAACGTAAAAGTGAAGTTTTTAAGAACTTGGGGACCTGAAAGTGGTTTAAAGTGACTTTTAACAATGAATTATCAAAAATATTGAATCCATAATAATTTCAACATTACTTTGTAATTCATTTTTACATTGGTTTTTCTTTTTATAGCTGTATACTATTTCAGTTTCTATTAATTAAGAATTGAGTTGAATTAGGTTGATATCGTATATTTTGAAACAATTATGAACAAAAAAACATAATAACAAAATAATTGGAAAAATAACTACAAAAACGGCACGAAATGTCCTCATTTTCGATCTGAACATTTTCTTGCTCGTTTCAGAATATTTCGAACTGCTTTCCGAATCAGATTTAGATTGTTTTTCATTTTCTGGCTAGCCTCCTCTATTTTTCCGATTAGCTGATCCCGAGTATTGATTTCAAAAGAATAAACTAACGATTTCATGTGACCCCAGACATGATAATCCACGGGATTCAAATCAGGGGATCTTGAATGCCAATTATGAGGGCCTTCCCGACCAATCCATGAATTACCGAAATTGTTATTTAAAAAGTCTCGAACGATTAGCCTATAATGTGGCGATGATGAGAGAGTAACTCAAAAATAAAAACTTAAATGGTATACAGCTATAAAAAGGAAAACCAATGTGAAAATGAATTACAAAGTAATGTTGAAATTATTATTTATTCAATATTTTTGATAATTCATTGTTAAAAGTCACTCAAAACCACTTTTAGGTATGCAAGTTCTTAAAAACTTCACTTTTACGTTGGAACTTTGTGCAGTAAAACTGTCTGCGCAAAAATTTGAAGTAAACGTCTCAGTTTAGTTTTTAGTGGTGATTCCGAATATTAAAACCTATTTTCAAAATTCCCATGTACAGGGTGTTGTTTCAAGGATTCAAACGATTGGTAATTTTTTGTTAACCTGGACCTGGATCTTCAGGGCGGTTATTGCATGATACGTTTGGGCTCTCAACTAGGAACATATTTGCCAAATATGAAGAAAATATACCGGGTGATTCGTTTGATATGGCCTCAGAAAAAAACGGGCAAAATTCCTAAAACACCCTGTATCTCGGCTACGAAGACAGTAAGACCCAATAAATGGGGTATCTCCAAAACCGCCTTGATGCCACCTATGCACCTGTGAAGTATTTCCGTTTCCCAATGAAACACCCTGTAAAAAAATCGCTGTTGATGGTCTGGCCTTTTTGGAGGAAATCAATGAATATAATACCTTGCGCCATAACCTTGCCAGCAGACTGTTGTCTTTTTTTGCCTCGCTTTGGATTCTGTTCATCGTGTGCAGTCCACTCAGCTGACTGTCGATTGGACTCCAGAGTGAAATGGTTGAGCCATGTTTCATCCATTGTCACACATCGACGCAAAAATTCAGGTTTATTGCACTTTAACAGCTTCAAACACTGCTCAGAATCATTAACACGTTGTTGTTTTTGATCGATTGAGAGCTTGCGTGGCACTCATTTTGCACACAGCAAATCTCGATCAACTTCACTTTACGGTCATTCAAAATTATTTTGTGAACTTTTTTGATTTTTTCGTCGGTGACAGCCGTCGGTGGGCGTCCACTGCGTTCGCCGTCTTCGTTGCTCATTTCACCACGTTGAGTGTGGTTAGTTATGTATAACTTTTTATCAGTAGATTTATGAAGAAAATTTTCACAGAAATTCTCAGAAAATTGAGTTCATTCAGAAAATGAAATTCAAATTGGAAACCGGAATGAAAAATCACGGACATTGCAGGTTTTCCGCCATTTGAAAATGTTTTTTCATAGTTCTCCACCTTTTTCCGAATTAAGCATTCAAAAATACTCTAATGTGACCAGAAATTGTATCTACAAAAGTTTTACATAAGTGATTACACTCAATAGAATATTTCTCAGAAATGACCTTGACCTCGCTTATGCTTGGGTATGGTATATGTCATAACGTAAAAATGATTCTCCTAGAGTCATCTACATGACTATATAAGTATGCCCAGTTTATGATGAAACACCCCGTATACGTACACCTTGCGCATGCTTGAATATACTGCTTGTCGGTTATCGACTGTTTGACGTCGACGCCTTTATCAGTAACGATTTTCGTCTGGTTAGCATTTCTTCTAGTGTGGAGATGGCTTTAGGAAGAAATTTCAAGCATATAAACAAATGTACCGTTAGGATCAACTTGCAGTTTGTCTCTTACGTCGCGAATAAGATAGAATGTGACAAAGTGAATGTAAGTAACCAATTACTCATGGCTTATCTTTTCCTAGGACCTGGCTCAATCAATAACCATCTATATCTTAGTGGCACTTCATACGTTACCGATTTACAGAATTGACTTATTTACAACGCATTCCAAATCTGGATAGATGTTGAAATGATGATAATGCTCTCATGGTATTCAGGCTTTAGGCATTAACTACATTAAATGTGCTCAATGAATTATAAGTAATGGGCTATATTAATCAACAGTTTTATAATTTGCTGTACTACGGAAAGCATAAGACTAAGGATCGTTACCAGACTTTACGAGTATCAGTTATCTGGCGATAATTCAATATGTTCAAGACAAAAAAATTGAAATTGCTAGTTCACACAATTATTTCATTATATCCATATTCGATAATGAATCTTCGGAACTGTCAAAGAAAAAATTGAAGCTCACTGAAATATTAACGCAAATTTTAATTCCGAAATCAGAACGACGAAACTAATTTTTGAAGAATATTAGAATTCCGAAATCAGAATAACGAAACACAAGAGCAGTATCAATGCCATAGATGAATTTCTTAGATAAGGTAACAAAGATGTCACTCAAATATGAATTGAAAAGTATGGGAGACAAAACCGACCCTTGCGGAAGTTCATTATTCAACGTTTTGACACTACTACTTTTGTTATCAATAAAAGCACGTAGTCTCCTGTCAGATAACAAATCAGGGTAGTAAGGTAGATAGATAGATAGATAGATAGATAACTTTATTTCAAATATTCCCTGAGAATACATAAAGAAGAAATGAAATAGTGTCAATAATACATAACTTAACTCTACTCAAATAAACTCAACCTATGACTAAATATTTTACAATTTCCGTTCAAAATAATCATTTAAACTATACACCTCAAGATCTATCAAGAACTTCTTAGTTTTTGATTTGAATTGTTTATAATTCTGTATATATTTAATATTTTGGGGCAAATTATTGAAAATTCGTATGCACATATTAGAAGGGCACTTTTCGGATATAGTCAACCTGTGCATGGGAACATTGATATTGGCTGTTCTTGTATTGTAGGTGAAATTTGTATTATTCTGAAGGAATTCAGCTTTATTTCTATGAAGATACAACAAACATTCATGCAAGTAAAGACCATATACAGTTAATATTCCCAAGGACCTAAATTTTCCCCTACACGATTCCCTGTATCTCAAGTTCAAAAGTATTCTTACTACTCTCTTTTGAATAATAAATACCGACTGTACTGAGGCACTAATTCCCCAAAAAATTATTCCGTATCTAATCAAGGATTCAAAGTTAGCAAAATATAGAATTTTTTTAATTTTTTCATCCACATATTTGTTTAATATTCTTTGTGCATAACAGAATATATTAAGTTTTTTCACCAAGTTGTTTATATGTGGAGTCCATTTTAAAAACTCATCTATGACAATTCCGAGGAATTTGGTGCTTTCTGTTGTGTTTACGGTGAAGTTGTTAAAATTTATTGTGTACGGTTTAGGTTTTATATTACTTGCACGAAATATTACAATATTGGTTTTAGTGGTATTCATTACAAAATTATTTTTCAAAAACCACTGTTCTGCCCAGTCGTAAATTATGGCACATTTCTGCTCTAACTGATTGGAGTTCATACCTGCTACTAGTAGATTGGTATCATCTGCATAGTTGGTTATGTCAGAATCTTCAATCTCATCTGCCGAAAAAAACAAGTCATTGATCATTATCAATGACATCAAGGTAGTCGGTCGATGGCATTTTTTTCGTTTTTGGTCAAAAACATGAAACATCCATGAGGTTCCAACAAATCCAAACGAATTATGTAACATTTTCAGCACATGAATTTATGTTTTTTTATAATGGGTTTTATTCAGAACAGAAATTGCAAAACACACTTGATATGACAAAATGTACTGTTAATAAACTGAACGACAGATGACGCTCAAATTCCTAATGTATGTAACAAGAGAGTTGTGCAAACTACGACGAAGATAATTTCGAAAATATTATAAAGCCAGACTTTTAAATGAAAATTGTAATGGTTTACAATTTGCACTGTTTTTTAATCCTGACATGTGTGGATTTCAAGGAATTTCGCACCTTATGTCTATGCGATTTTGTTGGAGAAATTGTTCGTGGAAAAATTATCCATAAATCATCGACATATACAAAATAAAAACGGAAGGTTGATATATATATATATATATATATATATATATATATATATATATATATATATATATATATATATTCTGTCCATTTTTACTTGCATAAAATTAATATTTACATATTTAAAACTGGACATATAACACAGGTGACACAGCGTACTTTCTAAGAAATAGTTTATTATTCTCCCCGCCTCTAAATGTTCTCATAGATTATGAATGTTGAGCCACCGACAATTTTCAAACCAGACTCCCTAAACCGTGAGACAAGAATTTATGTACAGCTTTATATATTGCCTTCGGTATGTTAGACCTTCGTTGTAGCATTATCAAACAGCCGACCAGAAAAAGCCTGGTATGCTATTTCGGAAAGTTCCAGTGTCAGAGACGTACCACATTTTTTTGGGCGGTTACATTCCTAATTAAACTTTGGGGTTTGGTATTTTACGAATAAGTGAGTTATATTTTCATGGAATTACAGGTCGTTAATAAGAGGAGGAATTTTCTGATACCAAAGGAAGGTGTTCATTACAAATGCGGAAAACAAGGATAATTGATGTGACGCACACTCATCAGCAATGTGAATCAAAAACTCGGAAACATTTTGAGCTGGAAACTGCTACAAATTCAACAGTTCTGTTTTTCTTTCAAATCGAGGAATATCTTTTTAACTACAAATAAAACTGAAAATTTTAGGCAGGATTTATTCCCAAATTATTTCTTCTAGTCTCACTGGAGCAATATTGCAAATTAATATTGTCCAGATTTGAATAATTTTGAATAATAAATTTCATCTTTTGATTGATATTGACATAATTTTCTGAATCCAATGATACCACATAAGTGACATTTCAAACATCAAAATTTGTATAATTAAATTTTTAGTTTTCCATTTAAGTGTGCCATGATGATTCCGATTTATTCCAATTGACCCGTCTAATACTATAAAAATTGAAATCCCGTCAAAAATACTAAATTGCGTTTTTTATGAGCAAAAAAGTACATAATTATCGTTTCTGGGGTAAAACTCAATTTTTTCAAATGGAACCATATTGGTACCGTGGTACTATTTATTAGTACTATTAATGAGGAATTTAATTTAAATTAAATTGGAATGAATCGGCACCATCATGGCACACTTAAATGGAAAACTAAAAATTGAATTATAAAAATTTTAACGTTTGAAATGTCACTTATGTGGTATCATTGGATTCAGAAAATTATGCAGATTTCAAAAATGTAATAATCTACAGGGTGTTCCATTTAAAAATCGAAAGTTTGCATCACTTCCGGTGAAACAAGAAGTGAAAAAAAATCATTTGTAGATCAAAAAGTGTCGCTCATTATTTATATGGGATATCCCAAATTTCAATCTATACCTTCAAAACTAGCGGAGATAAGGGGGTGTACCATGATCCTGTTACACCCGGTATATTACAGAAATTCTGTCAAAATTTATACAGAATTTCAAAGTTTCTCAAAACTAATTGGGATGAATATAAAATTCCTTGTTTTCTGTTAACCGATTGTCAGTACTTTTTTGACTGTGTAATCCATGAATTTATAATATCAGCAAATAATTTAAACCAACTTAGCAACTGCCTTTCCGTTGACTTGAAATACCCAGAATCATTCGTGATTTCTTTCGAAGATCATCAATAGTTGTTCCTCGAATATTCATATTTCATTCGTAGTTTTTCCCAAAAAAAAAACAGTGATAATCGAAACCAAAATGAAGCGTATGTGTTGAATAGAAATTACCGCAACTGTGAATAATTGTTTCGCAGTATTTCGGAATTTATAATTGGATGTAGGCGTAAAGTAATCCTATGGTTAGATAGTCAATGTCAAGAATGATTGCCGGTTCTTACAATGAAAAGTAGCTAAAACCTAACAGAAATGCCGTCTATTTAAAGAATTTAACGCTTTCGTCAGTGTTATTGCTGTGTTTACTACAACGATGATTCAGTGGAATCTCCTCTGTGTGTATATAAAGCAAATTGTAAAATTTTAACGACTCTTCTCCCCGCCTATGTTGCCATGCTGTCACATCTCTTCAACGCTTGATCCTGCCAAAGCTGAGGCGCAAATCTATTAATAATTAGGCTGTAAAACATTTTGTTATAGCTCTCCTTATTACAGCAATATTACAGCGAATCGATGACCACTTATAACGACTGGTTATTTTATATCCGTCTAATGTCAAGATTCTTTAATTACTGCACACTTTATATGGACAATTTTTTAATCTGGCTGATAACAGAATTTGCACGCTGGATAAATCCCAATTGACGAGAGCACAAATCGAGATGACAATGAATAGTTTCGAAATAGTCTTCTTTATTAGCTTGGACTCATTTGAAACTAGGTTTCTCCTGTCATGAATGAGAATCTATGAGACAACATGTTTGAAGATACACGGAAATTTAGTAATAATAATGATTTTAATGGGATCCAATAATGGGCACATTATTGGTCGGTTACATAAAACATTTATCGTGACACATCCATAGATTTCAAACTACAATCAATCGATCAATTGATCGGCCAATCAAAGTTTTATGAAACCCGTCGTAATTTATAGTATAACGAGTGGAATTGAAGAATTCAATAATCAAACAGTTCCCCTTGATAAAAGGTTACCAGCTAGCTGTAAGGGTAGGTTATTCCATTCCCCCTTATTACCCAGAGAAGATCTAATAGAAATTTGATTGCCTGATCACTTAGTTTTTCAAAATACTAAGTTGCAAGCTTGTCCATGTGCAAAGCATATTGAACTGATTGGTTTCGAATGAAGATACAAGAAGAAATTAATTAATTGATTAAGATAATCGATTCAACAGAAATAGACAAATTTGAATGCAAGTTTGTCGATGATTTGGTGACTATTTTCCAATGATAGGTTTCATTTTGAAATTGAAAAGAAACGAGTATATTTAAAGAGCAATCGAAGAATGTAATTCCCAGAATCGAGGAGGAATTGACAATCCTTGGGTTTTCGTCAACTCTTCGGTTTACAGCAGCAATATTTTCAGTTGTTCTTGAGCGACGTACACGTTTTCGATTCTTCACATTGTTCCAACAGCTCAAATTTTTCCACTAGTTTCTCTATTGCCGGTCGAGAAGGTGCTTTACGACATCCCAAAAGGTTTGCAAATTGTGACTGCAAAATTTTCAATGTTTTTGTAGTGAATTAACAATTTTAACGCGTTTGTGAAGCGTGTATGGTTCCGTTTTTAGTATTGGCGTAGTTAATTATCATTAATCTTTTTTTTCGATAAAATGTACTTGATAAATAAATACTTGACTTGACTTGATTCCAAGTCAAGTCAAGTCAAGTAGCTTCAATATCACGTCAAACCGTTAATCTCTACTTGCAAGGTTCGTTTTGCGAATAATAAATCAATAATGAGTTGATGTTAAAGGGAATAATTGATTTCCCTTTTACACCGGTTATATGTTTACCAATCGTATAAGGAAAAGTATGTTGAAATCTCATTGAAATCAGCGCGGTACTTTGGTCTTGCTCGCTTACAACCTGCAAATTCGATATGACCAGAAATTTGGATTCGATCTTGAACTCATCACTCAATGTCAGACCCCAAGCTTGCTCTTGCGTTCACATCCGCTCAATCATCAATACATTAAACTGCAACTTAACATTACGCCGAACTTTCTCGAGCCTCCAGTATAAAAAGCAAAAAAAAATGCACCTCGGTCAATTCACAATCAGCGATTTCTTGAATTAGCCTGAATATAGGTCATCCTTCGAAAGGCAGTGTATAACCAAATATGAGGCAACTTCGATGGCTGCAGACATTAACGTGCAGAATCGATGTGCAGTGCAGTTGAGGGCGAACGATGTTGCAACGTACGTAATTTCGAGTAAGGTCTGCTCGAAGATAAATTATAAGGTTGTCCAAAAAAACAACGATTTTTAATGAACCAGGTAAAAGTATCTCATGCAAGTTTTTCCTCGTCCACCGTCACCATAAGTTTCGCACGAAGTGCAAATGTAGGTAAATTAAGAGGGAACACCACCTAGTGACTACTTGGTTCACAACGAAATTAGAGATTTTTCTTCCTAATAATCCCTGATTTTCATGGGGTTCTCCCATAATTTATTTGAACAATGATCTACATTGTAGTATATATTTGAATATTTCTAATTAGTGGATGAAAAAAAAAACTTTGGTAACTTTTTTGTTTTTCGCAAAAAAATCGATGTATGGTATTCGCGAGACAAATTCTACAAAAGAGACAAAACTCTAATTTCATAAAAATTTATAAAAAGACTCGTGAAGTACTTTCTTCCGACGAAAGATGGAACTATTGCTATTCCTAACTTATAATGTTCAATCGATTGTTCGGGAAATAGTGCATATTATTTTTGTCCTTCATCCTCTGGTGAAATATTGACAGATCACGAGAGTATCACGTGGTGGTGCTCCCTTTAATAAAATGGCTCTCTTTATTTATCCACTATCAAACTATAGAATCAATAATATAAATCTTTAAATATTATAATCTTTATCCCAAATATGAATATCCAACTAAAATCAACTAAGTAAAATGTAAGTAAATATCCAATTATGACATCATTGAGTCAAAACCTTCACTATTTATATCCCTTTGATATACAATGTTTTTTTGTCTAGAAATACAATGATGAAACAATTTTGATATTTATATCAGACTGCCTTCATCAAGTAGACTCATTTGACCTTTAATTTATAATATGAGGTAAAATGTTTCTCCTGTACGAGAGGTGGTGTTAGTTAAAATTAACTACAAAAATCGTGAACATTTTGCAGTCAAATTTGGGTCGTGGTTTTACAAGAAAAGTTTACTGGCTGTGTTATTTCTCTAAGAGTCGATCAAAATTTGCCACCGAGATCTTGTGATTTAACACCTTTATATGTTTCTTTTTGGGCCACGACTAAGATAACGTCAGCAATCGATTTAAGACCTTGTTGAAGCGAGTATCTTTCCATGATTGAATGGCACATCACAAAGAAATATAAAAAAAATACACATTGTTGCCATTATAACCATTTTAAATCGTATCTTTCCTGTTGGAAAACGCTTTATACACCTGAATAAGATTTTAAATACACAAGTTGAACAGTGGCGTACCCAGACATAAGGCTTGGGGAATAAAGAGTTATAAAAGAAACAATATTAGTTATTAGATTCCAATGTCCTTCGAATTTACAGACACTTCTTGAGATTGATATTTACCTGTCGAAGTGTCAGCTGATGTATTCCAACGCGAGAAACTAGAAGATTCGCCTGCATCAATTTTACTTCTCTTGAAGAAGTTTTCCAAAGAACTTTGTTTACTTATAATAAGATTTGATTAGTTTTCACAACATGCAACACACATTGAAAGTTAAACACGGCTTATAATAGATAGTATAGTAGAAAAATTTCACGTCATCCACATGAAACTGATTAACAGAATGTACTGAACCTACTAACCTATCTTTGTGACTGAAAATGCAGTAGGTCAGTAAGTACCTTATAGAATTCAAAGTTCCAACAAAGAGATTCTTTGCGACAAAGGGATAACGACATATTGACATATCATATATTATTTATTTACTTTGGGGTTCTTAAAAATTGAAGAAAATGCTATCAGGGGTGTCACCGATTCAATTCGAGTAGTTCGCAGCTTTTACTTCAAGATCTCATTAATTTTTACGCGATTGTTTATCATCAATTTGGCATTTATAGCCCGTTTGTAAATAATGATTTTGCCGACGACAGTCGGATCAGATCGAACCCTTTGATATAACCGCAGGTTGATGAATTCGTGGATTCAATTTTTGCACGATTAATTTATTTAGCGTTGTGACTTATAATGGATATAACTCCTGGGGGAGATATATCCCCCTGATTCCCTCTTGGGTACGCAATTGAAGTTGACTAAAAGAATAGAGAAGCAAGAGAGCTTGATTTAATAGCATAGAAAAATCCTACTAGTAAGAATCTCCAATTATAAGTAGGCGTTCTCCCAAATTTGTTAATGACATCCTCCAAAAATTCCTGTGTATCCTGAACCGTCACGAATGACGAAATTGAAAAGTTAGCAAGTTAAAAATATGACTCTTCTCATTCACCATATAATTAAATATTTCAAGTGCTGTAAATTTATCATCGTAACACATGCTGGACTTTCACTTTCACGTTGTACCCATCAGGACAAAGATAACGTATCAAGGTTCTGATATGAAATCGACAGATAGAAAATGATCCATTTTATCCAGTGCTCTTCAGTTAGCCATTACCAAAATCATTACCAGGCGCAGTTATGTTACGAAGGTCAGATTAGATATCGAGGAAAATATGACCATCAAGAAGTTATGTGAACGCATTTCAATAATTATATAATTAGATTTCCGACGATAACAACGTTTAATTTTAATCATTATAATAATAGAGTGGCACGGCAATAAATGTCAGTAAGCTATATTCAATCGAAAACATGCAATCATTAGGGCGAAACTTAAAGAAGGATCTTTTGAAATCTATAGCATTTCACCTCGCACTGTTTGTTATTATGAGTGTTTGTTTATACTGCAAATATCCTATATTTTGTCGACTACCAGGGCCAACCATTATTTATTGAACACTACCAGAGACTTGTTCCGAATTATTAGCATTACTATTTTTTTATACCTATTGACGTAAGATTCGTTGTTCTTCAACAAACGTAATTCGTGAAATTTGTAAGAGTTGATAATTATCATGAACATCTTGTATACCAGTAAAAAAAATCGAAATACTAATGAAAATAATCAAGAAATATAATTATTTAATGTTTTTAAACGGTTTTATGTCAATTGAAAGGAGATTTCAATGATCGAACAAGACAGAAACTAACGCTGAAAGGATCGATATTTTGCCGATTCCCCTTATTTTTGAATATGGTTGTTTGCTCAATCCAAATACTATAAAATCTCTCCTATACCAGTCTCATTTGAAATTTGAACCACTTCCTTGCACGGTTGCTTCTGAGCTAAGCCATCGTTTGTGCTTTCTACTGGTTATTTATACTGACAAAGAAACTACAACACTCAAAAGCAGCTATTTAAATTTAAATTTTGTTTTGGTTAAACATAGATTGTATAGCAAGGAGTAAATGATTGAAATTTTGAGAAAAAACGAAGGGTTTACAATTTTTTTTGATAAATTTGTTAGTATTGTGTTTGTCCATCGCGATTATCTTTACACTCCCTAACACGTCTTGGCATTGATACATTAAGATGGTCTATTTCTTCTTGAAGGATACTATCCCAAGATACCTGTACTTCATGTCTCAGAGCCGAGTCCGTGGGGGCTGGGGTAAATTTCCATGCCTTCTATCCATGATGTCCCCTCTATGGGCGAAAAATCGGGGAATCTGGGAGGCCATAGCTAAAGATTTACATGGATCGCTTCGGAAAAGTTTGAATTATCTCTGGAATCATGAGTTCGGGCATTATCTTGCTGAAATATTGAATTCTCGAGCTGGGGTAAGGCAGAACATATGGCACCATTATTTCTTGAAGGTGACGCAGCGCTGTCATGTTACTTCGAATAAAGACTAAAGGTGACCCACTTGCTTGTGCAATAGCACCCCATACCATAACGCTACTCTCCAGTGTATATGACGCTCAACATCAAACTGAGGTTCACGTCTTTCTCCCCGACGTCGTCTAACCCTTCTTAGGCCATCATATGCGCCCAAGGAGAATCGAGATTTATAGAATAGACGACCTGCTGCTATTCCATATTCCAATGTTGACGTTCTCTGCACCAATGTAATCATTGCCGGTGTCCATTTAATATTCTGCTAATTTCGACTGTTTCCTCATTTCATTTACCCAAAACTGTCTATTTCCTTATTATCTATCAATCTGCAGCTCAACTCTATTCTGTTGGTTGCTCATGTGGCATTATTTTATTGAGTAAAATCCGTAAGGTCTCTCTCTTGGAGTTTTCCACATCAACATTTTAACGATTTCGATTTCTGCGTTGTTTTATAGTAATTTTGAATTTGGTTGTTTGTGTAATCCAAACGCACACAGACCTTTTTTTGCTTTTCGTCATTTTTACCACTTTCTTTTACGATTGCTATTAAGATAAGCCACCCTAAGTGTGTAGTGGTCTTTGCAGTTATTCGTTTTGTTTAGAGGTGTCCATCTAATATTCTACTTGTTTGGCTATTTGCATGTAATTGCACCTAATACTTTCTGCTCATTTCTTTATTATGTTGTCTATGTTTTCCATGTTTAGTTCGTCTTTAATCTTGCGATTGCTCATGTCTCATTATTTTATTGAGTGAACTTTGAAAGGTTGTTTCCTAGGAGTTTTCCACATTGTGCTATTTGCTTTCTGCATATGTGATGGTCGAAATTACCACTTTCTTTATTATTTAAATTTTGTTGCAATTACATCCTTTTCATAGTAATTTCCTCCAATTCTTTGCAAAAACTCAGGCTTTGGTCGGAAATCACACCCATATAATTATTTATTTATGATCTTTCGTTTTGAATTCGGATCTAAGTAGATGAATTGTTGTCTTAATTGATAGTTGGCAGGAACACAGGATCTGAATCTGGTTTGTGTTGCCCAATCTTCGAAAATATCGATGAAGTTCACCGTAATGTGACATACTTACTGAACCAATCGATCAGTAATGTAATAAACTGATGCAATTCAGATAAAAATCACTCTATTCTCGATTGCGGGCTACTGTTTTCGACACTGTCATTTTTGATGATAACAAGTGACAGTCGAGCTAAACTGGAGCAAGTGTAATAACTTGCACAACACATTCACCTTATTATACGTAAAAAACAAGCTGATATTTAAAACTGGGCGTAAATTTGGCGCATAAATCAGAAATATCACAATTCGAAGCAGAAACATCATTAAGTATCCAAAAGTTATTTTGAAACATGGCCGAGCGGAGGTATTTAGCATAATGATTATAATGTTACAATCGGGGAAATGCTACAGAGCTTGAGAGTCAACGGAGAAAGTTAATAAGGCTTTTAAAAATTACACAAGACAGATAACCCTATAATTTGCTCATATAAACAATAACGGCCGCCAATTCTGACCTTGCAGCACAAAAGAAATACCATAATTGCCTTCGAAATGCATATGATAGGCGTTAAACATAAAGCTTGAGTTGATTATTATCTGTAGTTATGTAAAAAAAAACGCTGCGAATTTCACACAAAAGTTTAATATTCCCACGTCACTTTGTTTCTTATATACCATTAATATTCCCCAAATGATTTGAACTCATTCCATGAATGAGTCATCTGAGTCTTAATGGATTATTGAAAACACAAAAACATTTCTTTCTCATAGAAAACGGTTTACACGTTTTACAAAAATAAAAAAATCTCGGAATTGGGTGAATTCGAACCTGAACTCCGTAAGCAAAGTGGAAAACTTTAGTGCTACGCCAGAATTTCTTATTCTGAAACTGAAAGGTAAAATATGGTACCTCATATGATCTAGGTAATACATGTTCTCAATTTCTGGATTGTATCCCCATGAGTCCGATATATGATTTTTTAGTTTGAATCCTTGATTTTTTGCTTTAAAAAATTATACAACTGATTTTTTATCGAATATCATTAAAATACCTCTAATAGTTTCAGGGAAAATCTCTGTCCCCCATACGGATTTTACTTATTCAATTTCTGCATTCTACAAATTCGTCAACTGTGAATATTTCAATGATCCATGAATTAAAAAAAACAACCTTTTAAATAATCAACAGTACTCTATCTATCCGTACTCTTTTCGAGGTCGTTATTAGAATAATAAATCTTTGCTGAAGAAAATTTTAGCCCCCCGTTGAGAATATATAATTATTTATAATCGAAAATTTCATCTGGAAATTATGTGTTCAAAATATATATATAAATGTTGGAAATTCGCAGGAGTTAGTTTTGACCCATACCGAGGGAAAATTGAGAACAAGATATTAGTTATAAATTCTTCCATAGTATGTTCTTGTTTGAGAGGAATCAATCATAGGCTATCGATTTCGGAACATTCCTATTTCATCTTCAGGCCAGCTGAAAGTACACAATTTTATAATATTTTAACCTGCTATGATTAACTTATGTATTCGAAATGGAATAAGGTTAGGTTAAGAGTATGCATTTTACTGTCGCATAGAAGTCAAAATGGATGAAAAAATGTTTCATTAAATATTATTACTCTAGTTTTATTGAGTTTCATCAACAGAATTGTATTATTTTATTTTATTTTATTTTTGAAATAATACAATTCTGTTGATGAAACTCCATTTTGACTTCTATACGACAGTAAGTTGCATACTCTTAACCTAACCCTAAATATTCCATTTCGAATACATAAGTTGATCATAGCAGGTTAAAATATTATAAAATTGTGTACTTTCAGCTGGCCTACTGAAGATGGAATAGGAATGTTCCGAAATCGATAGCCTAAGATTAATAAATAATAATATATTATAGTGTGTTTCCCTATGATTGATTCCTTTGAGAATAAGATATTCCAATTGACCATTGACCATTGAGGCAATCTAGTCTAAGTAACCATCTCCTAGACTTCGAAGATTATGTGTGAAATTATCTACCAGTAAGAATTTCATAACTGATGAACAGATGTATTTGAGAAATACACAGAATCTTCCGATTTAACGTTATACAGGGTGTTTATAAATTGAAGGTATGAACGAAAATGAGAGATTGCCAGGGTAATATTTTTCTCATTTTCTTCTAACCTCATCTGCACTGCACAAGATATTCGATTGAAATTTGGCATATATATTCCATTTTAAAGTATACAATATGTGATATGTTAATTTTGATTGCAAATCTACAGGGTGATTTTTTTTGGAACAGTGCTCGCTTTTTGCCTCCAGAACGTTCTTAGGGTTAGCCCTTAGTAGTTTAAAAAACTAAAAAAAAATTTAACCAAATAGGCTTTGGTTTCTTATAGTTTCGTCTTCTACCTATTTCGAGGAAAAAATTTCAAACAATGCTCTCGAAATTCTCAAGAATATCTTAATAATTCAGCTGTGATGAATAAATTAACTATTAGTTTCGTGCTTGTTTTCCTGATCTGTAGCCAGGGCCGACGTTAGAGGTGAAACAATGAAGCGACCGTTTCAGGTGCCTCTATTTGAGGGGCGGCAATGCGACCCAGTTTGCTGGTCCCGTTTTCATATTTCATCTTTGATTCTTTAAAACAACATATGGTTTTTCTGTTCCAGTGCTTTTGTAAAGATTTCCTGCATTGAAAATCTCCAAACCGCCTGTATAATAAATAACACATGGTAGTCCAACCAATATATACAGAATTCCCTATTACTCTCATTGAAAGAGAGATAAAATCATTTTGTATTTCATACTGATGAAAAACAACAATACCTTCGCTTTCGAATGATTTGGAAGCCGATGTTTACACATTCAACATATGGAAAATTCTTACGATTTGACATTCGAAACTAATTACTGTCAAAAATGCTGAGTGTTGGTAATCCAAATTAGTTTTCGAAACAATATTTCTTCATTCATAGAATTTAATTTTACACACGATTGCAAAATTCTTCATAAGAAGAAGAAAGTTCTGTATTATCATCAGAGCAGGTGCTGTTTTTTTTGGGTATTTATGATGAAGGTCATATTGTTCTGCAGGGTCGCCAAAAAATTATTTGCTTCAGGCGCCAAAATTACTCACGCCAGCCCTGTCTGTAGTAATGATTCATGAAGATTCTATAAATTCGTATGATCATCACACAAAAAATTGTACTACTAAAAACACCATGTATCTCGAAAATAAAGCATTTATGGACCCATGTTTATACAACTTTTTTTTTTAAATTCAACCAAAGAATTTTCCTTTTTTTACCTCCAATTCAGGGAAACACTATAATTCAGGTAATATAGAAAAAACAGAGTCACTGATTTTTTTATTCAGTACCCCAATTATGTCCGCCACTGGTAGAAAAAGGATTTTTTTGTTATCACCAAACCGTTCAACTCATCAAAAAAAAAAAACAAAATGATTTTTAATTTGCATCAGCCATAACTTGAATAATCGCAAAATACAGGAGTCGAAGAAGGGGTTCCCAGGGGTGTATTTGGGGACTGAAATGTTTTTTTTTTTTTTACATATTTCAATATATTTCAATAGAAGTATCCCCTGATATATATTAACGGTCACTCTATGTAGCCGCTGCGTTCAAGTCATACCAACAAAAGTGAAATAATATCTTCGCGACTCCTCTTCTTTCGTCAGATGAGGAATTGAAACATACACAAGTCCTTGAAATAGTTCACCTTCTGTCTGGGCTCTGGCGTTTACAATAGAAATGATGATATTATCATAGACCATTTGTGGGTGGGGAAATGCTTGGTAGCAAGAATTATGTACTGATGACCTTATAAAGGTTATTTTAAATGAGCGTGCGGTCGTTCTTAATGTATTCTTGAACTACCCACGCAGTGTAAGAACTATTCAGTTAGAGTATGCTGCAGAAGCTAATTGCTGTTCATTATACGATGATGAAATATGTTTGAGGAGGGCGCCTAGGACGTCAAACTTCCTTGCAATCTTCCAGATTTTCTGGTATTTGATGAAAACGCTGTTATTTCTGCGCGTCTTTGAATCTAGCCATCGTCATCTATGGTTAAAAAAAAAGAGCCTTTTGTTGAAGGCTTCACACCCTAGCATTTCCTGCTTTCAGAATTACACTGCAGGAGCTTTTGACCGCTTGTTCATTCATTGAACTCCCAGAAATTCGGCATGCATATTCCAGATATCTCAGTGTTTATTTTACATAAACAGACTATTCTGTTTGAATTTCTTATGATTCTTAGGGGTTCATCAAGCCAAGTAGCTTAATATTTTAACCAACTACTTGACTTGAAAATCAAGCTCGTGAAAAATTACATACTTGAACTTGACTTGATTTGAGATATTTATTGCTTGACTTGATATCAAGCTAATTATTATTATTACTTGAGCTTGATACGCACGAGTCGCACGTCATATATTTCTGCAAGTTCATGCGCGCTTAGACAGAATAAGGGGATTCCCCGAGCTCCAAGATGACTGAAACGAACGCCAGCAGGGGCGTAACTAGACTTGACTCATGGGGGGCTTTTACCTCCTCTTTGAAAAAGCAGAATATTTAAATTTTTCTCAGATTTTTTTCGAATTGTTAATCAAATTTTTTCATTTTCTTCTCATCAACCAATAACCCCCCTCGTTACACCTATGATTGCCAGTGTGACTCTTTTGTTTGGCAGAAATCTGCTGGTAGATTTTAGTAGTATTGGAAATCTAACATTTTAAGTATCAGCTCGGAGGATACGATAATTCGCAACTCTTCTTCAATCTATCTAGATTGAAGAAGAGTTGCGAATTATCGTATCCTGAAAAACTTTGTTAGCTGTGGAAGTTGTTGTTATTTTGATCGTGAAAAAAGGGAAATAAAAATTCCAATTCACCTCGAATGAATCCAAAGGTTATTCATTGAAAAAAATTAACCTTCTATTCTAGACAGTGCAAAGAACGATAGCAATAGAACATGTGTTCTAAACGTAATAAACTGCAAGCCAATTAATGTCCACATATATTCACACAATAGTAAAGCCTTGGAACCGTTTAAAATTTGGTTAATTTTATTAATAGAGTCTAACATAGAGATTGAAATATCTATAGAGATATTATCATCGATGCTAGTTGAGTTTCTTTGAAACAGATTTTTCTCCTAATTGATTTCGCATATAAAATAATACCGAACTTATAAACCATCAACATATTGATATTCCCACAAGATAAAGTCGAATGAATTTACAAGATTATAATAACTCCTTCGCTGTAACTAATTGGTATTAATATTTCATATCTTCGTTCACAAGTAATTGGCAACCTTTCAACAACCTTGAGGAGGTCCTATAATAACATACAGATACTTTATTTCCTTGTTTGCTCACGAAATATTTTCATTTTTCTCGTGGCAGCCTTTGCCAGTTTTATAATTACCGAAACTGGGTGTGTCCACTTTATGTATCTCACTTTAATTGAATATTTATCGTCGCATGAGAGACGAAATCGGCAGCGAGAAAGTATGTCAAAAATCAGATTAAGCGCTCCAAACATCACAAGTACATTATGTCGAGGTTTTTATATCATTAGGAAATATCAGAGGTATCGTTACTGTTAATGAAATAAATATCCAAGTGACATTCAATACTTAACTGTCTCGAATATGAACGTTATCGCGTTTCTTGAATTGTTATTGTTCAATTACACAAGGGCACTTATCCTGGCGCCCAGGGGCGTAATCATAGGGGGGCTGAGAGGGCTTCAATAAGGATCGGCAAAATTATGATAGCAGAAAAGATAGTTCCACTGAACTTCAACTACTGAGGTTTGGTGAAAATGAATATAATATATAAACATAGGCGTACAACTTTGCTGCTACCGTTTTTTTCCGAAATTCAAGGCTTTATTGTAAAAAACTGGCTGGTCCCATCAAATACTGAGTTTGACCTTGAAACCGTGAATATTCGGTTTGGCCGTCGATGTACAAGCATTGTTCGATGGCGTCATGTTAACAAATATCTAAGCTTATTATATGACATCTACGATCTATTTATTTCGAATATCACTAACCGCTACAGCCATCTATTGCAAAACGGCGGCGGATGCAAAGTTGTAGACCTAATAGGTATATAATAATAGTATTTTGAACATTCAAGAACAAACAAGTTACAGGATTAGATATTTAGAGATCCTTCGATCGAGTTTGACACTAATACTAGCCTACAAGATGGCATACTTCACTGTCAAAACCTGCAAGATAATAAGAAACTACTTAAAAGACAGGAATTTGTACGTCAAAATATATGATGCAGTAACTACCAATGGACAAGTAGAAGGAGGAGTGCCTCAAGGCTCAGTTGTAGAACTTATATATAGTATAGGTACTAAACAATGTCTAAACATACGAATTTACAAAAAGTCCAAAATACCTGTTAGCTTTATATGCAGATATCGACGAACAGACCCCATATAGTAGAGAAGAATGCAAGAAGCATTACAAGGTTGTTTGAATGGTAAATTCAAATAAATGACCAAAAGAACCAGGCTTTTTTCATGCAGAGGAGAAGACTAGAGATAAACTCAAATGTGAAGATTGATGGAGAAAAGATAAAATGAAAGAATGGAGTCTAATACCTAGTTGTAACACAAAATGAGGGATACGCATGACAAAACCAAATAACAGAGCAAAATGAACCAAAATACAAAACTCAGAATGATCGAGTGAATTGCAAGACCTGAACCAACATATAGATCGGCATCATGAGGCTATACAGCCAAAAGCCATATCAAGAAGATGAAAGCGATGGAAAATAAACTGTTAAGAGCTGTAATAGATATGCCGCGGTTATGCAAAACCACAGAGAATTAGAAACGGAACCAGACAAAGTCCAAAAAATTTTTGGTAAAAACCAAGTCGAACACTGTCGAAGATGTGATTAGGATGCCAACCTTTCATGAAAGAAGCAGAGATCAACACGCAGTTTTAAAATCATCACAAACGATTACCTATGTCAACGGAACTTCTAGTCGTATTTTGCCCATTAACGAACTTAAACGTGGCATTCGAGATCCGAACCTGGCTTGAAAATTTCAAATTTCTAGGTCTATTCCTTCGAAAGTTGACGACCAGACGTATAGAATAGAATTTGAGAACGTAAAACCTCATCGTTTGATACCATTTCAGACTTTATGACGAAATTATATAGAAAATATCCTTCAGAATATTCAATTTTCAGGTACGCTATTCAAAAGAAGACCTCCGTTATTGTAAATATGGACCAAAATCGTAGAATAATGTCTTTCCATTCTTGTTTGTCGAGATATGTTTGAACGGTATTGCTCCAATAAACAAAGGTAGCCGATGTGAAAATTCCAAATCAATCAATTTCGATTATAATAATTCTCATAAGACTGCGGGATAATTGACAATATTAATTGAACATATTCTACTTGCTTTTATATAACAGGGTGTGGTCTTTTACTCCGTCACAATTTTTCAACAATCAACAATAAATTACGAGCCTTACAAAGCACAAATGCCTCATGACTTTTCTTCCACTAAGAATTAATCGCATTTTTCTTTTTAACGTTGGTATTGTTATCTGGATTCAAGAAAATCAACCAGGAATGATAAAGTTGTAAATCATGATCACGATCAAAAAGCTCTTACTAAATCATAATAATGAATTAAACTTCCTATAGGTGTCACAAGGCTGGCTTAGTTCTTTGCCTTTTCAATTAATATGCATTTCGAAATCGTTCGTTTATAATACACCTAGCTGGAATTACATAGAAACGTTCTTAGTTCACCCTCCAGACGGTATTGCAAGGACGTTTCAACGCAAACGCCTATGCAAATATTAAGTGTGTCAGTCTAATCACTCAACTAAGTAGGTATCTTTTATGAAGCACTGTCATTTCATATTTACTGCCCTGTATATTTATATTACAGGATTATATTTCAGATAACCTACATGTTTTCAGAATAATGACTGTACAGCTGACGTCAAGAAACAAGAGAACTCAATTTAGATAGATAGTTTCACCCATCATACTCTTGACGGATGAAGAAGCATGATTACCAAAGAGGTTTTTGTTGTTTAGTACATTTCAGCACCTTGGACGTCTGGACTACTACAATCTTACGATAAATTCAGAACAGTCAATTTTCGATATTGAGATTATATGGGGCAATTCAATTTTTTTTTGAGCGCTCTAATATTCCGGCAATGGTCTTAAACGACAAGGTTCGACTCACTGATGACAAATCCGTCTTCAAATTCTCTTCTGTCCGTTCGGCCGTAAAATTTGCATTTGAATGTAGAATGACAATTTTGAAAATAGTGCAAAATTTAATGTTGATCGAGAGACCAGAACCATACAAAATAAAATAAATACTGAGAAAAAATTACTCAATATTTTCGTACCTCGACAATGACGGAGTTGAGAATTTGGTTCTTAATATAAAATAGCAATTTCAAGATCCGTTCAAAATTTTAAGCTCGAACATTGTCAAAATCGTGCAAAATTCGAGAAGTGTATTGAAAAAGAAATAACCAATATGGGACACCCTATATATGACTCGATTACAATTATACAATGGACATAGAATCTTGAAATGAATGAAAAATATTTATATATAGAGGTGTCCCATAAAAAAAATTCGAAAAAATTAATAATTTTGAAACGCATGACATTTTTGAAAAACCGATAACGCGATGCTTTTCGGCTAAAAAACTGCGTTAAAATATATAGGGAACAATTACTCTCCTTTATATCTCCGAAATGGTAATTAATTCCTGTGATCTGTTATGAGTATCATATCATCCACAAAAATTACCGAAAAAAACATTTAATTATTGTTCGAATATTTTCAACAGCAATCAATATTTAGGGTGAGTCCTTTGATTTGTACATATATTTCAACCATATATTCCCGAGGTCGAAGGAAACCCTTCTTTTCTTTACCATTTTTTCGATTCCGCTCGGTTGAAAAGATAAATACTGTTGAAAATCCATCTCGCAAATGGAATGGAATCGAAGGAAATTATTTTCGAAATATAGTGTTTTATTGATGTGATGAATATTTTCCGGAAATAAAATTCCATCGACCTCAGGTGAACTCCAGAATGCCCGCTATACTAAGTAAGAAAAAAAATCTAATTGGAAAAAATAGTGAGGGGAAAAAGAATTTCTTTCCACCTCAGGAATCTTCGGTTAAAATATATGTACAGTCAAAGACTCACCCTGTATAAAGAAATATTTGAAACAGTCATTTATAGAAACAACTCGAGAACGAATAAGATTTATATGATTTGTTTTCTGATATCCTATTATTTCGAAAAAATATATCGGGAGTCCTCGAATATTTTTTCTCTGAGTCCTTCAGTTCTCGAGATGCTTTCAGTGAGCATCGAATTTGGCACACCCTGTACGTACTGATAAGTAGGAGTGGTCTTTTGAATTATGGTTATTCTATTATTATAAAGGGTCAAAATTCAGGATCAAGGTTTCTGGGGCTTATTTTTCAGGTCAAAATTAGACTTTTTTCATAAATATGTGTCTGCAAACGCTTCGTTGAAGTTTCAAGATTCTAGTTTTTTCTCCATAGCTCTATCAGTTTTTGAGATATAAAGATCAAATTTGAAATATAGGTTCGTTAGGTTACTTATTTTTTTGAAAGAAACTTATAATTTAGAACCGACTACGTAGAGTTTTTTGTTTTCCTTATGATAATAAGTTTCTACATTTTGTTAAAAATTGTAATTAAATGTAGGGAATTACAAAAAAAAAAATTTTTCTCGATAACTATCGCAAATGCGTAAAAATTACAGGAGACAAAAGAACAAATGAACAAAATATAGAATTCATTTCATATATTAAAATTCACTAGTGGCGTACTACAAAAATGTTTGTAGCTTGTTGCAATCACTCGGCAAACTAAGTGATGCGAACTCTATAACTTAACCTTTATTTCAAATTTTCTCAATATCTCAAAAACTGAAAGAGCTATGAAAAAAAACTAAAAATATTTCTTTAACGCTCTATAGGTCGGTAACAAAGAGTCCTGAAAAATACGGCCCTGAAATCTTAATACCGAATTTTGAATCACCCTGTATATTTTCATGGAACTTTTTTTACTTCGCAGGCGAATTGAATTGTATTATATTTAAAAATAACACGAATAAAAATGTGACTAAGCGCTCAAAATCTCTTGTATTCACGTTAGAGCTTTTCTTATTTTTTGTAGGACGTTTTTAGTAAAAAAGTAACCTTCAAGAGTTTCATGAATATATAATCAGCCAATCCTCATCATTATCCTTCCACATCGATACGCAAGCTAGAATCATGACTTCCTGAATGATATGTAGCTATCTTCTCTTCTTTTTATCGGAAATTAGATCTGTCGATTGAATTCGGCAGCATCACGATTTATTCTACGAACATCTGCAGCCAATTTTTCAGGACTAACTACAATAATTGCTTCGCTTCAGTTTACGCCTATTAATTACAGTACTAGATGCTGTGTTTCAACTGTTTTCCACAGCTCAGATCCGGACCTAAAGAATTTGAAACCTATTACTTGGAGCAATCATATTTCAGCAGCAGCATGTTTTTAGGGCTGGAGCCTAGCTAAAAATACCAACATTTTTAGTTCAGAGAAAGTTTGTGAATGAAAGGAACATTATGTCTGTAATGGATTTTCGTTTTTTATTTATAACCCAGCATCATTTATTTTTTCGATCAGCAACTTTAATATAGAAAGAATTTTTGGGGGTTGCTAATCAAATATAATCATAAAATTCGAATTTTATTGCCAACAGGTAGTAGTTCAGTAGTTGAACACTGTGGTAAAAAGGAATATTATTATTTCTTCGAATCAAGTATCATGGTTGAACAGGTCTTAAAAAATACTTCTTAAAACCGACGAAGGCTGGGATTGCTTGGTCATAAAGAATATGCGTTTATGGTTTATGCTACTCAAAAAAGGTTCCGAAGCAAAAGAAACATCTGGATTCAAAAATGTGGAAGAAGAAATTATCGAGAATTCGCTAATTAAAACTTTGTGTAATATCGGTAGTTTCTAAATATGATATGAAGTTATTTTCTGACATCTATATTACCAACTTTGCATCCGCAGTTTTTTTCCGAAATCCGAGGCTTTATTGAAAAACAACTAGTTACACATTTATGATTCAAAGTATTGTCCATCGCTGGCCACTACATTCTCCCATCTTTCGGTACGAATCACGCGTTGAAAAAACTGGCCATCTTTTGAAGCGATCCACGAATCGATCTAATGTTTTACTTCATGTGCCATTGATCGAAACAAGTGATAGTCCGAAGGAACAACGTCTGGAGAATACGGCGAGTGGTTGTAGCACTTCCCATTTCAACGTTTCCAAGTATGTTTTGACCACTGTCGAACATTGTCATTCTGTGAAATCACTTCATCTATATCTAGGCATAGACTGAGCATATTTGAACATGACCCTGCCTATATGGGTATTGTATTATATAATAAGTTACCTTATTCGATTAAGCAACTGCAGAATAAACTTGCCTTTAAACGTACTGTAAGAAATTTATTATAATGTTCAAGAGTTTCTCAATGATAATGAGCTACATCAGAGCTAGGATGGCTGTTTTTGTTATGTAATTTTTTTTATTTCTTTTTTTAAGCCTTTTTTTCTTTCTGTAATTCACTTGTCCTATATTATTATATTTCAATCCACAGGATCAATGAATTTTATTATTATAATATTATTATCCCGACTTTTGCCTATACGCGTAGGATTTCTCCTCGCCGTCGGCTTCTCACTCCCCGCTAATAGGAACATTCACTCAATCCCAGATATTTAAAATATCAGAAGGGTAGAGCTCGGTCGTGTCCGGTCCTTGTGGTTGCCCTGGTTCTCGTCGAACTTCTGGTCCTCTTACACGTGATCCTTGGACCTGTCCTAAGCTCCCTAGGAACTTTCTCACCGTTCTTGCAGTACCTAAAAGAACAGCTTTTTGCATTATATTACATATATACTCACTAAGTCCCAGTTGCTTGATATTCCTCTTGAGATTTTTGGGCACGATTCCAGTTGTTGAGATGATAATTGGAATAGTTTTCGTTGATATCATTCTCCACTGGCGCTTTATCTGAAATTCGAGGTCCCTATATTTTGAAATTTTTTCGACCTCCTTTTGACGCAGGTTGTTCTTATTTGGTATTGCTACGTCGACGGGTAATGCTGTCTTTCGATGTTTATCGACTAGTAATATATCTGGTCTATTGTGAGGGACTGTTTTAACAGTTAAAACTGTACGATCCCAATACAGCTTATAGCGTTCGTTTTCCAGGATGGTCTCCGGTCGGTACTTGTAATATGGCATTTTTTCAAAATGAATTAGTTTTAATATGGTTGCCAATTCTTGCTGTAGTATCGTTCCTGCTGCATCGTGTCTCTCTTTATATTCATTTCCTGCAAACATTTGACATCCTTCCGTGATATGTTGGATTGTCTCATTTGTTGGACACCCATATCGGCATCGATCGTCAGTAATAGTTCGATCCTTCATGATATGCCTGCAGTAATTTCTAGTTGAGATCACTTGATCTTGGATAGCTTCCGTTTCTGGGTACATTGCACCTGATGTGAGCCAATATTTCGACGTTTCAATGTCGACATGATCCTGGTTCACCTCGTTGAAATGTCGTCCATGTAGGGGCTTTTCTCTCCATCTTTGCATTTTTTCTTGGATTGTCTGGTGGTTGTATGACAATTGCTCCTTGTGCAGTTGTAAAGGTGTTGATTCGTCTGCTTCAAACAGTACTTTGTAGACCTCTGACGTCCCTGATTTTTCTTTGAAGTATGTTCGTAGGCATTCAATTTGCCCATGGGCAAGTTCCATGATGTCTAGCAGATCTCTGCCTCCTTTATTCCTCGGCAGTGTCGTCCTCTCAATACTACTTCTCGGATGGTGCTTGTGTGCTTATGTCATCAAGGTTCTCATTTTGCGTTGCATGTTTTCTATATCTGATTTGCTCCATGGAATTATACATTATACCGAATGAGTATGTTAGAATTGAACATGCATATGTATTGATAGCTCTCGCTTTATTATTATTATTATTATCATCATGTCTCTCGTTGTATTGCGGCTGTTTGTCTTTCAGAAACGCATTAATTGCGTTCGATAATGATCGCCTGGGATTGTTTTAGTCGGTTTTAACAACTCATAATACACTACGCCGAGCTGGTCCCAACAAATACTGAGCATGGCCTCGGAACCGTGAATATTCGTTTTGGCCGTTGACTTGGAAGCATGACCGGGATATCCCCATGAGTTTCTGCGCTTGGGATTAACGAAATGAACCCATTTTTCGTCTCTAGTCACAATGCGTTGAAGAAATCCCTTCCGTCTTTGCCTTGCAAGCAGCTGTTCACAAGCAAACAAACGCCGTTCAACATATCTCGGCTTCAACTCGTTCGACACCCAATTTCCTCATTTCCGAATCATTCCCATGATTTTAAGGCGTTTTGAAATGGCTTGCTGCGTCATTCCCAATGATCCTGTCAATTCTTGTAGCGTCTGACACGAGTCTTGATCAAAGAATGCCTCCAATTCTGCATCTTCGAAAACCTTCTCTCTTCCATCACCATGCTGGCCTTCGACGTCAAAATCACCGTTCTTGAAGCTCTGAAACCACTCTCTGCACGTTCTTTCACTAAAAGCGGCCTCACCATAGGTATTTCAGAGCACTCGATGAGCCTCTGCCGCAAATTTTTTCACATTAAAGCATAAAATTAAAACTTCCCGCAAATGACGAGAATTTGGCTCGTAAGCTGACATGTTTAATCGGAAATAACTTCATGATGCAGACACAAATCGACTAATACTCCGATGGCGTTTTGTTTACAAATACCAAGTTAATTGTATGACATCAACGATCTATTTATTTCGACTACCACTAATTGCTACAGCCATCTATTGCAAAACGACGGAAGCAAAGTTTTGCACCTAATACTTTTACCATTCTTGGTAAGGTGGTAAGGTGACTATGTTGACGAATAAAATCGAATTTTTAAGGAAAAATTTGTTTTTCTTGATTAGGTACCTACGGGACTTATTTAGGAAAGAGTATATTTTATGTATTTTATGTAATATTTTATGTATTTCATTAGGTGAATTGGTTCCTAAACATACATTTAGTGTGACTAAGTAGTTCGAGTACCAAATTTTTTTTGAATTGATATCTGAATCTCCTTCACAAAAGTATAAGATAAGTGAAAATATAAAATTTATCATAACTTTGGTAAGTGTTGTTAGTTCGGAACTATATAACCAGAAAAAATTCAATAGATTTATAGTGAGTTTGAAAAAACTCACGTAGCAACGGAGTTCACATGATCGTTATGAAGAATTATTCTTATCGGAGTCCGCCTCTGGTTGAGTGAATTCAGACGATTTTTATCAGCATTATTTCGAGATGTGGATTGTTTTGAAATTTATTAGCAATGAATGTGCTTGGTGCTGTTTCTTTTTATGATTTACAGTGCAAATAAACGTCCATTCTAACTGATTTATTATATCTGCCGGACAATACGAAAAAGGCTTACCGTACGAAAAAGTAAATCAATGGATCATCTAATGGTCATTGTCTGTGATATGTCTCGAAGCCGGAGAAATCACGCTTGAGGCATCAATTTCGCATATGTGCCTACAAAGATCGATGGCACAGTGCGCGAAAAGCTGAAGGAGAAATTTCAACAAATGTGATATCTGCCCACTTAAAAATTGTTCGAACATTCTTTTAAATTTATTATACATGCTTGCACTATGAATTAATGATCAAATTTCAGGCCATACATCACAACCTGAGATTAGAATGGAATATCAAACGCCCCTGTAAGAAAAAAAATATAATCGTTTTAAGAGATCAGTTCAAAAATTAGTACTCTCTATATTATGCTGGAGACCATCTATTCATATGGGTTTTTCACTATTATTCATTTTAAAGAGTTCGTTATTGCAGTCCTCATTCATTAATTTTTTGGAATAAAAAAAAGAATTGAATGAATTTTTCATTGAAGAATAAATATATGCATGATATAACTTTCCGAACAAACATTTATTTTTTTATTAATTTCCACCTAAAAATATTATACAAAAAGTCCTGTCAAAGGCTGAAAATGCGGTTCCTCTAAAATGAAAAATGAAGACTAAGAACGTATTTTGTATACTTGCATGAGGCAAAAAAGGGCGGTAAATCAGAGGAACGTTTGAGATTAAACTCATCCTAAAAAATGGTGCTCCTGAATTCATCTCAGAGTTTTCTTCATTTTTTTAGAAATACACTCGTTGTGAGTATCAACTTTCAAATTCACAATTCCGTTTTAATTTAAAAGAAAATAGTTCTGTTGGTTTTGGGGTCCCAAAAAGATTGGGAAATTTTTTATATATTTGCGATCAACATGAAATTTTGTACGATGCTTGGAATTGTCATTATATCGGGTGTCCCAAATTGGTTGTCTAGTAAGGCAGTCTCAGAATCCCTTTAAGCTAGAAAAATATGAATGCCACATTTTTCGATTTTTGAAAGATTCAATTTGGTGGATATCGCAACCCTATAAATTCAACTGTTTTCAAGCTATAAGAGAAAATCTGCAAATGGCGTGAAATGAAAAGTCCTCATAACTTCTTCATTACTGGTACTAAAGGGTTTTTCTTTTTAGAGCTATAGAACTTTAAATTGCAATAAAACAACGATGGATTATTGGATTGACATGAATTTTATTTATTCGCGAGATAATCTTGTGGCATTACATTTTAAATATGATTTCTGGCATATGACGGCTGGCTCGGATGTAGTCCAATCTGGACGTCCAATTTTCGATGACTTTTTCCAACATTTGTGGACTAACACCTTCCTTGAATTCAATGAAAGCGACAAGGAAATTTGGCGTTCGGGATGGACTTCTTCTAACGTTTTCAACAAAAGTCTTATTGTTGATCCCTCAGAAAAAGTTCTAGGTTTCAATCTTCCTAGGAAAATTTGGTGTATTTTGAATAGACTTAGAACTGGTCATGGTCGTTGTACCCTCTTCAAATGGCGTTCTATTGATAGCCCACTATGTGAGTGTGGTGTAGAAGAGACCACTTGGTGAATGATTGTCCGATTTATAAATTTCATGATGGTTTCCAAGCTATCCATTCAGTTTCAGATTCTTTTTTAGAATGGGTAGTTAACTTCAAATCGATATAATGAAAACGAATATTTAGTACTCCTTTCTGCTTCTTTTCTTTTTGTTTTAGGATCCAATTGGAAATTATAGAGTCGTCAACCGAAAAGAGAGGATAAAGGAAATTTTGTTTTGGTTGAAGAGGAAGTCCTTCAATATAAATTATGTCAGCTTATTCTGTAAACGTTTACACAAACCAGTCACTACACCGATACGGGGAGACAGAGTTTTTGCTGAGGTTTTTATCTGTTCTCTTGTATCATACGTTGAAATGTATGATGCCCCGTTACATTTCCTCTGCTAATACTGAGATTCATCGACACATATGCTTCATTGTTTGAAATTAATATTTTGTATTGCTCTTTCTCAAAAGAATATATATATATATATATATATATATATATATATATATATATATATATATATATATAATTCGTAAGCAAATTATTGATCGCACTATATCTAACATTCTTATCTATTATATATATATATATATATATATATATATATATATATATATATATATATATAATAAATATCGGCAATAACACGGCGAATGTTGTCTTCCAAATGGTCAAGGGTTTGTGGCTTATCCGCATAGACCAATGACTCTACATAGTCCCACAGAGAAGAGTCTAGCGGTGTTAAATCATAAGATCTTGGAACAAACTAAAATGGACGTAGTGCTCGATACAAACATCTAAACGTAAATTTCATCGCAATAGAATCTGCAGTTTCGAAATAAACAGGATAACAAAATTTCGATTATCAGATTTAGGGAACCCCTAGTAGAATTTTGCCCATTTATGATCTTAAGATTACCACTACTTGTTTTTCGCGTATCAATCAAACTTTGATACCCATTCATTTCCCGTCTGGCGCTTCTATGATGACCAAAATGTATGAAGTTGTACATTCACTTCATCTTATTGCTTTTTTCGAAGCAAATAAGAAGAGTACGACGAGACTTTCACGAATTATAATTTTACCTCTTTTGTAATGATTTTTTGTAGGTTTTGTTTCAGGAATATTTTAAACATATATAAGTGCTTTGTACAAAGTACATATCATCAATTTTTTGTAAAAAACGAGAAGTTACCAAACTTTTGATTCGATTTTCATTCGCAATTAGAAATATTTTCTTACTTCCATGTAGTTTATTGTTCAAGGAAATTATGTGAAAACTCCATAAAAATCGGTGAAGAAATATCTCTAATTTCGTTTTGAACTGAGAAACCACGTAGTGACGTCCCCTCTCAACTGCGCTTTCGAGATCCGAACCTATACTCAAAATTCACAGATGGACAGGAGTCAAAAGTCAGGAGCTTTCGCGAGTTTGTTCAAATTCGTGTTCCTATAAATTTTTTCACGGTAGAAGACTTCTGCTCGACCCTATACTAAATGTGATATTTGTGCTGAATTCTTCCATCAACCTCGTAGCTTTATTTCCTCTGTTTGTCCTGAATTCAGCTCGTTGTAACGCGTGTAAGGAATTTCTTAGAAATTGTAACACGTCTGTGATTGTTAACAACCCAACGTCCGCGTTAGAATTGTTATATTCATTTTGATACGAGCGATTTAATGGTACGATTACATTTGTTAGGTTTTACTGAAAATTGCTACAGTTACCGACATGTTATTGTATCAAGGCGCTAACGAACCCGTATTTTTATAGTTTCAGAGCGAATGTAATTTTTCTAATTCTGAACGGAAAAAACGATTTTATTACCGTTCTAATTATTGTACAATTCAAAAGGTAGATCAATAAATAAAATTTCGATTCAATTCATAGAAACCCAAAAAAAATTGGAGATTTTTGAACGCAATCTTGAAATTTACCTACATTTATTCAAAATAATTAATATATAATAATAATAATAACTTTATTGACAGAACTAACGTTATTTACAACTAATACGGTCAAAGCAGAATAGGCATTTCGACAGCTGCAGATTCAGTAGTAGACAAAATCGCTTAAGTAAAAACTTGTCTGCGAAAATTTGCTGAAGCAATCTCAAGCGTTCCTCTAATTAACCGCCTTTTTTAACCGCATGCAAGAATTCAAAATGTGTTTTAACGTCTTCATTTTGAATTTTATAAATACCGTAATTTCAGCCATAATATTTTCATGTTTATAAAAATGAAATGTTTGTTCGGAAAATTATATCATGCATATTTTTACGCTTCAACGAAAAATTCATTTATTTCGTTTTCCATTCCAAATAAATTAATAAATATGGAAATTCTTCCCTATTTTTTTAGAAATTGACAAAATTGTATTAATAAAATACTGTTTTTCGATGGAAAAATACTGTGCAAGCAAAGCAATGTATAAGTGCTGAAGTACGGTTTCCGTCGACCGTCGCGTTTGGACGACTTTATCTAACCAATCACAATTCTAGCAACCACGTATCTCCACCCAGCTACACGATGAAGTCGTGGAAACGCAGCGGTCGACGACTTCATCAAACCAATAGCAATTCTAGCAGGAGACTGTCCGAGGAAACCGTACCTTACACATATCAATACATCGCTTTGCTTGCACAGTATTTTTCCATCGAAAAACAGTATTTAATCAAAACAATTTTCTCAATTTCCAAAAAATTGAGAAGAATTTTGTAAGCATCGTGGCCCTTACACCCATATTCCTTTTTATTTTTTTTTCTCATGTCATCGATTGCAATCAATTCTATACAGGGTGATTCACCGCGAAGGCCTATCAGACGTTTATAGAAAACTAATCATAATTTTGTGCTTTTCGCGTATTGGGTTTTGAGACAATTATCTTTCTCCCTAAAATATTTTCAGATAAATATATCTTCCGGTTATACCGGAAACAGACTACTACATTCTTATTTCAAATGGCGCATTCAGTATATTATTGCATCATTAGATAGCTTATTTGATGACATTTTCAGCAATATGCCATAACTTGGGTATAAACTCAACGGTTCATGAGGTAATGAAATTCTCAGTGAAAAATGGTTTTGCGACGAGGAATCACATTTCCAGAAAACATAGAAATAAGCTGAAAGCCGATGATTCGATAATTAAATTTTCACATTTAATTATTCGTAATTGTAAATTTTATTGGTTTATAGATTCTCAACAATTCCAAAGAAACATTCATTACAATTCATGAAATATCAAATTTAACTATCGAATCATCGACATTAGTTTCTTCCTATGTTTTTCGGAAGTCACAGACTACTCCACTCAGTAAGAAATTGCAGTTTTTCCTTATTATAAGTTTCTCCTCGATAACACTAAGTTTTCATTATAGGTATAGAATTTGCTCGAGTTCCCCCTCTTTTTATACGTAGAATTGACTGAAAGAATAAAAAATATAGGTTTCAATTTGAAAATCTTGAGCTTCGATGAATTTGAGTTGTCCAAATTCAAGATATTCTCATAAACACCCTATACATTTTTGGTTCAATCCACAATCAGTCTTACAATAGTTCGTTTCGGCAGAATGAAAAATAAAAAAGGTATTTTTGGAAGAAAAAATTTCTGCAGAAATATTAAAAAATAATATGAGTACTTTTCGCCACCATTCTTTTCATAAAAATCCCATTAATTCATGAACCATTGAGTTTGTACCTAAGGTATGGCATATTGCTGAAATTGTAATCAAGAAAGCTATCTAATGATGCAATAATATACTGGGTGTGCTATTCGAAATAAGAAAGTAGTAGTCTGTTTCCGGTATAAACGGAAGTTGTAGAGATCTGGAAATATTTTAGGGAGAAAGATTATTGTCTCAAACTCCAACATGCAAATTTTCAGCCCAAAATTATGATTAGTTTTCTATATACGTCTAATAGGCCATCAGAGTGAATCACCCTGTATATTGTGAAAGTTTCGAATCTTCTTCAAAATGCTCCCCAAGAAAAAATGTGTCCTCTATTTATCGCAGAAGAGGATGTTATTCAATAATGGAATTCAAAACAGATTTTCCTATTCAATAAACCCATTGTAAGTATGCTATTGCTTGGGTTTTCATTGTAACATTATTTTCTAAATTTATATAGTGCTTACACCTAGCAATCTTTTATTTTTATGTAGCACGAATATGTGAATTAATTTACATAACAATTAGTAAAAATGACATTCGTCGAGAATTATTCTCATTTGATTCAGGACATGAGGAAATTCATATCCATCGATCTCTCGTAATTACCATTAGTTTCTGTTATTACCAATTAACATGTGATTAAAATATGGGTTATTGAACAGGAAAACCTTTGATAACTTGTTCATCTTTATCCCTTCGTTGATATTAAAATGTAAAAGCATATCAATCGATAGTTACACGATTTCACAGCTGGACGCAAGTTCCGAAGAACAAGTATGAGAATTAATACTGACATTCTCTTCAAGTTTACATGTTGCGATCAAACAACTAAATATCTTCATAAGTAACGACTCTACAATCTCAAGTTTTATTTGAGGAGGGGTCATCTTGTGATTGCGAATTCCTGGATGTAAGATCATCCCATTTTATTCTTCTGATAAAGGATCAATAAGCTTATCCACTCCAAGGAGTATTTTTCATAATGTTATAATGTATTGTATATCCAAAGTCACTTGGAGGAAACCAGAATATTCAGATTAGGCAAAAGCCAAGCCAAGCGTTTTTATGGATTAGTTCAAGTGACTTTGCATATACTATAACAGAATGTACATATATATAAATAATACCCGTTAAGACGTTTCGTTTTTTTTGCATAAAAACAAGGGAAAAGTGCGATTTTAAGTTTGAAATATCCCAATGGCGTACCATTTTTTTCTTGAGATGAAAAGAGGGATCATTACCCGTATACGCGTCAATGATAAACATAGAACCCATGAAAATTCATTTGAATTTTTACAATACACTATTTCGTTTTTAAGAAAACACCTTTTATCTCGAAGTATTTGAGAAAAAAAGTTATAAAGCAAACTTGTCATTATTTTTTCTTGTAGAATCAACCCCTGAAATCTGTTTGACTTATTCAGTAACATCCTGTATAAGTCCAAAGGAATAACAATCACAGAGGAAATTATTGTGACAGAAGAATAAAGGATTTGATTGCTATTTTCGCAGTATAATAAACTAAATTGAATAATTGTTGTACTAGCTGCTTACCCAATTATTTGTTTCATCTAAGGATCTCGCTTGGTTAACTTGATACATACCTGGAAAAAAAAAAGTGATAAAATTCTCTAAGTTATGAGGTAACATTTTCAAATGGACAGGATACACCTCTGTTCAACTGTTATGTAAAAATGTTAATGTCACACTGAATAAAGTGGACAATTTCCATTTTGGAAGTTAACAAATCTCGAAAAGTGTAACAGGTCGTCATGACATAATGAAAGGAGAAAAAGAAATAATCGACATTTTCAATTCGATAAATCAATACATTAGCATACTTAAAAATTGTGAAAGTGAGTAAGGCGTTCACTCTCATAGTTGATAAATCTCTTGTATTTCGTTGATAAATAAAATAATTGGCGCAGGTATTGACGCAAAGGGCATTGGTCAAGGTGGAGATTTGGTGAACGAGATTATTTTGGAGAAAGGTATCAATTAAACTTGCTGATAAGAACGTGGACAGAACGACTTTCATATCATTTATGGCTGATGATTCTCATTTATTCTGCGATCTTATAATTTCTCGTGAGAAAAGTTGATATTTTTCATAATGAATCTCCCAATCTACGTTTTAGTGGAGTGAAATATGAATGTAGGATAACAGTGGCTGAGGAGGTTTCAACCGGAGGCGGCAAAATTAGAAAATTATTTTTTGATGAGTTCAATAATTTTTTACACGTCAAATTGGGAAAAAATCCAGAAAAACTCTGCGCCTTTGAGCATTCGTTCATTCATGGCTTACAGAGCCCTTTGGAGACCATAGAACTGGATATATGAGATGTGATTAATTACAATATCATGGTTGCCAATTAGTTCATCTATAGATGGGAGGTTCTAATGATACAATCCTCCTGAAATCTACCGTAAATATTTTAGTGATTAGTTTACATATACAGGATGTTCCCAAATTGGAAGTAGGTACAAACGAAAA
Source organism: Harmonia axyridis (assembly GCF_914767665.1). Classification (NCBI taxonomy): domain Eukaryota; kingdom Metazoa; phylum Arthropoda; class Insecta; order Coleoptera; family Coccinellidae; genus Harmonia; species Harmonia axyridis. Next base: position 21,263,489 of record NC_059508.1, on the reverse strand, counting down.
TGAGAAATTTCGCGTAAAATTTAAAGAAAAAAAAAAGTCCTATAATTATGACTTTTTTCAGTTTTTTTTCTCATACCATCTGCACTCCGAAAGATATTTTACTCAAACTTGGCATAATTATTTAAATTCAGAGTTGGCATCACGTGATATGCCAATTTCGGGTGAAAATCTACAAGGTGAAATTTTTTCACGTCCGCCTGTTTTCGCCAGAATTTTTTTTGGTCGACCACTGTTAGTTCAAAAAATGTAACTAGGTACTTCGATCTAAACTTCTTGATTTCTTGAAGTTTTTTCGTATCTTTTACTGATTTCGAGAGAAAATTGCGAACTATTCTCTCGATATTCTCAGTAAAATTTTATCATGAAAATCCCATTAATAAGCTGTAATGAATGAATTTATTATTAGTTTTGGTGCTTATTTCTCTGATCTATTGCAATGTTTCATAAAGATTTCATGAACTCATGTTATTATATCACAAAAAACTAGGACTACAAAAAACCCCTACCTATATCTCGAAAACATTTGCGAGCCAATGTTAAAAAGACTTTTTTTTCAAAATTCACCATTAAATCTCCCATTTTTATTTGCACCTCCAATTAAGGAACATCCTCTACAAACTGAATTTCAACCTAGTCGGATTCGGTTGTTACTGAAATATTGGGTAACTCGAATATTCATATCGAAGTTCAATCCAAGGCACAATAAGCGCATCAAAAATTTCATGAAGCTAAATCAATACTCTCGAATTTTTCGTATCCAAAGTTATTCTAAGAGTATCGATGACCTCTCTTCAAATATACATGGTGTAACATGGGTGGTTGGTCATAGTCTAGTGGTAAATGCGGGTCATCCAGACCATTCAGTAACTTATTGTGTATCCTAAGACTGTGAGCTTCGGAGATACCTACAGGGTGATTCATCAAAATTAGTCTAAATTTTTGATATCTCTAACTTGGAAATCAGCAGTCAGATTCTGTTCAAATTTTCTTGATTTTTGCACTTCATGTTTCATATAATTTTATTATTTCTAAGGCAGTGGCCGGATTATTGAGTTTTTTGTTTAGAATTCGAAATCTATATTTTTTACACGTTTCAGAAGAATGTCGTTATTGCCATGGAGAAATACATAATTCAGTTTAATAAATTCAATTTTAACATTGAATGACACCATTTTTTTCAAAAGAGTAGCAAACGAAAGATTTCATGTTTTATTTTACTTTTTTGAAATACGGTACTATTTTATTTCTTTCGTGATAATATTTGATGTTATCAGCTCAGATTTCGAATTTATAGCTTACTGTTCAACTTCTTCATTCTGAAACCCTCAGCACCTACTGAATGTGGTAACACGCTGAATCACCCTTTATCTCAAAAACTAACAGTCTCAGGATATACAACAAGCTACTTTTCCGAAAAACCTGGATGACCTCCACTCACCACTAAGTTATAGCCAACCACTCATGTTACACCCTGTATATCTATCGAATATGAAAAATTCTTCCAAATAAATCGAGGTAACTAAAGAGAGATCAGCTCAAATCTTCAGCTTGTTACACAGTACACGTAACTCAGTGCATAGATCAAAAGACGTCGAATTCTATTTTTAAATTTCGATTACAGTGCACTTCTTCGTCTTCTAAAAGTTAATAGCATGAGTAAGCTTTAATGCCGGAGCATATATTACTCCTACACGATGAAAAGAATATTCGTATTCCCAAGAGTAATGAAGTAAACAAAAAGATGATGAAGCAAAAACATTGTAATTATAATGTATTCGACGATTGTTGAAGATGGAAGTATTCACTGTAAACAAGTGTGGTGGACGGTGGTTGTTAAGAGCTATGAGATGTTGAAGTTCTCCATATCGCATTGTCGTGAATATACACAGCAGATTTTATCTTTTCTTAGCACATAAGCATCAAGTCTGGCGTAGTATGTCGAATGTCTTTGGAAGAGCATTTATCATTCTTGAATTTCACTGCATAAACAATCGGATGTATCTGTAACCTCTCATAATGTACATACACGTGAAATATTCAGCCGTTTAGAAAGTAACCATACGAATCGAAGGGAGAACAGGACAAAATTATAATAAATCTTGTGGGATACCATTAAAAGCATTTGAGAATATATAACGGCATTCAAACATTCGTGAATGAATGCCTACTTTTTTTTCGATACCTCGGAAATTTAGTAATGGACATAAAGTTTTATCGGATACTTTTGAATTTCATCCGTTCGACATTAATGTCTGTCGTAAACTTCGGCGAATGGGAAAAACTGGCTTCTTTTTCTCGCGCTTCTATGCGGTGTAATTTCATTATATCGGTACGATCTTGTTGCTACATTTTTACAATTTACTACCAGTCGTTTCCTCTGATCGATTTCTCTATTGGCAGGCCTGCAAGGGAAATGAGGGGTATCCTGTCAGAAATTCCTACAGATTTTGGTATCCGTGAATACGAGGGCTACTCTTTATGTATTGAGAATTGGCAACACTGATATAGCCAGGTGAAATCTGATGGTGACATCGAAAAATTTGACATTTTTTGTGTTATAAGTAGGTACTCATAACGTTTTGACGTACGAGCACAATTTTTGTTGTTTACGGTAAATTGAAAATGTCATCTCTGCCGAAATATGGATTCGTGAAAATCTATCAACTGAATTCAACTTTCGGCGATGAAGCACCATTTAAAGCTACTGTATATCGCCGGTACACTGAATTCAAACGTGGACGTTATTCGCTCACGGACGAAGGTAAAGAAGGTCGTACAAAATCAGTCGTTGTCAAGCCAACAAAAGTTGATAAAAAGCAAATGTCGTCTTTTTTCACGAAAAAATTGGCAATTGTGGCTCTCGCAAATCATGAGACCGTTAATTCAGAGTGGTATGAAACCATTTGTTTGCATGAAGTTTTCGGTAAATTGAGGGAAACAAACCCGAAACGATGAATCATTTTGCATCATGATAATGTGACCTCACACACAACAAATGCAAGAAATGAGTATTTGGAAACACAAAAAAATCGAATTATTGGGTCATCTGCCTTACAGCCCCGACTTGGCATTGAATGACTTCTTCCTCTTCCCATAAATCGAAAATAAACTCCGTGGACAACAATTTTCATCGCTCGAAGATGCGGTTGAGGCCTTAAAACGCATGTTTTAGACTACCATCTTCTGACTGGAAAAAATGTTTCGAATAGTTCAATCGCATGCAAAAGTGTATAGAACTTAAAAGCGATTATGTATTTTGAAAAGCAGTAAAAATATTTTGATCTAAAATCGCTTGTTTATTTTTTGTATTCTCAATACATAAAAAGTAACCCTCGTACTAGAAAAAGGAAGCGCTAATATAATTTGCTCGTTATCAATTTTTCAAGCCCTTTTTTTCCATCAAAACCATTGGTATTCAAGGAAAAGCCTAGATAATCCTCTGTTGACATTAACTCCAGAAAACGGTCCTCTGGCTCATCTGATAATTGATACATTTGTGGGTGTAACTTACGAGTAATTTGAAAATTATGGTCAAATTACAAAGATTGCAAATAATGGCAGAATACTAATCAAGATTCGATATAAATAAACATTCTGAGGAATGAATGGGGAACAAATACAAAAATATGGAATATTGTGGGGTGTCGAGTTCATACAAGAAGACACAAATAAAATTTTCAATCGGTTCAAGAATTTGCATGCATATTTATAATAACGATTTCAAGCTTAGTGCAAAATTTCAAGCTGATCACAATAGTAGAACCAAAGAAAATTCAAGAAGAATATAGGAAGAGACATACCTAATATTTTCTTCAGAACAGACCCGATCGAGTTGAGAATTTTCATGCATATTTAGAATAACGATTTCAATCTTAGTGCGAAATTTCAAGCTGTGTACTTTAGCAGAGCCAAAGAAAATTCAAGAAGAATATAGGAAAATAAATACCTAATATTTCCTTCAGAACAGATCCGATCAGGTTCAGATTTTGCTTGCATATTGAGAAAAACGATTTCAAGCTGATCATAATAGCAGAACCAAATAAAAATTCAAGAAGGTTATTCTAGAAGAAATACCCAATATTTCCTTCACAACAGATCCGATAGGGGTGCAATTTTTGAAATATACTGATTTTAAAGCCACACGGTTTTTCTGCTCCACTACACGTAAGGATATAAGGATATTTTCGGCGCTGTAATATTATGCAAAACAAGACACCAGAACCAATGAATATATTTTTCGCAGTTCCATCACATCATCCTTTTCAAGGGGATGTTCTCATATCCTATGTAAATATATCAGAGTGTCAATCGCCGGGGGGGGAATCTAAACGGTTCGCATTTTTCAAGAGAATAATTTATTATCAACGCTTAAATCCGAGGTAAGAAGAGGCCTCTAACGGTAGCGGAGTTATTCAAGAAGGGTAGGCGCCCATTGTACTTGTAATAAATGATTTATATGCATAGCAATGTACTTCGTATATTTATTTAGTTCCTCGGCGGCAGAAACGGCTTAGACAAATTGAAAAATAAGACTGAAGCTACCCCACAGTAATGGTTTATTTGTTTTGCGATTTTTCATTTGTTTGAGTTTGGACTTGCGAGCGTATTCCCGAGGCTTTTGGTTCGATGTTAAATCGCCTGTGACGGATACAAAACACATAACGTTTCCAACCAACAGTTTCGCACATTAATGGGGCCCAAACATTACCTTTCTTCATTGACATGCATGAAATATCTTCTACTAAGAGCGTATTATAAGTCACAAGAAATTTTTTCTCAATGGCCAGGATTCAGCTGGAGATCGTTTTAAGAAACAATGCGTTTTCCACAAAAACATTAATTATAATTTCTACATCAAATGGTGAGGTGATTAGTCTTAGTCTTATTTTAGAACGGAAAATGTTTGTGAAGTTATTCGTGAGTGCCGCAGGGGTCAGCACTAAACCCCACTTTATTATTGATTTTTCTAAACGCCTAGTTGCGTTGCGATTTATATGATGAATTTGAGGAGTCTCTTGCCTTCAGCATTATACTAATCTTTGGATAATTGGTTTCATTTAAACTCAATTATTGTGAAATGATCATTTCTGAATTAAAAATAATTTTCGTAATACACAATGGATATTTGAATAACACAGAATATATAAGGGAAACTATAGCAATCTGTTCAAATTAGAATTGAATATTTTTCAAATGTCGTAAAATTTCAATCCTTTTCATAAGGAAGCCAATATGTTCGAACTAAAAATAATTAGCTTATATTACCTAGAAAAACGTTGAAATTCGCAGCAAAATACTACAAGCTAAGGAAAAAAACACAAATGACACATGTTTGACATTCAGGTTCGTGGTAACAAGTGCCATTTTTTCGGTTTTTTAGAACATTCTTTCATACTAAATAACATATGTTATTGTCAAATTAATAAACATATAACAAATAAGACAATTTGAGAATCTCTAAACGTTGTTGAAGCATGAATCTTTCTATGATCAAATGGCAAAACCTAGTGAAGATAAATGACAAAAGAAATGTGAAAAAATAATAGTGTTGCCATTATACAATTTTTTTTTTCCATAAAAGTGAACCAAAAATCATTTCACTTTTCGGCACAGCATTCCTTAAAAGATTTTGAGTTTATTATCGCATTTAAGATGAGTACTTTTATTGCACTACTAGCACGTCAACGTGCGAGGTTTATTATTTTCCTTTATCAGCCGCCCCTTGTTTTGCCATTTGTGATTTTTGCATTCGTCATCTGTATACACTTACCTCATATTTTCAGTTTTTTTGTATTATTCTCCTCACGCAATTTCAATACTGCATTTTTCGAGAACAGAATTATTCGCACTGAAACATTGTCTATGATGTGATTTACAATTTGATTTGTTTCATTCAAATTGCAATTTATTTGTGAGACCACTTTCATTGTATATATGAGGTAAGAACAATCGAATGGAATATTCAAACAAATGCAATTATTTGAGTAATTTGGTTCAATCTTATTTTTCTCACATTACAAATATGAGCAAACGTAGTCGTCAAAATACGATAACATAAAGAAAACCTAAATTGCGTTTTTTCCTTGAAGAGATTACCAATTTCCCTACTGAGTTATTCGAAAGCATAACAAGAATATTCAATTTTATTTATCACAGAATCATTCTCATTCTTTTTCGTATTTAAGTAATTAAAAGTTGTTTCAAAGCGATATTTGCGGAAGTAGAATTGCTTCATTCAAAAATGAATTTATATCTAGTCAAGCCCAGAACTAGTAAGATCAAATAAATCGAGTTAACACTCACTCAATCGAAGATTATTTCAGAAGGAGTACCTAATTCTTTCCATTGTTGGATAAAGTACTGACGTGAATTCTGTTTGCATAATGATGTGTTCTGAGTTTTTGATATAAATAATCTTATTCCCTCCAGTCATTGAATCTTTTGGACCTGTCCTATACATTTTGTATATTATGTCATAAGGGATCAATAAACTACTATTATTATTATAATTAGAAAGGAAATATGATTTTGGTTTAAGGCAGAATTCGTTTAAAATAGCAAAAAAAAATCGTTTCTAGTTCAGGGGGAACAGAATTGAATTCACAACAAATGTTTTCGTAGGCATGTTATATCTATGTTTTTTTTCTTCATTGTGATTACAAATTTATTAAGTTTTCTTACGGGAAAAAAGTTTATAGTTCTTCTTGAAATGTTCCTTGTTGTGTATACAGGATGAGTCTTCGACTTGTACATATATATCAACCGAATATTTCTGAGATCAAAAGAAACACTTTTTTCCTCAACTATTTTTTCTGATTCGATTTTTTTTACTCACTTAGTAGTGCAGGCATTCTGGAGATGACCAGACATTGATGGAATTTTATGTTCGGAAAAGATGTATCACATCAATAAAAAACTATATTCTGAAAATCATTTCCTTCGATTCCATTCCATTTGCGAGATATAACTGAAAATTATTTTTTCTTATGGATTTTCAACAGCCTCTATCTTTTCAACCGAGCCGAATCGGAAAAATAGTAAAGGAAAAGAGTGTTTCCTTTGATCTCAGGAATCTTCAATTGAAATACATATATGTACAATTTAAAGAATATACCGCTGTATACCGGGAGTTCCAAGTTATCGTATACATGCATCTAGCTTGTTTGACAAGATAATAAAAAAATAAACAAATTTCTCTGTATATAATCGAATTATCTTTCCAATGATGTATGAAAAAGATTCGTACATTTGACTGCCCTGTGGTAGCTACCCCTCACTTTTCATTTGTAAATATCATCCCCCGTATATTGTCAGTGGAAATTGAATGTCATTCTATGTCAGGGCCCCCGCAACCGCGCGTGCAACGCGTGCACCGCACGCGGGCGCCACTCTAAAAGGGCGCCAAAACCTCTTATAGACCGCATGAAGAACCGATTGACCAAAGGTTTTAGAAAAAGATTCTTTCAAATTTTTCAACATTTTTTTTCCAAACTTCTTTCTTGCAATTTATACAAGTTTCCGAATGTCACAATCGGCATGAAATAGCCAGATATTGGTTTACAAAAACGCAAACTCGATGCTAATCCTAGGGCATTTTTTGCGCTATGTGCTGCACACAGATTAAATTTAACTGAAAATGATGCTGCTAAGGTTTCAAATAAAACAGTGGACTCTTTTGATATTGTAAAAGAACTTTATATATATTTCTCTTCATCCACAAAAAGATTGGAATGTTATAAAAAAGCATGATCCTCAGTTACGTCTAAAACCCCTAAGTGATACTAGATGGTCTAGTAGAATTGATGCTAAAGTTTCATTTCATTCAAATATGTGATAGCCTTTTAGAAATAGCAGAAAATGATACTTTTAACATAAAAACTAGGCATAAAGCAAGTTCTCTTTTATTAAATATTCATTCTTTTAAATTTATTAGTATCATAATTTCTTATGATGTTTTATTCCAGATTAATATTGTAAGCAACATGATGCAAAGTGTAGCGATTGACATTAAAGTGTGCCAAAACTATTTGAAGAATTTAGTTAATCATTTAAAAAATTATAGGGATGATAATGTTCTCGAGGAAAAACTTGAGGGAGCTGGAACACTAGCGGCTGTTCTTGAGATAGATCAAGGTTGTTCTCCATTATATACTGTAAGACGAAAGTATAGACCAAAATTGTTCGATTATGAACAGACGGAAGATCCAAAAATCGCTTTTAAAATAAATTTCTTTTAGAAAATAATTGATCAAACACTAAGTTCCTTAAATAGTAGATAACGTTAACGTTTTTTGTTTCATTTGTGATATTCTTAAATTAAATGACAAATATCTATTGAAATGCTGTCATGCTCTTCAACAAAAGCTAACTGATGACAGGAAAAAAAGAGACTGACGTGAAAGAAAATGATTTATTCAACGAGATAAAAGCCCTAAGATTGTTTTCATTATCTGAAGCGAAAATCCTCTTGAAATTCTACAATATATTTTTGAAAATAATCTAACTTCTTCTCTACCGAATCTTAGTATTGCCTCAAGAATCCTTCTCACTTTACCTGTGTCCTGTGTCTGTTGCTTCTGGTGAGAGATCATTCACTGAATTAAAAATTTTTAAAAATTATTTGAAGTCTACCATGTCTTAAGAAAGATTTTCTGGATTGGCAATCTTAGATATAGAGCAAGAGATACTCGATAAAATTGATTGATTGATAATATAAAAGAATTTGCAGCAGCCAAATCTAGAAAAACATCCATTCAATTTCTGGATTGATCCGAATTAAACGTTTATGCCTTTATGAATAATTTATAGAAGAATACAGCTTAAGTTTTGAAACACATTTGAAATATATTATGTTACAAATAACACCATAAAGTTCTTAAGGCAATGAAGGTTGCTCAAGAAAACTTCAAAAAATTTCCGATTATACAGTAGTACTTTTCTCCACCTCCCCCCTTTAAGGGGCGCCAAAATATGTTCCGCACGCGGGAGTTGATGTCCCTTGCGGGGGCCCTGTTCTATGTGGAAAATACCTACTATGCAATTCAAAAAACGAAGAAACATTTGAAGCAAGCTTTTTGTTATGAAAAATATCGGTGTATTGAAACAAAAAATTCATGTACTTCTCATTTGTGAAGTTTGTTGTCAAATAAGCTAGATATTGCATATATACCCGTTATGTTTTATAAGTATTTATTCTTGATGAAATAATTGATATGTACCCGACGAAATTTTTTTCGATTGAAAAGGAAAAACAAGATTTACTCCCTTGATTATAACCATTTTAAACTATATTATTTCTATTGGGAAATCCTTTATGAATAAACAAGACAACTGGAATATAACACACATATGTATCTACTCGATCTTCCAACAGTAACAATTTTTTTTAACTGCTCCGAAGGAAGTCAGACGAAAATAATGGTTTCCCACTTTGGCTCAATTTTTAAATCCGCGAGAGATCGCGTTGTCGTAAAATTGCCGCCACACCCAGAAATAACAACACATTTCGATCGACGTAATATCTGGATTCGACGGCCGCAATATACACTGTGACCTTCGTTTCTCAAAAACGAAGGTTCCAACGACGTTGTAAACGGTAAAATCGAAAAAACAACTCCGTTTAATACGCTGTCACTGGCAGATAATTGCACTGAATAAAAATAACTTCCTGAAATGAATATCTTCACGAAAGGGAACTTTCGTTAACTGATTATATCGGTATGGTTTCTTTCTCTTTGAGTTCAGATCGAGAACGATGCCGTTTTTGTACAAGAGATAACAAGAAATAAACCTTTCGTTATTGTGATTTTTTTTTGGGATGAACAGAAATTTCTGGTCTCCGATTTCAACACACCGCTCTCAAAATGCGTTTCACACCATTTTGAACAACTTTAATTTCTCGTCTGTCTCTCGGTTTCCAAACCCCTTCAAGGGCGTAGAAATGAAGGTACTGGGGGTAATTAATCCCCCAAGAATTTCAAAATATAAAATTTCAGGAATCTCGCAAAGAGGAAGAACGGAAATTTCTCCATAAAATGAACCAATAATCATTTTAATTTTCTTCGAAATCCATTGGACAGTAAAAAATCAGACCCTTTTACGGTTTATGAGTTTATTATAGCTTTCAGAATAAGTACTTTTATTGCACTACGAGTTCGTCTTTGTCCGAGGTTTATTATTTCCTTTTATCTATTCGCTTTCTCGGCATCGCCCCTTTTTTGCCATCTGTGATTTTTGCATTCGTCATCGGTATACACTTACCCGTTTTTTTCGGTTTTTTGTATCATTCTCTTCACATAATTTCAATACTGTAGTTATCAAAGAACTGAACTGAGTAATTCACATCGACAAATTGTGTGGGCTGTGTTGTACAATTTATAGTGTTTCATTCAAATTTCAATTTATTTGAGAAGACATCAGTTTTGAATTGACTATATCTACAGGGTGTTCCTAAATTGGAGGTACAAATAAAAATTTCAGATTTCTCGAATCATTTCAAGAAAAAAAGTCCTATGATATGAGTCCGCAAACGCTCTGTTTTTGAGATACAAGTGTAAAAGTTCAAGTTTTTCTCTAATAGCACTTTCCCTTCACAAATTATTTAACTTGAATTGGCATACCAATTTAAATTTCATCAGGTGATATCCTAATTTTGAATGCAAATCTTCAGGGTGAATTTTTTCTGGAAGGGTGCCCGCTACTTTCCTCCAGAATAATTTTGTTGTGAACCACTGGTAGTGGTTCACTCTGGTTCAGCACTGCACTCCTTGGTTTGTTGAAGTTTTGTCGTATCTGCAATCGATTTCGAAAAAAAATTCAAACAGCTCTCTCTAGTAATTCTTAGGAAAATCCAAATTGTTATAAAGATTCAGTTAGGTAGCTGTGATGAATAAATTGATTATAAGTTTTGGTACTTATCTATCAACTCTGTGGCGAAGATAAATAAAGATTCGATATACTGGTGAAGCATCACAAAAAAGTAGGACTACAAGAAACACCTTGTATCTCGAAAACAAAGCATTTTATTTTTGAAATTATCCAAGAAATCTCTCATTTTACTTCGTAACTCCAATATAGGAACACCCAGTATAAGATAAGAACAATCGAATTGGTAATAAAAAAAATTATTTAGAGTAATTCCGTTCAAACTTCGTTACCAAACCTGTTTTTCTCACATTATATTAATGAGTAAACAATGTCATAAAAAAAATTGTTTTCGTTAACCTCCTCCCCCCAAGAAAAAAGATCTACGCCCTTGAACCCCTTTAACAGTCTCAAATAAAATTCCATTAAAAAAGCCGCCAACCACAGATGAATGATGAAAAGTGGGGTATTTCGAAATTAGAAATCCATGGAGATCTTGAGTTTGATATAAAAATTGGGCATTCCCATTTTAAAAAACAGGTATCGTGTTTCACCACTTTCGGACCAGCTGTAGAGTCAAAAATAAATTAAGCACTCAAAATTTGAATAATGAACGTGGTATTAGGCAGAACCAAGTTTACTATTCTATTACCCTATTGTTCTCCTTACAATGTTTGTAATAGGCACAATGAAACTGGGTGATTTCAAATAACTAATAACTATACATCACATAAAAGTGCGAATTTCAGGAATAATGGTGAAACAGAGAAATTGCAGTATTGAATCCTGTATAAAACGTCATATAAATTTGTTCACACACAAAAAATCCGTTATTACTTGTTTACCTGAAGTCATAATATTAATTATAGGAAATCAACAGTTAAATGAGCTTTCTCTGCAATAATATTGGCTTAATGATTTCAATCTCTTCGCTCATATGCAGTTTAATTTTGTGCGGTATGCAATTTTTCATATGGAGTCGAATGAATAGGTACCAATCTTTTTATTAAGAAAGGTATGTTATTCTTTATACTTTGAAAATCAATAAGAGTTTCGTTCATTAATGGCAAAATCCTTTCAGGGTTATATATATAAAATTGTTTTTCAATAATTCCGAAATTTCATTCCGATCAATTTGAAACTTAGAAATTGGTTAAAAAATAGTCAAACTAAAGTTCATGCAAAATTCGTCATGATTTCATTTTTGGGAGATATTTCTCGTGAAATTTCGATATGAAATGACATTTCAACCTGTGTTGATTGTCTATTTCCCGTATAATTCTTGGATTTTCTACAGAGTAATAATGAAAATTGTGGCTATTGATGGCTCCGGAATTGTGGAAGGTTGATTCATCACTAGGGTGATCCAATATTCACGAAAATAGGAAAAGTCTGAAATTTTCCTAGTCCGGATCTGATTTACTCGAATTCAGAAATATTGAAGGAAGGCGATATGAAAGGGTGACAAAATTTCAAAATTTGAAATTATTCGGTCGATTAGTTAAAGAGTTATTCAACAGTGAAATTTCACTCATAAGATGAACATCACCCTGTATATTCCAAACGAAGGCACTCAGGCGATTGAAACCTCTTGATACGGGTCCTCCTTGATGACTTTAATTCATGGTATTCGTTTGTCGCATTCTTCCCGGGACACCCTGTATATCGAAAGCAAAAAAGTGAAAAGAATGAATTTATTATTTTTATATGCTTTTTTATTCCCTCAAGAATATCACCATGGGTTTTGCAAATCCGGTAACTGTATGTTGTTCAGAAGACTTTGCTTGCTGAAGCCCTTCGCTCCTTTCTACTCCAAAACCCAACCTTCTCCTGTGGTTCACGAAGGGTAAGATACACCAACTTATTAACAAGTCCAAGGATTGGTTGGGTGAGTTGAATTTCAGCAGTTTTTCCACATTTCCTTTTTTCTCATATTTTCACAGTCCATTTAAAATTCGTCATAACACATTATATGAACGATAATTCAAACAAGCGCGCAAAAGTTTCTTATTTAAAGTCAGAGCTCTTCTAATTTTTATAAATTAATTAATTTCAATTTAAATAATCGAACGATTAAGACTTAAAATTTTCGATGAAATACTGCATTATCTCAATGAACAAGCGTGGAACCAACTTTCGAACAGTATTGATGATTAATGAGTAAGAATTGTAGTATCAAAGTAGAATCCAATTAAAAGCATGTATTACTCAACAACAATAATAGTATTTGAAATAATTAGGAAAGAGAGGCGAGTAATACCTGAATCAAACTGGTGGCAAGGTTGAAGGAAGGACAAGACCAGCCATCAGACAATAATAATATTGTACAAAATCGGTATCCGTGAACTGGTGATGAGCATGGGAGCACAATTCTGGAGTGTGGGAGATCGGCACGTGCCTTAGTTGTAATTCCAGTTTGGGACACCCTAGAAGCTGCTTTTTAACCAGTTGCATTATTGTAAACGTAAACCTACCTCAACCTGCTTTTTATAGAGGTTGCACTATTATAACTGGTTTGTTCAGCTAGATTCGGAACTAGCTGTATGATCATTCAATACTTGAATCAGGTTTTGTACTCATTTGTCATTATGGTGGAACGGTACTGACTCGACTGGTGTTCTTCCGCAGGTCATTTTTTTTTTCACTTAAACAAGTCGTTCGCAGTTCCTCAACGAGATCGTTAGAACAGACTTGTTGCTCGTAAACTTTTTTCACTTCATTCATAAAGTTGGCGCGCGTATCTTAGTATTATATGCATCATTTGCTCCAAGCAGATACCCTCTCTCTTCGACAATGTTCATTCATCTTACGGTCTCGCGGTTTTGCTCACGTTGACAAAGAGTTTATTTGATATTTCATTCTTTTTTTGGGGTTTGGCACACCTTGATCCGAATACACCTTCAATAGTTCAACTTTATTCATATTTTAAATATTTGCAGGATTCCTCACCTGAGACTTGGAATCTACTATGAACTTGTCATGCCTTTGAGATGTCTGAATTAGCGACCATCCACTCAGATGCTGAATTTGCCCCATTCTGAACTCATAAGAGACGAATAACAGAATAATATATTATGTCTCAAACAATCAAATATCATTTTAGATATTCCTCAAAAATTTCTATTGAAATTTTGCAAATTTGATACTACTTTCCTTTACCTCCTGAAAATGATATTGAAATAAGAAGAACAATGAAAGCAATTCGATGTTTTCGAGAAATCAAGAGGTGAAATCATCCACTTTAGTCACGTGACATAGAGCGCCTCAATCAGATTCAAATTGTCATTTTACTTCTAGTGATTCCGTGTTCCATTAATTTCGCTGTGAAATTATCGTTTAATAATTCTACATATTATTTTGCAAACTGTAACGGAAAGTCTGAAATTATTTTGAATTATATGAATCGATAATATCTATACAGGGTGTCCCGGGAAGAATGCGACAAACGAATACCATGAATTGAAGTAATCATATGGAGGACCCGCATCAAGAGGTTTCAATCGCCTGAGTGCCTTCGTTTGGGATATACAGGGTGATGTTCATCTTATGAGTGAAATTTTACAGTTCGATAACTCTTCAACTAATCGACCGAATAATTTCAAATTTTGAAGTTTTGTCACCCTTTCCTATCGCCTTCCTTCAATATTTCTGAATTCGAGTAAATCAGATCCGGACAAGGAAAATTTCAGACTTTTCCTATTTTCGTGAATATTGGATCATCCTGTACGTAAACATTATAATTTTTCTTTGTTTTCGGAACTAAAAAGAATCAATTCATTATAAAAATTCTAAATCTCTGCTTGGCACGGTCATACAGGGTGATCAATAAACATTCCCTTATGAGTGACATTTTTTTAGTTCAATAACTCTTCAACAAATCCACCGAATAATTTAAATTTTTCAAGTTTTGTCGCCCTTCACTATCACCTTTCAGCAATATTTCTGAAATCGAGTAAATCAGATGCGGACTAGGAAAATTTCAGACTTTTCCTATTTTCGTGAATATTGGATCACCCAGTACGTGAACATTATGATTTTTTTTCCGTTTTCGGAAAGACAAAGAATCAATTCATAATAAAAATTCTAAACCTCTGCTGGGCACGGTCATACAGCGTGATCAATAAACATTCCCTTATGGGTGAAAATTGTTTTAGTTCAATAACTCTTCAAGAAATCCATCGAATAATTTAAATTTTTCAAGTTTTGTCGCTCTTTACTATCGCCTTCCTTCAATATTTCTGAAATCGAGTAAATCAGATCCGGACTTGGAAAATTTAAGACCTTTTCTATTTTCTTGAATATTGAATCACCCTGTATGTTGATATCATGATTCTTTTCCGTTTTCGTAACCACAGAGAATTAATTCATAATAAAAATTCTAAATCCCTGCTTGGCGTCATCATTCAGGGTGATCAATAAACATTTCTTCATGAAAGAAATTCCATAGTTCAAGATATCTTGGATTTATCGGTAGAATTATTTCGAAAGTTGAAGTCGTTTCACTCTTCACAAATGTCTCACCTAAATATTCCTCCTATTATTCAAGAAAACTTTTAATCAACAAACTGGATAAAGAATAGAACAAAAATATCAAATAAATTGAAAATATTTGATCTTGAAAACAATGAATCACAAATAGAATATTTTCAGTCCTGCAGATATTGTTCGAAATAATATTCCTCCATTTTAACACATTTTTGAGCACGTTGATATAATAAAGTTGTTTCACAGTTTTCGCTATCTTATTCGGTTGAATCGGTTGTACTTCTTTCATGAGGAAATCATTATTGGTCACCCTGTATGACGGAGGCAAGCTGAGTTTTAGAATGTTGATTATGAATTAATTCGTTGTGATTACGAAAACAAAAAAATTATGATATTGACGTACAGAGTGATCCAATATTCACGAAAATAGAAAAAGTCGAAAATTTTGTTGGTCAGGATCTGATTTATTCGATTTCAGGAAAATTGAAGGAAGGCGATAGTAAAGGGCGACAAAACTTGGAAAATTGAAATTATTCGGTGGATTTGTCGAAGAGTTATTGAACTAAAAAAATTTCACTCATAAGGGAATGTTTATTGATCACCCTGTATGACCGTGCCAAGCAGAGATTTAGAATTTTTATAATGAATTGATTCTTTGTGGTTCCGAAAACGTAAAAAAATCATAATGTTCACGTACAGGGTGAACCAATATTCACGAAAATAGGAAAAGTCTGAAATTTTCCTAGTCCGTATCTGATTCACTCGAATTCAGAAATATTGAAGGAAGGCGATATGAAAGGGTGACAAAACTTCAAAATTTGAAATTATTCGGTCGATTAGTTAAAGAGTTATCGAACTGTAAAATTTCACTCATAAGATGAACATCACCCTGTATATCCCCAACGAAGGCACTCAGGCGATTGAAACATCTTGATACGGGTCCTCCATGATGACCTCAATTTATGGTATTCGGTTGTCGCATTCTTCCCGGGACACCCTGTATGTATATTTTCATCTTATATATCATACAAATTTTGTATATTGCTAATGCAACTAACTACATCGAAATGGTCTTCACAAGAATATGTGTATTCAAGAACTTTGCCTAAAATATTCACTCCTTTGGGTTCCAACTTTTTCTTGATGTGCAATTGTAAAGAAAATGTTTGTTGAACAAACACTATTCGACGAAATATATGATCAAAAAAGCTCCAAACTCAATATTTTCATATATAAAACATCTTTCAATAAATCCATGGGTATTAATATAATGTTTTTCAATGAAAAAAATACAGTGCAAGCAAAGAATTGGCTTGATAACTGCTGATCAAACTCTGCTCCCTCGACAACAACGGTTAAAAATGCTCCAAGCAAAGAAATTCAGTTTCAATTTCGAAAACAAAAAACAAATTTTTCTGAGTAAAAGATATTGAACACTTAATAATGGATAACCTATTTGCATTACTCTTGAAGGTGGTTATTTTGACGAATAATGTCAAATTTCTATGGAAGAATGTGTTTTTATTGGTTAGGCCCTGAATATATGGAGTAAAATTCAGTGTTTAAAAATTCATGTTTCTAATGATTCGATCAACAAAAATTCCACTTAAATTTTCATGTTATGCCACAATGGGGAAAGCTTCAAAAAGAAGACCTTACAGAGCAACCAACAGATGAGAGATGACCTGAAGATCGAAACCATAGAAAAGAATATAAAGAAACCGGCAGAAAGTTGAGAGTGAAAACTTCAGAATATTTGACGGTCGATCTGAAAGACTAACAAAAAGTCTCCTTTATGCTAAATAAAATAACTACATAGACTAATAGAAAACTGTTGAAAATGAAACAGGAATCGTGAGGAAGAAGCATAACAATTTAGGATTGTTGTAGGTACTTAATTGCTATTTTCATCAGGAGAAGCCATGAATAGCGGAAATGGGTAATTCTCTATTCAGATTTGATTTTTACTCGATAAACGAAATCAGATTTATCTGTCCATTCGAGCGCAAGAACACATCTTTTAAAAGATACCGCGGGCTATACGTGTGACAAATACAGAAAGACACCAAAATCACTTAATATCCACATCAATATGCTCGATGGCCTATGAACATCGTACATGGGACATGAGGACACATACGTGTCTTGATTTTAAATGGCCTCAAGGTCTTTTTGTCGATACTCCAATTACCTTCTAGACTTCCGCTTGTTTGAATCTATGAATATCAATGAGGTACCGATAATACTTATTTCGGTAGAAATCTTGTCTTCTGAGCATTAAAACTACCGTTCGGTCTTGCGTCATATTAGTCCACGGGTTTATTTCGAAGGCAGAATGACGAAAGCTCGAGGACATGAAATTTTTGGCTTATCTCGTCTTAGATCTAGATGAGTTTTTGGAGCTAGAAACAGTTGGCTGTGAATTTCTACGTCTAGTCTAATAAAAATTAGGAACAATTGGTTTAGATTGTGTTCAATATTTCTTCTATCCATATTTTTCTGAATATCTGTGAGACTTCTTATTTTTTTTAAGTCTTCGAATTGATTGAGCAATAGCTGGAGTGATCTGTTTCAAAGTAATGGTAGGAATTGAATTTATGATCGTATTCATTGTCAATCATTTAGAATATATATACAATGTGTTCCATCTCAGACGAGCCAACCCGTAGGTATATATCTTATCCCATAATGATTGGAAAAATTCCCGGAAACACGTCGAATGATTTTGTTTGGGGGACATCTTTTGACTTATATATCTTGAACGAGCAACCCCCTAAGAGGGGGCGCTTCAATCTCCTTATAATTATAATTCAACTTATAATTAATGAATCATTTAATGGCCATATGGATAAATTAATATTTATTCAATGGAAATAAAGAATTCATTGAAATTACCACCAATTATCATCATTTAAGATCACATTATATTTATTTACGATTTTTTTTATTTACTAACGCTGTATATATATGTATTCGATTCAAATAAATAAAGTTGAGGTTAATATATTATTGATTAATAATTAATTAACATTATTCATATGTAATATGTATCCATGTTAAAAGAAAAGATTTCAATTCAGTAATGGTAAATGTATTTGCTGGATGGTTATTTTGGCTGTTTCTATCATCAGATTGTTAGGTTCTGAGAAGAACCGTTTGTCAAACTAGGTACTTTTTTATAGTTCATAATTCATATTGAGGGTATCGGGGTTTGAACCCTAGTCATCTTAGTTGCCAACATTACTAATAACTAAGCAGGTACAAACGATCTGAACCCAAAATTCAATACAGATGCGCTAAGCGACGTTCAATAAGCCCATAGTACCACAGATTTTATGTTTATAAGGGATATTGAAATAAAAGGAAAAGTTCAAGGACATATCCTTCAAGGAGATGCTCTTCTCTTTGAGAAATGTGTCCTTAAACTTTTCCACAGATTAGATCGCTAGAATTATGTTAGTTTTTTAATAATTAATAAATCCTATATTTTGAGTGAATACATTATTATCGAAGTCTTGTAAGATTTTATTCATAAATAGCAATAGCAAACTACTATTTTAAAATTTATTGACAATGAATTTATGTTATTTGTGGAGAGAAATATATTAAATACTATCCAATATCTTGTAAATAAATATTTTATCCTCTATTAATAAACTTTTTGGAATGCATAATTCAACTATTAATGAACATATCCAATACAAATATGTTGTAATAGTTGTGAATAAATAATAATAATAAATAATAAAAATAAACCTTCAAATAAGTGCTTTATTAATAAAAATATATGGATTCCTCTCAGTGTAGGGAAGAGTAGTTCAGTGATACATTATTTGAAAGGTCTTGGAAGCCTCTTTACAACGGTGCATGAAAAACGTAATTTTGATGAACCGTTTTCACTACAATTTTGCTTGTTTACATAACCACGAAGTGAAAAATGAGAAATCTGGATCACGACATGGATAAATCAGAAAATCACTGTTCTTAAGCTTTTTCGCTTGTTCAGATGAATAAATTTACATAAATAATTCAAGTAATTTTCACGAAATTCTGCGTGAACCCTCGAACTGTTATTACAATTACTTAATTAACCAGTAAAGTGGTATTCCATAAAAACAGAATAACGTGTTACTTCACACGCAATATTATTTATAACGAATGTTATTGCATTTAAGAATACAAGTTCGTAAAAAATCAGATCCAAAATACAGAATCATTAATTTTGTTTGGTGTTCTATTGAAATAATCATTAAACGGCTCTACACTTGCGAATTCTTTTTATTTTGCACTTGAGGGAAAAGTAACTCTCTCTTCTACAAAATTCTTTCCAATAAACCAGATGCGTAGGTACGTGTTTATCGACATATCATTTTCTTCGGGACATTCACTTCCTTTATCAATGAGAGTTACATGTTGTGATGCACCGACACATAGAGCTTCATTCAATTATTTCTGCAATTTCATAACAGCTAAACGTAAGTTCTGTAACTTCAACACCACAGAATCCATCTGTGCAACTTATGTAAGTTGATAATTAATTACTATGTCAGGAAGAATTGGAAAGTGCTCCGAATTAAAAAAGGAATAAATTTCGATTATAAGCCGAAGAGAGAACGCATATAAGTAGATTCATATCTTGCTGTGGAAAAATAACAAATTATTATATCCCGTTTTTATGGTTGAAATTACTTTGAGAGTCATTTTGGTTATAATAAACGTTGTATGACCATAGCCTGAAGTAACTAAAACTTCGCACAGTGATTACCGCCGATAATTATTATCTTCGGAATAGGCATCTAAGAAGATGGATCTATGTTAAAAAAGGGTACAAGGGATATTACCATATAAAACGTCTTCGAATCTTTTTTCATCATAATGATAAACCACTTAGTATCGGCTTAACTTTATCTGGCAAACAACTGTAAAGCTTGTGTAGGTACGTCTAACCATTATATGCACAAATTATGAGTTTCACATTCTCGTCGCGTTGTAAGCAACGAAATTGAAGAAATAAATATATTACATTGTAAGCATTATAATGAATATGTGAACAATCGTATGTACGAACGAGGAATGCATCAGGTCATAGAAATTTTCTAATTATATATATATATATATATATATATATATATATATATATATATATATATATATATATATATATATATATATATATATATATATATATATATATATATATATATATATATATATATATATATATATATATATATATATATGTCCTTGGCGCACGCGTGCCCGGACAATATCGGATGATCCCACGAAAGTGTGAAAAAAAAAAAAAAAAAAAAAAAAAAAATATATATATAGGGACAGTTGGTATCATACGACAGATAATATTTCCCCATTGACAACAGAAATTATTCTTGGCCTTCCGGCCCGAATAATCACAATTGAACCACACTAGTGTGAATTTAAAAAAAAAAAAAAAAAAAAAAAAATATATATATATATAATTATGTTTTTCGTTGAGAAAACCACGTTTTTAAAAACGAATTTATTTACAAGGAAATATGGAAATGAACAATAGGATGAATCTAAGATGATTCTAAAGCTGACTATCTATCTGACTGACTGACTGACTGACTGACAATAACATATTGTCTCCTATTTATAACATTATATTTTCTTATCTTAATTGACGCCACGCGTCGAACCACCTGCATTATGCTGGTGTAAGCAAAATGCAGCACACTGATATGTGAATCTAAATGAACAATACAATATTACGTCAATTGATCAGAATGGGATGGAATCCTGTAATTATATATATATATATTGACCAAAAAGAGGGTTATCCTTGATGCCTTGGCGTCCGGATAACTCTACGAAACCCACTAATAAGTGTGAATTAAAAAAATATATATATATATATATATATATATATTTTTTTTTTTCCCTTCACACGTTCGTGGTTATATAGGATCAACCGGGTGGGAGCACCAAGGTAAAACTGCTGTCGTCACCTTCAATAGGAGTAAAGTAAAGTATATATATATATATATATTTTTTTTTTTTTTTTTTTTTTTTTTTTTTAATCACCTTAATAGGGTTTGGCTGTCGATAATGCCGGATCGGTCGGATCAAGACATTTATCAGCTGGTGGTCAGGAAACTTCGGACTATTCGGGTGGTCCATAAGATGACCTCCTTCTGCGCTTTTTCAATCAGTTTTTCGTCAAGTCCCAGCCTTTCCGTGTTTTCCGCCAGATGCTTTTCAACAAGTCCATTGGTGGTGATGATGAGAGGAAGAATTGTTGTTGAGGTAAGATGGTTTATTTCCTTCAGCTCAAAAGCGAGGTCATGATATTTGACAATTTTTTCAGTATGCGCTTTGTCAGCATTATCATCCGCTGGTATGGTTATGTCGAGTATTGTCACCTTCTTTGGATCTTTTTCGAAGATGACGATGTCAGGTCGGTTGTGGGCAATCGATCTGTCCGTGGCGAAAGGATGGTCCCAGTAGAGTTTTACCTTATCATTCTCCATGAAATCCCGAGGTAAGTATTCATGTATTTTTTTGGATGTTTTCAGCAACCCGTATTTTATGGCGATGGCCTGATGGTATGCCTTAGCCATGGCATTGTGGCGTTCTGTATATGCCCTGGGTGCGAGTACAGGGCATGATGATGTGATGTGTTGTATGGATTCAACGTGCTGTGAGCATTTACGGCATTTATCATTAAGTATATTACATCCTGCTATATTTTTCAGGTATGACCTTGTTGGGACAACCTGATCCTGAATGGCTGCTAGTCTGCCTTCCGTCTCCGCATACAGATACCCGTTTCTGAGGTAAGTTAGGGACCTTTCCCGATCCACATTGTTTCTTTTGAGGGCCGTTGGATATCTACCGTGGAGTGCTCTACCATGCCACTCTTCAGTTAATTGTGCAATATCAGGGGGTTGAGATTGTTGGTCTGTGGATGCTAGGTTTAGGGCTGTGATGTTTTCATCCTCTGTGATGAGTGCTTGAAAGAAAGGTGTGTCTTTTGAGTGGATGTATTGCCTGAGTTCTCTGGTTGCTCTGTGGTGTGTGGTCTCTATATTTTGTAGTCCTCTCCCTCCATCCTTTCTGGGTATGTATAATCTGTTCACAGAGGCATGGGGGTGGTGTATTCCATATTTGGTTAGGAGCTTTCGTACTTGGGTGTCAATGGCTTTTAGCTCTGTTGTCGACCACTTGAGTATTCCGAAAGAATAGGCCAAACAAGGTATTGCCCATGTACTTATCGATATGAACATCGCCTTGGCGTTCAGTTTACTCTGCACAATCTTTTTTACTCTGTCCATGAACTTTTGCTTGAATGTTGTTTTCGCTTCCGATGTTTTTATATCTAGACCTTGCTGTATTCCTAGGTATTTGTAGGTTCCCTCTGGATCTAGTCTCTGTATTTCCAGTTCATCTTGTACAAGCATCGCTTCTCCTGTTGTTATCTTTCCCCTTTTCACATGTAAGACCGCGCATTTATCCAGCCCCATTTCCATTCTTATCGATCTGCTGAAGGATGCTACTATTTTCAGCTGTCTTATGAGTTGTTCTTCGTTGGTTGCGTACAGCTTCAAATCATCAATGTACAGACGGTGATTTATTTTTATGTTGTTTCTCCTTTCAATTATATATCCGTAGTTCGTGTTATTCAGTAGCTTACTCAGAAAGTTTATCGCGAGACAAAACCAAAGGGTACTTAGTTTGTCTCCCTGAAAGATCCCTCTCTTGATACTTATTTCATCTGTTATATAGGTGCCTTCATTTGTGTTCACTCGTAGTTTCGTCTTCCATGCTACCATTAGATGTTTCAGCAGATCGATTATAGCCTTGGATACTCCGTATAGTTGTAGGGTTTTAAGGAGCCAAGAGTGTGGTATCGAGTCGAAGGCCTTCCTTTAATCGATCCACGCCACGGATATATTTCGCTGTTTCTTCTTGACCTGTTTTGTTATTAAAGAGTCGACGACGAGTACTTCTTTTCATCCTTGTGTGTCTCTGCGACAACCGTTTTGTTCACGTGCCATGATGTTATATTTTTCTACATGTTTCCATAGGTGTAGTGTTAGTACTCCGGTTAATATTTTATAAATCGTTGGTAGACACGTGATTGGTCTGTAGTTCTTTGGATCACTATTTTTTGTTCCTTTAGGTAACATGTGTGTTATGCCAAGTTTGATGTGTTCAGGCATTATCGAAGGATCCACAAGTGCTTCTTGAAAAATTCTGGCCAGAGTTTTGTGCGTCGCGGTGTAGTTTTTCCACCAGTAATTTTGTATCCCATCGGGTCCTGGTGCTGACCAGTTGCTTGACTTTTTGATTGTAGTCTTAATGTCTTGTTCAGTTATAGTCACTTGCTGCATGATGTATTTGTCTGTGTCCTTTTCTGCTTCTCGGATCCAGAAAGCCTCGTCGTCATGCTGTTCTCTTCGACTCCAGATTTCCCTCCAGACCGCATGCATGTCTTCTTTCTTCGGGTATTCTTCTTCGGGTGTTATCTTCTCTTCCAGTGAACGATAGAATTGTTTTGCGTTTTTATAGTAAAGTTGATTGTTCTGGTATCTTCTTACTCTCTCATTATATCTACGGATACGATTTCCTAAAGCCTTTGCCTTTTGTTTCAGATTGTCACATGCTGTCATTAGGTCCTGCTTAAGCTGTTCATTACGGCTTTGGATATGGAGTTCCGATGTTAGACGGGTGACCTTTCTTTGGAGCTTCCTGGTTGGTGATGGAGTGTTCAGGTAAGTATGTAATATACCAATTTTATTTCTGATTGTATTTATTTTTTTTTCCAGACGTATCTTCCATGGCGGGGGTCCGTTTTTTGTTGTTGTTGTATCTTTACTATTTTCCCTTATTTTGATTTTATTTTCCTCGCAGACAGTAAGTGCCCCCGCATATACCCAGTCAATTATCTCTTCCAGAGTGGAGTTGCCTTTGATGTTCATTTCTATTATTTCGTTGGTTTTTCGCACACTCTCCAGTATCCTTTTCGATCCCTTCAATCTTGGTATTTTTGGTCTCTCCTGGGGAGTTGTGTTTCCATACATCTGCATCTGTTTCTCGAAGATTTTCATGGTGCTTTCTAGGTGGGGATTTGTTAAAATCTTCGTTTCCTCTGGTGAGTTTTCCTCGGTTTCTAGTGTGCTAATTTGGACTGCTGCATATGGACTTAAACTTTTTTGGATAGTATCCAGCTCAACACTGGAGAATTTTTCGTTTTGGAGTATCCACCTCACTCTATTTGAAAGTAAATTGGGATACGACAATTTACTGGGATTTATGTCATTCCAGGTCGTAGTAAGTATTTCCCTGTATGTTCGGGTAGTCGTCCGTTCAAGTTCCTGTGCTATATAATGAGTACGCATTAGGAGGATATTTTCCTCTTCCGTCCAGCGTACTCTCCTATCTCGCGTTGGAACATCAGCGGGATGGTTTCGGGTTCCGTCCAAGCTGATGCTCCTCCTTTCCCTCCTGGGGAGGATTGAGTCCTGGCTTACGGTGCCATCTCGGGGGGCTGCGCCGCTCGCCCCGCAGCTTACCCCAACAGGCTCTACCTCTGGACATATATATATATATATATATATATATATATATATATATATATATATATATATATATATATATATATATATATATATAAATATATGTTAATAGCATATTCATATATTGTTTAGAATCCCTAATCATTATTTTATATGTTTTCGTCTTGAAATGACCCTACATCTCCTTCTCCTCTTCCTGTGGTAGTTTATCGATAACTCTCTTTTATGTCTTTTATCGAGATCACCATAAGGTTATCGTCATTCAAATTTATGGTTTTTTTCCATAAAAAGTTGGCCTTTTCTGAAGAATTTGCCCAATAAAGTAAATACAATAACCCCACAACATTTAATTTCTAATGAAAAACTCCCACATGAGTCACTCACATCTAAATGAAAGCAATTTTTTCTCATTGTACTGACAAGGCTAGAATATCATAAAAAATAAACAGTCAGAGCAGAATAAATTAGTAAAGTTAGTTATAATAAACTGAAAAGTATAAACCGTTAAACAGAAATAAAGCTGAACAGATCAAATCAAAAGGCAAAAAATTGAAATAGTAATAAGTACCTATTATAATGAAAAAAACAAGAAGTCAAAATTAAATTCATGAATAAAGCTGACATATTGGATCTAATAATATAAAATTTGAATAGTTCTGCAAATTTAAATAGTAAATGCACAAATTGTAAAACTAAAATCATACAAAGAGCTAGGTAGATGGAATCTCTTGTTGAAAAACTTGGAAAGGATAAGATCAGAATCATAAAGGTTTTTCTAGAATTTTTTCTAGAAGTGGCATAACGATCTAATTAATCGTATCTCAATATATTTCTACTTTCACACTATATAAGATTTCGAGTAGAAGAAAAACAGGCGTTTAGTAAGGATAATAAATATTTTATCCGGTATTTGATCGCTATAAATCACCGATTTGTTGGAAACATATCCAGCAACTGTCGCAAAAGGCAATAAATAACCCACTACTTAATAAATTACATGATGCAGTCGAGGAAACGGCAAATGTATATTCGATAGCGAAAAAACTCATTTCAAATTTATAACTTGCTTGATTCGGACGGAGAAATTGAAAACATTAGGTGTGTTCTCTAGGACACAAGAAAATAACCGATGTCTTAGAACGTGTATGTAATAAATGACTCTTATGCAGGGACTAAATTTTTTTCAGGATACGGCAGTGTATCCACGTTGACGGAAAGAGAATGGTTTATAAATTTTCAATAGCCAGCGAAAAAATGTGTCTGTCTAAAAGCTGGTTTCATCGCAGTTTAACCATTTCTACATAATTCCGCTGCCTAATCATCATCACCTAGTGATTGGGTGATTGAATTTCTCAACAAATTTTAATTATACTAACTGACAAAGAAACTGCAACACCATGATCTTTTTGAATTTCAATTTTTTTTTGTAACATAGATAGTATAACGAGAAAAAAATCGTGAAGGTTTTTTCATGTCAACAATTTGTGTTATTTAAATAATGCAGTCGTTTTTTGCAAGTTTTTTAAATTCTACAGCAAACCAACTTGCCGAGAAGATCCAAAGTCGATGTATAGTTGTTGTTAAAATGCATGAAGCACGTGTTCGCGGAGTTTATCGCCAGCTAAGCGAATTTGAAAGAGGTCGAATTATTACTGTTATGAGATAGTGTCAAGCGTGGTTTGATAATGCACAAAATCGAAGAAGAGTAGGCACCAGACGTCGAAGAAGATCGACGTCTAAGACTTATGGCCATTCGAGACCGATTTGCGACAACTCGATCTTTGGCTGATGAGTGGTTAGGAGAACAAGGCCATCCTGTAACTATACAAACCGTTTATCGCCGGATTAGGTCTTCTGGACTGCAGCACTATCGACCCCATCTTGTGTTAACTCTGACGGTTGAGCATCGCCGTCAACGATTACAGTGGTGCAGAGAACGTCAACATTGGAATGTGGAATGGCATTAGGTCGTCTTTTCTGATGAATCTCCATTCTTCTTGGGTGCACATGATGGCCGAAGGAGGGTTAGACGACGTCGAGGAGGAAGACGTGAACCTCAGTTTTATGTTGAGTGTCATGTACACCGGACAGTAGGCCCTATGGTAAGGGGTGCTATTGCACATGCAAGTAGGTAATATTTAGTCTGCATTCGAGGTAAAATGACAGCGCTGCGTTACCTTCAAGAAATAGTGGAGCGATATGTTCTCCCTTACCTTCACCGGCTCGAGAATCCAATATTTCAGCAAGATAATGCCCGACCTCATGTTGCCAGAGTTAGTTTAAACTTTTTCGAAGCGACCCATGTGAATCTTTTGCCATAGCCGCCCAGATTGAAAATGGGCTGAGCCATAGATCAGGAAGAAGACGGTGCACATCGTTGAGGGATGACAGATTCATGGTTTCCACAAGTCTTCGAAATCTCGATCCTACTGCTGTTGAAGTTCGAACAGGTACAGATGCTCAGCTAGCATCGAATTGCGCGTCTTCAATTTGCACGAGATCACATAAACTTTTTCGAAGCGACCCATGTGAATCTTTTGCCATGGCCGCCCAGATCCCCCGATCTTTCAAAATTTCAATCATATACTGCTTGCTATACTATCGATGTTTTACCAAAAAAATTTAAACAGCTTCTTCTGTGTGTTGCAGTTTCTTTGTCAGTTAGTGTATTAATCAAATACCCTACGATTCATTCTAATGAAACATTTCTTTAACAATCTATTTTGAAAAGTGTCCTGTATAATGTATCTATTTATCTACTTCTTTTGAAAATATTTGCTTGAGAATATTATTAATAAATGGTTTTTCAATTTTCAAATTGTATCATTCCTATGATAAGATGTGAAATGGTTATAATAGAGCACTGTGTATCATTTTTGACATTTCTTATGTCAGTTGTGCTCAGTAGGTTATGTGATACAATCATGTATCACACTTCCAACAACGTTCAGAAATTGTTAAATTGTCAAAATCAATGCTCATCTGTGCATATTGGGATAAATTTGAGATGAAATCATGGACGCAATAATTAAGTTAACTGACTCACTATATGTCGTATTGTAGGCAAGTTTGTCAATGGTACCAATTGGTACTGATACTCTTTTTCCGTGTAAAGAAAATTCACTCTCATATTTGTCTATATCTACTACGACTAATAGTAAATCGATTAACTGAATAATGTCGTCCAAGAATTCTTCATCAATTTCTGTCAGTATTTACAAATGAGCACTTAGTTTTATAAAACCAAATTTCTAAACGTTGTTGTTGCGTGTATATTGCTTGATTAAAATACAAAACCTACTGAACATAAATGACATAATAATTGTCAAAAAAAGTACACAGTGGACTTTTTTGAATTGTGTCATTCCTATTAAAAATCACGGTGTTGAGAATTAAGTATTAATACTACAGAATTATCGCTTCAATGCTTCAATGACATATATTATTATATTATAGAGGTAAGAAAATAACATATATCAAAAACTACTGATAACCGACAAAAATCAGAAAAATCCTGGTCCATTTCAATCAGCCTCCTTGTATATCTCGATGAGATATGGAATGCCCGATTAAGTCATGCATGAATTCAACTTGTACCGTTGAGAGATGATACTCTTCGAGAACAGATAATAATAATTAACAAAATCGGAATGACCCACCTAATACCACCAATTTAGGATATTCAATATGCTCAACATTCGAGTAGAAATTCCTTCTTACGAACAGCCTCGTTCGATTAAGATTATATATTTATTCTTTCTGTTCATTTTATATGTTATGTGTTACTTTTATGTCGAAATTAAGAATCTTAATTACTGCAGCCATGTGTACATTAAGAGACCAATTTATATCGCTACTGTCATGGCTCACTTAAATAACAGGTTTATTTCCCTTTCATCCGTAGAAAAAAGCTTCCACTATATACTTGTAATGTCTCCGATTTTGCAATGTCGTATACCCGATTAAATTTCTCTCCAAATTTGCCTCTAGACCGATTTGTAACATTGTGAATGAATGCGATCGGTAGCAATTTAAAAAAACATTAATGGAACAACGAAAATAAACATAGAAACTCACTAAGTAGTTTTTGTTTATCAAGATGAATCTTTCGCATCGTTCGAGAAAAAATATACCACGTCACTCAGTTAGTTCCAGTCCTAAAGTACAGTTGGCATCCGTATATTGGGACGTACACAGTATATTATGTATTTATTATCTTGACAAAGTTAAAACCATCAATAGTGAATATTACGTGATCTTGAGTGATGAAAGAAAAAACGTCCCCGAATACAAAAGAAAAAAAATTCTCTTTCACCAAGACTCCTTGTTACAAATCGATGAAATCAATGCAATGGAATGAATTGCTAACCTGAATGCCCTGATTATTCTCCAGATCTGGCCACTAGTAATGGCTAACCTCACATGAATGCTCAAGGGAAAAACATTTTACTCTTATGTCTCTAATGAAAAAGTGGAGGTTAAAGCATATTTCGAAAGCAAAAACGAATCTGTTTACAAGAAAAGTATTGAAAAGTTACAGGAGCTTCGAAGTACGGCGTTTTTCACCATAATTTGACCCCCCCTTCAACTTTGTTACTAAAAGAGGTACAGAAAAATGTTTTCTACAAAAGTTTCACGAAATCGACTAGTGTTTTATAAAATGATTCCGGAAATTGAAATATATACAAAGTGGGCAGTATATTGATTACAACATCATTTTTTCAAATGGAAAACCCTGTATATTTTCTATATTTGACTAGCTCTTTTTCGCCTGATTTCGAAAATATAACATATGTTTGGCCTATCTCTCTTATTCTGAGTACCACACAGTTTCAAATTTTAAGAACCACCTAGCATGTTCACTATTCAGTTTTCAAATGGTGGGCTGCGATAACTCAAAATGCCCTTCTTTGAGTTATCTCTTTGGCAACGATATGACATACGTTTTTCGCTTTAAATTAGAATTCGATGATTTGGATGAAACTGCATATATTCTCTTCTTGTAGCTTTCTTATTTTTTATGTTCTTCACATAAAGTGAAAATATTTCAAATTTTTCCGCTTCTGTGTAGTGCATATTCGATGAATATTTTTTTTATCGTTGCCAACGAGATTACTCAAAAAAGGCCATTTTGAATTATCGCAGCCTTTCACTTGACAACTGATTACTTAGCTTGCAAAGTGGTTCTTAAAATTTGAAACTCTGTGGTACTCAGAATAAGAGAGATAGGCCAAACATATGTTATATATTCGAAATCAGGGAAAAGAGAGCTAGTCAAATATAGAAAAATATACAGGGTGTTCCATTTGAAAAAATATGTTACCCACTCTGTATATATTTCATTTTTTGAAATCATTTTACAAAACATTAGTCGATTTCGTGAAACTTTTGTAGAAAACATTTTTCTGTACCTCTTTTAGTAACAAAGTTGAAGGGGAGGTCAAATTATTGTGAAAAACCCGGTACATGTATCACTTTTGAAGATAAATATGTTGATGAATCAAGTAGAATAATAGTGAATTTTTACCGAAAACACCGAAACAAGTGAAAGGATTAGGAACAAAATGATTTTCAAAGTGTTATCAATGTTACTTGCTACGCCGTAATGATTCGGGTTGATAAAAAATGTTATATTCATTAATTAAGGTTAGAATTTGAAATATGTACAGGGTGGGCAAATTTCGATGTTTTAGCACTACAACTTTTAAACCAGAGGTGATAGACAAAATCTGATACCCACTTCTCGATCTCTTTTTCTGAGAAACTATCAAGGGTAGTATTCATTTTTGGCCACCTTCTTTTGTTTTCGAATTATAAGCGAAAATTGGAAAAATGGCGATATCGAAAAACATTCATATCTCCGTTGATATTGATGATAGAGCTCTGAAATTTAAACATTATACAGGCACTTTTTTACGTAGAATCCAGTGGCGTACTCGACTTTTCAAAAGGGTTTTTAATTACGAAGCTATGACCCAAAGTTATGTTTTTTTCAAATGGGAACACTATATTTCTGTGACATTTTTCGAAAGCTTAATTTTTCCTGATTTCAAAAATATATAACATCGTATAGTTTGTATCAATATAAATAATGGAAAATGGTCAAAAACTTTTCTCACCTAAGTGTCTCAATATTTCTATGGTTTCAAATGTTTATGAGTACAGAAAAATATAGCTTCTTATAACAAGAGCAGTATCCTTCCGTCAATCTGATTATTTATATGATTTTTACTAATTTCGACAAAATTCGGATTTAGATATATTTTATAAATTTTTCATTCCAAAATGGTTTCGAAAATAATGAAAAGATCCACATCATCGACTGTTTCAATCGAGATAGTTGTAATGAGATGAATGCATTGATAAATTATTTCTATAGGTCTCTAGAATGAATACGTTCGAATATTGACTTGAGCGGTTGATTTCTTTCTGGAAAACTATTCAAATAGTGATGTGATGCTGCATCCTCATTATAATTGCACCTAATGTAACATTCGAGCATATTGAACTTTTCGTTATCTCCATAATTCATTTTGAAATAGAAAAATATACAAGTATTTCGAAACAATGATACTCGTAGCGCTGATTTGATTTCAAATGATATGAATTGATGATTTGACAGTCAAAGCTCGAATCTCTATGATAGCAGTCCATTATTCTGTGAGAAATTGAGTAAAAAGCATAGAAATGAAGAAACTAATAGAAGGAGACTGTGGCAATGATACAATGCTAAATTTTTCTGTGCTCATCAACATTTGAAACCATAGAAATATTGAGACACTTAGGTGAGAAAAGTTTTTGACCATTTTCCATTATTTATATTGATACAAACTATACGATGTTATATATTTTTGAAATCAGGAAAAATTAAGCTTTCAAAAAATGTCACAGAAATATAGTGTTTCCATTTAAAAAAACATAACTTTTGGTCATAGCTTCGTATTTAAAAACCCTTTTGAAAAGTCGAGTACGCCACTGGATTCTACGTAAAAAAGTGCCTGTATAATGTTTAAATTTTAGAGCTCTATCATCAATATCAACGGAGATATGAATGTTTTTCGATATCGCCATTTTTCCAATTTTCGCTTATAACTCGAAAACAAAAGAAGGTGGCCAAAAATGAATACTACCCTTGATAGTTTCTCAGAAAAAGAGATCGAGAAGTGGGTATCAGATTTTGTCTATCACCTCTGGTTTAAAAGTTGTAGTGCTAAAACATCGAAATTTGCCCACCCTGTACATGGGCTAAAGATATATTCATCACGAATCCCTAATCGTTATAGTTTCGGATATTAATTCAAACCTTGCAGTTAATATTTCTTCGACGTTATCGTGTACACGGTCGACCGAAAAGACAAAATAGAATTTGTGTAGTCGAAACTAATCATAGAGACAAAAATAGTCAGATATAGTGACGAAATGATAGAACAGGGATCACCAAGTAGTTTAATTGGGGGTCCGTTTGAAATGAATATATGTTTGACAACCAAAATTCATAATATCAATTAATAATAATTAATAAATGAAACGAAAAGAAATCGAAATATTCCGGTGCAAGCTATTCTCATTAAATCCTGATCATTGGTAGTCGAGATCAAAATTTATTTTTAACAAAGTTCATCTTGGAGAACGCTCCGTCACAATTTTATGTTAATTCAAAAATTACGCAAAATTTCAAAGCCAATTTTTTCAGTTCAATCCACTCACATGTTTTATCTAAAATCCTTCACAAAGAACATCCGAATATTTATGGTTTAAAACATAGTTCTCTTGGAAGACAATCATTTTCTTGATTCTTCTTTGAAATTCAAGGTCCTATTGGAAAATTTACATTTGAAATTGAAGTCCTGGCATATTATTCTTGGAGAATTCGCTGGTTCTCCATGGGGTGCTGATGGCAGTACTCTTCGTACGGCATCTTTGGCCTTGGTTTTTTCTGCTTCTGAATACTGTTGTTCTATTTGGTTCAATAGTGCTCACGTTCATGAAATTGATGCACAGCTTAAAGTTCCTATGAGAATTATCAGTGGAACTATTAGATCTACACCTTTACATTGGTTACCAGTTCTAACACATGAAATTCCACCTCATATTCGTAAACAGGTTGCAGTCAAGAAATCTTGGGATAAATTTCATTTCTACCCGAACTTATTTCCAATTGTATCTTACCTCCCGGATACTAGAACTGCCAGATTGAAGTCACAGAACCTTCATAGATTAATACTTTCCTTAAATTTAATGAAAGTGACAAGAAAATTTGAATGGAGTTCTTGTAATGTCTTCAACAAGGATCTAATCATTGATTATTTAAAGAATGTTCTAGATTTCATAGCTGAACCGAATCTAGGCAACGAAAGACTTTATCCATGCCTAATGGCAACTTCATGAACATCGCGCTTAAAAATTAACTTCTCCCTCAAATATGGAGGAATAGCGGAACTCAAAATTCTTTGTATAGTTATCGTCATCTGAATCCGAAAAATATTTTCAACCTTGAGCCATGCAAGTTGATTTATTCCAACACTTATTCATTCCCTTATCATATTTTTTCAAGCCAAAGATGAACCTGCAGCTCGATTTTTGCACCTGCTGCAATCTATACCTCGCAACAGCAACCAGACATGGATAAAAAATGGTCAATCCATAGTTTAATTTGGACAATACTAGTGACTCACAGAGATACTTTCGCAAGGAGAAGTCCAAAAAATGTATCTGCCGATGTAAATGATGCAGTGCAAGAAAATATCTCTTCACAGCAATGAGATATGTTTCTTATATCTTAGGTGACAATCATGAATGAAGCCAAGGTTCCTGCAACAAGATGGAATTATCTCACCACCTGTATACACTTCAACTGTAACAGAAAGCGTTCTGACGAAGAAAGGTATGTGGAAACATTCTTTCACATTCATTTTCAAATTAAACTGATCAACAATTGCTAGGGATCACTTTTGAACTTCTCTTCATTTGTATTTTTTTCAAGTTATCTCGTGAATATCTGTACATTATATGTTCTCTAAGGAAAAAGTAAGATGTTTTGAGTTGATTATATCAAAGTCTCCCTCACTTCATCGGCTCTTGTTCACAAAATCGATTATTATCTGTAGGCTGTTACAGGTGGAGTGAAAAGCAATGTGGTATTGTTATTAAATATGTTTTTTTCTCTCGTTCAAACACATAAGGTGACAATAATTGAAGAAATGAGAACAATATCAGCTTATCAGTCATGCCGAGAAGACGTTTGGCTCCTGTGCAACTGGACCAAATCATACGGTGGATACAGGAAGGTTTGTCCCAGCGAGAAGTGTCCCGGCGGTTGCATGTTTCGCAAAGTGTCGTGAGTCAGGCTTGGAATAGATTCATGCAAAACGACTCAGTAGCTTATGTTCATGGGGGAGGTCGGCAGCGCAGTACAACAGCTGCTCAAGATCGTCTTTTGATCCTCAATGCTAGGAGAAATCCCACTTACCCGGCGTCGCGGCTCAATAGATCACTGAGAGTTGCAACAGGAGTTTTAATTTCGAACCAGACTGTAAGACGACGACTACATGTTTGTGGTTTGAGAGCACGTAGGAGGGTACAACATCCCCGTTTGAATAGGGAACACCGGGTTCATCGACGGCAATGGGCTGAGGAGCACCGCAATTGGACACTTGAAGATTGGAGCCGATGTTTATTTACGGATGAGTCTAGATTTCGTTTAGTCAACTCCGATGGACGTATTCTTGCTTGGAGGGAAAGAGGTCGAAGGTATGCAGAACAGTTTATGGTACCCACAAAAGCTTTTGGCGGAGGTTCTATATGTGTATGGGGAGGCATTTGTTTGAACCAACGCACAGAGTTGGTTGTTCTGCAGAACACTACCATGACCAGCCAGAGATATCACGATATGATTATTGAACCCATAATTGTTCCGTTTGCGGCTGCCGTGGGCGAGAATTTCATTTTAATTGACGATAATGCCCGTCCACACCGTAGTCGTCTGGTTAATGAAGCGCTAGAATCTCATGCTATTGATAGGATGGACTGGCCAGCTCGCTCTCCAGACATGAATTGCATCGAACATGTCTGGTCTGAGATGTCTAGACAATTGTCAACCTTAGAACAACCGATCAATAACCTGGAGGACCTTTCTAACGCTTTACGGGATATTTGGACGAATTTGCCCCAAAATTTTATAAATCGTTTGATCGAAAGTATGCCTTGTAGGGTAGAATGCTTGAGACGAGCTCGTGGGGGACCAACTAGGTACTAGCTTAACCGAAACTTCAGCCTTCTTGTGGTTTCATCATAAAATTTTTATGTTATTCAAACACAGAATTTTGAGTGTTCCTAATAAAGTCTTTTTTTCTCTCCAACTTTCCATTTTTTCATTCTTTTCTCAAGTGAACCATATTATCAACTGAAAATACTCTGATATCTGACTAAATTTATAATCTTGGAGCGAATATTTCAGAAATAAATTTAGAACAAGTAAGTGATCCCTATCAATTGTTGAGCAGTGTATTTGACCGACAATAGCACATTATTGCTGACAAATCTTCGTTGAACTGATCAATAGCACGAAAAACAAGAGAGGGATGAAACGGTAGACGAACTTGGGTGTCATCGCAATCAAAATAGGTGGATATATATATATATATATATTTTTTTTTTTTTGTTTCACACTCTCGTGGGTTCAATTAGATTCGCCGGGTGCTAGCACCAAGGCGAGATCCTCTGAGTCCTAATGAGGATAGACCACCTGCCGAATGATGTTGATATATATATATATATATATATATATATATATATATATATATATATATATATATATATATATATATATATGAATCAAAAATAGTAATGGACCGAGAATGGAGCCCTGCGGAACTCCTGAGGTTACTGGAAAAAAAATCTGGAAAGATGTCGCGCAATCTACATACATACTGTGAGCATACAGCTCAGGCCACGCGGATAAGCATACAGAAATAATTTAATAAAAATTCCTCTCCAAAATAGGTCGAGGGTTCGCCGAGTGCAAATAAATTAGGCACAATCAAACGCAACAAAGTATCATGGGCGTGTTTACTCTTGATGAATAATAAGTCACATTAGAATGATGAAAAGTAATTCCTAATAATGCAACAGTCAAATAAATAATATCATTTGAATCATGTCCAGCGCATAGTCCGTGAGAAGGAGTGTTCTAAGCAAACGCGAGTAGCATTTCCCGTGACTTGCAAATAGAAAGATTTTTCGTTTAAATTACATCGAATTTATTCGAAGTAATTACCAGTACTATCGCTAAGCAAACGGCAGAAACCGAATGCCTATCATATCACGTTAGGATGGACTGTTCGTCGGATTTATTGTTAATAGACCATATTTTACGCGCTATCGGTAATGAGTGTCTCGAAAAACTGGAAACGATAAATCCTGAGCAGGCCCACGCTCATTCTATATAACGAACTTCCTCAACACAATTGATCAAAAATCAACGATTCAGTTTCAGCGCTGAACATATATTCATAAATTTAGCGCGAAGGGTGTGTCGCGGAATTCTAGCGAGTGCAGTGCCACTGAATCGGACATCTAGCTCAATGGCCAGATCATTAAGGGACCCCCTGGACTATCCTAGATGTCCGATGGTGCCATTCGCGAGATACCAGACCGGATAAGATTCGAATCAGGCCTTTCCGAGATTTCTACACGGAAAAAACAGGTTTAGTGAAAATAGCAAAAAATGTTTTGTTGTTGACACTAAATATTAGATGTACAACTTTTCTTCCGCCGTTTAGCAATATATGGCTGTAGCGGTAAGTGGTAGTCGAAATAAATAGATATAATAAAATAAGCTAAGGTATTTGTAAACATAACATCATTGAAATATTAGGTAGATTTGTGTCATTAAGTCATTCTCAATTGAAGATGTCAAATTATCGTCATTTGCGGGAGGTTTTAATTTTCTGCTTGAATATGAAGAAATCCGCGGCTTAGGCTCATCGAATACTCTCAAATACCTATTGCGAGGCCGCTATTAGTGAAAAAAAGTGCCGAGAGTGGTTTTAACCCCTAAAGAACGGAGAATTCGACGTCGAAGACCAGCATGGTTTGGAAGAGAGGAGGTTTTCAAAAATGCAAAATTGGAGGAATTACTTGATCAAGACTCGTGTCAAACTCAAGAAGAATTGGCAGTATCATTGGGAGTCACGCAACAAGCCATTTCAAAACGCCTGAAAGAAATGAGAATGATTCAGAAACAAGTAAATTGGGTGCCGTAGAAGTTGAAGCCGAGAGATGTTGAACGGCGTTTGTTTGCTTGTGAACAGCTGCTTGCAAGGCAAAGACGGAAGGGATTTCTGCATCACATTGTGACTAGATACGAAAAATGGATTCATTACGATGATCCCAAGCGCAGAAAATCATGGGGATATCCAGGCCATGCTTCCACGTCGACGGCCAAACCGAATATTCACGGTTCCAAGGTCATGCTCAGTATTTGGTGGCACCATCTCGGCGAAGTGTATTATGAGTTGTTCAAACCGACTGAAACAATCACAACCGATCCTTATCAAACGCAATTAATGCGTTTGAGCAGTGCATTGAAAGACAAACGGTCGCAATACAACGAGAGACATGACTATCATTTATTTCAATCAATGGCATACGGCCTGGTTAAACCAGCACAATTGTAACAAATTGCATCGATTCGTGGATCGTTTAGCAATGTTGTTCTTCTATGTAGCAAAAAACGTTTTGCTGTTGACACTAAATAATTCAGTCAAGTAGTCAGAAACAAGTTGGACGTATCTAGAACTAAACCCTTCTACGAAAGGTAGCTAACAAATATAGGTCCCTCCAAACTTAGTAATATTCCCAGTGGTCCCAACTGAAATCAGAAAGCAGTAGTCTGTTTAATTTTCTATAAATGTCTAATTCATTTCTGATAGTCTATGAAAATTTAACTCGTATTGATTGATTTATAACTGACATTCGTAGCTCATTTTCTTCGAATTATCAGAGGAAATGTATTTATATTTATTCATCTTATTTTTCCCGAGTTATTCAATGTTTCTCTCATAGACACTTTTCAGAAGTATTATTGATTCAATATTGCGCACTGGTTATAATGTATTATATACCACAGCGATGTAATTAGTTTATTAGGCAAAAAATAAACTTTCTTCTTCTTTTTCATAGGGTGTTTCCTTCCTAACCAACTGTTGAAGTCTCCAGGATTACGGTAGAGTTTACAGGTAGAAAAGTTATTGATATTATATCCAAATTAGTTCTTTGAATAATTTAAAGATTGAATAAAACACAGCCCGGCACATTATAAAAGATAGAAGAAGAAGAAGAATAAAACAAAGAAACACATGCTTAGTTTCTGCTATTCAAAACTGTCAACGTGAAAGATGTCCAGGAATAAGTAATTTCAGTCATGAAATATCTACGACCAAGCAAATATCGAACTCATCTACCGAATTGACTTAGTTATTGATGCATTCTGACGATAATAATGACAAAATACAATTGTGATGATCCAAAATAATATTTTGTGAACGAATTCACAGTATTTTGTGAAAAGTGTCATCATGACCTTGATTTCTGACTTGAATTTGAAACCTATTATATTTTATTGAGATGTTTGATAAATCAAAAGAGAGACTTACTTTTCATTCGAAATGAAAATTATGCGATTAAAAATTACGACAAACAATAAATTCAATTTTTCACGTAATGTGCCAATGTTAAAATCAGACGATCACGTGGCACCTAGATCTTACGAACGTTTCAAAAAACATAATCACACAGTATTTTTAATATATTGTAATTCATAACATTCCCTTGTTCTTTATCAATATTTTGATTCTCAATTCGAATCGTGGAAACGAATCAAACCAACTCCGATAGAATAGTTGAAGCCTGCCAATGTCAAGTTTGATAATTCACCTAGCCTTCTGCTATTCTTTAATCACGTATCATTATGAATATGGTAAGATGTTAATTGTCGAAAAGTTCTAAATATTAAGATCCCGCTGGAATGAGAAAGAACGTCTTAGAATATCCCACAAATTTCATTCAGATGTCAGGTTTATACGAAATATTTTACGACACAAGAACGATCTTTAACCTTTGCGAAACGCCAAGGTTGTGGCGCGGCAGTGACGTACCTAGGGGGGAACAGAGAGGGGGCATCTGACTAGAGGAGGAAAGATCGTTCTTTAAACTTTGAAACTACAGTCAGACAAGGTTTATCTGCCGCAGAGCAAGGTGGTTTTATACAAAACATATGAGAACTACTACGTTACAACAGGTACAAGATCATCATGATGGTAATTGATAATTTGCTAGTATTGGATACATAAACAACAGAAATGAAATATCGTCTTGAAGTACGGAAAAGTCTGTGAATGTATGTTAATATTTATTCGAAAACAAATTATGCAATGCTCGACTTAATCGACCTGACCTCTACGACTTATTTCGAAATTCTGAGTTATTTTTAAATCGCATCTGGTAGTGTCCGCTTGTAAACTAATCAAGATCGTTTGGCAGAACCGGCTGAAGCAATCAAAAACCTACTCTAAAATTTTGAATTGA
The DNA here is from genome assembly GCF_914767665.1 of Harmonia axyridis. NCBI lineage: Eukaryota > Metazoa > Arthropoda > Insecta > Coleoptera > Coccinellidae > Harmonia > Harmonia axyridis. Next base: position 21,223,998 of record NC_059508.1, on the reverse strand, counting down.
CTATGTTAAAATTTAGTTTCAGATTGAAAATATCAAAACCTGTCCCTACTTCGATAATTGGGTCAAGGTCAGATGGTATTTATTTTATATTACAATAATATAGGTAATATCATTTCAAAGAAAAGCCACATGTCAACAAAAAATCAGTTTACAGAATTAACGTTCATAATATCGACATACATCGTACAGATATATTATCGTGTACTAATCACAGAATGCAGAAAGTGTCTACTGTTTAAAGAAGTTTCATCTATAATATTTACAAGCTTCACAACGTTGTTCCTCATGAATATCAACTGTTTGACCAAAAAAATTCAAGAAAAAAAACAAAATGTATCTCCTCGATTACTCATCATCATAATTTCTAGATTGTCTCTGTGAATTATGTTTGTTATACTCGTATTTTTATTTTTTTTCAATTCCTTATACTTTTATTTCCGATTAAATTATGTTCAAATTTTGTAGACTACAAGGGTTAAGTACACCTTTGGATGAACTACTTCTTTCTAGTGAGTTAATTATAATAAATATTGAATATAATGAATTCTTCTACAATTTAGTGTCAATATAATGAAATATAACTAAAGGAAGGGGATATGTGGAATCTTCCAAGAAACGATTTATTTTTATGCTTTTTCGTTTCCTCAAGAAAACTGTTTCAAAAAAGTTATAAATGATGTTGTGATGAAGTATTTATTATCGTTCTATGTTTTCGTGCTATATCAGCCTAGAAGGTTTTTATTTCAGATTTGTGTCCAGAAACTTAAAGTAATATCTATTATTATTCTTCCATTTCGATATTGGGAATGAAAACATAAGAGGTTGAATGTCAAAAGATGCTCTTATGTAAATCCAATCTTCATGCATATATACAAATCGACAAACACACACGAAAAATATCGAACGTGATCTGAAATTCGATGATATGTTGTTCCTGATGATGTTAAGATGTAATCCACGTTATTTCCTATAAACAAGCAAGGTAACGACGTACCGTCTTGTCTAGGACAATATAGCTGTTGAACAAATTGGCATACATGCCATAGCTCTTGGAGTAATCCAGCGTAGATGAGGCGATTAGAACTAATTTCAGGCGTGGGTGGCCGTTGTTTCACTGATAGCACTTGAAGGTTAAGTACGCTAACCTTTCGACTTTCTTTGATAGCCTGGAATATGAAAAAACTCAAATGTGAGATTTCATTGAGATTAATCTAACGAAATTATTCCAAATTTTAACCTCAATTGAATGCTAATAATGCTTAACCTCAAATGAACCCGGTATTTGACAGGTTTTGGGGAACTGCTTCTTATTTTCTTCAAGTTCAGTTGAAACCAAGCATTGCTAATACTCATAGGAACACATTTTTCTCCAAAATTGCACCAAATTGGCATGACGTCACCGATGACGTCATATTTTCTAACTCAAAGAAATAAATCTTTGAAGTGTTTTCGCTACTTCAAAGGATGGTTTCCATGAACTATTATAAGTACAACCAGTACAGCAATAGCAATAGTTTGAATGCGTTTATTTTGTCCGTACAAGTTGTGACACCACTTGATCTGATTCTAGTTTAGTATCACGAAACCAATTTATTTCATTTTCAATTCTTCGTTTCAAGAAAATATCATTATTCAAATACTCAGGTATTTGATTACCGAAAAAGTATGATCTACTATTGAAAAGAACGAAATATTTTATCTTCGTACCCTTTTAATAGAACACCCCGATTCCATTGAGAAGAATGAAGATGTCATATGTAACCCCATTCATAGCAACAATGAATCTTCGTGATTCAATTAACTTTCATCATTAATTACTTTTAAATGCGCCAATAAAAAGTTTAATGTCGTGCAGCAGATCCCGATTCTCACGGCAAGAACACACGAGCATCGTAATACGTCATCATTCTATCCCGTCTCTTGTCAAAGTGGTGAATCTGACATGGGACAAAAATGATTAATCGTTGAAGGAAACCTAGGCAGGTAGATATCGACATATCTGGTCTATCATTAATGTTCCAAGCCTCAATCTTGACTATTCCACGGGTGAGTCTCATGAATATTTCCAATAATATCAATTCGAACCCGTAAGCAATTAGAACTGAGTAAGATGCATCTTGAATAAGATGAATTGAGATGTTTACGATAAACAACATCTAACGGATATATCTGGCGCGAATTTATAGAAAATGAAAAATGCCTATAGGCATTTTCCGACGCGATCTCAACACCTTCTGTAATATTTTCACCATTTTTCACCTACACTAGGCCTTTTTTCATGCTTAACAGGCCAATTGAAAAGTCCCCGGTCTACATAGTAAAATTTTTTGGCAAAATTCGATTTCATTATTCAATATAGTTGCCTTTGAGGGTGATACAGCGATTATAGCGATCTTCCGACTTTTCAATACCATTTTTGTTGTACGATTTGTCTTTCGCTTTAAAATAGGCCTCAGTTTCGGCGATTACTTCTTGATCAGCGCTAAATTTCTTTCCAGCAAGCATTCTTTTGACGTCTGAGAACAGGAAAAAGTCGCTGGGGACCAGATGTGGCGAATAAGGTGGATGCAGAAGCAATTCGAAGCCCAATTCATGCAATTTCGCTATTGTTTTCATTGATTTGTGACACGGCGCATTGTCTTGATGAAACAGCATCTTTTTTTCATCAAATGGGGCCGTTTTTTGATGATTTCATCCTTAAAACGATTCAATTCCGTTATATATTAATCACTGTTGATGGTCTGGCCCTTTTGGAGGTAATCAATGACTATTACACTTTGCGCATCGCAGAATACTGATGCCATAACCTTGGTAGCTGACTGTTGTGTTTTTCCTGGCAGTGGTTCATCGTGTGCAGTCCACTCAGCTGACTTTCGATTGGAATCTGGAGTGAAATGATGGAATCATTTTTCATCAATGTCACATATCGACGCATAAATTCAGGTTTATTGCACTTAAAACAGCTTCAAACCCTGCTCAGAATCATGAACACTTTTGGTCGATTATGAGCTCGCGCGGCACCCATTTTGCTGTATGATATACAGCATATGATGTACACGTTCAGATTATATCTTCACAATGTCTGCTATCTTGATCAACTTCACTTCACAGTCATTTAAAATTATTTTGTGAACTTTTTGGATTTTTTTGTCAGTGACAGCCTCTTTTTGGAGTCCACTGCGTTCGCCGTCTTCGGTGCTCATTTCACCACGTTTAAACTTAGCATACCAATCAATGATGATTGATTTTCTGGTGCAGACCCCGGAAACTCTTCATTAATCCAAGATTTTGCTTCAAATGTATTGTTTCTCTTCAAAAAGCAATATTTTATCAGCAAACGAAATTCGTTTTTCCATCTTTTTTCAAATAACAGAAGTAGCTACACTCACAACGTAATATCTCACACAGTCTGACTGCTGTCAAATTTTGACACGTATCGTTTGAAGGTAGGTACTAACTAAAATTCATATGGATTTGATACTAGCACCGCCATCTGTGCATCAGACCGGGGACTTCTCAATTGGCCTAATATATATTTTTTTTTTTTAACGACTTTATTCTTCAATTAGATATAACAAGGCAACATTTAGCTTGAAGCTACTCTTACATGTAACCTCATCATACCATAACATGTACAACACATCCATGACCTAGCCGGGATTCGAACCCGGTACCTTCGGCATCACAACCGTCTCCCAAACCACTGTGCCACCGAAGGCATTCATTTCACGGGCCTTCGCCGACCGTGCCTGTTCTGATGCCTTTTTCAGATATGTAATAAACTAGACATTATTCCACTTTGAACCAAGCCATTCCAATTTTCATTTAGATGTCAAATCCATCAACAAACTTTTCATGTGTTTAATATAAATAAGCAACTTGAGATCAAGGAGAAAAAATACTGTTTACATATATTGAGATTCTTATGATATAAAACGAAATATAAAAATTCTTTCATCTACTCCACATAGCTTTCATTGAAAATCATTGAAGATTTAATGGATTAGAATGAGAAGATTCTGAGAAATCATCTACCAAAAAAAAAACGTGCCAAAAATAAATTATATTGAGTATGCAGTTTCTTGAGTTCACAGTGGGCGTAATATTATAATGAATTTGTAGTAACCACACTTCAGTCTATAGTCTGTAGATCAAATTGCAATTTCTAGGATTAAATTATGGAACTGATTCTCATAAGTGGAAATCATATGATTCTCAAAAATTCAGAAACAAAACGAAGCCTAAATGAGGAAAGCATTGACTTGTAGTCAAGAGCTTCTTAGCGCTCGTTCATTCAGTCTCCAATGGCGCCGTTAGAGACCACATCTCTATATATATAGGTGATCTCCATGGTTGCAATTGGCGCATAAATGACGTGCCCTCAAGTGCTCATGACTTCAAGACAGTGCTTTACTCATTTTTTTATATGCCACTCAAATTTTCTATGGTTTTGATGACACTTTCAACACCAAATTTTGCACGAAGCTTGCAAAATGAAATTTTGTAGTTTCTAATTCCTTCCGAGCGCTCAAAAAGGCATGGTAGAATAATTAAATAAGGGTTCAATTCCGCCTCATTTTCATACGCAAAAAAAAACTTCCGCTCTTAACGGCCCAATAAACACATGCGCGTTATTGCGACAAATCTGGGAACAAATTTCAAATTCATCAAGAAGGCGTTGAGGTGCCTTTTACGGTGGCAATTGGCATTCAGGTGACTTGGAGCGTGTCCAATAGCCAGCTTTATCTGCTTGTTAGAATAACTCGAATATATACAACGATATTATTCAAGAATCTGTATGAAATGGATTTAATTGTTGCAGTATACGGATAGATATTACATTCACCTATGTCGATATCGAAAAATTCAACAAGGCAAGGACTTTCTACACTGGCGTAACGCGAATTATTGTTGAAAAATAGTCAACAAACAGTATATCAATTCCGAACTATGGAATTTTTTCATCGAATATTCAGGTCTTACATTATTTTCATTTTAATTCTTTTGTTATTACAGATAGATTCCTTTTTAGTGAGTCGACAGTTTTTGAAATGAAAATTTGACCGGAGCCATATCATATCATATGAAATTCATTATTGTGGTAAAAAAAATAACAAAACAGACAGATTCTTCATGATATTTTATGAAACAGATATAAATTTTTTAGAGGAAAAAGTAACAGTCCCTGCAGAAATCTCCAAATGAATGAATGTATGCATGAATAATACATAATTCCTTTCAATAGATGGTCTTTTTATCATTGTTATATGTGAATCTTTTTTGACGATAAATTTCTAAACAGAATTTTTATATAGACCTATGTATGGAAATTTTGAACAAGAAAAAAAAGTCGTCCAGAGATTTTCTCGGAAACTCTAAGAGCTATCTGAATGAAATTATGTTGCCTTAAGTGAACCTCCCAGCTCAAATTTGATCCATGAGTTTTATAGATGAAACAAAATTAGGGCGACAAAATGCAAAAAATTAATTTCTCAGAAAATAAAAATCATAAAATTGAGAAAACATACCGATATGATAATATCAATATAATATTTTTTATCGCATCTTAGCACTCATAGTTTCTGAATTTTTGAAATTTTTATTCGGATTTCGAATCTCATTTAATTACCTGTTTTACATAGATATTTTAATTTTTTTTTGACATTGAACGTTGAATGCGGAAAAAATGAACCATAATTTAGAATTTGCAGTGATTGAAATATTCCATAGTACCTGAATAAGAAAAAAAATTCCAAGAAGGAATACTTATGCCACCAAATCAAAATGAGAAATTCGTACGAGTGGACACCCTGTAAACGATCGGCAATAATCGGAACTCCGTCTTCGGGTACATAAACGTATGTTATAAAAGATATTTTATCCACGAGACGTTGGTAAACCGCTGTATAAAAGAAATAGCCCCTACTCTGATCGTCTACTGATCGTTCTGAAAACATCGAATTACCTTTAGTCACGAACTTCAAAAAGATCCATTCCATTTTTGGTATGTCTGTCCTTGAGAGAGCCGAGATAAATCCTCAAGTTGTTGAACCGTAGAAGCAATTTATTAACACACTCAAGGTATAAAAGTGTTTCTCAAAATCGAATGTGTTGCCTTGGCGTTTTATCCACCAAGTACAGTTATTCAACAGAATAATTCACTGGCTAAGCTTCTTCTAGCTACAGGGGACATCCACCAAGTAACAAGTTGCCTGTGCTATCTCATTAAGTTAATATCGGGTTCGTTTCCTTCTTCTAGTGGAAGTACAACTAATCGATGATTAATCGAAAAAGCTAAACCAAACTGATGATTAATACTTTTCTACTTCGCGTGAGTATAGAATGAAGTTGTGCTAATTAAATAGATAATAATTAATAGAATAATTTCGACAATCCTTTTAAAAAAACTGCTTCACTGATTTCGATTCCTTCTTTACAAAATGTATAAATTAGAGTTTTGGGGATCAGTTTCTCGAGCCATAAGAATCATTGCCTATGATAAAAATGATTAAATAGTTCCTGGTATAGCAAACAACCGTAGTTTCGTCAAACTTCATTAAGTTAAGAATTCATTAGGTGCAACCATATTTTTTTGTCAAACTTAATGTAGATTTCGTCAGTTTCCGAAAAAAGCTGATGATTGTCGACAAAAGGATTCCTCATGCGATTTTTTAATTCTGCATATTCTAAAAAGCGAATCCAAAGTTCCAGTGTTATGAGAAAACGAATTCCAAAAAAATTTCTTTCAGACTCAACATATTGAGATGCTCACAACCCAAAAATAAATTGAAAAATTCTTCCATATAGTGCACATAGCTTTTTCCGAAATGATTAAAGATTTAAAATAAGGAAATTGAAAATGTCGTTATGTCATGACCAAATCAAACATGAAATAGAGTATATGAAGTTTTTTGAATTAACTGTGGACGTAATATATTCAATAATATTTCGACAGAAACTAAAAATTGCGTTTTAATTCCTTAAGATGACAACAACGTTGTCTATTGGATTCTACAAATTCTAAAAAGCAAATCCAGAGTTATGAACGAACGAATTGCAATAAAATTTCATTTGTTGATCTTATTTGTATGTCAAAGATGAAAATGATAAATTCAAGTAAAATATTTGTATTCGCTTTTATGGCATAATTCGATTCGAAATTGTACATCCCAGCTTTAATATTGAATTTAAAAAAACTTCGTAGGAATTCTCTTCATTCAAGATGTCCACCGATCCTTTTATAATAAATGTCTGAAGCCGAATGAACATCATAATCTCTTAAAATATTTTCATGAATATTTTTAAGTTGTCCTCATTTCATAAACCCCCCGTACAAGCGTAAAACCCATTGCTATCATCCCAGTATCACATCAAAACACTTATAGACCAGCCAGAGTTCCAACTGCACGATTCTCAGTAGGTGAATAGAAAAACAGATTTATAGATATACAACAATTATCGTCATTACTCATAGACAATGTTTAAGTTATTAATCGTTCTCAATTACCACCGTAAGATGAAAATTTATGTTTAAAATTTGATCGTAATCGGTGACCAATAAAAATATGACGCAAGTCAATTTTTTTTTCTGTCATTAAGAGGGCACACCGTAAGCTTCAATCAATTGCATTACAAAGAATTTCATCATTAGTTTTGTTTATGTCTTTATAATTTCCAGCTATGAAAAACAGAATATTTATTTCCAATTGTGTACATCTATACGTTCCTAACTCTGTGAATCTACCAGCTTTGTAGATCTTACAGCTAAGTTCATCTACAAGATAAGTAGATCTATAAGCTTGCTAATCAATATAACTCAAAATTTATTACTATTGTAATATTGCAATTTAGATAGAGGCTAATCAAGAAATCTGGACCACAGATAGAAATATGATGTTAAATCGTTTTCAATAAAAAACACCAGCTTAATTTTTCTATCTACGTTCGAAAGAGAAATTTCATTTGGAAATAAATAAGGAAACAAAAATTTTGCACGAAATTTGAAATTGATATTCTAAAAATTCTTCTTGAATTTTTTATGGAATTGGTTTTGCTGTCAACATAAAAGTTCTAAATTGTCATTTTACATCGAAATACAAATTTTCATATAGATCGAATTCGTAGTTTTGTAACAGTAACACAGAATTTCGAATGGCCATATTTTCAAAACCTCTGGTCGTATTTTGCACAATAACAAATTAACGAGGGAACACCACCAAATGCCTTTCTTGTGATCTGTCAAAAATTTTCCCAAAGGAGGAGAAACAAAAATCATGTGCGGTATTACCACAACGATTGAATGATCAGTATAAATTAGGATAATGCAATAATTCCAACTTTCATTGAAAGAAAGTACTTAACAAGTCTTTTTATGAATTTTGCCTCTTTCATGATGAATTTTATAGGATTTTTTTCAAGAATATTTTCAAAATACATCAGTGCTTTGTAGCAATACCATAATCATCAATTTCTTTGCGAAAAGTAACCAAAATTATAATTTTTTTCATCCTTAACTTGAAATTCTTGAATTACCACAATGTCGATTATTGTTAAAAATGATGTGAAAACCCCATAAAAATTGATGATTTGCTGAAAAAAATTTCTCTGATTTCGTTTTGAACCGAGCAGTCACGTGATGATGTTCCCTCTCAACCGCGGCATTAGAGACCCGAAGAGGCCTTGCAAATTTCAAGTCGTTTAAAACAATTATTGCCTCAAAATTCGAAAATTTAAAACATTGACATGAAATGATGGAGCGATCAGTTCAATGACGAGCGCTCAAAACAAATATCTGAAAAAATCGAGTATATCTAATAGGTAGAAATGTTCCTGAACTGTTCGTTGATATTGACCTTTCTGATGTAAAAATAACTCAAATCACGTCATTCTACTCAACTCGTGGAAGTTTGAAATGGTATAAACAGAACCGTCATGTGTAAATAAATTGTAGAATGAAATAAAAATGATCGAAGTGGGGCATTTAAGTAGTCAATTTTCGTGAAGGTACAATCTCCTTGAAATGCCGAATTACACATTCAATTAATTTGTATCTTTCGTTGGAAAATGGACAAGATGTGTTTCTTGTCTGTATTTTATGAAAACCTTGACCTTTAAAAGTCGATGGATACTTTTAGTTCCTCGCATATTGTGGGTTTCCTTCGTACGTTAACACATAATTTGTGACTTTTATTTTCTGGGAGCCTAGCTGTTTTGGCTGGACATTATTTCGAGGCGAATACATCAGACGTTATCGAGAAGAAATTTTGTACGACCTTCTCGATTTTTTTTGTGGACGGACGTAAAATACACATTACGCTTCGTCTGAGACGCAAATGCCAATGAAAATTTCAAGGCATGTTTTATTCACCGGATAATGTATTTTGAAACGAAGAAAGGATTGAATTACAATTCGATGATTCAGTTCACGAATATTTTCATTCGAATTTTCAGAATTATGCGACTGGGATGCTGTTCAACAACCAACATAGAAAGACACTCTCAGCAAAGCTCAAAAAACCTGCACAAACTCACTAGAATTGAAACGAAAATGATAACTAGATTTTACTGAATTTCACCAACATTTCTTCGAAATAATGTGTTTGAAATTGTTCTGTTCAGAAAAACAAATTATTGATGTGTTGCGTCATAGCAACAAGATATCTCACGATTAATAAAATTTGATGACAATACATTAAAGCTTTCAAACAAAAGTATGTACATATATTTTCTTCAATTTTGTGTCAGCATATTAATGTTCCAGCACTCCTTTCATATGTTGTAGATACTGAAATTAAATTTTTTACTGAGATCTGTACCTCGTAATTTATATATTAAAATAATTCTCGAACAATAGTACAGGGTGTCCCAAATTCGATGCTCACTGAAAGTATCTCGAACTATAAGAATTAGAGAAAAAATCTTCGGGTACCCCCAATCTATGTTTTTGGCAGGGGTTTTCTGAAAAATATTCCGCTATATCTTGATTTCTGTTCAAGAAGTTCAAAAAATTCGAAATTGTTCTTGCAGTAATTTTTATTGATTATTATTATTATTATTATTGATATAAAGGAGAATAGGTTTCTTAAAAATTTTTCAACGCAGTCTTTGTAGCCGCAGATTCTGTTGAAAAGCATTCCGTTTTTGATTTTTCCAAAATGTCATCTCTTTAGAGGATAATACTAATAATTGAGTTTTTCGACTTCGTTTTATGATGGGACACCTTATACCTATAAATATTTTTCATTCATTTCTAGATTTAATTAATTTTGTGATCATTGTTTAATTACAATTCAGTCATATATAGGGTGTTCCACTTGAAAAACAATATCTCTAAAACGATAATTAATTTCTAATTAAATGGGACACCCTATATATGACTAGATTACAATCTTATAATGGACACAAAATGAATTAAATCTCGAAATAAATGAAAAATATTCATTTTTATCATTATGTATTTAATTTTGATTTATTTTCCTATCAAACGAAGTCGAAGAACTCGATATCTTTGAAACGGATGTCATTCTTGAAAAATATAGTCCTATTTAAAAAACACAAAATCTCCTTCATATCTCTAAAACAATGATTAATTTGTATGATCTGTTATGAGTATCATATAAACCAAGAAAATTACTGAAAAAACGTTTTAAAATTTTTCGAATGTCTCGAACAGAAACCAAGATATAGCGAAATATTTGAAACAGTCATTTGTCAGAAGCTCAATATACTTCTGATACTTTATAATTTCGAATAAAGGACACCTTGTGATAATGAAAATGATCTGGACTAGAAGTTCGTAAATGCAATGAAAAAATCTAAAATGGATGATCCAAATCGAATGACTAGCATATTTTCTTCAACGGTTCATTAAAAAGAGCAAATATTAAAAAAAAAGCTTTATTTTGAATTTGTACGAAGTTAGAAATAAAGTTGAAAGTTTATAAAAGCTTATGAAAGAAATTGATTCCTAAAAAATTCGAGATGAATAGTTTTAATTATTTCCGGGAAAACGATGATCTTGTTGAGCATTTATACCTATTATTCAATATTTAAATATCTGTTAACGTGAAGCTCTTACTTACATTTATTTTCATAACTTGTTGGCCATAATTCATATAATAATAAATTTATTTCAGAAATCTTGTACATAGAATCTGGTACATATGAAAGAAATACATATATTTTTTTGCCAAGTTGAATAGGTTTATCTTTCAATGTTTAGGAATAATATGCAGGTAGATAAATTTTTCATTTTACAATATTAGATTAGAGATAAGAGGTGTCCTAGGTAGAGTCGTAGAAAAAAGGTATGAACATTTAAAACTTAAAAGATTGAGACCATAAAGAAAGGTCTAGATTGGTGTTTAGGAAGGCTCTAAATTGTTCTGTCTCCTGGATATTATTTTGTCCTCAATTTGAAGGTTCTACTTCGGCCACTATCTATCTTATTCATACGCCAACAATAATTACATTTACAATACTTTATTACTTGTATACCGGGTGTCCCAAGTTTTTGTATACAGGCAATATCTCGCTCATTTGACGAGATAATAAAAAAAAATCCTCTGAATATCATCAGAGTACCTTCCCAATGATGTATGAAAAAGGTCCTTACATTTGAAAGCCATGTAGTAGCTACCCCTCACTTTTCAATTTCAATTGGCACCCCTCTATATTGTCCATATACATATATGTATATTCTATTTAAAATAAAACGATAGCACATTTTATTTTGTATTTTTTGAGTAATTTCAACAAAAAAAATAATATTTTGTGACGTCTTTTATGTTATTCAAGTATCCTTATAAAAATGAAATGCCTCCACCCAAGTTTATACAAACTTCACATATGGAAATAGATGAGTTTTTTGTTTGAAAAAATCGAGAAATAATATAATAATGAATAATATAAATATGATCCGCCACAACACCCACAAAGAAAATTTTCGACATGCACAATACGGCAAGAACTGAACGACTTGAATGTTGCTTAAGTTTATATTATATACTTTTTTTGTTTTGTTATTTCATATTGTAATCAAACTTATTATGAAGGACTCAGGTCGATATCCACAAATAGATTTGAAATTATTATAAATATAAAATATTGACAACTTTGTGTCTATTCCTTCGCAATAATATAGCTAAAAATGACAAAATTAATAACGAAGTAAAAAAAAAATTAAAATAACTGAAACTGGTCAAATTGAGTTAACAGTTAACAAATTGAATAACTAAATTAACATTGAATTAGACTCGATGAACTTTTATGAAATAATGAATAATTTTGAACACTTGCTTTAAATGTTTCTTCGTTTTTTGAATTGCATAGTAGGTATTTTAGTTGCAATTCATATTTCACAAAATGTTAATGTTTTTTTGTTATTAATAAAAAAATACCAAGTATGTGCTATCGTTGTATTCCAATAAAAATGACACGCAATTTTCACTGACAATATACCGGGGCTGTCATTTCAAAATAATAAGTGAGAAGTAGATAGCTACCACAGGGCTTTCAAATATAAGAACCTTTTTCATACATCATTGGGAAGGTACAATTTTTTTTTTATTATCTTGTCAACTAAGCTAGATATTGCCTGTATACGATCATTTAGAACACCCGGTATACAGGAGTAAAATGTTTCTTGAGAATCAACGAATGAACCAATTCGTCGTCAATTTTATGTTGAGGCGGTAAAAGATCAAAGGCAGTTCCTGAACCCGTTGGAGCCATCACAAAAGCCTCGAATCATAACAAAAAACTCAAGGTTTTGTGCACAAAATGATGTTATTAAATTCAACGACTATTAAGTACTCACGGATATGTGGCATCATTATACCTAAATGAATTATGAAAAAAAAATCGCATCTTATTTCAGGATTCGAAGATAAACTGAGGTCATATCCAATTATAAAAATTGTTTCTTGTGAATAGATAGCGTACAATTTTTGGCAATTTCAATTATGTATTATATGCTAGCCAAATCTTTTTCACATCAGTAAATCCGAGCGCTGTAAATTTTACTCGAATGTTTCCACATCAATGTAATACATATTAAAATTTATATTTTTATAATTTCTAAACTATTTGAAGATACCCAAGTAGGTACGTTTTAAATTGAAAGTGTTTTATCCATGTTGGAAGTATTGAAGCAATACACTCTCGTGGGTTCAATTAGATTCGCCGGGTGCTAGCACCAAGGCGAGATCCTCTGAGTCCTATATATATATATGAGCAATATATATATATATATATATATATATATATATATATATATATATATATATATATATATATAAATCCTGGTGCTGATAGACGTCCAGTATAAATCTAGGCTTACAACGTCCATCAGAAATAGTCGGCTTCTTGTAAATTTCATCAGGTATATAATGAAGTGTGCCCCTGTGGGTTCAGTAACCGTACTCAGTTTTTCTCATACACCAATTTTTTTTTCAGTTATTTCAGTGCTATCTCATACCCTTTCATCCTCTTTCAATTTGACGACCGAAAGTATATAATGCGTACAACCTGTGTATCTTAGACGTCCCACAGTGTTGCCTTTTAGCGTCTGCACAAGTTCTATTGACTCGGATACGTATATGCACCCAACTGTATTTAATGAGTTCATTTGACGACCAAACGTTTTATTTGTATTACGCATTCGGAGAGGTGCCTGCTTCGTTATTCTGATCCTTCATTAATATTGGCGGGGGGGGGGGGGGGGGGTTGTTGTAACGTTATACGATTTTATATGCAGGATATTTTTCTCTAAAAATGAAAACGAAATGCAGTATACATGGACGGTGCCGAGATTTTCACATCGAATTATAACGAATTCAGTTCTGAATGGTAGAAAATAATTATTGTAATTGATTAACAGGTTATGTCATATTTACTCGGAAAGTTCCTAATTGTCATATTCCAAAAAATGAGGTTTCAGTTATGAATAATCATGTATTGTAAACATTTTATGAAATGATTATTATATTTCTGTCAGTTTGCTTTATTGATGAGTGATGAGATAACCGCCTATGAAGAACCAAGTTTTCAAAATATGAAAATGCATAAAAAAAGCTTTTCCGTGTGAAACTTCCTCAAAATTGAAGTTTCTTTCCCTCTAAAATTCTATTGATATTGGTATCTACTTAAAATACCTCTTTTTTATTATCAGTTCATCGAATTTTTTACTTTTTGAGGAAATGGGAATATATTTCATCTAATTTTTCACATTTTTTCATTCTCGAAACCTTCGAAACCTCCATATTTTCATCAAGGATTCATCATTTACAAATTTCGGATCATTATTTATTATGAATATTCTCATTCTTTGTGATGAATTAATAGGAAAATCATAAGTCAATCGTAATTCAATGACAACTAGACTTAGAGAGAAAGAATTAATGAGATGACTTCACCTATCGAGTAACCTCGATTTCAGTCTTCTTCCCTCTCAATTTCCACTTCCTTTGCTCAAGTCAGTTAAGAAAATATTAAGAATAATCATAACAGATAGATTTTATGGTCCATCGCAGGAATTTCTTTCATTTTCAGCTTATAATCAGTAGACTTCATTGAATTTTCACTTGAGAATCATGGAAATTAGGAATATGCTTTCAAACTTGTTCATATGTTCATATTGACCAGCCTAGCTTTCGGATGAACACTTTGCCTTCTTCAGAGCACAAAAATGAACATTGAAATATTACAGGCTGTAACAATGAAGAGGTTAATATGAACATCAAGCTCATTGACTGACAACCCGATACCTCCAGGGTGATTCGCAAAGACCGTTCGTTAGAATATTTCAGAGAAAGACTAAAGATAAACTCTTTTATTTAAGCTCTGTTATAAGAGATAAATACTTGGAAATAATTTCAGATTCGTTCGACTTTCGGTTTAACTGGAATTGATACTAACTTTCATTGATCATTTTATCATTGATAATCAGATTACCCATTGAATTCTACATTGTTTTAATTTTATTTATATATTGTTCTCAGAAAAGTTGTGTGAAATCTGAAAGAACTCCCAAAATTCCAATGTTATCAATTTGCAGATTTTTGCATAAAAATTCCTAATTTTCTAGTTTCTATCAGAAGACATACCAATTTCTCCTACGTTGATTGAAAATTCTATTGAACATGCAGATTGTTTCTATTTTAATGTCAGAGTCAGACAACCAAAATTTTTTTTCAAATGAGAACCCATTTTTTTTATTGGTCAGCTAAAATCTATGTTGAGAACTAGTGTGTAAGAGTTATACATAATACTACTAATTTGAAATGCTTATTCTCTAAAATATAGGGTAGAATATTATGGTGCTTCTCGTTTGTATTATTGAAGTTTCATCCATTTTTCAGAAGTATGATAAAGAAAAACAAGAATTCA
The DNA here is from genome assembly GCF_914767665.1 of Harmonia axyridis. NCBI lineage: Eukaryota > Metazoa > Arthropoda > Insecta > Coleoptera > Coccinellidae > Harmonia > Harmonia axyridis. The sequence goes on along the minus strand of NC_059508.1, from coordinate 21,208,611 downwards.
ATCAATAGTTTCATATATCTAATCTTATGTTCCATATGACCACCGTTTTTTTTTTTTGCTTTAAGGGATGACATTTTGATTTAGGAAGGATTGAAAAATGTAAAGTGATCACAGAATATGAAATTGTGTTTCAAATAACAAAAAGCATATTCCGTTACTAAAAATGACATCAATTTCAAATCAGGAAATATTCAAAAGACAAAGTTAAATATTTCATTAGCATGGTCTTCATCAAAATGTATCAACTGATTTTAGATAAATTGGATTTTTCAATGAGAAAATTTATGTTCATCTTCATCGAACATATTCAGTAGGAAATTATTGAACAAATACAGTAAGTGTCTCACCATCAACTGTCTAATTTTTTTTGTCCAATGACATATGACTTGTTTTCGAAGTATAAGCCAGATGATACAAGGGTTGAACATCATTCTTGAGAAATATTGAATTGAGTGGAGTCAGTTATGTGCAACCTTTCAAGAAATATCAGATTCAGGTCATATCTCAGTATTTTTGTGTACTCAATACGGAAAGGGTGAGGATTTTTGAAAACAAAATCGAAATGAAAAAAAAGCTACAAAGTTTATGATTTGTTTTTGTTTGGCAATTTGAATTTCATATTTTTTTCTGAGATTTTCTTTGAAGAAATTTTTCTAACATGGAACACGATTTTTTTTAATGTCTTCAGCACAAAATTTTTCTGTTATATTCCTCACGATTTTACTTTCTTTCTTACCCAACAGGAACATGTACACAGAATCATTAAATATCAAACGGTTTCTCCATCGAAGCCATGCGAATAACTCCTTACAAATCCTAACTTACTTTTTGAAGCAAGGCTGATTAGGTTAATAGGGCCAAGACTTTGAAAAAATTTGTCATAAAATACCAGATGTTGATATGAAATAATCACAAAAGAATGCGGTAATTTCATGTAGGTATATGAAATCGACGATCCCCTATTAATGCATAATTTTTCTACAATTATAACCAAGGTGAACCCTTCACAGAAATATTCAAAAAATAACAACATACCTAAACATAAATGTCTTGAACTTGAACGATTTTGTCAGATTTGTCAATAACTTGACGAAATTTTAATTTTTTCATTTAGGGATTTTTTTTTATATCAAATCAAAATGGAGTTGACCGAAAAACCTCTAGGTACTTGAATAATAATATTCAGGAAAATAGGATTACACAGTCAAATTCTGTGAATAACTTAGCGTTGCTTGGTAATGAGAAAAAAATCCTCCATAGTTATTTTCATTACCAAGAATCGGTAAGTAATTCACAGAATTTGAGAGTGCAACAGAATTTCAACGATTAATTTTATGCAAGTTGAGGTTCAGATAGATGATTTGTATATATATATATAGCATAGGCGTAACGAGAAGTGGTTATTGGGGACATAACCTCACCATTGATTAGAAGAAATAAAAAAATTCTAAGTAACAATACAAAAAAAAAACAAAAATTTTTTAAAAAAGAAAGAAAGAAAGATTTTGCTTTTCCAAAGTGGGGTTACCCCTCCCATGAGTCAACTCTAGTTACGCCATTGATCTATAGTGAAATAATTCAGAAGGAAGAATTGCCCTAAGTACTAAAAATAAATACCTATATATCATAATATATATTATTCGATACAATGCAAAACCATTCGATGTTGATATGATATAATCCCCATTTTTATTCCCCATCTATCAATAGTTAATCTTCTGGAACGAGTATTTTCCTAATCTGTTTTTTGGAAAAATAACACTTATTTTCATTCGACTCATATTGTTTATTATTCGGCAGTGTGAATAAATTAATCTTGGGGTGGAAAAACGATTGCTTTATATTGAATAATAATTATTCTCGAAGAAAAATTCGGATAGGAATATCAAATGTAATTCAAAAGAAGAATAATATGCCTGGTCAGCTCTAGAATCCCCAATATCCTGACTGAGGAAAAAGAAGAAGAAAAAATGAAACCTCGTCTATTCGTGAACCTTTATTCAAGAAAAAACTATTGAAATTGATACAATTTTTCAATTTTAACCCTTACATTTAAGGGTATATACATTCTGTATGAAAACCTTAATTTTAAGCCAGTCCTTGTTCTTCAATAATTCATTATTCTGGCTTATGAGTTTTTCACACTCGATTCTTTTGGGTGGTACTTTATTTCGGATATTGGTTTGGAAAAATTCTTTGACAACCTTCTTCTGTTCCTCTGTCCACGGCGTTCTTTGAATTTTGTTGTTTTTTCTCTTATTCTTTCTTTTCAGAACCTCATCCTTCTGGTTTTCGTTCTCAGATTCTTCTCTTTTTTCAATGTTAATCTGCCTACTACTCCTTTCAAGTGTTTCGTAGTCCATATTAATATCATCATTCACATCGCTTGGAATGGCATCTTCATCTGGTTCTAGTTCATCTTCTAGGTTCTGTTCCAAATCAACTTCGATTTCATCAAGAGTTTTCCCTTTGAAAGAAGCAGATGTACCTGAAAATATTTCATGACATGCTATATAATTCTTGTATGAATTTAGCTCTGAAGTTTATTAATATGGGCTAATGCGTCTAGATTTAACAAAATGAATGAATGAATTCCATTGAATCGGTTTTTAATCCGAATGAAATTTTTTCAATGCGAAAATGTTTGAGTATTTCAAATTCATAAACCAAATTAACTGATTTGAAGGATGATAATCTTTCGAAAATCTGGCAAAATTGTAGACACTATACTAGATACAGAACTTCAGAGCAAAATCGAAAAGAGGACAGAATCTGAGTCTGACATATCTCGCTTAGTAAAAGAATTCAATAAACAATCTCAGATATGACTATTTTGTTTCGAAATTGGGTTACTACTCGTTTACCTCACCTGGTTTCAGAATGAAAATAGTTTATTCGCGCTCTTTTAGTGCTTTTTTTTTGGGAATTGAAGATAAACGGTACACACAACTTACAACAAAAAATCCATGAAATTTTTTTTAAATTCAAATTGCTCTGAAAGGCTCTCATTATTTTCATTCTGATAGCAAATACATTAATTCACCACCAACAATATTAATCATCATTATTTTACAAATATGCTTATGCATGCATGGTAGGTATAGATCAATTCTTTCTTTATCATCATTTCTTCTTCAATCATGTTGCCATGTGAGAAGTACTGTATTATATAATACTATTTTTGGGATAAAATAATAAAATTCCACGTAGAGATTGTTTCGTAAGTGATTTCTGAACTGCAATGATAAGATAATTGACCAATTTAGTATTGGCTTACTAATAGTTGCAATAATATTTTCAATGAGTTATGTGTTTCAAATACATTACCTTGTTCCATGAGGAGCAAAATTTTCACAATTTTAGATGATTGGTAAACGTCATCAGGCAATCTATAAGAATTCTTATGGGTTCCAGGAGTGTGTCCCATAAATGTTGATAATTGCTCCAAGTCCGAATCCGTCATGCTGAATATCTGTGATAGGGTGGCTAGGTGCTTCCTTAGTCTCGTAGATGTAAGTGCATCGTGTCTTTCTGCCCCACAGGCTTTTGCATATTTCGCCAGAACCTTATAACCCACGATATGTGAATCGCTGTCAGGAAGGGCGAATAAAAATCTGTTTTCCTCTCTGACATATTTGTGTCTTATTTCAGTCATTATTGAGATGTCTTTCTGAACTTCTGTACTGAATAGGACAGGAACGCCGCGATTTCTCTTTCCTCTTATAACAATTCTCTTGAATCGATTCATTAAAATTTTTTCCGTAGGTGAAATAGCATCGGAAAATTCTTCATAATTTTGTCTTTTGGATGATTGATTATATAAATCGATTAATAGTCTCTGTAATTCTCCTGGCCTCTTTCTATTAAGTAATAACACCCTACAATAGACAGTTTCAGTTAAAACTTTGTATGCCGATTTGTTTTCATTTTCACTACTTAATTTTTGTTTGGCTTTATCAGCTTCAGTAGTCAGGTAATTTTTCATCAGTTTCAAGTCTTTGGCTAAGGGTATGATGGTTATTTTATTCCATCTTTTTATGTGCAGATTATTCGATGCAACGGTTGAGATATCATACCTCCAGTTGGCTTCAATGAGCTGTGCGAAAGTTTTTATTGCCGATTCAGCGTTTGCTGCAGATACCGTTGCATAAATATGTTTTCTTTTTAGAGCGAATACTATTGCCATGTCACAACATTGCTTTAATGAAGTTGCTATGTTCATGGCGAATGTTGGCGACAGAAAACATTCTGTAGACTTATCATACTTAGCACAAAGTTTGGTAGCTGTTACAACTGTGTCATAATATTTAGGTTGGAGCATATCCATCATTGTGTTGATTGATTTATCGAGTTTCTTGGCTTCGATTAATAATCGGGAGAGTTCCCTCATTTTTCTTGAAGTCACATTTATGAAATGCTTCTCTCGGTGAACCCTCAAATAACGTGACCCAAAAGCACAAATAAGTGCATCTTGTTGGGCAACTATAGACACTTTATCAGGCCTCATTCTAGGAAATACTTTGTCACGTAAATCAGGATCTGTTTTATGATTTTTGAAGTATAATGCTGAAGTGGAGCTTATGTTATTCTCCAAGTGAGGATTTTCTGTGCACCTCTTCTTGTGTCGCCACAACTGCTTACGAGAGTAAAATCCGAGACAGTAAAGGCAAGGCAAATATTCACTGGTATCTCCACCTGGTGGTTTTTTCATCGGCTTGGAACATACCTCGGAATTTCTCAAATAATTTCCTTTTTTTCTTAGGCTCGTTATTAGATTTTTTCTTTCCTTACTCTTCACAGGCTTCGCAAGTAATCGCTGCACCTCTATCTCAGCTGAGTGACATCTTGCAATGTGTCTACTAAAATTAAGAACCTCAGTCTCACAAAAGTAGCAATTGTCCCTCTCAGGTGCCTTCTTTTTATATTTTTTTTTCTGTTTCATATTTTTTTCTTTTTCCACAATTTCCAAGTCCTTTGCTTCAGAGGTCGTGTCGAAATTAAGTATTTCAACTGGTATATCTGAATCCTGGAAGAAGTACCAATGAGATAAGGTGTGTCAATTTGAAAAAGTACCACCGTCAATATCTCGATCCTCATGCAAAAACAGAAAAAACGCATAAAGAGATAAAGTTTAGTTCGTAGGGATTTTTCCAATCAATTTGTATCAGCCCTGCAAAAGTGAAGACATCAAACCCTAAAATCTTAAATGAAAAGGTGGTTACGTGTCACCTTGTTTCAACCGTAATTATAATGCCTTCTTACAAAAACGAAACACTGGCCCTTCCTTGTCAGAACTTCCGAAAAATAAAAACGGTAGCATACCTAGTTACGATAGCAAAAGTTGCAATTACTATAAAAGATTTTGAAAATGTTGTTCATTATTTTGTAGACAAAAATTCGAACCTTAGGTTTTGAAAAACTTGAATTCCTCGGCTTGCAGTGCCTTTTCTTACATTGAATTCATTTACATCTCTGGGATGTGTTTTATACCCAACCACCTTCAAATGTCTCCGGAAAAAGAATTCTAAGGGTGGTAAAAATGGGGAGTGTAGTGAACATTCTATCAATCCAATTTGCTCAAAATTCCATTTTTTTTTCGGAATTACTAACCATAAACGGGATCACCTTTGAAATAAAGTGACATTTAAAGCCCTTCCTATTCAAGATTTTAGCTGTTGCATGCTCACAGGGTTGATACAACTGGATTGAAATCTACCGTATAAAATGTTTCCCATGAAATCCTAACCTAGTTCTTTTTGCATTTTTTCTGATTTTTCATCATGGCCGAGATATTAAAAGTGGCACTTTATTAAATGGACACACTGTATATAACTTTTATTCATTTTGTGGAAACTCAGAAAGTTTAAATGATGAAAAATCCATTTTGGGAGATTCTAATGAAGTAAAGGAAAACTGGAATTGGGGGCATTCCACGTGAACGAGTCAGAAAAAAAGGAATGTTCTGAAATTTATCAATATTTGGTTCAATTCTAGTTGTTAAAAAAAATTATGAGAAGTCCTGTGCAGAAAATTTTGAGCAATCGTTCATTGTACTATTGCCACAAAATTTTGTATGAGGCTGATGATTGGTGTTAAATATATGACTGTGAAATTTCAGCATGATCGAATTCACAATTTTATGATTATCTGAAAAATCGATAATTTAAAAAAATTTAATTCTATGGTTCTGATCATGCAATCCCTCTGATATTTTGCATGTGCCAATTGATTTTAGTTGTTAAAAAAATTGAATTTTTTTTCGATATTTCAATTGAATTTTCTATGGTTCTGGTAAAGCGATTGCCACATAATTTCGTATGAAGCTCGAAATGGATATGGTACAAATGACCTCAAAATTTCAATTTGATGGGTTCAGTATTGTCTAAGATATTGAGGGAACAAAATTTCGAATGCCCACTTTTATGGAACACCCTGATTATTTTGGTCGTTAACGAACTCAACCGCGGTACTGAAAATTTCCAGTCTCTAGGACATTTCCTTTGACAGTAATCGTGTAAACGGACGGCCCTACGGGCGAAATTGAATTTGACTACGGATTCTTCATCAGTGAATCGAACCTTGTTGTTTGAGATGAGACCATTATCGGTTCGAAAATCGAAAATTACAGACATTTAGGCAAAACGATTATAGCACTCGTTTAAATAGAACGAGCACTCAAAAAGCGAAAACACAATATTTTTTTCTCTGAGTTGTCCATTTTGGGTATTGAGCTTTTGGAAAAGATCGTTCTTTATTCTATACAAAACCGCAAATGAACATTTCAAAACAATTTTTCGAAAATTTGATCAATATTTTTTTCTTTGTTTTATTTTGAAATCAGCTCTAAGTAATCTTGTAAGCTCGAAATACCACACAGGTTTTTTTCAAAAGCTCCCCACTCCACCGACTGTTAGAAAGTTTGGTTTTCGTAAAGTCCGTTGTTTTCGTTCTTGAAAACCTCTTGGCGTTCATTGATCCCTCAGAAGAAATATTTTGTTTCTACTCACCCCATTTTACCAGTATGGCAGTATGGAAGTTTACATAATACAACTAGCACTTTTCGAGTGAGGAGTGCTAGTTGAATCATACTCAAAATATTAATATGTGCATATGAGAGAATAAAAATTACCATAATGAAAAAAAAATGTAACATGCTACAGAGAATGCTTCACTAACCTGGGAATTGCAATTATCCTCATTCGAGATCTGAAACATGAAAGCAGTCGTATGAAGTTGCAAAATCTCAAAATATATTCATATACCTCAAAACTGGACGGAACGTAGTCAACGTCTAAATCCGAAAAGGATAAAGAATAAGACAAGTTTTCTTGGACTCCAGCATCATCTGCCTCATTTTCATTCTCTGGGATTTTTTCAACAAATTCCATCTAGAAAATCGAAGACTTTCAGTTCACATATAAAATCGATAGATCAATATAAAATGATCAATACAAAATTGATCGATTAATTTTTCTAGAGGATATGACAATATTGATACACTGTCACATTGAACTGAGTTCTGATTCTCGATTTAGTTCCATTTTCGAATAATGAATTGCAATTTTCTAAGAAGCTTACCTCTTTTGGTACTTCAAAGTCAGAGTTTTTGAAAGATTCTTTAGGGTCAACATTACAAAACTTTCTCCATGAATTGTTTTTCAATTGTTCATTCATTTTTAGGTCTGCTTCTCGTTCTCCTAAAGAAGTGCAAAGCCAAAATGAAAAAAAAGTTCCGAAAAAGAAAAATATGATGTGAAAATTATCCTTTCATTCTTCAGTAATTAGACATTCTCATTCCATTTTTATTTAGAAAATGAAAGACAATGCAAGCCGGCTAGACTAACAACTTCGTTTAGCCATTATTTGGTCATTTCTCCAAATTCAAAATAGTTTAGGAAATGAAAATTTGTCGAAAGTGATCATATTACTTTGCGAATAATTTTTCCATGTATAGTGTTTCCGAATACCACTCGAGATAAAATCTCAGCAGGTGAAATTTCTCGATTGTTATATTTCAAAATTTCGATAAAACGTCTTCCGCGAAATTGCTAAGCAATATTTATTGCCTATTTCCATATTAAAATCGAGAAACTTTGGGTATAGACTATAGAATTTGGTCTCTGTTGGTATTACATAATATTACTCTCCTATTATATGTTATTATTATATGTTTTCCGAAATTATAATAAAATAGCTACTTACCCAATGCGCTCGATAAAATTTTTCGTGCTCTGGTTAGGTGGCGGTTCATCTTGCACTTTCTTATACCTACACTCTCACAACAACACTGAAACGATATCATAGGAACTCCTCAATTCCAGATCTTTTCCCGCTAAAATTTCGCATTTTTCCGGTTTAGTCCGATCCAAATTAATAGGAATCATCGTAAGAATTCAAATGATGCAATGCCGTATTTGTTTCTTTCAAATGTTCTAGTTAGGGTTTGTTGTTCAATGTTCTAATATAAGAACAGTTTCTGTTTTGAATCATGTTTCCGTTTTCGAATATTTCTCAGAGAAATTCATCAACATAAATTAATTCATAATAACATTTTGTTATATATGGACGTCCAAAAAGCGACCCATGAAAATACACCCTAATGAAATGGACGTCGAAAAAGCTGACTCTGTACGGAGTATATACAGTAGTCGGACCTGTTGATACACTCATTCAAGAGCTGGTAAATTCCAATCAAATTAATAAGAGGGTTGTGAAAGAACAAAAAAGAATGTGGGGATGCATACTTTCTAAAATATTGAAATATTCATAAATGATAAGATTTTTCTGGATGAAAAAATAGTATCTTATGTCAGTATATACTGCTTACATCAAATTCCATTCGATAAAATTCAGCATGCAAAGTTTTTTAATTCGTTCGGAAGATGTAAATCCAAAGTTATCAGAAAAAGCCGTACATGTATATATTTGACTATTAGGAATAGTGTGATAAGATATGTGTATAGTTACGCTAGTAACGGAATATCATAAAAAAAATAAAAACATACGAATAAGTCAAAAGAATGTTTTCCCCAATTCTGATTAATCAAAATAAATTAATATATAGATCTATACAAGTGCCTCTATAGATTCTTTGTAGTTTTGTTAAAAAACCCTAAATCTCTCATTTGGTTGCAATTATTGAATTGATGTATGTCGTCAAATTGAAATTAATTGGAAATTTATTCATATTGGTCCCTATATTTTCGCCTAATGTTATTCCAAGAATTAGTTGTATCACTTTTTTTTTTTCGTGAAGATGTATAAGCAATAGAATTTAATATATTGTGTTATAATTCATGACCGATCGGAGCATTAATGTATATCAATTCCAATGTGGGTTGAGAATGATGAGATACTAATTCTGAGACAACATTTTTTTCGAACTAACCATTGAAGTTGATGAACTTTGAAATTTCAACGAGGAAAATATTATATGTAAAAATTCCGTGTTACGGTGATAATTTACGAACTTTTCCGAAACGACTCGACCAATTTTTATGAAAATGTAGTTTGTAGGTATGAAAATAGTCCGCGAGGTATACAGGGTGGAAGGAACGACTTCAAAACTTTCAGCGTAGAATTAAGATTCAAAAAGAAAAGATGAATTCATGAACGAGTAGAATCAAATCAATAGCCCTCAGGGTATTCAAATTGGATTTATTTTTTTCCCAATATAGACAAACGCGCAAAAGCTTCTGATTTCAGGTCAGTGCTTCTTTATTTTTTTTAAATTATCGCCATCAATAGATATGATTATTTCTATGTACTCCTCACACGTTAATTATATTGATGAATATGGATATTGCTTCAATAATATTGACCGTGTGAGGTAGCCTTCAGGAATAAAGGATATATTACTTTCGAAAATACATTCAATCTAGAGAATCAATGATTCGAGTTGTTTGTTTTTATCGACGGTCATTCCAATTTCTGTGATAGATTTTTCTACCACACCCTTATTATTTGTTATTTTCCATTTAATATCAATAATATTTAAAAAAAATAATTTATATAGCAGATCAACAATTTCCATAAAGAACAAAGATATCAATTAAACATCCCATAACGGTTGGTCGTTATGAAATTCACGAAGTTAGTTAATCTATATACTATCATCTCCTTTCTGTCTCTCACATCATCATCACTTCATCACACGGTGATATGTGGATAGACGATTTTCGTGAGTATTCATAAATGCAGCTCCAAGCACTTCATCGAGAAGCGACGCTACGCATGGAAAACAGTTTTTTTTAGATAACAAAGTATAACGGACGTCCCTTGATCGCACTGTATAAGAATTATTATGAGACTATGTTGCCAAACTTTATGTCGTCAAATGCTCTCAATATGAAACGGGGAAGATGTATATAACATATACGCGAGAGGTAGTAGTCAGCGCTACGGTCGTTCGTTGTTTGAACTGAAATATACGATTTTGTACACGATGAGAATACCTGACGTCATCGGCAAAAATTGACATACGCACTCAGGACGTGCCATGAAGTCATAATACATTGAGAATTCGGCAAAACAATTCGACGTCCGTATATCGGACGTCGGATTGCAAGAGGACGTCGAAATGATGGTAAAACGACAATGTATGGCTCTCCAAAGGCGGTTTAATGTATATATATATATATATACATATATATATATATATATATTTAAATTCATTTTTACCTAGTTCTTTATAACATGTAAAGGACTTATTCATTGGGTATCTAGGTTGAAGTTTGATTTCGATGTTTATTGTTTACAAACGTTTCGGCAAATCCGCCTTCTTCAGTGTAAGATATCAATTAAAATGGACATTACAATCTAAAAATTGCATACATTATTAAATGAATAAAAATTATTGCAAAATATCCCACAAATTGTCGTCTTTGTTGTTCTGATGTTGTCAAGTGGGTGCTGTCATTTTTATGTCATAGTTCTTCTACTTCAATTCGGTGCTCGCTTCAATAGTGGCATATAGATACGGCTCAGAATGTATGCAATTTTTAGATTGTAATGTCCATTTTAATTGATATCTCACACTGAAGAAGGCGGATTTGCCGAAACGTTTGTAAACAATAAACATCGAAATCAAACTTCAACCTAGATACCCAATGAATAAGTCCTTTACATATATATATATATAGGAAAATTTTATTTGACAGTACCCTCGTAAAGATTAAATTTTATTGATTTGACTTGTACAATTTTTATTATAGGAATATTGCTAGACTAATGTTGATGTCCAACTGTTATTATATACAATCTTGAAAAAGGCTTATTTACGCCGAAACATATGTCGATTTCACTGAATAAAATATAAATATTTGAATTTTAATGTGCTCTAAACCCAAGAAAATTACACTTTCAATATATATATTAGCAATTTGCTAATTGTAATGTTTATATTTAATATATATTACAGATCCTTGAGAAAGGTAAGAAGTCTTACCGAAAGCTTGGATGATATAAAAGTGTATCACTTAATTTCCTAGATCGAAACATCCTAACATTTTTGTCTAATATATATATATATATATATATATATATATATATATATATATATATATATATATATATATATATATATATATATAAATAATAGCAATTTTCGGATAATAGACAATTTGATTTTTTCATCAAGCGATTCCTAAAGTTTGATATTCAAATAAAAGTACTAAATTTAGTGTGTTTTCTGCATTACACATTTTTTTTCACTTCCCTACTTTTCATATGTACAGAGAGTTTCAAATTCGATGCTCACTGAAAGCATTTCGATAACTATAAGACTAAGAGAAAAAATCTTCAAGGATCTTTTTTTATATAACTAGAAATCAGATCGTAAATGGAAAATAACTCTTCTCCATTTATCCAAAACGGTAATTAATTTCTGTCATATGTTATGAGGATCATATAAACTATAAGAGTTATTGAAAAAAACATTTAACAATTTGTTCAATATATCGAACAGAAACAAAGATATGGCGAAATATTTGAAACAACCGTTTTTCAGAAACTCGAGAATGAAGCAAAATATTTACTATCTGATTTCTTAAATGTCATTATTTCGAAAAAAGAAATCGGCGGTCCTTGAAGATTTTTTACTTCAAGTCTTATAGTTCTCGAGATGCTCTCAGTGAGCATCGAATTTGGGCTACCCTGTACAATCTTGGACTCTCATTTTCGGTGTTTTGATTCTTTCAGCATTTGTAAAGGTAACTAACAATTTTTCAAGGACAAGAGGGTACAAATAACAAAGCTGGATTCTAAGACTCGATGAAGAATGATAGAGACAGACAACAATTTTAACAAGCCAATTCCAATATTCCAAGAAATAACTCAACACAAATCATTGATTGAATAAAAACAAATAAAACCATTTCAAAAGTGAAGGAAACCTCAACAGCTGGTCCCAAGAAATATATCCAGTTTGTCGAGGAGTAATTAGAGGATAGAAAATTTCAATTGCATAGATTTTACAATACAAACTTTGCCTTACTCAGACAAAATATATCGAAAATAACTTAAAGATGTAGATTTTTTCATGTTCTTAATTTATTGTAACATTTTTTAATGAGCAACCTAGTCAAATAACTGTTTTTAAATTCTCTCTAAATAGCAGGGTATATCCTACTTGAGAAGAGTGTTTATTGAATTAGCCTAACTCTAGCATTGAAAATTTTGGACAAGCCCATATTGCCGTTCACAAAATTATTTAGCGATTGTAACAAATAGCCTTGAAACGATTGTTTTCGGTTATCCCAATGTATTCAATCATTCGCACAATGTCTGATAGAAAATAAAGATCAGAATAATATGGTTATAGCAGTATTTATTTCTACTTTATACAAAAATATCGCTTCTGCAAATTCCTCATTGAAAATTTATATGAAGTTGTTTGAAAAGATTAAAAGAATGATGTGACTTCGATTTCAAGTTAATCTGAAATCGAATACACATAATGGAGAGTAATATGTGAAGAAAGAAAATTTCATCAATACATCCGTTGGAAAATATTTCTTTTCTCAATTTGCATGAAGATTTCAAGTATATATTTTATGAATCTGAGTTCCACCTGTACATTCTATAAATAAATGGGGCAGGTTGCTATTGCAACAGAAATGTGATCACTTTTATTACGAATTTTAGAATAAATTAAGACCCATTATATTAGAAGCAGTTATAAACGCTGACAAAACCCACACAACTTTCTCTGTTATCTATATCTCCGAGATTAAAGAAATAAAATCTGAGACAACTTCTGCATGATATTAGTCACAATATTTCCTTCGCATAAAGCTTTATGAAGTAGAAAATCATACGTGTAATCTTTCAAAAACTGATCAAATTTCAAAAATGAATGGTTGTTTATAAATGATGCGCTCACCTGGATACCTTTTTCGCTTTCTGGAGCTAATAATATTTGTTCATCACTGAAACCAACTACAAAACTAATTGAATAAAATAAACAATAAAATTCACGTTTATGATTAGAAAGAAAATAAATCTTTCTAGCACTAACTAAGTGAAATACAAAAGTGCCATATTCTCATAATATAAATTCCTCCATATGTGTTTACGAAAAAACAATAAACATAACAAGCCTAGTAGGAAGCAACTCTTCTGTTATAGGTAAATTATTCAATCGAAAAAGTAAGAATGAAAAAAGTGCAGAACAGAAAGGTAGTAAGATCATGAATATTAATAGTAATATTATTGTCGATTATTAGGTGAACATTGACCTCATTATTGATTTATCACGATTGTATTTCATAATTTGGATCAATTTAAAAAAAATGGTGATGAACTTAGAAAATAAGATTTTTGTACACTTTGATTTGGATATCAGCGGTTACTATTTCATTAACAAACAAAAGTAAATTGAAAAACAGAGATTTTGAGATTTTCAATATCTCAAAATTTTTCAATATGAATGACACTTCTGAAGCATCGACGTCAAATCTGCTTTGTTATTTCACTCAAGCGTTATGAATTCACGAAATATGGGTTCCTCATACCTGGAAATGAAAATAATGAAGAATAAGAAGAAAATTTCAATATTTTCCAACGTTTTCAGATCTTCACACAACATATTCAATACGCATGAAGATTAAATATTTTTTCAGAATACTGTTCTATTATATTTTTTCATATCAATGACAATATTAAGGTCATATAATGTTAAACAGTTCAACAGGAGAAAATTTTAATATCTTGCTTGGAACTTCCAGTTGTCTAATGCCAATTCACGTACAGGCGACCTTACGGTCAGAACTGTCGTTTGGCAGATTTTTCAGTTTTTCCTGCACTACTCTCGCTATGGCATTCGAGCCTTTCAGTCTTGGTTGAAAGTTCACTAAACACACATGAGTGGAGAAAACCCGCATTTAAAAGACGGTTCTTTGTTTTTAAAATTCCTCAATTCTGAACTTCGCGATTACCGTTAGGTTTTTGTCCGTCAGATTTCAAATCTACAGGTTTGGTCGTTCGATTCAATCGTGAAGTAATTGAATGCTACCCAAATTGGGTTGAAGTAGGAATGATCTTACCTTAATCCGACGACCGGAACAGCTCCCATATCTTCTACAAGTTCAGACAGCACCAGAACAGTAGTGGCAGGAACTTGAGACTGTGGATACTGCAACAACCCCTGACTATTACCCTGAAGAACAACCGAAACAGTTCCAGGTGGTGTGTTGGCTGAATCTGAAGCACTTCCAACCAACCCTTGAGCATTACCCTCAATAAGCACATCGGCAATTTGATGCTGACCCTGAATCTGATGGGCACTGAGGTTGTTGATGGTGATTTCACCTGAATTGTCTGCAGAATAAATCTCTATACCCTTTTGGTCGGGAGCAGTGGTATAGATGACAGTCTTATTACCATCTTCGTAGATGAGGTCTATTGGAGTGTCATTTTTATCATGAATGGCATGATGGTGAGCGTAAAGTTCTTCATCCTTATCGTACATAACTTCTGTTTTGACCTGAGCGTATAGACTACCGTTTCCCATGGCACTTTTTTCATCGATTTCCTTTTTGAGCTCCATGACATTCACTGGTGTCATGGTGGCAAGCATTGCCGGCGACTGGGGACTCTCAGTCAGAGGCGATCTGTTTGCTGGAGACGCCTGAGGGGGCAGAGGGGACATCATTGGCGATTCCGTCTCGATTTGAGCATTCGACGATTCTTCCACCGTTCTTCTTGTCATTATGGCAACCAGAAGATTTTTTTTATCACAGAAAGTTCACTTGCACGCGTATTGCACTTCGAGTTTGAGTTCGTTCTTCAACTATGGCACTTTGATGGCTATATAATTTAACTTTGAAATGTTCATTTGTTGAGGTGTGACGAAAAGTCTGAACGGCTTGGTCTGGAAATCGACCTGAAAATGAAGAGAGGGTCGTAAATAACTCAGTCGTAAAAAAGTTAGAACAATGAAGTCCAGCATGAATATTGTTTGGTCTGGTTCTCGTTACTACAATTTCTTGGGCTAAGGTCGCCACATAAATCTTGTACAGATTATGAATGAGTTCTGATCTCGACCAGCACATTTAATATCGACATTGTGTCTGGAATATTTTACGCCACAATTCCTGATCGAGCATAAACAATTTTTGATAACTCACACGTGAACTTCATTTAGAAATGCCATTTTAGATGTTCAATGAGCATTCTAGACAGGAGCGCGACAATAAAAGTAATAAAAAATATTTCAAATAGAAAAATATTTATAAATGATTGTAGAATCGTAGTGACAACTTTTGAACAGTCCTTAAACAAAATTTTCATTTATATCTATGTCCAAACTCGAGATAAATAAGTTAAAAATATTTCAAAGGTCACTACTGTGTCACAATACCTGTAATTGATTTCGACTTATTATATTTTTGTTCTCTTTATGTTCATTCTATATCACATGCATTAGAGGGCATTATTATCATCATTCGAAAAGACCCTGTATTATTTAAGATGAAGTTCGCAAAAATTGATCCATTCATTCATAAAGTTCTTGAAGGAGATCTATCAATAAATGTTCAACATGTGAACCAGGATACCAATGCAGAATATTAATAAAAAATGACTTTAACATCGTTGTGGTCTTTGAATTGATCTTTACCACTTCTCAAGAATACTGACAACTACTCTATATAATAAAATTTTGAAATTATGAATTCTTATTCAAATTTTGTGAACTCTTTGTTTCTAAAAAAATGTTTCAGAAACTACTAAGATGTTTTTATCATTTATAAAGACCCTTCATTCCACAACCAATAATATTTATATGGAATAAAACGAAAAAACTCTACTTTTATGAACAAAAATCACGATGTAGTATACAAAATATGTATTTCCATGATACGCTTCGTCTAATAATCAACAATTTAAAATAACGAAAAAACCAATAGTTATGACAATTCAACACGAAGGATCGTATGAAACCCAAGTTCTATGTGAGTATATTTCCGCTTTACAAAGATAATGGAGATCTCCAATATATTCGAGTGTGGGAAATATGTTCTCAATACAATCCTCAAATTCCATAATTCAAGATATTTTCCTAAATTATAAAACTTAATTAATCAACTGATCAAATTAAGAGCCTAGGTGAACCAATGAAGTTAATCCGTATGAAAATAAATATGATGAAATTTCAACTGTACTAATATTTCATTTTAATATTCATTGGATGAAAAATGCTAAAATTGTAAAACTATTTTTCAAAAGAAATAAGAAATAGAAGTTGAGATATCAATATATCTATCAATAAATCAACATAAAAAGTAAAAAACAACATCGCGTTGAACAACTTCTATGTGTCTAACGAAAGTTGAAAGCAGAAAGTGAAAGAAAAACACACACGAAAAAAATACAAAGGTAAAAACAACCGCAATGAAAAACTTGTATACACACGCTCATAAGCGGTAACCAGGGGTTGACCGGATTGATCACGTGTTAACCATTCTTATGCACAAGACATTTTCCAAAATAATAGACCTGATCTGAACCGGTACTGAAGAATGAATCGAATATAGTATACTACTACATAACCTGTTCAGTGCGTCTGAGCCTATAGCACAAACCACATTTTAAGTGGTTTTGGCATGTAGAGCGGAAATGCACCTTCATTCGACTGCTAAACCGGAAATATTGCCATTGATAATTCGTACACTTGACAGCATCTAAGCTCAAGCCTCAGAAATGTTTTATTCATTTTCGTGGGAGGTTTGTTCTGTTTTTAATCATCCTAATTTGAAAAAATGCAGATTAAGTTATTTGTTGAAGTAGTAAAATACGAATCGATCGCATTGTTCTAGATAATAAGGTAATAACCTGATGACTATCCATAATAAATATAATATTAATAGTAAACATAAATAGTGACAATAGGATTAGGAACTATTCTGAAAAGCTTAAAGCCAGGTAGCAAAACAAAATATAATGAAGACACTGAAGCGTTATTAATTAAGTGAACAATTATTAGCGAATATTTTAAGATAAGAAGAAAATTCACATGATGTTTTCAATATAAAAATAAAAGTTGCATTTAAAAAAAAGAATATCTGAGTTGGATGAACTAAAATATATTATTTGTGTCCTAAACGACAAAACAATGTCGCATAATCATTGAATTCAAATGAGAAACATTTATTTTTAATCGGTAAACTAAGATTCAATAATTGAGTTGAACTCCTTATCCATGAAAAGATTAATTCTTGATTAATGATTCTATTATCTCAATATAGATACAAAAAGTATACATTTCAATAAAAATTTATCGAGAACCAATTATCTAATATAATACCATTGGTGGTAGTTTTTATTATCAAAATAGTTGAATAGTGAAATGACTCTTTCTATTCTCGAAATATCTGATTCTATAATCAAATGAATGATTCTTTATGTTTTAGGTATTAATGAGGGAGATTTAAATATCAGGAAAAAATAAATGTATTTGGTTTTTCATTTTGACTATACATTCGAAAATATGAATTTCCAGATTTCTAAATGTTTATATAAATAAATCTGAAATTACTGACTCTCTATATCAATAAGATTTGAATCATTACTGATTTTTATCTCAATGTTTTAAGTTTAAACGTGTAGTTTCACATTTTTTTTTCATTTTTTTCATATCAATGGAAATTTTGATTCTAAAAATTTAAAAATGAATAGAATAGTGAATAATTGAGATGAATTCGATGTAATAGATTTGTTGACTCCATAATCGAAAGATGCCATTGTATCAGATTGTTGCAATGGGAGGTGATAGAACCTATTAAAGGCTCAACTCAATTAATTCCTCTTCTCTAAATGCGCATCATATTATTATCTACACATGGCTTTGGTACATTTGGATTGGATTTGATTTGAAAGTCAACGTTGATTGGACGATCGGCTCATCCTGTTACACCGGACAACTTCAAATCAGTACTTGGGCGTGATTATTTCTTTTGCAGTGCTTGGATATGATAGCTCGAGCTGGTTTTACACATACACAAAAAATATATCTGCGATTGAATGGCGCCATAACTGTGGTCATTTGAGGAAATGATTGAGATTCGAGAATTGCGCGATAGAATCAGAATTCGTTATTTATGAGTCACGGGTCGAGTATGCGCTTTTTCTAGAAAAAATTAAATTCGTCTAGTAGATGAAAGTGTCGGAGACGAATGCATAATCCAAACAACATTTGCAGAATCCAGACGGAGGACTACCTCTATAAAGCAGGTAAACTAGTAAAGGCGTACCATTCAAGATCAAGTGCAAAGCAATAGCTGATGAACAGGTCTGGGTACTGACTACTGTCGCCCCGAAATAACAGGTACTATTGTAATGGATCTAAACAGAAAACACTAGTTGCCGGTACAATGTGGTTTGGTTATGTTTGTGTTTACATAAATTAGGTTAGATCGTCGTAGGTATCTGCACGTTCGTCATATTATCAAATATGACAGTGTGATAGATAATTGTGCGATTTAGTTGACAGTGCGTGGTTGAGAATTTCGACATAAACATAAAAATGGTTACCTATTAAGTGATTCTAGTGGTAAATGTTGGAATCAGGCGTTCTTTCCTTCCGCGTCTTCACGTAAAGATCAGCCTTTCACAACACTTCGCACTGAACGAATTCGTTTGATCCATCACGTTTCTAAAACTAATTCAATAAGCATCATTCGATAAAACCTTCCTTTATTCAATCACATACTAGAAGCGTCTACAGGTGATTCGTACTAATACTCTACTGACGTTACAGTGCTTAAGCGGTGGTACAGAACTGAACAATGGTAAGGTATATTGAGCGCGCTACCCACACTGTTGGTCCTTGTACATAATCCACCTTTCAGGTGAGTAAGGTATGCATGCGCAGGTCTTTGATTAGTCTTTCGCAGACGAGGTACACAGCCTCCGGCCTGTGCTCAGCTGCGACGTTGCCAAAGGCTGTCGAGTTTGATTTACCAACTGCATTTGATGGTTCGACTGTTCGTTGTTTCGATTTTCTTCACGACTAACCTCTAAAATGATCATCTGTTTACTATGACACCTGTTCCTTTTTTTACCAACTATCTCACTACAACACATTCAACTCATCACATGCTCCTTCCACAAATAAATCCCAATTCATCTACACAACCAGATTTTTCCCCATCCCAAATCAATCAAAAATAAAAAAAACACTCATTCAAAAATACATTCTTTCATACACATCACAATATTAACCTAAATTAATATTTTCCAATTTTCTTTCTTTTTCGTCCCCCACTAACGTATTGAAAAAGAAATTTCTTCCGATTTTCACCTGTTGTGCCTGACGCAATTCGACGCGATCAAGATAGTCAGGATTTACCGGAGGTCAAGTTCGAAGGGGAATTCAATTAAATGGGGTGGAATCCCTGATAAGGTGTGGCAACCCTGTCGAAGTTCAGTCCGTCTCATTCCTTACCATTTAGTACACAGTTAAGTTCTTAAATCTACGTAGGAGTGCAAGTATAGCCGCCTCTGTTTTTAGAGAACTCAGGTGTACAATAGCAGCATTCAATACAAATCGCGTAGCTGAAGCTCTTAATTTCAACCCCTTGACTTTCAATCATGTGTAAGTAAGAATTATATATATTCACTACGAGGAATCACAATTATAAGAATTGTAAAAGCAGACTAGTATAAACGTTACTGTCTAGATGGAAAAATTTAACTTCAAAATGTCAAGATACTACAAAATAATTCATTCTGATCCATATGGCCAAAATATGAAACGAAAGATCACGAAGAAGCTTTATCGACTCGTTGTACCTGCGTTTTTTGAAACACCAGATTCAATCCAATCAATTCCATCTGATTACTCGATCTCAGAGATTTTTGTTAAACGATTTAACTAGACTAGAATTTTGAAATAGGCTTTGTCGAATATGTGTTATTATGGAGAAAAATACATTGCCCAAAAAATCTGATCAAGCAAGACATAACGATTTTCATATATTAAAAACTCGATTTGTAAATTATTCTATTCCATGTGATCTTTAAGAGGAGCAAATAGTCTTCATAAAATAAACGATAAAGGAAATGCATACCTATTTTTGAAAAAATCAACGAAGAAAGAAATTACAGAAATTTTTGGTTTCAATTTGAAGAGTAGTTTTCGAGTTTTCTTTATTGAACTGTTAGATATCTGTAATATGTTGGATAGAGAATAAAATACATGAATTAGCGACCTACGGTAGAAAATGAGTTCCTTGAAAAATGAACGGAAACAAAGATTCAAATAGTTTTTCAATTTCTTCAATCCATTTTTATTCCGTCTTTCACTTTTTTCTTTCTTAAATCTCTATGAGATGTTGAAGGAAGGCAGATAGATAGTCTAAAAATGTGTAAAACCATGAAGAAAAAAAATTTCTTGAAAAATTCATTGAACTTTTTTTTTTACCTAACTATACTAGATCTTCAATTATCTATGTAAAACATTTTTTTGGTGAATAAACTTATTATTATTATTATGTGTGAAATAGTCTCAAACGAAATCAACGGTGTAAAAAATATATTTCAACTCTTTGTCTAATGGATTTGTGAAGACTTCTCGTTTTTTTCTTATCTGAATCTCCTAGATTTCTGTGGGACATAAAATAGTCCTGAAATATGTAAAAATATGAAAACCTCATATCCTTAAAAAATAAACGGGGAATGAAATGCAGAAAAATTTGAACAGTTTTTCAATCTCTTATTTCTATCCTATACTCGATCTGAGGAGTCTCTTTCACTTTGTTCTACGGACTGGGCTAAAACTCTACGAAATGTTGAAGCTACGTCTAAAACTTTGAAAGAACAGCCTTTTCTTTCTAAATCTTTTAGTCCGAGAAAGTCGCTTTCCCCTTTTTACCAACAGTATGAGCTGGTTTAAACGTTAACAGTGAAAAGAACAGTTTTCGATCTCTTTTCGATTTCTATCTCTTTTATTTAAAAACTCTAGATCTCTACGAGAGGTCAAAGAAAAATGAATAGCAATATTTTATAACAAAATGAATGGAAAAAAATGAGATATAATTTAGAATAGTTTTTCAATCTCTTATTTTTATTCATCACTGGATATGAGTCTTTTTCTCTTTTTTTTTGCCTTACTTTGCTAGATCTCTGTGAGATGTTGAAGAGTGAGAAATAGCATTTCAACACTGAAAAGTATTTCTCCTTTTTCCGGGCTTCAATGAGATATTGCAGATAATCCAAAAATCTTCGAATACGTGAAATTATTATTAAGATATATTGAAAAAAAAATGGCGTAAATTTTCGACGTCTCTTCCGGTAAGTTATCGTAGAATTTGATCGTGAAGAAATCAGACATAAAAAATGAAAAGGAAAGTTAGATTCTAAGAATTGAGACACCTTCACGCAGTGGTCACATGTTCTTTGTACGGGCAAGCGTTATCTCCATCGTGGGTTTTCGTTCGTACACGAATCAACTTCGTTGATGGCCGCTTCAGGTAGAATTTGTTATGTGGAGAGGAGACCGGGAGGCGGAGGGGAATATTTTGGTCTCGGAGAGCTGGACCCCAAATTAATCGAATAAGAATGCCCGATCGACTTGACTGTATCGCCCAGCTTCTCAGGTGGACAATTTGTGTGTTAGGAGACTTCAACGGTGGGTCAAACCAGAAACCTTGTGTGTTTCAATAATGACCGACTATAATGGACCAAACCATTCTCGTTATCTTCTCGTAATTATTTAACTTTTTTTTTTGTTTTAATACGATGAACAATTGAGTGAAGAGTTAATTGTATACACAAGCAACAAAAAACGAAGGAAAGAAGGAATGATTCGGTGGTCTTGAAAATCTTTGTTGGCATTTCGGCTGGAACTTTTTTGGAAACGTTGTGCTATATGGCGTCGAATCCAACTTTATTAGCTTGATAATGTATTAGGAATTGAAATCACATCGTGAATAGGGAGAATATATCTTTGCCTTTTCTGAAAAATATTTTGCTAGGTATATTATGGTATCCGCTCGAGATATTCCAGAAATTCTAAAACGTTTTTTTTACTCATTTTTATGGTTTATATGAATGAGTATCATAAACATCAATTAACTTTTGAGAGTGTAAAGATTCACCGCTTGACTTGATATTTGAACTACTTGACTTGATATCAAGTCAAGTAGTAGTTTTTCAATGTCAAGTCAAGTATTTATTTATCAAGTACCTACTGAAAAAATCAAGTATATTCTATTAAGCTACTTGATTTTCAGCAATTTTATTGTGTACGGTGTACATAAAAAAAAAAGATAAAATGAGAAGGAACTTCACAAAAAATACCAACTATTTTGAAATGTAAACACAAATTGAATCACTAAATATGAAATATAAAAAAATACAGTTTCTTAATATTGAAAAACCTCCAAGCACTGGATTGAGATTAGCACATGATTAAACTTTTAGGTTCTGCTAGCTTAATAAAAAACTAGCAGTTATCGGAAAAAAACTATCGAACCAAGGCAAGTTATTGATACAAATCCGTTCTTGAAAAAATTTTTTTTTTGCAAATTTGACTAGTTTTTAAAATAAAAAGGTCTAGAGACTATTTCTCACCAAATGTTTTTTCATTTGAACTTCCGCTTTTGTAGAAACCAGAAAAATTTTTCTTGAGAAATGTGCTTCATAATTTTTTCCCATATTTTCTGAATGCTCACTCGATTCTGAATACGAATATGAAAATATAGTGGTAGTTTTGAATTTATTTCCAGCTATCCCATTTTTGGTCCAAACCGCAGACAATCTTATAATACTACGTATTTACAGAATCGAAAATAAAAAGCTTTTCCGAAAAAAACTCTTTCTGCCGATAATAATAATAGTAATAATAATAATAAGAGAGTTTATTTATAAGGGTAGCGGTAGGTGAATCTCTAGCGATTCACCTATCAGGAGAGTTGAATCGACTCCTGCCCACCGCAGATTCCAGGAGCTCTCTGACCCGGGAAGCTGAAACCTGTCGAAGGGTCCCTGTCCAGGGTAACGGACGAAGCCGTGTGGAAAGCAGCTCAAGAATTCTCCCACCGTAGCTCTGCGGATCGTAAAAAGCGATCAAAGGCCGTCTCCCCCACGACACGGAGGAACCCATGAATGATGGTGAATTCAAGGAAGAGAGTTTATTCAAGAAATATAAATACATTAAACAAACTCTAAACTACTGTAGAGTTAATTTTTTTACATTAACTGTGCACAGTGAAATACAGTGATATACTCAAAAAATGTGATTCCTCATCGTCACCATTATTTCAAAAGCATCCCATTAACATATGAACCGTTGAGTTTTCACCCAAGGAATGCATATTGCCAAAATTGTCGTCAAAAAAGCCATCTAATGATGCAATAATATACTGGGTCTGCCATTTGAAATATTCATATTCATATATTTTATTCATATCTTGGTAGATATAAAATATAAATATATAAAAGCGTCATCAAAAATATTACATGACTTGTCAATTCAAAATGTTACATTCAAGAGTAAAAACAGAGACACATTATTTACAACACTATATATACATATAACAGTTTCACAAAATGAATATTCACTGATGAAACTCCTCTAATGTATATATCTTTCTGTCCAGCAACATATTTCTAACTTCCTTCCTGAAAGCAGTCATATTGAAAGTCTGTTTCCGGTATAACCGGAAGTTGTAGAGATCTGAAAATATTTTGGGAGAAAGATCATTGTCTCAAACTCGAATATGCAAATTTTCAGCTCAAATTTATGATTAGTTTTCTATAAACGTGTAATAGGCCATTCCGGTGAATCACCCTGTATGAAGCTTCTATTATAATCGAGAATGAAAACTTTGAAGTTCCCTTTTTTTTAAATATTAAATTCTTAAAAAAATTAAAATTAAGTTTTTCTTAAATATAAAGCTTCTTTCATAATCGAGAATGAAAATTTGACAATCAAATATTTATACAACCATAGACAACATGGATATATTTTCCGAATATGGAATCTGAATTTCCTCAGGGTCATTTTGAATGGAATAGCTTGAAATAAAATTAAAACTACCCATATTCATATTTCATATTTCATTTATTACCCTCAAAAACATACAGGGAAAGTCATACATAAATAGATAGTTTATGTTATATATTTACATATTCGGATTCAGAATCGATTGAGCATTCAGAATTGACATGATAAAATATTATGAAATATATTTTATATATTTTGCAAAAAAAATTTTCAAATAAAGAAACAATTGAAAACCAATCAAATTTGAAATAATTTTTTTTCTGGAAAAGTGGAAAAATTGAAAAGTGACCCATCAATATGATAATATATATATATATATATATATATATATATATATATATATATATATATATATATATATATATATATATATATATATATATATATATATATATATATATATATATATATATTTTTTTTTTTCCTTCACACTTTCGTGGTTATATAGGATCAATATATCATATAGAATCAATATATATATATATATATATATATATATATATATATATATATATATATTATCATATTGATGGGTCACTTTTCAATTTTCCTTGAAGAATAGCCACAAAATCCAGTGACCCGCTTACGTGAAACACCCTGTACGTAAAAATAAAAATTAAGGAATAACCAGGAGCGACATTTGAACCCCTGGTTATTAAATGAAAAATCCGAATGAAAATTCCCAATAATCTATATCCAGAATAAGTGATAAAAAATATAATATACAGTGTGGGCCACGGTTGATGGTACCCTGAAATTCTACGGAAAACGCAAGTTGAGATTTTATTGAAAATTTGATTTGTTGGTTGGGAACCACTAAAATGTTTTCAGCTCTGTGGTGTTGCCGCTTATATCAAATACTACTAACAACTTCGATATTTCGAATAGAACTCTGTATATTATTACTTTTTTCGGTTTGCCGTAGCCTCTAGATTATTTAATTATAAAATTCCTTGTCCATCTTTAGCGGTTTTTGAGTTATCGATTATTTTACTTTTTCAAACATAGCTGCAATTAAACATTTTTCACTTCGGTAGTTGGAATCCTAGACAGCAGAAATTTCGGGTATGGATTACCAATATCCCGTTAATGTGTAATAAAATACGTTTCTTATCATACAGGGTTGTTCTAAATCACAGGCTTTAAGGAGACATACTGAAATGATGAAAAGTGCGCTTTTCCAAATGGAATGACCTGCATATCATCTTATACATACATAGCACATATTGAATGAAAATTTACCTACGTGTAATAAAATACGTTTCTTATCATACAGGGTTGTTCTAAATCACAGGCTTTAAGGAGACATACTGAAATGATGAAAAGTGCGCTTTTCCAAATGGAATGACCTGCATATCATCTTATACATACATAGCACATATTGAATGAAAATTGAATTTCCTTTCAAACGATATAATATATTCCCATAGCCTATAGCTAAATTAAAAGGTGTCCTAATTGAATGCAAGTTTTCATCCCAGTGGCAATATTGAGATAAATTTATTTTGAATATACATGAGATGTCACAGAACTTTTAAATTGATTTTCGAAAAAGTTTTTGTTGAACTTTCAATTTCCCAACATGAAAATCCTTATCAAAATTCGGATTAGACGGATTAGTAAAACGCGAAATATTGATATCCAGGTAATTTCATCTTTGCGCACCACAATTCCGAAAGATCTGACATTTTACGAAACTACTAAGTAACTACCAAATCCATACAAATTTCATCGGGTATGGAATAACAGAGCGTGATATGAGTAAATACTGGTAATTTCAGGGTTGCGTATGCTCAAGACCCACCCTTCATCCGGAAAAGCTGAATTTGGTATGGGGGGTTAAAGCTGTTACAAGGATACAAATCAACAGAAAGACACGAAATCATATTTGTTTGGTATTGCCTGGAATTTATTTCGCAATTGGAAATTTTGATATCGGAGAACTTGAATTTTTTTCATTTCAGTATCTTTTGTGAGACTCTGAATCAAAATCAAAAATTTTATGAATTTTTACATGAATAAGCCTTTTTCACCGCTACGATATTTTATCCATCGGAAAAATAACAAAACATAGTTCAGGCTGAAATATTAGAAGCTGATAACGCTAAAACTCCGAGTGAATATACAGAAGCATTGTGGAAAGAGCAACGAAATAATTCCTCAGAGCGGAATTTTTGAATTATCTATTTCGTGTGCTTTGGCTGTTACTTCGTGAGTATCCAGAACTGACTTTCCCATATGAGTGGTTCTCAAGCCAGTCAACCGCAGACATTTGCACACTCTGTATTCAGATATTACTACCTCTTTTCAACAGATCCTGCAAATCTCTTCTGCTGACCCATTCGGTCAACACTTCCACCATTAACACGAATCTCAGCTCGTGGTAGCTTCAAGAGCTTACCTTCTCGCAAGTTTATCGGCTTTTTCTTTTTCTTACCAAAATGCCCCGGTAATCATAGTAGAGTTACTTCATTGCCTCTGACCATTTACTTCATGGTATTATGTCACTCTCATGTCAGCAGAGACCTCTGGCTATATGATACCAGGGAACCTACGTAGCCTGGCAGTTGATAGTGATGTAAATACACGCCCCTTTGAGGTTTCTTTTGAGCAGTATATAGCGCACGTATAGACGGCTAGTGTCTCGGTTTGCAATATAGAAGGCTCACTTCCCAAGGATCTAGAGGACCTCGTTTTAGGCCCATCGGTACACCATATGGAGGACTTTTGGTCCAAGCGATTAACGAAGTTCACTACACTGAGACTGTCATCAATGAACGTTTCAAAGGTTTTTTCGAAAGCAAAGATTGTTTGCATCACCTCTGATGGTTTTGCGGTTTCCCGGAAGGAGATTCCCTTTGCGAAATATTCTCATTGCTTCAAGCAAGCTACATTTCCTCACATGTAAGTGAAAGAGAGGCAGATCGAGTAGAGCGTCAAGCGCTGGGAGTTCAACATATACTTCATCCTATCAGCATGAAACTGGTGTAATATGAGAACTTTATGAGCTGACAAGGTATTAGCACAGCAGTAATGAAGAAATACTACTACAACCAACGCCTTGTAAGTTCATATTCTTATTTTGCAACTGAAAACATTTGACCAGTATGAAATTAAATTGAAAGAGAGAATACATTTCCCATTTCCAGGATCTGAAAATATGAAAAGGCTTCACATATACAGCTTTTTTATTGAGATGAGCTATTGGTGAAGCTCAGGAGCTCTTCGTCCTAATCAGTATTCGATGAAAAATTCAAGACTTGAATCATGGATGTGTGACCTGAAGCAGCATTCACGCTAAGATGCAACGGATCAAACAAACCATGATCAAAATCTAAAAACTTCTTTTAAAAAAGAACACCTTTCAAAATCAATATCTTCAAAATAAGAATAATGTTGTACATCTTTTCAACATGCAGGCAACTTGGTACTCTCCGGTTGATCACCCAAGAGATCACGAAAGTCAGACGACCTCTGAATTAATTTCAAATCAGAAAGTCTGATCAAAAAATTTTTTGAAAGATATTTATTCCTTCAAGCTCTCATGATAATGGGTCGAATTTGAAGTTGGATCTGTAGAAAAAATAAAAGCAATTTATGCAGATCTAAGAATTTCAGGTAAATAATGAAAAATCTAAGAAAAATATTTTTTATCGAAAGCTGAAAGTAAAACTAGTTTTTCCTTTGTATTTTCATGAAAATAACTCATCAGCAGAGATGTGGTGTACTTTAAGTCATGAATAAATACAACACGTTTCCACCGAGTTGCGACAAAATTTTGAAAAAAATCTGTAATGTTTGAAGACAGAGTATACTATTTGACACAGCCAATGGTTTCAATGTTGCTGAAAACTTTTTCTGAAGTAGCAAACAAACGCTGTTACCTGACACTTATCATCAGGTACCGGGTTTTTCACCATAATTTGACCCCCCCTTTAACTTTGTTACTAGGAGAGGTACAAAAAAATGTTTTCTACAAAAGTTTCACGAAATCAACTAGTGTTTTTTAAAATGATTTCACAAAACGAAATATATACAGAGTGGGCAACATATTGATAGCAACTTCATTTTTTTAAATGGGACACCCCGTATATTTTTATATATTTGACTAGCTCTTTCTCCCCTGATTTCGAATATATAACATATGTTTGGCCTATCTCTCCTATTCTGAGTACCACAGAGTTCCAAAGTTTAAGAACCACCTGGCAAGCAAAGTAATTTCAATTAGAAGGCTGCGATATTCAGAATGCCCTTTTTTGAGTTATCTCGTTGGCAATGATATACAGGGTCTTTCACGAGGAACCTCACCCATATTTATACGGGAAACTACTGAACGTATTTTCATGAAATTCAGCACTTATAAGTATTTCACAATGCTGATGAAATCTAAAATATTTTCAAGGCATGAGCACCTCCGGTTTTTCCGGAAATGACGTCAACTTCCGTTTTTCGAATTAGGACACCATTTTTTTATTGCAGAAATAGATTCCTTAGAAAATTTCAAGTTATTTTGATGTAACATTTTTCAGTTTTGGTTGGAAAATTCTCTCTGAGCGGGAAAATTCGAAAAAAAAAATCGAAAATAGAGCTCCGCTGAAACAAGAATAACTTCGAGGTTTTTGGATGGAAAATTTTCCTTTTTCGGATTTTTCAAGATGTAAGATTGATGTATCCACTTTAAAAATCGAAATCGCGATTCATGATACAGGGGGTGAAAAAATCGCTTTCAAAGTTAGGGATGACAAAATCGTTAAAAATCAATTTTTTCAAATTAGAACCCCATTTTTTTATGGCAGATATTGAATCTACGTTAAAAAATAATGTGAGTGTATGCATCACACCTTTGCCCTAAAGTGGATATTTTCTGAGTTATTCACAAAAAACAATTTTTCGTCTTGAATTTTCAGCTATTTCTTTTCCCTTCACGCCAAAAAGATGAAATTTTCAGGAACTGTTACTTAAACCATGTTTTAGATTTTACTACCCTAATATGCAAGAGAAAAAAGGTACAGGTTGTTCTTAAATAGATGGCGAATTTTGATTCGAATTTGTATCGGAAACCTCTTCTGTTAATGGTATCTCTCGTTGGTCTGGGTCGGTCAGGAAACCTCTCAATGAACAGTCGAATCGTTCTATCTACAACTTTATTACATTCTCCATGAAGTAGAATAAGATTTAAATAATCTTCATTGGTAAAATTAGGCATAGTGATCGATTTTATAACTTAATACGAATTATCACCAAATTAATAGTAAACACAAAATGCTACTGAATAAAGAGGAATTTGGCAGATGTAATTAATGATATCTATCATTAAAAAAAAAGGAATGTAAAACATGGTAAGTTTTTGCATATGGTTCATAAGGAATTATTTATTTATCACTGGAGAGAAAACCGATGGCCGATTAGTTGAAATAAAGAGGTTTCCGATACAAATTCGAATCAAAATTCGCCATCTATTTAGGAACAACCTGTAACTTTTTTCTCTTGCATATTAGGGTAGTAAAATCTAAAACATGGTTTAAGTAACAGTTCCTGAAAATTTCATCTTTTTGGCGTGAAGGGAAAAGAAATAGCTGAAAATTCAAGACGAAAAATTTTTTTTTGTGAATAACTCAGAAAATATCCATTTTAGGGCAAGGGTGTGATGCATACACTCACATTATTTTTTAACGTAGATTCAATATCTGCCATAAAAAAATGGGGTTCTAATTGGAAAAAATTGATTTTTCACGATTTTGTCATCCCTAACTTTGAAAGCGATGTTTTCACCCCCTGTATCATGAATCGCGATTTCGATTTTTAAGGTGGATACATCAATCTTACATCTTGAAAAATCCCAAAAATGAAAATTTTCCATCCAAAAACCTCGAAGTTATTCTTGTTTCAGCGGAGCTCTATTTTCGATTTTTTTTTCGAATTTTCCCGCTCAGAGAGAATTTTCCAACCAAAACTGAAAAATGTTACATCAAAATAACTTGAAATTTTCTAAGGAATCCATTTCTGTAATAAAAAAATGGTGTCCTAATTTGAAAAACGGAAGTTGACGTCATTTCCGGAAAAACCGGAGGTGCTCATGCCTTGAAAATAGTTTAGATTTCATCAGCATCGTGAAATACTCATAAGTGCTGAATTTCATGAAAATACGTTCAGTAGTTTCCCGTATAAATATGGGTGAGGTTCCTCGTGAAAGACCCTGTATAACATACGTTTGTCATTGAATAAAACTATTCACTGAATATGCACTAGACAGAAGCGGAAAAATTTGAAATATGTTCGCTTTATGTAGAGACCAATAAAAATGAGGAAGCTACAAGGAGAGAATATATGGAGTTGCATCCAAATGATCCAATTCCAATTTATAGTGAAAAACGTATGTCATATAGGGCATTTTGAGTTATCGCAGCCTTCCACATTGATTACTTTTGCCAGGTGATTCTTAAAATTTGAAACTCTGTGGTACTCAGAATGAGAGAGATGGACCAAACATATGTTATATATTCGAAATCAGGGGAAAAAGAGCTAGTCAAATATATAAAAATATACAGGGTGTTCCATTTGAAAAATGAAGTTGCTATCGATATGTTGTCCACTCTGTATATATTTTGTTTTGTGAAATCATTTTAAAAAACACTAGTCGATTCCGTCAAACTTTTGTAAAAAACATTTTTTTGTACCTCTTCTCGTAACAAAGTTAAAGGGGGGGGGGTCAAATTATGGTGAAAAACCCGGTACATAATAACAGTTCTGAGTCCACTGAAGCTTCAACATCAAAGCCAAATCATCGAATAAAAGTATTTTCTGGTAATCAAGAAACAGCATTCATTCGATGACTAGGCTATTGATATAAAATGTATAAAGAAAAACTGATAGAGACAATTCCTAGGTCAAAAAAAAAAGATAAACATTTTAATAAGAGATCTTCCCCAAAACCTAAATTATTCTTGATCAAAACCTTTGCGTTTGAAGATTTCATCACCAAAAGAAGGACTTATCATTGCTTTCGATGACCGCACTGATCTATTAAAGAATAAGTTAGACAAAGTTAGCCAAGTAGATCTTTTGTGAATACAAATTTTGATTATTAGAAAAAAAAATGTTAATACCATTGGAAAATACTGTGCATATATTGAAGTTACAATACCTACGCACCCAACTAGCACTCCTATTACAAACTTTGAGCATCTGAATGACATAACATGTGCGTGGAAACATTAAGAAAAAACATTGAACCATTTTTGCGCTTTGAAATGTCTTGAACAGAAAATTCAAATGATAATGATATTCATGAAATGCCAATATGAAAAAAGAATGGAATTTTCGTGTGAATATATATATTTATATATATATATATATATATATATATATATATATATATATATATATATATATATATATATATATATATATATATATATATATTCAATTCCAAAAAATTACAGGTGAGGATTAAAAAAAATTTCCTCGAGCGACTCCAAAACGAAAAACTGGGAAATGACGAAACCAATGAAGAATCCCCGCGTTTTTCATCTCACATTAGACACATTCCGAAAGAATTATGATACAGTTCATTAGAATAATTAACGATATACAAGTCGAAATCTCGAATTGAATTCAGATAGGATTACAAGAGCGGCCTTGAACTTATATCTTAGATATTCTTTCAAAATGTCTTCAAAGTGAGAGGGGTTTAGGTAAAGTCGTAAAATCTCGACTAATGGTTGATGTAAAACTGTTTACTTCACCTGGTGGGTATGGGACAAGGATGGAGAATGGTCCGATGTTGATTTGAAGAGAGACCAAACGAGAAGCCTAACAAAAAATGAACAGGTAGGTATTATGTGCCCCTTTCAACAGAATGAAGGTGGATATGAGAAAAAGAGTCAAGGTTCTTGGGATAAAATCAATAAAGGAAAGAGTCCTCTTGGTGCTTCAATCGATACGAACAAATTGAAACAAAAACATACTGGCCGATTACATTTCTAGCAAATTCTATTTCGAAACAACTGTTACTGTATGGGGAATTCGAAATGCTGTTGATTAAAATGGAACAGTGATAAATGTTTTTTTTACATATTCACTATATGGAAAATTGCTACGATTTGCATTCGTAACTAGTTACTGTTAAATGCCAAATGTTTTCATGTTTGTAATCCCATTTAGTTTTCGAAGCATTCTGAAACTTCATACGCTATATACCGCCCTTTGTATCTTGTGGTAGATATACTAACTGACAAAAAAACACCCAGAAGGAGTTTAAAATTATTTTTTTTTTGGTAGAACAAAGATAGTATAGCAAGGAGTATATGATTGAATTTGAAAAAAAAAATCGTGAAGGTTTTATCATGTAAACAATTTTGTTACTTAAATATTGTAGTCGTTTTCTGCAAGTTTTTTGAATTTTACAACAAACTAGCTGTCCGAGGATATCCAAAGTCTATGTTTAGTTGTTGTTAAAATACCTAGAGCACGTGTACGTGGAATTTATGGCTAGCTAAGTGAATTTGAAAGAGGTCAATTCATTGGTCTACGAAAGGCAGGATTTTCATTTCGAAAAATCAATAACCGTACGAACAGAAATCCAACAACTGTTATGAGATGTTGTCAAGCATGGTTTGATAATACCCAAAATCGAAGAAGATTAGGCACCGGACGTCGAAGGGGCACAAATGAAGTTCAAGATCGACATCTAAGACATAGGGCCATTAGAGACCGATTTGCGACAACTTGATCTTTGGTGATGAGTGGTTAGGAGAACAAGGCCATCCTGCAACTATCTGAACGGCTTACCGCCGGATAAGGTCTTTTGGACTGCAGCATTATCGACCCCATCTTGTGTTGCCTCTGACGGTTGAGCATCGCCGGCAACGATTACAGTGGTGCAGAGAACGTCAACATTGGATGAATTTCTATTCTCCTTGGGCACATTTAGTCCGAAGAAGGGTTAGACGACGTCGGGGAGAAAGATGTGAACCTTAGTTTGTTGTTGAGCGTCTTGTACACCGGACAGTAGGCGTTATAGTATGGGGTGCTATTACACATGCAAGTAGGTCACCTTTAGCCTTTATTCGAAGTAACATGACAGCGCTGCGTTACCTTCAAGAAATAGTAGAGCCATATGTTCTCCTTCACCTTAACCGCCCCGAGAATCCAATATTTCAGTGGGATAATGCCCGACCTCATGTCGCCAGAGTTAGTTTAAACTTTTTCGAAGCGACCCATGTAAATCTTTTGTCATGGCCGTCCAGATCCCCGATCTTACGCTCATAGAGCATGTTTGGGACATCATGTATAAAAGGCTTGGAAATTGGAAAATATATAGATAATCGCGGTGGACAAACACATTACTGAAAAATTTATTAAAAAAAAAATTGTAAACCCTTCGTTTTTCTCTCCAAATTTCAATCCTCCTTGCTATACTATATATGTTTCACAAAAAAAATTAAATTTAAACAGCTCCTTCTGGGATTTTTTCTAAGTAAGTATAATAAATCATTTTTCGATCGTATCGTACGCGGTATCATGTGTAAGGTGGATTTGTTATGTTTACGATATACTATTTGTATTTCGATATTGTATATGTATTTGTTCTGTTTTGCTTCTGTTTTTGTTCATTCAAAAATCTTGGAAACACTTGGTGCAATATTATATATTAAAACATTTCAATTTTTTCACACACGATTGCAAGATTTTTCATTGGAAGAAGAAAGTTCGGATCTGTATTATCATGGGAACATTTTTTTGAGTGTGGTTATGAGGGAGGTCATGTTGTTGTTGATGCTTTTCCAGCATGGGTGCCGATAAAATTTTTTGCTTCAGGCGCCAAAATTACTCACGCCGGCCAAATATACGTAATTTCAACAAGAGTGCGGAAATTCAATCGAAGTCACATCGAAATCAGGTATCGTTCTGTCTCATAGCAACAAGAACAATCCGCAGATGAAAATGGTCTTCGAAAATGGCCGTGTGCATTTTTACATGGACTTCAAATTATCCGAAACACACTTGCTGAACGAGGTGATATTCTAAAACAGCATCCAAATGGCATACAACTGTTAAATGCTTCCTCAACTCCTGGCTGAATTCCTTTTTTTATCCCTAGAGAGACATAAGAGGCCTGGCGTATATTTATTTTCTTCAGTTAATGAGCTTTTTGCTCGTTCATTCGTAACAGATGTCGCATATTACGAAACGCTAGTGAAATTTTCACCATATCGATGATGTTCTGAACGCTTGTGATGGTTATTGACACCAGAAGTTATTCAATTCTACACTTAATAGAGATAGCTGTTACTCGATTAAAATTCATAACGAAATCATTGAATTTTAATCCAATCCTCTCCAGAATATTCCAAGATGTTTCATCGAATTAAAAAAAAACAAATACACTGACCGAAGATCAAGAGAAACTTTTGATCGGTCGTTCAACAATATAGTAAAAGAAAGTCCACTCCTTAACTGAGAAATGTATTTATTAATTAAGCACGGAAATCGAAATAGATTTGAAAAAATATTTATTATACAAGGGAAGAAGATATCACATTTTAGCTCGAGGTTATGTTGTCTTCCGACGCGGAGGGAGAAAAAGACCGAGAGCTAAATTCTAATAATTTTCCCGTGTATAATACACAATTTTTTTCTGTGACTCGATTATCTCGAAAATGTTACATTCTATGACAAAAACTCAAAAGACCTATTTTTTTAATGAAGCACCGTTGATTCCAGAACTGAAATAATTTTCCCGAAAAAAGACACTGGTGTAGATTTTCAATAGGAAATAGATCATCGCACCCCTATATCTACGCCTCTGGGTAATTTTGGGATACTTACCCAATTTGAAACAAAACATTATTTAGACTTCAGTCAACAGAGATGAAATTTCGATCGTTTTTTCCGTCATAGCAAAAACATCTTCCTGAAGGATAAAGGAGCAGTCAGCTTAATTTTATATGACTTATTTTTTCGATGCCAAGTGTTCACAGAATTTCATGAAAAATTATCAAATAATTGATGAACAATTTTTTTTATTTGCCTAAAGGATCAAACCTCATGAAATTTTAAATTTTATATGAGCTTTCAATTCGAACGATTTGTTATTTTTATTTAATATGGTTTCAACTCAGGAACCATTGGGTAAATTTGAGTTCACAATTGTTAAATTTATATAATTCTTTCTATGTGGGTGGTATTATACTTCCTCGTCCTCTTAAAAAGTCTGCACAGTACGTTATTTTCGGTCTTGTATCACCATTTTACAGTTTCGCAAGAACAACATATATTCCAAAACAGCAAAAGTCTTATGAAACCTTAAATTTTCTGTATCAAATTATTACAAAATCAACAGAATATATTAAGATCCCAGATATTTCATGTTTGCACATGGGCAAGGCATTTTGTCCATCTGAAACGCCTGAAAATGCCATACAAATTTTCATCGTTAGTAGAACGCCAGATATGCAAAGCCCGGTAATTTCACATTTGCGCATGCTCATCACGAACCTTATTTTTCCTGCAAAAGCTGAATTTTATAGTGGAACATTTGAGGTTCAAACTGACTACGCACACAGAATTTCATCGAATCGAATAGGATGGGATTCAAGTCAGGACTTCGTGCTGGCCAGTTGAATCTTGAAATTCCAATCTCTTTCGAGTACGATGTCACTATTCGAGAAACATGTGGGAGTGCATTATCATTCATAGAAATCCCTGTTCTCTCAGAAATTGTATATAAGGTAAAACATGGTCCATAAGAATTTCCTCTATATACCTTACTGCTGTTAAAGATCCATTTAACTCTGTGCGGTCCCCTAAAGACACACCTCCCAGACCATAACAGATCCTCCACCGCATGGAACTAGTTCCCCTATACAGGCATCGGCGCATCTTTCTCCTGGATGTCTATGAACGCGTCTACGACCATCAGCTCCTTCACGTTTTGCGCTTATTCAGAAGATTTTCTAAAGAAGAAAATATGAACACGTGCGTTTATTCGAAAGAGTAGGGTAAACTTAATGACCCTTTCTTTTGCTGTTCAGTGTATTTGCATGAGATTTGGTACAAAAATCGGAAGTCTATGACCATCGGCTTCTCGAATGCTGAATCTGGATTCATCAGAAAAAAGTACCTGGGCCCACTGAGCTTCTCACCAGTTTATGTTATCTCGTGCAAATTGAAGACGCGCAATTCGATGCTAGCTGAGCATCTGTACCTGTTCGAACTTCAACAGCAGTAAGATCGAGATTTCGAAGACTTGTGGAAACCATGAATCTGTCATCCCTCAACGATGTGCACCGTCTTCTTCCTGATCTATGGCTCAGCCCATTTTCAATCTGGGCGGCTATGGCAAAAGATTCACATGGGTCGCTTCGAAAAAGTTTAAACTAACTCTGGCAACATGAGGTTGGGAATTATCTTGCTGAAATATTGGATTCTGGAGCCGGCTAAGGTAAGGGAGAACACATGGCTCCACTATTTCTTGAAGGTAACGAAGCATTGTCATGTTACCTCGAATAAAGACTGAAGGTGACCTACTTGCATGTACAATAGTACCCCATCCATATCATAACGCCTACTGTCCGGTGTACATGACGCTCAACATCAAACTGAGATTTACGTCTTTGTCTACGACTACTATCTATGTTTTACCAAAAAAAAAATTTAATTTAAACAGCTCCTTATGGGTGTTGCAGTTTTTTTGTCAGTTAGTATATTTTCTTTCATCAAGTATTTTAGCCCATATGTCTATATTTTGCGCATATTTAGTTGATTTTCTAATGAAATATAGATGAAGAACAAAATATTACTGAATTCAATTGGAGAAAACAGTGTAAAACCTAAGTGACCTTTTTTTTTCTGCTCGTCATTGTACGTGGAAATTAGAAAATCGTATTCAATTACACTACTTTATTTGTGTTATTTCAAGAATCCCATCCCGCGATACCTCTTTGATGGGACACCCTGTGTAGAAAGCAAAATAAACTCAATATTTCAGGCAACGTATAAGGAAACCGTCTAATAACATTGTAGGCATATCTTGAAGCAGACTTATTCGAGATATAATAGAGAGTACAACAGAATATCACTGAGTAAATTTATACCTACATGCGATATCAGTGTTTCTGTTCTATAAATCCTGCATCATGTTCCACGTACATTTAGTGCATTATTTTATGGTGTGGAGAAACTGTAACATGCGAAATGGTTTGCGAGGAATACGAATGGTTGTCTGGAGCCTATTTATTCAGAGCCTATCCCTAGATGTTTTTTACACGAAATACTATGGACTTGCGTTGTAATTCATTTGAGTATTTGAATATTTTACAGGATGTAGAAGCAACTGCAATATGGACAAAACCCGGTTAAAATGTAAAGATTTCAAAACGGATTTAAACTTTCTACCTGAATAAATCCCCGTATTATATTTTCGTTAATCATCTTTATCAAAAATTACCTCTTTCACACATTCTATGCATAATAGGTATTAATAATAAATTATTTCGTTTTGGAAACTTTATCACCCTGTATTTCAAAAGGTGAGACGTTTAGGACATATGTTCATATGAAGTTTTTTCCTCAAAATGAGCCCAAAACTCACCCCCATAAATATTGACATTCAATTAGGAAACACCCTGCATACAGGGTGAGTCAATAGTATAGGTACGCGATCGGTCGATAACTCTTGAGAATTTTGGGCTAGTAGAATATTTCAAATTTTGACAGAATCGACAATACTCAGCGCATAAGCTTAAATCATTTTTGACTCTACAGGCTGGTCCGAAAGTGGTTAATCACGATACCCCCCTCTTTTTTTAAATGAGAATGCCCAATTTTTATATCATACTCATAATCATTATGGATCACTTAACTCTACTCAATACTTACTAATAATATCAATTAAAGATAAGCCAAATCGGAAGAAATCATCAAAATATTTGGAAAAATTAATTTTGAAAAAATGAAATGGAGACCACGTGAACAAACAGAAGCATAGAAGTTAAGAAGTTCGAAAAAACCAAGCACGAAATGCGAAGCATTATATAGGCACAACATGTCAGGACAAAAAATGAAGACTACTCATTAGGCTATCCAACAGGCAAAAAAATTCAAGGCAAGCCTTTCAAAAAAAAGGACTTATTAACATTTTTCAAAACTTATTGATATTTTTCAATTTTTTGAAAATTGCAGTGTCTTTGGGACTACCTGTAGAGTGATTCGTAAATTCACATAAAACATGAAAAATTTTCAGGAATTCATTAAAAAAAAAACGAACAGTTATCTCGAGCTGTTTTTAGGATATGATCTTTCGTTTAAACCATTCAAGCCAGTAAATTTTTAGGAAAATTCAGAAAAATAAGTCAAAAAGTATCAAGATAAACGATGACAAGTGGGGTATTTCGAAATCAGAATATCCTGGCGATTGTATGATATGAAAATTTTGCATTGTTTCTGGAAAAAAGACCAGCTTGAAGAAAATTATTTAATCTTATGCGCTAAGTACGCTGAGTCGATTCCATCGAAATTTGAATCATTCTCCTAGCCCAAAATTTTCAAGAGTTATATTGACCTATATCGTCCACTATTGACTCACCCTGTAGATTATCATCGACATCTCAATATTACTAGAATGTCATAAAATTTCAGAAAAGCAGTCATTCCACCATCAAGATGAACAATACGATAATCTATCAAAATCATAAACTTTTCAGGAAAACTATAACCTGAGATCTTTTTCACACCATTCGTGTGTTAGAAGTCAAAATGCAGCAAATTTAATATGCTCGTATGAATATCTATGTTCATTGTGTTCGAAGTTGCAATGTGAAGAAGTCTCATTCATCCATAGAAAATTACGAGAAATGTATTCATCACTCGAGCACGGAACCTGAGCAAAATTTTTGGAAACATCTTATATTCCTTTTTTAAAAACGAGATCTGAATTGAATTTTCAAATAACTCATTATTCGATGCTCTATTTCATTACAGAATTTGAGCAGAATGTGGCAAATAATTTCAGAGTTATGGAATTCGCTTGACTTGTTTCAAATCAATCTACTGAGAATAGTCTGTGTGCTGTTCTGATAAAATTTGACATTTTCAAGTTGTAGTGTGAACGAGAGTGAAAGAATAAATTAATATCATATCAATTTTTGAAAAATTCTATTTTGACATTTCGAAAACACTAATAAAAGCGAGAGTTCTAATTTTATCACTGGAATTGATTTTTGAGAGGAAAAATATTCTAAATAAATTTCCGATCACAAGTATTCAAATTAGACTGATTTGATAATAGCTTGAGGTATACCTACAGTTTATGCATATGTTAACCTTTTCCGAAAGCATTTTCAACTTATAAAATAGACGGTCTGGCGAATTTGTCTCGATATTGGTTATTATTTAATCCATATTGGAAGAAATAATGAAAACTAGCAGCTTTCAATCTAAATTGAATTTATTTAATTTCCACTGAACTACAAAAGTGAATAATGATGAACAAGGATAAATTTGAATAATACTAAAACAATATGAAATTATAATTAGGTGAACATGATCAGAAAATCGAATGCGAGAAAAGAAACAATATATGTATGGAAAATAGTTAAAATAATGAAATTAATTGTAATTGCTAGCATCAAATATGCTTAACCACATGGCAAAATGTGGAAAACACCACGAAGATGAACTCTATTCAAAGAGTGCACTCAATAAAGAGATGAGTCTAGTGTTTCATAGTACGTGGGACAAGAACAGATAAGAGACGACGAAGATAAAAAAAGATTAAGAAAAAGTTAAAGGCAATATAGAAACACATAAAAGTTTCAAATATTTGATTGTTCATCATTTGAATCGAAATGAAATGACAGTTATTCTACTTCCACTCTTTAATTACAACATTTCATTCAATATATCAGGGCATGAACAGTAAAAACTTATATTCTTTTAAAGTCGACTTTATTCTTCAACATAATCTCCTTTCAGAGAGAACTTTTTTCTTTGTGACCTTTTCAGTAAAAGATTCATCATAGTCTTCCTCAGAGCCATATTTCTTTTCCTGGAGAATTTTTTCGAGGTCTGCAAATAGCCCTTTACCAATAGAAATAATAATAAGCTGAATGGACAAGCACTTGGAAGCGCAATTTAACCATAATTTTCAGCGATCTGTGACAAGGAGCACTGTCTTGGTGGATATAAATATTTTTCTTTTGCATTTGGGGAAGTTTTCTCTCAATTAATGCACTCAATCGATCGAATAACGCTTTGTTTCACTGTTGATGATTTAACCTTTGTCAAGAAATTGAATGAAAAATATGCTAAATATATTATAATAATAATAATAACTTTATTCACCCAACAGGAAAGTTCCCAGTAACAGGGTAACAAATTACATCAACTCAAAGAAAATACATGTGAATTCCCTAAAAAACAAACCGAAGTGGTAAGTACTCCAAAAAATTGATAGATATAAAGAAGTAAAAAAAAACATAAAATAAACAACTACAACAGACTAATATTAACTGTGTCAGCACAATCACAAAGCCTATACACTGGTGCCCGCTGGACAATGTTGGTCTGAGGCATGGATAGACTAAATGTTGGAAAACCTCTGGGTGCCATCCTCAGGACGTGAATGTTCACCCGAGAGAGTAAAAATGGGCAGTCAATCCTTCCACTTTTTTTTTTTTTGGGCGAAGCTCGCGCACTGCTGAACCTGCTGCTCACTTAAGGTTGAAAGACTCAGCTCCTCCATTATGCCCGAAAGATCAACACCACGCTCCGGATATATGCCCGTTTTCCTATATACGACGTATTTCAGAAACTTCCTCTGAACTCGCTCAATGGGAGTAAGATGCGTTGCATAAATTGGGCACCAAATCATGTTAGCGTGCTCCAACCTACTGAGGACAAGTGAAAAGTAGACATTCCTGATAGCAGACAAATCGTCTAGCTCACGAGAGCTCCTGAACAGGAAACCTAAAGATTTAAAGGCAGATGAACACAGATCCTCAACATGTGGAACAAAAGTCAGCTCACTGTCAAACCAAACTCCCAGGTCACGAAAGCGATCTCCAGCCGCAATAAAATCACTATCAATGTGATAATCGAAAGCTAGTGGCTGCGTCTTCCTGGTGAAATTAACTTTAAAACACTTCTTCAAATTTAAAATGAGTCCATTCTGCAAGCACCAACCTCGAACCAACTCCAAACTTGACTGAAGAAATAATTGGTCATTAATTCCAAATATTCTCATGAACAGCTTCAGATCATCAGCAGAGCCTCTCAATTGAGAGAGCATAAAAGGTCATCAATGAATATTATAAACAGTAATGGCCCGAGGTTAGATCCCTGAGGAACGCCAAACTTGAGCTCATACTCCAAAGATCTGAATCCATTGTAGAAAACATAATTAGTTCTTCCCTCTAAGTTCGAACGAATCAACCTCACAAAATTAGGCGCAAAACCAAGTGATGCTAGCTTGTTCAAAAGCAAATTATGGCCAACGGTGTCGAAGGCACGTGAGAAATCTGTATAGATCACATCAACCTGACCTCCATCATCAAGGGACTCTGCTATGACTTGCGAAATTATGGCTAAGTTAGTTACAGTCGACCTTCCCCGGACAAAACCATGCTGTGCTGATGATAAAAGCTGCTTAATATGGTGGTAAATGCATGAATACAGAACCTCCTCATATACCTTGACAAAGCTCGACAAAATGGAAATAGGTCTGTAATTCTCCACAGAAGACGAGTCACCCTTCTTGAACACCGGAATTACCCTAGCTCTCTTCCATCTCTTATAGAAAGTAAAAGAACTAAGGCTAATGGAGAATATGCGGTGGAGAGATCCGGCCAGAGCAGAGCTACATTTCTTCAAGAACACAGAGGGGTCCTTTTGACTCTAGTGATGAATCCATGTTTCATTCACTGTCACATATCGATGCAAAAAATCCTGTTTATTCCGCTTAAACAGATCCAAACAACGTTTGGAATAGAGTCTGAATAAAACTAATCAAGTCATTGATTTGCTTGCGAATTATTGTTAATTTTTAAAAAAAGGTGTTTTATCAATACACGAGATTCGTTTTGATTCATTTCTCAAACAACAAAAATGTAATGTTACTCATTCTGGATACAGATCCAACGCATGTTCGGAAATTTTGACACGCATCTTTTGAAGCTAGTTGCTAACGATAAAAAAAGTGATATGGAACTGGAGGTGCCATCTGTGCACCAGGGACTTATTGAGTGACAGTAGCTACATCAAATGAAACATTTTTACATTATCCAATTTGTAGAATCTGAAGGATATATTTATATTCTCTGTATACCCCTTACCGCGTACTGTGCCAAATTTGGAACAGGTCCTCTTCAACATTTTTTCTAACAGTTAAATGGTTCAAAAGCGTAAACGCAGCATGTTCCACATTCAGCACACTCGTTTCTCAGCGTTCAGAAACTTTTGTAGACATCTGATGTTTATTTCGTGTATTAGGCTAATTCTAGTGTGCCCGCCTGTTGCGACCTATTACCCGCAAAGTTTTGATAGTCGTAAAACCTTGAAAAATAGGATTTTAGTGAAACAAAAAATATTTATAATACGGTTTTTCTTATTTCGATTCCTATAAAGAAATACCTTCCACCCTTCTCCTTTTCTTCTTGAGAGTCATTTGTACCATATTCGGAATAGTTTGCCATAAAAGCAAAGCTAACTGTTAAATCTGTTAATTGTACTTGAAAATATTTTTCCATTTCCTGGATATGGTGTGTTACAATAGTTAAATATTGTGGAGGAGGACATTTTAAGCCAAAAAATCTAGTAGCTATTTACCACTGGCTCATAGCTCATAGATATTCAACTTAAATTTGGCATAGATATTTCAATTTGTAGTTTTCATTATGTGATATGAAAATTTTGAATGCAAATCTATAGAAGGATACTTTTTCTGGAAGAGTGCCCTCTACTTTCCACCAGAAACTTTTTTTGGTGAACTGGTAGTTGAAAAAAATTAAAAAAAAAACTCTGGTCCAATACTACACTTTTTGGTTTCTTATCGATTCTTGTCAAATAATTCTCTGGTAATAAGAAATTCAAATTATTATAAAATCCAGTAAGCTGTGATGAATAAGTAATTAATTATAAGTTTTGGTAGTTATTTACCCAATCTAAAGAAAGATGTTATAAGCATCATAAAAAAGTAGAACTACAAGAAACACCTTGTATCTGGAA
This sequence comes from Harmonia axyridis, assembly GCF_914767665.1. Lineage (NCBI taxonomy): Eukaryota > Metazoa > Arthropoda > Insecta > Coleoptera > Coccinellidae > Harmonia > Harmonia axyridis. The sequence goes on along the minus strand of NC_059508.1, from coordinate 21,164,882 downwards.
AACAAATTGTTTGCGGGCCCAGGTACACGACATTCTATTCTTAAAATTATTCAAGGAATTTCTCATATTTCTTCGTACCTCCAATTTATGAAACCCCGTATAGAGTAAGAACTATCGAATCGGTAATCCAAAAATTCTAACATTTCGAGTAATTTTTGCTTCAAACTTCGTTATCAAAATCTTCTTTCTCATATTACAGATATGAGTAAACGTTGTCGTCAAAAATTTTATTTCGGTTACCCCCCAAGAAGAAAAAAGATCTACGCCCTTCTAAATAATTGAATATTTCTTTTCGAATGTTTGAAATTTGCGCTAGGTTCTAGTCACACAATGAAATTTTGAGATACAAAATTCAGTATTATATAAAAAACAACAAACCTAACTTAACTAAACTACAATAATTATCTTAAAATTCTTGGTTTTACCATCGTCGTTATGAGTTCCAGTATATTTTGTTGTATCATCACTGTTCGCCAATCACGTCTTAATTTAATCAACCAGAATACTGTTCCTAATACTATTTGAGGTCTGTTTATCGTTTTTTCTTTCTGTTCATTCAAATTCATACCAGAACCTATAATTCTCAATTTCTTATCGAAAACTTGAGCACGTTTTAGTTAATTATCAATCTGAGACTGAATTCTTCATTACATAAACTTCTACTTGGCGACTACTCTCGATTGTTTTTCCTACTCTCGTGGATTTTAATTTTGCCTTCATTATCATCTATGTACTGTCTATGGATCATCTATGAAACTGCTGACATTCAATTTCGAAATTTCCATTAATCAAATTATCTTCTTTCTTGCGTCATACCCAATCGAATTTCCACTTTCAAAACTTAATTCTAATTTTCATGACAAACATCAACTTTTGACGAAATATATCTAATTCTAATTTTGAATATACCATGAATCAAAATGAATGAATTAATTATTTAAAATTCTTGTTTTAATTTTGAATTTGGAACTAATCAATAGAACCGTTTTTTTAAAACCATAATAATATTGATAACTAATACACAATATACAAAATATCTCAAATAACATTAAAAATGGCGCGGTAAGGGGTTTAAAAAGTGAAAATAGAATAACTATCATTCCGTACAAATAGCGAAATAAGCAATAAACAGGGTAATTCTCCGCCATGGCCCTATTAGGAGTTAATGGAAAACTGATAACAATTTCGTACTCAAAATGTGTATTTTGGGGTTTGAGACAATGATCTCTCTTAGTAAAATATTTTCAGATTTTCGGTTATACCGAAAAAAGACTACTCCTTATTTCAAATGGGACACCCAGTTTATTATTTCATCATTAGATAGCTTTTTTAATGACAATTTCAGCAATATGCCATATCTTGGGTAGAAACTCAACGGTTCATGAGTTAATGGGATTGTTATGAAAAAAGGTGGCGACGAGGACTCTTTTTTCTGCAGAAAAAGATTTTTCGAGAAAACCTTTGTGATTCTCGATTCTGCAAATTCGTATTATTTCGAACCTGTTCGCGATTTGGACGAAAAATATACAGGGTGTTTATCAGAAGATCATGAACTTGAACAACTCAAATTCATCAAAACTCAATACTTTCAAATTAGAACCTATATTTTTCATTATTTCAGTCGATTCTACATATAAAAAGAGTGGGGGTTACTTAGGCAAAACCTTTACCTTACCGTAAAATGAATACTTTAAGAATTATCGAGGAAAAACTTCATATAACCACAATTTCAAATTGTATGGAGTAGTCTGTGACTTCCGAAAACACAGAAAGAATAGTTATTTATAATACAAGTGCAGAAGGCATTGATATTCTTCCACGAGTTCAAAATTCAAAAACGAGCCACGAAGTGGCGAGTTTTGGAATGAACGAGTGGTAGAATGAACCTTCTGTACGAGTATTACACATTATTTTCTCTAATTCATTGCATTTTCATTGAAATTAATGAAATATTTCCATAAATATAATTTAGTGATTTTTGCATTGAAAAATGTTGGTTGGCAGAACTGATTTCTTTAAGGCAATTTGATGAATTGACAGATAAAGCCGTAGCGGAAAGTTCGGAGTGCCAACATAGAATAATAAAATATAACCATGAAAACTGTGCGTTTCTGATATATTCTCGCACGATTTTGTTCTACAAGATGTGGAAGAATGAACGGAATAACCACAGAATTAGAGAAACTAAAATTCGTTGTTCCCACAACTAAATTTGACATTTCGAGAAATGCAATGACTTATTCGTAATTGAAAATTGTATTGGCTTACGGATTTCTCAACAATCACAATGAAAAATGAAAATGACTTATAATTCATGAAATATAAAATTGATTAATCCAAACGTCAAATTTTAGTTCCGGAAGTCACAGACTACTCTACTCAGTTAGGAATTGTGGTTTTTCCTCATTTAAAGTTCTTCCTTGGTATCTCTTGATGTATTTATTTTATGTTTAGGGTTTGCTCAAGTAACCTTCACTATTATACTACGTAGAATCGACTGAAATAATTAAAAATATAGGTTCTAATTTGAAAATCTTGAGTTTTGATGAATTTTAGTTGTCCAAGTTCATGATCTTCTGATGAACACCTTGTACTTTTCAAGTCCAAACCGCGGTTATAATAATACGTATTTGCAGAATCGAAAATGAAAAAAGGTTTTTTGATAAAAAAAAATTTCGCAGAACTATCAAAAAAATGTGAGAGTCCGTCGCCACCATTTTTTCATAAGAATCCCATTAACTCAGAAATCGTTGAGTTTTTACACAAGGTATGGCATATTGCTGAAGTTCTCATCGAAACAGATATGTAATGATGCAATAATATACTGGGTGTGCCATTTGAAATAAGGAACTAAAAATATTTCAGGAAAAAGGATCATTGTCTCAAACCCCAACATGCAAATTTTCAGCACAAAATTATGAATAGTTTTCCATAAACGTCTAATAGGTCATGGCGGTGGGTCACCCACCCCCGTTAAGCTAGCAGAATCACTTTTGAATTTTCGATTTTTTTAGGCCATAATTTTAGGCTCATTTAAGGCTAATTTATTATCCTATTCAAACACTTTTTGCTCATGAATTGTCGGAGAAATCGCGGGTTCCGCTAGCTTAGGGCTGCCATACGTCCCGGTACGCCGGGACATGTCCCGGTTTGGACCATTGAGTCCTCGTGTCCCGGTCAGTAATTTGACCGTTTTGAGATTCATATTTCCTTATATAGAGTAGGTGAGACAAAATTTATTTTCATGCAATCTCAACGGATTCCAATAATCATAAATCTGAAATGCTCTTTCCGTTGCTCGAACATTATTTTTCAGAAACTGAAGGATTGAAAATAAAATTATTAAAATTGGACACATGGCCAAATAAATCGTCTTATACAATTATTTCATTTGGTATTGAATCCTTAGAGAAAATTAATATTTCCATATAAAATATTTTCGCTGTCAGTGCGGATAATACAAATATGTATACTTACTTCGAAGTAAAATAAAGGCGAGTTTTTTTAATTAGAAGAGATTTTTTCCGAAGGCAACGAAACTATCGGTTGTCTAGCGTATAGACTTCACAATACTGCTTCCACTTCCGCCGATATGATGTCAATTTCTGTGCAGTCTATTGGTCTTAAAATTTTCAAATATTTTTCGATATTTTCTGCAAGGGTCGAACGATGAAAGGTTTTCGTGAGTAGCAGAAACAACTTACAGCAATTTACTTTCTTATTCTAGAATTCGATGGCTTTCACTACTTCTAGCTATTGAACGCTTGCTGAAGATATGGGGTATCAATGAAAAAAATTTTCTTAGCTCAAAAAAGGGCCTTTAAAGCTGTAACCGATTTTTTTTACTCTTTATTAGAACTTAATACTCTATTTCCACACAGTCAAGCATTTCTGATTGACAAACCGATTGAAAGGATTGAAAAATCATTAATTACTGTTATTAAAGTAAAAGAGGATAGGTACTAAGAAAGAGTTGAATGGAATATTACTAATAAATATTTTGGGAACCAAACAAGACGGGTCTATAACAAACTAAAGAATACTAGCACGATGAATACAATGCAATAAGTTAAATTTGACAGTGAAGTCAGAGATTTTTCACAACACGATATCTCGAATGTAATGGACTCGGCCAATGACAAAATTCGATATATTTGTATCAATGTTTTTGAATGCTGTTCCTTAGTTAAATCTAGTAGAAGAAACTATTATATATTGAATGGGAATGGTTTAACGCTTGAAGATTCCGTTTATGAAAAATTTAAGTACCTATTTGATTTTTTTCATTTTCGCAGAAATTTCAGATGAGTGGAAAGCTAAAAACATACACGCTAAATAGATGTAATTTTTCAATAAAATTAAAAAAAATGCAGTTTTCACGTACCTACTGCCGGAATGGGATGAATGTAGTAGTAGAACTCATGAGTTCTCGGTAATCTGAGGAGCAAAAAATTCCGAAATAGAGTAATTAATAAGTTTGAATAGAGCCTAAAATTATGGCGTGATCATTCTTAGGAGATTTGCAGTTTTCACGTACTGACGGAATGGGATGAATGCAAATCTCATATGAATATGGAAAAAATGATTACGCCATAATTTTAGGCTATATTCAAACTAATTAAATACCCTATTCCGGAATTTTTTGCTCCTCAGATTACCGACAACCCATGAGTACTTCTACTGCATTCATCCCATTCCGTCAGTACGTGGAAAATGCAAATCTCATATGAATATGGAAAAAATTATTACGGCATAATTTTAGGCTCTATTCAAACTAATTAATTACACTATTCGGAAATTTTTTGCCCCTCAGATTACCGAGATCTCATGAGTACATCTACTGCATTCATGCCATTCCGTCAGTACGTGAAAAGTGAAAATCTCATATGAATTTGGAAAAAATTATTACGGCGTAATTTTAGGCTCTACTCAAACTAATTTATTACCCAATTCCCGAATTTTTTGCTACTCAGATTAGCGAGAACTCTTGAGTTCTACTACTACATTCATCTCATTCGGGCAGTACGGGAAAAATACAAATCGAATATGAATATTGAAAAAATGTTATAAGACAAGCTCACTGAAATGTCATTGAATTCTTCAGAAGGCATCTCTTTGGTTATGGTTCTAATAATAAACAAAAAATTTAAATAATTATTCGTGATATAATCATAACGAATACCAGATCGAGTATAGATGATATATTTCGATTATACGAACCTCTTCATCTCGTCGTATTCCGCGAAACACCACACGAGTTGCACTCTCGTGACTCGGTGTTTAATCGAATATTGAATATGCTCTCTTGATATAATAACTGATTATTCAGTGAATATTCAGTGAAAATTCAATGATTATTCAGTTAATAGACTCATTCGAATATTCCACCTATGACTGGACTGGACCTTCGTTGATATCTAGCAAAAAATATTCATACCTATTCAACAGATCTATTTAACAAACAGGTAATACTGTTATCTGATGCATAAATATAAAAACGTTCGATATTTTTGGAAAGTCCCAACCCCTGGTTTTGTCGAAAAAATTATCATATTTTTATGATCAAATTGTCGTTTGTAAAATCCAGCAATTAGTTTTATTACATGAGAACGTACAAAATACAATAGATTCTCAAATAGACGCCAGTAAAACCTTCGCTGGGACACTACAATCTACATAGACACATTACAGGTATTCATTTATTTTACTTGGGATTCGGAGAAGTGCAGATTTCTAAACTTTCAACTTGAATTTGTTGCTAGAAACCCAGAATAATCATGTTTATTAGTTTTTATTGCTCTGAGACTAAAAAAACCAGATGCGGACTGCTCTTTTTTGTTATTTAATGCGTAAAACTCTATGTAAAAAAATGACCAGATTGGGGAAGTTTGAGTGCTCGGTAATCTGAGAAACAAAAAATTCTAGAATAGGGTAATTAATTAGTTTGAACAGAGCCTAAAATTATGCCTTAATAATTTTCTCCATATTCATAGGAGATTTGCATTTTTCACGTACTGCCTGAATGGGATGAATGTAGTAGTATAACTCATGAAATCTCGGTAATATGAGCAGCAAAAAATTCCCGAATAGGGTAATTAATTAGTTTGAATAGGGCCTAAAATTATGCCATAATAATTTTTTTCATATTCATATGAGATTTGCATTTTTCTCGTACTGCCGGAATGCGATGGATGTAGTGGTAGAACTCATGAGTTCTCGGTAATCTGAGTAGCAAAAAATTCCGGAATAGGGTAATTAATTAGTTTGAATAGAGCTCAAAATTATGGCGTAATCATTTTTTCCATATTCTTATGAGATTTGCATTTTTCATGTACTGCCGGTATGAGAATAATATAGTAGTAGAACTCATGAGTTCTCGGTATTCTGAGGAGCAAAAAATTTCGGAATAGGGTAATGAATTAATTTGAATGGATCCTAAAATTATTATGTTATTCAAATTATTCTGAGGATTTTATTTACGATTGGGTTCTGCTAGCTTAACCGTAAAGCCAGCAGAACCCAGGGTTTTTTTAAAAACGTAAATTCAGAAATTTGGTGATGGGTTCAAACGTGAGCCCAAAAAGAGCCTAAAATTATGGTGTAATCAGATTTTCCATAAGATATTGATTAGCTAGGTGGTTCTGCTAGCTTAACGTTAAGCTAGCAGAACCTCCGACAATTCAGGAGCAAATCATTTTTGAAAAGGATAATAAATTAGGCTAAAATGAGCCTAAAATTATGGCCTAAAAAAAATCGAAAATTCGAATGTGGTTTTGCTAGCTTAACGGGGGTTAAGCTGTATTAGAAGTCAGATTTAGTCAGAGTAGAGAAATGACAACTCCATACAAAAAAAAATGGAGTAAATCCATATGAGGTGAAGCTTACCCAGAAAGCAACTTCAGGTTAAAATGGTAAAAATAAGGGAGAAGGATTCCCGGTTCTATGGGAAATATGAGGATCTAGAGGATTCTTGATACGAAAAGAGCTTAAAACTGAGTTCAGTCGTCTAGCCAGAAAACAACTTCAGAAGACAATGGTAAAAATGAGAGAAGATGAATTTCGGTCCTGTACAAAATATAAAGATCTAAGAGGATTCTCAATACAAAGTCCAGTCCTCTAGAAAGCACATTGAAAACTAAGTAGAGTTTTTTGTTTTATTGATAATACAATACGATTTCTCTAAAATTTGATGAATAGACCTGATCCGTCATTTGGTCTCATCCATTTATAGTTTCAATACGAGCATAGCATGCGAGAGTGCCAATATCAAATATTTCAAAGGGAATAGTAGTTAAAAATATGAACTAGTTTAGCCACCGTAGTGAGCCTGTTGTAATATTTCACTTACTGCTTATAATTCACTGTAATTAACAGGCTATACAGAAGTTATTCGTTGAGATCTTGATTGGATATTTTCTTTATCACCGGATGTATACCATGGTGTGAGCTTCACAATGTAATTTTCACTGTTCTTACATAAACGTTATACTGATAAGTCTAGTAATTCGCACCTCCTTGCAATTTCTCATCGCTGAAATAATTCATTGGGGGTGGCTCATTCAAGTTTTTAATGATAATTATATCTTACTGTACTAAAGTGGGCTGATATTCGATGGTGATCTACAAAGCGATATTCTACTAACAATATTTCTACAATACTCAAAATATATTGTGTTATAATCCAGTGGGATTATTATTTTCGAAAACTATAAAATACAGTGGTATTTTATAGTTTTCGAAAGAAATCGATTCATTTTCTTGATTTTTTAGACTTGAAATGCATTCTCCATTCTCGATTTGGATAGATCAACGCGCTGTGAATTTCGACGCACAGAGTGTCCCGAATTCGATGCTCCCTTCATCTCGAGAACTTTAAGTCTATTAGGCCAATTGAAAAGTCCCCAGTCTGATGAACAGATGGCGGTGCTAGTATTGAATCCATATGATTTTTAGTTAGTACCAACCTTCAAACGATACGTGTCAAAATTTGACAGCAGTCTGACCATTAGTTTGTTAGATATTGCGTTGTGAGTGTAGCTACTTTTGTTATATGAAAAACGATGAAAAAAAAAAAACTTCGTGTGCTGATAAAATATTGCTTTTTAAAGGGAAAAATACAGTTGTAGTAAAATCTTGGCTTGATGAAGAGTTTCCGGGGTCTGCACAAGGAAAATTAACCATCATTGATTGGTAAGCTAAGTTTAAATGTGGTGAAATGAGCACCGAAGACGGCGAACGTAGTGGACGCCCAAAAGAAGCTGTCACAGACGAAAAAATTTAAAAAAGTTCACAAAATAATTTTGAATGACCGTAAAGTGAAGTTGATCGAGATAGCAGACATTATGAAGATATCATCTGAACGTGTATATCATATCATTCACGAATATTTGTACATGAGAAAGCTGTGTGCAAAAGGGGTGCCTCGCGAGCTCACAATCGATCAAAAGTAACAACGTGTTAATGATTATGAGCAGTGTTCCAAGCTGTTTAAGTGCAAGAAAGCTGAATTTTTGAGTCGATATGTGACAATGGATGAAACATGACTCCATCTTTCCACTCCAGATTCCAATCGAAAGTCAGCTGAGAGAACTGCACACGATGAACCGAATACAAAGCGGGGAAAACACAACAGTCAGCTGGCAAGGATATTACATCAGTATTCTGGGATGCGCAAGGTATAATAATCATCGATTACCTCCAAAAGGGCCTGATCATCAACAGCGATTATTATATAGCGTTAATGGATGAAATCTTTAAAAAACTGACCCATTTGAAGAAAAATTAGGTGCTGTTTCATCAAGAAAATACACCGTGTCACAAATCAATGAAAACAAAGGCAATATTGCATGAATTGGGCTTCGAATTGCTGCTGCATCTACCGTTTTCGCCAGATCTGGCCCTTCTTTTTCCTGTTCTCAGACCTCAAAAGAATGCTGGCTGGAAAGAAATTTAGAGCTAATGAAGAAGTAATCGCCGAAACTGAGAGCTATTTTGAAGCGAAAGACAAATCGTACTACAAAAATGGTATCGAAAAGTTGGAACACTGCTATAATCTCTGTATCGCCCTTGAAGGCGACTTATTAAATAAAAAGATTGAATTTTGAAAAAAGTGTGTTTTACTTGGTAGACCATGGAAGATATCAAAAAGCAGATCTGATATATCTTGACTCGTTCTCGAGTTACAGGGTGTTTCTGAATACATAATTACTGTTTCAAATATTTCGCTATATCTTGGTTTCTGTTCGATATATTCCAAAAATTTCTAAAACATTATTTTCAGACTTCTCTATAGATTATATGTTTCTTAAATAGGACACTATATTTTTGAACGCAGTTTTTTCTGTTATTGGTTTTTCAAAAATGTCATTTGAATTAGCAGTCTAATCAATATTTGCATCCATTTGAAAAATTGCATTAAATACTTAGATGAAAGCAACTACCCAATATTAGTACTCTTATTTTTAGTGTAATTAGAAATTATTCATGAGTATCAAAATTAATTAATTGTGTCATAAATAATACATTAAATTTCTATCAGCTGAAAAAAATGTTTTTACTGACGACAAAACCACAATCAATAAAATTTTGGTTGATTTCTTCACAATTCCAGCTACCTATGTTCTGCTTGTATTTCTCACACTGTATATGAACCAATTTTTTCCGTAATTCCGTTTGGTAATGCCGTTTTCTCCGAAAACTGTAATGAAAATATGTATTGTTGCATTTTAATTAAGTTATGCAGCAGATGTCCACAAAGAACTCGTTACTTGAAGGCAAGACAATGAAAATAAACTATTTCATATACACACTTGATGTTAGAAAAGATTCAATGATAACAGCAATAAAAACTGCTGCAAGCAAGGAATATGACAAGGAATTCCTAGACTTAATTTCGGCTCACAATGAGTTATATTTCAAATCTAACCGGGCTATCTAAATTGTGTCTGTTCTTGGAGACACAAAAAGATCGACATGACAATAATATTCCGGATCTCTTACATTTCACTAAACATTTCTTGAAAAGTTAGTTATTCTATTGTACTGATTTACGTATTTATTAATTTTTCCTTTTGAAATGTTTCAATCGAAATTATGCTATTTTCAATAATAACGTTATCCCTCTGATTATAATTTTTCTATAAATGAAAATCTGTTATATCATTTTTAAATTTTTATTTATTTGAATAAAAATCCAGTTAGAGTCCGACGATACTTACGCAGGTAATAATGAAGCGAACATATACAGGAAACGGAATAATTCCTTTGAAAAAAAAGGGAATCCTTAAACTGGTTTTGTTTTTTGTTGGAGTCCTGGTTTTTCACTTCGCATCAGGAAGGTAAACTAATCTCATTCTGTTGAAGATGAATTGGGGAGTTGCAGTTTTTTTATAAGATCAAGGGGCAGATTGTATACCCTCTAGACAAGTTTGAAGCTCACAAATGATTATGTTTATGAATGTGTGTTTTATTTGGATTAAAGAGTCTTGTTCTAATAAATATTCATACAAAATTTCGTGGGGATCGTATAAGTGGGAGATTAAAAAATATTCATTAAATATCGCTAATTCATCGATGAATAAGATATCCAAAAATTCAACAATGTACATTTTACATGGGAAAAAGTAATTGAATGTTTCTGATCTGATAACCCTCTGAAAGATATAACTAAATGATATCTTTGAAATTCCTCTGCTTTTTTCTTCCGTGATTTGAAGCCGATATAGCGATACAGCGGGACATATTTAGAAATGCGAAAAAATTAAACCTTTCAAGCATGCATTTATTATTTTCATACGTTTTTCCGTTTTGGCAAGGAAAATTTGTACAAAAAACTGATAAATGCCATTTTGCTGAAACGTTTTGATGTATAGATGGCAACCAGTCTGCCACAATATGAAGGATAGTCGATATAGCAAAAGAACTATGCCGATTAATTTAGTACTTTTTTATAGTGCAATATACATGGTGAGTCTTTGACTTGTACATATGTTTTAACCGAAGATTCCAGATGCCAAAGAAACTTTTTTTTTGCTTACTATTTTTTCCGATTCGATTTTTTTCTTACTTAGTAGTGCAGGCATTCTGGAGTTGACCGGACTTGACCGGAAAAGATTCATCACATCGATCAAAACTATATTCCGAAAATGAATCCATCTTTTGAACCGTGCCGATTCGGCAAAAATGGTCAAGACCAGAAGTGTTTCCTTTGGTTTAAATATATGTGCAAGTCAAAGACTCACCCTGTATAACTTGTCCCTCATAAGGCCTGGAATTCCCATCAGTCAATATCACACACAAATCTTAAACTTCATTAGCAAATTAGGCTGTCTGCTTAAAATTCACATTGTCTGGAAATCCGTCACTTCTTTTGATTCAGAAATTACTCAGAGTAAAGTCCTTTTATCATTCACGACGATTACTTTGTTATTTGCGAACTGAATGCGCCTTAGGGCATGGCAACGTCTCGGTATAGTCTGGACATTTCTTTCTTAGATATTTTGCACCTTTATTCTTGGGAATATCGTAAGACCATGATAGTTTTCTTAATGATTTTCCAATTTTATTTTTGGCACCTCTGATCTGCTCAATTTCCAGTTAACAGTCTAGGCCGGAGTTTTCCGACGTGGGGCCCAAACCCCACAGGAAGGCAATTCGAAAATGTACACGACACGAGTTGAAAAAACATCGCTAAAACTGGAAAAAATCATACTGTAGAAGAGAATATAACCGTCAATATCAGCATTTCTTGAAACGGTTCTTAAAAATGAGAAAGATGTAAAGCTATGCCACTCAGAAACAATAATGTTACCAGAAGAATAGACGAAATGAGTGGAGATACAGAAAAACTTGTTGAAAAGCTAAAAACAAGAATTTTCTCAGAGCAAATGGATGAATCAACTTCGAGAGACAGTGAGGAAGTATTGATAACTTATGAAAAATATATTGATAAGAGGCATATTGCTGAAGAAATGTTGTTCTGCAAAAGATGAAAAAGCACCACTACGTGCAAAGGTAAGCTAAAAGTCTTCGTAGATGTCAATGATATACCAATGAAAAATATAACATCTTGTGCGGATGATAGTGCTCCTAATATGATGGGCAAGAAAAATGGCTGCTTAAAATTTATGAAAGATTGAAATCCAGAAAAGATTCTTGTGCATTCTGTGAATTGTGGTATTCATAGGGAAAATTAAGTAGCTGAAACATCTCACCTGTTCTAAATGAAGAACTGAATTCAGTAATAAAAAAATGTTTATGTATGTATGTTGATACTATTTAGGTAAGCTAATGCCAAATGTGAGTGTTTCGTCAAGCTATTTTGTGAAGAACAAAAATTAAAAATTTTACTTCATATTAAAGTAAGATGGCTATCTAAAGGAACTTCTTGAAAAAATTCATGGAACTGTTTGATATGCTTAGTGGTATTAAGTATGTATCTGTGAACAATCGATGATACCGCTTTACTTGTTATTGGCAATCATCTGAATATTCTGTAGGCTGATTTAAAAGGAATATTTGCTCATTTGGAACAAATTGATGCAGCTAATATTACTGAATTTGTCTGATATATCAAATATACATTATCAAGAAGACTCGCAGAATGAGTCAGTTAAAATTTTAGAATCAGAAGTGATGGCATAGCTGCCATTAAAATGACGAATCATTGAATGACTGTTCTTCTCAAAGTAGACATTCTGAATTTTTCCCTACAGATCGTGGTATGCGTTTTGTTTGAATTACAAGAAAAATCATAACAGCTATTGTATCGTGCCAATATTATGTAAACTTCAATAGACAAACCGCATTGGTGCTATATGAATCTGTAGGAGTATCAAATGGCCAAAGACAATTTTTTCATGGCGAATTCATTGAACCGTTGAGGGTCTCGAAAACTTACCGCTTCAAATTCTCGGAAAGAGCTTCTGTTTCAAAAACAGAACAGACATCATGATGATAATGGGTGCTTGTCTTTTATTTCCTCCAGAGTTGTCATTATAGTCTAGAAGGTACCGTTTTTATTGGTTCACGTTAACACGAGTATTTTACCGCATACGCATTGACATATGTTGACCGACTTGACATAATGATTTTCAAGGTATACAGGGTGATACGGTAACAAACTGACATAACTTCCCGTTTTTTGCGGTTTCGCAAAAAAATTTCATATTTTAATTCACTATTTCAAAAATTACGCTTTTTAAACAATTTTTAATATTGTCCAGAGATATGTCCACATTAAATTGTGTTTTTTAAATCACTGAATAAATGCCAATTGAACTGAAATTTGGAAATAAAGTTGCAAAGTTGGGAAATGAATATTCATACGAAATTTCGTGAAAATCGTATGATTAGGAGATTGAAAAAAAAAATCTCAAATGTCACTGCAATTTTGTGTGTAGTTCGTTGAAAGAATGAACTCATTTGTTGCTCATTTTTTTCGATTTTAAGCGGTTAGGGTCAAAGAAATGCAAATAAGAAGGACGGAAAAATCGATTTTGTCATGTATCATGTGATTCTATGTTTTCATGGTTTATTACTTCGCAAGTTAATTCAGTAATTGAATTAGGTACTAGCTCAATTTCTCGAAAACATTCCTGACATCAGTTCAGTGTGTTTTATTTATTTTCAAGTTCGTATGTTTTTTTTTACAATGTTTTTATTAATTATTGAAATTCTTTCTTTGTCTGTATTACTATAATGGATTTGTATCTTCTAATGAAGAGATTATATATAGTGTATTCTAAAACAAGCTGCAAAATGGGCTTTTATTCCAACACGAATGCAAAATTTAAAAACGAGCGACGAAGGAGTGAGTTTTCGAACGCATGATTGTTGGAATCGAGTAATTGACGATATTTTCTCTATTTCGTCAAGTTTTGTCTTGGTGATTTTCGTATTGTATTTTATTTTGGCAGTTGGTGTGACTATTACGGAAATTGACAGATTACGAAATTTGAATTTGAATCGTACGTTTCGTATTTTAAAAAAAATTAATATTACGCATTGAGTTCGTAAATTATGTCTGACGAAATCGGTGTAATGCCAACAGAATAAAGAGAAATTATGAATAATGTTGCAAATCGTTTCACTCTATCCAAATTATATTATATTGACATGTGTTGAAATCTGATACGATCGGAATTTGGAAGTCAGTGTAAACAACCACAAGACAAAAAATATAACTGTAAACAATGCTGTAATGAGTTCATTACAGCACTGTGTTTAGTACTGTAATGAACTCATTACTATACTGAAATAGAGAAATGAATATACTCAATGTTGCTGGGGTACCTAGGTATACGTGCTATTCCCTTTCCTAGGTTTTCTCATTTCATTCTTAGAAGTAATAATTCCTAACTTCCTATGAGATGTCCGTTGACATATCAGACTATAGAAATAACCGTTTCTAAGGTCCCAACGTTTTACCAGCCCACCCGTATATATATTTCCTAAAAATCATCCCCAAAGGACAAAGCTCAATTGTGAGGTACGAAAAATTTAAAAATCCACCAGTAAATGTCCAGTTGGAACTTGAAGTTCTCACGAAGAAGAAGTTTGCATTACTAGTCTAACTCGTATGTCCAGTTTTTAATATTCGTTAAGGGTTAGACCAGTCCAGTTCAAGGGTCAATTCCTTCAGAGGGTCAGTTTAATGCGCAAGGAACATTCCCACGAATGCCCTTTGTCCGGCAATGATAAAACGGGGTTGTCCTTTATGCTGGTGAAATGGTCAAGTGAATTCAATTCGTGAAAGACCATTGGAGATGAGCAATTTTTTGATAACGCGCATATAAAACCGGTTTTGAGGTAATAAGTATAGGCACAGGCATGAATTTAATTCCTGAGAAGTGCACGATGGTCACTTCCTCACTCCAATTTAAAAAAGATGTGAAAGGGTTGTCTTCCAACCACCCTTCCGTTCAAGCTCAGATAGCCGCTGTCATACCTGAATCAAAATTAATGTGGTTGCTACGTGACGATAAATAATGAACTTTGGGGTAAATATAATAGAATAGGATAGTCTGTGTATCTAAGTTTTTCACGGTTCTTCTTTGGGAATTCGTAGAATCCAAATGAACGAACCAAAATATCTATCCAGAGCTTTTCTTTTAATCAAAAACAGCTTGTTGATTCATGAATTTAAAACGCTAAAACCTAGAAAATATGTAAAGAAATTCAATTAACGAATTTATTTCAGTAATAGAATACCTAATAAATTCAATATTTTCTAACGGTAATCTCTAGTCAGTTTCGGTGTTATGAATTTTCGAAAATTTTATCCGTATAACGGATTCACATTCTGCATCTTATTTTTTGTGATTATTTCAGGAAAGCTCATTAGTGGGTGAAGGCTGCAGTAAAAATATTGTAAAAAATTTGATTGTAGACTTTTTACGTTCAAACATTTTATATTTATAACTTTAAGAAATTCAATTGTTAGAATTTGATTTATTAATTCACACTTCGAATACTTGAACTCGGAAGGTTCAATACAACAAATATTATTTACACTGCTGCTTCGTCACAGCACAACTTTAAAAATAATGTTTTATACTTAATTCAATAAATTTCATTTGATGAAAATTAATCTTAATAATTAATTGATATTAATTTTAATATTGAATCAGGTAAACCTGATTTCCAAAATTTATTAAAAATATAACAATCAATGAGCTTCGTCAGCTTGTAACATAGTGAATAACTTAATGTTTTATTAATTCTTTTCAATATATGCATATAAGAGTAGAAATATAATTCAATTGAGAATTAAAGACATAACAACAACAAAGGGTTTCCGGGTTTTCAGTTTTACCCAAAAATTTTCGAAAGAAGTTAGTTTTTAAGACCTATTTATTCATTGAAGATTCTATCTAGCAAAATAAGAGTATAATATGTCTATTTTCAATATGTAATATTTTGAAATTGTATAAATGATTCAAATATGTGAAAATATTTTCACAGTTGAGGAAATATTTTATCTTATATTTTTTGGAAAACTATGTTTTAGGGCGATTATCAAAAACATAAATTAAATTATGAACTTCCTATTTGTCATCTTCAGGTATAGTAGATATATTTATAATTACAAATGAATCTACTCAAGTTTGAATACTTATTCTGAAATAATTTTTGAATTATATCTTGAAGCAATTTTATCAAAAACCCTTGAAATTATCTTTACCAATTCATCTACACAAATTAGTTTTTCAACATTATTAATTGTTATTAATTAAGCAATTATGATGGGAATTTTGACTATTAATCTATGGATCATTCTTTCAAATACTGATAGGTGAACTAATTGATGTTGTCATTGTTAAATCAAAGAATATTTTTGTCTTTTTCAATTTCCATAGTGAATCCTAAAATTGAATGCTCAAGGTTCTTCATTCCAACTGTCTTAGGACTTTATGACCCTGAAAAAAATGCATAGATACGATTTTTGTACAATTTTATATTTTTGTACAATTTCACACTAAGTTTCCCAAAAAATGTCATAAAATTATAGAAATCGAAGTGTTCGATGAATTATTACAATGAATCGTAAATTTATCTCGAAGCTCCACTCTACCCAGAAGTGCATCTGTGGAAATTTACTACGAACATAGAAATATCGTAGCTGAGGTTGTCAAAATGGCGTCCGAGCATAGAATAACGCACAGAACACAGAAGACAATCGAAAAAAGTCCATTTTAATACATTGAAGACATAGAAAACAATCCGTCATAGAACAATAAATCGTATATTCAAGCTAAGAACATACCCATTTGAAATATCTTGAACGGAAATAGAGTCTCGGCAAAAAAGCGGTGGACATATGATGGCTGCCTCTGCCATATAAGCACGAGACGAGGCTGGCATACAAATAGCACTTAATGAGCTCAGATATAAGTAAAAAGTAGGCGGGAACTCAAGATCGGGGTTCGGCCAGCTTCAGTTTCTCGAAGATACGATGGTGCAAACATTTCGGCTTTTGCAATTTTATAAGGTTCGATTCCAGCGGCATTTTGAACGGATAAGGGGGCAGTGGCGTGCTCGAAATCATTTGTTTACATGGAATAATAAATTGTTATTATTTGCGTAGTTAATCATTAGAGACGTTGTTTGATGAAACATAACAAGTTTCGAATATGCATGGAAATTGTCAAGATATGTACTCAAAATAAATATACATCTTTGTTTGTGGTAATCGAAAAAAAATTTTTTGACGACTACGTTTGTTCATAATGTGAGAAAAAGAGTTTGATGAGAAAATAATAGCATTATTTTGATGACCGATTCAATTGTTGTAAGTACGAAGGAAATGAGGATAATTTTAAGATTAAAAAGTCCTTTAAACATGAGCCCGCAAACGCTTTGATTTGCTAATTTTGTATGCGAATATACAGGGTGATATATTTTCTGAAAGTGTACCCGCTTCTTTCCTCCAGAACTATTTTTTGGTATAAGAAAATTCCATTCCTTATACTATGGTGAAACACTAGTACCTACTTTAGAAAAATGTAAAAAGAAACTCTGGTCTAGTACTACACTTTTCGGTTTG
This sequence comes from Harmonia axyridis, assembly GCF_914767665.1. Taxonomy (NCBI): domain Eukaryota; kingdom Metazoa; phylum Arthropoda; class Insecta; order Coleoptera; family Coccinellidae; genus Harmonia; species Harmonia axyridis. The sequence goes on along the minus strand of NC_059508.1, from coordinate 21,147,337 downwards.
TTGTAATTTTGTTGATCTGCTATAGATTTCGAGAAAAAAAATCAAATAGCTGTGTTGTAATTCTCAGGAAAATTCGAATTTTATTTATCCATTCTGTAGCGACAATTAATAAAGATTCGATAAACTGATATATGCTTCACTAAAAAGTACGACTATACAAGAAACACCCTGTATCTCGAAAACAAAGCGTTTGCGGGCTCATGTTTATAAGATTCTTTATTCTTAAAATTATCCGAAGAATCTCTTATTTTCCTCCATTTTAAGAAAACCGACTATAAGGTGAGAACAATCGAATTGGTAATAAAAAAATATTTTGAGTAAATTGGTTCAACTATTTTTTTTTCGAGAACCCCCTCAAGAAAAAAAATCTACGCCTTTGTTTTATTCTGATTTAAAATAATCGACAGTGAAATATTAAACTTTTTTCAAATATTTTATCAGACAATATTTAAAAATTGCTAAAATGCACCGAAAATGTTGAAAGACAAAAATACATTCGAATAGAGAAAAAACGTAATATATATATATATATATATATTATTATTATTAAATTGTATGATCAAAATCAGTGCTCCTTTGTGAATACTGAAAGAAGTTTGAAAAGAATTCACTCAATAATGTCATCCATGAATTCTTCTCAAAGTTTTCTGAGTATTCACAAACGAGCATTGATTTTGATAATTTAACAATTTCTAAATATTGTTGAAGCGTGTATTTCTCCATAATTGAATGGCATAACCTACTGAACCCAAATAGTACACAGTATTTCTATTATGATAATTTGAAATATTATTATTCCTCTTACTTATTTTTTAGGGAATTTTGTCGTCGTTGTTCAGTGAAAATAAAGATGCCAGAGAACAAAACCCGCAAAATTTCAAGAAAAAATGAACGATGAAGGCCAAAATACCCGGAAAAATCGAAGCCAAACGATGGCCACGAAAGCCTCACCTAATCCGGTATCTTTCCAATTGGAAAACCCTTTATAAATTGATTAAAAACATATTCTATTCGATTATCGAATTCTTTTATATTCATACCAAGTTCGAGCTTGGTATGTGAATTAGTTTGTTCACAGTGCTTCAGTATTTCTAAATGTGTTTTGCGATTTCTAAAATGTTTGAAAATATCGAACAAATTTTGTATATCAAATGGAATTCATGCCAAAATCTTCATCTCATCGGACAGCCACTTCAATCCCCTGAAATGGCTGAAATGACCACATCAAAACAACCATTTTCACCAGATATACAGGGTGAGTCTTTGACTTACATATATTTCAACCAAAGATTCCTGAGTTCAAAAGAGACACTTTTTTCCTTTGCTACTTTTTCCGATTCAATTTTTTTTCCTCGCTCAGTATAGCGGGCATTCTGGAGTTGACCGGACTTTGATGGAATTTCATGTTCGGAAAAGATTCATCACATCCATTAAAAACTATATTCCGAAAATCATTTTCTTCGATTCCATTCCATTCCATTTGCGAGATATAACTGAAAATTACATTCTTCATGGATTTTCAACAGCCTGTATCTTTTCAACCGAGTCGAATCGGAAAAATGATAAAGGAAAAAAGTGTTTCCTTTGACTCCAGGAATCTTCGGTTGAAATATATGTACAGGGTGGGCAAATTTCGATGTTTTAGCATTACAACTTTTAAACCTGAGGAGATAGACAAAATCTGATACCCCATTCTCGTTCTCTTTTTCTGAGAAACTAACAAGAGTACTACGCATGTTTGGACACATTTTGTTTTCGAGTTATAAGCCAAATTTGGTGAAATGGCGATATAGAAAAAAATTTCCGCTAATATACTGACGATAGAGCTTTGAAGTTAAAACATTATGGAGGCACTTTTTCACATAGAATCCAGAGGCGTACTCGACTTTTCAACAGGGTTTTAAATTACGAAGCTATTTCCCAAAGTTGTGTTTTTTCGAATGGCAACACTATATTTCTGTGCCATTCCTGATTTCAAAAATATATAACATCGTATGGTTTGTATCAATATAAATAATAGATAATGGTCAAAAACCATCTTTCGATCTTAGAGTCTCAATATTTCTATGGTTTCAACTGTTGATGAGCACAGAAAAAAAGAGCGTATATCGAGTAGTTCACATGGTGACAGTGGCTGCGATAGTTACTATCACTATCACACTATCGTGATGGTACTATCATCGTGAAAATGAGCCTTAAGAGAAATTGAGTAAAAATCATAAATATGGACAGACTAATAGAAATAAACTGTGGTAATTATGCGTTATTAAATTTTTCTGTCTTTTTCAATCTTCAATTGAAACCATAGAAATATTGAGACTTTTAGATGAAAAAAGTTTTTGGCCATTTTTTTCTATTTATATTGATACAAATCATATTATATAATTTGAAATGAGAAAAATTAAGCTTTCAAAAAATGGCACAGGAATCTAGTGTTCCCGTTTGAAAAAACATAACTTTGGGTCATAGCTTTGTAATTGAAAACCCTATTAAAAATACGAGCACGCCACTGGATTCTACGTAAAAAAGTGTCTGTCTAATGTGTTAATTTCAAAGCTCTATCATCAGCATTAGCGGAGATTTAAATTTTTTTCGAGATCGCCATTTTTTCAATTTTCGCTTATAACTCGAAAACAAAAGAAATTGGCCAAAAATGAGAAGTACTCTTGTTAGTTTCACTGAAAAAGAGAACGAGAATGGGGTACAGATTTTGTCTATCTCCTCTGATTTGAAAGTAGTGCTAAAACATCGAAATTTGCCCACCCTGTACAAGTCAAAGACTCACCCTGTATGTTAAAAAAAATTGGAACGAGTGAGAATCCTTAAAACGGCAGATTTGGGGTCAAAAGTACTCGAGTAATCCTCAAACGTTTCCCAAAAAGCTAGGAAATTTTCGTGGTTGATAGGACCATCAATACTTCCAATAGAAAAATCGGTTTGAACCTCCCAATTAACGTTTTTTCGTTGCTAGACGAAATTCCCATTCTTCTTGTTCCATAAAAAATTAATAACATGTGAGGAACACCTGTAGGTCTCAAAATATCCTTGAACTATCGAGTTGCGCCTGCGCGGGGGCCGGTACAAAATCATTTTAAACGCGCTACTTATTTAATGGCCTCTATAACGCCTACATACCATGAACGATATAAGTGATGCAGTATGCGTGAATATCATTCTCACGATGCCAGGAATACATTAATAAGAATCATGTCTATCCAATATAAATTAACAATTTTTCCATATTATCCAGATGATTTAATGAGCGTCTCTATAAAAACAGAAGTTGCAGCAGTATCGTTTGATTTTTTTTTACACAGTTAATAATCTCACAATCGAAAAACTCTCATTATGGTCTCTTGAAATGCGATAGATGTATCCTCTATTCGCCATTCTAGTTACTTTTAGGAATCAACTACACAAAACTCTATACGTGCAAGTAATTTCGATTGACTTCGACTAATTGGCAAGTTGAACAACTTCCTAATTAAACATAACGCTATAAACTCATTCGATATTCCTTCTTGACGTCATAGTTCAAGGGCGTAGATTTTTATTTTTTTCTGTAATCTAAAAAAATTTTTTTGAAGACAACGTTTACTCATATCTGTAATGTGAGAAAAAAAGTTTGATAACGAAGTTTGAATGAAATAATTTTTATTATTTCAGTTGTTCTTACCTTATACTGGATGTTCCTGAATTAGAGTTATGGAGGAAAATGAGGGATTCCTTGGGTGATATTAGGAATAAAAGGTCTCATGAATATGAGCCTGCAAACGCTTTGTTTTCGAGATACAGGGTGTTTTAGGGTGTCGTACTTTTTATTGAAGCTTATATCAGATTATCAAATCTTTATTAATTATCGCTACAGAGTGGGTTAATAAGTAACAAAGTTATAATTAATTCATTCATTACAGCTTACTAGCTGGATCTTTATTATAATAAGGTTTTTCTGAGGATTACCGGAGGGCTGTTTGAATTTTATTTTTCGAAATCGATAGTCGATACGATACAACTATAACAAACCAAAAAGTGTAGTACTGCACCAGAGTTTTCCTCTACATTTTTCTAATCTACCAGCGGTTCACCAAAAAATAGTTCAGGCACCCTACCAGAAAAAATATCACCCTGTGAATTTCCATTCAAAATTAGCATATTACATGATGAAAATTTCAAATTGGAATACCTATGGCCAATTCAAATTAATTATTTTGTGGAGGAAAGGTTCTATGAGAAAAAAAAATCACACATTGACACCTGTATATCAAAAGCAAAGTGTTCGGGGACTCATGTTATAAGACTTTTTTTTAAATGATCCGAGAAATCTGTCATTTTCATTTGTGACTTCAATTAAGGAACACCGTATAGATATTGTCAATTCAAAACTCAGGTCTTCACAAATAAATTTCAATTTGAATGAAACACAATAAATGGTACAATACATCCCAGACAATTTTTCTATGCGAATTACTCAGTCCGTTGATAACTACAGTATTGAAATTTTGTGACGAGAATGATACAAAAAACCGCGTATATACAACGGTGTATACCGATGACGAATGCAAAAATCACAAATTGTAAAACAAGGGGGACGCCGACACAGCGGGTAGATGAAGGAAAATAATTAACCTCGGAGATAGACGTGCTTGTAGTACAATGAAAGTTATCATCTTAAAAGCGATAATAAACTCTTAAACCGTAGAAGGATCCGATTTTTTGCTGTCGGGTCGATTTAAAAAAAAACAGAAAAAAGTTTATTTTATTGAAAAATTTTCGTTCTTTGTCTTTGAGAGAATTCTGAAATTGTATATTTCAGAAATCTTGGGGGGTTATTAACCTCACTTCCCTTCCCTTGCTGCGCCCTTGACCCAGTTAATATAACTCTAAAATTACGAACCAAATAAAACTTTTTCAATAGGAGGTTTTAATTTTGACATTAAGTATATTCCAAGAAAAATCAATTAATTCATTGTAAAGAGGAAGGTATGCCAATAATGATGGAGAACGATATCAGACAATTGGCGTCCATGGCTACGGATGCAGCACCTTTTCATGAAATTTGCCATGACCAATTAGCACATTTACGGCTGTATGTCCTCGATAACTTCTTTAAGGTCTAGAATCGATTCTGGAGTATTGGCATCGTATCATTCACATGGTCTCAAGGAAAAAAAAATAAAGGTGTTAGACCACAAGAACTTGGTGGCCAATTGCGTTGTGGATAGGAAGGCTTTTCAACAATCATTCTTGGATTTTCGTAGCTCCAAATTCGACAATTTCGCTTATTAACGTAGCCTCCTAGGTGAAATGGGCCTCATCACTGAAGATGATTTTTTTATGAAAATCCGTATCATTTTGATGCATTTCAATTACCCAATCAGCGAAGATATGACGCTGCTGTAACGCTGGGTGATCGACCATCTTGACTTCTGAGTTCTAAACTTTAAGAGGGAACACACCACGTGGCTGCTCAGTTCAAAACGAAATTAGAGATATTTCTTCTTACAAATAATCGATTTTTATGAGGTTTTCACATGATTTCCTTAAACAATAATCTACATGGAAAAAGGTAAATATTTTTAATTCGCGAATGAAAAAAAAAATCAAAATTTTGGAAACTTCGTTTTTCGCAAAAATATTCGTGATGTGTACTCTGTACAAAGCACTGATATATTTTTAAAATATTCGTGAAGCAAAACCTACCAGAAATCATTACAAAAGAAGTGAAAATTTAATTTCATGAAAGTCTTCGTACAGTGCTCCCCTCTACTTATTTGCTTAGAAAAAAGAAAGAAGATGAAGTCGATGTATAACTTCGTACACCGTACAAAGTTTGGTCATGCCTATTTCCCAAGATCGACGAGGAATCCACTAACTTAGGTTTATACAACACTACGGGCTACAGCAGCAATATTCTCAGTAGTTCTTGAGCGACGCACACTGTTTCGATTCTTCGCATCATTTCATTTCCTGATTGCACAAATTTACCCATCAGTTTCACTTTTGCCGGCCGAGGAAGACTTTGGGAAGACCCAAAAGTCTAAGTTTCGCGAACTTGACTGCAAAATTTTCACCATTTTCGTAGTCAATTTTAACAATGCGTTATTTAGGTGTAGGTTTATGCGTCAAATGTCAAAAGATGATACCTTCAAGAGTGGAAGCTGCCCAGATAACGGCCTTCTCAAATCTCTTATTGGGAAACCGTTCCTTAATAAATTAATTAATTTGAAAAAATCACCAATGACTTAAAGAATTGATCTCCTTAACAAGCTGATTTAGATTCAATTTTCCATTTCATATCAGAAAAAACTACTACTTATACTACTAGGTATATCAAAAAAGTGTCAGAATTGCTCATTGAACGACAAAATATCATTAAGTTTAATTGAAGACATGAATGTCGACCACATCGAGGTTAATCTTCAACCAGATCTCGAACGCTTTTCAATGATCTGTACCACCCAAACGAACGTGTTTGAAAGTAAAATCCATATGTTGTTGAATCTTTGAAAAAATATCCTTTTCCTTATTTCAAGTTGTTAAAAGTCTGGATTATTCGAACCTATTATTTTATTATATTATTATATTTCATCTATCCATAATCATTTCTGAGATAAAATCTAGGAGCACCTATACAAGCGCGTAGAAATGAGGGGGGGAGGTATTGGGGGAAATTGTAGCCCCCCACAAGATTTCCAAAATATGAAATTGATGAATTTTCACAAAGATGAACGAAAATTTTTCCTAGAAATGAACCAATACTCATTTTACTTTTCTTCGAAATTCACACGGCAGTAAAAAATCGGACCCTTTTACGGTTTATGAATTTATTATCGCTTTCAAGATTATTACATTTATTGCACTACGAGCAGTTCTATGTCCGGGGTTTATTATTTTCCTTTATCTATATGTTTTGTCGGCCTCTTATTTGCCATCTGTGATTTCAGCATTCGTCATCAGTATACACTTACCTATTGTTTTCGGTTTTTTGTAGCATTCTCGACACAAAATTTCAATACTGTAGTTATCAAAGAACTGAACTGAGTAATTCGCAAAGAAAAAGTGTCTGGGATGTTTTAAACCGTTTATTGTGTTTCATTCAAATTGCAATTTATTTGTGAAGACATCAGTTTTGAAGTGACCATATCTAAACAGTATTCCACAATTGGAGGTGCTAATGAAAACGACATATTTCTCGGATCATTTCAAGAGAAAAAGTCCTATAACATGAGTCCCCAAACACTTTGTTTTTGAGATACAGGTGTTTTTTCTCATAGAACCTGTTCTTCACAAGATATGTAATTTGAATTGGCCATTTTCATCATGTAATATGCTAATTTTGAATGCAAATCCACAGGGTGATATTTTTTCTAGAAGGGGGACTAATTCTTTCCTTCAGAACTTTTTTTGGTGGACCGCTGGTAGTTAAGAAAAATGTAAAAAAAACTTCTGGTCCAGTATTACACTTTTTGATTTTTTCAGTTTTATCGCATGTGCTATCGAATTCGAGAAAAAATTTCAAACAGCTCTCTCGTAATCCCCAGGAAAATCAAAATTTTTATAAAGATCCGGCTTGTAAGCTGTAATGAATAAATTAATTATATATTTTGGAACTCATTTACCCACTCACTATCTTAATAAAGAATTGAAAAAATGATATAAGCATCACTAAAAAGTACGACACACTAGAAACACCCTGTATCTCGAAAACAAAGCGTTTGCGGGCTCATATTTATAGGACTTTTTATTCTTAAAATTATTCAAAGAATTTCTCATTTTGCTCCTTAACTCTAATTTAGGAACATCCAGTATAAGGTAAGAACAACCGAATTGGTAATAAAAAAAATTATTTCGAGTAATTTGATTCAAACTTCTTTATCAAACTCCTTTTTCTCACATTACAGATATGAGTAAACGTTGTCGTATATTTTTTCGATTACCACCCCCAAGAAAAAATAAGATCTATGCCCTTGCACCTATATTTATTTTAATTTGTTCACTCAATGAAAAAATTATTGGAACACTGAAATTTCTTTTCAGATTCTTCTATCTAAAAAATGTTCTGTGAATATTTCAGAGAGGTAGGTACTTTCGATAAAACGAAAACAACTTATACGAGTAGACTCCAGATTTATCATCTGTCTTTATTATGTTCAATGAATTTACTGAGGTTTAAATCGGTTTTAAAAAAGGTTATCAAATCGTATACTGTATAGAGAAAGTAACTTTTCAGCACAAAGGGCGGAAAAGTGACATATTCCGGATAGAAAACAATGGGGGAAAGAAGTTATTTAGGACCGGTTGTAGAAAAAAGATATGATCTATTCAGGGGAAAATCAATATAATGAATGTTTCAACCATCGACTACCCATTACTGCCATGTCTAAGATACCGTAAAAAGTTGAAACGAAGATAAAAGATTCGAATCATGATTAATCAACAAAAAACATCCTAAAGATTTGTGGAATCATCATTAACGAACATGAAAGATTATGAAGTCGTGAAGCATATGTAGATATTGTAATAATTATCATCATCATGACATTGAAACGATTCGAATCGGCTGTTATCTTCATTACTCTTATGATTGGCGATGAGCTTTTATTTTTAATTATTCACACTGCATAAATTCCATGCGTCATCATCTGACGATTAAACTCAAGTAGATTTTTCAAAGCCCTTTGCTTCATGTATTAAAAAAGGATTGCGAGAGGAGCGTCCTTCCTGTCTGAGAAATTCAAGAGAATAAGGCTTAATTGAACTTGGGAATTTTACTTTCAATAATCACACCGACACTTCAAAGGTTTGCCTTCCTCTCAGGGCTCTTGTAATAGGGGGTTTAAGCTTTACCTGCCTGAAGGCTCGTCCAAGAAAAAAAGGTATGCGAGCTTTATCTAACACACGTACTGACATCTAGTTCGGAGAGTGGGTACTAGGGGAGTCAGAATAGTGAATAGGTTCTATGGTAGATTCCTTCTCTCGAGAATAATTCAGGACTAAATAACATACAAAATTAAAATTATAGGAAGAACTCGCCGTTATTCAAAGCCCTCCAATCAACCAATAATTCTTTCAACACACGGAAAAATGAAATAATTCATTTGTCGATAGTTTCTTTGAAATAGCTGTCGATTTTAATTTGAGGAAGCGCATTCGCCATTTTGAAATGAGAATTGACATTAGTTATTCTGAAATTAAAAGTTTTTTGACAAATTTAACAAATAAAATAATAGATTCAATTCTAATGAATCTTTGTTGCTTTTTCAGTTGAACTTCAATTCAAATAATACTATTTTCGAAAATATCGAATTCCTCGATTTTAAAATAAAATTTTGTTATAATATTACCTTTATATTATTTGTTCGTCATTGTAAAATGAACATTTCGTCTTTCGTATTCAGAAAAATTCATTAACGAAATGGGACTTTTGATCGACAATTTCATGAACGACAACACATACAAAAACCTGATTACGAAAATTTCTAGATGAATTTTACATCTGTTGAAATAATATTCTTGAAAAATTTTAATTCGAAATTAACGAAATGGAAATTCGAATATATTAAGCAGATACTAACGACATCAAATGTTTGAAATGTAGTGAATGTTATATTAACTTTTACTGATTACTTATTGTTTTCATTTGAACATCCCGATTCTTTTCATTGTTGAGGTAGGTATTGAGGTGAAAAAAAAAATAAAATGTACTGAATAAATAACTTATAGTTATAATAATTATGATGAAGAGAATATAAAAATAAAATCAAAATGAATGAATTGAATATAAATAAAATTATAACATAAATAAAATTTACAAAAACAATAAATCCAATTAAAATTAACTCATTTCATTAGACAATATTTGCTATGCTGTAAAACCGCGAATTACCCATCATTCGGATTGCTGACAATTAGAGCTGATTGGATACGAATTATCATTGAGTTTTGTTCATTTAAAATAAATAAATAAATAAAACATTTCTGTCTTTAATATAATTTCTCCTGAAATATAAAAGAAGTACTCAAAGGAAGATTTTGAGTAGCACAACCTTATTTCCTTAACGGTCAAAGTAGTATTATGGCTAAAATGAATGATGTTTCTTAAATTAGATGATAAAATTCCAAACTTTACAAATGTCATTATGGATTATTAGAAAAAACGTTTAGAGCGTCTGCAATCTGCAGAGATGTAACTGCTAATTGGCCCTGGAGTTGTTGTGATTTAACACCTTTTGAAATTTTTTCGGGGATACATGAAGTCATTGGTCTATGCCAACAAAAGTTGGGTTTATAAAGTTTTGTCCTACGAAGAAAATCATTGGTCTTTATGTCCAACTTATTTAGTTTCGTTGTATTTAAATTGTGAATATTTGATTCGAAATTTGAAATTGTAAATGTGCATTTGCGGATACAAACCCCAAAGTATATTTTATTTAAAGAAATGAAGAAAGTAGGTACTGATGTGAAGTCAGGAACTTTTGAGCGCTTTCATGATCACGGAAATATTGGGTAATTTTTTTTTCGATATTCTTCTTGTACTTTTTATGGTTTTGGATGCGATCAACGTAATATTGTGTACGAAGCTTCAATTTGCCTTCTTCAGGCAAATGCAAATTTGAAAATTGATCGAATATGCAGTTTTGAAAATAAAAAAAAAATTCGAACAACAATATTTACGGAACCCCTTGTCTTCTTCTCGAAAAATGACTCTCAAATATTTCGCTATATCTATGATCTATTATGAGTATACTATAAACCCTAAAAATTACTGAAAAAAAAGTTATGGAATTTTTCGAATTACTCGAACAGAAACCAAGATATATAACGAAATGTTTGAACAAGTTATTTTCCAGTAACTCCCTGTAACTCAAGAACGAATCAAGATATCTATGATCTGCTTTGTGATATCCAATTTCTCAAAAAAAGATAACAATCACTTCTTTCTAAATAATGAGCTATCAAAAAGCAGATCATCTTGATTTATTCTCGAGTTACAGGGCGTTACTGAAAAATTACTGTTTCAAATATGTTTTTCGCTATATCTTGGTTTCTGTTCGAGATATTCCAAAATTCCAAAACTTTATTTCTATAGTTTATGATGACATTCTTGAAAAACCGATAACGGATCGAAACTTCTCGATCAATCAATCAGCGGCTAAAAAACTGCGTTGAAAAATATGTGTCCTATTTACAAAAAGCACCAACTCTCCTCTACCCTCGCCTCTACATATATATCTGAAACGATATTTGATTTCTAATTTCTATGATCTGTTATGAGTGTTATATTACTGAAAACAAACGTTTTAGAATTTTTTGAATATCTCAAACAGAAACAAAAATATAGCGAAATATTTGAAACAGTCATTTTTCAGAAACGCCCTGTAACTCGAGAACGAATTAAGATATTTATGAACTGCTTTCTGATATCTTATTATTTCGAAAATAGAGATCGAGGGTCCTTGAAGATATTTTCTCTAAGTATTATAGTTCTTGAGATGCTTTCAGTGAACATCGAATTTGGGACACCCCGTATAATGTCTTTCATTGTACAATGACAAAATAACAATAAATTAACGCCAACGTGTCTCTTACCGTTACTCTGTATAAAATGTTCATTGTATACAACTTTTGTAATATATTAATATATATTACCCTGTGTATCACAAAAAACTCAAAATTCTGAACTACACGAATTTCATTTTGAATAATGTTTGACTTACCTCATATCTAGCAATAATTTTCATCAAAAACTAGTCTGAAATTATTACCTTATGGGTTAACAATATTTGTCGAGCAAAAGTGTTTCATTCAAGATGTTTTCCGACGAGAAATGTTACTCTAAAGAAATGCCATTTTCCAACTTAGACATCCTGTATTTAGAAAACTAGTCATAGGTTTGTGCTGCTTGTTCACGAACTCATATTCTACAACATACAAAAATTTCAGAAAAAATTAACCGGTGTCATTGTTTCTATTAGGCTGCTGCCTGGTCCTTTTCATGGTTTTTTTGAGTACCGCTGCATTTTTTAAGTGTGCACTGAATTCCTCGGCTCCTATAACCGTTTTGAGGATGGTGGAAGAACAGTTCCCCGCCTAAATTACAGGTGTTACCACAGTTAGGCTCGTAGATGGCAGCCAAGTCTTTGGACGACTCTCTGACAACCTTAACCTCGTATGTCGTTTCCACCGCATGTCTGTTATTCCGTCGCTTATTTCTGAGTAAGTTGCCGTTACAAAAATATAAGATGTGAGTCCATCTGTGCTAGTACATCTAGTGCGCGATGCGTGCGCGCATTTTCTAGTGTTTTCGAAGTGTTTCAACGAAAAATTACACACTTCTAGCTCCGAATCAGCGCATATGGTCACTTCGGAGCGGATTCATAAGGTAAATGCAAGTATTTTTCAATTGAAATAGAGAAATGAACCACGTACTCACAGTACATAGCTGAACACCCAGAACTCAATATACTTCACCTTCAAGATCGGTATTTACTTGTTCAATTAACTCAATCCTTTGGGACAGGTTGGTTTTTTTCAAACAACTATCACCTTATTAATCAGAATGGGAAGAATCAAAGCAAAATACGAATGATGTTCGTATTTAATATATGTACAGATAGTTACAAGAGGAATCATGTAGTGGCTATAAATTTCTAGATCAGGTTGTTGTACCTGTTTCCTCATTTGAATATTCATCTCTCGATCCTAATGAAGGAACGATAAGAATTCGCACTTTTGATAGATGACGGAACCCCAATTCAGAATTCCACCAAAGTTATCTGGTGATTTGGCATCAGCTGAATTAATTATCCACACTTGTAAATGCCTGCCACTAAGAATTATTAGACAGTTCCTGTCTTGAACACGAAACCCACTTCGAGGTCATCAAACAAAAAAAAAACTCAAGATATTTAATAGGGGAAAATCATACTTAACATCTTGCATTAACTACATTTCCAATGCTTCATACCTTTTCCGCATAATTATTCAAATAATATGAAGGACGAAATAAATGTCGTTACAACAGCCGAACCACGTATGAAGTAGGTTGAAATTTAGTCGTTAGCAGGTGCAGAAAAAAAGACGGGGAATTTCAGGAAATGAATATCGACAGCACGCTTCTTTAGGAGGGTAGAACGTTGAGGTGTTCCACCCCTAACAAAAAAGCCATTCGTGTTGGCAGGTTACAAGGCAACGGTCATTCAATAGCCAGGTAAATATTTCACGTACTTGGTCTTCTGCTGTAAGGTTTCTCAAATTGTATCGGATTTCTACCAGACTTGACGCTGATATTTTATCTCTTTTTCGCGATTACCGCAGAATATGTTTGACGTTGGTTTTCTGTGTTTTCGAGTGGAATGTTGCTAATTTGGAATTGACAGGTGTTAAGTGACTGTGGTTCTGTGTGGTGTTCACATTTCAGGACATTTTTAGTGGGTAATCAATACAATTCTAGATCAGGTATTCTGGCAATAAAAATGCAAATCAGACAAAAGTTATTTGCGTAGTTTTACGTCACAATCGTTAGAATAAAATGAAAAATTGGCGCCAAAACTATACCTGTTTTCTGAGTTTCAGTGTTCCAACTGTTTGGTCGATAAATAATGAAACTTTTTTAATTTTGTTTTTCGACAAAAATACCTGAGAGTTTAATTTAGAATAACAACGATATATGATATTGAACGAAAACGATAAATTGCTAACAAGATTTTTTTAGTAAAATAAGAATTACACTTCCAAAGTTGAAATGATTATATCGCTTTGAAAAACTCAAATCATACAAAATCGAAAATGAGAAGGAAGCAATTCACTTTCACATTATCGAAAATAATAATAATAAAGTTTATTTGTTTTCAACAAAACCTTATATAATATTCTATTAAATACTGCAAATAAACATGATGAACAGAGAGGCTGACAAGAGGTTCGCCTGTCAGTTTTGAAAAAAAAAACAAAAATTCCTTTCCTTGAACGTCGTGACAACAGTATGCCAAAAATTATTCGTTCGGTATGGACAATGACACAAATGAACTCATATAAAATTTAAAAGTCTATTATCTATTATATTATCGGGTTGAAACTGTCAAAAATCTGGTTCTTAATTTCTGTCCAATTCGGGGGTAAAATGTCTTAATCATGAGAACATATTTGTCACTATTCTTGAAGGCACAAATAAGGATGCAAACAACATCTGAAATCAAATTGAACAGTATATCGATTCAAACAGCTTCAAATAATAAAAATTAATCATTTGAATCATATTGAATGCATTTCAATCCATGCTAGTTACATTCATACGGATATGTTTATTATGTCATAACTCTTTTTGTTGTCATTATTAAGTTGTAATCATCATAATTGAATAGATGCATAAATGCCATTTAAGAGTGAATGATCAACTTTGAGGTATTTGACTTAGGAAGAGGTGTAACTATATAATCAAAAAAACACTGTCTATCATGCAGATAAGGCATCACCCAGTATACTAAAGCTGTCAATTTAGAGTAGGGAGCTTACATATATCAAATATCAATATCACTCGAAGAAATCGAATCCTTAAGAAGTCGATACCTACACTAGAAAAGTCTAGAAATTAAGATTTACTAATAATATTATCGAGCAGTCGTTCTACTTGTGAATTCAACTCTGTTCATAAACAATATTGAACAATTCTGCTGTAATTTTCTGAAAACGATCAGACAAACTCTTGAAGTCTTTTTAAATATTTGATGATAAATAATAACCGTTGCTCTTTTCTCTTATTGTTACTGTAATTGTCAATTTTACTGACTAAATAGTAAATAGTATAGAAGCGTTTTTCAATAAGAGCTTTCAAACGAGTATACAATTTCATTATAACTTTAGCTGTTGTATGTACCCGAAAACTTCACGAACTCCATCTTTAGGGTCTTGAATCGATAGTATTAATATAGACCTTATCTTTCATGTGGTAGCAAAAGAAAAAGTTTGAAGGTCGATCACCTTTTCGAGAAATAAAAAGGACAGCAAACTTTTCTGACGAAATTGCTATTGCGCCTTCTTGTTTAAAATAAACGTCGTTAAATATAAATACGGCCTAAGAAATCATTAATCATAGCCTAATTCCCAAGATTGATGGGGAATCGGCAAACCTGGGTTATCAACACTACAGACAGACAGGCTGCATCAGCAATATTCGCAGTTGTTCTTGAACGCGGTTTCGATCCTTCACATCACTTACGTGTCCCAACAGCTCCAAAATTTTTGTAGTGAATTATCCTTTTCGACGTTTTATGTTTTTGAAGTATTTATCGTTCCATTTTCACGTTTACACGTGATTTTCACTTGTCAAATATCAAAAGATAACATTTCCAAAAGTGACAGCTATAGATAGTGTCTATTCAGATAGTGGACTATTCAAAATGAAATGATTCACCGCAATGGCCTATTAGACATTTATGGAAAACTAATCATAATTTTGTGCTGAAAATTTGCATGTTGGGGTTTGAAGACTGTTTGGGGTTTAGACCAAAAATGTACATAAGGAGATAATGAACTTGGACAACTAAAATTCATCAAAACTCAATATTTCCAAACTAGAACCTATATTTTTTATTATTTCAGTCGATTCTACGTACAAAAATAGTGGGGGTTACTTAAGCAAACCCTATACCTAAAATGAATATTTCGATAGTTATCGAGGAAGAACCTTAAATGAAGAAAAATCGAAAATTATAACTGTGTCTTCCGGAAACACAGAAAGAAACTAAAATTCAATATTTCGATAACTAAATTGGACATTTCAAGAATTATAGTTAATTTTTTGTTGGGATTGTTGAGATATCTATAAATCAATACAATTTTCAATTACGAATAATTCATTACAATTCTTGAAATGTCAAATTTTGTTATGAAAATTTCGATTTTTGGTTTCTTCTGTGTTTTCCGGAAGTCACAGACTTCTCCACACAGTTATAAATTGCGGTTTTTCTTCATTTTAAAGCTCTTCCTCGATAACTCTCAAAGTCTTCATTTTAGGTATAGGGTTTGCTTCAGTAGCCCCCACTATTTTTGGACGTAGAATCGACTGAAATAATAAAAAATATAGGTTCTAATTCGAAAATCTTGAGTTTTGATGATATTGAGTTGTCAAAGTTCATGATCTTCTTATAAACACTTTGTACATTTTTGGTCCAACCCGCAAACAGTCTTATAATTCTACGTATTTCCAAAATTATCCCATTAACTCATGAACCGTTGAGTGTTTACCCAAAGTATGGTATATAGCTCTGATGAGGGGCACAATGAACCATTAGGTTGCAGTGAAACAAAACATCCTTAACTATACTAATCTAATGGCATATAGCTGAAATTGTCATCAAAAAAGCTATTTAATGATGCAATAATAAAATGGATGTGCCATTTGAAATAAGGAGGTGGTAGTTTCCGGTATAACCGGAAGTTGTAGAGATCCGAAAATATTTTAGGGAGAAAGATTATTGTCTCAAACCCCAATATGCAAATTTTCATTAGTTCCTTATGATTAGTTTTCCATAAACGTCTAATAGGCCATCCCAGTGAATCACCCTCATCCCCATCATAGGTTCACGCAGAATTTAAATCCGATCGAATCTGTATTCACGGAAAAATTGCGTATTTCTCCTCCAATATTCTTTTTGAATGGTTATGTTTATGTGATCAACTTGAAATTTTGTACAGATATCAACACCCAAAATAAAAAAAATAAACTCCGTCGGTTTTATGTTCACGGAAATATGGAGTAATTTTTTCGATATTCTTGAATTTTCTATTTTTCATCCAAATTCAAACTTTCAATTCGATCGAACATGTGGTTTTGAATTTACCAAAAAAAAAACAAAATTACCGGTTGCTTTTTTTCTCTTATCGTTACAATAATTATCAATTTTACCGAATGAAAAGTATAGAGGAACATCATCTTCATTCCAAATTTCGAAACCTTTGGTATTTTTGTGTAGACACCTCGATAATTGTATCATCATGTCCCGTTTCATTAGAATCGTCTGAGAAACTGTTCACCTCTATGTAAATGCCTTCAGGTTCAGTAGTGGCAGGTCTACAACAGGAAGGTCACTTTCTAAGGATAGTTCGTATCATTGACATTCTTCAGATGCTTTATCTGACCGCTGATAAATTTGCACTTCTTCCGATTTTACCCTAATGATTGGACAAAATATGATAGGGAGTGAATATAATAATTACGTCTTCTTTCAGTCAGCCTGATTGCTAATGTGTAGGACTGCCGGTATTGGTACTAGGTAACTGCAGAGGTACCATGGTAAATGCGCATACAGTTAGGTGAGGCAATATAATACTTGATGTCAGAATGGAACACTCCTTCCGAAGATTATTTAAAGTTCAAGCCACTTCGCATTGGAATTCAAGTTTTAATTAAGATTGAATACGCCGAATGGTTTCACTCGATTATTTTTCGAAAAAAAGATTCAATTAAAATCTGTTGCAATTTTTGTATCATAATTTTCATAAATAAAGGCCTTTATTATCATTATTAAGATTAATACGAAAAATAATGCGGATTGTACAAAATTGTTCATTATTTCCTTCATCTCACTGAATTCTACTCTGAAAAATATTACCGTTTTTTTTCGAAACAAATAAACAGGGTGTCTCAAATTCGATTCGCACTGAAAACATCTCGAGAACTATAAGACTTAGAAAAAAAACTTCAAAGACCTCCAATCTTTTTTTCCGAAAAAATGAGATGTCAGAAAGCATTTCATAGATATCTTGATTCGTTCTCGAGTTACAGGGCTTTTCTGGAGAATAACTGTTTCAAATATTTCATTATATGTTGGTTTCTGTTTGAGACATTCGAAAAATTCTAAAACATTTTTTTTTCAGTAATTTTTATGGTTTATATGATGCTCATAACAGATCATAGAAATTAATTTCTCTAATTCTGTGGTTATTCCGTTCATTCTTCCACATCTTGTAGAACAAAATCGTGCGAGAATATATCAGAAACGCACAGTTTTCATGGTTATATTTCATTATTATATGTTGGTACTCCGAACTTTCCGCCACGGCTTTATCTGTCAATTCATCAATTTGCCTTAAAGAAATCAGTTCTGCCAACCAACATTTTTCAATGCAAAAATCACTAAATGATATTTATGGAAATATTTCATTAATTTCAATAAAAATGCATTGAATTAGAGAAAATAATGTATAATACTCGTACAGAAGGCTCATTCTACCACTCGTTCATTCCAAAACTTGCCACTTCGTTGCTCGTTTTTGAAATTTGAACTCGTGGAAGAATATCAATGCCTTCTGCACTTGTATTATAAATAACTATACCGTTTTAAAGATTTAAAGGGGAGTTGGTGTTTCTTAAATGACACACCCTATATTTTTCCACGCAGTTTTTAGCCGCAGATTTGTCGGAAAGCAGCCCGTTATCTGTTTTAAAAATTTTTCGACTTCATTTTTATGGGTCACCTTAAATATAAATATTTTTCATTTATTTCGATATTTGATTCATTTTATGTCCATTTCATTTGTGCAATCAAATCATATATAAGGTGTCCCATTTAATTATCGTTATAGGGATTTAGAGGAGGGTCGGTGTTTTCTTGAAATGTGCATACTTGATTACAATTATCCAATGGACACAAAATAAATTGAATCTCGAAATAAATGAAAAACTCAATATCTTTGAAACGAATGACATTTTAAAAGAATTCATTTTCGACAAATCTACGGCTAAAAAACTGCGTTGAAAAATATAAGGTGTCCCATTTAAAAAACATCAACTCCCCTCTATATCTCTAAAACGGTAATTGATTTATTTGATCAATTATGAGTATCATATTAACCTTAAAAATCACCGAAATATTTAAAACAGTCATTTTTCAGAATCACCCTGCAACTCGAGAACGAATCGAGATATCTATGATTTGCTTTCTGATATCTTTTTATTAAAAAAAAAAAACGGTAGCCCTTGAAAATTTTTTCTTCAAGTTCTCGGATGCTTTCAGTGAGCATCGAATTTGGTATACCTTGAATTTCTTTTGCTGGAGCAGACTTTTGAAGTCCGCAAAATGTGATATAATCATTGGTAGAATAAGTTGGGTGGTTGAGCAGTTGGAAATGCAATTAGTTCAATTTGACCAATGTTTTTATCGCTTTGTGACAAAAAACATTGCAAATGCACGAAACTCGTTTCAACCATTTTTCAAACAAGAACGAATGTAGCGTTTCCCAACCATCGATATCTTGATGTTCCAAAATTTTGACACGCATAATTTGAAGCTTTGTACAAACGAAAAAAAAAGTTTGGCATTAGTGGTGCCATCTGTGCGCTTTCATATTACTCGACCAATCATTTATTGTTTTCATTGATTAGGTATTCCAATTTGATTTCTTAATTCTCAGCCCTGAGATGTATCTAATGATATACCTACATAGCCAACTCAAGAAGTCAGCTCTTCAGAATGCTGAAGATTAATATTGGGTAATCGGGGCCTTCTATAGAAGGATGAAAAAATTGAACCTATATTCAGATGACCAACAATAACAAATCTGTTTGAGAGGAAACACCACCACGTGGCTGCTCAGTTCAAAACGAAATTAGAGATACTTATTTCTTCTTACAATTCGCCGATTTGGGGTAAGTGACTTACATCGTAAGTATAACCCAGTGCCGAACAAATGCTCGAAAAATAAAAAATTATAGAATTATACTTTAATTAACATAACTTTAAGTCCTCAAATAGAATCTCCTGACTAAAAATTCCATACTGCTAGGAGTGGAGTGAAATTTTTTTATGAATTAAAATATAAATACATACACAGTCCAGAACTTCCATAAAGACGTTAAAAAATTAGAATTCAAGTTTAACGGAGAATCATTTTTAGAAAAAAATTGTACAGCTTGCAATAAAGCAAGTGAAACTAAACTAAAACAAATGGACGCATATATTATTCATCCGAAATAAGAAAGTAAAAATTTGATATGACTTTTATTCAAAATCTAGAATTTATACTGGAGGAACATAAAAAAAAAAAATTATTACCTATGGAAGATCCCAAGATTTTTTTTTTGGTTCAATATTATCGGAATTAAATATTTCATTTGAAATGAAGCAGTTCACTAACAATGGAAAAGCGAATAAATGTGTTAATATTTCAGTTTTATGGGTCATTTAGTATTTAACCTAAGTATAACGGAAATTTGTCGTGGTTTGCAAAACATCTAGGTCACAAGTAATAAGCTGATATTCTTGCGATGTTAATTACCTCTGTCGAAATCGGGTCCATTGTAGAAATTCACCGAAATCTCCAGAAAACGAATTATTTAACTTCTCAGGTGAAAACCTGAGAACTATAAGAGATTTTTGAGAAACATTTTGAACATCTTCAGTTCTTGCACTATCGAAGCTTTTCTAACCATTGACACTTCCTGTAGGTACTGACAAAAATCAATATATAATTGGATATAAATCGAAGTTTCTGCAAGTGCGTGGTAATTTCAATTTTCGTTTCTTATTAGTTACAGTATTCGAGCTCCATTGGCGTGCGTTCAAAGTTCTGAACTTTATTAATAAACTTTTGAAATGAAAAATATTTTGGTACGCACAATCTTTGTAGCCTACATTGCAAAGAATAAAACTGAAAGAAATTCATCTGTAAACTGTACCTAGAACATGAAATCAGCGTCTCCGCCATGAGTGGCATTTTGCCGGGGAAAAATTGTAGGGGTGCAGTCAGTTGATAAAACAAGCCACACTTTTGGACACAAAAATGTTTTCTTAACTTGGACAACTCAAATTCATCAAAACTCAAGATTTTCAAAATAAGAATCTATACTTTTTATTATTTCAGTCAATTCTACATAAAAAAAGAGAAGGGGTTACTTGAGCATACCCTATACCTAAAATGAAAACTTTGAGAGTTATCGAGGAAAAACTTGAACTATGGGAAAACTGCAATTTCTGAGTGGAATAGTCTGTGACTTCCGGAAAACATAGAAAGTAACTTAAAGTCGATAATTAAATTTGACATTTCATGAAATGTAATCAATGTTTCGTTGAGATTATTGAGAATGTTTGAACCAATTAAATTTTCAATCACGAATAATTAATTACAATTCATAAAATATGAAAATTTAAATATCGAACCATCGACTTTTAGTTTCAATCTATTTTCCGGAAGTCACAGACTACTCTTTATCTGGTGTAGGGTTTGCTCAGGTTACCCACTCCCTTTTAATATGTAGAATTCACTGAAAAAAATTAAAAACATAAGTTCTACTTCGAAAATGTTGAGTTTTGACCTTCTCGTAACCACCCTGTACATTTTCGGTCCGAACCGCAAACAGTCTTCTGATAATACTACGTACCTATTGGCAGAATAAAAAATTTAAAAGGTTTTTTTCGAAAAAATTGATTCTGCAGAAATATTCAAAAAAATGTGATTCCTCGTCGTAACCATTCTTTTATAAAAATCTCATTAACTCATGAACCGTTTAATTCATACCCGAACTATATTGCTGAAATTGTCATCAAATAAGCTATCTAATGATGCAATCTATATATATAAAAATGAATCCTTTTTTCCCTTGGTCACGGCATCGCGCGTGAATGGCTGGACCGATTTCACTAATTCTTTTTTTGTTATTATTAGGAGGAGGTTCTTATGTAAGAAAGAATACGAAAGTTGCATAATTCACGTAGTTGACATTGAAACAAAGAAACGTAGTTTTTAATGTTTATATGCTCTTTGCAAATACATCGGTCAGAGCCGCCTCCGTGGCGTGGTCGGCAGAGACCTCGACTGCGGCACCGAAGGTCCGGGTTCATCTCAGTGAGCCTAGTGAGGGCAAATATGTTCAGTGGTTGTTCCAGTCTTTGAGAAAAAAATAAATATTGTATGTTGATATAAGGATGATTGCGAGTGTGAATTATATGTAATACATGTGGAAAAATTAGGAGAAATCCAACAAATTTGTGACTGGGTACACATAACCAAAGGTTGAGCCCAACAAGCGAGAAAGATGAATGAATATCGGTCGGAGTTGGTCTGTAGTAGGGCATGGATGTTTAGTGATTGTTCAAGTCTTTGAGAATAAATAAGAATTGTATGTTGACATAAGGACGAATGCGAGTGTGAATTATATGTAATACATGTGGGAAAATTAGGAGAAATCCAACAAATTTGTGACTGTGTATATAATCAAAGGTTGAGCCTAACAAGCGAGAGAGATGAATGAATGAATATCGGTCAGAGTTGATCTGTGGTAGGAGTTATAATAACAAGACACCTACATAATTCATTTACCATTTCTTAGTGTATTTTTCACATTGGTTTTTACAGGATAATTTGAAGTGTGTGTTTTTTTTCAGAAGTGTTTGTTCAACAAGGTTAGTCAAATTAATATAGTGTTGGAAAGTTGATAGACCATTTTCATACTTTTACAAAAAAATAGGTACTATAGTTTTCTTTATTTTGAGTTGAATTTTTGTTTCTGAAAATACCGGCAATTAGACGTACAAACTCAAGTCGCAGAACCCGTAATGCTGCAAGTCAAAGAAATAAATGAGCAAGTCAAACTGATGAGCAACGTGAAACGCGGAATGAAGTTGAACGCAATCGATGGAACCGGAACCAACAAAAAAGAAGTGTTGCGTTTAACCTCTATAGAGCTGCATTTAATTATAACAAAGAAATTGACTACAGTACACTGCATATCATTGCTATTGGACCAATGAACGTTGTTTTTCAATATTGCAAGGCATTTAAGTTTAAAAATGAAATCTTGAAAATTCATGTTTTTCACATGGCCAGTTATATGTCGCCTCTGTTCCAGTGTCGGAATACCAACAACACTATTTATATACGAGCCAGAAAATAAAACTAAGAATAAATAAAATGAAACGAAGTAATTTCCACTATATTATTCAATTGTTAGCAACAATTGTGTCGCCAAACTGTGGCTTCATCAGGCTACATTTCTGAACTGATAGAGTACAGAGGTTTTCGGATCTTATATAGGAACAAAATTGACAGAAAAATATTCGAAAGGGTATCATAAATTACAAAGTTATATTGGACAATTTACCGCCTGGGATTTCCAAACTATCGGAAGAAATTCAATAAAGGGGATGAGTTTACATCCGTTTGTTCGTTCAACAGAATATTTTGGGCATTATACCTGTTTATTTCTAGGGATTCTAAGAGTGTTAGTCTTAAGCTCTTGTTTTCTAAATGAAGACCTATAGTTTCTTTCATTTCAGCACCAAGCATCAAATTATCCAGAGCTCTAATAACAATTATATAAAAAGAAACAAAATTTAATTCTGTATACTCGATAAGAAATAGTTCAGAACTGACTGAGAAAATAAAACATATTTATTTGCCTAACAAATCTAAATTTGTTTCTTTCGATGTACAGAACTTATTTCCTAGCATTCCCCCAGCAGAAACTATTAAAATAATAAAAGAATTACTTGTTACCAATAACACAAATCCGATTATAAGAATGACATTTTAAATTGCTTAGAAATATGCCTCAGTCAAAATTACTTTCAATTTAATGAAACCATTTATAAGTCTGATGACGGTTTTATTATGGGTAACCCTTTAAGTCCAATCCTAGCAGAAATATTCATGAATAACTTAGAAAACAAAATTCACTCTAACAATAACACAAAATATTTCCTTTATTGGTTTAGATATGTAGACGATATTATATGTTGCTTCAAAGGTACAAATAGACAACTTTCTTTGTTCATAGAATTCATCAATAACATTCACCCAAGTATCAAATTCACTTCTGAAATTGAACATAACAATTCACTCAACTTTCTTGATTTAACAATTACCAGAAATAATAACTTTCATAGTTTCAGTATTTTTAGAAAACCTACACATACTGATACTACCATCCATGCTACTTCTAACCACCCGTTAAACCAAAAAATGGCTGCATACAATTGTATGATCCATAGATTAATCAATATACCTATGAATCATGCTAATTTTTGTGAAGAATTAAATTTAATTAAACAAATAGCTGTGAATAACGGTTACAATCCACATGTTATTGATCAAATTTTGAGGAATAAACAAAGAAAGCAAGCTTTGAGTCTAACATACCCTAAGGTAAATTTTCGTATTGATACTAAATTTTTTTCGTTCTTATGTTAATAATATTTCTGAAAAGATTGCTAAATACCTAAAGACAAAATTCAATTACACAATATCCTTCAAAACAGGTAACAACTTAGATATGTTCATTAAATACAATAAAGATAAAACAGATAAAGAAAATAAATCCGGTGTCTACAAGTTAACCTGTAATGATTGCCCTATGGTTTATATTGGACAAACACGAAGATCTTTCAATAAAAGGATAAAGGAACACCAAAAGAGTTATACATCTGATAGTTCGTTTTCAACCTACGCGAATCACTTGAAAGAATGGGACCATACCTTCAATAATAACTTTGAAATTCTTCATTTAGAAAACAAGAGCTTAAGACTAACACTCTTAGAATCCCTAGAAATAAACAGGTATAATGCCCAAAATATTCTGTTGAACGAACAAACGGATGTAAACTCATCCCCTTTATTGAATTTCTTCCGATAGTTTGGAAATCCCAGGCGGTAAATTGTCCAATATAACTTTGTAATTTATGATACCCTTTCGAATATTTTTCTGTCAATTTTGTTCCTATATAAGATCCGAAAACCTCTGTACTCTATCAGTTCAGAAATGTAGCCTGATGCAGCCACAGTGTGGCGAAACAATTGTTGCTAACAATTAAATAATATAGTGGAAATTACTTCGTTTTATTTTATTTATAATGAATTTCCGCCAAGTAAGGACCGAATCCATTAAATAAAAACTAAGAATATTGTGCATCATAAAGCATAAGAATAATAAACACTTTGTTTTTGGAATAATTTTGATTTATTAATATTCCAACAGCAATACTTAATAAAGAAATTAACTCAATTCAGATAAAAAGGTAACAGATATTTCTTGATTATAGGGCGGTACGAAGTTCGCCGGGTCAGCTAGTAATATACTAAAATCGATCTAAATCGAGCTCACAAACAGGCAACTCGATTGCCTCTGTGAGATGCACATCATTGAAATGTGTATTTTCGATCAATAAATAAATACTTATTGTATGGTGAAATTTGATTTCAGTGTTGATTCTGAATATATTTATTGTTCAAAGATTTAAACTGTCATTTGATAGGCAACGTTTCGTGCAGTGCCCTTTTTCAAGCCTGTAAAATATATAAAAAACATACTTAATAAACATCACAATGGAATTAACAACAATCGAAAAAGTATATAATATGAGTAAATTTTTATATTGAATAGAGATCTAATTCCCTATGTTCACTTATGACCTTCTCATTTAGATATACATATACATATTCTATTTTTGTTTCACCATCTCATTTCGTCGGACCCCAATATGCAAATTCTCAACACAAAATTATGATTAGTTTTCCATAGGCCATCGCCGAGAATCACCCTGTATGTCATCTGATTCGCGATTTTTTACTCCCAATAATTTCATAGTTAGGAGATTTGAATTTTAGTTTTATTGATATATTTCAAAATTTATACTAATGATGAATTTTGTCTTTTTGTTAAATTCAATACTGGAATGACAATTCAAATAGTAGTGCAAATTTTCATGTTGATCGCGTAACCAGAATTCTAGAACCATAGACAATTCAAGAAGAATATCGAAACAAATTACCCAATATTTTCGTTACTTTGAAACAGACGGAGTTGAGAGTTTGAGTATTGATATAAAATATCAACAGAATGTTAAGCCTGGAGCAAAATTTGTAACTGATCGCTCATCGAACCATAGAAAATTCTAAAAAATATTGAAAAAAATATACCCAATATATCCGTGATTGCCTACAAATCTGATAGAGTAAAGATTTTTTCATTTATATAAAGAATAACTGTCAATCTTTTCGCAAAATTTTGTGTTGATAGCTTCATCAGAATAATTGAAAATTCCAGCAGAATATTAAAAAATGGGCTACTTGAGCTCAAGAGCTCGCCATTCATTCATGCGCCCTTGAGCTCCTCATTCATTAATGCGCCAATTGCACCTTTGAAGACTGCATATACCGGGTGATTCACCGGGATGACCTATATTAGACGTTTATGGAAAACTAATAATAATTTTAAGCTGAAAATTTGCATACCAGGGTTTGAGACAAAGATCTTTCTCCCTAAAATATTTTCAGATCTCTACAATTTGCGGTTATACCGGAAACAGACTACTACTTACTACTTGCTTATTTCAAATGGCACACCCAGTATATTATTGCTTCATAATACTTTTTGATGACAATTGCAGCAATATGCCATACCTTGGGTGTTAACTCAACAGATCATGAGTATTCTTATAAAAAAATGGTCGTGATGAGGACTCACACTTTTTTTTGATATTTCGGTTTTTTCCTGTTTATATGCAGTTGTGTTTCCCTTAAAGTGCAATCGGCGAATGAATGACGAGCACTCAAATGTTCCTCAGTTCACGTCAGAGCTTTTCTCATTTCATCACAAAAAGAAATCAGAATGAACGAAAAAAACACAAATAATAAATATCGATATAAATAAAAAATTATAATTAATATCAAGGGGATAAACATTCTTATTCGTTAAGAAATCCGAACAAAAAATTCGAAGTTTCAAGGCTTGAACTTGGCGGTAAAAAAATATTGCTGGAACACATATATTCTTATTTGCCTAGGTATTGCGAAACCATACCTAGGAAATTAAGAATATATGTGTTCCAGCAATATTTTTTTACCGCCGAAAAATCATTTTTCAGTTCGAACCCTTGATTATTTGCTTTCAGAAATTCAGCAACCCCTGTTGAAAAATTTTAAACGACGACAATGGCGACATTATTTTTAGCTATATGAAATACAATTCCGTCGTGTTTTGCAGTTGCTACATAATGAGAAAATACTTCCGATAATCCACTTCCAACTGCAGATGTGTGAACATTTATAGAATCCAAAATCAATTTGCAATTTCCCCGTGAAAGCTTGAAATCGATTTTCATGAAGTTTAATACCAGAAACTAAATTTTGTTCTCGAATATCGCATAATTCAGACTAGTACGAGTATTACTCCGAACGATATTTGGTCGCAATATCCTACTTAAGTTTCAGCTATACGAGACTGAGAGTTGCACTCAATTCATTTGCTGATGAAAGTAGAATAAATTCGGAAACACTGTTCAAGCTATTGTTCTCAAAATATTAATACGTTGCAACAAGAAAATAAGAAAAGACAGAAAGTCTTTTTTTTTTCAAGAAATATACATGAAATAGGGAAGTTATTTTGGTGATCTGAACAGATGTATTAACTCTATAGACAAGGGCGTCGCCAGCCATTGGGCAAGGGGGGGGGGACAAAACAAAATCATTCTCCCTCTCTCTCTTTTGAATATATCAAAATCATAAAACTACAACCTAACCTAAACATAATCTTCTCGGACTTTTTGAAAATTCTTTAACCACCCTGTTGTGAAGTGCCTTAAGATGAATACTCATCATCGCCAATCCGTTAAGTCGACTCTCAATGGAAAAACAAAGCTTTGATGTATTTTTGACGGAGGATTGCTTGTACTCCGCCTTCCTTTCCAGACATAGTAGAACAACCGTCGAATCCAAGGCCAACGCACATTTCTGGATCAAGTTCTTTGGACACAAACTAAAATTGCCTTTGCTATAAATTTCGCGTCCAGACTTTCTAATTTGACAAAACCAACAAAACCTTCTTGGACTCTATAACAAAATCGTTTTCCAGTTGATAATTGTTCTTTTCCTGAAATATCTGCCGTTTCATCTGCTAATATGCTCTTACCTCTTTATTTTATCCATAATATCCCTTTTCAGTTCTTCGCCACACTAATGATACTACTATATTACTAATACTAATGATTTCATTTTGGATATCAACTGATCGGTAGCTCGAATTTTATTATCACCACCAATTAGGTAGTAGTACAGTGGTTGAACACATCCTACAAAAATACTTCTTCTAAAGCCGACGAATTTGCCGATGGATGCTGGGATAGCTCGGTAAAAAAAAATATGAAATTATGCTACTCGGCGCACTTCTGCCGTCTATAATCAAGCGAAATTTGAGCATCTTAAATTTAAATTTTTTATTCGGCGGTTCTTCTCAATTGTATTTTACGATTTTTCAATGAATAAAAACTGAACAAAGAATATATCTCCAATCTTGTACTGTGAATGCAATTTCGTTTGACGAAGCGCTGTAAATAGTTTTCAGTATATGCAATATGCGAAAACAAGTTCTAATGAAAGGAATAGTGCATTCAAAAGTGGTCGAGATGTACAGGATGTCCCAAATGTTCACTGAACTCATCTCGAAAACTATAAGACTTAGAGAAAATATCGTCAAGGAGCCCTGATTCCTTTTTTTCAAAATAATAAGATATCAGAAAGCAGATTATACATATCATGATTCGCTCTCGAGCTACAGGGCTTTTCTGAAAAATTACTGTTTCGAATATTTCGCTATATCTTGGTTTCTGTTTGAGATATTCGAAAAATTTTAACGTTTTTTTCAGTAATTTTTATGGTTTATAAGATACTCTTAACAAATCATAGAAATTTATTATCGTTTAAAGGAGAGTTGATGTTTCTTAAATAGAACAGACTATGTTTTCCAGCTCCGTGTTTTAACCGCAGATTTGTCGAAAAGTATCCCGTTATCGGGTTTTCAAAGATGTCATCCGTTACAAAGATATTGAGTACCTATGTATTTCAACTTATTTTTTTTGGTATAAATATAGGTATAGATATTTTTCATGTATTTCGAGATTTGATTCATTTTGTGTCCATTGTATCATTGTAATCCAGTCATATATAGGATGTTCCCATTTAATTAGAAATTATTAATCATTCTGGAGATATAGGAGAGTTGGTGTTTTTTACATGGGACACTCTATCTAATTACAAATATTCAACGGACCCAAAATGAATTGAATCTTGAAATAAATAAAAAATCTCTTCATCTCTAAAACGATAATCAATTTCTAATTGAAAGGGACACCCTATATATGACTTGATTACAATAATAATAGAATGAAAGCGAAATGAATCAAATCTCGAAATAAATAAAAAATATTTATGCAGAAGATTTGTTTGAAAAATAAATAAGAATTACCTAATACTTCTAGCACTTCTGTTCTCAAAGATCCTTTGTTGCAGATATACAGGGTGTTGAATATGAAAAATTAAAAGTAATTTAATAATTTATTCATAACTTCCACAGTTTCCGAAATTTTTCAATTAAATTTGAGTGTTTGTATCAATAGGTACTTCACATTTTTAGTTGCCACCAGTGGTAAAATCAGAAAAATTATGCATTTTTCGCATTCTCCATTCGATTTTGAGTGAAAAATGTATACCTGTTTGATTCTGGAAAAATATTCGTTTTCAAGATAATTGCGCTTTTATGAATACAAATACTATAATGAAAAATTTGTTTGGCATAAATTAATTTTTCAATCCCAAGTACTGGTCCAAATAACAACTGAATATTCAACAAACAAAAATAATGACATTTTCAGATGCAACTGATTTTACTTTTCAAAATAGATTGAAAGCCCATTGGAAGGGTTTCAACACCTTGTACCTCTATAATTAAGCAGCTGTGATGATAAAATGCATGTGAAAGTGTCATTATTTTTTTTTCTTTGTTGAATGTCCAGTTTTCATTTTGAGTAGTTATTGGGATTGTAAAATTAATTTTTGCGGAACAAATTTGTCATTACTAGTATGTTTGTATGTTGAAAACGATTAGGTTCGGTTAAGAAAGTTCTATTTATTTGTCAAGGGAAAGGTTCTGTTTCCATTTGGTACCATAGTTGTGAGACACCATGTATATAAGGTATCCCATTGAAAAATGAAGTCGGAAAAACTTAATATCTTTGAAACGAATAACATTTTTGAAAAACCGATAACGGGATTTTGCCAAATCTTCAGCTAAAAAACTACGTTGAAAATATAGGGTGTCCCATTTAAGGAACACCAACTCTCCTCGATATCTCTAAAACGGAAATAGATTTCTATGATACTTTTATGAGTACAATAAGAACCATAAAATTTACCAAAAAAAAACGTTTTGGAGTTTTTGGAATATCTCGAACAGAAACCTAGATATAGCTTAATATTTGAAATAAATCATTTTTCAGAAAAGAACTCGAAAACTTTTCAAGATATCTATGATATGCTTTCTGATATCTTATCATTCCGGAAAATGAGATCGTGGTAGTTCTTGAAGATTTTTTCTCAAAGTCTTAAATTGGGATACCCTGAACAACTTTCAGTATTACCATGAACCAAAACTATCAGAGAAATAAACAGAAACACTCTGAATTGTTTGAAGTAGGTACTATAAATAAGTAGCGTGAATATCTGCATCGCTCCTCGTGTGTAAAACAATCTGGAAACCTCGAGGACATTCATTCAATGGACATTGATCTCAACACCGATGGAGCATCACCATTAATTTTATGTCTAGCGTTGACAGCTATCGACATCGAACGTTTCGTATTTTCAAGAATTTAATGGCCGGTAGATAAAAATTAAATGCGACCATAATTCGAAAGAAATCATCCAACCAATTGATTTTCATTTGGAGACAAACGGCGGCTCTCCATCTAGAGATAAGGATATCAAATTATTGGGTATAATTCAGGTGCAGCTGCTCAAATATGGATGGCCGTCATAATGGAACGCTAGGTTTATCGACATTTTCAATATATACAGTGTCGTATTTATGGGAGCCGTCCTTTGCCTTTAATTCTGAATTATGGAAGGATCTTCTTTTATTACTTTGATTATTATTTATTTCTGCTTCCAAGACTACCAAAGATAGAATTGAAAATTTTCGCTCTAGAAATGCATGTCGGACCAGACACAACTTTGTGTCTATCCGTCTGTGAGTTCGCAAATCTTTTCCTTAGCCCTAACTTCCATGATTCCTATCCGATTTGAATGAAATTTGATATAATAGGTGTACAACTTAGCTTTCGCCGTTTTGCGGTAGATAGCTGTAGCGGTAAGTAGTAGTCGAAACAAATAGATCGTAGATGTCATAAATAAACTTTGGTGTTGGTAAATATAACGCCATCGAAATATTAGTCGATTTGTGTCTACATCATAGAGTTATTCTCGATTAAACAT
This sequence comes from Harmonia axyridis, assembly GCF_914767665.1. Lineage (NCBI taxonomy): Eukaryota > Metazoa > Arthropoda > Insecta > Coleoptera > Coccinellidae > Harmonia > Harmonia axyridis. The sequence continues at coordinate 21,116,080 of NC_059508.1, read as the reverse complement.
GTGAACTTACGAGCCAAATTCAACGTCGTATATTCGGTGATTTGATCTTTAAAAAGCATCATGATCCGGAAAAATGTTCAGTGATAAGATCCAATTTCACATCGAAGCGTCTACGTTAATAACCAGAATTGTCTCAATTGGGCATCGGAAACTCCAAGAACGATCCTCTCCGTCCTCAACGTGTCACTGTTTGGTGCGGTTTTTGGGCTGGTGATGTGATTGGACTTCACCTCTTCGGTTTATTTTCACATAACAGCTCTACGTGTCACACAAGCAACGAAGCAACGAAACGATCGCAATTTTGCAAGAAAAGTTTTATGGACATGATGTTCTTCGGAGAGGTGATCACAATTGGACACCGAGATCTTGTGATTTAACACCCTTAGACTTCTAACTTTGGGATTACGTGAAAGAATAATTCTATACCAATGCTCCACAATCGTTTCAAGACCTTAACGATGAAATTCGTGAAATTATCGAGGACATACAGCCGCAAATGTGCGAATTGATAATGGGAAATTTCATGAAAAGGATATGGTGCTGCAACCGTAGCCTTGGCGGTAATTTGGCTGAAATCGTTTTTCATCATCAATGATCTATCACAATGAAATTAATGTCCATTGATTTCTCTTGAAATATACTTAGTTTTATATCAATATGAAACCTTTTAGGTCTTATAACTTTAGAAAGACAAGTACCTACTACTAAAAACTGCAAAATATCTACTGAATAATATAATGAAGAAAATACAAAAAGAAAAAGAAGTACAATTTCAAGTATGTTATAATATCATACGATATTAATTATCTATCGGGTTAATGACCAGCAAAAATGCAATCAACATAACCATTGTCAAACAGAAGACTTCCACGGCATTACGTAGGAATCATAATTGAAAGTAACCCAAGGAGAATGCAAGAGAGAGTAGCGATATATCGGTTTCACCCCTGTTAGGAATCATCAGTACCTCATAACTCAACCCAACCCCCGTTAAGCTAGCAGAACCACTTTCGAATTTTCGATTTTTTTTTGGCATAATTTTAGGCTCATTTTAGGCTAATTTATTACCCTATTCAAAAATTGTTTGCCCCTTAATTGTCGGAGAAATCGCGGGTTCTGCTAGCTTAACGTTAAGCTAGCAGAACCACCAAGCTAATCGATATCTTATGGAAAATCTGATTACACCATAATTTTAGGCTCTATTTAGGCTCACGTTTGAACCCATTAACAAATTTCTGAATATACGTTTTTTTAAAAAAACCCTGGGTTCTGCTAGCTTCACGGTTAAGCTAGCAGAACCCAATCGTAAATGAAGACCTCAGAATAATTTGAATATCATAATAATTTTAGGCTCTATTCAAGCTAATTAATTACCCTATTCCGAAATTTTTTGCTCTCCAAATTACCGAGAACTCGTGAGAACTTCTACTGCATTCATGCATTCCCTTCAGTACGTGAAAAATGCCAATCTCATATGAAAATGGAAAAAATTATTACGGCATAATTTTAGGCTCTATTCAAACTAATTAATTACCCTATTCCGAAATTTTTTGCTCCTCAGATTACCGAGATCTCATGAGTTCCACTACTTCATTCATTCAATTCCGTCAGTACGTGAAAAATGCAAATCTCATATGAATATGGAAAAAATTATTACGGCATAATTTTAGGCTCTATTCAAACTAATTGATTACCCTATTCAGAAATTTTTTGCTCCTCAGATTACTGAGATCTCATGAGTACTTCTACTGCATTCATCCAATTCCGTCATTACGTGGAAAATGCAAATCTCATATGAAAATGGAAAAAATTATTACGGCATAATTTTAGGCTCTATTCAAACTGATTGATTACACTATTCTGAAATTTTTTGCCCCGCAGATTACCGAGATCTCATGAGTACTTCTACTGCATTCATCCAATTCCGTCATTACGTGGAAAATGCAAATCTCATATGAAAATGGAAAAAATTATTACGTCATAATTTTAGGCTCGGAATAGGGTAATTAATTAGTTTGAATAGAGCCTAAAATTATGCCGTAATAATTTTTTCCATTTTCATATGAGATTTGCATTTTTCACGTACTGACGGAATTGGATGAATGCAGTAGAAGTTCTCACGAGTTCTCGGTAATTTGAAGAGCAAAAAATTTCGGAATAGGGTAATTAATTAGCTTGAATAGAGCCTAAAATTATTATGATATTCAAATTATTCTGGGGTCTCCATTTACGATTGGGTTCTGCTAGCTTAACCGTAAAGCTAGCTTTACGGTTAAGCTAGCAGAACCCAGGGTTTTTTTAAAAAGACGTATATTCAGAAATTTGTTAATGGGTTCAAACGTGAGCCTAAAAAGAGCCTAAAATTATGGTGTAATCAGATTTTCCATAAGATATCGATTAGCTTGGTGGTTCTGTTAGCTTAACGTTAAGCTAGCAGAACCCGCGATTTCTCCGACAATTAAGGAGCAAAAAATGTTTGAATAGGGTAATAAATTAGCCTAAAATGAGCCTAAAATTATGGCCAAAATAAAAAATCGAAAATTCGAAAGTGGTTCTGCTAGCTTAACGGGGGTCTCAACCCAAGATGACAAACAAATGAAATAGTAGGCAGTAGGCACCTTATTGAACGCTGGCAGGCGCAAACCAGTATGATTACTGCGATGCGCCACCCGGCGGACAAAAACCTAACTACCTCCTCCACGGGTACTCCGAAAAAGTAAATTTCCACGCCAACCAGGAAAAACTTCTGCTTTTCAGCCTAAGCGACGTACAGCGCGAAATATAATAAATGAAATGGCTGATACTTGGTAATGAATGAAGAGAATACAAAATGAAAAAGCCTGCCAGCGTTCAATACGGTGCCTACTATTTCGTTTGTTTGTCATCTTAGGTTGAGTTATGCGGTACTGATGATCCCTAACAAGGGTGAAACCGGTATATCGCTACTGTCACTTGATGACATGCATTCTCCTTGGGTTACATTCGATTATGATTCCTACGTAATGCCGTGGAATTCTTTGGCATTTTTGCTGATACATTAACCAGATAGATAATTAATATCGTATGACATATTTCATACTTGAAATTGTACTTCTTTTTCTTTTTGTATTTTCTTCATTCATTACCAAGTATCAGCCATTTTATTTATTGAATAATATAATATTTGACTAACACTTTTTTTTGTTCCAGATGTTTCTAAAGCGATCCTACAACGAAAACGAACTAAAAAACGAACGAATCAGCAACGAGAAAAATGGAGTCACCGCAAAAGAGTCTCAGAAATAGATAGCCGGTTAAATGCATCATTCCAAGTCTGCTCCGCTTTCACCAATGTTCTTAAACGGTCCTAACAGAAATGTTAAAGCATATGTTAAACGCAAATGGGGGGGTAGGAAACCGAGGCCCCCGGCAAGATAACGCCATGGAATCAAGACTGGATACATCGGCCTACAGGTATCGTTCCTCGAACCTGAACAGCTCAAGAGTGTCCCAACAGTTTCCCCTAAATGCCTCCCAGTTGCACGTCACAACGAACCTGGACACCTCCAAGCACTCAATCCACAGTATGGGAAACGGGATAGCGCCTGCGCCAGCGCTGGACTCGAAAGCAATGAACGGAGGTTTGAACATATCGCGCACGCGTAGTCGCGGAGGCTCTATGAACAAGTTTATCGCAAAAAGTCGTGAGGTTGGTGTTAAAGAGATGCTAGTAAGTTTAGGATTATTGTGCTTAGTCAGTTTATTACTCGCGTTGTTGTCTTTGATATTTTTGTTGAAAATATCGCCAGTGACTGCGAATGATATAAGGGAGGTTCTGAGGGCTGAACAATTAACTGTGATAACTGCCGAGGAGTATGTAGTGGTTTACGAAGTTACTTTAGCTCTGTGCGCGTTGACTTTGTCCCTGAATCTGTGCTGTCTTCTCGTATGCGCCATTCAGTTTCTATTTGCTGTCAAATTGGTTAAAGGGCCTCATGGAGGAAATGACAGGTGAGCTACAATCACTTAGATTTTAAGAACTTCTGCTCTTGAGTTTTTCTTTGAACAATAATGTAATCGAAAACCTATCGGTAATTGGCCAATGAAACACAAAATGAACATAATTTATATTCACTGGAATTTCAACATCTAAGGAGTATAGTTAAAAATTCGTATTGATTTTGAGAGTCTTTTTCTTCGGGAGGTATCGGTCATACTCCGGGGGGCAGCCCATGAATTCAACACTGTTCACTGAGCTACTAGATTTCATTGCTGAAACGATGTGGAACAATTATAGAATAATGATGGTAACAGGCCAATTGAAAAGTCCCCATAATAAAACACATTTTTTTGGCAAAATTCGATTTTATTATTCAACATAGTTGCCTTCGGGGGCGATATAGCGATTATAGCGATCTTCCAAATTTTCGATACCATTTTTGTAGTACGATTTGTCTTTCGCTTCAAAATAGGCCTCAGTTTCGGCGATTACTTCTTCATTGACGCTAAATTTCTTTCCAGCGAGCATTCTTTTGAGGTCTGAGAACAGAAAAAACTTGCTGGGGGCCAGATCTGGCGAATACAGTGGATGCAGAAGCAATTCGAAGCACAATTCATGCAATTTCGCCATTGTTTTCATTGATTCGCGACACGGCGCATTGTCTTGATGAAACAGCTCCCTTTTCCTTCAAATGGGGCCGTTTTTTAACGATTTCATCCTTTAAACGATCCAATAACGCTATATAACAATCGCTGTGGATGGTCTGGCCCTCTTGGAGGTAATCAATGAATATTATACCTTGCGCATCCCAGAATACTGATGCCATAACCTTGCCAGCTGACTGTTGTGTTTTTCCCCGCTTTGGCTTCGGTTTTTAGTATGCAGTCCACTCAGCTGACTGTCGATTGGACTCCGGATGGAGCTATATTTCATCCATTGTCACATATCGACGCAAAAATTCAGGTTTATTGCACTTAAACAGCTTCGAACACTGCTTAGAATCATTAGCACGTTGTTACTTTTGATCTATTGGAAACTCGCGCGGCACCCATTTAGCACACAGCTTTCTCATGTACAAATATTCGTGAATGATATCATGTACACGTTCAGATCATGTGTTCCGCTGAAAACATTTGTTATTTAACAGTAACTGGTTCCGAATACGAAATCGTAGGAATTTTCCATATGTTGAATGTGTAAAAACTTCCACATAATTCGAAAGAGAAGATATTGCTGTTTTTCGTCTTTGTGAAATACACTTGTCCCTCTTCCAATTAGGGTAATAGGCAATGCTGCTTATATTGGTTGGGTTGCCATGTGTTATTTATTGAACAGGCGGCTTAGTAAAGACGTTTTGGAGATTTTTATTGCAGGGAATATTTGATTTGATCTTTTTCAAATAACAAAAGTATCTACACTCACAACGCAATACCTCACAAACTAATGCTCGAACTGCTGTAAAATTTTGACACGTATCGTTTGAAGGTTGGTACTAACTAAAGATCATATGGATTTGAAACTAGCACCGCCATCTGTGCATCAGACCGGGGACTTTTCAATTGGCCTTATATAGTGCGGTAAAAAAAAGCATTCAATACAATTATAGTATTTTCCGTTTGAAATTTTCCAATTCAGCTTAGTAAATTTCTGTATATGTGAATTTTTCAAAATCTCCCTCCCAAAACATTACTAACTCGCATTAGGTATAATATTTGAATCCCGTAGTAGATCGTCTCAAGAAAAATAATAGTAGTAATTATTAACTTAAAATTATAGACGTAGGTTCTATCCAGTTGCTATTTAAAAAAAGAATTTCTTTAATTAGAACCCCCAAATTTGAAAATGAAAATGGTAAAAATATTCATCAACACATAATAAAATCTAAAATTTGCATACCTTTACAGTCACTTTCGCTAGCCTTGGCATTTAAATTTTATAAATGAAAATAGCCAAATTATTCCATCGAGCTATGAACTCACATTTTATATAAATTATCATTATTTATGTTGATTGGAAAATTTGATTAGAATTAGAAATTGTTTGAACCTACGATATAATCATTCAATCCAAAATAATGAACCATCATAATAAAAACATCTGGCAATGCTGAATTTATATTTTAGTATTTCTATTGATTTTATGTACTTCTCATCATCATACCATTGAACCACACCTGAGTTTCTTCATCATTACAACTTCAAAGAATCAATATCAATTTTGTCCCGAATTACGCATTGGTAATTTGAAGTTTTGTAAATATGTCTGCCTTAAATCTTGTTCATATCTTCATAAATCTTGTTTTCTATCATTAATTACCTTTTATACCAACAACTATGGGATTCGGGTTTAATTAGGGAAGCAAGATAGTGTAGCTAGCTAACGATAAAAATAGGTATTTCATATAGAATTCTATAGTAGGTAGAAAGGGAATTATCACGTTTGCAACTCTGTTCGTGAACTTATATGCAAATTTTCGTGAACTGGTGAAAGATTATAATATACTCGCTTGGCCAGCATTCCTCACATAATTGTTTCTATAGCAATGAGAATACATTTTAGGTCTTTCCTGGAGTGGACCAGATTTTGGTGCAATAAATTTGGCGTCAGATTCAGATAGAACATTTCATGAAAAAACTTCCTATAAACTTATATTCCAACAAGGTTCATTTCGAGGTTGAAGTTTAAAAAAAAACAGTTTTTTACTTATAACTAGTCTTATTACATTCATTGTTTTCATTTTTAGGTATTGAAGTCTTGATAATATAATATTTCGAACTAGGGTAGTGTCTCCTGCCAAAATTATCCAGTGGCGTAGATATAGGGGTGCGTTGATTTTTTTTCTTATTGAAAATCTACACTACTGTCTTTTTTATTCGAGAAAATTGTTTCATTTCTGAAGTCAACAGAGCTTAATTAGAAAATAATCATTTTTGAGATAATCGTGTACAAAACTAACAAAATCTATAGAAATAATTTTTTCATTAGTGATAAATGAAAGTACAAAAATTGATGTAGTGTATCATAAACCACTCAGATGGCATTAAATTGAATATTTCAGAAAGAAAATTTCTCAAACATTTATTTAACAATAAAAAATATTCACAATTTTTTTTATAGTTTGAGTGTCTTCAGAATTGTTCGATTAAATGCCATCTGAAAGCGTTCTTATACATAACGATTTTTGTATTTTCATTTATCACTGATGGGAAAATTCGAAAAATTAATTTTGTAGATTTTTATGGATAGTGTTTGCTCTGTACTAGATTATCTCGAAAATGGTACATTCTATGAAAATATTTGAAGAGATCTTTTTTGCAATGATGCTATGTTGATTTCAGAAATGAAACAATGTTTCCGAAAAAAAGACAGTGGTGTAGATTTTCAATGAGAAAAAGATTCATTGCACCCCTATATGTACGCCGCTGGGTAATTTTGACAGGAGACACTTACCTAATTCGAAACGTCACATTATCAAGACTTCAATACCTAAAAACTAATACAATAATTGTAATAATACTAGAGTTATTTTTTTTAAAACTTTAACACCCTGTAGCTCGAAAACGAAACTTGTTAGGATATATGTTCATAGGAATTTTTTTCTTCAAATGGGGCCGTTTTTTAACGATTTCATCCTTTGAACGATCCACTAACGCTATATAACAATTGCTGTTGATGGTCTGGCCCTCTTGTCACATATCGATACAAAATTTCAGGTTTATTGCACTTAAACAGCTTCAAACACTGCTCAGAATCATTAACACGTTGTTGCTTTTGATCAATTGTGAGCTCACGTTGCACCCATTTTGCACACAGCCTTCTCATGTACAAATTTTCGTGAATTATGTGATGTACACTTTCAGATGATATCTTCACAATGTCTGCTATCTCGATCAACTTCACTTTACGGTCATTCAAAATTATTTTGTAAACTTTTTTGATTTTTTCGTCTGTGACAGCTTCTTTTGGGGTCCACTGCGTTAGCCGTTTTCGGTGCTCATTTCACCTCATTTCACTTAGCATACCAATCACTGATGGTTGATTTTCCTGGTTCAGACCCCGGAAACTCTTCATCAAGCCAAGATTTTGCTTCAACTCTATTTTTCCCTTCAATAAAGCAATATTTCATTAGCACATGAAATTCTTTTTTTTTTTCATCTTTTTTCAAAAAACAAAAGTAGCTACACTCACCACGCAATATCTCACAAACTAATGGTCGGACTGCTGTCAAATTTTGACACGTATCGTTTGAAGGTATCGAAATAGAATAAAATATCTCGATGGTTGGTACTAGTGAATCCAATCCCGCAAATTCGGGATCCCTCTGAAATTCTGCGGGATAAAAATTGCGGGATCTGAGGGATTCAATATTAAAATTGCAAATTAGAAAATAAGAGCGTAAACGTCTTCCGAAACGTCCCAGAAAGCAATAAACTACCTATTAGTTACGGCATATAAGATACAAAGTGCGGTAGGGCATGCAAAGCTTCGAAAACTAAATGGGATTAAAACATGTGTTGCGCTGAAAACATTTGTTATTTAACAGTAACTAGTTCCGAATGTAAAATCGTAAGAATTTTCCATATGTTGAATGTGTAAAAACTTCCACATAATTCGAAAGCGAAGATAATGTTGTTTTTCGTCTCTGTGAAATACACTTCATCCCTCTTCCAATTAGGGTAATAGGCAATGCTGCTTAAATTGGTTGGGTTGCCATGTGTCATATATTGAACAGGCGGCTTAGTAAAGACGGTTTGGAGATTTTTATTGCAGGGAATATTGATAAACGTAGCGGAGCGGATCAACCTCATGTTTTTAAGAATCAAGACTATATTTTTTAGAGGTATGAAAAGGCGGTCAGTTAATAAAACATGAAATGATCCTTTTTCAATGCAGTCAGAATAGGAGTACGGGTACATACTTGGAAACTCCGAAGCTCGACTTAATTTCCACCAATCAAAAACGTTCGACTTTGAATAACAAATGGTTTCTAGTTGGAAAAACTGTAAGACAGCACTTGTCGGCAGATTTTTCGAGTTTACCCGCGGCAAAACTTGACAGCTGTTGCCATGAAATAATCACTTATGAGCATTGTTAACAATCCCGCATTCTTGCGGATCCGCGGGATTGATAGGTAATTTTTATCCCGCGGAATTGATAGGTAATTTTTATCCCGCGGGATTGATAGGTAATTTTTATCCCGCGGATTTGCGGGATTGATATTTTGGTGAGGGATTGGATTCCCTAGTTGGTACCAACTAAAAATCATATGGATTTAATACTAGCACCGCCATCTGTGCGTCAGACCGGAAACTTTTCAATTGGCCTGATATATATGGTTTTTTTAAAACGCGTTTTGTGAATTTTAATGTTCTGGTCATCTGATAATGATATAAACTCATTATTTGAACATTCACATTGAAATTCAATAATTTTGGTGTTTCCTCTGTTAGTTAATATGGGACACAGTAACAACTGTTATAGACACAGAACTTAACTTTCTGTCTAGTCCAGTGTTTTTCAATCTGTGGGTCGCGACCCCTAGGGGGGTCGTGACGCCTTACTCGGGGGGTCGCCGGCTAAAAGAAAAAATCGAGGTTCTTACACAATAAAAACGCAATTTTAGTAAAAAGGATGTGCTTGTTTATTTTTCAGAAGTTTATCAAATTGTGTGCTATTTTTGAAACGTTAATAATCAAATCATTTTCATTGCAGTCTTTTTTTCTTCTCTTTTTAGTTTTAATGTCTACGATTGAAGAAAATATCAATTCACACAAGTATGAAGTGGCGAATGGCACTAATAATTTGAGAGCTTCTTCTGCCAGCTCTGGATATTCGTGTTTTCATTTTATCCAAAATACGTCGACACTTTGCGAATAAAATTCTATTTTAAGCATGCCATCAGCAGCTAAATCTAGAAGACATTCTTTCATTTTTGTGGTGACATCAGCCAGATCTATTGATTTGTCCGAAAAAGGGTTTAAAATCCATCTACGCCCATTGTCAGCTTCAGAGTGCAAGTGTGGAAAGTATGTCAAAAGTTTCTCTTTTAAATTATGCAAGCTCAGTATCATGCAAGGAATATGAGCCGATAATGCAAAACTTTGGTCTGTTGCATTATCTTCAATTATCTTCTGAACACATGGAAAAGGCTCGAACATTTTGTTTTGCAGAGAGGTTGACCACAAACGAAGTTTTGCGTGAAATGCTTTTACTTTATCTTTGTCTTTTAAAATACACTGATCAACAATTGCTAGGGATCACTTATGAACTTCTCTTCATTTGTATTTTTTTCAAGTTATCTCGTGAATATCTGTACATTATATGTTCTCTAAGGAAAAAGTAAGATGTTTTGAGTTGATTATATCAAAGTCTTCCTCACTTCATCGGCTCTTGTTCCAAAAATTGATTATTATCTGTAGGCTGTTACAGGTGGAGTGAAAAGCAATGTGGTATTTGTTATTAAATCTGTTTTTTTCTCTCGTTCAAACACATAAGGTGACAATAATTGAAGAAATGAGAACAATATCAGCTTATTAGTCATGCCGAGAAGATGTTTGGCTCCTGTGCAACTGGACCAAATCATACGGTGGATACAGGACAGGAAGGTTTGTCCCAGCGAGAAGTGTCCCGGCGGTTGAATGTTTCGCAAAGTGTCGTGAGTCGGGCTTGGAATAGGTTCATCCAAAACGACTCAGTAGCTTAAGTTCATGGGGGAGGTCGGCAGCGCAGTACAACAGCTGCCCAAGATCGTCTTTTGATCCTCAATGCTAGGATAAATCCCACTTACCCGGCGTCGCGGCTCAATAGATCACTGAGAGTTGCAACAGGAGTTCTAATTTCGAACCAGACTGTAAGACGACGACTACATGTTCGTGGTTTGAGAGCACGTAGGAGGGTACAACATCCCCGTTTGAATAGGGAACACCGGGTTCATCGACGGCAATGGGCTGAGGAGCACCGCAATTGGACACTTGAAGATTGGAGCCGATGTTTATTTACGGATGAGTCTAGATTTCGTTTGGTCAACTCCGATGGACGTATTTTTGATTGGAGGGAAAGAGGTCGAAGGTATGCAGAACAGTTTATGGTACCCACAACAGCTTTTGGCGGAGGTTCTATATGTGTATGGGGAGGCATTTGTTTGAACCAACGCACAGAGTTGGTTGTTCTGCAGAACACCACCATGACCAGTCAGAGATATCACGATATGATTATTGAACCCATAATTGTTCCGTTTGCGGCTGCCGTGGGCGAGAATTTCATTTTAATTGACGATCATGCCCGTCCACACCGTAGTCGTCTGGTTAATGAAGCGCTAGAAACTCATGCTATTGATAGGATGGACTGGCCAGCTCGCTCTCCAGACATGCATTGCATCGAACATGTCTGGTCTGAGATGTCTAGACAATTGTCAACCTTAGAACAACCGATCAATAACCTGGAGGACCTTTCTAACGCTCTACGGGATATTTGGACGAATTTGCCCCAAAATTTTATAAATCGTTTGATCGAAAGTATGCCTCGTAGGGTAGAATGCTTGAGACGAACACGTTTGGGACCAACTAGGTATTAGCTTAACCGAAACTTCAGCCTTCTTGTGGTTTCATCATAAAATTTTTATGTTATTCAAACACAGAATTTTGAGTGTTTCTAATAAAGTCTTTTTTTCTCTCCAACTTTCCATTTTTTCATTCTTTTCTCAAGTGAACCATATTATCAACTGAAAATACTCTGATATCTGACTAAATTTATAATCTTGGAGCGAATATTTCAGAAATAAATTTAAAACAAGTAAGTGATCCCTATCAATTGTTGAGCAGTGTATTTTCTTCTCTTCCTTGAAGGTTGTTGTTCAAATTGTTAAGGTGGCTAAAAAGATCTGCCAAAAATGCTGATTTCAAGAGCCAAATAGGGTCAGAAAAACGAGGAGCATATTCAGATTTTGCATCTTGTAAGAACTTCAACAATTCAGCTCTCAGTTCCAGAACTCTTGTCAATACCTTTCCTCAGGATAGCCACCTGACCTCTGTGTGATAAAGGGGATTTTGATGAAGCGAGCCCATATCTTCACAAACGTTTCTGAATAGCCGGTTTTGCAAAGCTTTACCCTTGATAGAATTCACAATTTTTATGACCTCCGTGAGCACGTCATTTAAATCAGAAGATACTATCTTAGCAGATAGAGCATGTCGATGAAGAAAACAGTGTGTCCAGGATATGTTTGGCATTATCGCTTTTAATCTTGCAATGAGTCCGCTATTTTTGCCAGTCATAGCTTTAGCGCCATCGCTACAAATAGATATACATTTTTTCCAATCAATATGGAAGTCGCAAGGGCTTTCTAAAAACAAATCGTACAAACACTGGCCAGTGGTGTTTGCAGGAAGGGCTTTGCAAAATAAGATTTCTTCCATGGTACTGTCGTCTGCTTCAAAGCGCACAAATACTACAAACTGTGCACAGTCGGAAACATCTGTAGATTCGTCAAACTGCTTCTTAAAATAATTAAATTTTTTCTTTGGCTTTCTACGTCATAAGGGGGTCGCCAGAATATTTCAACCTGTAAAGGGGTAGCGAAAAAAAAAGATTGAAAAACACTGGTCTAGTCTAGCGAACTAGCGAGAACATCGCGTAGACTGTGAGAGATCTCCACGAAGGCTAAGTGAAGTCGAGAAATAACATTCAATCCCACCACTTCTTGAGCTGCGTACTGTTTAATACCTATATCCTCATCAGAATCATATAATTTTACAGACAATGGACTTCTTCCTTGTCTCTTATGTAATTTCTTGTGCAATAATCCCAAACATTACATGAATTGCGTAGCTTGATAACAGTAACATAAACACTTTGGATACAACATGTCTTTAAAGACAGTTTTACCGCTGCACACTATATGGTGTAATTTTCCAAGTATGAGAGAGTCGAGACATTGTTGGACGAATACCTTGAAATATTTGCGAAAGATCACAATGCATTAACGAAATAATTATCAACAATGTGAATTTCTGGGAAGAATTGTATCACCCAGCAACAGATAATGCACAATTTATTCGTATATAAAGCAACCTGAGTTCATTAATTTTCAACAGAGTGTATTTTTAATTGAGATATCCGAGTTCAAAATGCAGAATATTCACTCTTATACATAATTCAACTATACAGGTGTTCCGAAACTTTGGTGCCAAATTGAAACAGAAGATTCGCCTTGATAAATAAATGAGATTTATTTAATACATATTTCTTTTCTCAAGTATCATTTATTCACATAGAAGATGTTGAATATGAAAAATCAAAAGTAATTTTTATTCACATCTTCCACAGTATCCAAAATTTTTTATTTAAATTTGAAAGAATGTTTGTGTTCAATAGGTGCTTTATTCCGAAAAAAAATCACATTTTCAGTTGTCACCAGTGGCCTACAAAAAGTACATAGTGTTTCACGTAAGCGGGTCACTGGATTTTGTGGCTTATCTTTTAAGCAAAATTGAAAAGTGAAACATCAATATGTTGGTTTTTTCACGGGCTATCCAAAAATGTTATTGGAGAAACTATCGAACCAAGGCATGGAAAGTTATTGAGGAAAAACCGTTTTTCCAAAAAAATTTTTTTTTTCAAATTAGACTCGTTTTCAAAATAAGATGTTCTATGGACAATTTCTCACCATTTGTTTTTTCATTTTGTAGGATTTCACATATGCCTACTTATGCGTTTCGTCCCTGGCACACACACCGGACTCATCAGTGTGACTTTGGTATATTTGTGTGTGCCGTGTCACAGACGCTTGGGGAATTTTTATCGGGAGCCGCCGGGACTCGAACCCGACACCTTGTCACATCTCGGTGAGGGAGTCTACACTCTCAACCCCTAGGCCACCGAGTGCTGTGTTTATTGCTGCTATGTGGAGCTTTATAAGACGCCGCCACAATTTGAACTTCGGTTTTCAAGAAAACGGAGATTTTTTCTACAAAATATATTCCATAATATTTTTTCATATTTACTGAATGCTCAATCGATTCTGAATCCGAATTCCGAATATGTAAATAAAGTGGTAGTTTTATATTTATTTCAAGCTATTTCATTTCAAATCAACCTGAGGACATTCTGATTTCATATTCGGAAAATATATCCATACTGTCTGGACCTGGTTCTATAAATATTGATTGCCAAATTTTTAAGTTTTCATTCTCGATTAAAATAGAAAATAGTTAAAGAATTAGGAGAGAGAGATTATAATAGAAGCTTTAGGTATATCTTAGCTTTTATTGTAATTGAGAATGAAAACTTCAAAATTTGACAATTACATAGGTATAGTATATCCAAAGACAATTGAACTAGTCATAAAATGGGTTAACTAGATGTCCCTTTGAAGTGGTTACCCCAAACCGCTAAATACCGGGGTTTATTTGAAAGTATTGTTAGGCAATAAATTCACTGGCCCCAAAGGAATTTCTGGAAACTTGGACAACCCTTACGTAATTAAAGTATTCTGGCTTCTTCCAAGTGACTTTGGATATACTATACCTATTTATTGATCCACAGACACATGGATATATTTTCCGAATGTGGAATCTGAAGTTCCTCAGGTTGATTTTGAATGGAATTGCTTGAAATAAATATAAAACTACCACTATAGGTACTTACATATTCGAATTCAGAATCGATTGAGCGTTCAGAAGATATGGGAAATATCATGAAATATATTTTGGAAGAAAAAAATCTTCCCTTTTTTGAAAACCGGAAGTTCAAATGGAGAAACAATAGGTGAGAAATAGTCTCTAGACTTTCTCATTTTGAAAATCAGTCAAATTTGCAAAACAATTTTTTTTTGGAAAAATGGTTTTTCCTCAATAAGTTTCCATGCCTTAGATCCATAGTTTTTCCGATAACATATTTGGATAGCCAGTGAAAAATACTACCATTTTGATGGGTCACTTTTCAATATTGCCCAAAGAATAAGCCACAAAATCCAGTGACCCGTTTACGTGAAACACACTGTACATCATGGTCCCTTTTGTTCTCTATTTTTTACGTATACTTGTTTGATTCCGAAAAGACTGACCAATTTTTCATTACTAGTATATTTGTATTCATAAAAGCGAAATTATCTTGAAAACGTTTAGTTTTTCCGGATTCAAACAAGCATACATTTTTTACTCAAATCAAATGAGAAATGCGAAAAATTCTTCTGAGTTTACCAATGAAATTTAATAGTGAAGAAAAAGGACCATGATGCCCTCCTTGTACGCCACTGGTGGCAACTGAAATCGTGATTTATTTTCGAAATAAAGCACCCAATGCTTGGCGCCTCACTGGCAATGAAGGAGGAGTTATAAATAAAAATTACTGTTAATTTTTCATATTCAACATCCTGTATCTCTGCAAAAAACAGAAATTAAGAAAATAAATATTAGGAAAGTCATATTCACTTTTTAAAGCAAATCTTCCATTTCAATTTGGCACCATAGTTTCGGGACACCTGTATATGTAGGTACAATTGCATGAATAATCATTTAAATATTTTAACATGATATTTCGACCTGAAAATTTATACCTACGTCTAGATTTTCTAAGAATCAGGAAGTTGAATTGCTGAGTTCTCCAATTTTTTCAGGTCTCATTTCAACATTTTTTTTCATGAATTAATTGAAAATGGAGCGTTGAATAATATCACATTATATGAAAGTGACACTGATATGAATTTCATTTTTATCAGATTGCAGAAATATTCAGTGAGCCTATAACATATTGAACTATTTCAGCCGTTACTATTCGTTAGTTGATCATGATTAAAACAAGTTTTTATTATTACTAAGTTTTACTACCAATTGATAGTAAAACTGGTATAAAATTGGTAGTAAAATTTAGTAAGAGCCTTTAACAGTTGGAATATTATATCTATTGGAATCTATTCTAATTAATGAAGTATTTTTTTAATGTAATTTTTAAAAATTCTGAAATAAATTGAGAATTTTGGGCCTGCTTCTGTTCCCCCTTTATGTATAGGTACAGTTTGGGCCATCAAATAGGCTGTAATTATCACCCATTCGCGGACGATTTACAAATCTGTATCTTCATACCAGTATTGAGGAATTTGCACAATCCGTTCGACTTTTATCTTTCAACTATTACTCCACTGCTTCCCATATGGGTCTCGTTTTAATTACATCCAAAACACAATCGATCGTCATAGATACTAAAAGATGTTTGAGTAAGGTAAATAGATATCATCATGAAGAGATGAGAAGTCTGGGTTTAATTATTAATAAGGCCCATTCTTGGGATTCTCAAATTACCATTATGAGTAAAAAGTTTCACCAGTGCCTCCATCAGCTTCGACTTTTGAAGAATTTTCTACCTTTGCGCACGCGATAGACTCTTTTCTTCATACTGTTGCTCCCTATTCTGGACTCTGCTGACGTGGCCTTCATGGGTCTAACGGTGAGCCAGTTAGAAAAACTTGACCAATTACAGAATTCAGATTCGTTCATAACTTGAGAAAATTTGATCACGTTAGCTGGTTCCGAGATGCTCTCAACCTACTGCCCATTGGGTTGCTTCGTAATTAGCATGCTCTGCTTCTGGGCTATAGGGTTCTAAAATGTCGCATACCATCTTATCTGCATTGCAATGTTCGACCTCTCGGAGGTGAAGATCAACATACGAGAGCACTTTCTCATCTCACCTTAAGAATAAATGTTCATTTCACCAATTCTGTTCGTAACTGTTTCTGATTCCATCAACTTCGGAACCGCATCCCCGTAGAGATATCTCATAAGCCTACTTTGAGGTCATTTAAGATGAGCAACAAAAGATCCATCGGTTGAAATATTTTCTTTCTAGTTGTTGTTTCGTCGATATCTCCCCTCATTTTCCTTTCCAAACCATGCCTTCTATATCCCTAACAGATATAGTATATCGAAAATCACTTGGAGGAAGCCAGAATATTTCGATTATACAAGGGTTGTCCAAGTTTCCAGAAATTCTATTGGGGTCAGTTGCCTAAAAGTACCTACTTTCAAATAAATCCCGGTATTTAGCGGATCGCGGTATCCACTTCGAAGGGACATCTGGCTAAGCGTTCAACTAGTTCAAGTGACTTTGGATATACTATAACACAACCATAATATGTCTTTTCCTTTTTCAAATTATTCTTAGAGAACTGCTACATATGATGTAAATGCTGAGTTATAAGGGTTGGCAGGAAGATATCGCTCCGCGATATGTCCACCCATTGTACACATACTTCTATTATATATTAAATTTCTCCTTTTGTTTCAGAACAAACAAATATCTCCAGAAATCATCTTTGAGTAGAATTTGCGCAGTTGGTGGATTTTTCATTTCGATACCAGTATTTTTAACAGGTAATTATAAAACACCATTTTATATTCAAAATAATATAATATCAAACCTGTTTTCTTTTTAGGAATCATTTTGTATACATTCATCCAATTTCATTCTACTCCTGCCATAGTGACTAGCGTGTTCATTGGGTTAGGGATTGTCTTTTGTGGTTGTGCCATGGTCCATAATGTATTTATTTGGCAAAGGGAAAAAACCAATGCTGTTAAAGAACTAGCACTACAACAGGTGAGAACAATTAACTTCAGTTACAGATATAAGGTATAATAAAAAGAAATCCACTATTCAGGTCAAATATGCGCAGTTTCATTCGATAACTTGTTGCCAATTTGAAGGTAATATAATTATTACGCCTCTCTTATAGCAGCCCTCGTCCCTACTGGTAAGAAATCGAGACACTCGATTTTCACAAGCTTCTGTTGAAGAGAATTTGTCAAAATTGTTCGCCATGGATAGGCGAACAAATGACAATCATGCCAGGTCCGGACTATAAGGTGGATGCATAAAAACCTCCCAACCAAACTCCCGAAGCTTCTGGCGAGTCACTATCGATGTGTGTGGCCTAGCATTGTCCTCATGGAACACAATTCCTTTAAGTGCCAAAGCTGGCCGCTTCTGGGCGATTGCTTCCTTCAGGCGGTCCAATGGTTGACAGTACAGTTCCGAGTTTACAGTTAGTTGTGCCGTAGGGGAGCAGCTCATAGTAAATAATTCTCTGCCAATCCCACCAAAGACACGGCAAAACCTTCCTGGCCCTCAATCCTAGCTTGGCCACCGTTTTCGCCGGCTCACCGCGTTTCGACCATGACCGTTTTCAATTGACGTTGTTTTAAGTGATCCACTTTTCATCACCAGTCGCCAACCTATTTAAAATTGGGACCATTTCCTTGCGATTCGCAGATATATAAGGTCCATGAGGTTTTTTGCGTTAACTCGTGTGGTACCCATACATCGAGCTTCTTCTTGAGACCAACCTTATGCAAATGGTTCCAAACGGTTTTTTGTGCGATCTTTAGCTTTTGGGCAATCGAAACTGTGCTTACATGACGGTAGGACTGAACTATGTCCATGATTTGATCGATATTTAGGACAATTGGCCTTCCAGTGCGTGGTGCATCGTTGACATCGAAATTACCAGCCTGACTTGCATTTTCGCCTTAAAAAAAAAAACTGTAAAATATAGCGTATTTTCCCTTTGCTAGTCTCCTTCTTTGACGCACGCTCAAAAAAAAACTGAGCCAACTAATCACAAAACTGACACAAAAGTTATTTTAGTACGAAATCTCATCTTTCTAACGCCATCTAGAAGAACCCGATGGGACTCATGCAACGCGAGATACAGATAACTGAAGCCATCTATTGAAAAATAATAGATTTATTTTACTACACCCTTAGGCCCAGTTTCACCAAACAGCACTTGATCCCAGATTGATTAAACTCCGCTGTTACTAAAGCAGGCTTAACAGTGTTTTCTGTTTCACCATGCATCAACCCGTCCGAAGATGATCGCGATTAACTAAATCGCGTTTAAATAGTCAAACCATTTGGCAACGTTGTGAACAAAAAGTTATATAGTGTTCTGTATCGTATTAGCAGTGATGACCACCATTGGCGCTAGGTGTCAGGTGTCATTCATTTATAACTCATAACATTTCAAAACATTTGTCATCTTGTAAACAAAAAACAAAGTTAATTTTTGCCGAAAATGTCGAGTGATGTGCTTCGAAATGTCGGAAACTTGCAGAAGTTAAAAAGAAATTATCCCATTTCACAAAACCACATATTCTGGAAAAAAAACTATATAAGTAATTTTATTAACTTATTTATTTTTATTAACAAGTTTAACTGCTTCTGAAATAATATTTCAATCAAACATATCAATAAATTATTCTTTGCAATAAATTTCATAAAACACAAAAACAAAGTTTACGTGTACTTATTTTAAATGGGAAATATTGAGCCTATACATATAGTCATATTTTGATGAAATTGACCCAAAAATTAGAAATTTCCGGAAAAATAATTACATAGACAAGAGTTCCATACTGTGTAATGGACACAGTTGCATACAAATATAGGAAGGCGGATTTCTCCGCCTAGTGGACGCCTAGCTTGAGACTACACCAGAAGTGTACTATCATTTTTTTCACCATGTTCATTTAAAATTATGAATACAAAATATTATAATTTTTTTCAATGATTTTTGAGCCTAAGTTCATAATATTTTTTTTTAGGTTACTCAGCACCATGAGCAAATAACTCAACACAATTCCTTCCATAATATGACATCTCCATCAAGTACAACTCAGCTAAATCAACTGAATCAGTCTCACATAAGCAATTATAACCACAATCTACACTTATCACCTAGTGTTCATGGAAATGGTGCAATATTCATCAGACCATCCACAACAACTCCCCCTACAGCTGACAATCTGAACCTTTCCAAACATTCTCATCTACGAGAAGCCAGTGGAAGTGTCAGTCCAGGTATGCCAAATGTAACTATGGATCTTAGTAGTGTTGCTACAACGAATTCTCCACATGAATTATCTACGCTGGTTTAATACCAACATTTGAAATATTTTATGTTACATATATGCTTTATGTGCATTTGACACAATTCAAATAACTGGTCACCATGAAAAAGTTAAGAGACAGTTTACTAAAACCTGGAAGGGGGTGTACTGAGCAAACAGGGTGTTGAGGGAGAAATTTCAATTTGATATTCCTCATCAATTTCAATATTTTACAATTCAATTTTTCCCCCATGGTGTACTAAACTATTAACCACGACTATTCATTCTGTATATTTCCCCACTCTGTTAAATAGTTTAGTCAGTTTGGTTATTGAATTACAAGAGACAACCATACCTTGTACATTTTGATTTCAATCCAGTCACTTTTCTTGTCACTATCAGCTATCGTATTATATTGAAATATATTTTATTCAAATTATATCTGATGTGGCTAAGGGTTCAATTATATATTTTTAATGATAGTTTTATTCATTAAAACAATGTATTCCAAAATTAAAAAGTATTCATTATCATGTCCATAATTTAATTTTTGATGCAAATGCTTTTCTTGCCTGAATAATTAAATATTTTTGGAATACATTCATTTGGAACAAGTACAAAATAGCATTCACTTTGGAAAATGAGGGTCATGCTACATACTTTGAGAGGATAAAATTTTATAGTCTCATTACTTCAACTTTGTACCTATGTGTTAAAAATTCATTTCATTAATATAATTTCTAATTTTGTACATAACGCAAATATATCCGGAAAACTGCCTGAAAAGAAATAAATATATTTTTAATAAGTTGTTTGTGATTTCTCCCTATCATTGTTCAAAAACTTCAAACAGCCAATTATTATGTGAAAACTTTTATTTCTACTAAGTAGGTATATAATAAATAGATAATTTGGTTAATTTACACAATATAATACATCTAATAGAACTCAACTGAACCTGTTTCTGAAATAAAACAAAATTTAAGGACAACATTCAACTTTCAAAAAAACAATATTCATTAAGATAAAAACAAATGAACAAATGTTGCAACACTTCAAAATGGAGGAAGATTTTATGAAAACATTCAAATTTTCCATTTAGAAATATCTAGGTAAATATCCTGAAAACTATTGACTGCTATCAAATATTACTGAATTATACAATCTTGATCAGAATTATACTTGATAGATTCTTGCTTTTGGGGTGTCTTTTTAGATTCTTCACCGACCTAAAAATTCAACCACGGATTTTAAACAGTTTTACTATGCAAATTGATCTGGTTTCTGAAAAAAAAACTTTCAATTTATAATTCGATGTTGATTCCACAACATATTTTTCTTATTAACCAATGATAATCAAGTTCTGATATGAAAACCTGCAGGTACATTACTAAATAAAATTTCAATTCTTTACCCCATTTGCTTTTTTATTTTGGGGTGGTTGTAGTAGATCACAGTATTGTAAAAGAGCTTCTCGAAGAGGTCTAGAAACCTGCATCGATGATGTAGTAGTACACTCCACAAGATAAGGATACAGTCTAATCAAGTGTTCCCATGCTGTATTGTCTGAGAAAAAAAATTATGTTACAATAAGTGTTAATACATCGGACATAATAATTTACTTACCTTTTACTAGAGAAGCTTTTTTCATTGATATTATTAAAGTAGTGACTGCCTTTAATACGAATGATATTTCTGACAGACGATACCTAGAAATATTGCAATGTTTTGTAAATGAGATTATGAACATTAGAAGCATTTTTTATTGATATAGCTATCTTCAATACAAATGATATTGTATGAAATTGTTTATTAATTAGGTTAGATACTTCTACGATCCTTTCCGAAAATGAGCTTTTTTCATTGATATTATTGAAATATTAACTGCCTTCAATATGAATTATTTCTAATTAGTAACATCTAGAAATAATGGAATCATCCAAGGTATTTCAACATTTTTAAGGACGAATTTCTCAGATTTCAACAGAAAGACAAAAACGGGTTCGAGTCTGAATCTTTAGAATAAGTAGAACAATGATTTTGATCATTTTACCTAGGTAAGGGGCATTTTCCACTCAATTTCTCATCATCAATATATTTCTTCAACACTTCCTGGAATCTCTGCAATAGTGAAGTGACAGCCAATTGTCCTGCAATATCTTTGTGCTTTTCATCACTAATGACCAATGATTTATTATCTCCATCCATCAAAGAGAACTGAAGTAAGGTCTCGAAACATGTTTTGGCAAATTCTTCCCTTAAAGTTATTTCAGTCTCTACATCTGATTTTACATTTGTTGCAGAATGAATTGATCCCTTATTCAATAGAATAACAACTTGCATGATAAAATCTTTTGGGATAACGGTGGAATAAGGAAGTACTTCTGTTCTAAGAAGCTCTATCAATTGACAGTCTGTTGCTTCATCCGAAACCATTTCTTCTATACCCTTATCCAGAGGTGCACAACTGAAATGAATTTCTCGATACAGTAGAGAATTTTCGAATATAAGGCATTGTTTATATGAAACCAGTACCTAACACCTAGCTGAGCACTCAACCAATCTAAAGAGTGTTCCTAAATTTGAGGTACAAACAAAAATAAGACAGGTGATATTAAGAAGAAAAAGCAAAAGCTTAATTTTTTTCTCAAGTTTTTTTTCTTATAGCATCTGCATTTCACGAGAGAATTAACTAAAATTTGGCATGCACATTCCAATTTAGAGTTTACATCATTTGATATGCCAATTTTGATTGAAAATCTATAAGGTAATATTTTTCTGGAACAGTATTCGCTTCCGATTTAAGAAAAAAAATTTCAAACAATTCTCTCAAAATCTTCTGTAGAGACCTACCCAATCAACATAAAAATCCAGTTATTAATTAAGGTACAGTCAACAGAGTTGAAAGTCTTTTGAATAAAATCGAATTAATTGAAAACTTCTTTAAGATAGAATTAATCACTATTCACCAATTTTCTTTTGTCAACTTACCTATCAGGGAAGAGGAAATCATTGAGGGCAGAAGATAACTCGCCCCACATGGGAGCAAATTGATTTCCATGACTTCTAGCAACTTTGATACCAGTCCTTAGTACAGTAATCAAGCTATTAGCTGCTAACTTCCAAATTGAACTTGATGAACAGTCATATTTCAAAGCCAAAGGAGTATGTAGAGTGGTGATTATTTTATGAAGAATTCCTGCACTCACCACTTCAGGATTTTCAGCAGTTTTTTCATATAATTTAACAACCATCATTGTCGCCTTCTCTCCAAACGGAATATAATTCATAGAAACCCACTCTGAACTTCTAGCCTGCTTCTGCTCTATTTTATTATACACAGGTGGACTGCACATATATTTTGCAAAGACAAGAAGCTGAATGAAAATTTCCGGAAGCATTTTACCTAAACCTCTCGAAACCACTTCTTTTTGTATCAAATCCATGGCATGAAGTACACCATCATGTAAGGGTGTGAGTGTTAGATCAGAGCTCGATGGAATGATATAAGGAGCAGTTTCACCGCAGACAGGAACACTAACAGCATTCGCAAGGACCCTATTCAAATTTCGTAGATCTTCCAAACCGAAGTTATGTTTGATGTGTGAAAATACATTAGGAAGTATTTGAACAAGTGCTGTTAAGAATGCTTGACTGGGAATATAAGCATCTTCTCCAGAATCTAATTCTGCCGAATACGGTTGAGTTATTTCAATCCCTATTTTCATCCAAATTCTCCATGCAACTTGCCAAATTTCCTTATCTTCGAATTGTTTGTCACCGTGGTGTCCTTTACTTTGGAAAAGTATTTCTTGGAATGATTTTAGAGCAGCTATAGAGACTTCATTATTCTTACTCAATGCTGCATACTCAATAAATTCTAACAAAATAGCCCATGCTCTTGAAAAATCGCCGAGAGCTTGAAGTAATTGTCTTTTGGTATTGAAAACTCTTGCTACTCCGGACAATGTTAATACCTGTGTTTCAGCCCATTGTTTTTGTGCTGTGTTTCTAAAATTAGGTAAGTATTAGATTTAAATATACATAAAGATTTTATTCATTTACCTTGAATGATGAATAAGAATATTTCCTCCTGCGTCGACTTTTTCGCTACTAGCAGAATTCGATAATGTTTTTACTTTGTCCAGTAAAGGGAATAAAACTTGCCACAGAATGGCTTGCCATGTTGATTGTTTCAAAAGGCTGCCATGAGCAGAAATTGTAGAAAACAACGTTTGACCAGCGGATTTCCTCACAGCTGGTCTTGAATCTACACAAAGTTCTCCAAGTCTAGCGTAGAGGCACATCCAAAGCTTATCGAAACTTGGCATATTCAAGGTTCCAGGGAAATCAGGTAGGACTGTTATATCATCTGTCAAGGTTTGGCTCAATTTTCCTTGGTTTTGATAGAAATAGTCAGATATGTTCCACTGAAGAAAATTGTTTTTTTATTACAATACAGATTTAAGAAATACACAAGATTTTACTTACCATAAGGCCTACAGCTGTCAGTGAAATATTCAGTTCTTGTGTTTGTGATCCAAATTTGGACACTGTATCAACACACAATGGCAAGCATCTCCAGGGCATAACCGGTAAAAAATCTGTTATTACAAGCTGTAAACACTGGAATGCAATCCTGATCAAATTTTCCCTAGAAAATAGACCATTGATCTTGATGATCATTGAATGAAATTAAAATATCATTACCCATGTTGATCATTCACAGCTCCTATAATACCCAGAATAAGAGGCCATCCGTGAGATAAAGTTTCTCCTGCGCTATGTAAAATTTGCAATACGCATTCCAACTGTCTCTGCCTAACATCTCCATGGGGAACTGCTGACAATTCAAAAAGAGGACCCAATAGAAGTGTTTGTAACTTCTGATTTTCTCTTAATGGTACTGCATGTTTGTAATGAAGAGCTGATTTAACGAGATATGTTATAGCTTCTACTCCCCACTCTCTCATCCTAATATGAGGGTGTCTACAAACTTCTAGTAAGTGATTTGTAAGAGGTCTCCATAATACTTCAATTCTATTCATATTAACGATTCCAGTTTCTAACAATTTGGCAACAGCAAACAATGAAGGTTCACGATTAGAATAAGCAAGTTCCATAGCTTCTTGGGATAGTTTGCAAAGAGCATCAATTAAATGATGTAATGTCACATCATCTAAATTCTTGCTGGATTCAAACAGCCTACTAAGCATTTGAGATAAAACGGGAAGATCCGCCATTACAGAAGTGGTTATCACATTGTTTGTATCAGCTGCAACTCTAGCAGCTTTCAAACTTCCACCTGTAGATGGCTTCAAACCCAGAATCCAAACCAGATGTTGTAAGGTTGTTAGAACTAGATGCCAAGCAGTACCTAAAATACTACCATGGCAATGTGCTAGATTCAACAGAGCTCTCATTGACTGTAGATTCTTTGAAGTTAACATTACTGGTCCTTGTTGTGTCCCTGTAATATTGAAGTCAAAGTTTAAGAACAACTTTAGTAGTTGTTTAATCAATAATTTATAATTAATCACTACATATTGGCGAGCTCAAGAATCTCTTTTCTAAGAAAAATAAAACGAAATAACAACAAGAACAACAATCGCTACATTTGTATACAAGTTGATAAAAATGTTCCTTAACATCTTTTCTAATGAAATAAGGAAAAATAAGTTCTTAAAATTAACTAATAAAAGAATTACGACGCATTTCATAAAACATTGATTGACCGATCACCTCGTTGATTATAGTTGGAAATCTATAGAATCATCAGTAAATAGAAGTCATTAATGAGCGATTTCAAGTATTAATATGTCATTTCGAGGTCAAATACAATATATTCACCAGCAGGAACGGAAGAAGTTGGCAAAGGTGTCCCTACAGCTACCACTTGTAACCTGCAGTCCAGGTCAGTATATTGAGGAACTAGATTGCTCAAATCTTGGCTCTCGCGAAGTCCTAAAAAAAGGGATTCAATATGCTTCATTACAGCATTTAATAAAGTCATACCTGCTCTCAAGTTGATCCCAGAAGCAACGGTATTCAAAACTGTAAACGCATAATGTGGAGGCAAAGAAGATTTGCAAATTGCTGTTATAAAAGCATCCCTAGGAACAGTAAGATCCAACTCTCCACATAATGCAGAGTATGTCTGAACCGATTTTAGTATATTCTCTGTTATTGCTTCATCAGTGCTGGCATCAATAAGAGGACTCAGAGCCGATAGCAAACCACACCAACTAGACTGAATTAATTGGCAATGCAAATCATGCTCTTTAGTCTTCAGATCTGGATTTTGCAAGGGTTGTACTGATATTGTTATTTGAAGGGATCTAATTATCTCCAAAAGACTTGCATAGGCTATGGATATGCCATAACCATCTGGTATTGCAGGAGGTTCTATTTTATCAAGCATTTCTAAACTGTAACAAAAATTTAAAATTCAACTGATTCATAGTACAAACGCCCATTTAATGAATAAATAAACAGCACAAAGCATTTCTTTTAACAGAGTTTTTGAACTTTAATTCTTAAATTTATTGTAAAGTGAAATTTTGACAATGACTGCAAGTATTAGAAAAAATACACAGATATTAAAAATGTTGTAAGTTTCAAACTCACTAAACAGGCCGAGCATGCCCTGTGGGAAAGATTGTAACAATTGGCAGCCAAACACCTCTGAGAAGAAAACCAGGTTGAGGAGATATACCAGGTGTTGTAGGTATGCCCCCAATGTAACCAGGAGCTTGGCTCTGTACCATTGTTCCTGTAATGATGAACAATATAGAACTTGTTTAGGTGATAGGACAGTATCATTACCATTTCCACTCATCTGGAGTTGAGGATTAATGAAGAGAGACTGAACGTAAGCCCCTAAAGAATTAACTATATCTTGAAAAATACTAGTTGTGTGTTTATTGAGATCGTAACAGGAACAAAAAGAGTTGAGTAAATCAGGCTGGATAGTCATTTTATGCAATACTTCCAAAGCCAACGATCTTTGCCAGCTAGGCTTGTCAGGGTCCAGGAATTTCACAATTAAAGACAAGAATATTTCACATTCAGTTACCTAAAATTGATAATATGTAGTTACTTTGTGTAATGAAAAATTTATATTGCACTAACTTACCAGAAGGCTGTGATATTTCTGAATGAGAATTGAGACGACTCGCAGTAAGCGCATGCTTATTGGAAAATATGGCTTTTCGAAGGGTGTGGCTTGCTGGACATTTTGAGGCATCGTATTACGATACTTGATATTTGGGGAAAATAATTTTATAACCAGCGCACAAACTCTCTCTTTTAGGAGAAAACTGAATTCTTCATTCTGAAATTTATTCAAAAAACGGAATTAATAGTGAATAATTTCTTGATTTGTTTGGTATTTTATTTTACCTTATAAAATATTTGAGAATACTGAACTAACACAGATTCTAAAAGCTCCAAACCAAAGGTTCTTGTCATTTCTGTCATACCAATCAACCAGCATGGTTGATCTGCATGTACCAACTGTACTAAGTCCTGAAAGAGTAGATAAGCGTCAGCTGCACATGGAGGTAAACCTAAAAAAAAAATCCGATTAATAAAATTTTTTGCACTGGAAAAATTCGTCAAAATCATTATATGATACTAACCTTTTGGAGCATGAGGACTAGGACTTTTTAGATCCTCTAAGTTGATTTGCCTTGCTGGAGGAGGATTTTCAGTCTTAGATAGGTGTTCATCTTCTGATACAACTCTTTCAAAAACTAAAGAAACTAATTGTCTAACTGTAGCACCAGCTGTATTTATTGTGGTAGAATTTTTGGCAAAATGTAAGCGAAAACACAGAACCAATGTCTGAAATAATAATCAAGATTGATATCCAAGAGATACCTAAATTTCTGGCATATTCTCACTTTGGCAAGTGTATCCCCATGCACTACATTATTTGTAGTGAGAAGAAGTGTTGCTGATTGCAACAGTTTCACCTCTTCAATACCAGATTCCATCAATAGCCACAAAGTATTTGTGATGAACATAGCACCTTTCTGATCGATCAGCTGATGTGTTATGAGTTTTTGCATTATTTGAAGACAAAGCTAGAGAAAATGTTATTAGTTCAAATTATTCAAAAAGAAATAATTCCACTCACTTTTATTATTTTCACATCTTTCGTTTCGCATCCTTGTGACAATGGATAAATTATCTGGTTTATAATATATAAGGTGTTCTGAGGATTCGATATAACACTTTTCAGTTTTAATATTGCTTCTTCAGCAGCCTGAAAATTTTTGTCTATTAAAACTTTAAAAAACAACAAGTCTCCAAAGTATGCACAAGACTAAAAAACATAGCAGGTATTAAGTGATATAACCTACTTCTCTAACTTGGGGATATTTCTTTTTACATTCCATAGATAGATTTTTGAAGTCATTTTGCAAAATATCTATAAAGGCTGGAGAAATTTCAACATGTATATTTCCTTCAAATGCCATAATAGATTTTTATTCAGATAGAAACAATAAAATAGATGAGCTGGCGAATGTCAACCGCCTAACACCCTTATAACCCTGTTATTTGATTAATATGTCATCATTTACATTGTTCACGATCTGTCTCATTATTGCAAATATGTAAATTTCACAACAGATTATTACACTTCTCTATTAATATGAAATTAAATAACATTAATCAAAATTGGGCCATGTCAACACCAACTATTATGATCACAGATCTCAATTAATAGTTGTCAAATTAATGAATTTCAACCATAGACTTCCTACGATAAATTCAGATAAATCTTGCATATCTCTGGTTACGCATATATTATGACAGCTAGTAATATAGGTTAGCTCATTATAAACAATACAAAGACTTGTAAAATCTGTAGTGAGATCTTGCTAATGGAAATTACAAGGAAAACGTCACTATTATTGAAGCTTTGACTATGCGAAAATTAATCCTCTTCTTAGTTTTTCTGAAAATATCAGATTGTTATTTTGGATCACAGGAAGATGATGATTGTTTTTGTCAGGTACAGAACGAAATATAGTTAAGATTTAGTGTAATATTTTGAAATTTTAAAACTAGTTGCAGGGAAAAATAGATGATTGCACTTGTAATGTGGACACTGTAGATCATTTCAATAATGTTAAAATCTACCCAAGACTTCGAAGCCTTCTGCAAAAGGATTTTTTCAGATTCTTCAAAATAAACTTATTCAAAAAATGCCCTTTCTGGCAAGACGACAGTCAGTGTGGAATAAGATATTGTCATGTTGAACCTTGTAAAGAAAATGAAGTACCAGTAGGTTTGAAGGAAAAAGATGATAAAAGATTAAAGCTTGAAAATAAGGTACACATATTTTTGATTTATCAAGAATGAGTTCTTAAATATGTCTTACAGTATGTTAAAGATGCTGATTGTAAACATGGCATTGATAATAAGTTAGGAGAAATCAACACCACAATTAGTGATCAAGCTCGTGAAGATTTTGCATTATGGAGTGCTTATGATGATGCTCAGGAAAATTTTTGCCTTTTGGATGATTTTGATGAAGATTCAAACTATGTAGATTTGCTTTTGAATCCAGAAAGGTTTACTGGTTATAAAGGAGATTCTGCACATCGAATATGGCAAACTATTTATTCAGAAAATTGCTTCAGGTGTGTAGGTAGAATTGCAAACTGTATATCTCTTATTTTTTTTGTTTATTCAGACCAAATGGAAAATTCAACTCATATATCCAGAGTCATACCTTGAACAATATGTGCTTAGAAGAAAGAGTGTTTTATAGAGCCATTTCAGGTCTTCATGCTAGTATAAACATACATGTTTGTGCCAAATACCTTTTAAGAGAGTCTAGTGAGTATATTCCATAAATCACTTTTCATAGTATGCATAAATTCTTCTTTTCTAGGTTTTAAGTATCCTCAGGGTGAGTGGGGTCAAAATCTGGAAGAATTCCACAGAAAGTTTTCACCAGAGATGACAAATGGTGAAGGGCCCAGCTGGCTTCGTAACTTATATTTTCTATATCTCTTAGAACTCAGAGCTTTGCAGAAGGCATCATTTTATATGGAAAAAGAGGAATTCTACACAGGAAATGATTCTGAAGATTGGGATACCAGATTAGCTATAAAAGACTTACTTAATATTGTCCGTAATTTCCCCCACCATTTTGATGAATCTACAATGTTCAAAGGGCATGTACAGGCTAAAAAGTTGAAACAAGAATTTAAACAACATTTTAGGAATATATCATCCATAATGGATTGTGTTGGTTGTGAAAAATGCAAACTCTGGGGGAAATTACAGGTAAATCTAGAGAAAACCGATCATCTTTGAATTATCTACAATTTCCTTATATTTTCAGGTTCAAGGTTTGGGAACTGCACTCAAAATTCTTTTCTCTGGAAAGTTTGATAAAATTGGAATGGATGACAATACTTCAAAGAAAAATTTTCAGCTTCTCAGAACAGAAATTGTTGCTCTCTTGAACAGTATTGGAAGGTTTGTTTAATATTAATTGTTTTGCTCAAATCCCTTTTTATTTTTGTTCTAGGTTATCTACAAGTATTTATGAATTAGATGAATTTCGTTTCATCTTACGATGAAGGTCAGTATTGAAATATTCCAATATTTTAACTCGGGAATTGAAATGATTGCGTATTTATTTAGGCTAAATATTGGATATTGTACTAACCTACTTTTTTAGGAGAAAATATCGCTTCCAAATTTTGTTTGGAGTATGGAAAGTTTCGAAGTGGAGATGATGTAAAAGTTCAGTTGATTTTATATTGATTTTGGATGTGGCAGTCACAGGGAGGATAAAACAAAGAACAGTGAATCTAGTCACTATTTTTGTATTTTTGTAAATGCATTCATTTTTATGTGAATATCAACTAGAAATTCTCTCATCATTTATTTGAAAGTAATCTATGAAATAATAAATGTGACAACTTTCAAGGCCTTGATTTACTGAAATTACCATTTCTCATGTGAATAAAAAATTTGGGTTATTTTTAGTTGAAATGTGGGCAATGTTTCAGAAATGAATTTTACGATAATTAACTTGAAATATCTCATTTGTGGAGTATGTAAAAGTCTGTTATCAGTAAAGTATTAAACTGAAAAATTCTCCACTATATCAAATTTGGAAGATAATCCAAGTGCAAACATTTTTATATTTCTTGGTTTTTCCGAAAAATTGATCGACTGCATATTACTAAAAAATATGAGGCTTGTACGGGTATACAAATATTTATACTCTGGTCTCTGACCGTCGTTGCTCTGGTTAACAAAAACTCAAGCTTTCAAATAGGTATTCATAATGCTTTCGTTACGGACTAAAAGAAAAATATATACATCTATGGCTAAAAGACTTTTCAGTTTTGTAAGAGTTGGGTGCAGTTCTTTGGAGGCCAAAAATGTGTTTGGTCATAACATCTTTTAAATGTAATATCGAGATGAATGTCCATGCTGACTATTTGGAGTATTTGAGCATACCGAATTCAAATCTATAGTCAGATAGCTTCTAAATGGTCTCTAAAATAGGTGTATGCACTCAGACTCAATACAGAAGTGATGGCACATTATTTATGAGTATTATGATTTTTTTTTTTTTTTATTAATTTATTGCAAATTTACAATCTACTCAATATGGTAATATTATTATTATGATAGTTTTAATAAAAAAATTTAATTAGGTGGAGAATTTGCTCGCAAGTCATCTATACACAATTTAATGAACTCAATCATGATGCTGCCAACTACGTGTAGAATCCTGTGACGTATAAGATGCTACAGCCTTAGTTTGAGCTACTTTCCCTAGATGTGGTCATATAGTTGAATCCTAAAAAATAAACTGGTGGATGCGTCATATTTAAGCGAATTCGTTGAAAAGGTTTTCTGACCAGATCAGCGTCACAATTTTATCACTTATATTGTAAGTGCAATATAAATCAAAATTTTGAAAACATCAGCATATTTCGCATGTATAATAATAATCTTGAGTTTGTAGATTACGAATTTAGCGTTAAGTTTTATCTTCGAGAGAAAAATCTCATAAAGACATTGCTTCAATTTTATGGAGGATCGTCATAGATATAGCAGGCAGTAATATGCGTATACTTGGCACGGTGTCGACATTTTGAACTTAGAGAATAAAAACATATCTCAATATTGAGATCTTCCACCTTGAAAATATCCACAATTTGTATTAAGTGTGGCCAATTGCTTCTACTATCTATTTTTCTAAAAACTATTTAGTCTTCGAATACGGAAAAAAATATTTTCTATAATATTGTGTTTAAAACGACCGCTTTTGAATGAAGTGTTATCTCCGAAAAAGTATCCTGATATTGGAAGTTATAAAAAGTTTACCAGTTTATGTTTTTATGCTGAGTAATTGAATTAAGATATATTTTATGAAGAGGTTTTTCAAACTCCCCAAATTATCTAAATACTGGAAGCATGAAGAAATTTATTTGTCTATTCATTTTTAAAAATAAGGTTCAATTGATAGAAATCAAATTCAATTATAGAGATAAATTGATCGATAGGTATTTAAAAAACTCAGTGGTAGTGAATTGATGGACTTCTTCAACACATTTAATATAATTTGTCATGTTCATGCAATATACAGTGATCTGTCCATAAGGAACTTATTTTTCCACACAATTTACAACATGAATAAAATGTGAACAATAATTGAATTCATAGCAACCGTCATCAATTACTAATTATAAAAATATATTAAAAACTACCTTTTCACTACAACGTTTCATATCACCTATATTCTTTATTGTATTGATTTTGTATATCAAGTCACTCCAAATACAAGAGGAAACAAATAAAATACTGCTTTCCATTGTTTAGTGTCAAAGTGTAAAACATATGGAATGAATTTTTTCAATATATAAATAGTTCAAATTGCCTAAAAGATATTGAAACCTGACTGGCCCCTGTATAATTATTTTCATTTAAACTTCACAAATTTGATTTGAGGAAAGGCCTCAAATATTGTTGGAATGATTTATTCACGGGTTCGGCATTCAATGGACTCTTTGAGGCTTCTTCAAAAAGCCTATCATAGACATTACCGTCATAGGCACCTAGAGCAGAGGATAAAATTTCATCGGATATATCAAATCCATCGACAATTCCTACAGCATTTGGTCTAATGGCAGCTAAGAGCTCTTCTAACCATAACTGCAAGACATTGATATCTTTCCCTTGGCATGAAGTGAACTAAGGAACAAAATTTTCAAAATGGTTAAAACAAAGATGAAAAAAAATCTTTACCCTTAAAAGATCTCCA
Source organism: Harmonia axyridis (assembly GCF_914767665.1). Lineage (NCBI taxonomy): Eukaryota > Metazoa > Arthropoda > Insecta > Coleoptera > Coccinellidae > Harmonia > Harmonia axyridis. The sequence continues at coordinate 21,082,908 of NC_059508.1, read as the reverse complement.
ATACACCTTAATGCTGTGTTCACAGTGTATAGTTGTTGAAGTTGGACTAGAACTGTTTTCAACTGAGAGGATACAGTATTAATGCCTGCTATTGTACTTGCGTATGTTTGCAGTATAAAAGCTCGACCATGGGAATCTGCAGCACTTACAAGCTCTACAGAAGTTTCATTCCATGCATCTTCAAAAGCTTTCCCTTTTTTAACTCTATCGTCTATATGCTGTGCAGCTAATTCCACTTTTCTGTAAAAATAAATTATAAATATATTTTTTAGTTGGATGACAACACAAGATGTAGTGAAAAAATTCACAAAGGTGTTTTCGGATTAGACCTCAAGTTTGTTTGATGACATAATTTTGAAATTTTGCCATAACCTAATTTTATTCTATTAATACATTCTTTTGGACAAGTACACATTAACCTGTTAACAATATTGCACAAGTTCTTTCTTGATCATGTCATCTATGGATTGGTGATATGAACCAACTTTGACCACCAACTCTGGTGAATTCACATCTTTGGAATTTTGGCTGTAGAAACGTCAAAAGTTTATGCCATCATTTCTGATACCACCCAAATGTAAGTGAATGCCAAGGGAGTAGATCTTTTTTTTTTTTCTTGGGGGGGGGGTAATCGAAAAAAAAATTTTCGACAACATTGTTTACTCATATCTATATTGTAAGAAAAAGAGGTTTGATAACGAAGTTTGAACCAAATTATTCGAAATAATTTTTTTTTATTACCAATTCGATTGTTCTTATCTTATACTGGGTATTCCTGCTTAACCAGTTTATCAAATCTTTATTAATATTCGCTACATAGTAGGCAAATAAATACCAAAACAAAAATAATTAATTTATTTATCACAGCTACCTAACTGGATATTTATAATAATTTGGATTTTCCTGAGAATTACTATAGGGAACTATTTGAATTTTTTTTCTCAAAATCGATTGCAGATACGACAAAACTACAAAAAAGCAAAAAGTGTAGTACTGAACCAGAGTTTCTTTTTAAATTTTTGCAAACTACCTTTCCAGAAAAAATTCACCCTGTAGATTTGCATTTAAAATTAGGATATCACATGATTGATTGTGGATAATTACCCCCAGCACCCCCCCATTTCTACGCCCTTGATGAATGCTATATCATTACCAAAAATTTCACCAAAATTATAATCAATATACTTACCTGGCTGCAACAAGTTTCATGGCTGAAATGATCCAATCAACTGATTTTTCAAAAGGTTTGTCTTCAGCTTTGCAAAGATAGTTGACAGTGTCCAATTTGATGGTTTCACTTTTATTTTGCCATGCCTTTATTAGGAATCTAGCGGTTTGTAAGAGTAAAACCGTATTTTCTCCTTCATAAGTACACATGGCAGTAACCAAACCATAAGTGCTAGGTAAATTTGAACAGGTCATGTAACCATGGCCACCACATGATAATCTACATTGTTCTACACCAAATGCTGCATCTGCTGTGGAGACAGCTTTCAGACAGCAAGCCACAGCGTGAAGCTGAAACACAAATATCAGAAATATTTCCAATGAAGAAGCATATCAATGTTTTTCTCACTTCAGGCAAATTTCTCAGTTTTCCAGCTTCTAATTCTGAAGTAACTTCGTTGTATACTTCCCATAACCAATTAGAAGAAAATTGAAAAGCAAAAAATGTTGCAATAAGGGGAAATAATTTATATTGTTGGGTGACAAAATCCAAAATTTGTGGTTCTGGTTCACTAAAAAAAAAAAAAAAATTATCAAACGAATGATGAATTCTCATTTCATGTGGTTTTAGTTTATAATGAATCATTTAGAAGTTTATCTCAAAAACTATGTACTTAAAAAAATAATTGGAACTTCTAGTTTAAAAAACGAATCCATTATTCGAAAAGCAGAAAACTAAGAGAACCAATTTCAAAACCAAATTTCTGATAAACTGAAAAACAAAATTGTAAATATCCCATTCGTTAAAATTAAGGACCAATTAAAGTTATATTTCTCTCTCTAGGGAGTTTTTTTCAGGTGACCAAGACAGAAGTTAATAAATTTAATTCAGTTAAGGTCTGTAAAAAGTTAATGTCTCCAATGGTTGTCCGTTTAGCTTTAGCTGAATCTCTGCTATTTTGTTGTCTTTTCTTCAAAATCAAGGAATATTAAAGGATTCTCAACTCATAGTTTTTTTCAGGCAAAATTTGCAGGATAATTGATGTTCAACTTACTCTACTTTGATCTGTGATTGGTGCCTAACAGCACTATATCGGGTGGCTATAGTTACAGCCTTCTTCAAATAAAAAGCAGCATCAGCTACAAGTACCACTCGCACGAAGATCATGGTACCATAGGTCAGTTTACTACTAGGGGATTTAATGTATGTTCCATCCTGAAATGAATTTACAATTAATTTGTTTATTGGTTCCATGCCAAGCTTTGAAGTTTGGTCTTACAGGCAGAATTTGGCTATTCTTCATCAACATTTGCATCCTTGGAATCCTGAAATTTTTGAATCCCAAATAGCCATTGTTTGTACCATTCATTCCTAATTTGCAACCTATTTCCCCTATTATAATTCCTTTAAGGGGCATGTGTGTTTCTTCATCCCTCAGTTGGACAATGAAGGGGTGAATACCGTGACACTTTCCTTGGCTGTAGAGCTGAGCAACCACTATGGCATGATTTGCAGAGTGACCCACTGAAACAAAAATATCAGTGATAAAAGACTTGAATTTTTAATACATATACAGTACGGAAAAACCAAATCCCGTCAAATTTAAATTTTAAATTGTCATTCTTCTTCGCAATTATGCGAACCCTACCTTCGACCCCCTTCGAAAGACAAGTAAGTCAAATGGGAAATATGGGCTTGTGATATATCGTTTGTAGCTGGCGCCATTCTCTATACAGAAATGTTATCATTTTCATGTTTATTGCGAAAATCAAAATATTGGGGTTGTACCTGTCTTTCGAATGGAGTTCACATTTTATGGAAAAAAGATGACAATTAAAATTTGAATTCGACGTATTTCGAGATTTTCCTAAATATGTACTGTAACCATGATAACGAATTTATTCCATTTGACTTTTCCACACTGTATGATGAATGCTATATTTTAGCAAAAATGGATTACTGATGAAAAAAGGACTTACATCCTCCTGGCCACCATTTATAGGAAGTCAATGTTGGACTATTGAGAATGAATTCTTCAGTTTTTGGATCATAAGTGGCTGTAGTTTCAAGTCCTCGAATGAAAGTTCCATGACCAAGTTCTGTCTGTAAATTGAAGAAAACATTCAAGATTTTTACATATTGAAAATTATTAGAAATCAACCGAAAATATATAAAAAAATAAGAAAATATCAAAGGAAAAATTCCCAAATTATATCCAGCGAGTTGATTCGAAGCTGAGGTCATCAGTGCTGACATTTTTGGAAAAGTCCTAGCTATTGAAAAGTCAAAGTAAAAAATATTTATTTCGATAATTATTTACATAGTATCTTTAAGGCACAGCCGTCTTCACAAATTAATAATTATATTTATTACACATGCTTAAACTATTGTTATATTATTGAGCGGTCGAATTTGAGCTTACAATTGTTGAAGATAAAAGAAAAAATTGATTCAAAAAGATAAATAGATATATACCTTCAGATAAAGTAAGTTGAATTTACAGGAAAATAAATAACCTGTTCTAGGAAATTTAGTTTCAAAGGGTTTTCATATTATGGTTGTGCATAAGTTCTAACAAAGATCACAAGATTTTGGTATGGCAGTTTATGTTGGAAACGTGAGAAAATGTTATTCTTCTTCTTTAGGTGCCGTCTTCTATCGAAGGTTGGCGATGACTTCCGCAAACTCTTCTCTTGATTGTGCCTTCCTTATCAGTAACTGAAAATCTAGGCCAGTCCACTCTTTTATATTCCTCAACCATGTCATCTGTCGTCTACCAGGGCCCCGCCTACCCTCAATCTTTCCTTCCATTATGATTTTTAGGAAGTTATATCTTTCATGCCTCAGTAGGTGCCCAAGATATGATGTTTTTCTCTTCTTGATTATGTCCAATAGTTCCCGATCCATATTCATTCTTCTCAGAACTTCTTCATTGCTGATGTGATCCGTCCACGGAATTCTCAGCATACGTCGAAATATCCACATCTCAAAGCTCTCCAGTCGGCGCAAAGTGTTTACCTTTAGTGTCCACGCTTCCATGCCGTACAGCAAAACACTATAAACGTAGCATCTCACCATGCGGTAGCGGAGGGCGAGGCTCAGGTTTCTCGAAATGAAAAATGGTCTCATTTTCAAGAAAACGTGTCTGGCCTGTTCTATTCTGCTCTTTATCTCCTTGTCAGGGTCCAATCCATCGTTCATTATGCATCCAAGGTACTTAAAATTTTCAACCTGCTCAATACAATGAGTGACAATCGCTATATTTGCTCTGGGAGTATTGTTTTTTGAAACCACCATTATTTTAGTTTTCTTGTCATTAACTTTGATACCGTATGTCTCTCCTTCGTATACTATTTTATCTAATAAGTTTTGTAGATCTTCTTCATTTTCAGCAATCAGTACGGTATCATCAGCATAGCGAATGTTGTTTACTCTTTTTCCATTGACCTTGATACCCTCCTTTGCGTTCTGTAGGGCGGTTGTGAAAATTTCCTCGGAATATAAATTGAACAACATCGGGGATAGAACGCACCCATGTCTTACGCCTTTCTGGATATTAATGGCTTCAGTATCGCCACTTTGCGTCCGCACAAAAGCATCCTGGTTCCAATACAAGTTCTGATTATTCTGATGTCATTTGGATCCAGGTCTTTCCTCTGCAAGCATTCCATCAACTTCTTGTGATCAACTCTATCGAAGGCTTTCTCATAATCAATGAAGCACATGTAAACATTTTTTTGCTGGTCTCGACATTTCTGCAGTAGCACGACCAAACCGAACAATGCCTCACGGGTCCCAAGGCCACTTCTGAAACCAAACTGCTCATCACCAATGCCTTCCTCACATCTCTTATATACTCGGTTATGTATGATTTTCAAGAATAATTTCAGTACATGTGACATAAGGCTAATGAGTCGAAAGTCTGAGCACTTCTTGGCGTTGTTAGTTTTCGGTAGGGGAACAAAAGCAGATTTCAACCATTCTCGAGGAATTTTGTCTGTTTTATAAATGGTGTTGAAGATGCGAGTGAGTAGATCGAGATTGTCCTCCTCAATGAGTTTCATGATATCTGCACGAACACCGTCGGGTCCAGGAGCTTTACCACTTTTCATATTTTGTATTGCATATTTAATCTCAGATTTCAAGATGGGTAAGTGGTTTTCGTCCATTATATTTTGGGTGGTGTTTTCTGCTCTACTATCTTCAAAAAGATCTTTTATGTATTTCTCCCATTCCTTCTTTACTTCTTCGGTAGTTGTTAAGATTTTGTTTTCTGTGCTCGTCAATGCATTGCTGACTCTATTGTTCTTTATTTCCGCTATCTCCTTAATCTTTCGGTGGATCAACCTGTCATCATGTCTCTTCTGTAGTTCCTCATGCTCATCGCATCTCTCCATCATCCAATTTTCCTTTGCTTCGATTATCTTCTTCTCTATGAGTCTGTGTGTTTCCTTATATTTGCTGTTATCTTTGCCTTTGAATTCTCTTCTTGAGTCCATTAGTTTCAGAATTTCCCTAGTCATCCATGGTTTACCCCCACCTGTGCAGTTCCCTTCAAGTGTTCTTCAGATTTCTTCAATATTTGCTCTAATTTGTTCGAAAGCGTGTCCACATCCTCCGCTTCAAACTCATCCGAAATCTCTTCCCTCATTTTTCTACAGTTTTCATTCAGTTCCTGTTTAATTCTTTGCCTTGTCTCGTTTTCTCTCAACAAGCTCAAATCTATTCTTTGTTTTTCTCCACTTTATGGCTTTAAGAGTCAACTTAAAGCTAGCTGCTAGTAAAGAATGGTCAGAGGGGACGTGTTATTATATCTTATTAAGTGAGTGAATTTTGTCGCTTGGCTGCTTTTCATTGAAATGGTTAGAAATTATATTTATGTATTTTGTTAATGTTTCTAGTTTCGTTCCTTTATGTAAGTCCTTAATTGTGGTATATCTATTTCTATTGCTAATTAATCTAAATATTTAATTTTGAAATATTTGTAGAGGCTTCAGGGGGCAATTCTTCAGGTGGGAAAAAACACCAAGATATATAGGGTTAAAACTATTGATTTTTTCAAAGTCGATCTAGAACTATTTTTTCTGCTAGTTTGCTGATAGTTGACAATAGACTGATTGGTCTATAGCTTGTGGGCTTAGCTATAGCACTTTTCGGTAACAAATATGTTATTTGGAATCATCCTAGCAATATTCTATTTCAATTTTATGTTAAGTTTCCAAAAAAAAAAGATTTTTCAAAATTTTTCCTAGTTTTTTCTTCTAAAGTCAAAATCAAAAATATTTATTTAGATAATTATGTATATAGTAGTTCCAAGGAAGAGCCGCCTTAATAAATTAATAATTAAATTTTTTCAACCATCAATTCAAGGATCAATACCTACGGTATAGCAATTGATTTTTGTAACAAATGTAGGTTCCGTCTTTTATTCAACGGAGTTGAAAAATTTCACCTGAGGTTTTTTTTTTTACAAGTACGATAGGCATCTAAACTATTATTGAAAATAATAAACCAATGCAAAAAACACCAGAGCTTTGGCTAAGAGGAATAATGGGTATTCAGCTATCAATCAAATCGAAAAGTTCAATTGCAATTCGCATTATTCAGAATAAGGCAGGAAATTGAGCAAATTTGCCGAAAAGGCCAAATTTGTGAAAAAAAATCAACATCGTGATTGCTCAGCATTTTACAATTTTACAGAATTTCTGACCAAAAACCAAATTAATCTAAGAACCACCTTATCCGCTTGATATGGCTCTGGTCGACTTTTGCTCAGATACTCACCTGGGCATAAGTTCCGACCACTTGACAATTCCAAGCTTTATTCAACCATTCACCCTGCTGTTCTAAAGTTCCTTGGCCCAATAAGGTAGGTATAAACATAACAAAATGAAGTGTGAGTGGGTTACCATCAGGCAAAATGGCTGATCCAAGTTGACCACCAAGTATTTCCCTGCAAAAAAAAAGTAACGAAAATGTTTATTACGTAAATTCAAGGGCGTAGAAATAGGGGGGTACTGGGGGTAATAACCCCCTCCAAGATTTTCGAAATATAAAATTTTAGAAATCTCGCAAAGACGATGACGAAAATTTCTCCATAAAATGAACCAATAATAATCATTTTACTTTCCTTTGAATCGACACGTCAGTAAAAAATCGAACCCATTTACGGTTTATGAGTTTATTATCGCTTTCAAGATGAGTACTTTTATCGCACTACGAGCTCGTCTTTGTCCGAGGTTTATTATGTTTTTTAATCTATCCGCTTTCTCGGCATCGCCCTTTATTTGCTATCCGTGAATTTAGCATTCGTCATCAGTATACACTTACCCGTTGTTTTCGATTTTTTGTATCCTCTCGTCACAAAATTTCAATATGCAGTTATCAAAGAAGCGAACTGAATAATTTGCATCGAAAAATTGTCTGGGCTGTGTTGTACAATTTATTGTGTTTCATTCAAATTGCAATTTATTTGTGAAGACATAAGTTTTGAATGGACTATATGTATATGTACGGATTTCTTGCATCATTTCAAGAAAAAAAGGCCGATAACATGAGTTCGCAATTGCTTTGTTTTTGAGATAAAGGTGTTAAAGTTCAAGTTTTTTCTCATAGCACCTTCCCTTCACAAGATATTTGACTTGAATTGGCATTGATATTCCAATCTAAAGTTTTCATCATGTGATATACTAATTTTAAATGCAAATCTACAGGGTGAATTGTTTCTGGAAGGGTTCCCGCTTCTTTCCTCCAGAATTATTTTTTTGTGAACCACTGTTCGTTTAGAAAAATTCAAAAAGAAACTCTGGTTATTGAACCAGAGTTTCTTTTGGTTTGTTGTAGTGCTGTCATATCTGCAATCGATTTCGAGAAAAAATGTAAACAGATCTCTATAGTAATTCTCAGGAAATTCCAATTTATTATAAAGAACCAGTTAGGTATCTGTGACTTATGAATAAATTAATTAAAAGTTGTGGTACTTATTTACCAACTCTTTAGCGAAGATTAATAGAGATTCGATAAACTGGTTTGGCATCACAAAAAAGTAGGACTACAAGAAACACCATGTATCTCGAAAACAAAGTGTTTGCGGGCTCATGTTCATGCGCCATTTTATTTATCCAAGGAATCTCTCATTTTCCTCCGTAACTTCAATTCAGGGACACCCATTATAATATAGGAACACCCATTAAGGCCCAGTTTCACCAAACAGCACTTTATCCCAGATTGATTAAACTCCGCTTGTTACTAAAGCAGGCTTAACAGTGTTTTCTGTTTCACCATGCATCAACCCGTCCAAAGATGATCGCGATTAACCAAATCACGATTAAATAGTCAGACCATTTGGCAACGTTGTGAACAAAGAGTTATAATAGTGTTCTGTATCGTATCAGCAGTGATGACCACCATTGGCGCTAGGTGTCAGGTGTCATTCCTTCATAACTCATAACATTTCAAAACATTTGTCATCTTGTAAACAAAAAACAAAGTTAATTTTTGCCGAAAATGTCGAGTAATGTGCTTCGAAATGTCGGAAACTTGCAGAAGTTAAAAAGAAATTATCCCATTTCACAAAACCACACATTCTGGAAAAAAAACTATATAAGTAATTTCATTAACTTATTTATTTTTATTAACAAGTTTAACTGCTTCTTGAATAATATTTCAATCAAACATATCAATAAATTATTCTTTGCAATAAATTTCATAAAACACAAAAACAAAGTTTACGTGTATTTTGAATGGGAAATATTGAGCCTATACATATTTCGATAAAATTGACCCAAAAATTAGAAATTTCCAGAAAAATCATTACATAGACAAGAGTTCCATACTGATAAATAATTATTAATCTCAACTTGAAAGGTTATAATCCTCCAAAAATGGCCGATTAGTGCTAAATCGCGATTGGTCGATTAAATGGCGCTTTGGAGTGTGGTGAAACACTACATTACATTAATCGTGATCTAAGGCCTCACTTAAGAGCCAAGTCAAGATTAAAGCATTTGGTGAAACTGGGCCTAAAAGATAAGAACAATCGAATTGGTAATAAAAAAAAATTTATTTCGAATAATTTGGTTCAAACTTCGTTATCAAACCTCTTTTTCTCACATAATAGATATGAGTGAACAATGACGTCAACAATTTTTTTCCATTACCCCCCCCCAAGAAAAAAAATATCTACGCCATTGCGTAAATTTCCCAGTAGTCGGTGATGACGTCAAAAGAAATGTAAAAGAACGCTCAAAATTAACATGTATTCACACGCTAAAACAATAACGAGAAAAAATCAATAATGAAAAACAAAAGAAAAGACAAAGAAATTATTGAAAGGATTTTTTCCTTCTCTTTCTTCTTCCTGAGGTCAAGAACCTTGTACATTAATCGCATATCAAACATCTAAATCGATCTAATAAGTGTAGATTTTATGATTTATGTGGAAACATTGGTTGATATCCATAAGTACGATATATAATCAAATAAACATGCACTAAGGATATTGCTGATGAAAAAACAATTCATTATATTCTTATTCATAAAATTCAAGGATAAATTATCCAACAAATACAATAAACCTTATCTGAACTGCATGATCTCTTTACTATTTTTCTCATGGTTCATAGCTTAGATTATTACTTTAAGGAATTTATGAAGAATAATTATTTAACATTTCGAATTACTCACCAACAATAATAAAGTAAATGCGGAAATAGACACAATTAACCATTTTTACCGTAAAGAAATACCAGCCGCCTTTTCAAGTGCGGTACAAACAAAACGTATAAATAATTACATAATTAATTTATTTAAGCCAGACTGATTCTAATTATGGAATAAAAAAGTTGAAATACTAGAAAATTAATTCAATCACTCTACTGTAAATACACTCTGTCCGAAAAGAATCGAAAATTGATCATATAAAAAGTTGGCACCACGTTTCTCTATACTCACGAGGAGTTTGAACGTTATTGGATTTATTCATAAGGTTTAATTTAATTTTATAATGGATCAGACAAATCAACAATCAAATTGAAAATAAATTTTCTCTAATTCTGTGACTAATCCGTACAAAACAAAATCGTGCGAGAACATCTCCTATTCGCACAGATTTTATGGTTATATTTTATTATTAAACGTTGCTACTCTTCACTCTCCTGTCACGGATTCATCCCTATTAGAATAGAATAGAATAGAATCTCTTTATTTTCCATCGACCAACAAGGTATAGTCACAACAAAAAGAAAAAAGTACCTAGTTCACAAAAAAAAAACATTTTAAAATTCAAAACTTTCAGATCAAACTTTTTCTCCAAAAAAATCTTCTAAGCTGTAAAAGGATTGACTGACAATAAGCTCATTGAGTTTTCTCCTGAAACGAACGAGATCCGAGATATGTCGTATATCGGCTGGTATCTTATTATACAGGCTGTCCCGTAAAGACCACGTCAAACCGAGGGAGAATGTAGATCCAAGGATAACCCACCTGCTATGACAAAATTCCCATTATAAAAGTCTTACCGTTTTCGAGATATTTTTTTTTGTTGAAAATAATGAATTTTTGCCCCTTTTAATAGTTTTGTCCTTACGGTTGGTACAATTTTATATCTTATTGGTTAATTTTTTCAGTAAAATATTGCTGAAGAATGATTTTAACGTTTATGTTAAAAAAATCCTCCGAACATTTTAAAGGGGGGCTATGAGAAATATTTTTATTGGAAATTTTGGTAGTGGATAATTTTGTTCATGAAGTTTAGCCCATCGTAGTGGAAAAAAAATGTACCGAGCTACTGCTGCACATAACACCAATAAATTGTCTATTTTATAGTGATTTCAAAGATGTATCACACAAGTCATTTGTTATTCAAAGAATAAAGATATGGCTGTTTTTATCCAAATGGGTACGTTTCTGACAAAATCAAGTTTGTCAATTCTGTTAAGAAATCTTCGATATTGCATTACTTATTGAACAATGGCAATTGTTTACGTGCGAAAATATTACTCGCATAATTATTCACCTCAACGAAATTCAATTTTGCCGGCAAATTTTGCGAAAACATCATGCAGATCCAGATTTTTTCAATAAGATCATTTGGAGCGAAGAGTCTCCCTGTACCAAGGATGGGTACATGAAGACCTAAATCCTCTGGACTTTTAATATTGGGGCTGAATAATTATGCGAGTAATATTTTCGCAAGTAAACAATTGCCATTGTTCACTAAGTAATGCAATATCGAAGATTTCTTAACAGAATTGACAAACTTGATTTGGTCAGAAACGTACCCAGTTGGATAAAAACAGCCATATCATTTTTCTTTGAATAACAAATGACTTGTGTGATACCTCTTTGAAATCACTATAAAATAGACAAAATTTATTGGTGTAATGTGCAGCAGTAGCTCTTTACATTTTTTTTCCACTACGATGGGCTAAACTTCATGAACAAAATAATCCACTACCAAAATTTACAATAAAAATATTTCTCATCGCCCCCCTTTAAAATATTCGGAGGATGTTTTTAACGTAAACGTTAAAATCATTCTTCAGCAACATTTTACTGAAAAAATTAACTAAAAAGATGTAAAATTGTACCAACCGTAAGGACAAAACTATTGGAAGGGGCAAATATTCCTTATTTTCAACAAAAAAAAATATCTCGAAAACGGTAAGACTTTTATAATGGGAATTTCGTCATAGCAGGTGGGTTATCCTTTGATCTACATTCTCCCTCGGTTTGACGTGGTCTTTACGGGACACCCTGTATATTTTTAAAGACATCACGAGGAAAGAGTTGTGGGTTTTCGAGAGTCGATGTGTAGGTATTCTAAGGTCGTTTCTAGATCTTGTATCGAAATTATGATTATACCCATTAGTTGTAAATTTTTTCTTATTCTTGTGCACATATAAACCACACTCGATTATATATAGACCGGGAAGTGTGGCAATTGAATACTTTTTAAATAGGTCTCGGCACGATGTCAGCCGGTGAACGCCAGTCATTACTCTAATAGCACGTTTCTGTGCCCTAAATACGCCGCCCGACTCCGCAGATATTCCCCAAAAGCACACACCATACCTAAGTCTTGACATTACTTGCGCATGAAAAAGGCCTATCAAGTAATTTTGGTCTAGAACACCCCCTAGTTTACGCAGGAGGTAACACGCACTATTTCACAATGGGACTTCCAAGTGAGGGTGTCATCAACAATGATTCCCAAAAAGGAAACGCAGTGCGATCTCACTACATTAATGTCATCACCACGTATCTTCATGTTCAAATCTTCAGTTTTTCGAGGATTGTGAAAAACCATGTAGTTCGTTTGGATAAATTCAAGAAAAGTTGATTAACATTGCACCATTCCATTACTCTGGACAATTCCGAATTACATTTCCGCTCAAGAACATTGAATGATCGGTCACTGGTGACAAACGCAGAATCATCCGCATACACAATAAAATCTGAATCGATTCCTGTATCCATATCATTAATGTACACGAGGAAGAGAAATTGACCCACAATGGACCCCTGCGCAACCCCGATATCATTTGTTATTGTATCTGAGCACACTTGACGCCTTACCTTATCCTTTTCGCTACCAATAGTTGTATACTGTGGTCTATTTTCAAGAAAACATCTGATTCAATGTAGAGCATTGGGGCAATGGGTTACGGGGCGCACTCCATAACCCTCGAGCATCTCGAAAAGCCTCTTATCTGACACATAGTCAAATGCCCTGCTGAGATAGCAAAAAATCCTACCAGGACACTGACCGTCCTCCAGATGTGAGTAAATTTGCTCCAAAAAATGGAAAATTGCATCTGATGTACAACGGCCAGGCAAAAAGCCGAATTGATTTTTGATCATCAACTCATTGCTCATGAAAAAATTCACCAACCTGTCCATGAAACAGTATTCGAAAATCTTCGAAAAAGAGGAAGTCAAAGTCACAGGTCTATAGTTTTGAAAAGGGCTGGTACTTTTTCGCCTTTTTGTATTCGAATATTCATCCATAAATTTATTCGATTATTCGAATAATTCATTCAAACAACTATTCATGCTTGATTATTCATGAGTAGTCATGAATATTCAACTATTCGTTGATTATTCAATGATTATTCAGTGATTATTCAATGATTATTCAATGAATATTCAGTCAATATTCAGTGATTGAACTCATGTTTTAATGAACCAATAAAATCCGAGCGTTTTGATGAGTGAATATACCCTTTGCGACGTGGTATAATCGTTTTGGTGTTTTGCCTCTCGCCATATACGCTCTATTAGTGTGACGTCACACACCGCCATTTTTGGTTCTCCTGTCAGTGTTCGGAATCCGAACAAATAAATTGTCATTCAAATTAGTACGGTCTCGTTGAAGGAATTGGCTTATTTTCATAAATAAGAGTATTTGAGGAACGATTTCAGTATTAATTGATAGACCGAAGGAACGAGGTTAATACCAGTAACTTTGAATCCTGTATCATTCCTCAGATTTTGTAAAAAGCCGTGTATATTAGTTGAACCTCAAGTTCGAACTTACGGCATTAATCTCGTTTCTTCTGTCTATAAATTAATAGTAAAATCGTTCTCAAATAGTCTTATTTATCAAAATTAGCCAATTTCTTCAACGACAACGTACTAATTTGAATGACAATTTGTTTGTTTGGATTCCGAACACTGACAGGAGTTTATTTATAATTTTAATTCAATTGTATCTATCTATTTCAATATTATGTAATTTCCAGTCATTTTAATATTAATAAAACGATTTGTCCGTAGTGATCACAAAACCTTGTTTTAATCATTCCTGAATAGTGAGTCAAGTGATCATTCAAACTTCATTCGTAACTTCATAAATATCCAATTACTCACTGAATAGAAAACTATTCACTGAATAATCAGTGAATACTCAACTATTCACTGATTATTCATGAATAGAAAAGCAGTCATTGATTATTCAACTATTCAGTGAATATTCATTCAATCATTCAATTATTCAATGATTATTCGAATAATGCAAAATACAATTATTCGAATAATTATTCAATGATTATTCGAATATTCAAATCATTAATTCATGATTCCCAGCCCTAGTTTTGAATATCCTCAGCATCACCTTTTTTATGCAAAGGTATTATTCTGCTCACTTTCAGTTTCTCCGGGAAGGTACCCCTTATAAATGAGAGGCTCCACCAACTCAGTCAAGGGGTGTATAATAAAATCCAGACTTTTCTTGATCATAAAGGTAGGAATCTCATCAAAACCATAAAATTTTTTACTCTTAAGCTTTTTATGTAGGAGTTTATAAATTTCTTCAGTAGTGAAAGGCCTCAAAAACATACTCCCGTTGAAGCTCTACTCTTTAATTTTTTCTTGTGAATTACGAGGTGCTGGAATTTCCTCAATCACTCTCCGCGGTGTATCAACAAAAAACATGTTAAACATATCTGCGACCTTTTTAGGATCACTTTCCAATTTTAATGTGGAGGGCTCTCGAATTGAAATATTAGGACCACCTTTAAGTTTTCCTGTTAACTGATCGATTGTCAGATTCATTAAATTTACGTTGAAAGTACTCTTTTTTTGTCTTAGAATTTTTTACCCTATCATATTTTCCGTCAAAATAATTTTTTTAATTTAAAAAGATCTCGTAAATAAGAGCTCGACTCTCTCACCTCTTGTGTCACCCAGTTATTCAACCGTTTCTTCTTATAAAATTTCTTTTTTGGAAAACATTCATCGAAGTAAAAAAGAAAAATATTATCTGTCAAGTTTGTGATACAGAAAACTATTCCGCCAACCCACATTTTTCAATGACAAAAATCGCTGAACTATCGTTAAGTAAGATTTTTACTTCGCATTTTAAGAGTGATATTTTCCCATTATAGGTAAGGTTACAAACGAAAATGTTTGTGTCACTAACGCTGGACTTTCAAAGTGAATTTTTTTCCAGAGAAAAATCGAAAAAAACGTGTCCCAGCGGAATGCGATATTTTTTCTATCAGTATCCTTGAGGTACAAACGAAAATGTTATGTTACGAATAGTTACTAACGAATGCACAATAACTTAATTTTTTAAAAGTGGGCGCTAACTTCACAGACACAATATTTAAATTATACTTTTTTGCAGTGCCCTATAATGTACAGGGTGGGCAAATAAGCCAGGTAAGCGGCTTTATCTCAGGATCCACTCATCATAGAGACTTGCGGTAAAAATTTCTACTATTAAAGTGTACAAGAAAACACACTGGAAATTGTTTTCAAGTTCTTACCTCTACCGCTAGGGGGCTTAATAGCTAACGTCGAGTAGAAAAATGAATTTTACTCGAAAATATTTCATATCAAGTTGATGAAAAAATATCATTATTGTAATCCTTGGAAAATTCTGCATCTTTTTGAATTATCACTTTCGATTTGACGGCATCAAATAAAGGTGGGAGAAAGGGAGAAATCGGACTGATTGAAATGTCTGTAACTTCAGAGTGGCTCAACATTTTTGAGCAAATTAGATCTCGTTTGAGAGATAATATCTTGTTGATTGAGGAAAAATATACTCCTGATGAATAAGTTTTTGCTGCTTCTTATAGGGGGCGCTAAGTCAGATTTTCATAATTTTGTTCATTTATCTCCAAAATTTCAAATGTAATGATATAATTTTCTTAAGAGAAACATAAATTTCGTTGAATTTGTATGAAGAAACCAGAAGGTAGCAAAGCTTATACTATGGTTCGACATAGGCGTAGTTCGAGAGTTATACAGGTCATTCTTGATTAAATTCGACTTACAGAGGAAATGAGATATAGGGGTACACCAAATGAAAATTCAAGATATAGAGGTGAAGAATAGAATACATATTTGATAAATTTAATTAAAAATGAATTGACAATATAAAATTTCATAATGAAACAGACCAACGACTCTCTATGTTGACAAATGGCCAATTGACAAATTCTGAATATTTTAAGAGTATCTCTGATGGTGAAGATTCAGATTATAAAACGCCAAAAAAGTTAATTTTCAAAGTGTTATTGTTCGTTTTTTTAAGGCAACTTTTTTTAACTTCTTTTTCTGATGGTGTATCTCTGATGGTGAAGATTTAAAAAACGCCAAAAAAGTTAATTTTCAAAGTGTTATTGTTCGTTTCTTTTTAGGCAACTTTTTTTTCAACCTGACAAATCATTGCAATTATATGCGCAGGAGCATTTCATTCAATTTTTTTGAGCTTGTTTCAGCAATTGAGAGAGAAAACTCTGAATAAGTTTTTCGTAAAAATTCCTATCTTCTGAGAGGTCTCTCAGAGGCTTAGGAGATTCGGGATAAAAAACATTAAACATGTATGTCCTACAGCCTTTACAAAACTATACAACAAAATTATCTCTTCTCTATAAAACCTCATTATGCAATTATTGCATCATTAAATACGCTCAATTCACCGATACGTTTCGACTTGTGCGGCGGGGTTTGGAATTAACTACCGATTTCGACTTATAGAGATAATTTTTGTGTGTCTTCGACTTATAGAAGTTAATATGGTGAAACATATCCGTAAAATCATTTCGAGTTATGCATGGAAATTCTTTCGGTTTAGACAGGTTTTTTCAAGGGGATCGAAAATAATTCGATATATCGAGGATTTCGAGTTAACTAGGTTCGATCGAGAGTCCACTGTATTATCAAATACATAAGCTTTGCTTTTTTATAAATTCAGACAACCCATTGTTGTAATTACAGGAAGATAAATTATGTCCTGGCGTCAGTGTTAAATTGTAATTGAAAAAGCGTACCGTAAGTGATAAAACTTTTATTTTATATAAAAAAAAAGGCAGAAAATACACCTACTTGTAATTAAAAGAGAAAAATTGGCGAACTCTATGTTCGTAATTCAAAATTGATCGCTTGAATATTTCATTGAAATGAATTAGAGACTTTTTGAACAATAATTCATGAATTGGTCGAGGAGGCCTTCACAGATCACTTGATTTTAACACCTTAGATTATTGTGGCTGGGGGAAATCTGTGGTATATTCTTCTAAAATACATACTCGGGATCGGCTAATTTCAAAAATACAAGAAGCTAGCAGGGAAATAAAAAACAAACCCCAATGTAATTTGCAAGTCAGTTCAAAATATTCTCAAACGATTAAAAAAATGTATTAACCCAAATGGGAAGACGTTTTGAGCAGTTCATGTAGTTTGTTTACCCTTTTTTTTATGTATTGTATTCAATGGCTCCTTTCATCATGGTGTACATAATATAGTTACCAGAAAGATATACCTACTTGTAATAAAAAGAAGAAAAATTAGCTATGTACATAATTCAAAATTGAATGTTCAATTTTGTTCGCCAATTTTTCTTCTTATAATTACAAGTAGACAAGTAGTTGTATCTTCCTGGTAACTACACAATGGTTTGGTCTGAAGTTATAAAAAAATAAAGCTCATATATTTAATAATAGTCACTAATTTTAAAATGACAAGGAAATCGATTGTTTCAATAATTTATTACTAAAAGTGACTTATAATTACTTTTGATATCCAATTTCTCGAAAAGTTGAAAATTGGTGCAGGAAAACTGTCTGCGCGGAAATTTTAATGACGCGATATGCTCTTTTCAAATCTGAAATCGGATTTTCGAAATTTCGATATATTGTTTCAAATTTCATAAATTGATTCATTGTGGTTTCAAAAAAAAATATGTGTGCCAAATATGGAAAAAATTTACTGGATGGTTTGATTGTTATGCCCTCGGAAAGAAATGAGCAAAATTCATGAATCGGCCTGTATCACGGTAACCAAGGCGGTCAAACCCAATAAACGGGGTATATCTAGAACCACCTCGGTGTCCTTTATTCACTGTTCAAGTTTTTCCGTTTACCATTGAAACACCCTGTATAATTTGAGAATTTGAAGGATATATTTTGGGTTGCCTGACAGAAAGTAGATGATTGAATTGAAACGAAAATGATTCTTTCTTATTTTATTATAAGGATTATTGATATAATGCAAAAGCATTTAGGAACACGCAGGTAATTCTGTTGAGAATAAATTATCGAACACAGTTGTCCAGGTTTCTCGAAATCGAATCATTTTTGTTCATTTCAACTTTCGGTTAGACCGGAAACAGACTACTACTTCCTCATTTCAAATGGCACACCTAGTATACTATTGCATCATTAGATAGTTTTTTTGATGGCAATATGCATTACCTTGAGTGAAAACTCAACGGTTCATGAGTTATTGGGATTCTTATAAAAAAAATGGTGGCGATGAAACTCACATTTTTGTGAAATTTTTCAGCAGAAAGAGCTTTTTTGGAAAAATTTCTTCTTTTCCGATTACGCAAATACGTAGTATTATAAGACTGTTTGCGGCTTGGACCAAAAATGTACATGTAAACCTCGAAGAGGAAACATCTTACGGAAAAATGTTTTAAATAAGAGGTGTATATGAGGGGAAAGTTCACTTATGCTGAAACCAGGTCCATTCAATTCCCCATTGGTACGGAGGTTTCGAATAGGAACCACTGTTTTTTATTGATGATTCGTATTTTACGCCAAAAAATACAAATATTTTGGTACGATCAATTTTTCGCGAATCGTTACAGATGGCTCTGTAATCAAGTTTGAATTTTCCGTCTAAAAGACCTTAATGTATCTGTTTCATTAGTCATTCATATGAAATTCAAATCATAAATTGTCCAACTATTCGTTGAAACAATGGAAAACGTTATGTGCATAAAGATATACAGCTTGAGGGAGATTTCTATGTGATTCCAAATAATCTTCTTTCAATTGATACATCCTTTTTGATTAAATTTTTTGAAATGAAGCCCGAAGATGGCGAACGCAATGGACGCCCAAAAGAGGCTGTCACCGACGAAAAAAATATAAAAAAAGTTCGCAAAATAAATTTGATTTACCGTAAAGTGAAGTTGATCGAGATAGCAGACATTGTGAAGATTGAACGTGTACATCATATCATTCACGAATATTTGTATATATATGAGAAAGCTGTGTGCAAAATGGGTGCCGCGCAAGCTCACAATCCATCAAAAGCAACAACTTGTTAATGATTCTGAGCAGTGTTTGAAGCAGTTCAAGTGCAAAAAACCTGAATTTTTGCGTCGATATGTGACAATGGATGAAACATGACTACATCATTTCACTCTGGAGTCCAATCGACAGTAAGCTGAGTCGACTGCACAGGATGAACCGAATCCAAAGCGAGGAGAAACACAACAGTCAGCTGGCAAGGTTTTGGCATCAGTATTCTGGGATGCGCAAGGTATAATTTTTATTGATTACCTCCAAAACGGCCAAACCATCAACAACGATTATTATATAGCGTTATTGGATCGTTTAAACGATGAAATCGTTAAAAAACGGCCCCGATGAAAACAATGGCGAAATTGCATGAATTGGGCTTCGAATTGCTTCTGCATCCACCGCATACGCCAGATCTGGCCCCCAGCGACTTTTTCCTGTTCTCAGACCTCAAAAGAATACTCTAACTGAGGCCTATGGGGTTGTCCATTAATCATGTGAGGTTTGAAAGGGGGGGGGAGGGGTTTGATAAAAATCACGAAAATATCACAAGGGGGAGGGGGGGTGTAGTAAGATATCACGTGTATTTATTTTTTCCTCAAACGCGCGATTTTTAAACAAATATTAAGCGGCACGTCGCGGCGTGTAGTGACCTTGACTACATTAAATATATTCATGTACTAGTACAATACATGTTTTTCCTATGATTACACTCTTCGTTTATTATTATTGTTATGGCAATCAAAAAAAACTTGCAACCTGGTGTAGACATTTTTATTATGGTCCTTAATTTCAGAATAAAATAAGATTATAGTTTGTACCTGTATTTAAACTAAGATAATATTCAGAAAATTTTAAGATTCGTTGTAGGTACTAAAAATACACGTGATGTTGAGAAGGGGGAGGGGGGGTAGTCTTAAACCTCACTACGTATCACCAATGGGGGAGGGGGGGTTAAAAAATGCTAAAAAAAGATCACGTGATTAATGGACAACCCCTATTTTGAAGCGAAATACTAATCGTACTACAAAAATGGTATCGAAAAGTTGGAAGATCGCTATAATCGCTATATCGCCCTCGAAGGCAACTATATTGAATAATAAAATCGAATTTTGATAAAAAAAATGTGTTTTACTATGGTAGACCAGTGGCTTTTCAATTGGCCTGTTATATAGATTGAATCCTTGGCAACAATCAAAATTACATGAACTCGACAGAAAAATTTATGCAATTGTGATTGGCCTATCCTTGACATGTGGATAATTGCTTCTAGTATTCGACAAGCATAATTGCTAAAGGATTGATAGTAGAACAAGAATATTGCTCAATATTGATAAATTAATTTATGATAAGAGTTATGACAAATGGTCAAATATAATAGGTGAGAATGCACGATATTTCAGGAAGTTGGCTAGAAATAGAACTCTTTCCAATAGAGAATTGTTCATGTTCCAGTTCATTTGAGGAAAGACAATAGTGAAGTAGAAATGGCATATTATGAAAAAAAGTTTTGTTATTTGTTTTTTATGTTCTTCAAAAATATTCCATGAGAAAAATCCGGATGGTGAAAAAAAATTCATTATAATTAACGATAAGAACTACATATTCTTTGAAACTAATTAATGTTTTACAACGAACAAGTAGTTAGTAGTAACATTAAAAAAAAAATTTCAATTGTCGAAAAGTAATGGCTGGAACAATTGAATATTCTAGTTCAATAATTCGTCTGTTTCCTTCTGAGAAATACAAGAATATCAGAAGAAAATCATACAAAAAGGCATTACATCCGGAAAGATTTTTTTTATGTTGCTCAGTGATATGTAATAGTTTGATGATGCTAAACCATGTTTCCAGTGACACCCATTATTTTCAATCGGTCACCCATCAGCTTTGTTTCTATGTATAGATACTAGACAGTATCTTATGATATCACAGCAAATCAATCGATTGACCTCCAGGACATCGGTTGATTTGAATAAAATATTAACCACACGCTTTTTGCATCTATTTTGACGTCTATGTTTGAGCTGATATCTGACTTTATTTTTTGACACTTGTTTCAGGGATAAGGAAAGAGCTGCAAACCTTGAAGTTATTTTTATGGTAATGTTAATGTTTATGAATATTGAGATATCAATATCACATTTCCTGTAATGAAGGCAGAAAACGAGAAGTGAAATAACAAAAAGTATTTCAAATAACTGTTAGTTCAACAGATGAAACTTGTGTTGGTCGACCTGCATTTTGACAATTCAGGGGGAAAAGTATCTCTATGATAAAAAATAGACCTGAAGGCATACGCATTTTAAAGCACGTCCGACTAGCTCAGGAATAGATATGACAAATTCTAGCTTTTCTGAAGAATAAATAATCAGTAAAACACTGACGTTAACCCAGGAGCTTTTGAGAGCTCGGAGAGCTCGTTCAGGCGCCACTTGCACTCATAGAGGCTTCATAACTGTTTATAAGTATACAGTGTTGAAAAGCCAAATGAAAGTAATTCATTATCACGATTACTGTATTGGGTGTCCCAAATTCATTGTCTAGTCAAAAACCTTTCGAGCTAGAAAAAATGAATGGCACATTTTCGGACTCGGTTCAACCTAATAACTTCAAGTTTTCAAGCTATATGAGAAAATTAAAAATGGCGTGAAATGAAAAGTTCTCATAACTTCTTTATTATTGGTGATATCAACATGAAAGAAAAACATCCTACAGGCCATTTTTTTAGTAGGATCCATTGGTGTTATCATTTGTTTTTTATTTGCAATAAGTTTTGAAGTTATAATACAAACTTGAGTAACTCGAAACCTTATAATTTGGAATATTACCGTATTTTTCAACTTAATCAGTGAAATTTATTCAATTATTCATTTAAAAGTTCTGGTATGATCTGAGTACATTTTGGAATTTTGATTTTTTCCGAATTGAAATAAAAATTAATATAGACACTTTATAATATTCGACTACCTTGATCCATAATATACTTAATTTACAATTGACGTGAGTTGGGACCATATGTTAATATCATATGAAAAACAAATTCACTGAATATAATTGAAATTTACGTTATTCTGTTCAACATTAATTATTTTACTGATGTGATAAAAATTGACGACTGAAGAGATGTAAATTTAATTACAAAATAATGACTTTTAAAAATAAATAATATTACTCTATAAATATGTTATTTCTCTAATTTTGAGCCTGGAATGACCTCAATCGATAAAGTTCGAATATCTGATGTCGATGATGAAAATTCTTATTTTCATGTAAAATGATTTCGAGCTTCGTGCAAAATCGTTTTTTGATCGATTAACCAGAACCATAGATACTTAAAAGTCTTCTCAAAATATTTTGAAATATTCTTAAAAATTTTTTTTTTGATATTCTTATATCGAAAAAAATAACCTAATAGTTCCGTGACCTCAAAACTGACTCAATTGAGATTGAAGGTGTTGATATACAGGGTGTTTCATTGGGAAACGGAAATACTTCACAGGTGCATAGGTGACACCAAGGCGGTTCTGGAGATACCCCATTTATTGGGTCTTACTGTTTTCGTGACCGATATACAGGGTGTTTTATGAATTTTGGATGTTTCTTTACGAGGCCATATCAAACCAACCACCTGATAGATTTTCTTCATATTTGAAAAATATGTTCTTAATTGAGAGCCCAAACGTATCATGCAATAACCGCCTTGAAAATCCAGGTCCGGGTTAACAAAAAATTATGAATAGTTTGAATCCTCGCAACAACACTCTGTACATCGGAATTTTGTAAATATGTTTTAATATTCGGAAACACCACTAAAAACTAAACTGACACTTGTACTTCAAATTTTCGCGTAGACAGTTTTACTGCACAAATTTTCAACGTAAAAGTGAAGTTTTTTAGAACTTGGATACCTGAAAGTAGTTTGAAGTGACTTCTAACAATGAATTATCAAAAATATTGAATGCATAATTATTTCAACATTACTTTCTAATTAAATTTTTCCATTGGTTTTCCTGACCATTGTTGTTTAGGCTTATTCAGATCATATTCATATTCTCCTCATTGTTATCAGTGATTTAGTGTTTTGTTGAATTAAAAAATGACTTATACATTTCCAAATGAGGAATATGCCGATATCAACCTAATGCAACTCAATTCTCAATAAATAGAAACTGAAATAGTATACAGCTATATAAAGGAAAACCAATGTAAAAATTAATTACAAAGTAATGTTGAAATAATTATGGATTCAATATTTTTGATAATTCATTGTTGAAAATCACTTAAACCACTTTCAGGTATCCAAGTTCATAAAAACTTCACTTTTACGTTGAAAATTTGTGCAGTAAAACTGTCTGCGCGAAAATTTGAAGTACAAGTGTCAGTTTAGTTTTTAGTGGTGTTTCCGAATATTAAAACATATTTACAAAATTCCGATGTACAGAGTGTTGTTTCGAGGATTCAAACGATTCATAATTTTTTGTTAACCCGGACCTGGATTTTCAAGACGGTTATTGCATGATACATTTCGGCTCTCAATTAGGAACATATTTGCCAAATATGAAGAAAATCTACCGGGTGTTTGGTTTGATATGGCCTCAGAAAGAAACATCCAAAATTCATAAAACACCCTGTATATCGGCTACGAAGACAGTAAGACCCAATAAATGGGGTATCTCCAGAACCTCCTTGGTGTCACCTATGCACCTGTGAAGTATTTCCGTTTCTCAATTCAAAAATATTTCCTGTATATTAATAATAAATGATAATTTCGAGCAAAGTGCCAAATTTTCTGTCGATCACGTCAAATCAGAATCATAGAAAATTCAAGCGGAATTTCGAAAAAAATGAGGAAAGGAATGGAGTGAAGCAAGGAGCTTCTGAAAGGCGTTCATTCATTCATTTGCTTCCTTGGATATAAAAGGTTATCAGTAATGCCCGTCACTCACGAAGCGTTTCTTCCAGCGTTTGGTAGCAAGCGTCGAAGAGATTCCAGTCAGACAGCTCGGGACACGGCCGTACGACTGTAAATCAGAGTATGAACTTGACTGCTCGATTGGAATCTCTTCGACGCTAGCTACCAAACGCTGGAAGAAACGCTTCGTGAGTGGCGGGCATAAGAGGTTTCATTATGAATAGCCTGCTATCTTGACGGCTGTCATGTCTTTAGACATTTGACAAGTAAAAATTACCCCATAACTAAAAATGGATCGATAGACGCTTTAACAACGCATTGGAAGTGTTAAAATTCGCTACAAAAACATTTTGCAGTCACAGTTCGCAAAATTGAAATACTTTTGTGTCGTCGTGAAACTTCTCTGCCGTCAAATGTGAAACTGGTGGAAAAATTGGAGTTTTTGGGACAAGCGAGTTAAGAACTATGCCTTAAGGCTTTCAAAGTTCTGTTAACACTAGAACTCAAGCTGATCGATCACCAGTAACATCGTATCTTGGCTGATTGGGTCTTTGAAATGCATCAAAATGATTCAGATTTTCAATGGAAAATCATATGAAGATTCTCATGTGATGAGACACATTTTCACCTCGAAGGCTGCGATAAACAGAATTGTCGCATTTGGGGCTCGCAAAGTCCAAAAATGATTGTTGGACAGTGTTTCCCATTGTTAATGGCTTCCCTCTTTACAATGAAATGAAACTATTGATTTCTCTCAAAATATACTAGTTTTTTGTTCATTATCAAAATGAGACATTTTATTGAAAAATCCTTTACCTATAAAAAGTTATGTGGTCCCGAAGGGTGCAATTGAAGCATGAATAAACGAGCGCTCAACATGTCCTGATACGAATTTTCGAAATATAAGGGTTGGAAAAACTACCCATGGATCCCTAGGGAAGTCAATCATTTTGTCACAGTTTACTCACATCGCTAATAGTAATCTACATTCCATATATCGTAATGCTGCGACGAGTATTTCCGAAGTTACGAATTTTCTAAATTTTAAGGTTGGAAAAACTACCCCTGGATTCCAAGGGAAGTCACTTATTTTTCCACAGTTTATTCACATCGCTAATAGTAATCTAGATTTCAAATATGGTTATGCTCCGACGCGTATTTCCAAAGTTACGAATTTTCGAAGTATAAGGGTTGAAGAAACTACCCCTAAATCCCAAGGGAAGTCAATCATCTTTTCACAGTTTATTCACATCGCCAATAGTAATCTACCTTCCAAATATGGTTATGCTCCGACGCGTACTTTCGGAGATACGAATTTTCGAGATATAAGGGTTGGAAAAACTACCCCTGGATCCCAAGGGAAGTCAATCATCTTTTCACAGTTTATTCACATTCCTAATAGTAATCTACATTCCAAATATAGTTATGCTCCGACGCGTACTTTCGGAGATACGAATTTTCGAAGTATAAGAGTTGAAAAAACTACCCCTGGATCCCAAAGGAAGTCAATGATTTTTTTACAGTTTATTCACATCGCGAAGAGTAATCTACATTCCAAATATGGTTATGCTCCGACGCGTACTTTCGTAGATATGAATTTTTCAAGTTAGACAGATGATAATTTGAATAAAAACTTTGCTAAAATATCCCGAGGTCTATAGAATATCAATATTTCCTCCAACGGATACTCTGAATACTATACGGAACCCACTTCCTAAATTTCAATCCGATCTAGTGACTATTTCTATAATAAATAGTTTTTTGCCGCACGCCACTGGTCACCGCCTTCGAGTGTTTCCGTCAAACAGTCTGCAGGAAACGGTCTGCTATGTTCACTCCGGTGATAACTTCTGAGAATTTTGGGCTAGGAGAATGATTCAAATTTTGACGAAATCGACAGCACTCAGCGCATAAGCTTAAAGTATTTTTACTCTACAGGATACCTAAAAGTGGTAAACAATATTGTAAATAATAAATATTCATAAACAATAATTGCTTAATTTCGTCGGGGAGCGGGGACTACATAATACAAGCGCAATGCGCTTAGACGAGTTTCCGATCGTCGATGATGATATCCATTATGATGTTATACTTTAATTGTACATAGGCACCATGTAATTGGAATCAGAATAAATTTGAATTTTGAATTTGAATAATCTGAAAATTAAAATGACAAATGCCAACCGGAGTGGGCGCGGTTACCGAACCTAACCTGAATAAAAGAACGGTTGCTCTAGTGACAGATAACTCACCGAAGTTTGAGGAAATAGTCACTGGTTTTTGAGGAATTTGACATATAAGGACCACCAACTTACTAACCATAGTAACCAAGGTGATATACGGACCATACCCTCTGTAATCGACACGTTAGTGAAAAATCGGACCCCTTTACGGTTTATGAGTTTGTTATCGCTATCAAGATGAGTACTTTTATTGCACTACGAGCACGTCTATGTCTGAGGTTTATTATTTTTCTTTAACTGTACGCTTTGTCGGCATCTCCCCTTATTTGCCATCTATAATTTTTTGCATTCGTCATTGGTATACACTTACCCGGTATTTTCGGTTTTTTGTATCATTCTCGTCACAAAATTTCAATACTGTAGTTATCAAAGAACTGAATTCGCATCGAAAAATTGTCTGGGCTGTGTTGTACAATTTATTGTGTTTCATTCAAATTGCAATTCATTTGTGAAGACATCAGTTTCGAATTGGCTATATCTACAGGGTGTAGATTTGATAAATAAATCAATTATGAGTTTTGGAACGTATTTACCAACTCTGTAGCGAAGATTAATAAACATTCGATAAACTGGTCAATCATCACAAAAAAGTAGGACTACAAGAAACACACAAACAAAGCGTTTGTTTATGAGCCATTTTATTCTTAAAATTATCTAAGGAATCTCTCATTTTCATTCGTAACTCCAATTCAGGAACACCCAGTATAAGATAAGAACAATCGAATTGGTAATAAAAAATATTATTTCGAGTAATATGGTTCAATCTTCGTTATCAAATCTCTTTTTTTTCACATTACAGATATCAGTAAACGTAATCGTCAAAAAAATTTTCGATTACCCCACCAAGAAAAAAAAGATCTACGCTCTACCGCCCTTGTTTGAAAATTGCGTGAAAAGTATACTGCCAGCCCCATTAGAAAACATGAAATGTGAAGCATTTTGAAAATTCATTTTAGGTACAAATTGTCTTGACAAAAAATGAAGACTACTCACTAGGCTATCCAACAGACGAAAAAAACAGGGTTCGCCATTTGAAAAAATGGACTCATGGACATTTTTTAAAGGTCATTATAAAAAAATTGCAGTGTCTTTCGGACCACCTGTAGAGTAATCCGTTAATTTGCAGAAGACTTGAAAGTTTTCGGAAATTCAATGAAAAATAAATCGTACAATTATCTCTCGAGATATGATCCTCAGTTTAAACCGTTAAAACCATGAAATAGATAAATGATAACAAGTGGGGAATTTATAAATCAACATTCCATGGATATTATGAGTATGATATAAAAAATGGACATTTCCATTTAAAAAAAGAAGGTGGTATCGTGTTTCACCACTTTCGGAGAGTCAAAAATAATTTAAGCTTATATGCGCTGAGTTCTGTCGATTCTCCTAGCCCAAAATTTACCGGAGTTATCGACCGATTGAGAACTATTGATTCACCCTATATAAATTTGAATATACATATACGATCAAGAATTGAAACATCAACATGCAATAACAATTTCATTTCATTTCTCTGGACTAGACATTGAAAACTAATACACTTATTTTTACTATTGACCTACACGTAGACTAGTATTATCTTCAATGATCTGTTCTCATAAAATATTACGAGAATCATAGATGATCTCACATAAAACCTTGGAATCAGGTTCAAAATCTATTGTCGCATTTTATGAAAATGGTTAACGATTTGCGATAGAACTAATCGGTCCGTCTGAAATGGGACAAGTTACAAGGCACGTACTCAAGCAATCAGTTGTTAAGATTGTAACAATGAAAGCATCTACGATTTGAAGAATAATATTATCCAGAGCAATTTTTTGGAGGTTTATCAATTGCATATTTCGAATGAAAATCCATATATTTCACAATGTAACAAATTTCTTTTCATACGTTTGATTATTCTTCCTGAAACAAAGTTTTTTTTTAAACTCCTATACAGGATGGGCCACGGTAAATGGTATTCTGGACCTTCACGGAAAAGGTACGATTTAATTGAAAATTTGGTTTCTTGTTAGGAACGACAAGAAAAAAAAATTGATTATTCGTATCCGATGTCCTTTGAAATTCCAGACACTTCTTGAGATTTATTTTCAATTCGAGAAGTTCGGAGCTTTCACTTCAGAATCTTATCAATTTACCGAAATTTTATGTTGATGTCTGCACCAGGAAAATCAACCATCATTGAGTGGTATGCTAAGTTTAAAATTGGTGAAATAAGCACCGAAGACGACGAACGCAGTGGACGCCCAAAAGAGGCGGTCACCGACGAAAAAATAAAAAAAGTTCACAAAATACTTTTGAATGACCGTAAAGTGAAGTTGATCGAGATAGCAGACATGGTGAAGATATCTTCTAAACGTTTACATCGTTCGAATTTGTACATGAGAAAGTTGTGTGCGAAATGGGTACGTACCGAGCGAGCTCACAATCGATCAAAAGCAACAACGTGTTAATGATTCTGAGCAGTGTTTGAAGCTGTTTAAGTGCAATAAACCTGAATTTCTGCGTCGATATGTGACAATGGATGAAACATGGCTCCATCATTTCACTCTGGAGTCCAATCGACTGTCAGCTGAGTGGACTGCACACGATGAACCGAATCCGAAGCGAGGAAAAACACAACAGTCAGCTGGCAAGGTTTTGGCATCAGTATTCTGAGATGCGGAAGGTATAATATTCATTGATTACCTCCAAAAGGGCCAGACCATCAACAGCTATTATTATACAGCGTTATTGGATCGTTTAAAGCTTGACATGTAAAAAACAGCCCCATTTGAAGGAAAAAAGTTGCTGTTTCATCAAGACAATATGCCGTGTCACAAATCAATGAAAACAATGGCAAAATTGCATAAATTGGGCTTCGAATTGCTTCTGCATCCCCAGCGACTCTTTCCTGTTCTGAAACCTCAAAAGAATGCTCACTGGAAAGAAATTTATCGCCAATGAAGAAGTAATCGCCGAAACTGAGGAATATTTTGAAGGGAAATACAAATCGTACCAGAAAAATGGTATCGAAAAGTTAGAAGATCGCTATAATTACTGTATCGCCCTAGAAGGCAACTATGTTGAATAATAAAATCGAATTTTGTCAAAAAAATGTGTTTTACTATGGAAGACCGGGGACTTTTCAATTGGCCTGTTAGTTATATTTCCAAAATCGCAAATGGCGCATAGAAGAAAGAGCGCTGGAAAGTGCTCTCCTCATTTTTACATTTTTTTTTTCATATTTGTTTTCAGGTTCCTATGAGAATCATGAAACTTTTGAATGTCATAAGTTGAATATTAAACAGCCATAGAAAAACACGATAAATTTTACACACTGATTTATTACCCTGCATTTATTTCTATTATTGTTATTCAAAATTCTACTCTCCAAAACAATCTTCATACGTTTATAATAGCTAAATGGATGAATTTTTGCATTATATTATGCCGATCTTTTATTAACTCAAAATAGGTGATAATAAAATATTGGTTCATCCTTAAAGACATTTTCAAAAACAAGAGGAAAAATTAAATTCCATTTCTAGCTAATTTTACCGAAAAAGTTGAACAAAAAAATGTGATGATGATAGTTCCATTTGTGAAATGATTATTACATTTATTTCCCAGTTTCATAACTTTTTTTATTACCGTTGGGATTTACCAATCAAGTATTTTCAATAGAGAAAAAAAAACAACAGATAAAAACTATACCTGCTTGTGGACGATGAATATAAACAAAATTAATCGGATTGAGTAGAAGATATCAAGCCAAAATTGGCATAGTTTTCAATACATTTTACTCAGGAATAAGAATACTAAGATGCACTGGCACAGTTTATGATTTGAATGAAATGACAAAAGTAATTCTCCAAATTGCATAGTACATTTATGTCAACGAATTAATTTATCATAAAAACATTTTCCTAACGCATTTCGCGATTTTTTCATGGCTCCCACCAACTGAAACAATTAGGTACTTCAAAATGGTAATAAGAGTTTTGGTAAAAAGTCGACCGTAATGGTAGGCGTTAATGTAAGTAGTATTAGCGCACCTAAAGAAAAATAATAATTAATCAGAAGTTTTAGTTAGGATTAATGGCAGAATGTCAATGTTAGTTCTTATAATTTATTGGCTTAATAAAAATAAAGACCTAGAAAACAATATCAGGAAAATACGGTGGTTATTAAGATTTGTTGAGTTTTTGGTCAAAAATTAGTTCTCAATTCCAAATTTTAAAATGGGAAAAATGCTCCAAGTAAATATAAATAAAATAACACGAATATGGGAGAATATTATTGAAGAAAAAGTTGACAATAAGAATATTCTAAGAGCTACTATTCATTCCAACGCAATCTACAATGAAATTTCGAATTTCTTACATATTTCCCTGAAAGAACTAAAGATTGAAAACCATAAAAATAAAAGATATTCCGTAAATGAGGTTAATGGCAAGCGTTGTGTACATACAAAATTCAAATCTTCATCAATTGAGTAGAAAGTGGAACAGCAATCCATCATTACCACATAAAAATCAAAGAACTACTGGGTTATGTTTTACGTCATGAAATTATTTTTTTCAGATTAACAGTTTCATAAGATCTATATTGCATGAAAATTGAATTTTTTTCTTTCTAATGGAGATTTGAATATACAAGACTTTATTCTGAGAAAAAAGGTTCTAGCCTGCCTATATAATCAGGACAATACTTTCAGGAATTCATAGATTTAATAGGTATCGAAAATTATTATCGAAAATTTTAGATTTTTCAAATGGAATTAATTATTCATTGCTAATGAACAGAAATTCAGCTCTTTCTAGGATTATTCGCGTTGAATCAATGTTTGTAATCGCTTTTCGCAATTTTACTAAAATACCTATTCTAATTGGAGAATTTATATTTTTGATAACGTATCTCTCAATCGATTCATCAATAAATTTTCCACAATTTTTCCTCATTATGAGAGTATCACTACTTGAAAATGAAAAACAACTTATTATTGTTTTCATTTAGAGAATTTTGTCACTAACCTGTAATTTTCCATTCCAGCTTTTCCTGAACTTTGTAATTCTTGTACTTTACGGAACACAACACACGCTTTACGAACATTTTCTTCGTATTTTTCCTTGTGGCTTAAATATTCCAAAGGCACTTTAGATTTGAGTTCAGGATCATCCAAAAAAAAATTTTCTGGAAAAAAAATTTCCAGTAGGTTACATCGATGTCAAAAGAAAAAAAATTGCAATGGACTGTTTCTATCGATCTTACCTCTTTCTTTTCTATCTTTGGTTTTCTG
This sequence comes from Harmonia axyridis, assembly GCF_914767665.1. Classification (NCBI taxonomy): domain Eukaryota; kingdom Metazoa; phylum Arthropoda; class Insecta; order Coleoptera; family Coccinellidae; genus Harmonia; species Harmonia axyridis. Next base: position 21,051,251 of record NC_059508.1, on the reverse strand, counting down.
TTCACTACCGTCCAAAAAATGAGTTAATTCTTTAGGGTCGAAGGTACATTTTGCCCTTTCCTTCTGTAAATCAGCATTAATTTTGGTTCCGTTCATTTTTTAATTTATCAACGACCTAAAAGTAGCCCACAGACACCAAAACTTTCTTCTGATAGACTATCTAACGCAGGTGAAAATTGCTAAGAGCGATGTTTGTTGCCACTCTACCTACAAGATCAATTTGTTGTGAATGAAAGTCTGAAGTTTAACCTAAAACTCCGAATTTGACACTAACAACTCAAACCACAGATTGTTAATTAAATATATACTGTTTCTCCTAATATACGCGGAACAAAAGTCGGAATCGCGCATTGCATCTTCTACAAATACTGCTATTGATGAGCGAAATATAAAAACGTTTGGACTTTATACTTCTGACCATGATCCATGATGCAATAAATCATCTTACATATTGATTTATCTAAATAGATGGAATCTCTATGTAAGCTTGTGAATACTACAGGTTACATGTGTAATTTGGTGTAGTACACTCGAAAAACAATAGATGTCGCCACTAGATCTACTTTCTTGGACCTGGAAATTCAAATTAACAGCAGATAATCGATTATATAAAACCTCGAATAATATGTAATACTAACATCGACATTGAATCTTATATTCACGTCTAATTGTTGTTATCCGTACACTGATTCAATTTAGATAAGTTCGAGAATACTAAAGAAATTCCACTAGAATATGTTAGCCAACTAGAAGCCCAGAAGCCCCATTAATGGCTTTCGAAAATCTAAGCTAAAATTTTGAATTTTTCAAGAATAGCTCCAACCATAGATAATTAATAATATCATTGCGATAAATGCTTTTATTCGAGGTATTCACTTCTTTCAAGAATGTTGTATATTCAATCATAGTATAAGGATATATACTAGTTATACTATGATTCAATGCATTGATTTAATGACGTTCGGAAAAACATTCATTTTGTAGCAAAACAACAAAGGAACCTTTTTCGTAAGGTGTTGTTGTGTACTAAAAAAACAAGATGTCGCCGTTTAGATATTAAAGGAAATTTCCTATAGTCATTAGTATCTCCATGGAAAACTGATATTATGGGAATATCCTGATTGAATTAATCATTGTTCTTAATTTAGTGTAAATATATATCGCAGAGTTTCTACGTCCTCTGGCGCATCCCGCATTTTATATAATTTATTCAATAATATACTAATAATATAGCATAGCCAATTCAGTGATATTTTTATAGAATTATTATTAAGTATAATAATAATAGCTATATTGAATATAAGATCTAACTATCTTTGATTTCTTTTTTGTTTATTTGTATATAGGTGATTGGAAAATATTAAATGTCGTTATTCCAAAGGATGATATATTGCCTCTATAATACACTATTACACTTTAGAAAATAAATTTAGGTTAGAGTTGTGGAATAATAATGGTTAATTTCATTGGGAAGACATCAGTTTTTTAAAACATACGAGTTACACGACAGAAATAATGAAAGTAGTAACTAAATTCAAGGAACAAATGAGTTTCTTTTGAAACTGGCGGGCTAGATGGCGCATGGTCATAGGGTACCCTAGGACAGACGTCTGTTCTGAGAGAAATGTGTTGTTCACTGTCCCAAACGGAACGAACCTCATTGATCACTTTAGTTGAGTAGTGAACGTGAATGTGTATTCCCGTTCTGCCGTTTTTTTCGTGCCATATTAAGTTTTGAAATAACACAAAGTCGAGTTTAATCGACTTACAAACTCTATTTAGTGATGTATTTGAGGATATATTCAATCCTATGTTACGCAGTCCTGATAGGATTTGCTGCTGCTATACAGGTAATACACAAATTGTTTTTCATGTGTTTGGGAGTTTTAACCTTTACTGACTCCTCTCAATTCGATGTGTACCGCAGATCCTTTTAATGGGAAGTAATTCAATCAACCAGTTAACTTTTGTTTTACACGTTGCGAATGATTCATTTATGCGATTAAGTCAATTCATTACGGGAGAATCTTTCACTTGGTTCATGTTATTTCATTATATCTGCTTACTACTGTACAACTGTTTGACCCAATATACTTAAGGAACGATGGGATCCCTCATTTTCAATTTGAAGAATCAAGAAATGATGCAAGGTTTCCAAATAAGATAATGAGTTATTGTAAATATTTGTTTTGAAACACAGGTGTGATAAATAAGGTACATTCCTAATATTCCCACCAAGAGAATGTTTGACAACTCACCTCTTAAAATTATATATGCCTACCTACGCATAGTTTTTCGTTTTATACGTTTTATACTTTTCTTCAGGTAACTAACTCTACGAATTGGCGATACCTTTTTTAGGGAAGGGGAGAATTTTCCCCTTCACTAAAGGAAATTGTATTGGGGTTGACACAAAAATGTTTTAAGAAGCTATTCCGCCAAAATATCTTTGATATTAACTGGTGGCGATATAATTACATATTTAAGAATGAAACGGATAGACGATTTTTCAGCGTGTGTGAAAAATTTCCGTTGAAATCTATTGTTTTCTTTGATCGACTAACAAATCAACATATAAATAATGTAGTAATGAAAACAAACAATCTATCTATCGTAAGAACCGAATTCCTATTTCAAAATAAGCCTTACTGAAGCGAACTGTATTTTGAAATTACATTTTTTCAATTTCGTCATAATACACAAACCCAAAAATTTCGAATCCAAGAATGAAAGCCCATGGCATGAATTTTGGAAAGTATTCAGTTGAAATTGTTGCAAGTGAACAGTATAATACACCTTTGGCACTGTCATTACTTTACAGCATTCGGAAATTTTGACCTAAAACGCGTTTAGGTATAATTCAGTTATTTCCACGATAACCAATATTCGGTTATTTAAAATAAATGTTTGGGTTGTGGACTACATGCGTTTCCGATTCAATTTCCTAAAACGGCGTGCTTAATCAGTGTAAAATTGCCTGTAGAGGTGAATATAACCGTCTGTAATCTTTTCATTGTAATGAATCGAATTCCGAGGTTGATGAATGTTCATTTATTGTCTCGAACAACTTAATATTCAATACTGCCGCTTTCAGTTTCCTTTCATCATTTGCGGAAGTAAAGTTATGATTTAATACACAACAGACTGACACGTCAAAATATACAACTGCGCCTTGTCATATAACAAAATCTCTAATTCCCCCAGTGAATGCAAAATGGCACGCGATATTGATATAATTTTTATCTGACGTGTTGAAAACGTTAAAAGCGTCTTAGTCTGTACCATGACAAATTTACTCCATGTCAGTGTATTCTGTGTGAATTTATTATGGTGTAGAAGAAAGGGATCGTAAATGTTGAGACACCATTTATTGAATTACTATGCACACTGGAGTGCCCCTCCAAAGAATCCAATAAGGCTTCAATATTTGAATGTCCCATGGCAATAGTCAGCATCTGCGATACTTGCTACAAATGTAACTCAGAGGCAAGCCTTTCAGCATTCTAAGAAGCAGCAGAATGGCTGAAGCTTCATTGTATCACAAAATATCGATGAGATTGCGAAGGTTCCTGTGGATATCTGAGGAATATCACCACCCACGATGGGACTTTGGTGAAGATCCGAATAATGACACTATTCAAGGCTAGAATTCCGTTGATACGTCTTTGAACATTAAATTGAAAATATGGAGGGAACAGTCATAAACACGGAAAGGCAAGAATGGCATATTCTCCTCAATTCAGGTTATAACAGTATATAGTCTAAAAACTTTTAATTCGCTGCAGTAACTATGTGAATAATTTTTCGAATGAGGGGTTCGAAATTTAAATTAACTTCCTAGTTTATAAATAAGCGTAATAGACTAGAAGAACTTGATTATTCATTCGTTAATTATAAATAACATGAAAAAAAATAATAATATTAACTTCAGTTCAACAACTTATCGAGTCAATGTTACGTTTTTAAACCAGCCCTCTTTGCTATCTAATTATCTTGACGAATTTGTCGCTAATTAGTATCAGTTAAATCTGCTGACAATGTGACAGTAAAATACAGGGTGTCTGGTGACCAGCTCAGGTAAAGACATTACTCTTGTTTTCGAGATACAGGGTGCTTTCGAAAATTTGGACAAATTTCGAACAGCACTAACATTCGAAATAGTCAATCGATTTTTTGTTTTTTTGTACGATTGGTGGCAATATTAGAGAGTCGAATGTATGACATAAAATTCGTTCAGAAATTCCAGGTCAGTAATTAGGAGTTTCATGTTTTATGAAAGCATGAAGAAATATCACTGTTTTATTGTTGAATAATCTTCGAATATATACATATATCGAAAGAGCAGAAAAATTCATCGGATCCAAAAATTTCCATTGTTATTTTCTTACCAATCTTTTTCGCAAGTGTAATTCGAAAATCAGATCTAGATTTCACCATAACAGTCATCAAATGTATAAAAGCTGACGTCGAATATTTTGAAAACATCTTAAAAGCGTAATTGAAATAGAATTTCATTTCGATGTGTTCAAATGAAATTTTTTTCACAAATTCGATAAAGCTTTCTCTCTTACTAACAGAATTGGATTTGAACACAAATCCTCCATTAGTGATTCTAAACAAATCGTGAGATTATTTTCTGCTCAAAATTCGAATATTACAGGCATTGAGGCAAAATGAGAGCAACCAACCTACTAACTAGGACATACGCGCAAAAATTGATTCACTTTTGCGTTGATGTCGCCAGAAAATTACGATTGAAATTTTTGCCTTCCGATCTGGTGGATAGACCGGGAAGCATTTTCTCTGGTCTTTCGATATTTGTATTCGAAAATAAAGATAGAATATAATGCTCAGTATTGGTTTTAATGTTTTCAGAAAAAAATTAAATTCCTAATTATGGAGCTCTGAAATATGTTTTGTCACAAACCCGATTATCTTTTGCCACCAATCATATAAAAAATCACCAAAATCGGTTGGTTGTTCAAAAAGATTAGAGCCGTTTGAAATTTTTGAAAACACCCTGTATTTCGAAAACGCTAGTGCTGAGGTGACTTGAATATCAATTCTCAACTTACACAGATGTACTCTAATAGACCTGTATAACCATAAATTTTTATCTTCAAATAATTATGTATTTGAAAAAGATTGGAAACCTTGGAATGTGATATTTCTTAAAAATATATACTTATGTATCGATAATTGGTAGTGCAATATGTTCCGTATTTTCTTTATTGTACGAAAGCTCTCTTTATACCGGCGTGAACTTGGCAGCCACTTTTCAGCAGCCGAATTCATTCCAGCAGCCAAACGACCAGTGGCGTCGGTAGAATTCAAAACTAACGAATCGATCTGTTTTTGGGGTGCAACGCAAGAATTTGCTTTTTGAGTTTACTTGAACGACTTCAGTCAAGTTTTTATGACATTTCAATGCACAAAATAATATTATAGATGAACTTGAATTATGCTGATCAATGAAACGACGGGGTATATACAAGTCTTTTCACGAATGAAACCTTGAAAAACGTTTAGCCAAGTTGATATTTGGAATACTTACTCTTCAATAGGAACAGAATAACATATCCGAAGCACATTGATATGCAGGCCGTCTAAGGGGTAGTTTACATTTGTGAATTTTTCGAAATTTTCAAAAATGACCCTGTCAAAAATGTTTAGCCAAGTTCATATTTGGTATTATTACTCCTAAATAGCTACAGAATAACATATCCGAAGGATTTTTATTTGCAGGCCGTCTAAGGGGTAGTTTACACTTGTGAATTTTTCGAAATTTCCAAAATTGACCCTGTCAAAAATGTTTAGCCAAGTTCATATTTGGTATTATTACTCCCAAATAGCAAAAGAATGACATATCCGAAGGATTTTTATTTGCAGGCCGTCTAAGGGGTAGTTTATACTTGTGAATTTTTCAAAATTTTCAAAAATGACCCTGTCAAAAATGTTTAGCCAAGTTCATATTTGGTATTATTACTCCTAAATAGCTAAAGAATAACATATCCGAAGGATTTTTATTTGCAGGCCGTCTAAGGGGTAGTTTACACTTGTGAATTTTTCGAAATTTTCAAAAATGACCCTGTCAAAAATGTTTAGCCAAGTTCATATTTGGTATTATTACTCCTATATAGCTAAAGAATATCATATCCGAAGGATTTTGATTTGCAGGCCGTCTAAGGGGTAGTTTACAATTGTGAATTTTTCGAAATTTCCAAAATTGACCCTGTCAAAAATGTTTAGCCAAGTTCATATTTGGTATTATTACTCCTGAATAGCTAAAGAATGACATATCCGAAGGATTTTTATTTGCAGGCCGTCTAAGGGATAGTTTATACCTGTGAATTTTTCAAAATTTTCAGAAATGACCCTGTCAAAAATGTTTAGCCAAGTTCATATTTGGTATTATTACTCCTTAATAGCTAAAGAATAACATTTCCGAAGCACATTGATTTGCAGGCCGTCTAAGGGATAGTTTACACCTGTGAATTTTTCGAAATTTCCAAAATTGACCCTGTCCAAAATGTTTAGCCAAGTTCATATTTGGTATTATTACTCCTAAATAGCTGAAGAATAACATATCCGAAGCACATTGATTTGCAGGCCGTCTAAGGGGTAGTTTACACTTGTGAGTTTTTCGAAATTTCCAAAATTGACCCTGTCAAAAATGTTTAGCCGAATTCATATTTGGTATTATTACTCCTTAATAGCTGAAGAATAACATATCCGAAGCACATTGATTTGCAGGCCGTCTAAGGGGTAGTTTACACCAGTGAATTTTTCGAAATTTTAGAGAATTACCCTCTCAAAAATGTTCAGCCAAGTTGATATTGAGCAAAGTTATTCTTCAACAGCTAGAGAATAACATATCCGAAGCATATTGATTTGCAGGCCGTCTAAGAGGTAGTTTGCACTTGTGGATTGTCGACAGTCTTCCCACCCCATAATTGCGGGCTATTGTGGCTCATTGTTCTGCAACTTGTAAAGTTTTATTTGGGTTTATTTAACTTGAATCTATATTTCATATGAGATTAACATAAGGGTGACACAACAAAATATCATCATGGCTAAATATTTCTGACAGGGTGATTCTCAAAAATTTCGAAAAATTCACAAGTGTAAACTACCCCTTAGACGGCCTGCAAATAAAAATCCTTCGGATATGTCATTCTGTAGCTATATAGGAGTAATAATACCAAATATGAACGTGGCTAAACATTTTTGACAGGGTCATTTTTGAAAATTTTGAAAAATTCACAAGTATAAACTACCCCTTAGACGGCCTGCAAATAAAAATCCTTCGGATATGTCATTTTTTAGCTATTTAGGAGTAATAATACCAAATATGAACTTGGCTAAACATTTTTGACAGGGTCAATTTTGGAAATTTCGAAAAATTCACAAGTGTAAATTACCCCTTAGACGGCCTGCAAATAAAAATCCTTCGGATATGTTATTCTTTAGCTATTTAGGAGTAATAATACCAAATATGAACTTGGCTAAACATTTTTGACAGGGTCATTTTTGAAAATTTCGAAAAATTCACAAGTGTAAACTACCCCTTATACGGCCTGCAAATAAAAATCCTTCGGATTTGTTATTCTTTAGCTATTTAGGAGTAATAATACCAAATATGAACTTGGCTAAACATTTTTGACAGGGTCATTTTTGAAAATTTTGAAAAATTCACAAGTGTAAACTACCCCTTAGACGGCCTGCAAATAAAAATCCTTCGGATATGTCATTCTGTAGCTATATAGGAGTAATAATGCCAAATATGAACTTGGCTAAACATTTTTGACAGGGTCATTTTTGAAAATTTTGAAAAATTCACGAGTGTAAACTACCCCTTAGACGGCCTGCAAATCAAAATCCTCCGGATATGTTATTCTTTAACTATTTAGGAGTAATAATACCAAATATGAACTTGGCTAAACATTTATTACATGGTCATTTTTGAAAATTTTGAATAATTCACAGGTGTAAACTACCCCTTAGACGGCCTGCAAAGCAATGTGCTCCGGATATATTATTCTGTAGCTATATAGGAGTAATAATACCAAATATGAACTTGGATAAACATTTTTGACAGGGTCATTTTCGAAAATTTTGAAAAATTCACAAGTATAAACTACCCCTTAGACGGCCTGCAAATAAAAATCCTTCGGATATGTCATTCTTTAGCTATTCAGGAGTAACAATACCAAATATGAACTTGGCTAAACAATTTTGACAGGGTCAATTTTGGAAATTTCGAAAAATTCACTAGTGTAAACTACCCCTTAGACGGCCTGCAAATCAATGTGCTTCGGATATGCTATTCTGTGGCTATTTAAGAGTAATAATACCAAATATCAACTTGGCTAAACATTTTTGACAGGGTCATTCTCGAAAATTTCGAAAAATTCACAAGTGTAAACTACCCCTTAGACGGCCTGCAAATCAAAATCCTTCGGATATGTTATTCTTTAGCTATTTAGGAGTAATAATACCAAATATGAACTTGGCTAAACATTTTTGTCAGGGTCATTTTTGAAAATTTCGAAAAATTCACAAATGTAAACTAAAAAAAACCCCTTAGACGGCCTGCAAATCAATGTGCTTCGGATATGTTATTCTGTTCCTATTGAAGAGTAAGTATTCCAAATATCAACTTGGCTAAACGTTTTTCAAGGTTTCATTCGTGAAAAGACTTGTATATACCCCGTCGTTTCATTGATCAGCATAATTCAAGTTCATCTATAATATTATTTTGTGCATTGAAATGTCATAAAAACTTGACTGAAGTCGTTCAAGTAAACTCAAAAAGCAAATTCTTGCGTTGCACCCCAAAAACAGATCGATTCGTTAGTTTTGAATTCTACCGACGCCACTGGTCGTTTGGCTGCTGGAATGAATTCGGCTGCTGAAAAGTGGCTGCCAAGTTCACGCCGGTTCTCTTTATGCATTATTCAGGACAGAAATTCCTTTAAGCATGCAATTCATTGTATCTTCATGGAAATCATTAGATAATATCATTCCTGATATAAGGAAAGTTTCTCCGAAATACCTCTCGGTGCTTTGTTCAAAAGCACTGAAAATTTTACGAAGGGGTTCATTATTTCCTCCACATAGCACTGTACTAGGATTAAGCTCGAAAAATCAATATAATATTGCAGGATTTCCAAGCAAGCATGGTAAAACATTATTTCGGAATAGGCGGTAAACTAATATGTAGAATCATTTAACTTTTACATATTTTCAGCCTTTAAATCTTCACGGATCGAATTGTGGAACCAGATGAATTGAATTTCTATACAAGCCTATATCGAAAAATATTTTACGCGTTCTTGACAAATTAACGGCCTTTTTTTGGTATGTTATAATAATTCAATCTCATTGTTCTATTTGGATTTCAAAACTCTGAAAAATTCGGGTCGTTTTGAAATTTTTTTTGAATATTTAGGATATAATTAGAGAGACTGTATAATATATTCTGTATTCACATATTTGCATCTGCAAATGCATATTCAGCTAATTGTTTCAGCAAGAATATCTACAAGTATTAAAGGACCTGAAACTCATGATTTTGCCATTGATTGAAAGAATTGAATAGCTCCGTATTGTTGAAGGTGTTTTCGTCTAGAAATTTTGAAAAATAACCATTGCTTCCAAAATGAATAGTTTTATTAATGGAAGGTTGCGAGAAAAAGCATCTGCTAGAACAACCAAATTCAAATTCATTATCACATAATCATGTAATATTTAATTTTTTTTCATTTTATTTATTTATGTAAGTTTCATGAACACCTCTATGGAATTACATCAATAATAATATCAATTTAAATGAATATTTTCACATAATAAATATTTTACATATTTACAATTTTTATGCTTATTTGAAGCGTTTTTCTTGCATATTTCCAGCTCATTATGTTGTAGATAATGCGGTCTTCAGTTAAACTAAATATGCTTGTAAAATGCGTCGGATTTCTTTTTGGACCGTTGTAAATTTGACGGTTTGTTGATTGGTCCAGTCAATTTGAAGGGGCCCTCATAGAAAAGTTTTTGGGTGGTTTTGTTTCTCCGATTTCATGTTTTTTGGAGTGCTGAAAACGAATATGAGATTTGCCACAAAAAAAAAATGCATATAACTCGAAAAATATGAATATTTCGTGAATGACCTTCTCATACAAAAATGGAGTATGTAGGTACATATATAAAATTTCGTCCATTGAGTTTTTATCTGATTCTGGTTCAAACGGTAGTTGAAAATTGACGTATTTTATCTCTCTGCAAAAGCCTACTTTTTGGGGTAGTTTTGATTTCTTCGATTTGATATGTTTTTGGGTGTGCTGAGTTCGAATCTAAGGTTTGCCACCAGAATTTCTTGACGGAACATAAAAAAAAGGTAAAAAAATTCATTTTTTTTGCGGTTTTTTTGGAAATAATTCGGAAAATATCAATTTCTCCTGAATGACGGCAGAATTTCCTCAATCTATTCATTGAAATCAATATAAAGAGATAAACTAAATTTCAAAAAGTGATTTTGAAAACGATTTTTTTCAAACTGATGATGGCTTTATGGTTTAAACCCATCTGGATTGTACTGGATGCTTTTTCTGAACTCATAGTTTCAATATATCTAGGTTGTTATTGGAATAAGAAATTATTGAGTGGAAGATATTCCATTAATAATAAATTGAAGTTTTGGACTAGAAAAAGTGAAAGTAGAAATTTTATTTATTTTGTTTTCGTATGAAAAGGTCATTCACGAAAAATTGATATTTTACGAATTACATGCGAAAAACCGCCAATAAATGGAAATTTTCACCTTTTCTTGAATTTTTTCTTATGTTCCGCCAAAAAATTCTGGTGGAAACTCTCAGATTCGGATTCAGTATCCCAAAAAACATGTAAAATCAAACAAATCAAAACTACCCCTAAACTTTCCTGTGAAAAACATATATTTGACTGGACTACAGATATCGTATATTTCAAAATGGTTGGATTCAAATTTTGTGAATGTTTACAACGTTTTCTAGAAGATGACCGGCAAAGTTCTACGAATTTCCAATTGCATTCACTCTGCTCTTCTACGTATATTTCAAACTGAATCTCACTGGAATGAAAACTCCAGAAAAAATCGTTTTCTCAATAAACGAGCCGCATTCTAAGAATACGACGTTAATAAGCCTAAATATATCTTTCAACAAACAAAGTCCCAGAATGTTTACGAATGCTTTTAGAGGTTATTCCACTAAAAAGTTTCATTTGTCTGAGGTATCCCCCGAACATCGAAACTTAATAGTGACTAATTCAAGTAACAATCAGATGATTAATTTGTGTTGAAATTATCATATCACATGATGATGATTTAAAGGTTAAATAGAACTGTACGTGGTAGATTTGTATCATCAAATAACAAATAGCAAATAACAATCTCTTCTATTTCACCGAATATTCGAATGTTATTTATAATAAAAATATAGGGTTATCTTTATTTGGATGACATTTACTTCTAATTGCCAAATTTTCATGTTGGCTATTGGTTACCTACCTACTTGATAATTGTTACGTGATATTTGTTATTTGATGCTCTACGAAGCATTTAAAATTCATGGAACACGTTCCCCAGTTTGAAGTTTGTTATTGAAAATTCAATGATGGCTTCATAGGTTTTGAAATCGTTTGTGAATAATAGGTTATTTGACAGAATCGAAATATTGTCCTTTTCATAAAAAACGATATATGTACATATATTCGATGTGTTATTAAAAATTAAGAAAATACAAACAATTCCTAAGAAACTAACTGGATTGTTTCTATTAAATAATAATAATTTTATCACTTATATAAAAACTATTCTCACTAAAGAACGATTGAATCAATAATGAAAACAAAGTGCTATTTCATATATCTCCAGGAATTGAAGCTGCCTCCCAGCACTACTCTTTGGATGCAGAAGGCGGGGTTTTTGGGGACAGTTGGTATCATACGACAAATAATCTTTCCCCATTGACAACAGAAATTATTCTTGGCCTTCCAGCCCGAATAATCACAAGTAAACTACCACGCTAGTGTGAATTAAAAATAATACAGGTATAAAACTAATTTGATATAAAAATAATAAAAAATCTACACGAATACATTTTAAAAACAACAATGTGATCTGTTTTGATTTGGGTTATTTCGTCTTTTTAATTAGTTGTCAATATGTCTCGATGACAAGTCAGATTGAAATGTTTTTAATCGTGATTTTCTTATCATTCATCTAATGGACCGTCGTCAAATTCATATTCTTTTTCTTTTTCCAACAAATAGCTGTAAATATTGCTGAGAAATAAATTGCGAAAGCTTGGTGAAGAAAAAAGAGTACACTTTTTACCTAAATGATACATGAGTCTCAATACCCTTAAACAAATATTTATATATATATATATATAAAGAAAGAACACTGCTCTACAATATTATAAACTCTAAATAAATAATAAAATAAATGTGTGTATATATGTATGTATATATATATTTGTATTAATGTGTATATATTACTTACCCGAATCTTGACAAACTACTCGATAACTGAGAATTTACCCGAATTGTGACATAATACACGGATATGGATATGGATCACCGAATTGCGACACTGAACCTGAATTGGACTATTCACACTGGATTGAGAAAAGACCGAAAATGGAATGATACTCTGCAACTACTTACCTACACATTAAGGCTAATGTAAAATTTTGTAATATTTGTGATTTTACTCACAGAAAACCATTTTACTTGGTTTTCTCTATTTTTTGAATATTCATTAGTCCCTCATATGTATGTTTATGTATATGTAAACTTTGATGATGAATATATTATTATTATTATTATTATATATAAATATATATATATATATATATATATATATATATATATTGGATTTTCCGAATATTGAATCGCTTAATGTATATTTGTTATATATATACAGGGTGTTTCCTAAACATGCGGCAAAAATTCAGGGGGTTGTTCCTTGGACTATTTTAAGCATGTTTTGTCCTTGGATGATTTTTGAAAAACCTCTTTGTTTCGAAGATACAGGGCGAACAACATTTTTCATATTTTTAAAATTAATAATAGTTTAAATAAAAATGCGTACCGCACTGTGTTTACTAAGTAGGTACAATTTATTTTTAAATTTGTTTAACAACATTCCAATTACATAAACGGCCAGTTTTTTGACTAAAAATTGATAAGTGCAGATGGTAAAGGAATACAGATTAAACACGGTTTTCATTTGAATTCGTTTTGTGATGTATTAGCAATTAACATTTTATCTTTGACTATTATGAATCGCTATACAAACACCGAGATGACTGACATGCATTTCATTTATGGACTTGCTGATGGAAATTCATTAAAAGCTAGGAGGTTGTACATTGAACGATTTCCTGGGCGTAATATTCCTGACAGAAAATTGTTTCAAAATATTCATCAACGTCTGCATGAAACAGGCGCATTGAAAAAAATGGGGGGACCAGGAAAACCAAACACAGTAAGAACGGTGGAACTGGAAGAGAATGTGCTGGACATGATCGAAGAAGACCCTAGTACTTCTACTCGAAAAATTTCCAATACTTTGAATGTGAGTAATAAGACTGTTTGGAAAATTCTTAAAGACAATTTGTTATACCCATACCATATGCAACGCGTTCAGGCACTTATTCCTAGTCCTACTGATTTTCCCCCACGTATTGTATTTTTTTTTGGCTTTTAACCACATTAGTTCAAATTCCTCAATTACTGACGCTGATTCTTTTTACCGATGAAGCGAATTTCTCAAGAAATGCAATAAGAAATTTACATAACAACCATGTATGGGCCGACGAAAATCCACATGAGGTAATTGAAGATCGTTTTCAACATCAGTTCTCATTGAATGTTTGGGTTGGTATTGTGGGTGACTGCCTAATAGGGCCGATATTTTTACCAGAAAGACTTACCGGGGACGTGTATCGCAACTTTTTAGAACAAACGTTACCTCTGTTTTTGGAGGATGTACCATTGGCAATAAGACATGCAATGTGGTTTATGCACGATGGTGCACCAGCGCATTTTAGTTTGGTTGCTCGTGAGTTTTTAACATTAACATACGGAGATCGCTGGATTGGAAGAGGTGGACCTCATTTATGGCCTGCTCGTTCCCCGGACTTAAACCCCTTAGATTATTTCCTATGGGGCCATCTAAAATCATAAGTTTATACCACTCCAGTAGAAAATGTGGAAGACTTGCGAAATCGGATCATTGCTGGGTGTAACTTAATAAGAAATGATTCTGGTGTTTTTGAAAGGGTTCGGCAGTCAATGAGGAGAAGATTGGATGCTTGTATGCTGGCTAGAGGTGGTAATTTTCAACAGTTTTTGTAGGTTGAGTTGAATTTTCATGTAATTTTTCATAATAAAATGTTATTATCTGAAATTTTGTTTCCCCTATATCTTCGAAACAAATAGGTTTTTCAAAAATCATCAAAGGACAAAATATTCTTAGAATAGTCCAAGGAGCAACCCCCTGAATTTTTGCCGCATGTTTAGGAAACACCCTGTATATTAGCTCCCTTGTGATATTCGTATCATCGAAAACTAGATTTCACATTAACGATTTTCAGGATTGTTTCAACTGAACATTACAAAACGGTTCGTCTACGCTTTCATATCGAATAAAATTTTGTTACGAAATAGCTACAAGATTTCTCAACAATCTTCCCCAATTTGTATCTCTTAGGTAGATTTATATCTCCCTCAGATTGATTCTAAGATGAGTCCCGGATCTAATACTGCTAATGGCCGAAATTAATCAAAGCTTCAAATGATTGCATAGAGTTGTTTCCGAAATAAAATAGTGATTGAACTTGGTGCTATACATAGAGCTGCACAGTTAATGTTGGATAATCAACTAATTGGTATTTAAATTGAAAGACATCATTACTCCTACTATACAAACCACGCATTCTTTATTTTTTTCGATCAGTTAGCATCAATCTACCAATGTTCCATTCAGTTCAGTTATTGTTTGGGAAAATTTGATTTCAAGACGAAAATTCCTTTAATGTTGCATCGACATTCAATTATCTTAAGAGAATTGATGGAAAATAGTTGTTGACATGCATCAAATCAAAACTTAATTAAATATTAGAATCCATTCTTTCGATTACACTCCAAATATAATACAACATTTTGGCTCAACAACAACAACAAACGCAATTGGCTCATTATCATTAACAATGATAATGTTCATTCTAAGCGAAACGTTGAGATTATTTCAACATTTTTGTACGATAAGAGAAAAGTGGCACAAAATCATTTGAGCAATTTGAAATGAAGCGTGAGAGTACCCCCCTTTAACTTTGGTACTAAAGGACGTACAAAAAAATGTTTTCTACGAAAGTTTCACAGAATCGACTAGTGTGACAAATCTTGAATTGTCTCTAGAGCTGGGGCTCACTCAAGGATCTAAGGTCATCCCAGGAAACGATTAAAATCATTCGTTGCAGCGTATTTCACGTATTCTCGTATAAAAAATTCAGAAGAATAACGTAACAATGTTTGAAACATAAAATACTTGCTCCAAATTTCTTTTGAAATTTCATTTAGTATTTTAATTGATTGATAGAAATTAATTAATGTAACATTATATCATCTTTCATTTTTTTTATTAAGTATATAGAATAATATATATATAGCCGCACAGAATAGAGAAAGATGGAAATGCCTTGGGGAGGCCTATGTCCAGCAGTGGACGGTTTAGGGCTGAATGATGATGATATAGAATAATATACTTCCTTCTTTTCGGGACCCTATTATTTCGCGTTTTACTAGTTCGTTTTTCTGAAATCTGCCAAAGAAACTTCACAACTTTAAAATAAGTAAATATAAAACTCTCGGGAGATCATATTGTTATAACAAGACGAAAAAATAACGTATATACTGTGAAAGTGCTGAATAATAGCATTTCCATTGGCTCAGTTATTCTCCGAAATTTATCTATCGTTTTCTATACCATACCAAATTTAGTTCATTAGTTTCGGTAATTGTTGTGTATAGAAGAATAGACCAACAAATATTTTATATTATGGTTTTTTGTTTTGTTCTCTTTTCTTATCACCAATTTTAAGAAGTTCAAATACAAGATACAATAAAAATATTCACCACAGTTTACTACAAAATAAGAATGTTATGTACCGGGTTTTTCACCATAATTTGACCCCCCCTTTAACTCTGTTATTAGAAGAAGTACAAAAAAATATTTTCTACAAAAGTTTCACGAAATTTACTAGGGTTTTCTAAAATGATTTCACAAAACGAAATATATACAGGGTGGGCAACTTATTGATTGCAACTTCATTTTTTCAAATGGAACACCTGTATATTTTTCTATATTTGACTAGCTCTTTTTCCCCTGACTACGTATAAATAACATATGTTTGGTCTATCTCTCTTATTCTGAGTACTATAGAGTTTCAAATTTTAAGAACCATCCTGGCAAGCTAAGAAATCAGTTTTTATGTGGAAGGCTGCGATAATTCAAAATACCCTTTTTTGAGTTGGCATATATGACTTACGTTAGTCATTGAATGAAACTATTCATCGAATATGCACTATACAGAAGTGGAAAAATTTGAATTATTTTCACTTTATGTGAATAACAATAAGAAAGCTACAAGGAGAGAATATATAGAGTTGCATCCAAATCATCCAATTCCAATTTATAGTGAGAAAGGTATGTCATATCGTTACCAACGAGATAACTCAAAAAAGGGCATTTTGAATTATCGCAGCCTACCACTTTCAAACTGATTACTGAGCATGCCAGGTGGTTCTTGAAATTTGAAACTCTGTGGTACTCAGAATAAGAGAGATAGACCAAACATATGTTATATATTGGAAATCAGGGGAAAAAGATCTAGTCAATATATATAGATATAGACAAATATACAGGGTGTTCCATTTGAAAAAATGAAGTTACAATCAATATGTTGCCCACCCTGTATATATTTCGTTTTGTGAAATCATTTTAGAAAACCCTAGTAAATTTCGTGAAACTTTTGTAGAAAATATTTTTTTGTACTTCTTCTAATAACAGAGTTAAAGGGGGGTCAAATTATGGTGAAAAACCCGGTACATAACATTCTTATTTTGTAGTAAACTGTGGTGAATATTTTTATTGTATCTTGTATTTGAACTTCTTAAAATTGGTGATAAGAAAAGAGAACAAAACAAAAAACCATAATATAAAATATTTGTTGGTCTATTCTTCTGTACACAACAATTACCGAAACTAATGAACTAAATTTGGTATGGTATAGAAAACGATAAATAAATTTCGGAGAATAACTGAGCCAATGGAAATGCTATTATTCAGCACTTTCACAGTATATACGTTATTTTTTCGTCTTGTTATAACATTATGATCTCCCGAGAGTTTTATATTTACTTATTTTAAAGTTGTGAAATTTCTTTGGCAGATTTCAGAAAAACGAACTAGTAAAACGCGAAATAATAGGGTCCCGAAAAGAAGGAAGTATATTATTTTATATACTTAATAAAAAAAATGAAAGATGATATAATGTTACATTAATTAATTTCTATCAATCAATTAAAATACTAAATGAAATTTCAAAAGAAATTTGGAGCAAGTATTTTATGTTTCAAACATTGTTACGTTATTCTTCTGAATTTTTTATACGAGAATACGTGAAATACGCTGGAACGAATGATTTTAATCGTTTCCTGGGATGACCTTAGATCCTTGAGTGAGCCCCAGCTCTAGAGACAATTCAAGATTTGATATTCCCGACATTTGTCAACTAGTCTTGTACCCACCCAGTGTTCACTTCGGCCAAAACGTGTGTTTCCGGTTTGTAGAAAGTTAGTATTAGCCTCAAGTGACGTTGAACAAGCCTTCTAAGCCCATGAAGCTTTATGGAATCCATAATGGATGATGCCAAGTTAGAATTGAAACTTGAATTCGGAAGTTCACTTCATACAGGCTGTCAATTAGGAAAGTACACTAAACTTAAAGGGTAATTCTTGGAGTGAGTTTGAAATATAGAGTTCCGATAAATAAATGTCTGTGAAGTAGTTTTCGACATCGTTTCACATTTTGTAGGGAAATACTTTGATGACATAATAAATCGCTTGACATATCTCATTAATATTCAATACATATCGATAAATAATTAATGTGCATACTTATCAATATGAACATCAAAATTATCAACATCACCATTCGAATAGCTACTTAACACTTCACTCAATAAGTCCTTGGCCTAAGTAGAAACACATATTTTTTAAACATTCGACTTTATTCAGCAGCATAGCCACCTTCACGTGTACAGGGTGGGCATATTTCGATGTTTTAGCACTACAACTTTAAAATCAGAGGAGATCTGATACCCTATTTTCGTTCTCTTTTTCTGAGAAACTAGACGAGTAGCATTCATTTTTGACTAACTTCTTTTGTTTTCGAGTTTTATGCGAAAATTGGAAAAATGGCGATATCGAAAAAAATATTCTCCCCTAATACTGATGATAGAACTTGAAACCAGTGGCGTGCTCGTATCTTTAACAGGATTTTTAATAACGAAGCTATGACCAAAAGTTATGTTTTTTGAATGGGAACACTAGATTTTTGTGTTGTTTGTTGAAAGCTTATTTTTTACTGATTTCAAATATAAACGGTTTATGGTTTGTATCAATATAAATAATAGAAAATGGTCAAAAACCCTTTTTCATCTAAGAGTCTCAATATTTCTATATTCTAATCGAAGGAAGGAGACAGCTCTTGTTATAGGAAGCTCTAGTTTTCTGTGCTCATAAACAGTTGAAGACATAGAAAGATGGAGAGTCTCAGATGAAAAAAGGATTTTCACCATTTTCTATTATTTATAATTATTGACAAATCATACGATGTTGTATATTTTTGAAATCAGTAAAGCTTCCAAAAAATGGCGCAGAAATCTAGTGTTCCCATTTGAAAAAGTATAACTTTCGTAATAAAAAATTCTGCTAATTTGCGAAATTCGCTCAATTTGACCATGGTTTTCATCGATTATTGGCAATACACAAAACTCGTTTTTATCCATTTTTCGAACAGAAGCAATTACATATTGGTAACTTTTAATATTCTGATCCAGATCGGAAATTTTACACGCATGTGTAACGAGAAAAATAGTTATATGGCGCTACCATATGTGTGCCAGGCCCGTAACTTATTGAGTGATAATAGCATTTATGTTGGTATGAACTTTATGTCTTAAAATTTATTGAAGAATTAATACTGAAATTTTGTATATTTACTGAACCAAGACATCAAGTTTTTTATCGAATGCGGTAAGTATGTATCACTTGACATAATGGATATAATGAAAAATAATTAATTGTCGGTTTTTTTTTCGAAGTAGCATTTTCCAAATCGAAGATAATCTACTATTAAAAGATTATTGATAAAGAATTTACAGCCACAGTTTATCAAATACCGACCCTGTATAATGACGTAATAATGAATTTGGTCATTGCATATCAAAATATTATGTAAGCACAAAAGAAGTCATACAATATCAGATACTCTCCACAAAAACAATGCTTCTCAAATGATTCAAGACCCGCCTTTAGAGCAGACAAAAAAAGCAGTTATACCACTATTTCTTTCCCGCTGGACCACCTTGTAGGTATATGTTATTAAAGCCCTGTCTGATAATTCAGAAGTTGATTACAATCATTTCCCTAATAACCTCACTCAGAATTTAAGCGATACATTTGCAATTTGTATGAATATTTGTAAAACACAAAATAATTTCTTCAATATTAACCAATCTGAATGCGATACAGAATTCATATAGGCGATTCAATTAAATGCATTTCCAGTGCACGAAAGCGGATTTCCCAGGGTAAGTTTTTGTTTATCGTCGATTCGTATCGCTTTCATTCAATTTTAATACCTATCTCATATATCAGAATGGAAAACTGGCTTTAGCAGGATTTCCTTTCGTGAAAAAACTTCGTTATGCTTTTCAAAGGGGCTTTTGTTGTAAACCCTTATGGGTATTGTTATAAATATATAAAGATTCAATCATGGAAAAATTTTTTTTTTCGGATCAAACATTTTTGAAATATCCCTAGTTTGAATCAGAATATGGATTAAAACCTTTCATGATTCCAATATACAATATAAGCTCCAGTATAGATAATAGAAGAGCTTTATTGATTTTCACCTTGAATGAGTCAAATAATCATATTTTTGTTCGTAGTTGAGTACCAAGAAAACGACTCTTCAATACTGCGTTATTCAATAGTGAACCTCCAGAAAAAACTAGAATATTCAGTGTGAGAAAAGGCGGTTTTCCATATTCGATTCTGGTCAAGTTGGTAATGAGAGAAGATTTACATTTTCGTGAGTTTAATCTTTCGAGGTGAAAAAAGTGCGTTGTATAAAGAAGCGATGTTGTATAGAAAATACCTCTGGAAAATATCAAAATCGAAATATCTATCCGAAAGATGAAAGGTTTCTTTTGGGAATAAGAAACTAAATGGTGCTTATTTTAAATGAAGAATTATTATGTATATCCTTTATCTCGAAAGATTCAAGAGATAAAATAATGCAGTAATGATGGATACTGCATTTTCCAGTATTTTAAGTTATTCTTTTTGAGAATTAATGAGTGGTCCATCAAATTGGGATGGAATATTTATGAGCGTTATTACTTGCATAGTTGATAGTTATTGTTCATTAAACAACAGGGATGAGAAAAAAATGAATTCTGAATTAATTATTCACGAAAAAAAAAACTGTAAAGAAAATATTTTTATGTAATAATTCGACAATTTGTAAATTTTGTTGAAGCGTGTATCTTTCTATGATCAAATGAATATAAATGACATAAAAAATGTCAAAAAAGTTAAAGACAGTTTTGCCATTATAACCTTATATGTACAGGGTGGGCAAATTTCGATGTTTTAGCACTACAACTTTTGAACCAGAGGAGATAGACAAAATCTGATACCCCATTCTCAATCTCTTTTTCTGAGAAACTAACGAGGGTAGTATTCATTTTTGGCCACCTTCTTTTGTTTTCAAGTTATAAGCGAAAATTGGAAAAATGGCGATATCGAAAAACATTTATATCTCCGCTAAAACTGATGATAGAGCTCTGAAATGAAAACATTATACAGGCACTTTTTTACGTAGAATCCAGTGGCGTGCTCTTATTTTCAAAACGGTTTTCAATTACGAAGCTATGACCCAAAGTTATGTTTTTTCAAATAGGAACACTAGATTTCTCTGACATTTTTTGAAAGCTTATTTTTTCCTGATTTCAAAAATGTCCACATTTTGGTTTTGTCCTCTCTATAAGAAGCAACACCACCACGTGACATTCTGGTGATCTGTCAATATTTGCCTAGAGGAGGAAGGCTGAAATAATGTGCGATGTTGCCAGAACGAATGAATGATCAGTAGTAGTTAGGAATGTTACAATAGTTCCGACTTTCGTCAATAGGAAGTATGTGCTATACGAGTCTGTTTATAAATTTCCACAAAATGAGAGTTTTGTCGTTTTTGTAATGATTTTTATAGTATTATAGGAAAACGAAAAGTTATCAAAATCTTTTTGTTACGTACCTACCTTATTGATTTATTCTCGAATTTCATCGAAACCAAAAACCTCGTTTGGGTTTCTCACCAGTTATTATTATTGTAATACTAAGTCCTCAATTTCATTCATTCGTATTTACATAACTTGGTCATCAAAGGAGAATCGTCGATATCATATTTATGTTGATGAATTCCACTAGGATCAATTTCAAGGATATCTGCCTTTTTCTCATCATCGTATTTGTTCGTTGACATGAAATAGTATGTTAATCGAGTTGTGTTTTATTGATCGTTCTATTCTATCGAATTATAAACAAGTCGTTCCGATACAAAGAAGAAGTTTGCATTTCATTCATAGGAAATTGTGTGCGAAGTATTATTTCGATTGCATGCAAGGAAGAAATTCCGATGGTTGCTATCAACGCATTTTTTTTGCAGTTTTAGATTGGGTGTCAGGTAAACCTGCTATTCAGTTCATTGCTTCGATGACTTATAATTTTTTTCGTACTTGTCACGAACGTGTTTTCACAGAGATTTTATTTCATTCTTTCAGCGTTTTCAAGAATTATGAATATTTCAGGGAAAATTGTTATTCAAAATCATGAAAGACCATTAAAGAAAATATGTATTATATTTCAAATGTGTAATAGCATGCCATATATAGATAGCATGAAGTTTTTTTCCAAACCTATTGCTTCAAAACATACTCAATCTGTGAAAATATCCTAGGGCTGAATGCATAGAATTTGGTGCAAAATATGTAAATGCTATATCGCATTTATCCTTTCAACTCTGGAATGCGATCCATGAATTTTAAAAGTTAAAAATCATGGAAATTGAACACATAAGCATGAAATTATTGAAAATATGTTTGGCAACTATGATGCTTCATATAATATTTTCTACCTCAAAGTCCCAGGACTGACAGTTTCGAAGAATTTTTGAATTTTTTTTTCGGAATTCGGAACTAAATAATAATAATTTATGATTTTTCGTCACGTGTTGGGGTATTTTGCCTTGGAAGTGGGAATAATATACCTCAATCTAAAATTTGCAGTCTTTCAAGAATAAACTGAAGCAAAATATTATGAATTTTAAAAAAATCTGCATTCTGGCCTTTGAATTTCCAAAAATATTTTTATCTTGTTTTTCCTATATCGTTGAATAATTGAACGTTTAGACTCATGATTTCGTCTACGTGAAAAATAACGTTGACTTTTTTCAATTCCATCTTAATTTGAATGAAGCAAACCCCAAATGCTGGGCCAAGTTTCGAAGATTGGCGTGTTCAGACATACAGACACACCTGTGTTCTGCTCATAGAACACATCAATTTCTCACGGATTTAGGAATGAACAGACACAGCAATTTCTACCGTTCTTCTATACCTTATATATATATACTAACTGACAAAGAAACTGCAACACCCAGAAGAAGCTGTTTAAATTATTATTTTTTTTGGTAGAACAACTATAGCAAGGAGTAAATGATAGAAATTTGGAGAAAAAAACGAAGGGATCACAATTTTTTTTTAATAAATTTGTTAATAATGTGTTTGTCCACCATCAACACGTTTAGGCATTGATGCAATAGGATGGTCTATTTCTTCTTGAAGGATACTATCCCCAGCTCATGTCTCAGAACCGCCAAAGTCCGTGAGGGCTGGGGAAAATTTCCAAGCCTTCTACCCATGTTGTCCCAGACATGTTCGATGGGCGAAAGATCGGGGGATCTGGGCCAATATGGCAAAATATTCGCATGGGTCGCTTCAAAAAAGTTTAAACTAACTCTGGCAACATGGGGCCGGCATTATCTCGCTGAAATATTGGATTCTCGAGCCGGTTAAGGTAAAGGAGAACATATGGCTCCACTATTTCTTGAAGGTAATGCAGGGCTGTCATATTACCTCGAATGCAGACTAAAGGTGAACTACTTGCATGAGCAATAGCACCCCATACCATAACGCCTACTGTCCGGTGACGCTCAACATCAAACTGAGGTTCACGTCTTTCTCCCAGACGTCGTCTAACCCTTCTTCGGCCATCATGTGCACCCAAGAAGAATAGAGATTAATCAGAAAAGACCACCTGATGTCATTCCACATTCCAATGCTGACGTTCTCTTCACCACTGTAATCGTTGCCGGCGATGCTCAACCGTCATAGATAACACAAGGTGGGGTCGATAATGCTGCAAACCACGCTTGACAACATCTCATAACAGTAGTTGGATTTCTTTCAAATTCACGTAGCTGGCGATAAGTTCCGCAAACACGTGCTCTAGGAATTTGAACA
Organism: Harmonia axyridis; assembly: GCF_914767665.1. Taxonomy (NCBI): domain Eukaryota; kingdom Metazoa; phylum Arthropoda; class Insecta; order Coleoptera; family Coccinellidae; genus Harmonia; species Harmonia axyridis. Next base: position 21,027,336 of record NC_059508.1, on the reverse strand, counting down.
ACAACTGAACATCGACTTTGGATCTCCTCGAACAGCTTTCTTGTTAAATTTAAAAAACTTGCAAAAAAACGACTACAATATTTAAGTAACAAAAATTGTTTTCAATCATTTGAACCTGGCTATACTATCAATGTTTTACCAACAAAAAAAAAAATAAAATTCAAACAGCTCCTTCTGGGTGTTGCAGTTTCTTCGTCAGTTAGCATATATAGATCATTTTTGTTCGAAAAACCCCGAGTACGGTACAACTAAAGCTACGCATGATGTGATCGCTTAATAAATAAATCGAAAATTTAATGACTCAAATCGCTCATTTTACAGTATATAGCAAATATGAGCTGATGTGTACCTTTGCCACTCCTTAAGGTGTTATGTGATATTGAATCAGCATTCTGTATAAACAGATAGTTTCCGGCAAGGCTTTCTGACGTGAAATATATATTCTGAAAATAAAACGTCCTTTGGAGAATATTAATTTGTCATTGGAATGGGCAGGCCTATGGTGCTAGTGTGTCTTTTCAAAACAAAAATATTTGTTCGAATTTCGTAATTTTGCTTACTTACTCCAGATAATGAAACCTTAGATTCGTCGAGGAAAAATAATTTTAGCCTTCTCTAGAATTTTCAATTGACGAGAATAGTAGAAGTAGGTCGGAGAATAGATCACACTTTTAAATTTACACCTTGTCTTGATTGATTCAAAATTCATTCGTTCGCTTATCGTCACTCATATCAGAAGTGAATTTTATTTGATCAGTTGTAAAAGAATCATTTTTCGAAAGCTCAATTTAGTTGTGATATTTAATTAAAAAAAAAAAAAATTGGTTGAGTAAACATCAATTATTTCATTAAAAATAAATACTTAAAAAACGTATATATACAACAAGGAACATTTTGAAAACAACAACAAACTTTTTTCCGTAAGAAAACATTAAATAAATTTGTGATCGTAATAAACCCTTAAACTAATGACTCAAAAAACTTTTTTTGTGAAAAGGAAATAAAATCATTTACTCGTATCAGTATAGTTTGTCCTTTGTGTTTTTATAACACGAATTCCAATGTCCACTACATATTCGTAAACATTAAACTAGAAGCGATACTATTTTTTTGTTGGTATTTTGATACGTTTCCGTTGAATTCTGCCTGAAACCAGAATCATATTTCCTTTATAATTCAATGACTGTGGAGGGAATTATTTATATCAAAAAGTGTGAACACATCACTATGGAAACGGAATTTGAGATCTGACAGTTATACAAGAATGGAATGAAAATACTCCTTCTGAAATCATTTTCGATTGAATCAGCTGGAATGTTAACTTGGTTGATTTGAATCTTAGTAGTTTTGGGTTTGACTAGATTTAAATTTATTTTTTAAGGAAGCAATTCTACTTCCGCAATTATCGCTTTGCAACAGCATTCTTCTACATCGGTGCCTTTTTCTTTCAACATAACTGTATTGTCATTTATTAGAAATTGTGCTCTTTTCCGTCAGATCTGCCTTGTAAAATCTTAGTTGAATTGCAAATTGCATGTTGAAGTTGGAGAATCTACAAGTAATCGGGCCTATTCATTTTTCCATTGACCAATTAATATTTAAAGAACTAAATTTGAATGCAACACATTGAATTGATGATAGACTCATAAAACTAAATAGGGTCCGATTTTTTATCTGTACCGATTTAAAAAAAAGTGAAATGATATTGATTCATTTTTATGGAAGAATTTTCGTTCAAGAAATCTGAAATTTTATATTTTGGAAGTCTTGGGAGTATTTTGCTAATTAACCCCGATACCCTCCAATATCTAAACCCTTGTGATATTGCACTTTGTTCTAGGAATTAGCTCTCAAAAACGTAGATAAATGAACATAAAAGTTTTAAGTGTGTTAAGCTCATCCTTATGAACTGTAATTTGAGATCGTCAAGTTATTCAGTCGAAAAATATATCTAGAAATATTACACACACTTGTATCCGTCATAACCACGTCTGCTCCATTTTTTTCCGTTGTTCTCACCCTTCATTTCAATATCGCCGACGAAAACAAATATCCAGTGGCGCCTTTGAGGTCGTTTTTCTCGCATCACCATCAAATCAAATCGTCCCTTGGACCGCATTCTCTGAAGAAAATTTACGTCCGGAATATCCATGAAAAAGTACGAATGTAGATGAATTGAGGCATGCAACTCCAGCATTTCGTTGAAATGTGAATATTTAAACACGGTATCTGAAAACCTGATCAATACAAATGATTATTATCTGTCATCTGTTGCGCAAAACATGAATATCATGCATTGCGCATTTTTATTAATGTCGGTTCAAATCACAAACTTGCAAATATTTTAAATCGGTTGAATATTTTTCAAAACGAATTTTGAACCGTTCGTGGAAAAAAAGGAACCCATCCCTGAAATTTTCACAGTTTCTGTGAATGTATAGAATCATGAAATTGACAATAAAGGGAATTTTAATAAAAGGTTTCATTTTAATGAAAAAATTACAATTACGAGGCGTGTATTTAAAGTAAGGTCTCCAAGGCCATTGTATCACCGCAAGTAGCGCTAGATGAAATCCGGCAATACTGTTGTATACGTTAGGCCCCCCTCCACCAATCGACACCTTGTGGAGCTCATTAGGACGCTCAATTGGGGGAAATGTATGGTGAGAAATGCATGGACGTGAGAAACGTTGGAAAATGGTGTAGAGAATTTTCTGTTGGCCGACTGAACGTTCACGACGAGGAGCGCAGCGGCAGGCCGTCACACTCGGACGGAACAGTGCGAAAAGTTGAGGCGCTTGTGCTGAAAGATCGCAGGTTGGTTCTCAATGAGTTGGCCGAAGAACTCCAAGATGTGTGCAGTAGAGACTCTAGGAGGAATGAAATTTGCGAACGATGAAGAAGTTTATGAAGCGGTCATTTCGTTCTTGCGCGAGGCGGCGGGATCGTGGTTCGAGGAGGGGATACAAAAGTTTGTCGTTCGATTGAGGAAGCTCATCGAAGTGAATGGCGATTACGTAGAAGAATAGCTTAGATTTCAAGCTTTACAGCAATGTACAAAACTTAGTGAATAAATGTTATTTAATGTGAAAAAAATGAATGGAGATCTTACTTTAAATACACGCCTCTTAAAATGTTTTTCAGTCAGTTCATTGAAAAAAATCAGAGCTGGCATCAAAGATTCGGTTTGCAACATCGTACTGTCAAAAGATCCTGATCTTCTGTTATTTATTGTATTCGGTTGCGCTAGTAGTTAATATGTTGAAAATCGAAAATCGCTCTTAAATCCAGAACAGCTCATTTGCGGACCCTTATTTGTATAAAACTTTTTACTTATTTTCACAATATTCTAATATAATATGTATTTTTTACGGTACTTATAATTCCGGAATTTGTGACATTTTTATTCATTAATTCTTTAACATTGATAAATTTATATTTTTTCTTCTCGTGTCAAGATATTTTGCATTGAAGGAGCAAATAATAAACGACAATGTAAAATTTGCAGTGTTTCATTATACAATGGCGACCCTATCTAGAACTCAAGTCTGCCTTGAGTTTCGAACGTATTACAGCTTGCAAATGCATTCTTCTGTTAGCAAAAATATCCTTGCATTGAGTCAATCCTTTTTGAATAGAATCGACGTATGCCTTCATATCATGTAGACGAGAGGGAATAACATGAGAAATGAGAACAAATTAATGGCGACTATTGGCAAAAGCTTCAATCCCTTGAGGATATTTCCTTATGCCTCTGAAGACGCTTCAGAATTCCAAGGAACTAAATAACTCAGGGGAACTCGGAGCGACTTCAAAAGTTCCTGAAAAACTCGTATATCGCGAAATGCATATATCAACTCAAATGAAAGAAAGAAATCCATTATTTTTTCAATAGTTAGTTATCTGTATCTCGCGTTGTATGAATGAGTTCGATCGGGTTTCACTGAATGGCGTTAGAAAGATGAGATTTCGTACTACAAAAACTTGACAGTTTTGTGATTAGTTGACTCAGTTTAGTTGAGCGCGCGTCAAAGATGGACATTAGCAAAGAGAAAATACGCTGTATTCTACAGTTTTCCTTCGATAAAGGCGAAAATGCAAGCCAGACGGGTAATTTCGATGTCAGTGATGCACCACGCACTGGAAGGCCAATTGTCGAGAATATCGAGGGGCAGTTGAAAATCTGAATTGTTGTTATATTCCTGATGCTGTAATAGCCAATCACGCGCAATTTTGACTTCAACGATTCCGATCCGGTAATTTCGATGTCAAAGATGCTCCACGCATTGGAAGGAATAGAATAGAATAATGTTTATTTTCCCAAAACAAAATTAACAAAAAAAGTTCTATACAATCAGTAAATATAGTATAAACCTATTAAAAATAAACATTTTGTTTCCCACAAAAGTTCAAAACTTGTACGTGGGCAGTACCTATAGAAAAAATTTATAACAAGAATTTCGTGTACACAAATATCCATAAAGAGAAAAAAAGTAACAAAAATTACAATGGTTACCTCAACCATTAGTTTGATGTTGAGCGTCATGTACACTGGACAGTAGGCGTTATGGTATGGGGTGCTACTGCACATGTGAGTAGGTCACTTTTAGTCCTTATTGGAGGTAACATGACAGCGCAGTATTACCTTCAAGAAACAGCGGAGCCATATGTTCTCCCTTACCGTAACCGGCTCGAGAATCCAATATTTCAGCAAGATAAGATAATGCCCGACCTCGTATTGCCAGAGTTAGTTTAAACTTTTTCGAAACGACCCATGTGAATCTTTTGGCATGGCCGCCCAGATCCCCTGATCTTCCGCCCATAGAGCATGTTTGGGACATCATAGGTAGAAGGCTTGGTAATTTACCTCAGCCCTCACGGACTTGCTCTACTATCTATGTTTTACCAAAAAAAAATTAAAATTCAAACAGCTCCTTCTGTGTGTAGCAGTTTTTTTGTCAGTTAGTATATTTCCAATATCATCATAATTACTCGATATACCTTAGGAGTACTGTAGATCACAACCTATGCCGTGGACAACTTGGGTTCAGATACACCGTGCTCCGTAATTTTTTTTAAATTTTTTTTGCAAGCGGTTTTTTATTATTTGAGATAGTCTAGGAGAAAACAGTGTAGGATTAGTTCAACCAGTAGTTGAGAAAGAACCCACCTTTCAAACACAATTCGCTTTTTTCACCATAGAACAATAGCAAAACCTTTCTTGTCTGCTTCAGTTGATTTCGATGCGATGCATCAAATATCAAATAATGAGTAGGTGTATTATGAATAATGCTCTATTTCTAGATTGAACACCTATTCAGCGAAGTTTCCATTCTCATTCGAATTCATTAATCTAACCAGACAAGCTCCTATGTGCCATTAATCTTGCTTAAGAACTCATCGATCGTCTGTTAATTGGAAATCATAGGTCCTCTCGGCATATTCAATATTGACTTTGATGGAAACTTCAGCTATTAGAACATGTTGTTCGACCTAATCCCTAAGCGAACGCTGTTCACAAGTTTCTGGCCAATAATTTTCTCCAATAATCCAGCAATCAAAACTTCGTATCTCAATTACAGATTTTCGTCTATTGTATCCGCTAACATAATCTGGAATTGTTCGAAGTGAAAATTACGCCACGTTTCCACTCAATAAGGAACGTCAAAAATACTACAGAAATACTGTATGAACCCTTGCATGCAAAGTCTCCCCCTCATTCAAAATTGTATTTATTGAATTATGGATGTTCAATCTTTTACAATGTTATTCATTCATGGTCTACTTTTTTGAGTTAGTTGAATTTTAAGTTCAGACATTCATTTTCAATGATGGCCAGAAGAATTCTAATCTGCTAGTTTGAAATTCAGGGTATTTGTACAGGGGTTTCCAATGAGCGGTTTCATTTTGATATTAAAATAAACGAGTATACAGGGTGATTCACCGGGATGGTCCAATAGACGTTTATGGAAAACTAGTCATAATTTTGAGCTGAAAATTTGCATATTGTGGTTTGAGACAATGATCTTTCTCTCCCTAAAATATAAATAACATTCTCATGAAATGTGAAATTTAGTTATCCAAACATCAAATTTCAATATTTTTCTGCGTTTCCGGAAGTCACACCACATGATGAGAAATTTCGGTTTTTCTTCTTGAGTAACCCCTCACTATTTTTGTACGTATATATATTTCTTTCTTTGTACTACTCAAACAATAAAAAATATAGGTTCTGGTTTGAAAATTATGAGTTTTGATGAATCTGGGTTGTCCAAGTTCATGATCTTCTTATAAACGCCTTGTATATTTTTGGTCCAAACTGCAAACAGTCTTATTATTCTACGTATCTCCAGAATCGAAAAAGAAAAAAAAATCGAAAAAAGCTTCTTTTTCTGCCGAATGGTTCAAAAAAATGTCCTCATCGCCACCATTTTTTTCATAGAATTCCCATTAACTCACGAACAGTTGAATTTTAACCAATGTATGGAATGATGCCGAAATTGTCATCAAAAAAGCTCTCTTATGATGCAAGTAGTCTGTTTCCGGTATATCAGAAGTTGAAGAGATCTGAAGGTATGTTAGGGAGAAAGATCATTGTCTCAAACCTCAATATGCAAAATTTCAGCTCAAAATTATAATTAGTTTTCCACTCGGTTTTCCATAAACATCTAATACGCCATTCCGGTGAATCACCCTGTACTTTATAAGAAATCAAGTTTTATTTCATTATAAAGCTGAGTGTATGCTGTTAACGATGGAAAATTAATGAAATTATATTAGCCAAATAGCCGCCACGTCTACGGTTGCAGCATCATATCCTCTTCATGATATTCTCCATGACCAATACGCTCTATTAGTGTGACGTCACACACCGCCATTTCTGGCTCTCCTGTCAGTATTCGGAATCTAAACAAATAAATTGTCATTCAAATTATTACGGTGTCATTGAAGGAATTGGCTTATTTTCATGAATAAGAGTATTTGAGGAACGATTTCAGTATTAATTGATAGACAGTAGGAACGAGGTTGATACCAGTTAGTTTGAATCCTGTATCATTCACCAGATTTTGTAAAAAGCCGTTTATTAGTTGAACTTCAAGTTCGAACTTACTGGCATTAATCTCGTGCCCTTTGTCTATCAATTAATAGGAAAATAAGTTTTTAAATAATCTCATCTTCCAAATGGCTCCAAAAATAAAAGTCTGAAGGTGTTAAATCACCAGATCTGGGTGGCCAATTGTGGCCCCTTATTCGAGAAATGAAACGGCCAGGATGCAATTCAAGGACCTAATCAACGAAGATAAGACGTTGCTGGTGGTCGACTGGCTCGAGGTCTTGTGTTAGCTGAACTTTAAAAGCCTTGAGACTTAAGTCTTTATGCAATATATGGTGTAATGTCGTTCGTGGAATGCCTTATTCTCAAGATCGACGATGAATCGTCCAATATGGGTTTTCGTCAACACCACGAGCTACAGCAGTGATATTTGTTCTTGAGCGACGCACACGGTTTCGATTCATCACATGACTAACAGCTCAACTTTCCCAATATTTCACCTTTATCCAGCCAAGAAGGTGCTTCACAACGACCCAAAAGTGCTCTCGTTGCCATCGTTTGACAATCATCTGGGAATATTTTTTTTTCAAACGTCGCATCTTGAGGGAATATTCGATATCAGTCAAAATCGATAATCACAGAGAGTTACCTGAAAAAAAACCAAATAACAATAACTCATTTGCGAAGTTTTGTAGTAACCTCAATTCAAATATTCACGTTATTATTTTTAAACACTCATTGGAAGGTCGAATAATCTCGATTTGTACAGTAGCGTAGCCAGATAACCCTGGGTACAAAAAAAAATTGGCTCCATTTTAAACTGGTTTGGTTTCATCAAGTAAATATGTGTTCAGCACCTCAATGTCCTATGATAGCTACTCTACTGGATTTGTACTGTCTTCACTCTACACTTCAGATCAGATTCAAAACAACCATTTGATAAACTTCAAATTTTTTCTAAAAAAAAACAAGTTTTTTGAAACACATTGCATATGAAGATTCAATAAGGCGAAACGCATATAAATTACATGAACATTACATATTTTTCATTATGGTTGAGAGTACTTCAATTTGATGTATTGCGTTTTTACCCCAATATTTTTATTTAAGCCAGGTTAAGTTGTTAGAGGCGCTATTGACAATTCGTGAACTAGAAACAAACTAATTTAAAATGCAAAACCCCATATTTGAAAAATTAATTCAAAAAGTTTCGGCAGTTAATCTGATGAATTTAAAGAAGAAACTCGTTCAAACTTGCATTTGCTGTAATAACCCCATTATGAGGTACAAAGCTGTTTATTATGCATGTAATTTCTCAACGTCGGCTCTGGCCTCATCCACTTCCATCCAGTTTTCAACATGATGCCCCATCTGAATATGTTGTTTAGTATTAATTTCTGGAAAAAAAATTTAAGAACTCGTCAGGGTTCAGTTTGTGGAAACATTGATTTCCTTATAATTTTTAGCCTTATCTTTTGATGTCTCTGAAGGGATATTGTTTAGGCTTTTACACATCGACAAAACAGGTCTGTGGAAATGGTGCTGCGAACTTGGGACAGTAATCCTAAACGTTAAATTAGATCTTCACGCAAGTCTTAGACGCGTTGAAATCCAGAAGAGGAAGTAACGATACTGAATCAATACGATTATTGATCAATTTATATACAAAAATAGCATCAGCAATTTGTTTTCTTTTCCTTAAACTAGTGAAATTAAACTCGTTCAACAAAGACTGATGGTCGGGAAGAACAGAATAAATAGTATGCTTCTTAAAGTACAAAAACTTCCTCTGAATAGATTCCAACGCTGAAATATATTTACTGTGATATGGATTCCATACCACACAGCAATATTTAAGCTTACTCCGCACTTAGCAGAAATACACTGATTGTATAGCCCTGTACTCGCGCAGAAGAAGATCCAAAGACTTATTGGCACCGCAAATGATGTTTTCGATATGGGGACTGAATGAGAGCTTGCGGCCGAACAAAACGCCCAAGTCTTTAGTTTCAACAACTCTTTTCAAAGTTTTATCCTTATTTGTATATTCGAATTCAATAGGAGAAAGTTTTCTGGAGTAACTCAATACTTCACATGTCTTAATATTCAGGAGTAATTTGTTCGATGAGCACCATTCAGAGAAGTGCCGGATATCACAGGGAACGGTCTTAGGACCACTGTTATTCCTTATTTATATGAACAATATAGCTGAAATAAAGAATTTAGGAGCTCATTCAGTCTGTTATGCTGATGACACAGCTCTAACTTTCTGTGCTGAAACCTGGGATGAGGTAAAAACCATGGCTGAATCTGGATTGAGAAAAATATATTTATGGTTGAACTACTATTTACTAACATTCGTATAGTATAGCATGTCCGGATGAGTCCTCACCTGCCGTCGCTGCTTTCTCCACTTGTTTTGTTTTTTCCAATTTTCGTCTTATTGCCAATTGTTAATTTGTATGTACATTTCGAGGAACGTGAGGGAGTGCAAAGGTAGAAACAGCCATTTTGTCTAGGTACTGTTGCACATCTCTCGATGTTTTCGAATGTATCATATCAGGTGTGTGAATAAGTCTTTCCCGTTTTTTGTAAGAGATGGCGCCACCAATACTGTGCGAGTATTTAATGGTTACATATGTCATAATCAAAGCTTATTCATCTGTCAACAATTCCACACTAACACATTAGTTGAAATTTTTTCGCATCATAAATTTTTGAAATCGTGAAAATGTCGAAATTTGAGCCGAGTCGACGTCATTTGCGGGAAGTTTCACTTTATTGGTTCAATTTGAAGAAATCTGCTGCCGAGGCGCATCGGTTGCTTCAGGAAGCTTATGGAGAAGGTTGTGTCGATGATTCAAGTGTTCGCGGATGGTTTCGACGCTTCAAAAGTGGCGATTTCGACGTGGAAGACAAGGAGCGTTCCGGGCGGCCGCAAATCTTTGAAGATCAAGAATTGGCGACTTTGCTTGATGAAGATTCGTGTCAAACGCAAGAAGAACTTGCTGAAGCATTGGGAGTTGACCGAACAACCATTTCCAAGCGTTTGAAAGCCATGGGAATGATCCAAAAGCAAGGAAATTGGGTGCCGTACGAACTGAAGCTGAGAGACGTCGAACGGCGTTTTTTCACTTGCGAACAGCTGCTTCAGCGACATAAAAGAAAGGGTTTTCTGCATCGTATCGTGACTGGCGATGAAAAGTGGATCCGTTACGATAATCAGAAGCGAAGAAAATCATGGGGACTACCCGGCCATGCATCATCATCGACGGCCAAGCCATCATGTCGCCAAGCTCATGCTCTGTATATGGTGGGACCAGCTAGGTGTGGTTTACTATGAGCTTCTGAAACCGAATGAAAGGATCACAGGCGAGGTCTATCGACGACAATTGATGCGTTTGAGCCGCGCACTGCGAGAAAAACGGCCACAATACTCCGACAGGCACGACAAAGTTATTTTGCAACATGACAATGCTCGCCCACATGTTGCACAGCCGGTGAAAACATACTTGGAAACGCTCAAATGGGAAGTCCTACCCCACCCGCCGTATAGTCCAGACATTGCTCCGTCTGATTACCATCTCTTCAGATCGATGACGCATGGCCTGGCTGACCAGCACTTCCATTCCTACGAGGAAGCCAAAAAATGGGTGGATGACTGGATAGAGGCCAAACCGGTCGAATTTTTTCGCAACGGGATTCGTATGTTGCCAGAAAGATGGGGAAAAGTTGTATCTAGCGATGGCCAATACTTTCAATAATTCATTTGTAACCATTTTTTCACAATAAAGGCTCAAAATTTGAAAAAAAACGGGAAAGACTTATTCACACACCTGATAATAAATAAAAACTGTGAAAATAATGTACTTTAAATGTGAAAATACATTTTGAATTTGAAATTATTTTTTTGAAAAATTGAATATCGTCCTGCAGAATAAAACAACCAGCTATACTGACAAGTTCTCTAAAGAATTTAAGATCATTTGCGAAAAGAAGCCTCAACGATACTAGAATACTACAAACGTCGTTGATTGGACCCCTGTGGCACTCCAGAACAGGCTATAAAATAGTAAGATTTCACTTCCTCATATTCAACATACAACCGCCTGCCATCCAGATAAGACTACAAGAGCAACCGAAGGTCAACAGAAATACCGAACCTCGACAACTTCTTCATTATGATTATGAAATTTCTCATTTCAAAAAACAGGGTGGTATCGTTTTTTATCACTTTCCTACGAGCCTGTAAAAATACAGTTGAAGCAAAATCTTGGCTTGATGAAGAGTTTCCGGGGTCTGCACCAGGAAAATCAACCATCATTGATTGTTATGCTAAGTTTAAACGTGAAATGAGCACCGAAGACGGCGAACGCAGTGGACAGCCCAAAAGAGGCTGTCACCGACGAAAAAATAAAAAAACTTCACAAAATAATTTTGAATGACCGTAAAGTGAAGTTGATCGAGATAGCAGACATTGTGAAGGTATCATCTGAACGTGTACATCATATCATTCACTAATATTTGTACATGAGAAAACTGTGTGCGAACTAGGTGCCGCGCGAGCTCACAATCGATTAAAAGAAACAACGTGTTAATGATTCTGAGCAGTGTTTGAAGCTGTTCAAGTGCAATAAATCTGAATTTGTGACAATGGATGAAACATGGTTCCATCATCTCACTCCGGAGTCCAACCGAAAGTCAGTTGAGTGAACTGCACACGATGAACCGAATCCAAAGCGAGGAAAAATACAACAGTCAGTTGGCAAGGTTATGGCATCAGTGTTCTGGGATGCGCAAGATTTAATATTCATTGATTACCTCCAAAAGTGCCAGACCATCAACAGCGATTATTATTTTGCGTTATTGGATCGTTTAAAGGATGAAATCGTTAAACAACGGCTCCATTTGAAGAAAAAAAGGTACTGTTTTATCAAGACAATGCGCCGTGTCATAAATCAATGAAAACAATGGCAAACTTGCATGAATTGGCTTTCAAATTGCTTCTGCATCCATCGTAATCGCCAGATCTGGCCTCCATCTACTTTTTCCTGTTTTCAGACCTCTAAAAATGTTCGCTGGAAAGAAATTTAGCTCCAATGAAGAAATAATCGCCAAAACTCAGGCCTATTTTGAAGCGAAAGACAAATTGTACTGCAAAAATGGTATTGAAAAGTTGGAAGATCGCTGTATCGTCCTCGAAGAACAACTATGTTGAATAATAAAATCGAATTTTGCCAAAAAAATGTGTTTTACTATGGTAGACCGGGGACTTTTCAATTGGCCTGTTACTTGAAGGTCTTTTTCCTAAAATAAATCATAATAGGTATTCAGAATCGATGTCGAGAGAGTTTTTGAGCGACCAATCTGACGTTCTAACAAGCCATTCGAAATTTCAACATTGACACCTCGGACTACACGGCCAGTGACAACTACAAGTGAAGTAATTATGTATGTATATCGTGTGCCAGTTTTAATTGCTCATCAATGTCTATTCGGAATTTCCTGGAAACTCCATATTAGAGGGAATATTCCAGGGCAATATTCAATATTACATTATTCGATACGAATGTGGTTAGCGAATTGTGGAAAAGCCCAGATAGATGTTAAATGAGCTATTGAACCAAAACATGTCTGCCAATAATATAAATTCAGAACGAGACTGTAACCAATTAGTAGTACCTAATCAATACTTGATGTAAGTTACCCAAATTGCGGACGCGGAGGTGATTTGGGGAATATCAATTTCGCCCTAATCGTGCCGAATTCCTGGGATGACTTCCCCTTGCCAAACCCAACCCCTCTCACCCTCCGAAAGGACGCATTTTCCGTTCTCATCAAAGTCCCTTACCCATTCAACGACTTCACACCGGCGATCCTTTAATTTTCCAACGAGTTTTTCATCCACATGAATACATTTTAATTACGCTGTATGGGCGGGAAATAATTCACGGTCTGTACAGATAAATTTTCCCACTATTTAAATGGGATTATACGGCGTAGGGAAAAGCCGGGAAAACTGGCCTTTTCCACGTTTATTGCATATTTTTCTAACCTCCTTGTTTATCCTCCAATGATTGATTAGGGCGATTGGGGGGAATAAATTTCATTTTTGCGGAATTCAATTGGCTGCGCATTTGCCGTTTTGTCGTTAATTGGCGGAAAAGCTTCCAAATAATTCCCGGTGGTGGGGGGAGGAATCATTCAATTCGAGCCCGAAACGTTTCGGAAAAAATGGACTTGAATATGAAAAGTCGATACTAATCGGGATGGAGTTCGCTAAGGGTATCATCTAGGTCCACATAAATCCTTATGAGAAACCTTAGAGAACCGAAATGTCTTTCTACGTCACTTGTAATAGTTGTAGCACTTTCTTCTACGATTGCTTCTGAGGTAACTTCCCTCGTATAAGGCCTCTGTGCTTTTTTTTCGCATAAATGTGCCCTTTGTCAGTCTGCTATTTCGCTATATGGCATGTTCTTTCATTCGTTCCCATGAGATTTCTGTCAATTACTTTATTGTCTAATCATTGTTTGCCATCTATGGTTCGTCTTTTATCTGTGGTTTTCTCATGCGCCATGGAGCTCCTATGGCATATCGTATTTCTGTTAGTGTTTTCGAAGTTTTCCACATTGTGTAATGAAAATAACCACTGTCTTTATTATTTTGAGATTGTTTCCCAGAGATGACTCAGATTCAATTGCTTCGTTTTTTTGATATTTTGTTCTAAATGTATGGCGAATCTCAGGCCACTGCTCGAGAATTAGGTTCAGTTATTAAGCTTCTTTCTCCCATTCGATTTTCGTGGCTTTCACACAGATTTTATGGTAATTATTTTATGTTGTTACTAGGAACTGTCCTATCACGGATTTATCTATTATCTGTTTAATTTGTGATAAAGAACCATTCAACATTTTTCACAGCAAAAATCACTAAACGAAATTTATGGAAATATTCCATAATTTCAATAAATACGCAGTGAATCAGAGAAAACAATATATACTAACTGACTATGACTAACTTCACCAAGAAGGAGCTGTTTAAATTTTAATTTTTTCTTGGTAAAACATAGATAGTATAGTAAGATACACTTCCCAACACGTTTCGGCATTGATGCAATAAGTTGGTCTATTTCTTCTTGAGGGATACTATCCCAAGCTACCTGTACTTCATGTCTCAGAGCCGCCAAAGTCCTTGGAGGCTGGGGTAAATTTCGAAGCCTTCTACCCATGATGTCCCAAAAGAAAGATCGGGACAACATCTCATAACAGTAGTTGGATTTCTGTTAGGTACGGTTAGCTCCGCCTCCTGAAGACCAATAATTCGACCTCTTTCAAATTCACTTAACTGGCGATAGTTTCCGCGTACACGTGCTCTAGGCATTTTAACAACAACTTTACATCGACTTTGGATCTCCTCGAACAGCTGATTTGTTGTAAAATTCAAAAAACTTGCAAAAAACGACTACAATATTTAAGTAACATAAATTGTTTACATGAAAAAACTTTCACGATTTTTTTATTCACCCCTTGCTATATTATCTATGCTATATTATCTATTAACAAAAACAATTTAAAATTTAAACTGCACCTTCTGGGTGTTGCAGTTTCTTTGTCAGTTAGTATATAATACTCGTACAGAAGGCTCTCATTCTGACCGTCGTTCATTCAAAAACTCGCCACTCCATGGCTCATTTTCAAATTTTGAACTCGTGAAAAAATATCAAAACCTTATGCACTTGAATTATAAATAACTGTTCCATGTTTCTCTTTCAAAGTATTGTTTGCTCCAAAAAAGACTATTTCGTTCGAAATATTCCATAACTTCATGTACGTTCTTCTGCAGTTGTTTTATAACACTTTTGCGGTGGGAATAGTAGATCTAAGTGCCTCCTGCAAAATATCGAATAATAGGAGGCCTATTACAGGTCCTTGAGGTACACCTACTTTTATATTCCTTGTCGATATAGCTACATGTAGGTATGTTGACTCTGAACTTCTTGTTTGCTAGTTAGGGGTAGTTTTTTGTCGGAATCTATTTTCTTCATTTACTCAGTATTGAATAAGATACGTCTTCATATTGTAGATATGCAGTGCGAGGAACAACTGAATAGAATTGTTCATTGAAGCAATTCCCTTTCCAACATATCTTTGAGGTAAGAAGGTATACGTAGGCGTGTTCGAAGTTCAGTCTAGTTCAGACATCGAGATAATAATAATAGTTATAGATATTGTATCTCGATGAGTACAGAGAATATCTACAAGTATGATCGAAACCAGAGACGAAAATTTGTAGAGCTAGGGTGCTTTCCCCTTCTTTCTAATTGGACTTCACTGTTTGTGAAGGGAAGAGGGAAAATTACTTTCGGCATTTCTTTCTAACACATTGATATTAAACCCCTAGACACCTGCTTGCCAGCACTAAAGATTATCAATTCTTTGTGCCATCTTATCGAAGGCTTCTTTCATGTCCATTTGTGACTAAATCTTACTTACATTGCTCTTTATTTTACCTTATTTGGAACGGGAGTAAGTTCGGTGATTTTTAATTTCTGGATCGTCCACTTTTTCCTCTTTTTTCATATCAGAATCATGTAAACAGTTTTCCATCCACCTGGGAAGAGGCAAAATAGTTTTTTCCAATATTTCTTCTGTTCTTTCTTGTCTTAATTTTGGATACATATTTTTTTATTGTCTTGATCGAGACAGCAATTGACGGTGATCAGAATGAAGAAATCTTACAACTAACATTTAAATCACAAGAAGAAGATCGAACTAGTGAAATACTTTTAATATGCTTAAATGTAAACAACAAATGTTAAAAGTAGGTGAGCTGTAATGAAGCAACCATCGGGAAGAAAAAAATAATTTGCTCATATATTTCGTATTTACTCTCCAATGATCAATTGGGTTAATTGAGGTAATAAATCACATTTTCGGAGAATATGATTGGGAGGAAACCACCAAATGATTCTTGGTGGTGGGTGGAAGGAATCATTCATTTCGATGCCGGTCGATTTCAGGGAAACGCTTTTCCGGTGAAAAGTCTCTCCTCGATTGAAAACGGATCGTTTATCATCGACGCGATTGCCGTAGTCGCATCTTCGGTGAAAGTTATCTTCATTAATTCCAGCATGGCTTGAGGTCGTGGGCGCTAAAACACGTGGTTACGCTTTTATCACGCGAATTTATCGTATTTCGCTTCCTGGTCTGAATTTCCCAGTGGGCTTAATGTCAATTTGATCAACGTACGTCGGAGTTCACTACTATTTTGATATCAAATCGTCGAGGCTGAAAATCAACTATATCGGCAATGATAGATGTATTGGAAACGATTCTTGAGACGTATAACAAAAGCGAAGTTGTTGAATTCACCTGTCTAGACCTAGGCAAAGCTTTTGATGCGGTTCCGCATGACTTTCCTTTAAATAAGCTCATATTTTATGGCGTGACAGGGAGAACCTACGAAATACAAGGTGATTCACCGGGATAGCCTGTTAGGCGTAATCATAATTTTGAACTGAAAATTGGGATATTGGGGTTTGAGACAATGATCTTTCTCCCTTGAATATTTTCAGATTTCTACAATTTATTTCAAATGGCACATCCAGTATATTATTCCATCATTAGATAGCTGACGACAATTTCGGCAATATGCGATACTTCGGGTAAAAACTCAACGGTTTATGAGTTAATGGGATTCTTATGAAAAAAATGGGCGCGATGGGAACTCACTTTTTTTTTAATTTTTCGGCAGAAAAAGCTTTTTTCGAAAAAAATTTTTTCTTTTTCGATTCTGCAAATACGTAGTATTATAAGGCTGTTTACGGTTTGGACCAAAAATATACAGGGTGTTTATAAGAAGATCATGAACTTGGACAATTCAAATTCATCAAAACTCAAGATTTTCAAATCAGAATCTATATTTTTTATTATTTCTGTCGATTCTACGTACAAAAATGGGGGTTACTCAAGCAAACCCTATACCTAAAGTGAATACTTTGAGGGTTATCGAGGAAGAACTTTAAATGAGAAAAACCGCAATTTGTAACTATGTGGAGTGACTACTCCACATAGTTAGTGTTTTCCGGGAGTCACAGACTTGTGACTCCCGGAAAACAGAAAGAAACTGAAATTCGTATGTTTCCATAACTAAATTTGACATTTTGAGAATTGTAATGAATTTCTCAACAATCTCAACGAAAAATTAGTTATAATTCATGAAATTTAAAATTTAGTTATCCAAACATCGAATTTAAGTATCTTTCTGTGTTTTCCGAAAGTCACAGACCACTCCACACAGTGAGGAATTGCGGTTCTTCCTCATTTAAGGTTCTTCCTCGACAACTCCTAAAGTATTCATTTTAGGTATATATATATATGGTATATTATAGTTATAAAAATTTATATATCATGCTATATATTTTTCAAAAGGGAAAAAAAGCGATTTCATTCTTTACAGGAATGTAAGTGGTCTACATTAAAAAAAAAAAACATAAGTTTGTATTATAACTCCAAAACTAATTGCAATGAGAGTTTAACACCAATGGATTCTGCTGAAAGAAGTGTCTGAAGAATGTTTTTGTTTCATGTTGAGGGCACCAGTAATAAAGAAGTTATGAGAAATTTCATTTTACGCCATTTTCCAATTTTCTCTTATAGCTTGAAAATAGTTGAATTTATCAGGTCGCAGTTTCCTCCAAATTGATGCTCTCAAAAATCAAGTCCGGAAATGTGCCATTCATTTTTTTCTAGCTCAAAGGTATTCTGAGATCTCTTCACCAGACAACGAGTTTGGAACACCCGATAGATTGTAAATGAATAAATGAAAAGAGAAATAAATAATAATTTCTATTTTTAGCTATATGTGCTTCGTAAAGGTTTTTGGACGATCTGTATAGGGTTCGGAAATTGAATTAAAAAAATTGTTTCTCTTGAAATGCAATTTCCTGATATCATTTATATGTTGAAAGCAGCATATTCACGTCAAAATCAATCATGAATAATATTCCTTATCCTCGAGAGGTCATATATTAAGAAATATGATTATATTCATATGCAATTTTTGAAGAAAAATATTTTAATTGAATAAGATAAAGGATTATAATTCTTTCGATTGTCGATTCGCATTGAGACGATCGAATATATTTCTTCATTTCTGACAGACAATAACACAGTGTTCATTCACAACTAGTAAGGTTTTTTATCAAGGGTAACCTTGATACTAGTGACCAATATAACTCCTTCTCGATCCATTCAAACAGCGGCGTACGTTTCGCATCTGATATTCCTATCACATTTCAACCGATGCTGATAAAAATCTGAGCAGCTCCTATTGAAACATGCCCCATTCCTGAATTGACATTTATTTGTGTCAATTCTCTGTATACGAGTCCCTTCGAATGCAAGCCATGGATTCGAGCTCTATATTTGAATGAATTCATTTGGCGTAGAATAACCGGATAGTTGGTATTCTGCGGGAATATCCTCAGAATTTGCAATTTTTCTACGCAATTTCAGCTCTTTCTCGAATAGGAGGACCCAATTCGAACGAAGAAGCATTGATTTTTTGAAATTGTATGGAGCTCATTTTATGCAATTTCAACTCTGTATATTGAATTGCAGCTGTTTATTGAGCATTGGGACGTATGATTTTATAAGACGAAATTACACTAAATTATCTTCAAATTGCTTTGGTTTCTACTTGACTCATATTCATATTGAATTGATCAAACATAAAATCACTGTATTTACGAAAATTTCATTCAGCACAATTGCTTCGTCAACTATACAGTGTGTACATAAAGTAAGGACTACATTCATTATTTGAACAAGGAAAAGCATTTCGAGAAACTTTAATTTCAAGATGCGAATCGTTTTACGTTTTAGTCGTTTAGTTCATTTATAGTTCTTTTTTTGACAATTTTTCAAATTGCAACTGCAATTTCTGATAGTGCTATCTGAAAAAGCAGTAAACTCGATAAAAAAACTTGATAAGAAATTTATATATCATATTATACTGTTGCTTTCCTAAGGGTCTCGACCAGGTTTAATAAAGAAAACTCTTTTTTTCTCTTGCCTAGCTTTCGGAATATTTTATTCCATCCTCAGGGCTACTACAAAGGTTTTATCAGTACATATCTTTCCCAGACCTTTTGTCTCATTTTAATCCTTTTTTTTTACATTTGCTTTCAGGGTAATCTTAATTTCAATCGTGAAGGATTTCTACTGTTCTGTGAAACTTCTGTTTATTTATTTGTATTTGTATCTTTTACAGTTTCTTTCTTCATGTCGTCTTTTAGTTGTTGGTTGTTCGCGTACGATGAAGCTTCTATAGCACGTTCAATTATTTTCTCTATTTCAGTATTGTAATGAGTTCATTACAGTACCAAAAACAGTGCTGTAATGAGTTCATTACAGCATTGTTTTCAGTTAAATTTTTCGTTTTGTGGTTATCTACACTGACATCCGAACCTATCAAATTTCAACAGACGCCAAATGTCAATATAATTTAATTTGTATATGGTGAAATGGTTAGCAACATTATTCGCAATTTCTTTTAATTCTGCTGGTGTTAAATCGATTTCGTCAGACATAATCCACGAATTTAATACGTAGTTTTGAATTATTTCAAAATTCGAAACGTACGATTCAAATTCGAATTACATAATCTGTCAATTATCTTAACAGTCACACCAACTGCCAAGATACAATACAAATGTCACTAGGATTTATAAAAATTTTTCATAGAATTTCGACAATATTTCACAAAACTTGACTGAAATAGAGAAAATATCGTCTAATACTCGTTGCAGAAGGCAATTCCAACACTCATGCGTTCGCATTCGTGCTGGAATAGGAGCCCATTCTGCAACTTGTTATAGATATACTATTATTGAGCACTTTGTGATGTAAACCGCTTTAACAATTATTGTCATCTTCAGAAACTATAAATTACTACCTTATTCCTCAGTTGTAAATTTTAGTTTCTGAAAATGATCGAAAATCGGAATACATCATTGTAAAATACAAAATCACAAGAGTGTGGTTAATTCGACTGTGAACCCGAAAGATGACGTCAGTTTCTCTAAGCTTTGGAATCTGGGAGACTGAAAATTGAATTTATTTAGAGACCTATTTCCTCCCAAGAGATGAAAATCTTTTAGGACTTCCTCTCGCTGCCCAATTCCTCTTGGTTGCTTCCATCAATTTAATTTTCCCCGTGTGAACTCGGCTTCAAAGTTCACCGTCTACTACACATTTGTCTATAAATAGTTCCCCATGAATCCAACATAAATAATGTGATTATATAGTATACGATTTAAATTAGGATATATAGGGATTTGTTTTTGAATTTATGATGGGATCTTGTTGAATTTTCATCTATTTAATAACATGAATGATCACCCTGTTTGTATTTCTCATTCTCGTAAATTAATTTCTTGCTTTTGTTCCAGGTAATATATTAAGAAGAAGAGGAAGATCGAATCGTTCTTTGTTCTATGATCCGATTGAATTATGGAGTAGGAAATATTGGATGTCTAATCGTTTTTAAGGTATATTTGCGAAATTTTTTAAAAAACTGTTTTATATATTCGGTTCTCATTTGAATATCTACAATAATTTCTGTACAACGATGAAATTGAAGGGCTTAAAAACTTTTCTTGAATTATAAAAAAAAACCATTACAAATATTCTTGAAACTTGCGTTAATATCTACTAGTAGAATAATTCATTTCGGAGTTTTTCCACATACGTTGTGGAATACATATAGAATCTTTGTGTAGGTACGTCAGGGCTTTTAGTGAACTAAATCGTACAGCATTAGCTCCATTAAGTTAGAAAACAAATACATTACTGCGAAAGTGAAGGGATGTAATGTTACTGTAACTTCTATTGTATTAGTCAGTTTAGAGAAGTTATTGATGGTTAAGAACAAAGTTGTGCTGGAAATAATTAATGAAATAAAGTAACTGATTCAAGCTACTTACTATAATTTTTAGTCGAAATGTTTCAATGTCATGAACCCGTTTCCGTGAAGTTAGCACCCACATTTCGAGAATGAAGATTTTTTTTTGCATTCGTTAGTAACTCATTAGTAACTATTTGTAACATAAAAAATTTTCGTTTGTACCTCAAGATAACTGGTAGAAAAATACCGTATTCCGCTGGGGTGTCAAATTCACGCTTTTTTTCGATTTTTCTCCAAAAAAAAAATTCAGTTAGGAAAGAACATCGTTCGTAACTGTTTGTAACACAAAGACGAATATCCTTATACCAGGGACCATATTCTCGACAAGTGATCTTTCAAAACGTATACGTACTTTCAGTGCTCTGAACACTGAATGAACGTATACGTTTTGAAAGATCACTTGTCGAGAATACGGTCCCTGGTAAGTTTTTCACTAAATCAATCGAATTTTGGTTTGTGGTAGATATTATTTACCAAATAGTTGCTTTTGAATATTGATTATGAAATAACTTTTGAATATGAGCTTCTTCATGGTTCAATTAAAATTTATTCTCAAAATAATATTTTCTTATAATATTATACATCACAAACAAAAATGTTTGTGTTACAAACAGTTACTAAAGATGTTCTTTCAAACAATTTTTTTTTGAGAAAAATCGGAAAAATCGAGAAAAAGCATGAAGTTGGCACCCCAGCGGAATGCGGTATTTTTCTACCAGTTATCTTGAGGTACAAAGGAAAATTTTTATGTTACAAATAGTTACTGACGAATGCAGAAAGAAAAAATTAATTTTCGAAAAAGTGGGTGCTGACTTCACGGACACTGAATATTTTCGATGGAGATGAAGTTTATCTTTTAGAAGATTTCCTTCGAGACGACGGAAAGAGGCTTACTACATTTCAAGCAGATAAATCAGGGACTACGATCTGAACACAAAACAACAAAGTCACAAAATATCAATTTCTGGCTGGTCTTCCGAAGTGGCTACATCTGTTCGGATATTCTTCATTTCCTATTTTCGTTTGTAGAAGAGAGGAAATGGCAAATCGTTCCGAGATGATTTGCTGTTTCGTCGAAATGGCGAAAAATCTCTCCGGGAACTGTTTCATAAAAATTAAATATGATTTCTGACTTCCTCGGAAGGAACTCGAATTTCCATTCCTCTATTAAGACGCTGTTTCCTACGACTAGAACGAGTTTTCCAGAAGGAGAAGTTTGTTTTTGTGGAATTTATCTTTTAAAACCTGAATGGAAATCGTAGGGGACAATTCCTGTTTTCACAATTTTACTATATTGAATCTGAAAACTACAGTTTTTTTTTTAATTCAATATCTATTTCAGAGGTTATTAGCCACACTCTGCTGAAATTTTGTGTCAACATATAGAACATAAAAAAAATGGATATTCAGCTCTTTCTTCAAAAAGAAAAATAAGAAAACATCTGCTCTTTTCGATAAACAGAATGAATGTCACTTTCACACGTAATTTCATAATAGGATATTCAGCCATGATTTCAAATCCACTCAAATCAGTCAAATGATGTTTATCGACTACCTAAGAACTGCATATTTCCAGTTCTTATAAATACTTCTCAAAAAAAAAAATTACAAACAAATGATTAAATTCAAAGAGGCCGCTAAAATGCAAATTCATGCAACTTGGTATAGTTTATTCAAAGTCACTTGAACTAGTCCATAAAAACTCTTGGCCATAGATGTCCCTTTGAAGTGGATACCGCGATCTGCAAAATACCGGGGTTTATCTAAAAGTATTGTTAGGCAATGAATTCACTGGGCCGAAAGGAATTTCTGGAAACTTGGACAAACCTTGTATAATTGAAATATTCATCTTCCTCCAAGTGACTTTGGATATACTATAATATCATAAACAAACAAGTGGCATATAAATAGCAGCGTTTCATTTCGTTGTTGATTCAACCTTTTTTTGACATCATTTCGACGTCAAAAACTCATTTAATAGTATTTAATTGAGAGAATTCTTTGATTAATTACCTTTCTACTATAAACTATAGCCAATCTGTTTGAGGTTAGAATGCTTTAAATGTCCTAAGTTTTCAACGACAATCTTCAATCTCAAAAAATGAAAATGGAAATGAAACACATGTTTTTCGCAAATTGACGTGATCACCCTGCATGACCGTGCCAAGTAGAGATTTAGAATTTGCATAATGAATTAATTCTTTGTGGTTATGAAAATGGAAAAAAATCATAATGTTCACATACAGGGTGATCCAATATTCACGAAAATAGGAAAAATCTGAAATTTTCCTAGTCCGGATCTGATTTACTCGAATTCAGAAATATTGAAGAAAGGCGATAGTAAAGGGTGACAAAACTTCAAAATTTGAAATTATTCGGTCGATTAGTTGAAGAGTAATTCAACACTGAAATTTCACTCATAAGATGAACGTCACCCTGTATATCCCAAACGAAGGCACTCAGCCGATTGAAACCTCTTGATACAGGTCCTCCATGATGATCTTAATTTATGGTATTCGTTTGTCGCATTCTTCCTGTGATAATGATTGAATTTTCCTCACAAAATGACAAGAAATTGTGCATGAGGAAACAAAATCCAGAATCTATTCAAGTTGGTGAGCAGAAAAAGTACTTGAAATAAGTTCTAAATTGTGCGGTTACCCAATGCATATTGTCATCATATTGTTAGTATCAAATGTTCGGAAGTAAAAATATGGAAAACTTGTTTTAAAATTACATTTTCCTTCAAATTATTGTACTTGGTTTTTGAAATTGTAATCCATGAGATGTCAATGAATAGAACTGTATTTTTCAAACCAATAGCCAATTCTGAAGCAAGTTATATTTTTCCTTCATAGGGAAGTGAGAAAGAGCAATATTTCTCTCGGGCAATCAATGATTTCCTGGGACATTTGTTGCAATAAAATCCACTGCTATAGCATGCTGAGAATTCTGAAGTGTTAACTTCCTTGTTTCTCCCATTCCTCGTACAATGGGTAATCCCTCGCATTCTTTACGGCCTCTCGAAAAATGTTACCCATTCAAGTCTTCAAACCGACAATGAAAAATCAACAAAACGACAATAAAGCCATTCTACCTGCTCTTGTAGACTCCAGAATGGGGTTGTTACTACCTGAAAAAGCAGCTTTTAGGAAGGCGGTATCTCTGCACTTTGCTGGTGGGTATTCCCACTAATAAAATGTAATTTAAGAAAATTAATAATGATAGTTGTTGGTCATTGTCCTTTTGTGTTATAGGTGAGATGTTTTAAGGAATTTTCGATACGATTTCTCGAAAATTAAGGATGGAGAATTTGGTGGCAGGTTATCTGTTGAATGAGGGTTTTCGATTAAGGAATTAGAGAAAAAATATTGCGAATCGAGCTGTACTGTAGTGAATCTTTTGTGCTTTATAGTTTCTCAAGAATTTTTCCATATAATCCCTCGATTTCGTTTCATTATTCTAATAAAAAATAACCAAATAAAGCTTCGGTGCTTGGAACTGGTTATCCTGTATCTTGTAAAGAAAATTCCCTTTCAAATTTGTCTTGAATACGACGAAAAGTGAGTCAATTAATTGAAAAATGTCAAATCCTTCTCAAATTTCTCTCAATATTCACAAATGAGCGCTGATTTTGATGAAAAAAATTGACAATTTCTGAACGTTGTTGAAGCGTGTATATGACCATGAACTTACAAATTGGATAAAATATATCAAAAATTGAAACACAGTGTTGCTTTTCAAACCATTTCGAATTGTATCATTCCTATTTAAATGATCTCATATAAATATTTCAAAAGACGCTTAAACCTCAACGGAATGTTAGGTATGATTTCTTGAAAATTATGGTTGTTCGTATTGTATTGGAAGTTTTAGTGGTAGGTTATACGTAGAATATGGGTTTCTGAAAAAGAAATGACAGATAAAAATGTTGGGAATTAAAAACAAAGCTTTATTGATTCAAACACAACTAAGCATCTCCTTGGAAATATTCAATATATTTTTTTGTGTTGTTAAGTTTTTCAGCAATATTTCTAGGTATTCTCCCGATTTTAATAGTGCAGAATCTAAAGGTCGATTGAAAAAATCCATAATGAATATTTTTATGGAATTTATTGAAAAAAAGTATCATATTAATTAAAGAGAATTGATTGATTGGAGAATGATAATGAAAAATATTCATTGCATGGAAAGTGTTTGACAAAGATTTTGCTCGTTAGCAATAGAGAAACAACTGCAGAACTTCTTAATTCGGCGAGTTGGTAAGGCACAATAATTGACCTCCATACTAATGCGGAGTTTGAGATTAATTTGTATTATATCTTATTTAGAGTGCTTCATTTTGTCAGTTCATTGAATTGCTTCAACAGATTCTTCCACCCGATTTTTGTACAAAATTTCATGCAAATACACTTGCGAGCAAAAAATGGGTCACTTAGATTTTACACTATTTTTTTCAAGGTACGTGTTTAAATTGATTTAATGATATTTTGATCTTCATCTATCTTTCAAGAACAAATCCTACTTGAGTGATAGGTATTTTCAACTGAAGGTGGAAGATGCATATTCAGATTATCACAATATTCAAGCCGGAATCCCACAGGGAAGTGTATGGGGCCCCATTTGTACCTAATATTTACAGCAGATATACCACAAACCAACAACACTTTGATAGGAACCTTTGCAGATGATACAGCTATAATGTCATCAGATGTCGACCCAATAACATCATCTAATAAACTCCAATAACACCTGAACTTGCTACACAAAAGGTTTATGAAATGGAAGATCGAAGTCGAAGTCTGTACACATTACTTTCACTCTAAGAAGGAACACTTGCCTCCAAGTATCACTCAACCATATTCAGGAGTCAAATATCTAGGGCTTCATATGGACGAGAAATTAACTTGGAGGGCAGATATCAAGGCCAAATGAACTCAACTGAACCTAAAAGTGAAACAAATGTTCTGGTTGTTGGATAGAAAATCCACTTTAACCATAGAAAACAAAGTCTTGATCTATAAAAGCATACCAGACCAATTTGGACATACGGAATAGATCTCTGGGGATGCAGCAAGCCAACAAATACGAAAATCCTCCAAAGGTTTCAATCCAAGATCTAGCGAATGATAGCAAATGCTCCATGGTATGTGTCGAACCAACCACCACATAATGATTTGGAGATCCCATATGTTAATAATAATAATAGTGCCTTTATTGTAAGAGAAAAAAATACATGATATAGGGGCGAAGTGTAGCTTGAGCTACTATAAGGTTATAAGACAACATTCCACAAAATACGAGACCCTCACCAATGATCACGAAAACTCACTCTTCAACGAACTTTTCGATCTTACTCATACAAGAAGACTCAAGAGGACATGGCCAGAAGATCTTTGTGGATAGAACTCTGTCTACCGTAACCGGATGATAACTGTCTCAAATCAAGATCATACAAAATATTTACTTATTACCAAATTTATTAGATTGTAAATTTGCAATAAATTGACAAAAAATCTATCTTTCATTAGAAATTGAACTGAATATGCGCAAAATGCAGACATGCTGGCTAAAAGAAACCATTTTCGAATCATTCTTTCGAATAAATTCATCGTTTATCAGTCATTGAAAAGTTTGTTTTCTACTCTCTGAAATATAGAAGTGCCGCACAGAGTTGGTTTCTATGAATTCGATTCAATTCAATTTATTTATCCCAAAATACAGCCCAATCTTTCCAAAAATAAATAAATAAATATAATACGGAAATAACAAAACCTTGCTCCTATAAAAAATTTCATATCGTTCAAAACCGATTTTTAGCTTGTTACGAGTGCATAAGCTCGGTGGAGCTACAACACGTTCGTTACAG
Organism: Harmonia axyridis; assembly: GCF_914767665.1. Taxonomy (NCBI): domain Eukaryota; kingdom Metazoa; phylum Arthropoda; class Insecta; order Coleoptera; family Coccinellidae; genus Harmonia; species Harmonia axyridis. The sequence goes on along the minus strand of NC_059508.1, from coordinate 21,000,442 downwards.
GCTCTTGTATCCCTACCTGGTTAATTGTATTTCCAAGGTAAAACAAATAGGAGTGTTTGCTCTTCTCGTCGTGCACGGTTATTATCATCGCAAGTGCTTTTTTTCCTTTCTTCCAGACCTCGAGTGTCGTCTAACCCTTAAAAAACCACTGCTGCACAACGTACAACTCGGATAGTTTCAGTTGAATCGAGTTTCGTACTGAAATTGCCCACGAATGCGGTCGTTTTCCACTTGGTCTCGGAATTATAGTAATGAAAATCAAGTCGCATCGAATGGAACATGTCGTGACTGTTTTGGAAACCCGAAGAGAACCCTTTATGATCATTAAGACCGAACGAGATGATAGCATATGGTCTCCAGAGAGCCTTGATATGCTGCAACAGTATTTTCTTCTAATTGTGATTTAGCTTAATGAAATGAGGACACGTGTTTTAAACAAGACGAAATATACCGCTCTTCAGATGTTAGGGAAATCAACAAAAAATGTATATACAGGGTGTCCCGGGAGTAACTGTACATACTTTTACCAGAGCTCAGTATGGATTGTCTGCAAAAAATAAATTCTGCCTTTCCTAAGCTACAGGGTGATTTTGCATAATCATGGAAATAATGAAACCATCGTCAGAACCAAACTGATCGGCGGAATTTATTGAAACTTGGGATGCAATTGAAACATTCCGTGGTCGAGTCAGAGACAAATGGATTTTTTTCAATATTCCAAGACCGAACTCATTATTTCTCATTTGAAGTGTTCAGATTGAAAATACCCCTTTGTATTTTGATGGAAATCATTGTTCATATTTTCATAACGTGAATATATTCAGCTTCAATACGCGGTATCACTCAAAGTTGTCACATCTAACATTCTTTCTTTATGAATTTTTGGAGTTGGACAAATTTTGAAAAATTTGAATCATTCACATAAACAGGACTGTGATACCTCGTGATTGAACATGAAACGTGACATTCTTCCTGAAAAAATCATTTAAAAGGCCAGGAGCTTCTTCGAACTCATTCAATGATGAAACATCAAAAACAAATGAAAAACATCAAATTTCAGTAATAAGTCATAAAATGACGAAAAAAAAAACGACTGCATTCTTTATATTGGAATTCGAAAAAAGGTATTGGCAGAGTTCTTAGAACTGAAATTTGCTTATTTCTTAATATATCACAAAAATTAATTATTTCATTCAACTAGTCTCTTGACTGGATGTGTTCAGCATTAGCCATATCCTTCATTTCTCTCCATAAGAAATAATCAAGTTGGTTGAGAACTAGAGATCGGGAGAACTATGAAACGAGTCTTCCTCTACATATATATATATATATATATATATATATATATATATATATATATATATATATATATATATATATATATATCTATTTGGATAAGTATTATCAAGGTATTCTAAAACGAAAAGGTCCAGCCCATCATGTTGAAAATATATTCCTATAATAATACATTGCAGAATGCAATATTTTTTAAGTCAAGATGAACCGAACTTGGCAAGCGACCGTCAGAAATCTAAGTATTAAACACACCATCTTTGGTGAACTGAGACTCGTCTATTTTCCTTACGTATAACAAATACAAGAACATAATATCATCATAATCTCTATGCGTCAAATTGATCATTTTGATAATTTTTTATAACAATATGGAACACAACCAATGAGTAATCACCATCTCAAATTACAGTTGTCAGCATATTTTCAGAAAAAAAAGAGCCACAAAAAATGTTTCGAGGAATTCATATTTTGTCTCCGAGCATCATTTTTTTCTGCTTCTTATTGTTGTTTCTTGATGAATTATTTAATTAATTAGCAAATTACTACTATATACCAAACATTCACTGTGTTTCAAAAAGGATTTTTACTCTTTATATTCATTCACGATTTTTACGAGATGTCTCACTCCTGAATAAATCGAACTTTTCGAACTTATGTTCGAATGTTAGAGTGACAACTTTGAGTGATACCGCGTATTGCAGCTGAATTTATGTACTCTTTGAAAATATGAACAATGATTTCAAATTCAAAATACGAAGTGATATTTTCAACTTCAACATTTCAAATGAGAAATAAAGAGTCCGGTCTTGGAATATTAAAAAAATTGATATGCCTCTGATTCGATCTCGGCATGTATCAATTACATCCCAATTTTCAATGAATTCCACCGATAAGTTTGGTCCTAATGATGGTTTCATTGTTTCCATGAATATGCTAACTCAACATATAGCTCTCTTTGAAAGTTGCATAGTAAAAACTGCCTATGTGTTTTTATGTGCTTAGTTACATACACATAATTCAGAACATTATATACGTGTCTGTGCAGAGTCCCCTAACTTTTGAAGAGCAGTATATTTGAAACAGTCATTTTCAGAAACGCCCTGAAACTCGGGAACGAATGAAGATATGTATGATCCGCTTCCTATATTCAAAAAGAGATCCGTTAGTCCATGAAAATTTTTTCTCTTAGTATTATAGTTCATTGAGGAGCTATCAATGAGCATCGAATTTGGGACACCCAGTACAATGTCGTCAATGTACAAAGACAAAATGAAATAACAATAAGTAAACGTCACCGTATCTCTCCTTTAAAAGTTTCATTGAATACAACTTTTTGACAACTTTTGTAACAGTCGCCCTTCTTAATATATTACCCTTTGTACCTCAAAAACTAGTACCTAATAGCCAATACTGTTTGGCATTATAATAGTGCACTCGAACTAAGAGTAATGCCTTTTTCAATTACAGGGTGAATTATAAAATAAACTAATTTAATTTTGAATAATGTTTGACTCAACCCGTATCTAACAATAATTTTTATTGAAAACCACTCTAAAATTATTACCCTATGGGTGAGCAAAATGTGTCGCGCAGAAGTGTTTAATTCAAAAATTTTTCCTGCGAGAAATGTTACTTAAAAGAAATGCCATTTTCAATTTCGACACACGGTTAATTTGGACTTTCTTGTTCAGGGAGTCATATTCTACAAAATACGAAAAATTCAGAAAAATCAACCGGTAATAATTTTTTCATTGTCACTTTCATTTTTTCAATCCATTGAAGATCATGTTATATCGATTTTATGTTTCACAGTAATTTTCATGATTTTCATTTAAAAAAACAATAACTTGTATTATAACTCCGAAATTAATTGCAATAAAAACAAATGACCAATGGATTCTACTGAAATAATTGCCAGTCGAATGTATTTGTTGTATGTTCAGAGCACCAGAGATAGAAAGATGTTATGAGAATTTTTCATTTCACGTCATATTCAAATGTTCTCTTATAGCCTGAAAACAATTGAAAATATGAGATTTCGGTTTCCACCAGATTTATTCTCCCAAACATCGAAACCGAAAATGTGCCATTCGTTTTTTTCCAGCTCAAAGGGATTCTGTCTGAGATCCCTTCACTAGACATTGCGACACCCGATACAGAACGGAAATAAGGTATTTAACTGTACGAGGAATTTTGGCACAATATTTTTTTTCTCTTCAGGTAAATTTCTGAAATAGTGAATATCAATTACTTAAAGATAATATTATTATATTATCAATATAATATTCCGCCTTATTATTCAGTGATTTTTATTGAACTCCTATAACTAGATATTTTCAATTCGGATGAGTATTTCTTAGAAAAATATAAAACAATAAACAAAGTTAAATCTACGACAACAATCATTTTGATGCAAGTGATAAAATCATTATAATTTGACAGGCGTTTACTTTGATTGATTACATCATTACTATAACAAGATTGTTATAGTAATAATGTGATGAATCAAAGTTAATCGTGCTTAGAATTCAATGTCGTTTTGAAAGTTTTCAATTACCTTTCCATAGGAAAAGAAATCTGTTGAAACCCTCTAAATAACAAGTATATTTTATGAAGTCAATGGATAGGACAACAATTTCATATAGTCGAATACCTAATTGTTTTTCAGCTGTGGAATTGAAAAAAATTGAATGATAAGACGGTAAATTATAATAAAAGGTTTATTCATTCCTCTTTTTTATTTTGAGTCCCCTATGAAATTAATCAATCTGTTCAAAATTCTAATGGACAACGCATTATTTATAGTCCTAACAAATTATGATAGTCGTCTAGATTCTAGAAGAAAATATCAATCAATTTAATTTTTTGGAAATGCTGCTTTTCATTTTCTTTTCAGACAATTAAACATGATGCTATACCTAAATTCTTTCCTAATTAAAAGCAAGTTTTCATCCCAATGACAATATTTTGTTTTAGGTATCCATGAAATGTCATAGAACTTGTGAATATGATAAGAAATATCTGAAATTGACACTCAAAACTTTCCCTCTTATTTGGGAACACCCTATATACAGGGTGGATCACGGTCGATGGTACCCTGAACTTTTACGGCCGGCTGTGAAGAATGAACAATTTCATGAAAACTTCATTTGTAAAATTATAGCTTTCTATTTGAATCGTCTATCAATACAATATTCATTGAAATTGTACATAATTGACAAGTTCTATGACGTTTCTTGAATACCTAAACAGATGTATCTCAATATTGCCATTGGGACGAAAACTTGCTTTTAATCAGAAATCCTTACAATTCAGCTATAGGAACAGGTTATACCGTCTCGAAGGAAATTTAGTTTTACATCTTATGATATGCAGGTCATTCCATTTGAAAAAACGCACTTTTATCATTTTACTATGTCTCGTTCAAGCCTGTGATTTTGAAAAACCCTGTATGATAAGGACGTATTTAATTACATGTAAATGATACGCGGAAGATTAGTACCTAATCTACACTGTTTCCGTAAAGTATGGAACAAACTCATTTTAAGCTGAACAGACCATTTTAAGAAATTATCCTGAAATACATCGATTTTTGATTTCAATTTACCGTATTTTAAAATAATAATCTAATATACAGAGTGAGTTACTTTCGAGTAATGACGTCACCGGAATTTTTTTCAATGGAACGCCCCCAATTTGTCTCAATTTTCCGATTACTCTAGCTGAGCTGATTCCAAAAATTTATCACATGTTGATTCCAATTGGTGCAGGGTGAACAAAAATAATAAATTAAATCTAAGCAATAATTAAAACATTCACGAATACCAAAAATAATTGTAGTACTAAGCTGTCATTGAACACCAATTAATTACTAAACAAATAATGACATTTCACAAAAAACTAGACGACTATGTTTTTTTTTTAATTGATAAGAAATAATTTCTTTCATATTATGGCTGCTAGACTACTAGTACCAAACAGATTATTTTTATTAATCTGAAAGTGTAACAAATAGCTTCAATTAAACATTCATCGTTTCGGTAAATGGAATCCTAAAAAGATATACACTGTGTCCGTAAAGTATGGAACAAATTCATTTTTAGCAAAACAACCCATTTTAAGAAATCATCCTGAAACACGTCGATTTTTTATTCCAATTTACCTTATTTTGAAATAATAATCTAATATACAGGGTGAATTACTTTCGAGTAATGACGTCACCGTCACTTTTTTTAAACGGAATACCCCCATTTTATCTCAATTTTCCGATTAGTCTAGCTGAGCTGATTCCAAAAATGTATCACATGTTGATTCCAATTGGTACAGTAACATTCTTTATTAGTTAAATCAACAATATCATCAAAAATACTTATTATCTAGCTGCAATTGGTTTGAATGAACACATTGATTACATTCAATAATCGGAAAATTGAGATAAAATGGGGGTGCTCCATAAAAAAAACAATGACGGTCACGTCATTACTCGAAAGTAATTCACCCTATATATTAGATTATTATTTCAAAATAAGGTAAAGTGAAATGAAAAATCGACGTGTTTTAGGATTATTTCTTAAAATGGTCTGTTTTGCTAAAAATGAATTTGTTCCATAAATTACGGACACAGTGTATACCTTTCTAGAATTCCATTTACCGAAAGGATGAATGTTTAATTGAAGCTGTTTTTTCGGCAAAAAAAGTAAATCAATCAATCAATTCCTCGAAAACCGCTAGAGATAAGGATAAAGAAAAATAAAAAAATAAAAAATTAGAGACCACGGCGAACCGGAAAATGTAATAATATACAGGGTGTTCTATTTGAAATATAGAAGTACTTTTTGATATAAGCGTCAACACCGTAGCGCTAAAAATGATTTAGATCAATATAGGAATGGATCTTACCCAAGAAATAGTACCTTCCGTTCTCCGTAAAAGTCCAGGGTACAATCCACCCTGTATAGTAAAAATATATATTTCTACATAGTGGTCGTCGTCTTCATATAAAATTAAGGGAGTCGGCTGCCCAATATTTTACAAACTTTAGCGTCCATATATTCCCCTAGAAAATATAAAAAGCTTCGGGGAAAGTTATTTTTTCGTTTGTGGAAAGCAAGCTCATTCGAGGCCGGCCATATTTAGCCAAATAGGTCTCCCTCTTCTCTCTGCGTCCTTATTACCGCGCGATATCGCTCTTTCGTATTTGCATAAAACATTATCCGCAGCTTGGTCATTGACAACGGGTGGAAAAACGCATTTTTGACGTCCAATGTGTCACCGGTAATTGAAATTGAAATGGGAGAGGTTTGCAGATGACTTGCCGCTGCGCGATTTTGGTCTAGCTTGCTGGTCGCGAAATTGACGCACCCCTTCATGATTTTCCGCCCATTTTCCAAGTGGAAAAATCGATGCGACTTCGCGAAATGGCAGCGGAAGCCTCTCATCTAAAATTTAGTTGAACCTCGAAAAAAAATTGTTACACAATTTTTCACATAATGGGCTATTCAAACAATAAAAAATATTGCCTATTCATTGACAGACTCATAGATTACATTTTCGAGAATGATATTTACGTTAATTGAAAAAAGATCTATTGATTATGTGAAAAAAGCTCGAAAAATTGGAATAATTTAAACCTATTACCTTATGATGAGAAACTGTAACCTCAACATATAACGTCTTTAAATAGTGAAAATTTAATGAATCAAAGTTATCATACAATGAAATACTATTGAGTATTTCACTCTTCAAAAAATATTAAACAGAAAAAAAATATTGTCTGTTTATGAACATCCTCGTTAATTAGATATTGAAGATCGATATTTACGTTAATATGAAAAAATAGATTTTGGATATGCGGAAAAAGGGTCTAAAAAGTGGAATAATTTAAACCTATTACCCCTTGATGAGGAACGTATTAGGCCAATTGAAAAGTCCCCGGTCTGATGCACAGATGGCGGTGCTAGTATTAAATCCATGATTTTTAGTTAGTACCAACCTTCAAACGATACGTGTCAAAATTTGACAGCAGTCCAACCATTAGTTTGTAAGATATTGCGTTGTGAGTGTAGCTACTTTTGTTATTTGAAAAAAAAAGAAGAAAAAAAAAAGAATTTCGTGTGCTGATAGAATATTGTTTTTTGAGGGGAAAAAAAACAGTTGAAGCAAAATCTTGGCTTGATGAAGAGTTTCCGGGGTCTGCACCAGGAAAATCAACCATCATTGATTGGTATGCTAAGTTTAAATGTGGTGAAATGAGCACCGAAGATGGCGAAAAGAGTGGACGCCCTTAAAAAGGCTATCACCGACGAAAAAATCAAAAAACTTCACAAAATAATTTTGAATGACCGTAAAATGAAGTTGATCGAGATAGCAGACATTGTGAAGATATCATCTGAACGTGTACATCATATCATTCACGAATATTTGTAACGGGTGTTTTTTCTCGAGGTATATAACTTTAAGTTGGCATTACTGTTCAAGATGGCGACCGATTTAACAGCTGTCAAGTGATTTATTCTCAGTTTGGTTTGGCAATTCATCATGAATAGACTCTAGCCTGAACAACGCTTGCAAATAGTGCAATTTCATTTCGAATATAATGGTTCTGCGCGGAATACATATCGCGCACTACGTCCATTTTATTTAGCGATGAAGCGCACTTCTGGTTGAATGGCTACGTCAACAAACAAAACTGCCGCATTTGGAGTGAAGCTTATCCTCAAGTGTATGCCGAACCACCGTTAAATCCAGAAAAACTGACTGTTTGGTGTGCTTTTTGGGCTGGTGGAATCATTGGTCCGTACTTCTTCGAAAACGATGATGGCCAGAACGTTACAGTCAATGGTGATCGGTATAGAGCCATGATTACTAACTTTTTCATTCCTGAATTGAACAACCATAATGTCCAGGAGCTGTGGTTCCAACAAGACGGCGCAACACGTCACACAGCTCGTGCCACAATCGATTTATTGAAAGACACGTTTGGTGACCGCCTAATTTCACGTTTTAGACCTGTGAATTGGCCTTCAAGATCTTGTGATTTAACACCGCTAGACTACTTTCTGTGGGGCTATGTAAAGTTATTGGTCTATGCGGATAAGCCACAAACCCCTGACCATTTGGAAGACAACATTCGCCGTGTTATTGCCGATATACGGCCACAAATGTTGGAAAAAGTCATCGAAAATTGGACGTCCAGATTGGACTACATCCGAGCCAGCTGTGGCAGTCATATGCCAGAAATCATATTTAAAATGTTATGCCACAAGATTATCTTGCGGATAAATAAAATTCATGTCAATCGAATAATGCATCGTTTTATTGAATTTTGAAATTTGAAGTTTTATAGCTCTAAAAAAAACACCCTTTACATGAGAAAGCTGTGTCCAAATGGGTTCCGCGCGAGCTCACAATCGATCAAAAGCAACAATGTGTTTATGATTCTGAGCAGTGTTTGAAGCTGTTTTAGTGCAAAAAACCTGAATTTTTGCGTCGTTATGTGACCATGGATGAAACATGGCTCCATCATTTCACTCCGGATTCCCATCGACAGTCAGCTGAGTGGATTGCATTCGATGAACCGAATCCAAAGCGAATAAAAACACAACAGTCAGCTGGCAAGGTTATGGCATCAGTATTCTGGGATGCGCAAGGTATAATATTCATTGATTACCTCCAAAAGAGTCAGACCATCAACAGCGATTATTATATAGCGTTATTGGACCCCAGCGACTTTTTCCTGTTCTCAGATCTCAAAAGAATGCTCGCTGTAAAGAAATTTAGCACCAATGAAGAAGCAATCGCCGTAACTGAGGCCTATTTTGAAGCGAAAGACAAATCGTACTAAAAAAATGGTATCGAAAAGTTGAAGATCGCTAAAATCGCTGTATCGCCCTCGAAGACAACTTCATATGTTGAATAGTAAAATCGAATTTTTCCAAAAAAAATGTGTTTTACTATGGAAGACCGGGGGCTTTTCAATTGGCCTATTATAACTCAATTCCTTTAAGTTACAAAACACACTCCGAGACGTTTCTAAAACGAAATGTTGAAAAATTACTGTTGCAATTGCAGGGTGGATAAGTTAAGTGAGTCATCAATAATTTTTTATGTTTGCATATTTATTGTGTATATCTTATATCTTTTTTCCTGATATTTTCAACAAAATATAATTTTATTAGAGTTTATCATATTTTTCTCAAAAATTGTACTTTTTTCTGCTAACAAATTTTGGTTTTTATTTTAAAGAGGTTAAGTAAAAGTAGCTATGCTTAACTTCTTGATATGTATTGTTCTTCTCTTTTATAAAGGCTCTGTAATATAATTGAGCTATATTAGCTCAAAGGCCAATTCTCGTAAACAATGAACGTTTCATGAATTTAACATACATATCCCTGAGGAAACGAAAGATTCTACATAATTTACCTCCTGATTGAGAAAACATTAGAACAATCAACAGTGCATTGCAATATGACATTTATTTTATGTTTTTTTTTAAGAGACTACGCTCTGTTATACAAAGTTAAATTAGCTCAAAGGCCAGTTCTCGTAAACAATGAACCTTTCATGAAGTTAACATCAATATCCCTTCATTCATGGGGGAACGAAACATTCTACATAATTTCCCGTCTGATTGAAAAAACAGCCAACGATACATGGCGGAACGAGCGATTTTCATGGAATTCTGTCATCTCTACTTCTGTTCTTCGGCGAAATGGTCTCGCTATTGAAAATAATTGCCAGCTATGTTTTTGACGGGTTCAATCTATTCTGCGGCATAGGAATAAGCTTTGCCAGATCTCAAATGTTATTCGTACCAAATTATATACGCAGATGAAAAACGATTTAGCTCGGAAATATAAAAGGATGATGTTCAAAGGCATTCAACCATCATTTAACGCTCGATTAAAACTGCAACCACATCTACTTCGATGTTCAATGGCAATTGCATTCAATATACGACACGAAAACTGAGATTTTCACCCTAACTGTATTTCATGCACCATAGAAAGATTTTTGGTTAATTGTATCCTAAAATAAACGTTTGGAAACGATAAAATAAGGTTTTTAGAACTCGCGCTAGCTCAATTTCTGCTGTAATTTTAAATAATGAGAATTACATCTATTGTTTTAATTAATTTCTTCTTAATTTTATTCTTGAATTTTCAGTTGAACGCGAGAGAGAGTATATTTTATGAAGTAATAAAGGGAATGAAGAAAGATCAAAGCAGAGAACCCCTGAAAATGAATTAACTAACTGCTCATATTTTATCCTAAACCGCATAATTAAGATATTCCTATCGTAACCACCAATCTCAATGAGCGATAAGAATTCAAGAAAGTTCCTTCTCATCGTAAACAGGGCCCCCGCAACCGCGCGTTCAACGCGTGCACCGCACGCGGGCGCCACTCTTAAGGGGCGCCAAAATCTCTTATAGACCGCATGAAAATCCGAAAGACCAAAGGTTTTTGAAAAAGTTTTTCTTTTATTTTTTCAACAATTTTAAACGTGCAATGACATCTTTTACACATCCAAACAAGTTCCCGAACGTCACAATCCCTATAAAATAACCTCGGCCACAGATTGCAATTATACGATTCTTTTCGAGTAAACAAATCATAAATAATCATCCCTTTGTCGGTACGGGATTTCTTTATGGATCACCTTGCACCGGACGGCGGGCACCATTTCTTCGATCATCACTAAAACGCATATGGTACACATAAACAATCATAAATACCGAAGCGATAGCTTTTAGCCAGGGGAATTACTGAAACTTTCGCCACCATCTGTAGGAAAAATACTACATGTTACAGAGAATTTCTGAAACTACCAAAATCTGCTTGCCATGATATAACAGCAGAAACCTATCCAAAGAATAGTTATTTTGTTTCGAAACGTTTAGGGGTTGAGGTCAAGACGCAAAAAATTAAAATACTCAGATAATTGGAAAGATTTGTATTTTGTGTAATGGTGGTATGTTTTACTGTTTCTTGTTGTGATTAAATTAAATTTTATGAAATGGTAAGTACTTATCCACATACAGTATTAGCATTTCTATTAGTCTATAAAATTCGATTTTTTTTTTCTGTTTAAAATGGTGCACATCTTAAATTAGCCCATACCTATATAGATACTATAATATTATTTTTATTCGCTTCAAATAGGGAAGTATTGTTTGTAATCGTGAAAAAATAAAATCGACTTTGATATTTTGAATTTGTTACCTGGGGCCACCATCATATTATACTTAATTTTTTTTTTAATATGCACCCTGGATCTGTATTATTTATTTGATGTTCGTAGCCGTTTGACATTCTAAAAAAATTATATTTCACCTTTGCCAAAAATTAATTATTATAACAGGAACAGGGTATGTGCTTTAGATCGGTCTTAACTTATTATTATTATTAATATTAACTCCGTTTAGGTTTAAAGGCTCGGATTTAAGGTTTAAATTCATAAAAATGAAAACATACGGGTTATTCTCAAAGGGATGGCGCAAAGTAAATCATGGGTGAATGTCCTTACCAATTTTGGATCAAGTTATTCTTAAATTCAAGGAGCCATACAAGAGAAAACGACCTTCTGATGCAAAATTTCGAGAGCAAAAAAAAGCTAGACTTCAACAAAGGGAGAAGATGGCTGGGAGTATGGAATAATATTTAATAATTATTAATAATAATATTAATATTTTAATATAATATTATGAATAATTTAAAGAAGAATAAAGCTCAGGTTTTGAAAACTCTGCAGTTTCATTACAAAATTAAAATAAAATGCGGTTTTGATCGAATGCTTGAATAAAATAATGAAACATTTAAAAAATGTATTATGCAACAACTGACAGCATAAAGTTCTTAAGGCATAAATTCCTAACAAAAACTGAAACATTTTTTGCCGATTATCCTGCGACGTTTTTCTCCACTTCCCTCCCTTAAGGGGCGCCAAAATATTTTCGGCACGCGGGCGTTGATGACCCTTGCGGGGGCCCTGATCGTAAACCAACGAGGTTGATAATTCCTGATCTAATGGTGGTTAACCAATGATTACTGATGAATTATGATTCACCATGGCTATCAAAATGAATAGAAGCCTGGTGCTGAAATCGAACGTAGACATTTATAGGCAAATAGTAATTCACTCGCTCATCGAATTCGAATGCATGCAAATGAAAAACCATGGTAAGTAACAGGATTGGTCAATGATGCAAATGATTTATGCCGAAGAATCATCGACAGCAAAATCTTTGAACGTTCTCAAGACTCTACGTTTCTATACCTTACTATTGACTGAAAATGGTAATTTGATTTTTTAAAAAAGAAAAACCATATCGCTGGTTATTCAACTGCATGATTTTGAAAGTCACATTTTCGGCGCTTCCCTATAAGAAATTCCATTTATGATTTTACAAGTTCTTTGTTTCAAATTCCCATTAATTATTAAAATCATTAAAATTGAATGAAATAGATCACTAAAATACATTCGTCATTCACCTCAATAAATGTAATAATGACGAATGGAACTCAAACTCTGAAGGAGTATAGAAGGCAGTTTGGCCAACTTAGCGATCAATAGAATTTCGACAATCCCTATGATCGGGTTTTTTAAATCGGCCAATTCTCTTGGTAGTGATTCTGGAAAAAGACAGATTCTTTCTGTTTTTCGGTCTTTTGTAGTTAATTCTTCCCCCAGAGAAAGGACATGCCCAATAAGTTCAGTTTCCCTTCTTAAAATGCGTTCCTTTCTTTTCCATTCACTTCAAGGACTTTGTCATGGCCTTCTATTATATCCTTAGCCACATCCACATTTATACAGCTTGGTGTCTTTCTCTTTAATATATCCTTGAAGTCGATATATACGCTTCAGAAACAGGTATTGACGAAGGGGGTAGCCTTATGTTTATGTTGAGAGGTTCTATTTAAAATTGTATATGTAAAATGTATTTCAGGCTATCTTGAACAATTTTTGTTTTGAAGATGTCGGTTTGTGTATCTGCACATCCTCCTAACTCCTTCTCCTCTCATTCGATTTTGATTAAATTCGATATAGTATTCAGTTCGGGCCGTAGATAGTCCCATAAAAATTCACCTAATCCTGGATTTCAATTCTTGCGTTCTACTAATCCGATTTTGATGAAATTTCGAATGAGTATTAGGGGTTTGGTTATTAAAGGCTCCAAAGAAGTTTGTGCTTGTTTGGATATACGATGTTGGCAAATTCTAGAGAGATAATGGTGCTACAATATCAAAAATAACGTATTGTGGAGTGTTGACTTGTGACTACCTCAACCTCTACAATTCATTGATGACATTTGATATGGACATTCAAAATTCATCTTACAGATCTAGAGTAAGCGTTGGGCATGCGCAAATACCCGATATATACATATTTCGCTAACTACTCATCCGTTTTTCATCAGAATTGCGAAAATATGGATATTCAGGTTGACACATTGAATATTTCATAGAAATATCAGGTGTACAACTTTGCTTCCGCCGTTTTGCTATAGGTGACTGTAGCGGTAAGTGGTAGTCGAAATAAATAGATCGTAGATGTCATACAATAAGCTCAGGTATTCTTAAACATACCACCATCGAAATATCAGTCTGCTTCATAAAGTTATTTTTTATTTAATTTGTCAGCCTACGAGCCAAATTCTCGTCATTTGTGAGAGGTTATGATTCTCTGCTTTAATAAGAAGAAATCTGCGACTGAGGCTCATCGAATGTTCTCAAATGCCTATAGTGAGGCCGTTTTTAATGAAAGAACGTGCCGACAGTGGTTTCAACGCTTCAAGAACAGTGATTTCGATGTCGAAGACCAGCATGGCGGTGGAAGAGAGAAGGTTTTCGAAGATGCAGAATTGGAGGCATTACTTGATCAAGACTCGCGTCAAACGCAACAAGAATTGGCAAGATCATTGAAAGTGCGCAACAAGCCATTTCAGAACGCCTGAGAGGCATGGGAATGATTGAGAAACAAGGAAATTGGGTGCCGTACGTGTTGAAGCGGAGAAATGTTGAATGGCGTTTATTTGCTTGCGAACAGATGCTTACAAGGCAAAGGCGAAAGGATTTTCTGCATCGTATTGTGACTGGAGATTAAGAACGGGTTTATTACAATAATTCCAAGCGCAGAAAATCATTGGGACACCCTGGCCATGCTTCCACGTCGACAGCCAAATCGAATATTTACGGTTCCAAGGTCATGCTTAGTATTTGGTGGGATCAGCTCGGCGTAATGTATTATGAGTTGTTGAAACCGACTGAAACAATCACAGGCGATCATTATCGAACGCAATTAATGCGTTTGAGCCGATCATTGAAATACAAACGGTTGCAATACAACGAGATACATGATGAACTGATTTTACAGCATGATAATCCTCGACCCCATGTTGCGAAAGTGGTCAAGACATACTTGGAAACGTTGAAATTGAAAGACCTACCCCGCCCGCCGTAGTCTCCAGACGTTGGTTGCTACCTTTGCTACTTTTTTCGATCAATGGCATAAGGCCTGGCTGACCAGCGCTTCCGGTCTTATGATGAAGTAAAAAATTGGATCATTTCGTGGATTGCTTCAAAAGATGACCAGTTTTTTCAACTAGGAATTTGTACGTTGCCGGAAATATGGAGAAGGAGAATAATTTGAATCATAAATGTATAACCAGTTTTCTTACAATAGCCTCGAATTTCGAAAACGGCGGATGCAAAGTTGTACACCTATGTAGCTTTTTGATTATACGCTCTATTAGTGATGACGTTACACACCGCCATTTTAGTTCTTCTGTCAGTGTTCGGAATCCAAACAAACAAATTGTCATTCAAATTAGTACGTTGTCGTTGAAGAAATTGGCTTATTTTGATAAATAAGATTATTTAAGGAACGATTTTACTCTTAATTGATAGACAGAAGGCACGAGATTAATGCCAGGATTCAAACCTACTGATATTAACCTCGTTCCTTCTGTCTATCAATTAACACTGAAATCGTTCCTCAAATACCCTTATTTATGAAAATGAGCCAATTCCTTGAACGGCACCGTACTAATTTGTGTATATTAGTTGTACTTCAAGTTCGAACTTACAGGCAGTAATCTCGTTCCTTCTGTCTATGAATTAATAGTGAAATCGTTCCTTAAATAATCTTATTTATCAAAATAAGCCAATTTCTTCAACGACAACGTACTAATTTGAATGACAATTTATTTGTTTTGATTCCGAATACTGACAGGAGAAGCAAAAATGGCGGTGTGTGACGTCACACTAATACAGCGTATTGGGTTTGCGTTGTGTACTTTCGGGAGATAGTAGTGTTACATAATCGAAAATAATTTAGTGATTGCTGACTTTTAAGGAGCGGAAGACGAGGAAACAGTGGAACACCCGCTTAATGAAATTCCTTTGGTAGTATGCATGTCTCTGTTCTAAAAAGTCAGCTGCCTTACACAAATTAGTTATTGATTAATACTTCCAGATAAATGATGGTAAAACCCAATATTCCTCCGAAATAAATTACAAAGACGATCAACATCAGATGGTGGAGTTCTCGAACAAAGTAAGGCCGTAGGTTTCCAACCCAACAATAGAAAAATCCAGATGCGCTGGTCCTTCGCTTCGGATCTTCGAAAATTTTAATCCCAACGACCCGGTTTCCTTGGAAATTCAACATAATGGAATTGCGAACGAATATACCCGTAATGAATAGGGGCTCAGGAATGATATGTTCTTAAACGTGGAAATACGAGTCTGCAGTGAAAGTTAATATGCGCAAGCAGGGATTCAGTTCAGGTCGAAATCCTGAGCTTTCGAAATATACTTTCGGTTTACCTATGCTGTAGGTACTTGAAGGGGTTCGGGCCAAATTAAAATATCTTGCATTATTTATGACCAGATTTAGAGTAGGGAAACTTATTAATCTGGAAGTTTCTAAACATCGCGTAGGCCCTGTTAGATTAAGTTGTCTTGTCCGTATCCTAGAGGATCGATCATTTTGATCAACGGTTTCCTTCAGGATTGGAGGGATTTACCAATGTATGACTCATTTTTTGCGTGAAAGTTGGATATATCATGGACATGTCTGCCCTGACAAATCTCTCAGGAAGGAATAAAGAAGGGTTATTTATAATAGTTGAGTTTGCCACCATTACATTGAATTTCATTTCAAATTCGTGCAAATACTTATCTTCTATTATATCTATGTATGTTAGCGAATATTTGAGAAATTATTTTGCTATCGGTTCTACCAAATGCAGATGATGCATTGTGATCACTTTTAGAAAATACAAAAATTGGCCCTACACGTTTGTAACAGCCTTAGATTTAACAATTCTCGTTATATTTTGATGAAATTTGGTATGGGTATTCAGTTTGGGCCGTAGACAGTCCCATATAAAATTCATTTTATCCCAATAAATGGTATTGATGAAAATTGTTATGGATATTTGGATGGGGGTAGTATGTGATTCCTTGAAAATTATCTGGTGTCCTATTAGACCGATGTTGATGAAAATTGACTTTGAAGAAGTTTGGCAAAACTAAATTATAACATAGGAATTTCAGCTTATTTGGATGTATACAGGGTGGTTCAGATTTAAGTTCAATATCTTCAATGTCGGATAGAACAACTCAGGTAATTGTTGCCTGCCAAAATTATCCAGTAGGGTAGATATAGGGTTGCGATGATCCTTTCCCTATTGAAAATCTACACCACTGTCTTTTTTCGAGTATTATTATATTAGTTGTTTCAATTTTCAGGTATTGCAGTCTAAGTAATGTATTGTTTCGAATTTGGTCGCCTACCAAAATTATCCAAAGGCGTAGATATAGGGGTGCGTTGATCGTTTTCTTATTGAAAATCTACACCACTGTCTTTTTTTCGAGAAATCATTAATTTCATCAACGGTTGTATTAAAAAAAAAAGGCTCTTGAATTTTTTTTCATAGAATGTATCGTTATCGGGATAATCGAGTACAAAGCAAACACAATCCACAAAAATCTACTAAAATTAATTTTTCAAATTTCTTATTAGTGATGAATGAAAGTATAAAAATTGACGTACTGTATTATAACGCATTCGTATGGCATTTGATTGAACATTTCAGGAAGAATATGTGACTGACACTCATAATAAAAAAAATTCGAAAAATAGGAAACGGATCATCGCTTCCCTATATCTACGCCACTGGATAATTTTGGCAGGCGACACTTAGCTAATTCGAAACAATAAATTATTTCGACTTCAATACCTAAAAATTAAAACAATGGATATAATAATACTAGAGTTATAAGTAAAAAACTGATTTTATTTTTCAAAATTCAACACACTGTATCTCGAAATCGAAGCTTGTTAGGACATACATATGTAAATATGAACTTTTTTCATGAAAACAGTTGTTCTATCCGACGCCAAAGTTATTGACCCAAAATCTGGACCACCCTGTAGATTAGAACTTCTCGAGAAATAAAGAAACGTGTAGTTCTAATTTTTGGGTTTTTAATGCGATTACCTCATTTTGTTCATTAAAAGGGAATGAACGATTACAAGCGAACTACCTATATGGTACATAAAAACACGATGATTAAAAGAAGATTTTTTCGAACTATTATTTCTTAAAAAAATAAGGAAATCAAGGGTGATTACTCTCCTCTAGAATTACTCCGAAGGTATATTATTAGACATGATGAATCAAAGAATTATAAACGCAATTTAATTAGTTGAGAATCGAATAACGTTTTAATGCTGCTTTCATAAGTTTCGTTCGCACCCAACAAATATGAATCAGCTGCATTAAGGAATTGTTGCTTGCATAAATATTATGATTATGGCCTTTATTAAACGTTTACCTAATAAAAATTTGTCCTTGCGTCGTGATCTGTATGAAATTAAAGATGAAACTCGTGCTGCAACAGAACCGTATCATAAGGGATTTATTATTGTAATAAATTTTTATATTGAAGAGAGAGAAAAACTATGTTTTTGTTGTCTTTATTATCTAGTATTGCGTAACAATTTCAGTTATCTCAATCAATAAATATTATTTCAACTCGTCTTGATCTTAAAATTCCGAACATTTATTCATTCATTCCTTTATCGTTGATTCACTTCTTACTTTCATTTCATCACGTATTCGGTGTCCCAAATTCGTTGTCTTATGAGGGGATCTCGGAATCTCTTTGAACTAGAAAAAAATGAATGGCACATTTTAGGGCTCAATTTTTTGCAGAATTAATTTGATGAAAACCGAAACCTCATAAATTCTATTGTTTTCAAGCTATAAGAAAAAATTGTGAAATGGTGTGAAATGAAAAGTTTTCATAACTTCTCATAAAATTCTTTAGGCACTATTTTCAGTAGAATTTATTGGCCTAATCATTTGTTTTCTGTTCATTGCAAGTAGTTTTGAAGTTGAAAAACTTCTGTTTTTTCAAATGTGAACCATAAACCAAATCAAATTATAATAAAAGTGCCTATTGTTGATAACCTGTGAATTTCAGATAATTAAAATATTCGGTTGCCACCAAGATTTCCATATCTGACACTGATCTGATTTTTCAAACATTTTCAAAGTGATGAATGTTGTTCTTTAAATGGCACCAAAAAAAAATCTAATGGTGATAAATCCGGAAACCTTGGTGGTTACCGAATATTTTAATTATCTGTAGTTCATAGATTATCATAAATAGGCACTTGGTTTATTTGTCGTGTGAAACTAGAACTTTTCATTTTTTTTTCATTTGACAAGAAATTTATATATAATGTAATATATTTTCGAAAAGGAAAAAGAACTATTTTATTTTTTATAAAAAAAATTTATGATTGACATTTATAACTTCGAAACTAATTGCAATAAAAAAATGATGGATTCTACTGAAAAAAGTGCCTGTAGAATGTTTTTGTTTATGTTAATAGCAAATTTAATAGGAAAGTTATGATAATTTTTCATTTCACGTCATTTTCCAATTTTCTCTTATAGCTTCAGTTGAGATTTTCACCAAATTAATTCTCTTAAAAATCGAGCCCGAAAATGTACCATTCATTATTTCTAGCTGAAGGGATTCTGAGATTCTCTCACTAGACAACGAATTTAATAAACTCGATACAGCGTGGTCCAACTCCTACCAAATATTTCTGTAATTATCTTGTCATTGCAAACTCATTGCAACACATAGTCTTGCAATTATTTTATGAAAATGATAAAAAAAATCTGTTTGGAGTACAGTTCGGTAGAATAAACTCTTTGGAAGTGATGTCTGGAGGGTTTCTGAACGAATCCTAACTATTGAAATGTAAAATAGTTCTTACATTCGCCTCTAGGCAATAATTAAAATTTCATGCAATGTTTTCATCAACATTTTAATGCACACAGGTGCTTACAGAATCAACATCAACAACAGACTTATCAACTGAAAGGAGGTATATAATTGTACAGAATTAAACACTCTATGAATGATAGGCAATATCATCAATTAAAATTCGTTCAAAAACTGAATCAATGATTATCATTTCCAATATTTTTTTTTAATATTTAGAATGCTCAAGAATAGAATTGTTAATCCTTTAAACTTATGTGTTATAAATCTTTTGTCATTTAGGGGATCGCCACCATGAATTCGCAATCAAAGGATATTCCCTTCAATTAGTTCACCCTGTATATTGATAATACTGAAAATCCGTTTAGGAACACAACCTACTATGAAATAATTCTCAGGAAAATATAGCCCAGCTTTCCATGAAAGCATCAAATAAATTCGGTGTTCTGGAAATCTCGATTCTACGTTTGGGGCCTCTCAGGGACTAGTTCGTGAAGTGACCGTGTCATCAGATAGGCATTTTTTTCCTGCCAACTTTGCACATCAGAATCGAGGCCGCTCAATGGGCTTGAATATCGTTTTGTTCTTTATACTTACACAGCACTTGGACGTTTGATTTTGTACATAGGCGTTCAACTTTGCTTCCGCCGTTTTTTTTTTTCGTAATTCGAGGCTTTATTGTAAAAATTGGTTATACATTTATGATTCAAAGTATTATCCATCCCTGGCCACTACTTTATCCATTCTTTCGGGCAGCGTACGAATCCCGCACTGGAAAGACTGGTCATCTTTTTAAGTGATTCACGAATCGATCCAATTTTTTACTTCTTCATAAGCACTTCGGAAGTGCTGGACAGCCAGGTCGTGTGTCATTGATCGAAACAAGTGATAATCCAAGAGACCAACGTCTGGAGAATACGGCGGGTGGGAGAGGACTTCCCATTTCAACGTTCCCAAGTATGTCTTGACCACTTTCGCAACATGGGAACGAGCATTGTCATACTGTAAAATCACTTTATCTTGTAACTCGTATTGTGACCGTTTGTCTTTGTACTTGGCTAAAAAGCATTAATTGCGTTCGATAACGATCGCCTGTGATTGTTTCAGTTGGTTTTAACAACCCATATTACAGTACGTCGACCTGGTCCCACCAAATACTGAGTATGACCTTGAAACCGTGAATATTCGGTTTGACCGTCGACGGAAAAGCATGGCCGGAATATCCTCATGATTTTCTACGCTTGGGACTATCTGAATGAACCCATTATTCGTCTTCAGTCACAATGCGATGCAGAAATCCCTTCTTCTTTGCCTGCAAGCAGCTGTTCACAACCAAACAAACGCCGTTAGACATCTCTCGGCTTCAACTCTTACGGCACCCAATTTCCTTGTTTCTGAACCATGCCCATGACATTCAGGCATTTTGAAATTGCTTATTGGGTCACTCCAAATGATCCTATCAATTCTTGTTGCGTTTGACACGAGTTTTGATCAAGTAATGCCTCCAATTCTGCATTTTCGAAAACCTTCTCTCTTCCACCGCTGGTCTTCGAAGTCAAAATCACCGTTCTTGAAGCGTTGAAACCACTCTCGGCACATTATTTCACTTATAGCGGCCTTACTATAGGTATTTGAGAGCTCTCGATGAGCCTCAGCCGCAGATTTATTCATATTCAAGCAGAAAATTTAAACCTGCCGCAAATCTCGAGAATTTGGCTCGTAAGCTGACATGTTTAATCGAGAATAACTTCATGATGCAGACACAAATTGACTAATTCTTCGATGGCGTAGTGGGGGTTACTTAAACAAACCCTGTACCTAAAATGAATACTTCAAGAGTTGTCAAGGAAGAAGTTTAAATGAGGAAAAACCGCAATTTATAACTGTGGAGTATTCTGTGTTTTTCAGAAAACACAGAAAGACACTAAAATTCGATGTTTCCATAACTAAATTTGACATTTCAAGAATTGTAATGAATTATTCGCCTACTCTGTTCAGAGTAGGTATACCTCCTTTGTAATACACTTTAAATGTCCAATAAAGCAACGCTATAAAGAATCAATTGATGGTATTTATCGTCTAAGCTTTCTGCTTCCTACGTGTTTCAATGTAACCATTTTTATCAAGCCAGTGTTTCTCTTTATGGAAATGACTGAATTAATAGCGTATTCTTAGAAATATCTGTTTACTCTTTTGCGAATATTTATCGCAGGAGCACACGTTCATTCGAAAATATTTTCTTGTCTACTTAGATAATAAATATACTTATCTAGTTAATGGCGAGAATGTTCAACGAAGATACATCGCACATCAAGGAACGCCATTGTTTCTTCAGTTGATGCCAGCGTAATTTTATCTCACTTTCGATAGTAGCCTTGTATCTCATTTCGTTAAGATGGAATATTAAGTACCTTAAATTTCATTCGAACCGATAAGTTTCCTAGAAAAACTAACTCATCATGATATTGACGAAATAAGTTGATATATTTTGACAGAGATCTATCAGTAATATGAAAAAATTAACAAAAGGTTAATCAACTCGGAAAAGAAACGAAAGCAACTTTTCTCTTCAATCCTAATAGAATCAATCGATCAACTCACAGAGGGACATGTCATGAAAATAGAATGATAACATTTTTTGAACTAATTGAATATGGTGGGAAAATAATATGTGGGCAACTTTACTTCCGCCGTTTTGCAATAAATGGCTGCAGCGGTAGTCCAAATAAATAGATCGTAGATGTCATACAATAAGTTTAGGTATTTGTGTCTGCATCATAAAGTTATTCTCGATTGAACATGTCAGCTTACGAGCTAAATTCTCGTCATTTGCGGGAGGTTTTAATTTTCTTTGCTATGAAGAAATCTGCGGTTGAGGTTCATCCAGTGCTCTCAAATACCTATGTTGAGGCCGCTATTAGTGGAAGAACGTGCCGAGAGTGGTTTCAACGCTTCAAGGACGCTTCAAGATTTTGACGTAGAAGACCAGCATGGCGGTGGAAGAGAGAAGGTTTTCAAGATTCATAATTGAAGGCATGACTTGATCAAGACTCGTGTCAAACGCAACAAAAATTGACAGGATCATTGGGAGTGTCGCAACAAGCCATTTCAAAACGCCTGAAAGTCATGGGAATGATTCAGAAACAAGGAAATTGGGTGCCGTACGAGTTGAAGTTGAGAGGTGTTGAATTGCGTTTGTTTGCTTGTGAACAACAAACTTGCAAGGCAAAGACGAAAGGGATTCTTCATCCCATTGTGACTGGACATGAAAAATGGGTTCATTACGATAATCCCTAGCGCAGAAAATCATACAGCTATAAAAAGGAAAACCAATGTAAAAATGAATTACAAAGTAATTTTGAAATAATTATGGATTCAATATTTTTGATAATTCATTGTTAAAAGTCACTTCAATCCACTTTTAGGTATCCAAGTTCTTAAAAACTTCACTTTTACGTTGAAAATTTGTGCAGTAAAACTGACTGCGCGAAAATTTGAAGTACAGGTCTCAGTTTAGTTTTTAGTCACCAGTAAAAACTAAACTGAGACCTGTACTTCAAATTTTCGCGCAGTCAGTTTTCCGACCATTAAAACAGATTTTCAAAATTCCGATGTACCTGAATTTTCAAGGCTGTTATTGCATGATACGTTTGGGCTCTCAATTAGGAACATATTTGCCAAATATGAAGTAAATATACCGGGTGGTTCGTTTGATATGGCCTCAGAAAGAAACGGGCAACATTCATAAAACACCCTGTATCTCGGCTACGAAGAGAGAAAGACCCAATAAATGGGGTATCTCCAGAACCGCCTTGGTGCCAACTATGCACCTGTGAAGTATTTCCGTTTCGCAATGAAACACTTTGTATATCCCATCGACACTTCACTCACAAAATCCTGGATCAGTGGAAATACATTTTTTCTCAAAAATTCGTCAGTATAGTCAATTTCAAGAGTGAAACATGTATTCTAACGCTCCAAGTTTTCAGTAGGTTCATCAGTTCGAATAGGGTAAACTATGCAATCACTACTCCACCAGAGGCCAATTTCTATCCCTAGAAAACCTTTTAACCGTTGTTGTCGATGAAGCAGAATCTGAATAACAATTATCCAGCCATTGTTTGGCTTCCACAGTATTTTTTCTTGATAAAAAAAATCTTCAATATCTCGATCCTGACTTGACGCTATGTTCTTAAATTTTGACAAGTATATGAAGGTTCATTTCTTTTATTGAATAACCTGCATCAATAATGTCTCATTTGAATTAAAACTGATTGATGTCAAACACAATACTTTCATACCTTCAACTCCTCAAATCTCCGTCTGTCGACGGAAATTCTTTGAATTATATTGAAATTATGAAAGAACTAAAAGTACTTTTTCACGGCAATGCCTAATCTCTTTGATGTAACTCTACCCCCACATCAAATCCTAGCTGAAATGTCTTCAGATCTTATGGACCATCATCTCGTTATTTTATACTGATGAAAAGAGATTTGCCACGTGAACGCTCTCCTTTTAGTATCGAATATCGCGCGTGTTTTTAAACTGCTAATGAAAGAAGTCGTTATTTAATCTCGATGCTTTCAACGCCATCTGAATAGGGGCGGCCGACTATAAACATCATGCAAGGGATGCGATATCTGATATTCGAGATTTTTAATCGAATCCTTAATGAGGAGTGAGCGATTTTTCCAGAGTTTAATTTCTTCATCAGTTCGCTTCAGGTTTGTTGTTTCTGACGAAATCTTTTCAGAATCGTTCTTGGTAAAAATTCGAATCAATTTTGACATTATCTACTTGAATTCCACATACTTAAAAATCATTTTTATTATTGATTTATTAGTTGGATTGAACACGTCAGTTAAGGGTCGGGTGCTTAGATGACACCAACAGTGCCATTCCACCATTTTCTCGTTAGTACGCTTCAAAATATGCGTGTTAAAATTTGTAAAAACATAGACATGAGTCTAGATCTAAATATTGGAGGTTAAGTGACGCTATATTTGTTCACAAAATGCATAAAATATTTACTTGACTAACAACGGCTATTTGCAGACCTCAAAAGAATGCTGCAGCAAAGAAATTTGGTTATAATGAAGATATTATGGAATCTTTTTACGAAAAAGCTATTACAAAAGTCAAAGGAGCGTTGACAGTATGCACATGTGTACAAAGTCGAATATTCAAAAAACAAGGTTAGGCCTGGAACATATTAAATGAAGTGTACAGGGTATCCCAAAATTCGATGCTCACTAAAAGCATCTCGAGAACTATAAGTCTTTGAGAAAAATCTTCAAGTATCCCCGATCTTTTTTTTCGAAATAATGAGATATCAGAAAGCAAATTATAGATATCTTGATTCGTTCTCAAATTTCAGGGCGTTTTAAATATTTCGCTTTATCTTGTTATCTGTTAGGTTTTATATATATATATATATATATATATGTATTATACTCATAACAGATCATATAACTCAATTACCGTTTTAGAGATATAAAGGAAAGTTGGTGTTTCTCAAATGGGACATCCTATATTTTTCAACGAATTTTTTTTAGCCGTAGATTTTCCGTAAAGCATCTCGTTATCAGTTTTTAAAAATGTCATCCGTTTCAAAAATGATGAATTTCTGGTAATTTTTCATGGGACACCTTATATATGAATTTTTTTTCGATATTCAATTCATTTTGTGTCCAATGTACATTTATGGTCGAATCATATATAGTTTGTTCCATATGAAAAACTCTTCTCTATATCTCCTAAACGAGAAATAATTTTTAATGAAAATGGGATGTTTATATACAGGCTGTCCCGTAAAGACCACGTCAAACCGAGGGAGAATGTAGATCAAAGGATAACTCACTTGCTATGACAAAATTCTCATTATAAAAGTCTTACCGTTTTCGAGATATATATATATATATATTTTTTTTTTAAATAATGAATTTTTGCCCCTTTCAATAGTTTTGTCCTTACGGTTGGTACAATTTTACATCTTTTTGGTTAATTTTAACAGTAAAATATTGCTGAAGAATGATTTTAACGTTTACGTTAAAAACATCCTCCGAACATTTCAAAGGCGGGCTATGAGAAATATTTTCATTGGAAATTTTGGTAGTGGATTATTTTGTTCATGAAGTTTAGCCCATCGTAGTGGAAAAAAAATGTACCGAGCTACTGCTGCACATTACACCAATAAATTTTCTATTTTATAGTGATTTCAAAGAGGTATCATACAAGTCATTTGTTATTCAAAGAAAAAAGATATGGCTGTTTTTATCCAAATGGGTACGTTTCTGACAAAATCAAGTTTGTCAATTCTGTTAAGAAATCTTCGATATTGCATTACTTAGCGAACAATGGCAATTGTTTACGTGCGAAAATATTACTCGCATAATTATTCACCTCAACGAAATTCAATTTTGCCGGCAAATTTTGCGAAAACATCATGCAGATCCAGATTTTTTTAATAAGATCATTAGGAGCGACGAGTCTTCCTGTACCAAGGATGGGTACATGAATCTCCACAATTTGCATGGCTGGAATATCATAAATCCACACGAGGTGAGAGAAGATAGATCACAATATCGATTCAAGATCAATTTATGGACTGGAATATTTAATGGTGCAATTTTGGGCCCGATCGAACTGCCGCGAACAATTATTTGGAATTTTCAACCAACCAGCTGCCCATTTTATTGGAAGATGTGCCACTGGCGCTGCGACGTAGTCTGTGGTTTCAATATGATGGATGCCCAACACATTACGGACTCGAAGTTACCGCTCATTTAAATAGAACTTATCCCAACCGGTGGATTGGAAGAGAAGGTGAAATTTTTTGGCCTCCTCGTTCACCTGACTTAAATCCTATGGACTTTTATTTTTGGGGCTGCCTAAAAGACAAAGTATACACAACACCCATGCGTGATGAAGCCGAATTGAGAGAACGCATCCGCAATTCGGCTTCATCACGTATGGGTGTTGCGTATACTTTGTCTTTTAGGTAGCCCCAATATTAAATGTCCAGAGGATCTAGGTCTTCATGTACCCATCCTTGGTACAGAGAGACTCTTCGCTCCAAATGATCTCATTGAAAAAATCTGGATCTGCATGATGTTTTCGCAAAATTTGCCGGCAAAATTGAATTTCGTTGAGGTGAATAATTACGCGAGTAATATTTTCGCACGTGAACAATTGCCATTGTTCACTAAGTAATGCAATATCGAAGATTTCTCAACAGAACTGACAAACTTGATTTTGTCAGAAACGTACCCATTTGGATAAAAACAGCCATATCTTTTTTCTTTGAATAACAAATGACTTGTGTGATACCTCTTTGAAATCACTATAAAATAAACAATTTATTGGTGTAATGTGCAGCAGTAGCTCGGTACATTTTTTTGCCACTACGATGGGCTAAACTTCATGAACAAAATAATCCACTACCAAAATTTCCAATAAAAATATTTCTCATAGCCCCCCTTCAAAATGTTCGGAGGATGTTTTCAACGTAAAAGTTGAAAATCATTCTTCAGCAATATATTACTGAAAAAATTAACCAAAAAGATGTAAAATTGTACCAACCGTAAGGACAAAACTATTGAAAGGGGCAAAAATTCATTATTTTCAAAAAAAAAATTATCTCGAAAACGGTAAGACTTTTATAATGAGAATTTTGTAATAGCAGGTGGGTTATCCTTTGATCTACATTCTCCCTCGGTTTGACGTGGTCTTTACGGGACACCCTGTATAAGGTATCTCATCAAAGATAAGTCGAAAAACTAAATACCTTTGAAGCGGATGATATTTTGGAAAACCGATAACGGGATTATTTTCGATAAATCTTTGGCTGAAAAATTGTATGGAAAAATATAGGGTTTTCCATTTAAGAAACATCAACCCTCCTCTATATCTCGGAAACGGTAATTAATTTCTATGATCTGTTATGAGTATAATAGAAACTATAAAAATTAATGGAAAAAAGTTTCCGAATTATTTTAATATCTCGAACAGTAACCGAGATTCAGGGAAATATTTGAAACAGTAATTTTTCATAAATGCCCTGTAACCTTAGAACTTATCAATATATCTATGAACTGCTCTCTGATATCTCATTGTTTCGAAAAAAGAGATCAGGGTTTTTGCAGATTTTTTCTCTAAGTTTTATAATTCTCGAAATGCTTTCAGTGACCATCAAATTTGAGACACTCTGTACTGTGAAGTTCTTACTTTAAATTTCGATGAATGATGAGTTAAGATTTAATGTTTCATTGACCCATTTCCTTTACATTTGTGACAATGCAATTCCAAAAGAGCTTTAAGTTTTTCGACCAAAAGAAAATGTTAAAATTCCAAAGAACAAAAAAAAAACATTTATTATTAAAAATATGTTGCCCTACCCCTATTAGTCTGGCACACCTTGGCATTGAATCCACCAGTTGATGGATTCCCTCCTACTGTTTGTAAAGATTAGCTAATTGCTTCAGTCTTCTACCCATTATGTTCCACTTATTCTCTAAAGGCGAAAGGTCGGGAGATCTGGGTGGCCATGGCAAGATATTAACATTAGCCTCTTGGAAGCGCTACGACCTAAGGAGGATACCAAATTCCATCAAAATTAGATAAGAAGTTAAGACTTCCACAAGAATTTGCGGATACACAGACCGACAGACGCGAATCACGGAAATTTTAAATTATGAGATCGGAGCTCAAACATTTTTTCATGACAACAAAACTTTCTTCTATAAGCTTGGTAGCAATTATAATAAAAAATGGTGGTGTGCAATTCCTAAAGCATTTTAGGAAGTATGTAAGGGGAGGTTTTTTTTTGTTGAAGGAACTCTACATGAAAAGGGTTGAACCCTGAAAAAATTCCATTGAATTGGTGGAAATCCCATTGAGGGCCGATCCGACAAGGAAAACCTTTTGATGGCAATAAAAAGCCTTAATCAATTTTATAATTAGACTTCCGACACATCATTGTTCAACGGCGGCTCGTCAGAAGGGGAAGGGGAGAACGAAGCACAAAAAATCTGTCTCCCCCAAACACGTACCAACTGAGGAAATAGCTAGATGACAGATTTAAAAATCCTTTCCTGCAATTAGGATACGGCTACTATTTCAGCAATAAACTTAAGTTTAAAGGCAAATCGGACTATTTTCATATATCTAATTCATAGGTATCATGGTCTGCTTATTATCGCTTTCAAGATGAGTACTTTTATTGCACGTCTATGTCTGAGGTTTATTATTTTCCTTTATCTATCTGCTTTCTCGGCCTCTTATTTGCCATCTGTGATTTTTGCATTAGTAATCGGTATACACTTACCCATTGTTTTCGGTTTTTTGTATCATTCTCGTCGCAAAATTTCAATAGTGTAGTTATCGAAGAACTGAACTGAGTAATTCGCGTAGAAAAATTGTCTGGGATTTATCGTACCATTCATCGTGTTTCATTCAAATAGCAATTTATTTGTGAAGACATCAGTTTTGAATTGACTATATCTACACGATGTTCCTAAATTGGAGATACAAATGAAAATGATAGATTTCTCGGATCATTTCAAGAAAAAAAGTCCTATAACATGAAAGTCCACAAATACTTAGTTTTTGATGAATATATATATTTATATTATCAAAAAAACCCAATTACCGTGTTGTTTTTGGGATATAGGTGTTAAAGTTTGAGTTTTTTCTCATAGAACCTTCCCTTCATAAGATAATTAATTTGAATTGACCATAGATATTCCAATTTAAAGTTTTCATTATGTTATATACTAATTTTGAACGCAAATCTACAGGGTGACATTTTTTCTGGAAGAATGCCTGATTCTTTCCCTCAGAACTATTTTTGGTGAACCGCTGGTAGTTTGAAAAATGTGAAAAAAAATCCTGGCCCAATACTACACTTTTTGGTTTGTTATAGTTTTATCGTTTCTGCTATCGGTTTCGAGAAAAATATTTCGAACAACTCCCTAGTAATCCTCTGGAAAATCCAAATTATTATAAACATTCGGCTAATAAGCTGTAATGAATCAATTAATTATAAGTTTTGGTACTTATTTACCCACTCTGTAGTGAAGATTTATAAAGATTTGATAAACTAATATAAGCATCGCTAAAAAGTACGACACACTAGAAACACCCTGTATCTCGAAAACAAAACGTTTGCAGGCTTATATTCATGTGACTTTTTATTCCTAAAATTATCCAAGGAATCTCTCATTTTCCTCCGTAACTCTAATTTAGGAACATCCAGTATAAGGTAAGAATAACCGAATTGGTAATAAAAAAAATTATTTCGTGTAATTTGGTTCAAATTTTTTTTTTCAAAAAAAAATTCGGTTACCCACCCCTCCAAAAAAAAAAGATCTCGCCCTTGGACAGAAATGAGCTTCTGCTCAAAATTAAAAATGATAACATTTCTGATGGAATTACTGACGAGATTTGACTGCAATGGCGTAATACAAAATTAAAACCACAAGCCGCCACTGTCGTCGAAGCGGGAATTTTCAATAACGAATTCCCGCTCATTACAAATGACGAGTGACATCCTTAATTACTGTCTTCGGGGTTTTGAAGGCAAAAATTCGCTCGAACTATCGATTGGACAGGCACAAACTTCAACACCGCCGAAGTTTCCTTGTGATCGACAACGCGAATGAAAAATAATGAGAAAATAATTCATATTAGGCGTCGGTTCCGTGAAAAATTGGCCGGGATCTTAAATAACTAACGAGCTCTCGAGTTTTTCACACTTGCGCGGAGAAAACTCGCCTGAAGTGTGTTGAAAAAATTTTGAAACAACCCGCTAAAGTTCTGAAATATACGTCGATATCGAACGTTTCCTTTTTTGAACGGTTCTCGTGTTACGTTATAACTTATACTGAACTTGTTTTCCACACGATTTCTTGTTCGAGCGTTCGACAAGTGCTTTGAGGATTTTTGGGAAAACATGTCACCTTCGGAAATGTCAAATTTGCTGAATTTTTTGTAAATTGTTATTTTTTAAGTCAAGGGAAAAAAATTTAGTTTACTTAAGCATCTCAAACGTACCCTGAAAATTTCAAGAACATTGGCTAGTATAAAAAACAGATCACTTGATCATAACTGTTCTTACTTAAAATTTTTACGAGAATCAGAAATGTCTGAAATGGTAGGGAAAAGAGAATTTCCCAAAGAAAAATGAAACTCTTATTCGATTCGTATAAAAATAATCAATTATCGTAACTGAAAATTTCAGTATCAGTTTGGCGGGTGACCTTTCCTAGCTCTGGTTACAGCTACCAAACGTCTTTGCATGCTTGCGATGAGCCTTCGAATATTCTCTTGTGGAATATTCTCCCATTCAGGACGAAGGGCTTCACGGAGCTTTTGTAAATTATTGGGGAATGGAACCATAGTTCTTACTCGCCTTACCGGTTGGTTCCAAATATGTTCGATGGGATTCAAGTCAGGACTTCGTGCTGGCGAGTGATCCTTGAAATTCAAACCTCATTCAAGTACGCTTTCATTATTCGAGCATTATGTGGGCTTGCGTTTTCATACATAAAAATTTCCTGCTCTCCCAGAAGTTTTATGTAGGATAAAACATGGTCCATAAGAATTTCACTATGTACCTTACTGATGTTGAAGATCCAACTATGTGTGACCCACTGAAGACACACCTCCCCAGATCCTCCACTGAATGGAAATCGCTCCTTTATACAGACAACGGCGTATCTTTCTCCTGGACGTCTATAAACGCGTCTACGACCATCAACCCTTCGAAGGCTGAATCTGGATTCATCAGAGGAAGTATCTGAGCCCACTGAGCTCCTAACCAGTTTATGTGATCTCGTAAAAATTGAGGACGAGCAATTCGATGCTCGCTGAGAAGTTTTGGACCTGTGGCAGGTCTGTATGGTCGTAAGTTCGATTCTGAGATACGTTATCTCAGAGTACATGCACTTACGTTCACCTGACGTACCTCCAACAATCGATTTTGAACTTCATCAGTAGAAAGATGGCTATTTCGATGACTTGTGGAAATCATGAATCTATCATCCCTCAGACCCCTCGATGTGTACCATCTTCTTTCAGATCCAAGTCTTCTGGTCAGTCTGCCCGCCTCTTGATGCCTTGTCGATATTCTTTGTGCTATAGATAGGCTAACATTCATTGTTTCAGCTATGGATCTCTGGCTCAATCTATTTTCAATAAGTGCCACTATTCTTTTTTTGCTGGCCAGTTTATTTATAATTTATTTTAACTCGAATTCTTCATCAGTTTCCAGATCATTCAAGGATCAGAATTCAAAAACTGCAGACAATATATCTGAAGGATTATTAGCCAGAAAAAACAATTAAGAGTGTTTTGGGTGTATCAGTTACAAAGACTACACACATTCAGCACAGATGGGTCCCGAAGAGTTATAGGAAAGTTCGAATAGAAAACATAAAATGCGCGAAAAACAACTTATAAATTTTAATAAGAGCACCTTAAAATGTTCCTTACGATAAAAAACCAAGATAAGTGCAAGAATAGTTACGAATCTTTATGCACTCATTCACACGTCTAGTTTCTAATGATGTGATCTTGAAGAGCAATCGATCTGATGTCCTGTTGAAAGAGTGGATTGGACAATAGTTTCAGTGAAAGAATCAAGAAATATATTGATAAATCCTTAATTTTATTGAAAATGAGAATTTACCAATATAATCTGGAATTTTTAAAGAATACTGTTTATTTCTCATATTGAATTTAATTTTTTTTTGAAAAAAAACCTAAGGACTTAGACTGGAGAAACAGAACATATCAAAAAGTATAAAACAAATCTTAATTTTTTTTTTCAGTATATTTTAGGAATCAATAACAATATATTTCTGTTAACCTATATAATCCTCCAACACCAGTGGTGTTTTATTAAAATAAATAATGGCTTGACTACCATTCAAACAGGTATAGTATATCCAAAGTCACTTGGAGGAAGCCTGAATATTTCAATTATACACGGGTTGTCTGAGTTTTCAGAAATTCCTTTGGAATTTATGAAAATATTGCTATCAATACTATCAAATAAACCCCGGTATTTAGCAGATCGTCTTGGGAACAAGAATGTCCCGATTTGATTGATCTTATTGGCTGAATATTTCCCCTCGTATTCCCCTTTCCACTTTGAGAGCGTTTTTGGTTACACTCATTGGCTGCATCTGTCACTTCTTAATTACTTTCCAATAATTCGCATAGACCAGTGTGGTCCATAGGGGTATTATTGAAATGCATTTTTACGTAGTTTAAGTTCGTTGTGTGACTGATGCTTTTAATGATTTCGACTATGATGTTTGGCACAAATCTACGGTTTATGTAAAAAAAGATGAATATTTCGCAATCAAATCTATTCCTCCATTTACTTCCAAAGTCGGAATTGATATATGACGGGTTCTGAAGAAAATGATTTCGCATCCTAAATATCTTCATTCCACTGAAGGCAGAATTGATTAAAATGAGATTAACCAACGAAATTTTCATTACATTTTCTGATTTTTAGCAATGTTATTACTGGTTTGGAAAATCATGAAGAATAGGCATATGATATTGAGGCTCTTATACGTCAAATTAGCAGCTACGTAGCCAGATCGAAAAATCAATCAAGTATTTTATAGAAAATAGAAATATTTCACCATTTCCTGCCATCAGTCGAGACAGTTTTAATAATATGTTACATATATCTTTGAATATTTATTCTGATTCTGAATACGAAAAAGTTATCGAGGAAGAACTAAGAAAATACTACAATTTCTAACTGAGTGATGTAGTCTATGACTCGGTCTATGACTTCCGGAAAACATAGAAACTAATATTGAAATTTAGATAACCAAATTTGACATTTCATGAAATGTCATTAATTATTCGTAATTGAAAATTTTATTGGTTTATGGATTTTCAACCATCTTAACGAATAATTTATTACAATTCATGAAATTTCGACTTTTTAGTTTCTTTTTATGTTTTCTGGAAGTCATAGACTACTCCATTCTAGGAGAAATTGCAGTTTTCCTTAGTTCAAGTTTTTCCTCGATTACTCTTCAAGTATAGGATTTGCTTGAGACCCCTCTCTTTTCATACCTACGTAAAATTAACAAGATGAATAAAAAATATAGGTTTTTTGCAAAAAACTTTTCATAAGAATCTCTTCAACTTATGAACCGTTGAGCTCATACTCAAGTATTGCCATATTGCTGAAATTATCATCAACCAAGCTGTCTGATAATGCAATAATATACTGGGTATGTCGTTTGAAATAAGAAAGTAGTTCTCTGTTTCCGGTATAAAAGGAAATTGTATAAATTTTTAGCACAAAATTATTATTAGTTTACCATAAACGTCTAATAGGCCATCGCGGTGAATCACCCTGTACATCATTATCATTTAGCCTTCTGCTTCCACTGAGGGACATAAATTTCGCCTTACAATAACGAAGAAATAAAATTCAATTCGGCAACGTAGCTGCTAATTTGACGTAGAAGGATATCATTCAAGGATCTCAAGGTCATGCACCTATTCTACCCTAGTTTGTCTTATAAGAGAGAACATTTCCGAATTCATCTTATGCTCTTATAATTCTATGCAACGATCAGTTCATCATCGTTGATAACGTTCCTTGATAGTATATTACAGGTCGAGAATAAAGAATAATCAAATTATAACACCGTAGAATGACAAAGTATCATTTTTGATGTAACAGAAAAAGTTACTCACGTCACAAATTTTCTGAAAGAATCGACATCTGAGTCCCATACATATCTACGCAAAAATATTATTTTCAACTCAAGGGTTTGAAAATTGTGCGCCTATGGTTTATGACTGTTTTGCAATTATCTCTGGCCAAGCGTTTTTATAGACTAGTTCAAGTGACTTTGGATATACTATACCAGGTTTTTCACTATAATTTGACCCCTCCTTTAACTTTGTTAATAAAAGAGGTAAAAAAAAAGTTTTTCTACAAAAGTTTCACGAAATCGACTAGTTTTTATTGAAATGATTTCACAAAACGAAATATATATAGAGTGGGCAACATATTGATAGCAACTTCATTTTTTTGAATGGAACACCCTGTATATTTTTCTATTTTTGACTAGTTTTTTTTGCCCTGATTTCTAATATATAACATATGTTTGGCCTATACTTACTCTTATTCTGAGTATCACAGAGTTTCAAATTTAAACAACCACCTGGCAAGCTAAGTTATCAGTTTTCAAGTGTAAGGCTGCTATAATTCAAAATGCTCATTTTTGAGTTATTTCGTTGGCATCGATATGACATACGTTTTTCACTATAAATTGGAATTTGGTGATTTGGATGCAACTCCATATATTCTCTCCTTGTAGCTTTCTTATTTTTATTGTTCTCCACATAAAGCGAAAATATTTCAAATTTTTTCGCTTCTGTGTAGTGCATATTCGGTGAATAGTTTTATTCAATGACAAACGTATGTTATACAGGGTGGCCACTTTTTCAATGGGATTTTATTGGTAACTTTTAAACCATAAGAGTTAGAAGGTCGGTCAAATGTAGAAAAAGTTGTATGCATAGAAGCATTATCAAGCAGTTCAAACAAATCGAGATTATCAGGGCCGGATTTCGAGATATCATAAGAAAAGTAAATTATGTCATTTTGATTTTTCTTTTTTTCCCACTTTATTTCAAATATTATCAAAAAATGTCACAGGAATTTTTTATTAGACAGTAAATTATCCTCAATTTGACGTAATCAGATTTCGTATCCAACGTTTCGTACTCTCTGGGCCACCCTCAACCTCATTTTTTTCAATACGGACCTGCATATTTTATGACATTTTTCGAAATAACTTTTAACGCTGAATTCAACGATATATCATACAATGTCATTCAAAGTTGATTTTCAGGTGATTTTGACCCTTATCCAAATTTAATGGTGTTTATGTAAGAAAAAACAAGTCTATTAACGATATCAATGTTCTGACCCAAATTCAATCGAACCCAGAAAAAAAATCGAGGACTGTGGCCAGTGAATGGAATTTTTAAAAAACTGCTTGTAATAAAATAGTCAAGAGACGCGAATACAATGATTTTAAATTTGAATACCAAGCCTTGCAAAAATTATATCGTAATGATCTCAAAATAAAGTTCGATTCTGTAATTTGTTTCAACGATTCAAATGACAAATACAACAATAGTGATACCTCGCGAGAAAATTGAGAATTTTTTGGAAGGTATTCAAGGAGACCAAACAAGCAAATGTATAAGAAGTATGGGTTCCAGAACCGTAAAGTGCATTTTACAAAATGGTGGACTTTTCGAACACTTACTTCATTAATTTTCATTTACTTTCGAATAATCATTTGATTTTTCTTTCATTAAATGATACTTCCGTTTAATTATTATGAATTGAAATTTTCAAATGATTATTATAAAAGAAGAACCAAGAAACCAGTATACTGGTTTCTTGCTTTGATTCTAATATGTTCCATTTAGTTCAAGATGGGTAAGTTGATTTTCTTATCGAAATTTATTGCATATTGCATGTTGTTAATTAAACTAAATGAAGTTGATACAGATCCGACCCGAAGAAAATTGGATAAGGGTCAAAATCACCTGAAAATCTACTTTGAATGACATAGTATGATATATCGTTGAATTCAGCGTTAAAAGTTATTTCGAAAAATGTCATAAAATATGCAGGTCCGTATTGAAAAAAATGAGGTTGAGGGTGGCCCAGAGAGTACGAAACGTTGGATACGAAATCTGGTTACGTCAAATTGAGGATAATTTACTGTCGAATAAAAAGTTCCTGTAACATTTTTTGATAATATTTGAAATGAAGTGGGAAAAAAAGAAAAATCAAAATGACATAATTTACTTTTCTTATGATATCTCGAAATCCGGCCCTGATTATCTCGATTTGTTTGAACTGCTTGATAATGCTTCTATGCATGCAACTTTTTCTCCATTTGACCGACCTTCTAACTCTTATGGTTTAAAAGTTACCAATACAATCCCATTGAAAAAGTGGCCACCCTGTATATCGTTGCCAACGAGATAACTCAAAAAAGGGCATTCTGAATTATCGTAGCCTTCCAATTGAAAATAGATTACTTAGCTTGCCAGGTGGTTCTTAAATCTTGAAACTCTGTGGTACTCAGAATAAGAAAGATAGGCCAAACATATGTTATATATTCGAAATCAGGGGAAAAAGAGCTAGTCAAAAATAGAAAAATATACAAGGTGTTCTATTTGAAAAAATGAAGTTGCTATCAATATGTTGCCCACTCTGTATATATGCACTCTTTGGTGTTCAGAGTAGTACTCTTCTTGATGCATACTTGGTCTACAAATTTGTTGAATAGTTCCATCGATAAAACCCCAGCAGTTTAGTATAGCTCCTCCCACACTACGAATTGACTAAAAACAAGTTAATCATTTAAATTCATAACAGAAACTACAATTCAGCTAATAGCTTACCTGTGCATAAAGTTGATACGTATTTATAGCAAGCCACTTATGTGCATTCAAATTATCTAATAAGTTTCCATGATTTTCCACAATGAAGTTTGTAGTTGTAGTAATAAACGTTATTGATTGAGAATTGGCAATCACTTCGTCATTATAGCCGAATTTCTTCCCTTAGGGAAAAAATGGTATGACACTAGGGGTGTCAACACCGCCAAATTTTTGATTTCGCCAAATTCATCACGCGCATTATTCGTTTTACCTCTAAATAAATATTCAATTACATCTACCACAGATTGGAAAAAATCGGTGGTGAGATGTGCGGAAACAAATATTTACCTTTATTTCATAGAGCCGGAGCAACCCTGAAATGTGCTATTTTTTAACCTTTAAATCCTGTTTGCTTTACGGTATACGGTTTTCAGGTTTTTGTTTGTCCTTTCCCAAACGGCAATATTGAATCTTTCCTTCTATCCAACATTATTAAGTATGTTTTCGATTTTGCTTTGAACACTCATCCTACGATGAAACTCAATTTTCTCTAGCGTTAAATCCCTTTCCCCCTAAATTGAACATCAAGGAAGAAGCTCCATAAACATATAATGAAATATGTCGTTACTCACAGTTGCCAACCTAACGCAAGCACTCTCTGTGCTGTCGCTTTCCTAATATTATTTTCAGATGTATTTGGTTCCAGGCTTTGAGTGAATCTATAAGGCTACCGACAATTTCACAAAAAGGTTCAGCTTTTCCATGTCATTAAGTTTTACCTTCTATTTGGTCAAGTCAAGGAATATTTAAACTCGTACCATAACGTTCAGATTTATTTTTATAGCAATGAAGTGTACAGTTCATCATTTGTAAAAGTAAAAAATCAGAGAAACAAACTGGAGAATTTTTACTTTTCGAATACTTCGCAACGAACAATAACGATATTCAAAACATATAAATAACTATTCCACTTAGGCGACGAATAGTTCTGAACAAATAACCTCGCGTTATTATTAAATCGAATTGAGATATTCTGTACGATAGAAAAAAGTAATAATTCATCTAAATTTACTGCGTATTTTAACAATATAGCTAATTCAAAATTAATTGTGAGACGAGTAAATAATGAACGTTTATATGAAATTTGAAGTGCTCTTTTTGGCCATTTGAGGTGGATTATCAAAATAAATAATCTATCCATAATAGAATAATATGAAGGTATTCGAACGACGAGGACTAATATAAATATTCCCAATTTTTGCACCGTCTAATATTGAGTCCAAAGATCATCTCAGATTTGCATCAATTTCAACAGGATGACAATCTTCCGGACGAGAAACTATTTATATCGACCTTGTAGATAAATTGAATCACTTTGAACTTCCGAAACCAAAAATAACTTTTATTAGTTCTGTTGAATATGAGGATAAGGTAGGGTATATATATAAAATATATATATATATATATATTCTTTTGAGAAAGAGCAATACAAATTATTAATTTCAAACAATTAAGCATATGTGTCGATGAATCTCAGTATTAGCAGAGGAAATGTAACGGGGCATCATACATTTCAACGTATGATACAAGAGAACAGATAAAAACCTCAGCAAAAACTCTGTCTCCCCGTATCGGTGTAGTGACTGGTTTGTGTAAACGTTTACAGAATAAGCTGACATAATTTATATTGAAGGACTTCCTCTTCAACCAAAACAAAATTTCCTTTATCCTCTCTTTTCGGTTGACGACTCTATAATTTCCAATTGGATCATTATATCGATTTTAAGTTAACTACCCATTCTAAAAAAGAATCTGAAACTGAATGGATAGCTTGGAAACCATCATCAAATTTATAAATCGGACAATCATTCACCAAGTGGTCAATGGTCTCTTCTACACCACACTCACATAGTGGGCTATCAAAAGAATGCCATTTGAAGAGGTAACGAAGTCACATGAACGAAATCTGTTGTTCGAGCAACATCACACAAAAATTATTGACACTTGAAAATATTCTCAAAATCTCAACTCAGTCTGAAGGCACGGAAACTGTTTGCAATATTTTTCCTGAATTTTCTATGGTTCTGGTTACCCGATCAACCTCAAATTTTGCACGAAGCTTTGAATTGGTATTTTACATCTATTTCAAATATTTAACTCGGTCGAATATGCGATAACAGGAAAACAAAAGTTCAAACGAATCTAATGGTCTATATAACCTTCCAGTTTCAGTGTTCCAATGAACTCCAGTATCTGGAATGGCTTCAAGGAGGCTACTTCCATCCCATCTACAAGTTTCTTATCCAAAGCAGATTTTGCGTTGGCTACTGATGGCGAGGCATTCCGTCACCAGGTGAATTTCTTCCTCCACAGAATCTGCACTTGTCATTTTCAGCTAGACCCATTCTTATGAAGTGAGGAGGTGTTGTATATTCTTGCTTAGATCCAGATACTCCTTGGATCTCCCAGTGTCAAAGTTTCGAAGAAATTTTTGGAATGATCCAACCCAGGCAGATTCTGCCAGAGAGGTTCTCTTTAGGATTTTTCTTCTCTTAAAACTCTTTGGCGACTGTGTTGGCATCTTCATTACCTTTAAATGCCGGGAAGCCAAACAAAAATTGTTATTCTTGCCTATATCATTGAGTTTTCTTCGGCACTTGAATACTATCTTAGAATCGATGATATGTAAGAGCTCAGTGCTTTAACTGCAGCCTCACTATCAGAATGTATCACTAAATCAATTTTCTGATATATTTTCTTGCTAGGTTGATTTTCACGCATCATTCAATAGCGAATAGCCCCTAATTTTTCATAGAAAAAATTCTTCACATTCCAAAATGTGACAATTGCAATAACAGTTAAATTTTTTTCTCGAACGATTCCCAAATTCCTAAGGTTTAATATTGAAAATAATAGACCAATAGAAATTCAAATCTTTTGTGATTAGAGTTATCGAGCAATTTTTATTCTATATACGTTTTGTATTTTGAAAGGTGAAAGCCAGTCTACAGTTGATCCTTTTTTGGTATGTGATCTTTTTGCGGCTGAATATTTCATTTCGGCATAAAAAAATGGGACGGAGATTCCATTAAATTGAGCGTACAACCAAAGCGGCCTGCTGTTATATGCATAACCGGAACGTTGAAGCTTCCCTGTTTCAAATTAATGGACGTGAGTGATTTGAATGGATATAATTTCCTTTATTCTGAAACGCTTTTCCACAATTTTCGCATAAACAGATGTAGATGGGAAATTAGCGGTAGAAATTCAGCGTTTTTATTCAACGAAAATACAAGGGAGTTGGTAAATGAAAGCGGAAATTCGAGTTTTAAAACGCTACAAATTTTAAGAATATTATGTTTATTACAAAGACGTTTTGAAAAGGCGCAATTAAAATGCTTCTCAAAACTTGAATGAGTCGAATGAGTACCCAACTAGGGATTCACGGCATGGCTTGATTTTCAAGCTACTAAGCTTGAACTTGACTAGATTTCAAGTCATGCTCAATT
Organism: Harmonia axyridis; assembly: GCF_914767665.1. Lineage (NCBI taxonomy): Eukaryota > Metazoa > Arthropoda > Insecta > Coleoptera > Coccinellidae > Harmonia > Harmonia axyridis. Next base: position 20,959,865 of record NC_059508.1, on the reverse strand, counting down.
CAATTTGTAGTTTTTCAATCTCAAGTCAAGTATTTATTTATCAAATACTTGAATCAAATCAAGCTACTTGATTTTTAGCAGTTTTATTGTGTAGTGTCACATCATTAAAAAAATGATGAAATGAGAAGGTACCTCGCAAAAAAACACTTTTATTCATCAAACTTATTCTATAAAAGATACGAACATATCCAATTTTTTTGAAATAGAAACACAAATTAAATTACTATAAATCATAACAAATTAAAAAATAATAATAAGTAAAGTTTCTTAATATTGAGAGACCTCCAGGCTTTGTTTGATTTCACAATTTTCATTCAGGATCTAAGACACTTGAGGCATCTTATATATAGATTTGTCGCCTAACCTATTGCAGGTTTTTATAACTGTAAGAACAGCTCTGGAAAATTGTCTTTCAACAAGAGCTGAAAATGCAATCATTGATAAGCCTTGGCCATTTCAGCCAAGTTTGGAAAGATATTTTGAAACTTCCAAAATATTACCAATAGATTTCATAGAAATGTGAGAAAACTACTAATAAAATCACACCGGCGAATGCTTCAGTATCTCGGCGCTCGAAGAATCCCCTTATTTAGTCTAAGCGCGCACAAGATTGCAGAAATATAGGCCGTGCGACGCGTGCATATCAAGCTCAAGTAATATCAAGTAGCTTGATATCAAGTCAAGCAATAAATATCTAAAATCAAGTCAAGCTCAAGTATGTAATTTTTCACGAGTTTGATTTTCAAGTCAAGTACGCTGATTAATTTTTCAAGCTACTTGGCTTGTTGGATCCCTACACCCAACCCATATTATACCCATTCTTTTCACTTCTGGTTGACTAGGTTTAACCGACGGTTTGAAATTGGCTGCCATCCAAGTCCCTTCTGCGATTTTTTTGGCGTTATATATTATTTAGAATATCATTCGCAATTCACAATAAATACTGGGCTCGAGTACTGCAGCATGAGATCTATCAGATTATTTGTTTCATTTCAAACTACTGATCTCAAAACACATTTCGAACCATTGTCTCGGTATGGATATCCTGTTTAAGCTGTGGATGGTTCCACGTGAAATTTAGATTTCTCAGATGAAGGATGCTCTTTGGGCGTGCGCAGATGTGAAATTCCCGGGATATCGATATCTCGTATGATCTACGATGAACGATGAAATTTGGTATCACTTTTTGGATCTGGTAGAAAAGGAAGCAAGTGCCATTGGCATTTTTTTAAATTCTTCTGAAAAATTTTTCGAGAGCCGGTATTATGGTGTAAAATTTTGAATGTCGAAAATTATAATTATAATCATAATTTTATATTTCGAACTGGATTTTTCAGAATGCACGAATTTGGATTTATGCCTAAAACTCGAAGTGGTACAGATGCAAGTAATGGAATAACAAGTTCCTGCATCCTTTTAGGGGGCGCTAGACGGTCAAGCTTAAATTAAATTTCATTTTACGGTACGGTTCCTCCGGTAAGTTAACTGAAGCCTGGAATGGCCGCCGCAAACCTCTCCAACCCCTTGTCCAATTCCGTACCAAGGATCAGATAAATTTATGTAGATGATGCTCTCTCGTCACCGGAACCGAGAATCTGATATTTATTTCCGTATAAATCTTCATTACCTGTTGAGTGAAAATGTTGAGCGGTCAGGGTTTTCATCTTTCAGAGGGGATCTCTTAGATTCACATTGATGAAACATTAAATTGTTTTAAGGGAATCCTACTTGAACCCTCACAATAAAATTCAAAAATTGATTTATTTGCAAAAACACATTAATTAATGACCAAAATTATATTGTTTAATGCGTTCATGCCATCAGTGTCCGATAAAAAGACGTAACATAGAACCAAATCACAAACCAAGACAAAAACTTGGACAAGTCTTGAGAAATTCTAAAGATAAAATTCATCCGTTTTCTGAAGCAAAACAAAAGAAGCATTCTAAACCGGGTCCAAAAGCATGAACGGTGTTGCCGATTGGACCAAACGGATATTTCCGCACTGGCATAACATGCTCTCACCAACGAATATATCATCTTATTTATTTATTTCCATGCAATAAGAGTCGAGGATGAACCTTTAACACTCACGAAATATAAACTTGAATACTTGCACGTAAAAAGGGAAGAAAAAAATTCATTAATGCGTGAATCAACAAAACAACAAAAGATAGCACCAATGTTCAAAACAGTCAACTATTTACTTACAACTATTACGAAGGAAATAGACGTCGTAGGAGTGGTTGAAACCATTTACTGATCTGGACGTGGCAATAGACTACGGTAATTGCACGTATCGAAGAACATAAATCATCTCAGATATCAATATCTGAATGAATATGGAAGCCATTGAAATATACAAACATTCGAATGAAATTAACAGAAAAGAAGAAACACCAATGGTGCACCGGAGTGCCAACATAGAATAATAAAATATAACCATGAAAACTGTGCGTTTCTGATATATTCTCGCACGATTTTGTTCTACAAGATGTGGAAGAATGAACGGAATAACCACAGAATTAGAGAAACTAAATAATTATATCGTTATCACTCTACCGTTTTTTTTCTTTTTATAAGATTTCAATACAATATAAAAAGTGGTGGAAGGACTAACCCACAATTTTCACGCAAACAACACAGGGTTAGTAAGGTGATTACTGGTGATTAGTAACAAAAATTACCCGATAATTAGCAAAATCTAGAAAAAATACTAGGAGAGCTGTCACTCGTTCAACGGTTAACCTCTCTCCGACTTGAAGTTAAGACATAACCTAAAATTGATGGTTTGATGATTGACTGACTGAGATCACAGAATAAGCATTTCAAGCAATGATCTCAATGAAGCAAGTTTCAAGCAAGATCAATGTTTTCTAGATCGATTTGTTTTTGCATCATAAAGTTATTCTCGATTAAACATGTCTGCTTACGAGCTCAATTCTCGTCATTTGCAGGGGGTTTTAATTTTCCGCTTTAATATGAAGAAATTTGCGGCTGAGGCTGATTTTATCGTCGAAGACCTGCATGGCATGGTGGGAGAGAGAAAGTTTTAGGAGATGCAGATTTGGAGGCATTACTTGATCAAGACTCGTGTCAAACGCAACAAGAATTGGCAGGATCATTGGGAGTGACTCAGCAAGCCATTTCAAAACGCCTGAAAGTCATGGGAATGATTCAGAAACATAGAAATTGGGTGCCGTACGAGAGATGTGCAACGGCATTTATTTGCTTGTGAAAACCTGCTTGCGAGGCAAAGACGGAAGGGATCCCTGCATCGCATTGTGACTGAAGACGAAAAATGGGTTCATGACAATAATCCCTAGCGCAAGAAAGCATGGGGATATCCCGGCCATGCTTCCACGTCGACGTCCAAACCGAATATTCACGGTTTCAAGGTTCTGGTTGGACCAGCTGGGCGTAGTGTATTATGAGTTGTTAAAACCGACTGAAACAATTACAGGTAATCGTTATCGAACGCAATTAATGTGTTTGAGCCGAAAAAGAAAGACAGACGGCCGCAATAAAACGATATACATGAAAAAGTGATTTCACAGCATAACAATGCTCGACCCCATGTTGCGAAAGTGCTCAAGACATACTTGAAAACGTTGAAATGGTAAGTGCTACCCATACGTTGCTCCTTCGGACTATCACTTGTTTCGATCAATGGCACACGGCCTGGCTGACCAGCACTTCCGGTCCTATGAAGGACTGAAAAATTAGATCGATTCGTGGATCGCTTCAAAAGATGACAAGGTTTTTCTACGCGGGATTCGTACGCTGCCCGTAAGATGGGAGAAAGTAGTGGCCAGCGATGGACAATACTTTGAATCATGAATGTATAGCCAGTTTTTTACAATAAAGCCTCGAATTTCGAAGAAAACGGCGGAAGCAAAGTTGTACGCCTATGTAAATAAAAAAATAATTAAATTTGAAGCATGTGAAATACAAACATTCTGAAATATATAAAACGTATACGCACATTTGAAGTGAATAATTGTGCTATTGCTCAATTTCCTGTGATTTGGACTCCTACGACTGATAGTTTTGAAATTTTGAATGATCGGAAGTATTAACCGTGTATCCTCGCGTTCAAACCTAGTGGGTTAATATTTATTTTTAGGCGTAATTCACTTGATGAGTTGAGTGGGCCACTGGCAGACTCGAACTTACCAAATTCGATTATCCCTATAGATATTATACATAAATCAGTCCGCGGTGAAGTTTAAAATCGAATTTCCGATGTTTTGAAATTTGCAACATTCTGCTCGAAATATACTGGCGACCAGAAAAATGAGTCACTTGATCATTACCGTTTGAATACCTTGAACTTTTTACGAGAATCATGAAATTTCTGAAATGTTTGCGAAAAGAAAATTGCCCAAATATAAATAAAACCTTTCATTCCGTTTATATGAAAATAATGAGCTTCTTTGAAAAAATCGAAAACAAAATTGTAAATATCATCGTAGTTGTAATTTTAGTATCCGTATGACGTGCGACATCCCCTAGCTCTGATTACAGCTTCCAAACGTCCTCGCATGCTCGTAATTACACTATTCTCTTGTGCAATAATCTACCATTCATGACGAAGGACTTCACGGAGCTCTTGTATAAATTATTGGGCGATTGAACCATAGTTCTGACTCGCCTTAGCAGTTGGTCCCATAGATGTTCGATGGGATCCAAGTCAGGATTTCGTGCTGGCCAGTTGAACCTTAAAATTCCAACGTCATTCAAGTACGCTGTCACTATTCGATCATTTTGTGGGCGTGCATAAAAATTCCCTGCTCTCACAGAAATGGTAGAAAGAAAAGGTGCAACATGGCCCATAAGAATTTCCTCTATGTACCTTACTGATGTTGAAGATCCATTTATATAAAAACCAACTCTGTGCGGTCCTCTAAAGACACATTTCCTAGACCAGAAACAGATCCTCCACCGAATGGAACTCTCTCTTATATACAGGCATCGGCGTATCTTTCTCCTGAACGTCTATAATCGCGTCTACAACCATCAGCTCCTCGAATGCTGAATCTGTATTCATCAGAAAAAAGTATCTGGTCCCACTGAGCTTCTCACCAGTTTATGTGATCTCGTGGAAATTGAAGACGCACAATTCGATGCTCTCGGAGAAGTTCTGGACATGTGGCAGGTCTGTATGGTCTCAAATTCGATTCCGAGAGACGTTATCTCAGAGGTCATGCACTTACGTTTACCTGACGTACCTCAATCAATCGATTTCGAACTTCAACAGCAACGAGATGGCGATTTCGAAGACTTGTGAAAACCATGAATCTGTCATCCCTCAACGATGTGAACCATCTTCTTCCAGATCCAGATCTTCTGGTCTGCCTGATGCCTTATTAATATTCTTTGGACTGTAAATAGGCTAACATTCATTCTTCTAGCAACAGATCTCACTGTCTCACAATCTTCAATTGGTTAACAAATTGTTTCTTTCAAAGAGTGGAAAACAAACTTTCCAATGACCAATGTTTGACGCAACTGATGAACGATGAATTCATCGTGAAGAATTATTTGAAAATGGATTCTTTCATCAAGTTTTTTGGTTCATAAGTCTACATTTTACGCATAATTAGATTTTCGAATGAAAGATAGATGAAGAACAAAATATTAATGAATTGATTTGAACCGTGAGTCCATTGAAGAAAACAGTAAAATCTTAGTGACCCTTTTTTTGCTGGCCAGTGTATATACTGAATAAACTTGCAATCCATCGACCAGATAAACCCATCCAATTTATCCACCTTGACTGATAAGAAATTTTCTCACATTCAAGATATATCCCAAGACCGATGATGCAGCAATGCTATTTCTTATTTGTTCAATCAACTCAATAATATTTGCTCGTCTGAGTAGTTGCACAAGATCGAACCGTAAAAAAGATAAAATTTACTCAATACGGATTTAAAAGTTGGATTAAACAAATCGGTCATATATGTTCCACAATTCTATTCAATTCTAGCCTAGCAAGAAAAATAATGAAATTACAAATTTCAATTTGATGAAATTTGTATATTTGTCTCCGATATTTCTGAGAGAAATCAATATTTTTTATTAAGTTTGTAATGTTGGAAGACCATTGGTTAGAGCAAATGGATACAACCAAGATGACAAGGGTTCAAACCCCGATACCCCCAATATGAACTCTAAGAAAGTACCTAGTTTGGCAAACGGTTCTTCTCAGAACCTAACAATCCAATGAAAGAAACAGCCCAAATAACTATGTAACTAATACGTTAACCATTACTGAATTGAAATATTATTTAACATGGATATAATCTTTATTCGCCCAATATACATATACATATTATGAATGGATAATGTTTATTAATTATTACTCAATGATATATTAACCTCAACTATATTTATTTTAATCGAATACATATATATCCAGCATTATCAATTAAAAGTATTCGTAAATATAGTGTTATCTTAAATGATGATTATTGGTGGAAATTTAAATAAATTAATTATTTCCATTGAATAAATATTAATTTATCCATATGGCCAATAAATGAATCATTAATAATAAATCCTCATTAATGCATTTTCGATAATATCGAATAAATACGTCTCTCAGTTTTTTTGAAGTTATTTTTCAATATTTCCAATATTTCCATCAATGAATAGTACATAGCTATATAGGAAGAGTATTTTTTTATTCTTGGTAATTGACTTATAAATACTATCATAGGAAATAAGATGAATATCAGTTTTTTGATAACTTTTTGGTCTACGTGATATTCAACGAGTAATCTTAATGTCGACGTGCTTATTTTGTATGAAACGTACACGTATCGCTAAATTTCCTCAAATGCTGAAAGTTTATATAAATGATCTCATGCCTCTTATGACTCGATGTTCGTTCTTACTATATTGAAGGTTAAAGAAAATATGTAAGTACGTAAATCTGGAATGTCCTTGTCTGATATCACTTTGGCGACAGATATTATTTAGTTGATGGTCAGTTAAACTCGATTTGAATTGTTTTATCCACCCAAACATACTGTTCCATCAAAACAATTGTCATAATTTTCCGTTCGCCAACAGTAATTTTGAATCAATAATGATCGTAAATTTTTGGAATTCTTTGAGAGAAAATAAATTAACGAATTTCTTCGAATTCTCGAGCTGTCTACGTGAAATTTGGTACGAAGTTGTTTTACCGCATTGATCCTACTAACTCGAAAAAAAAAGGGAATCAAATTCTGATTGAATGACGAGCTGTCAATGGTTTCTTCATTTTTTTTTCAATTCTTGAATATTCTATGATTCTGATGACGCTATCAACACGAAATTTTAGAGGAAGCTTTAAATTATTGTTCTAAATATACCCGCAGAATCCTTTCCCGATCGGATCTGTTATCACATAAATATTGGTTATGTATTTCTTCTTGAATCTTCTTTTGTTAATAGTTGTGATGATGTTTCCGGTTGAAATTCTACACGTTGCTTCAAATTGTTAAGTCGTATCAACCTCCAAAATCTAAATTCTTCCAGTCGTATCAACCTCCAAAGTCTGAATTCTTCCAGTTTTGTGGTGACTATTTTATTCGGCTATTTTTTGTCGATATTCTTTTCTTATTTCCTATGATTCAGATTACGCGATCAACATGACATTTTTCACTAAACGTTAAATTTTTATTTTACATCCGAAATCAAATTTTCATCTCGCTTAAATCTGCAGTTTTAAAAGGAACAGAAAATCAAAATTTCGAACTCTCATATTTACGGAACCCCTTTTCGGATTATGGCCGTCAAAAAGCTTAACTCATGTTCCAAACCTACCCTGAATATTTCAAGTTTCTAGCTTTTTTCGGTCGGTAGTTAACGTGTTTACGGACGGACGTCATCAGTAATTCGAACCTTATCGTTTGATACCATTTCCGGATCAAAATTCTGAAATTGTAACGAAATCATCTACAAAAAACTACAATCTTTTATGGAAATAATGCGGAATTGATTAAACTTCCTGGGATAAACCGTCCTCAATTGATGCTATATTTCTTGGTGTTGATAACCCAGATCATCTCCCTAACTCCAATCTGAAGCCCTGAAATCGATTGCCTCCAAGTAACATCACGAAATTGAATCTGATTCATGAGCTTCCTTCGTAATGCAAATAAGATTAAAGAGCTAGCTGCTGTGGCCTGAATAATGAAATATCTAGATGGCGCTGCCTAAGGTGGCAAACAAATCATACCGAGATACATGCGGTACATATAAATGTGTTTCAATTCTTCGTCTAACACACCTAACGCCTTGTAAATTGATTGTATTGTGTCTTGATTTGTTTGAGAAAATTAGTTACCACCCAACTTAGATTCAATGTTGTCATAAGGAGGAGAGAGAGAAGAGTAGATCTATTTCACTCATCTGCACCTAATACTTATCACACACCAGAGTTTCAACTTCGTTACTGACATTTGAAAATATACAGGGTGTTTCATTGGTGAATGGGTGAAAGCTTAGGGTAGATGGAGGACACTGAGGCGAGTCAGAAAAACCTATATTTGAAGGGTATATCTCTCTTAATAATCAAGATACAGAGTGTTTTATTGATTTCGTCAATTTCTTCAACTACCCACAACTTTTGAACCACCCTATATATTTTGATGGTAACAGGCCATTAGAAAAGTCCTCGGTCTAGCATAGTAAAACACATTTTTTTGCCAAAATTCGATTTTATTATTCAACATAGTTGCCTTCGAGGGCAATACAGCGATTATAGCGATCTTCCAACTTTTCGCTACCATTTTTGTAGTACGATTTGTCTTTCGCTTCAAAATAGGCCTCAGATTCGGCGATTACTTCTTCATTGGCGCTAAATTTCTTTCCAGCGAGCATTCTTTTGAGGTCTTTTGGCGAATACGGTAGATGCAGAAGCAATTCGGAGCCCAATTTTTGCAATTTTGCCATTGTTTTCATTGATTTGTGACACGGCGCATTGACTTGATGAAACAGCACCTTTTCTTCAAATGAGGCTGTTTTTCAATGATTTCATTCTCTAAATGATCCAATAACGCTATAATAATCGCTGTTGATGGTCTGGCCCTTTTGGAGGTAATCAATGAATATTATACCTTGCGCATCTCAGAATACTGATGCCACATAACCTTGCCAGCTGACTGTTATGATTTTCCTCGCTTTGGCTTCGGTTCATCGTGTGCAGTCCACTCAGCTGACTGTCGACTGGACTCCGGAGTGCAATGATGGAGCCATGTTTCATTCGTTGTCACCTATTGTCACAAATTCAGGTTTATTGCACCTAAACAGCTTCAAACACTGCTCAGAATCATTAACACGTTGTTGCTTTTGATTGATTGTGAGCTCGCGCGCACCCATTTTGCACACAGCTTTCTCATGTACAAATATTCGTGAATGATATGATGAACACGTTCAGATGATATCTTCACAATGTCTGCTATCTCGATCAACTTCACTTTTACATTCATTCAAATTTTTGTTGTGAACTTTATTGATTTTTTCGTCGATGACAGCCTCTTTTGGGCGTCCACTGCGTTCGCCGTCTTCGGTGCTCATTTCACCACGTTTAAACTTAGCATACCAATCAATGATGGTTGATTTTCCTGGTACAGACCCCGGAAACTCTTCATCAAGCAAAGATTCTGCTTCAACTATATTTTTTATATTCAAGAAGCAATATTTTATCAACACACGAAATTCTTTTTTTTCTATTTTTTTTCAAATAACAAAGTAGCTATACTCACAACGCAATATATCAAAAACTAATGGTCGGACTGCTGTCAAATTTTGACACGTATCGTCTGAAGGTTGGTACTAACTAAAAATCATATGCATTCAATACTAGCACCGCCATCTTTGCATCAGACCAGGGACTTTTCAATTGGCCTAATATTAGGTACATTTATTCACTGCATTTAAAGTTCTTCCCCGATAACTCTTGAAGTATTAATTTAGGGTATAGGGTTTACTTAAGTAACTCCCACTATTTTTGTACGTAGAATCGATTGAAATAATAAAAAGTGTACGTTCTAGTCTGAAAAAAAAGTTTTTATGAATTTGGATTGTCCAAGTTCATGATCATCTTATAAACACCCTGTACATTTTTGGTCCAAACCGCAAACAGTTTTTTAATACTAAATATTTGCAAAATCGAAAAAGAAAAACATTTTTTCGATAAGAGCTTTTTGTGTTCCTCATCGCCACTATTTTTTTCATAAGAATGCCATTAACTCATGAACCGTTGAGTTTTTTTTTTTTTTTTTAAGGTGTGGCATATTGCCGAAATTGTCGTCAAAAAAGCTGATAATGCAATAATATACTGGGTTTCAGCTCAAAATTTATTATTAGTCTTCCATAATCGTCTAATTGGCCATCCCGGTGAATTACCCTATAATATAATATAAGTGAGTATAAATTCTCACTCAACGTGCTCATTCCATGTTACTCTCAAGTATTTGATTCTTGAAATACGTCGAATTAATACACTTGCTTATAAGTCAGAGAAAACATAACATTTCGATCATGTTTCCAACGCACATTCGAAGAGCGTTTTTGTAGAATATTCTGCATTGACCGAATATCGAATATTTTTCGCGTGTTAATGCGAAAAACAATTACTGCCGCTTCCGATAGTATCCAAATATGCAAACATTGGCTCAATTCAATTAAAAGCGATTGAAATTTTAATACGCCGGATCAAATAAACACGACAGGATGGTTGTTCTACAAACTAGAAGTTTTTTTTGCTGGTCCTGATAATTATAATACAAGATAACTTTTTTTTCGGTTTATATAAATTTCGCATTGCACAAAAACGTGAACTGTTAAGGTTTAAAATTGAATATCGATTAAGGACTCAATATTATGAACGAATACAAAAAAGGGCTTCATTCAACTGTGCCTTTTGGGAGTGTATCGAAATTGAATCGAATTCATAATGGCCTAAAAGTTCTTTCCCTTATCGGTGACTACAATCCTTATTATCGAAAATAACTCCTGAGCCTTTTAACTGAAGTCTCTCAAAACAACAAAGTGTACGGTAAGTTTTCAAACTTCTATAAGACAATTGCCCTCTGGGAATTTCCTTAATTTCCTTCAACCTTAACCGAGAACGTTCAATGATAATTGTTTAGCGTGGAAGTTCCATATTAGTTCGAAAAAGCGGAAATGAAGCTAAGAAAATAAAGAGGAAACGAGCGGAATTTTATAGGATGCAATTTGTTCTGGAATAACTTCAATATTCACGGTGAAGTCCAATAAAATTTTTATCATTAGTTTTTTAGTAGACCTGTTCAAAGCACAAAGGCGAAATTCGCACTCAGAAGATTTCCTATTGTAATATAATGCCTTGGATTCACGCTATTCCGTACAACAAAGAAGATCAAGGGAAATAATACCGCAAATTCATTATTCCTCATGGAATTTTCACAGTTTTGGCTTGATGTATTTTTTAATGAAGAGATTGATTCAAAAATGAGTCCGTTAATACATCATGTTCATTGGTCCAAATAATCATTTGTTTTATTTTATTAGAATCCTATTTTGGGAATTAGGTACTCAACAAAAGACAGACGTATTTTGTATAAAGACTTAGGTCTTGAGGCTTTTAAAGTTCAGTTAACATAAGAACTCAAGCTCATCAAATATTGCAATTTTGCAAGAAAAGTTTCCTGGATTTTTCGAAGAGATAATCACAATTTGTCACCGAGATATTGTGATTTAACACCTTTTATTCTTGGGGATCACGTAAAAGATAAGCTCTATGCCAATGTTCCTCAATCGATTCAAGACCTCACATATGGAATTCTTGAAGTTTTCGAGGACATACAGCCGCAAACGTGCGAATTGAAAATTTCATGGAAAGGACATGATGCTGCAATCGTAACTCTGGCGTCCATTATACTGATATCGTATTCCATAATTAATGGCAAACCATTCTATTTACAATAAAATAAACATCCATTAATTTCTCTCAACACATAAGTACTCTTTTTTTTTTCAATATCAAAATAAAGCATCTCATTATCACGTTATGGAGAGAATAGCTCTGATGGAGGACACAATAGACCATTAGGTCGCAGTGAAACGTAACCTCCTTAATTAAATCTAATTCTCTAATCTAAATCTGAAGCATCTCATTGGAAAACCCTTTATTTAATTTTTAGAGTACGAGGCATCAATTTGATATAATTGCTAAAAATCTTATTTGACTATTTCATTCATATTATGGTTCACAAGTTATAAATTATAGTTTAACATGTAAATACGACCTTTGTTCGATATTGAATCGAATTTTCGCGGGTTGTTTTTGAATTGACGGAGTACGAGGATTTGAGAGGAATTATCTCCATATTGAAATCCTTTCTCAGATCCTGACTTTCCCATCCCCTCCACAATTTTAACACACTTGGTTTTCCGCATCCACAACGGACGTTACGCACTGTAATATTCAATGGTTTTTCGCTAATCCTGAATAAGGAAAAAATCGCAGTTTCACACAAAAACTCAATTAGTTTTTAAGTTCGTTAACAGCTTCGTGAGAGGACACATCATAGTTAAGTAAAGAAGATTGTTTAGTTTTAGTTTTCAAGGTGGAAAGTCAGAGAATCAACGGAGACCAGGTGAGTCCCTTTCCTGTTAGAATTTTCCTTCTTATTGCTGACTGTTCCGGGTGGTATTTCCTCTCAAATCACAGAAATAAAGCGAATTTCATTTCCTTTGTATCGGATAATTCACAAACTTGTGTGGCGGAGCAATCCAATTAATAATTACATAAATAATACAGTCCACTAGAATAACTTTTGAATGTAATTTGGATTGATTCGTAACAACCTTTAAAACTGATTTCTCTTATTCCCTTGTCTAGTCTAGTATATTCAATGTTATAATAATGATAATAACTACTTTATTTCCCAAAATATCACATTAACATGACAAAATTACGAAAATGCTCATTATACAAAAATAACCTTCATATTGAAAAATCAAAGACACTCATGATGCAAAACGCATAATTCAAAATATCAACAAACTTTAAAAAAAATTGAAAAAAAAGCCACGAAGAACAAAAGGTATTATAAAAATTAGAATATCGAAATAATTCGATTGAAGAGGGAAATATCTCATTCTTTATTAAAATATTTGTATTGTCTCCACAAAAAAATAAAATAAAATCAAATATTCCGGTGAAATAATTGGTGTAAACTACTTATAAAAGGGGTCCAAGAATACTCCCCTGAGGCACTCCATTTAGTAGTTGTCTCTCATTAGATACATATGTAGTGCCATCCATATTCTTTTCTGCCTCCACCACTCAAATAGCTCCTAATCAGTTCGAGTGGTGTGGTCTACATATACAGTTAAAGGCATTAAATATATCTAGAAATAGAGCTGGCACCTCCCCCGACTCCAAAAACCAGATTGTCGCCCTTGTCAGATCATGAAGAGCTGTTTCAGTATGCCTGTTTCTGATGAAACCATGTTGACAATCAAATTGTTCCTAACCTAAGTGAAGTCGATGAGAAAACACTACATGATCGATTCTCGATAATGAAGAAGCAAAGTATATTAAGCATGTTCCCTCTTCTCTTTTGAAGAACAATTCCTTTAAAAACCTTTTTAAATGACGAGGGCCTCGATGTCTGCCGCTGAACTGCAATCAATTTAATTGGTAATTGAATGGCTTCCCTTCAACCAACAGTTCAAACAGAAATGTATCGACTAGATCGTTGGGACACACCACTGGCTGAGAATGTTTATGCCATGATGGCGCTTCAATAACCAATTACCACAACGAACAATGACCGGAAAATAGCATTGGCTACTGTTCAATGTCTCGACAACTGGAATTAATTATTGATTCAAGATGTCCGATGACATAACAAGGTAACTGTAGACCATAACAAAATGACCCAACCCTTGATCGAATGCATCCATTGACAGGCATATAACTAATATGTAACACCCCGCTCAGTGTTATTAATCAAAATGTTAATCACAAATGTTCCAGTACATACAAAGTGATTCAGGTTAGTTGGAGTACCGGTACCTAGTATATTGAGCCCTACTCGTTAGTGAGTTAATTAAATTGAATAATGTCGTCTATGAATTCTTCTTAAATTTCTCTCAATATTCACACATGAGTACTGATTTTTACAAAACAATTAAACAATTTCTAACGTTGTTGAAACGTGTATCTTTCCATAGTTAATGACATAACTTACTGAAAACTATGACACAAGAAATGTAAAAAAAAATACACAGTGTTGCCACAGTTTAAACAACTGTATAATTTCTATAGCCAAACCCTTTACATTCTGTGAAAGAAGTACCAGAAATTGATCGTTCAGAACGCCCGCCCGAAGGGATTCTTGGCACAAGTGCTCTCTTTATTCGAGACGAATTGTCACCTGTCATTCAATTTCAATCAGGGCATTGTTTCATCTCAAGTATGAGATGCCTATCACTGAGTCATGACTCAAAGATAATATATTCGAAAAATCATAACACCGAAACTAAAAGTTCTAGACTAGGAAATTTGGTATTTCTTGTCATTATAGCGGTATATATTTTTGAATTAATAATTTTTTGTATGAATAACTTTTATAGTCTCATAGAAAATCTGGAAAAACTAATAAATCAATCCCAACCAAGAATATATATATATATACTCGCTCTGCTCGCCGAAGGGGCTCCGCCCCTTGGACCCCGTCACTATACCGGTAAATCCTTCACTGTGTATCCCTCTGGAAAATAAAAGATTTTTTTCGGAAACCTTGTATCGTTAGCTGATTTTAGACGATTCACTCGGTATCCTTTGCTGATTCTAGGGTGGAATTCTATATGACTTCTTTCCTAGAACATACCGTTTCGCCTTGCTCACATGAAAATATTTGATGCAAATAACTTTCCATGACGACAAATCAAGGGCGGTCCTAGCCTTAAATTTTGAGGGGGTTCGCCGTTTAGGGTTTCGAGTTTTTCTATTGGACCAAATCCCAGATTACAACGATATCGAGCCTAACCTCTCAAAAATATTTATTTTCAGATATTTATATGAATATTTATACAGGGTGTTTCAAGTTCGACGGCCTATTAGACGTTCCTGGAGAACGGGGCCGATTTGAAATCTGAAAATTCAGAATATGACATTGTTCATGATGCCCCATTCAGCCAAAATATTTTAGAAGTTCTGGCACTTCCGGTTATACAAGAATTAAAGAAAATTTCTTCGAAAAAAAAATTTTTTTTCATTTTATGTCTCAGATATTATCAAGATTTCCATTCTCAATTACTCTCTGCTAAAATTATTGCGTTAGTTTTCAAATATTAAGAAAAAACCGTAAAAAAGAGAGAATTTCCATAGTCACTATCATGTGAATTATTTTCACTGTGAATATCCTATGCGTAAACTCAATTCACTTTCACAAACTAGAATGATGTTGGAATATCGTGCATATCTTGAATTTGAAAAATATCATCACAGGGTGTTTCAAATATTGTGCCAAAAATTGTGAACAAAATTTGATCATAACTTTCGATTTTCAAATCAGAACCCTATTTTTTTGTGATTTCGTTGAATTCTACGGTAAAAAATAAGGGTAGTGTTCAAACATGATTATGCTCTCAAATTCAATAATTCAAGAGTTATTCGAGATTTTATGAATTTATGTTGTACGTAGGGTCAATTTCATTCAATCTGTTTCTAGAGTGTGTTTCAAATATTCAATCTGATCAACAATTGCTAGGGATCACTTATGAACTTCTCTTCATTTGTATTTTTTTCACGTTATCTCGTGAATATCTGTACATTATATGTTCTCTAAGGAAAAAGTAAGATGTTTTGAGTTGATTATATCAAAGTCTTCCTCACTTCATCGGCTCTTGTTCACAAAATCGATTATTATCTGTAGGCTGTTACAGGTGGAGTGAAAAGCAATGTGGTATTTGTTATTAAATCTGTTTTTTTCTCTCGTTCAAACACATAAGGTGACAATAATTGAAGAAATGAGAACAATATCAGCTTATCAGTCATGCCGAGAAGACGTTTGGCTCCTGTGCAACTGGACCAAATCAAACGGTGGATACAGGAAGGTTTCTCCCAGCGAGAAGTGTCCCGGCGGTTGAATGTTTCGCAAAGTGTCGTGAGTCGGGCTTGGAATAGGTTCATCCAAAACGACTCAGTAGCTTATGTTCATAGGGGAGGTCGGCAGCGCAGTACAACAGCTGCCCAAGATCGTCTTTTGATCCTCAATGCTAGGAGAAATCCCACTTACCCGGCGTCGCGGCTCAATAGATCACTGAGAGTTGCAACAGGAGTTCTAATTTCGAACCAGACTGTAAGACGACGACTACATATTCGTGGTTTGAGAGCACGTAGGAGGGTACAACATCCCCGTTTGAATAGGGAACACCGGGTTCATCGACGGCAATGGGCTGAGGAGCACCGCAATTGGACACTTGAAGATTGGAGCCGATGTTTATTTACGGATGAGTCTAGATTTCGTTTGGTCAACTCCGATGGACGTATTTCTGCTTGGAGGGAAAGAGGTCGAAGGTATGCAGAACAGTTTATGGTACCCACAACAGCTTTTGGCGGAGGTTCTATATGTGTATGGGGAGGCATTTGTTTGAACCAACGCAAAGAGTTGGTTGTTCTGCAGAACACCACCATGACCAGCCAGAGATATCACGATATGATTATTGAACCCATAATTGTTCCGTTTGCGGCTACTGTGGGCGAGAATTTCATTTTAATTGACGATAATGCCCGTCCACACCGTTGTCTTCTGGTTAATGAAGCGCTAGAAACTCATGCTATTGATAGGATGGACTGGCCAGCTCGCTCTCCAGACATGAATTGCATCGAACATGTCTGGTCTGAGATGTCTAGACAATTGTCAACCTTAGAACAACCGATCAATAACCTGGAGGGCCTTTCTAACGCTTTACGGGATATTTGGACGAATTTGCCCCAAAATTTTATAAATCGTTTGATCGAAAGTATGCCTCGTAGGGTAGAATGCTTGAGACGAGCTCGTGGGGGACCAACTAGGTACTAGCTTAACCGAAACTTCAGCCTTCTTGTGGTTTCATCATAAAATTTTTATGTTATTCAAACACAGAATTTTGAGTGTTCCTAATAAAGTCTTTTTTTCTCTCCAACTTTCCATTTTTTCATTCTTTTCTCAAGTGAACCATATTATCAACTGAAAATATTCTGATATCTGACTAAATTTATAATCTTGGAGCGAATATTTCAGAAATAAATTTAGAACAAGTAAGTGATCCCTATCAATTGTTGAGCAGTGTATTTCAAAGTGACATGTGTAGTCATTATTGAATCTAGTAGATTATAATTTGACGATATGAATCCCCGTTATTCAAATAATGAAATTCTGGATCTATTCCATATCCACGGTGAATGCAACAGAATTGTTTCGAGAACTTGTCGAGCATTCAATCAGAAATATTCACATTTACCACCAATTGACGAGAAGATGATTCGGAAGGATGTTTCAAACTTTCTGTTACTCCCTTTTCATCACCACGCTGATTTTTTCCTGAATTCATAAAATGTATTCTACCGCTTTTTCATATGAATAGAATTGGCACACAGGAGTCCTGCATGATTTTATTTCATTTGGTAGGTAGAGGTTTTTTTTCTTCTAGGTAGGTACTCCATCCAGTATAATGGATATTCATGAAGTATGCAACATCCTTTCAAGAAGATGAGGAAATTTCTGATTTAAAATTTGATGAGTTCTACCAATAATTCTATTGCATTCATCGTGAATATGGAATTAGATATTTATAATACAAGTGCAGAACTTATTGATATTCTTCCAAGAATTCAAAATGACCGAGTGGTAGAATGAGCCTTCTGTACGAGTTTTAAACATTATGTTCCCGAATTCACTGCCTTTTTATTGAAATTGACGGAAATTTCCATAAATATCTATTAGTGATTTTTGCATTGAAAAATGTTGGTTGGCAGAACAGTTTTCTGTATCACAAATTTGACAAATAATAGATAAATCCGTTCCAGTCTATTTTGTTCCACAAAATGTGCCGGAAAGAACTGATTTGCCACATAATTAGAGAAAAGTATATCCAGAATTTTGTCATTTGAATATCGGAAATTCAATTCGTGAAATCAAATTAGTGAAGCTTTGATAATGAAAATACCTGTCACATGTAAAGTAATTAGATATTTAAATTTCTATGGTCATAGAGTATTATTGCTAGTCTGTCTGGAGACAGATCGAATAAAATTGACCCTACGTATAACATAAATTCATAAAATCTCAAATAACTCTTGAATTATTGAATTTGAGAGCATAATCATGTTTGGACACTACCCTTATTTTTTACCGTAGAATCCAACGAAATCACAAAAAAATAGGGTTCTAATTTGAAAATTGAAAGTTATGATCAAATTTTGTTCACAATTTTTGGCACAATATTTGAAACACCCTGTGATGATATTTCTCAAATTCAAGATATGCACGATGTTCCAACATCACTTTAGTTTGAGAAAGTGAATTGAAAAAGGCATAGGATATTTACAGTAAAAATAATTCAGGTAATTGTGACTAAGGAAATTCTCTCTTTTTTACGGTTTTTCCTTGATATTTTGAAAACTATGAGGACTAACACAATAATTTTAGCAAAGAGTAATTGAGAATAGAAATCTCGATAATATCTGAGACATAAAATGAAAAAAAAGGTTGTTTTGAAGAAAAAATTTTTAATTCTTTTATAACCGGAAGTGCCGGAACTTCGAAAATATTTTAGCTGAACAATGTCATATGCCGAAATTTTAGATTTAGGCGTACAACTTTGCTCCTGCCGTTTTGCAATAACGGTAAGTGGTAGTCGAAATAAATATATCGTAGATGTAATAATAATAATAATAATGAACTTTATTTAGCACTCGGCTATTGAGAACAATACAAATATAATCCACTAACTTAAATTCTTCATAAATATAACTCATTAAACATTTTTTGAATTCTCTATAATTATTACAATATTTGATCTTTTCAGGTAGATTATTGAAGATAACTAATCCCCTGCTAAATGTGGATTTATTCATCAATGTAGTATTAACTTTTTCTATGTAAAAATCATCTCGACGTCGTGTATTATAATTATGTATCTCATTAGCAAATTTTAGGTTTTCACTCAAATATTCAGGTAACATTGTATTCCTTGCTTTGAATATTAAATCTAATGTTCTATAAATAATCCTTTGATTGACACTCATCAATTTCAAACAATTTAACATATTTCTTATGGGAGTTCTTTTATTACATTTCAAAATAATTCTCATACCTCTATTTTGCACTTTTTGTAACCTATCTATGCTACCTTTATTTAAATTAAACATAACTGACGAGCAATAATCCACATAAGGAAGTACCAATGATCTAAACAACATCAGCGACGTATTCATATCAATTTTACCCCTTATTCTAGATATGAAACCCACCTTTTTGGACATTTTATTTGCGATATAATCCGCGTGAAACTGAAACTTTAAATTCTCGTCTAAATCAATCCTAAGTATTTCATTTTAGTAACCCTCTCTATTTCATCTTTGTCAATATTAATTCTGAAATTACTTATGTCATACAATAAGTTTAGTTATTTGTGAACATAACGCCATCATCGACATGTTAGTCGATTTGTGTCTGCATCATAAAGTTATTCACGATTAACCATATCAGCTTACGAGCCAAATTCTCGTCATTTGCGGGAGGTTTTAATTTTCTACTGAAATATGAATAAATCTACGGCTGAGGCTCATCGAATGCTCTCAAATACCTATGGTGAGGCCGCTATTAGTGAAAGAACGTGCCGAAAGTGGTTTCAACGCTTCAAGAATGGTGATTTTGATGTCGAAGACCACCATCGCGGTGGAAGAGAGAAGGTTTTTAAAGATGCAGAATTGGAGGCAATACTTGATCAAGACTCATTTCAAACGCAACAATAATTGGCAGGATCATTAGGACTACAAGCCATTTCAAAACGCCTGAAAGTCATAGGAATGATTCAGAAACAAGGAATTGGGTGCCGTACGAGTTGAAGCCGGGAGGTGTTTGAACGGAGTTTGTTTGTTTGTGAACAGCTGCTTTCGAGGCAAAGACGGAAGGAATTTCTGCATCGGATTGGGACTGGAGACGAAAAACGGGTTCATTACGATAATCCCAAGCACATAAAATCATGTGGATATCCCGGCCATGCTTCCACGTCGACGGCCGAACCGAATATTGTCGGTTCTAAGGTCATGCTCAGTATTTGGTGGGACCAGCTCAGCGTAGTGTATTATGAGTTGTTAAAACCGACTGAAACGATCACAGGCGATCGTTATCGAACGCAACCAATGGGTTCGTGTCGAGCATTGAGAGACAAACCGCCGCAATACGACGAGAGAGTAGATGAATTGATTTTACTGCATGACAATGCTCGACTCCATGTTGCGAAAGTCAAGATATACTTGAAAAAGTTGAAATGGGAATTCCTACCCCACCCGACGTATTCTCCTGGCTGACCAGCACTTCCTATCTTATGAAGAATTAAAAACTTGGATCGATTCGTGGATCGCTTCAAAAGATGACCAGTTTTTTCAATTTGTACGCTGCCCGAAAGATGGGAGAAAGTATAGTGACCAGCGATGGGCAATATTTCGAATCATAAATGTATAACCAGTGTTTTACAATAAAGCCTCAAATTTCGCTAAAAAAATTTGTTCGCTTATGTATTTGTTATATTATAATATATTTATTTACTTATCACGGTTTTAGCCATTCAGGTAGAAATTTTAAAAAAAAATAATAGTAAATCTATTGTTTCATATGAAAAAAAAAAGAAGACAATTGGCAACTATAACACAAAATCTAATTTGGTCTGTGAACCCTTTGAAAACCTTGTAATCACAGCGTCCTCGTCAACATCAATGTCCCTGTATATGTTCAGGAGGACTAAACTGAATCCGATGCCAATATCGAAAAAACCAGAATAACACCATATGAACTACCATTTATTCATTTCGAAAATCATTTACAAGTTTGATGATAGCCAATTCATTTTACTTGTATTTTGATTAATATCACTGATTTTTGAAAAGAATAATTGTCCTCTTATTTCACATGAGATTATTTTTTTGGACTACATAAAGTCACTTTTATTATATCAACCCAATCTCATCTTCCTCTTCCATTATAAACATTAAGTTAAGTTTCAATTTGATATATCTGCTTTGATACTCAATACTGACATTCGTTATTTAAAATGAAGTTTTTACTTTATTACACCACTGCTTACGTAAACTTGAGTCGGTTGAATGCAGAAACCTTTTTGATCCGCTGGTCTTATGCTCCCTCCTATTATTTTATACTCAAAGTTCTCCACAGACCATACCTCTAATGAAACCACAGCAATTTTGTAAATGAAGCCGCCACTAGAGTTGCAGAACAGGTATAATGAAAACAGTTCTGACATTCTCTGTTGTTGCCGTAACGATTAGAGTTGTTAAAGAACAGGTTAAATGAAAGAACAGTTCAAAACTGTTCGGAACTGTTGCGAAAACTTGTTCGGTTCTTTTCGTAAAAATGTAACATCCCTAGTAACGATTCCATCATAACTGTCAGTCAGACCCATGTCAAGCTTTTCAAAATTTTCTTCTGTAATTCAGAAAATAGAAAGAAATCTAATTAAACGAAAACAGAAATATTTCATGAATCATCTTTGATGATAATTTCAGACTTTTAATTCACTCATTCAAAATATACAACGTAAGTAGAGAATATTTTCAATATGTAATTGGGAAGCTGAATGCAGAAACACTTAAAACTTGATTGTATGTGATAATTTTAGGTTTCTCACATGATGTTTACTATATAGAATTAATTTCAATAATGAGTCAAAAGTTATGAAATTTTGCAGACTTACTTATTTTGGGTCTTGGATCACGAATCCGGTGACATAAATTCCTCAATTCTGATATTTTTTTTATCTTTTTTTTTAATTGTAAAGTTGGCTTAATGAAGGTGAGGTTATCCACATTAAAAGCTAGTTTTATTGTATTTTATTAACTGATTCCCGTTAGAAATGATTAATTAATCACATTTCAAGCTTTTCCTGAAATAAAAATCCCTTGTTTTTCGTCAAAAACTATATTTTATTCATTGTTTATGAACGGTGGCGGCCATTATGTTTCATACGTAATACCTGTCAGAAGCGAAATAATCAGCAACGTTGCCAGTGTGACACATTTGTTGTTAAATTGAATGAGATTATGACATTAACAGGGATCGAATTTTCGCGGCCCTTTTGGATTCGAAAAATTGGCAAGTGTATTATATGTGAAGATCTTGTTAATTGGTTCCAACTATCTATGTTTTCATTGAACAAGTATTCCCGTTCTTTTAATCAGATCAGTCTATAGCTGATACTGATACCGAACCTTTGAGGGGACCGGGCAAAATTGTAGAAATAGATGAAGCGAAATTTGGTTGGAGAAAATATAATCGAGCTAGAATTATAGAGGGCCATTGGATTTTTGGGGGAATCGAGCGAGAATCCAAGAAAGTATTCATGGTTCCAGTTGCTGATAGGAGTCAGGATACTTTGTTGGAATTAATCAAGGAGTGGATTCTTCCAGAAACCACTGTTATGTCCGATTGTTGGAGATCCCATGATGAGGGTTTCCAACATTTTGTTCTTTACTCGGCCGAGCATTATTTTCATAGTAAATTTCCTGAATTCACCGATCGGTTAAATGAATTCTTCAAATACATCTATTTTGACGAAAAAAAGGCATTTTTATTTCAGGGAAAGCTTGAAATGCAATTAATTAATCATTTCTAACGAGAATCAGTTAATAAAATACAAGAAAACTAGCTATTAATGTGGATAACCTCACATTCATTAGGCCAACTTCACAATTAAAAAAAAAAATTGCTGGATTAAGGAATTTATGACAGCGGATTCGTGATCTAAGACCCAAAATAAGTAAGTCTGCAAAATTTCATCACTTTTGAATCATTATTAAAATTAAATCTATATAGTAAACATTTACCTGTTTTTCTTTTCAGAAGATGGATGATTTTCGTTTGGATGGATAATTATACAGGATATTTATTTGTCGAATATCAATTAGAAGTATCTAGAGAAGTTGGACCAATTCAAGTCTGAAAATTGAGATTAAAGCTTCAAATTATTAACTAATTTGTAAAGAAATACACAATATTTGATCAACAATTATATAGGGTGTATATATTTGAAGTAGTAATTTGTCATTTTTGGAGAAATGAGACATTTTGAAATCTGAAATTCTCATTTCTCTAGAAATGGCAATTTCTTTCTTCTTTAAAAAATTTGGGACAAATGCATAATCAAAATGTGAGAGTTATTATCAGTCATTAGAAATACTACCTGAAATAAAGAAACTGCATTCAATGTTTATTTTCAGTTTTGACAAATATTGAATTTACATAATCATTCGATAAGATCTATGAAAAGACCTACAGTGAAATTTTGTTTTAGGAATATTCAGTATAGCTATAATAAACTGAAACGAGGCAGAATGAATAGATCTACCTTTCAAAAACCCATGTCTTATGTTGCCTTACAAGCAATCGTAATAATATCATATCTAGGTGTAACATCTTTGAGAAATCAGGTTATAAGAAGTCCCTCATTTCCAAGGTTCATCAATACTTTTTTCAGTTTAGCAACAAATTATTCTTCTACCTAATAATTCATTAAGAAATACAATATTCGATCAACAATTATATAGGGTGTATATATTTAGAATACAAGGAAGGACACCTTTTGAAATCTAAAAATGTGGTTAATAGTAGGTTATTTTCCATAATTTATAATATTGACAGACCAATTGGACATTCCTGAAGAACTAAGGCGTTTTTAGAATCTGAAAATTGTATCGATGAATTTTGCATACTCTTCTGTTGCATATTTCTTGAAGGTATATGGACAAAAATGATTTTTGTGGGTTCTGGTGAATGGTCAAAGGGATACAGGTAACAACAGTCGAGATGTAGTTATCATAGATAAGAGATGATATAGAAATTTCACTAGATAATTCTGATTCAGTGGAGGACAGCTGAATGAAAGCTTAATCGTGATGATTCGTTACGTTATAGAGCAAGCTTGTAGCTCTGGGTTTTACTCAGAAGTAAATTGAACAGGGCAATTTATATAGTAACTGAAATTTTGACAGATATTAGTTAAAAAAGATCAACAATTGAGCATTGTATTTACATAAAATCAAAAAATAACTTGCTAACTGTTGTTGCATTGTACGTAGATGACTCTTATGTTTTAACAAATGTTAATTCTGAATGAATATATCTGACAGAAAATTTAAGTGACAATTTTATCATAAAGAATTTAGGGAAAGCTAAAAATGTTTAGGGATAAATATCACTAGAAATTATGAAAAAGGTAGTATAGTAATTGTTTATATTCTTCAAATATGTATTGCAATAATTCAACATGTCTAATTGTAGACAAATGAAAACTCCTTTGAAAACTTAATTAAAATTTGATTCAACAAAAGAGAGTTGTAATGATGAACCATATAAGAAATTAATAGGTTTTTTAACGTCTTTAGCAGTATTAACTAATCCTGATAAAGCATACTCTGTTAATCTCTTGAGTCAATCCAATAATTATCTCATTATTGAACACTGAAAAAGTGCAAACTTCATTTCAAGATGCAAGTAAAAAAAGATCATTGTTCAATTTTTACTTCAGTCAGAAGATGTGTTCATTATTTGAAATTACTGCCTCGGTACTAAAATTGTATCAGCCAATACTATTGACCCATGTTAGTGGGTTCGATAACTACACTGACTTGATTCTTTTCAAATGTTAACTTTGGATCTGAATCAATTAATAATTTAATTTTTACCAAAATTAAAAGCAATTAATAAATCAGTAGGATAGCATTTTCGAACTGGCCATAGAGCAACTATTCCTATAACGATTGAAAACTTTAGTGAAATAGGTATCTACATGTTTATACGAGTTCAATCATTCATTCATGAAATGGAAAGTTTTAACGAATAGTTACTTTTTAAAGTATTTTATACCTACATTGAATTTCTGGAAAATTGATACCAATTTCAAAAGTAACTGCCATGTTGAAATTCTTCATGTACTGAATGATCCTTTAAATTTTATTTCTGTCGTAACATTTTGACTAGTATTTCAACTGATTTTTGATATGTTTATCCTAGTATAGCTATAATAAACAAACTAAAAAGAGACAGAATGAATAGACTTGCCTTTCAAATACCCATGGCTTATGTTACCTCATAAGAAATTTTAATATCATATCTAGGTAGAACCTTTTTGAGAAATCAGGTAAAAAGTTTGAGAGTCTCTAATTTCCAAGGTTTATTAATACATGTTTCAGTTGAGCGGCAAATAATATAATAGATAATATATAGTTGAAATTATTCGTATGGAAGACTTCACAACGATTTGACTTATTCATTATAAATTCAACAGCACTGCACTCAAATTCTTCAAAAACGGATTGGTCATTTATATTTTTGCACTCTTCTGTCGTAAAAGTGTATATTTTAGATATTCAAAAAACACATGGAAATTTTTTAATGTCATCTGACTAACTTGGCTCTTTTTCCAGTAATAAAGCCAATTGTGAATTATCTATAAGGAGTTTTTCTATCTGTTTAATACATGATCAGATGAAGCTTCGGTTCTCTTTTGTAGTTCCATCTTCTGTCGCAATAGATTCAAATTCTCACGAATGAGAATGTAGTTTTATAGTTTGTGGAAAATAAACGAAAAATTCCTAAAATGAAGTAACATTCATCCAATTGAATCAATAATTATACAAACCCTTTGAACAAACCTGAACTGAGGAAAATGCATTCGATGATATCAATGTTCATTTCCAAATTTTGACAAATATCTATCGAATTTTTGATTCACCGAAGACTTTGCATTTTATCTGTCGGCATTTATTTAAATATTAAATAACAATTTTGGAAACTGCAAACTTTCTCAAGAACTTTCATATATCGAAATGGAATATTTATTATTAACATGACACTGAAAGTCAAATTGTCCACAGATACCACAGAAATATGGGACTTGAAATGTCAAAATAATCCGAAACACCCCGTATACTCGAAAACCGGGAGGATAATCGAAGGTTTTGGATTTTTCCTGGGATCTCGAGATGATTTTGAGGGGGGTCTTATTCTTGTCATTTTTGCTCTAGATGGTCCCGTTTGGGCTGTGATTTTACGTTTAAAATTTGCCGAACTGTCACAAACGGTTTTATATATGTAAGATATAAAAATTTCCACTACGAATAGAATTTGCTGAAAATTTTACATAATTCGTTGGGAAATGACAAAACTTTGAAAAGTTAAATTTGCACTAACTCTATTCCCAAACAATGAATAAATATCTCGACTTTTTCGATGAACGAATGAGACGTCACATAGATATTCATAGAATCATATTTCAAAGACAGATCATTAGAACATCCGACACATGGAATGAAAACATGACAATTGAAACATAGAGTAACCACATTTTACATAGAAGTTATTTTTCAATAGATTATCGCATTCTTCATTTCAACCAGTGAAATTTATTTATTAATACGCTCTATTATTTTTGCTCCTCCTGTCAGTGTTCGGAATCCAAACAAATAAATTGTCATTCAAATTAGTACTATGTCATTGAAGGAATTGGCTTATTTTCATAAATAAGAGTATTTGATCTACGATTTCAGTATTAATTGATAGACAGAAGGAACGAGGTCAATACCAGTAAGTTCGAATCCTGTATCATTCACCAGATTTTGTAAAAAGCCGTGTTTATTAATTGAACTTCAAGTTCGAACTTACTGGCATTAATCTCGTGCCTTCTGTCTATCAATTAATAGTAAAATTGTTCCTTAAATAATCTTATTTATCAAAATAAGCCAATTTCTTCAACGACAGCGTGCTAATTTGAATGACAATTTGTTTGTTTGGATTCCGAACACTGACAGGAAAATCAAAAATGTGTGACGTCATCACTAATAGAGCGTATTGCTGAAAGGAAATGACAGTATTCTAAAATTTCTTTTTTTTTCTAATAACACCAATATTAAAATCTCATCTTCGAGATTTTTAGTTTCCAAATCTACAATTTTTCACAATGACAATACCCATTTGCTTTAGCAAATGGTTTCATGGATGAGGAACGAATCTACGGCATTTCAACCCTCAGCTAAATGTATCGATCGAGCTCTAAGGGGAAGTTTTCTAATCGAGGAGTTGTGGTTTTCAGTCAGGGAGATTAAGTAAACATTTGGTAGTTGATGGAATACGGTGTACGTTGAGGGTTTTCATTAATCAAAAACACTGCAAATTTAACGCAAAGGCACGTTGTTTCCTCATTCTCATAGAATAGCAAAACTTCCATTCAGTCTCATCATTTCATTTTGCCCATTTTAAATTCAATAACAATGAATTTTTTATATCAAAAATAATTCGATATTTTTCAACGTTAACTCCTTGCACTTTTAGTTTCAGAGATGAATTTTTGTTTTTTTTTGTTTATATGTTTTTCGATACGATCATCATTTACTTTCGAAGGGCTAAAGCTCAATGGCTAGAGGTCAGACCTTTTTTTAATGATTTGATACAATCTACAAGGTTGCAGTGTTTTTTGCCTGCTTCTATACACTTCAAAACGTAAACTGTGAAACTTTCAAGGAGGGTTGATTTCTCATTTTTCGAAAATGATGAGCCCTCCAAAGAAATGTTGAAGTATTATTCTTGGTTGAGTACTGAAAATAAATACCTCATTACCCTCTAAAAGCAAATCTCCCATTATTTTTGTCTGCAAGTTGCAGGTAACAAGCGATAAACAAATTTCGAACAATCGACCGGAAACTCTATAACCAAAAAAAAACCTCCGAGTTATAAAACCCTTCGAGTCTGCGTACTCTTAGATCTAAAGATGCCGCTCGGTAGAAGGCTAATGGCCTCAGGAAATCGAAGAAAAATAAAAGTCCGAGAATCTCGGGTTTATTTTGATTGCATTTTTCGTTGGGACATCAGAGTTCCGACAGATCCACATACAAGAGACTATAAATCTCTCTTGGCACTGCCTTTCTCGGAAACATTTTGCCGCACTGGTCAGAATCGGCGAGCTGCAGCACAAAGCCAAAAATCAGATCTCAAGACAACGCGTCATAATTGCGGGGTAATCAAAAAATACTGCTACGTGCTGGTCCACTCTGAAGCCCGCATTTATATTTAGCACCCGAGTCTCTCTTACAGTCCTAGGCCTAGCCAGTAAAATTATTTTGTGAATTTTTCTCAGAAATTCTTTGAAAAAAAAAAGTCGCCTCCAAGAGTGATATCGGGTGTCCCAAATTCGTTACCTACTGAGGGGATCCCCTTGGAGCTGGAAAAAACGAATGGTACACTTTCAGATTCGATTTTTGAGAGAATTAATTTGATGAAAACCAAGTGTAAGGGACCTATTCCTCACTTATCATTTGTTTTCTACTTCTAATGGTTTACAAGTTATAGCCTCGCTTATACATAAAACTGTGGGAAATTGGCATAAAGATAGCAATTATAGATAATCCGAAGTCGCTGTTAGAACACTCAATTATTTCAGAAAACAAGATTATTTTCACACACTTTTTAAGATATTCTAGCTTGAATGATATGAAATCATTTAAGCACTCTATCTATGTTTATTACTTTGAGGTCGATACTAATCATTTAGGTAAAATGGAACAGACTCGCGAAGCTCTCATTTCCGGTTGTAAAGGAAACGGACAACCAAAATGTCCTAGGAAATGTAAAATACTGAGTATCTGTTCCCAACACTTCATAATTTCTTGATATTCCGAATAGTAACTTATTCATTCTCTAGTTAATGAGAAAGTGCTATTATCTGAAAAAAGTAGATTAAACTTATCCTCCTGAATCTAAATCATTTGATGAATGAAACACGTTCGTCAGTCTTTTTTCTCAATTAATGCTGGAAACGAGTTCTTCAGTTAATTATGTGGGATGTAATGATCAAGAGGGTTTTTTTCATTCAGTTCTTACGCTTTGACCTTATTTGACGTTAGGGTGAAATAATTTCAGAACTCGAATTTACCCAATCGCAGAGGAATACTGCAAATATTACAGAATTCCCGAGATCGTGGTGATATTTTATCAAAGAATATCAAAAAAATTACCTTACATTTCCTAGGACCATAAAACCGACGGAGTTCGGATTTTGGATGTTCCTATGATATAATAATTTCCAGCTAATTCCGATCGGGTAAAAATTGATATTTATTGAAAAAACTAATCATCCCAAACGTAATGCGCTATTTCGTATAGTTGGAGTCATCAGAACCATAGAAATTGAGGCAGGATATCGAAAAACATTTTCAACGTAAACTGGAACACATTTTCCATAGACAGTCCATAGTAATATACTTCGTACTAATTTATTCTCTTTTTTCCAGGTAATTCACCGGCCCAGCCCAGCGGAAACGGAAATGAAAGGTCGATCTACTCAAATCTCTGAAGATGATGCCACGTGATCTAAAATTAGAATATTATTTCTTCTTCCGTTGAAAAATTCAAATAATGGCCTGATAAAAAATCTTTGTCGTTTGAGCTGAGGAAAAAAATTGGATTCATGGTCTTCAGCTCATCGATATTTTAATTATCGACGAAATTATTCCTTCTTTTTTTTTCTCTCTCTTCACGATAGAGTGAAATGCCTGCTTAAAATTGAATTAGGAACATCAAAGATAGCTATGTAGAAATTCATTGAATTCTGTAATTGTTATGTTTATGGATTATATGATAAAAATACATATCGTCGCTGCTTCTGAAAAAAATAGCAGATAACACTTTTTTTCTCTAATTGAACTCCTACAAATCTAAAAAATGAATTGTCTTCATTGAAATAATGAATATGTTATGATAGCCACACTCTGATTCACACAATCTTCATGATAATTATCAAAAATTAAAACAACATTGTGCGTGATACTTCACAATGATACATACGATTTTGGTCTTGAAATACAATTCCCAAAATGACAAAATATCCAAAAATGTCAATTTGTACAGTTTAACTGGTTGGTTATTAATATTTGTCATTTTGGGAATTGTATTTCAAGACAAAAATCGTATATACAGTGTGAGTCAATAGTGCTTGATCGGTGAATAACTCCTGTAACTTTTGGGCTAGGAAAATGAATCAAATTTTGACAGAATCGACAGCACTCAGCGCATGAGCTCAAATTATTTTTGACTCTACAGGCTGGTTCGAAAGTGGTGAAACACGAAAACACCTTGTTTCTACATGAAATTCTGATTTAGACATACTCCATTTGTCTTCATTTATTTGTGGTACCTACTTTTTGACGTAGGCCACTTTTTCGAAAATTACATGGTTATATTGGTTTAAACTAAAGATCATTTCTTGACCGTTCGAGATTTATATTTTTATTGAATTCCTGAAAAATGTTGAAGTCTTCTGAAAATTTACGGATCGAACTACAAGTGGTTCGAAAGACACTGCTCACATAACCACTATAAACTCGTAAAATTTCGTACTGTTGACACTATGTAATAATCAACCTAAACTAACATCAAGTCAGAAGAAAATTCTTACGACAGGTTTCATAAAACTCTAATTGGCCGATGAACTCGTTGATTGTATTTTTAAATCTTTGGAAGTATCAAAACTCAACTGTAATAGAACGCAGAAATGATTTTATCGAGCAATTCACCACAATAAAATTTTTATGAAACCCAGCATAAGTCTTCAATTTTTATTGATTAAGAACGATATACAGAGTGTCATTACAAAAATTTGCCCCTCCTCCCAGAACTCAGAAACGAAGAATTTCCGATGATTTTAAAAAACAGGTCTACTTCTGTTTTGAGAGGGACGAATTTCCATCATGAATTTTTCCCGAAAAAAACACCTCCATGATGGTGGCATAAACCCCCAACATTTTTTGAATAGGTAAAAGATGTCAAGTGTTCGTTAATTCGAAAGTTATTCATGTTCATGAAAGTTATATTTCCTTCATGAAAAATGTAATATTGAACTTGTCGTCAAAAAATGATGTTGAACCGCCCAAACTCAAGAACCTATGTATGTGTTTCGAAAAAAACAAGTCCTTAACGACATTGTTCCAAAAAACAACCTGGTTTTTAACAACCCCCAATTTTTTTAATAGGAAAGATATGACGGCTGTATTATCTAGATATCCTAGTTGAAATTTTCCAATTCGGTGATTTTTTCAAAGCTTTTTTTTCTTTTCCATTCAAAAAAAAATTGGGGGTGTTGATAGCAGGGTGACTTGATTTTCAAGCTACTTGGCTTGACTTGAATTGAAATCAAGTCGAGCTTAAGTCAAGTAGTAGTTTTTCAATCTCAAGTCAAGTACTTGAATTCTATCAAGCTACTTGATTTTTAGCATTGCATAGTGTCACATCAATTAAAAAAAATAATGAAATGGGAAGGAATCTTGCAAAAATCACTTTTATTTATTAAACTATGTAGTATAAAAGAACTAAAAATATCAACTATTGTCAAATGGGAACCAAAAATAAATCACTATAAATAATAGCAAAATTAAAAATATGAAAAAATACAGTTTCTCAATATTGAGAACCTCCAAGCACTGTTTGATTACATTATTAGGCTTTTAGGTTCTGCTAACTTGAGGTTGAGCTAGCAGAAGCCGCGATTTCTCTGACCATTTGATAGGAAAAAATGTTGGAATGGGATAATACATTAGCCTAAAATTATGGTCAAAAAAAAGTTCCAAAGTGGGTTGCTAGCTTCCTAATATCTTAGAAAATTTCCAAAAGCGAGGTATCGCTGGAGAAGATTTACAAGATAAAATAATCAAATACAGAATTCTTTGAATATGACTGTCCGAGGTACTAGATACAAGATATTTTTCGAAATTGGATCTGAAAGACTAAATATAAAATACGTAACGTTTTCAATTTTAATATTTAGGATGAATCAAATATTTTGATGTTTTTTACTTTTGTGATTATTTCTTCCCTTAAAATTCAGTGATTAAACATATGCTCCTATAGTCTTATAATATAATATTATATAAATCTGAATAATAATGATTGAATTGATGGGAATGAAAAGATACGTCAAAATTCATTGTAAAATAGAGGTTATAAAAAAACAATTCTGTTATGTGTAATGAAATTCCATAAATCTTAAATATTCTGCATCTTTAATTTATCAATGATATTCCAGTCGCTTCAGTCATTTTGGAGCTCGGGGAACCCCCTTATTCTGTCTAAGCGCGCATGAGCTTGATTTTCAAGTCAAGTAGTTGGTTAAAATATCAAGCTACTTGGCTAGATGAATCCCTAGTTGCTACCATAAGGTGATTTTTTCGGAACAATGTCTTCATAGGAATTCTTCCTCCCTAATACAAAACTTGAAAATTATTTTTGTATTCCTCGAAACTCTCAGTTTATTGTGTTTGGGCAGTTCAACATCACCTTTTGACGGTGAGTTCAATATTACATTATTTCCTGAAAAAAGGACCGATTTTGAAAATTTTAAATGGGTTGAGAACATAACATAAAAAACTTTCAAACTAACCAACTCTCGACATCTCTTCCCTATTCAAAAAATGTTGGGGTTTGATGCTACCATCATGGGGTGTTTTTTTCGGAACAAACTCATGATGGAAATTCGCCCCCCTCGAAACAGGAGTTGACCTGTTTCTTTTTTTAATCTTCGAAATTTATTCATTTCTGAGTTTTGGCGGGTGACAAATTTTCATAGGGACACCCTGTATATGTATAATACACCAATCCAAATATTAATCAAAGTTTGACCCAGAATATAAATTTGATTTTTAGCCGTTTGGAATTGCAACATATCATTCGCAAAATGAATTTCCCTTTGCTGTCTACAACAAATGCGCGATATCCATATCAAAACAATTTTTTCCACTCGCCTAAAGAGGGCAAAATCTATTTATTGCTTTTGGGTGGAACTGAAATATTTCCACTGTAGTTACAGTTATATCAAAGGATACACAGATATCGTTCTACATCCTGACAATAGCAGCATCAGTAAGCGACTCTGCCATTGTTGAAACAACTAGAAACTTCATGTTATGTTATCACAGTTCTCACCCTCTTCAAATATGTCGTTTTCAGCTATCCCATCTGAGAGGAGTTCAGAATTTCATTTTCAATGGGCACTTTGTCAGTTCAGCTTGTTTTCTGTCAGTCATAGCATAGCCGTATAGTTGGAAATTATAGGAATTGAAACTGTTACTTAATTTTTGATTTTCCTGATTAAGGGGATTCGTTATTAGCGATGTTATTAGACTCAGATTTACAAACTTGCTGAAAGATTGTATGGTTCTGACTCGCTCTGCTCGCCGAAGGGGCTCCGCCCCTTGGACCCCGTCACTATGCCGGTAGATCCTTCACTGGGTATCCGTCTAGAAAATAAATGATTTTTTTCGGAAACCTTTTATCGTTAGCTGATTTTAGAGGATTCACTCGGTATACTATGCAGATTCTAGGGTGGAATTCTATATGATTTTTTTCCTAGAACATACCGTTTCGCCCTTGCTCACATGAAAATATTTGATGCAAATAACTTTCCATTACGACAAATCAAGGGCGGTCCTATCCTTAAATTTTGAGGGGGTTCGCCGTTATGGGCTTCGGGTTTTTCTATGGGACCAAATCCCAGATAACACCGATATCAAGCCTAACCTCTCAAAAATATTTATATTTAGATATATATGAATATTCATATAAGGCGTACAACTTTGCTTCCGCCGTTTTGGAATAGATGGCTGTAGCGGTAAGTGGTAGTCGAAAAAAATATATCGTAGATGTCATACAATAGGTTTAGGTATTTGTGAACATAACGCCATCGACATGTTAGTCGATTTGTGTCTGCATCATAAAGTTATTCAAGATTAATCATGTCAGCTTTCGAGCCAAATTCTCGTCATTTGCGGGAGGTTTTAATTTTCTGCTTTAGTATGAATAAATCTGCGGCTGAGGATCATCGAATGCTTCCAAAAACCTATGGTGAGGGCGCTATTAATGAAAAAACGTGCCGAGAGTGGTTTCAACGCTTCAAGAATGGTGATTTTGATGTCGAAGACCAGCATAGCGGTGGAAGAGAAAAGGTTTTTGAAGATGCAGAATTGCAGGCAATACTTGATCAAGACTCATGTCAAACGCAACAGTAATTGGCAGGATCATTAGGAGTAACACTACAAGCTATTTCAAAACGCCTGAAAGTCATAGGAATGATTCAGAAACAAGGAATTGGGTGCCGTACGAGTTGAAGCCAAACCGATAAGTACGGTCGTGTCAAGAAAGCGATAATTAGTGGAAAAGTGAGTGAATTTGAAAAGACTTGTGTGGAGAAGTGAGAGAAAGCTGGAATTCTCAGGTGGTGATAAAGGCAGTTGATGAGATATTTCATAGTAAGAATATAAAGAAGGAAAATATAGACTTAAAAGATTGAGGTTAAAATAAACTAAACAATAACAGAGATTGAAATCATAGGTATTCTGCAACTGAAGCGCTAGCGAGAGTATCGGGTCGGGACCTGAATCGAGTAGGGGACCGGCGGCGGCGCAACCGTGCTCTCGACGCACAGACGTAGCGGAACGAGATTTGTGAATTCTGAAGAGAGTGTTGTAACTCGACATCTCTAATGAACAAGGGCGATTACAAAAGAAGTAGAAGTGAAGAAGAAGAGGAAGATATTTTCACAAAGTCAAAAAAGGTAATAAGGTCACCCAACATCAAAAATAAGGGAAAAGATATGGAAGTCGAGAGTTTGAAGGCAATGTTTGAGAATATGATGGAGCAAATGAAATTGGAGATGCGAAGAAATACGGAGGAAGTAAAATTAGAGATGAATAAATTGAGGAAGGAAATGCAGGTTAGGGAAAGTCAGTGGGAAAATGAAAAGAGAGAACTAGAAAGTAGAATAAGGAATTTGGAGGATAAAGTAGACCGAGAAGAAAGACTGAAAAGGAAGAATAATATAGTTGTGAAAAAATTAAAAACAAGTGATGGAAATGAAAGGGAAAAGATCGAAAAATTCATCAATGAGGAGCTGAAGATAAAGGTAAACATAGCTAAGGCATACAAAATAAATCGAGGAAAGGAAAATGAAATGATAGTTGCTGAAGTTGAAAGCTGGGAACAGAAACAGAATATAATGAGAAAGAAACAAATGTTAAAGGGAAAAGATATCTTTATTGATAACGATCTGACAGCGAAGGAGAGGAAGATACAAAATCAGATTGTGGAAATAAGCAAGGAGGAGAAGAAAAAAGGGAAGAATGTGAGGGTTGGATACAGAAAATTGTTCATAGAAGAGAAGGTTTTTGTATGGGATGAAAGAGAACAAGGTGTAAAGGAACAAGAAGTTCTGAAGAAATCTGACCTGGGTCAGAGTTCAAAAAACCAATAGGGATAGATAAAGGACGGCTGATTATTAAGATGGAGAGAAAGCGAGGAAAGGAATATGACTATAGGAAAACACAAATGGAAGAAATGAGTAAGGAAACTAGAGAAGTAAAAGAGAAAAAAGGGAGAGATAACTGGAAGTTGGCAACCTGGAATGTGAGAGGTATAAAAGGCAGAGAGGACGAGCTAATACAGGAATTGGAGAGGTATGAGATAAAGATATTAACGGTGACAGAAACAAAGAAGAAAGGAATAGGAGAGCAAGTGATGAGGGGTGATCATTTAATGATTTACGGAGGAGTGAAATATGAACAACATGGAGCGGCAGGCGTGGGATGCATAATTGACAAGAATTGGAGAAAATATGTGGAACACTGGCAGGTATATTCGGAGAGACTATTGAAGGTACGTTTGAGGAGAGAAAAATATGAGTTGTGGAACATAATAGTAGCATATGGACCAAATGAAGACGCAAAGGTGGAGGATAAGAACAAATTTTGGGAAGAATTGAACATGGTAACAGAGGAATGCAGGGGAAAAATCGTGGTGTGTGGAGATTTTAATAGCAGGGTTGGAATAGGAGGAGGAAGAGATGGGATCGTCGGTAAATATGGAGAAACAAAGAAAACGAACAACGGAGAAAGACTTATAGAGTACTGCAGGATGAATAATATGATAGTTTCGAATACATTCTTTGAGCATAAAGATGTACATAGGTACACAAGGCATGGACATAACGTTGACGATAGATCAATAATAGATTACTTCTTAGTAGAAAGAGATAATAGAAGGGACATCGCAGATGTAAGAGTGCACAGGGGAGCGGAAATAGGAAGTGACCATTATATGCTTGTAGCAAAGATAATGAGTGAAGGAAAAGAGAAGGTCGAACATAGGCAACTTAATGAAGGATATGAAAATATAAAAAGCTATAAACTGAGAGAAATGAGTGTAGCAGAAGAATACAGGAAAGATGTAGAAGAGAATATGACTAGGGTGGAAATAGGAGTTGAGGAGGGAGTGGAGGAAGTATGGGGAAGGTTCAAGAATATACTAATGGAATCAGCAAAAAGAGTGTGTGGTAGTGTTAAAATTGGGAGAAACAGAAGGGGCACAGCCTGGTGGAGTGACAACTTGAAGAGACAAATTAAAATGAAGAAAATATTGTGGAAGGAATATCTAAAGAATAGAAATGCATGTAATTATCGGAAATATAAAGAACAAAGGAAGAGAGTTAAGCAAGTAACATTGGAAGAAAAAGAGAAAACATGGAGAGATTTTGGAGAGAGAATGGAGAAAAATTACACGGAAAATAGAAAGCTTTTTTACAGAGTCATGAAAAATATGAGGAAGGGGGAGAAGGTTGACAATACATCGATCAAGTGTAAAAGAAACAGATTGCTTGTGGGAGAGAAGGAAATAATGGAGAGATGGAAGGAACACTTCATTGAATTACTGAAGGGGAATGAAGTCAAAAAAGAAGATACACAAAAAAAATATAAGCGATGGGAGGACGACGGGGAAGACTTGATAAGCATTGAAGAGGTTAAGGTAGCTCTCAGAAGAGTCAAGAATGGAAAAGCTGCAGGATACGATAGAATTACACCGGAAATGATGAAGAACATGGGAGAAAAAGGTATAAATGTATTCAGGGAAATATGTCAGAAAGCATGGAATTCAAAAGAAATACCAAAAGATTGGAAAATGGCGATGATAGTACCAGCTTACAAGAATGGGGACAGAAAGAAATGTGATAATTATAGAGGTATAAACTTGCTATGTACAGCTCTCAAAGTATACGAAGCGATATTGGAGAGTAGACTAAAAATAAGCACAGAGGACACACTAGATAAAGCTCAGAGTGGGTTTATGAGAGGGAGAAGTGTACAAGACCACATTTTCACTCTGAAACAGACCATTCATAAGATGAAAAGAAGTGGAAGAAAGGCTTATTTTGTATTTATAGATCTGGTGAAAGCTTTTGA
The DNA here is from genome assembly GCF_914767665.1 of Harmonia axyridis. Lineage (NCBI taxonomy): Eukaryota > Metazoa > Arthropoda > Insecta > Coleoptera > Coccinellidae > Harmonia > Harmonia axyridis. Next base: position 20,922,322 of record NC_059508.1, on the reverse strand, counting down.
CAGGGTTAGTAGAGCGAAAATGTGGGATATATTGAAAACAAGAGGGATAAATAAAAATTTGGTGGAGTCTATTAAAAGTGTTTATTGTGAAAGCTTGAACTGTGTTATTGTCAGAAATATGAAGTCGGAGTTATTTGAGACAAAGGAGGGACTGAGGCAGGGTGGAGTGCTGAGTCCGACATTGTTTATACTGTTTTTGGATGAGATAATCAGAGAAGCAAAGGAGAGAACAGAGAAGCTTACAATTGGTTTTAAGAACTTAAGAAGAGTTGTAATATCAGAATGTGCCTTTGCGGATGACATCGTATTGATGGCGGGAACAAGGAGGAGTATACAGGGAAATTTGGATATATGGAATGGAATACTGAGAAAATATGGGATGGAAATAAATAGAAGAAAGACAAAAGTGATGGAAGTGAACGATGAACGGGAGGATGATTGGAGATTGGAAATTGAGGGAGAGGAAGTTGAAAAGGTGAAATGTTTCAGATATTTAGGAGTGAACATAGAAAATACGGGAAGCCAAGAAAGGGAGATTAACGAGAGAATTGAAAAAGCCGGCAGATTATACCACACAATTAATAGGAAATTCCTAAGAAGAACTGAAGTCGAAGAGAAAACTAAAATGACCGTGTTTAAGTCGATATTCAGACCTGTTCTGTCGTATGGATGTGAAACTTGGAACACAACAAGGAGAATGAGGAGTAAACTACAGGCAGTAGAGATGAAATTTTTGAGAGGAGTGAAGGGGGTTACAAGGATGGACAGAAGGAGAAATGAGGACATAAGAGGTGAATTGGGGATAAAATCATTGGAAAGGTTTGTGGGTGAGAGGCAGTTAGGATGGTGGGGACACTTACATCGTATGGAGGAGGAGAGACCAATCAAACAAATATGGGAGGCAAAAGTCGAGAAAAAGGCAAAAAGGGGGAGACCGCAACAAACATGGGAGGATATGGTAGAGGAGGAAATAAAGAAAAGAGGAAAAAGCGTCAGGGAAGCTGAGATGATGACATCAAATAGGACAGAATGGAAGAAATTCATTGAATCAAATTAGAATTATTCTTAAGTTATTGTTAAGTTGGAAAATGTAGATAATGAAACCCATACACCGAAAGGTATCAAATGGGATACAGATTATATATATATATACGAGTTGAAGCCGGGAGGTGTTTGAACGGCGTTTGTTTGCTTGTGCACAGCTGCTTGCAAGGCAAAGACGGCAGGGATTTATGCATCGGATTGGGACTGGAGACGAAAAATGGGTTCATTACGATAATCCCAAGCGCATAAAATCATGGGGATATCCCGGCAGTGCTTCCACGTCGACGGCCAAACCGAATATTCACGGTTCTAAGGACATGCTCAGTATTTGGTGGGTCCAGCTCAGCGTAGTGCATTATGAGTTGTTAAAACCGACTGAAACGATCACAAACGCTCGTTATCGACAGCAATTAATGCTTTTGTGCCGAGCATTGAAAGACAAACCGCCGCAATACAACGAGAGAGAAGATGAATTGATTTTACTGCATGACAATGCTCGACCCCATGTTGCGAAGGTATTCAAGATATACTTGGAAACGTTGAAATGGGAATTCGTACCCCGCATGACGTATTCGCCAGACGTTGCTCCCTCGGACTATCACTTGTTTCGATCAATATCACACGGCCTGGCTGATCAGCACTTCCGATCTTATGAAGAAATAAAAACTTGTATCGATTCGTCGATCGCTTCAAAAGATGACCAGTTTTTTCGATTCGTACGCTGCCCGAAAGATGGGAGAAAGTAGCGACCGATGGGCAATTCTTTGAATTATAAATGTATAACCAGTTTTTTGCAATAAAGCCTCGAATTTCGCAAAAAAAGTTGTACCCTTAAATATTTGTTGTATTATAATATCATTATTTCCTTATCAGGGTTTTAACCATTCAGGTAGAAATTAAAAAAAATTGAATAGTAAATCGATTGTTTAATATGAAAATAAAAGAAGACAATTGGCAACTACAACACAAAATCTAATTCGGTCTTTGAACCCTTTGAAAACCTTATAATCACAGCGTCCTTGTCAACATCAATGTACCTATGAATGTTCAGGAGGACTAAACTGAATCTGATGTAAAACCAGATAGATATTTGTACAAACAACAACAAACGGTAAAAACATTATCAAACATTCAAACGAGCCGACAGTTGAGTATCATGCACGAATCTGAGAATTTTGGAAAAACAATAATTATGAATTATAAGCTTATGATGCAAAATCTCTTTATATATTTAGAGTTTTTTCTTATGTTTGTATATGTTGAATACAATTAGGAAACCAATAGGTATTATTATTAAATATGAAGGTTTATTCTACAAAGTACATAATTGTATCAAAGCGAAGAAATCTTTCATCCATATTCATTTCCAACTTTTTCAATAAGTGGTTCACCAACAATATCCTCAGGATTATCTCCTTTCAACTCTTTCAAGATGATCACATTAAGTAGAATACATCCTGATATCACGAGGAGACAAATTAGATCTAGTCTGATCGTCTCCAATAATTTCAATCGACGAAATTGTTCTTTTCTTTTCACAAAACACATTCAAAAATTCTTCGATATCAACTCCGTCATCGTTCGGCAAAACACGCACGCACCTCTTGCTCCGTGATCTATCAATCTTTCGCACATAACACCGCACGCGCCGCACCGGTGTGGATTTGCCGAACGCAGTAACCTTAACTGTTAAGGGTACGCTTATCAAATCACCAACTTTGTGGAATACAAAAGTTTCTTCTTATTTCTACCACGGATTGGGATAACCTTAGATTCTGATAAAACACTTGGGTTTTTATACTTATATTTGAACAATAACATACAACAGTATACAATGATGAAAATGAAATAGGTTATGAACCAAAATGGACTGTTTTTCTATGATATGTCAGCTGATTGCTATCTATACAACTACTACTATGAAATCAGGGATGTGAAAGAGGAAGGAGTGACGGTAACGATCGGTGATGTCGAGTTGAGACCACAGAACTTACACATTAATGATTTCTTGTTCCCTTTTGGCTGGCCTCAACCGTCTATTGAAAATTGAAATATAATTCTAATACATAAACTCCGACAGTAACGATTCCATCATAACCATAGACAAAGATTTCTCTATGATCATAACTGTCAGTCAGACGCATGTTATGCTTTTTAAAATTTTCTTCTGTAATATTCAAAAAATAGAACGAAATTTAATTAAACGACTACAGAAATATTTCATGAATCGTCTCGGATGATAATTTCAGACTTTAAATTCGCTCATTCAAAATGTACAACGTAAGTAGTAAATATTTTTAATAACTGGAAAGCTGAATGCAGAACCACTTAAAACTTGATAATTTGATGTGAAAATTAAACGGTTTCTCACATTGGTATGTTTTTCTTTCCAGAAGATGGATTATTTTAGTTTGGATGGATAATTATACAGGATATTCATTTGTCGAATATCAATTAGAAGTATCTAGAGATGTTGGACCAATTTAAGTCTAAAAATTGGGATTAAAGCTTCAAATTATTAACTGATTTGTAAAGAAATACAATATTTGATCAACAATTATACAGGGTGTATATATTTGAAGTAGCATTCTTTGGAGAAATGAGACATTTTGAAATCTGACAAATTGATTCAGTTTGTAGAGAAGTCTACAAACAAAAACAAAAAAAATATCAAATATCAATAAGAAGTCTCTAGAAATGTTGGACCAATTCAAGTCTGAAAATTGCGATTAAAGCTTCAAATTATTAACTGATTTGTAAAGAAATACAATATTTGATCAACAATTATACAGGGTGTATATATTTGAAGTAGCAATTTTTGTCATTTTTGGAGAAATGAGACATTTTGAAATCTGACAAATTGATTCAGTTTGCAGAGAAGTGAGATCATTTCTAGTCAGAAAATTGAGATAAGAGCTTCAAATTATATATATTTGAAGTAGCAGTTTTTGTCATTTTTGAAGAAATGAGACATTTTGAAATCTGAAAAATTGATTCAGTTTGAAGAGAAGTGAGATTATTTCTAGTCGGAAAATTGAGATTGGAGCTTCAAATTCTTCTTTTATTCCACAATTTATTAAGAAGTATAATAAACAATTAATAATAACTCGGGATACACAATTTTTGAGTATAAATTAGTTGATTCTGAAGAATTGAGATGGTTTGAAATCTGAAAATTGAAGTTATAGAGTATGCACTTTATTTTGAGTAACAAGAAGTCGATTATGAAGAATAAGGCTAATTTGAAAAATGGTATTATAATATTATTCAATATTCTTTAAAACTTTTTATGCAAACCTATGAGTCTAATTAAGCTTCATGAAAGGCAGTGGTAATAAAGCTCACATTCTAACTATACGTTTCAACTCAATTTTTTCAGAAAAAAAGAAATATTTCAATCGTAATAAAAAATTTCATTGGTTTTTCCAGTAATAGTTAATTAATTGGTACGCTTAATATATACACTGTATAATTGTTGATCATAATATTGTATTTCTGCTTAGGTTATAAAGAGTAACCTGAAATCCAATTTTCAGATTTCAAAAAGGCCTAGGTTTTTCAGGAATATATAACTCAAATTGTTGAAATAGAAATCGTATATTGTATTCTCCAATAATGAATAAAAAATAACCAATATTTAACAAATTCTCAGATCTCTTTTCTCCAGAAATGGTAATTTCTTTCTTTGAAAAATTTGGGAAAAATGCATTATCAAAATGTGAGCGCTGTTATCAATCTTTTAAGAAGGTTATTCAAATGTATGATGCATAAGTCTAAATTTAATTAATGATTGGGGGGGAAAAATTGACAAAAAAGTTTCTGTTTGTTAGTCAAGTTGTAATCCCTTTTATGGTTCTTTTTTTTGTTTATTTAATAGTTACAATACACAATTATCAGCATGTTTTTCTCTGAATTTCAACTTCAACACAGAAAATTTGTCATTTTATGTCTTGCCAATGAAAATATTGATATTCTTATAAGTCAATTCAAAATGAATAATGTAGATATTCATTGAACTGCATTCAATGTTTATTTTCAGAAAAAAAGAGAGTTGTAATGATGAACCATATAAGAAATTAATAGGTTTATTAACGTCTTTAACAGTATGAACTAGTCCTGATATCATTGTTGAACACTGGAAAAGTGCAAAACTCATATTAAGAGACAAGCAAAAAAAGATAATTAATCAATTTTTACTTCAGTCCGAAGGACCTGAGTTCAGTATTTGAAATGACTAGTGAACAAATAGGTATCTATATATTTTTATACAGGTTTAATCATTCATTCATGACATGGAAAATTTCAATAAACAGTTACTTTTTAAAGTATTTTAAACCTACACTGAATTGATGATACCAATTTCTAACTTCAACTGAAGGAAGACCAGTGAATATATACCATACATTATTGAAATCAATATCTTCAAAGTTCTATTAAAAAGACTAATAATTGAATTTTGAAGAATATGTTTTTCTCAAATTTATAGTCATATATGGTGCATAAATCCAAATTTAATTAATTCACATCTAAAGTGAATTTTTTTTTTAGAAATATTCAGTATATCTATAATAAACAAACTAAAAAGAGACAGAATGAGTAGACCTGACTTTCAAAAACCCATGTTACCTCATAAGCAATTGTAATATCATATCTAGTTGGAATCTTTTTGACATTTGATTTATTGATTATAAATTCAACAGCACTGCACTCAAATTCTTCAAAAACGGATAGGTCATTTATAGTTATTTTTGCACTCTTCTGTCATAAAAGTTTATATTTTAGATATTCAAAACACACATGGAAATTTTTGAATGTCATCTGACTAACTTGGCTCTCTTTTCCAGTAATAAAACCCATTCTGAATTATCTATAAGGAGTTTTTCTATATGTTCAATACTGTTTCATAGTAACACAATTTTTACTCCAATCCAAGACTGAATTGAATTCCAAATTGATTATCATATTGTTTACGTTCATTCAGTCATGTACCCTTCTGGCTCTATGGGTGATTCATGTTTTTTTAAAGTTTACAATTTACCAATTCCATCAGATGATAGGATGAAGCTTCTGTTCTCTTTTGTAGTTCCATCTTCTGTCGCAATAGATTCAAATCCTCACGAATGAGAAAGTAGTTTTATAGTTTGTAGAAAATAAACGAACAATTCCTGAAATAAAGTAACATTCATCCAATTGAATCAACAATACAAACTACAATATTACAAAATAATCCGCAACACCCCGCATACTCGAAAACAGCGAGGAGAATCGAAGGTTTGGAAGTTTTCCTGGGGCCTCGGGACGATTTCGAGGGGGGTCTTATTCTTGTCATTTTTGCTCAAGATGGTCCGTTTGGACTGTGATTTAATGTCTCTTTATACGGAAAAAAGTTGATTGGCTATATCTATATTAGAAAGAACGATTCCATTTTAATGTTGATAATGAACGTTTAAAAACCTTTACGAAAATAATAAGGAAAACACTGAAGTCAGATGCTTTTGAATGCTTGATCTATAATTGCGCCTTTGGATGCCATATTCAGTGTGTCCCAAGTTCGAGCGCCTATCATATCAGAAACGAAAAATTTTTATTTATTTTATATTTTAACTCGTAGATAATATCGAATAATATCGTTATCCCAATTTTCAGATTTCAAATAGGTCCAGTTCTCCAGAAATGTCTATTTTCATTCGAACTTGGGACAGCCTGTACAATAAGTTTTCCAATAGCGATGATAAAAATAAAAAATGAGAAAAAATTTGGTTTTATTTAGAAGTTACATAACGTATGGATCATTCAAATGACCACCACTTCTCCGTATTCACTGCATTCTGTCTACCAAATTTTTAACAACTTTTTCATATATATTTGGGTGTATTTCATCAATAGTCTATGTTTGTACAGGGTATTCCTCAATTGTAGTTACAAAAGAAAATGAGAGACGCCTCAGATAATTTAGAAAGAAAAGTCCTATGAACGTAGTCCCACATACTCTTTGTTTCCGAAAAACAGTTTTTTTCAATGTTTTTTCTCTGATAGTGTCTACACTTCAGAAGATATGAAATTTCGCGTAGATACTGCAAATTAGACTTAACATCACGTGATATACCAATTTCGAATTCATATTTGGAATAGAGCCCGCTTTGCCATCTTTTGTCATCTAGAACTTTTTTTTGTGAACCACTGGTAGTTTGAAATGTGAAAAGAAACTTAGGTTCGATAGTAAGCTTTTTTGTTTCCTATAGTTTTATAGTATCTGCTACCGATTTCGAAAAAAAAAACTTACTCTCATCTCGAAATCCTCAGAGAAATTTAAATCATTATAAAAATTCAGTTGGTGGCTGTGATGAAAAACTAATTATTAGTTTTGGTCTTTATTTTGCCGATCTATAGCAATGATTCATAAAAATTCGATTAACTCGTATAACAAGGACTACAAGAAACACCCGTAACTCGAAAACAAACCGTTTTTGGGCCGATGTTCATAAGACTTTTTTACTGAAATTATCCTAGGAATCTCCCAATTTCATTTGTACAAATGTGCATGTTGTGATCAATAAAAATAATTGTATCTGGTTCTATTCTTTGTATTGCTAAAATTTCAAGGTTGGGATAAAATCAGTTTTCTAGTAAGTCACAGGGGTAAACACATTGAAAAGGGTAGGAGGATAATCAACTAGACCATTCCTTGTTATAATTTCATTACCAAATCTTGTTTTCAGTGAAGCGATTGTTAAGTGTGGCAGGTGGCACCGTCTTGTTGAAACCACATTGCCTCCAAATATCTATGTTTTCCGAAAGTAACAGACTCAGTTAGAAATTGCGGTTTTTCTTCGAAAACTCTAAAAGTTATCATTTTAGGTATAGGGTTTGTTTGAGTAACTCCCCCTTCTTTATACCTAGAATTGACTGAGAGAATAAAAAAAAATAAGTTCTAATTTCAAATATTATGAGTTTTGATGAACTTGAGTAGTCCAAGTTCATGATCTTCTCATTAACACCCTATACATTTCTTCTGAAACAGAAAACAGTCTTATAATACTTATGTACATATTGGCAGAATCAAACAACGTTTCCAAGTATATCTTGACCACTTTCGCAACATGGGGTCGACCATTGTCATGCTGTAAAATCATTTCATCATCTTTTATCATGTCTCTCGTTGTATTGCGGTCGTTTGTCTTTCAATGCTCGGCGTTCAATAACGATCGCCTGTGATTGTTTCAGTCGGTTTTAACAACTCGGTTTAACAAGTTCGCTACGACGAGCTGGTCACACCAAATACTGAGCATGACCTTGGAACCGTGAGTATTCTGTTTGGTCGCCAACGTGGAATCATGACCGGGATCTCCCCATGATTTTCAGCGCTAGAGATTATCGTAATGAACCCATTTTCCTTTTCCAGTCACAATGCGATGCAGAAATCCCTTCCGTTTTTGACTTGCAATCAGCTATTCACAAGAAAACAAACGCCGTTCAACATCTCTCGGCTTCAACTCGTACGGCACCCAATTTCCTTGTTTCTGAATCATTCCCATGACTTTCGGGCGTTTTGAAATGGCTTGTTGCGTCACTCCTAATGATCCTGCCAATTCTTGTCGCATTTGACACTAGTCTTGGTCAAGTTATCCCTCCAATTCTGCATCTTCGAAAACCTTTTCTCTTCTACCGTCATGCTGATCTTCGATGTCAAAATACCTTTCTTGAAGCACGTTCTTCCACTAATAGCGGTCTCATCATAGGTGTTTGAGAGCATTGGATGAGCCTCAGTCGCAGATTTCCTCCTATGTAAGCAGAAAATTAAAACCTTCCGCAAATGACGAAACTTTTGCTCGTAAGCTGACATGTTTAATCGAGAATAACTTTATGATGCAGACGCAAATTGACTAATGTTTCGATGGCGTTATGTTTTCCAATACCTAAGCTTATGTATGACATCTACGATCTAATTATTTCATCTATTGCAAAACGGCGGAAGCGAAGTTGTGCACCTAATATATTGAAATTCTACATCTAAATGCAAATATCACTTCCATCGAATTCACCACAATTTCGAACGGCCATATTTAAGGAACCCCTAATCGAATTTCGCTCATGAACGACATGAAACGGCAATTGGTAACCTTACCTAACCAGAAAATGCGGACGGACAGTGAATCGAACCTTATCATTTGAGACCATTTCCGGCTCAGAATTCAGAAATTACAGCGATTCGCGAAAAACTTGAACTCAACTAGTTGTGTTATGTATCTGTCGATATATCGTTCATGGTTTCAAATTTCCGCAATACGTCAAAACGCTCATCCTATTATACCTTTTTTTTACCGTTGTGTTTGTGAATCAATCAACCATAATAACGTATGAATAAAACACAACACTGCCAATCATCCATTAATAATGATTGATGAATATGCTGCTTTATCTTTCTGGCATTAAATGAGAGAACACAATGTGAATATTTGCGAGTATCAATCGAAATCTCTGATACCCATACAAAATTTTCGAAATATTATTTAATGAATCCCCATTGTATTGAAAATGCTGATAAGCATGGTCTAGCTAACTAGGGAAGATAATGATGAATAGGATTTGTTGTCATGTGGAATTAAAGGAGAAGAACTCTATAGATTTCACACAAAGGTTCTTTATTTCCACATAAATTTCAGTATAGCCAAAACGTTTTGGGATGGCAAAGTTGAAACCAAATATTGCGAAAACCAAATATGTATATTTAAATAGGGTGTTTTTTTTTCGAGGTATATAACTTTAAGTTGGCATTACTGTTCAAGATGGCGACCGATTTAACAGCTGTCAAGTGATTTATTCTCAGTTTGGTTTGGCAATTCATCATGAATAGATTCACGCCTGAACAACGCTTGCAAATAGTGCAATTTTATTTCGAAAATAATGGTTCTGTGCTGAATACGTATCGCGCACTACGTCCATTTTATTTTGTTTAGCGATGAAGTGCACTTCTGGTTGAATGGCTACGTCAACAAACAAAACTGCCGCATTTGGAGTGAAGCTAATCCTCAAGTGTATGTCGAAACACCGTTACATCCAGAAAAACTGACTGTTTGGTGCGCTTTATGGGCTGGTGGAATCATTGGTCCGTACTCCTTTAAAAACGTTACAATCAATGGTGATCGGTATAGAGCCATGATTACTAACTTTTTCATTCCTGAATTGAACAACCATTATGTCCAGGAGCTGTGGTTCCAACAAGACGGCACAACATGTCACACAGCTTGTGCCACAATCGATTTATTGAAAGACACCTTTGGTGACCGCCTAATTTCACGTTTTGGACCTGTGAATTGGCCTCCAAGATCTTGTGATTTAACACCGCTAGACTACTTTCTGTGGGGCTATGTAAAGTCATTGATCTATGCGGATAAGCCACAAACCCTTGACCATTTGGAAGACAACATTCGCCTTGTTATTGGCGATATACGGCCACAAATGTTGGAAAAAGTCATCGAAAATTGAACGTCCAGATTGAACTACATCCGAGCCAGCCGTGGCGGTCATATGCCAGAAATCATATTTAAAATGTAATGCCACAAGATTATCTTGCGGATAAATGAAATTCATGTCAATCGAATAATCCATCGTTGTTTTATTGCAATTTAAAGTTCTATAGCTCTAAAAAAAACACCAATAACGCGGCGAATGTTGTCTTTCAAATGGTCAAGGGTTTGTGGCTTATTCGCATAGACCAATGACTTTACATAGCCCCACAGAAAGTAGTCTAGCGGTGTTAAATCACAAGATCTTGGAGGCCATTTCATAAGTCCAAAACGTGAAATCAGGCGGTCACCAAACGTGTCTTTCAATAAATCGATTGTGGCACGAGCTGTGTGACATGTTGTGCCGTCTTGTTGGAACCACAGCTCCTGGACATAATGGTTGTTCAATTCAGGAATGAAAAAGTTAGTAATCATGGCTCTATACCGATCACCATTGATTGTAACGTTTTTAAAGGAGTACGGACCAATGATTCCACCAGCCCATAAAGCGTACCAAACAATCAGTTTTTCTGGATGTAACGGTGTTTCGACATACACTTGAGGATTAGCTTCACTCCAAATGCGGCAGTTTTGTTTGTTGACGTAGCCATTCAACCAGAAGTGCGCTTCATCGCTAAACAAAATAAAATGGACGTAGTGCGCGATACGTATTCAGCACAGAACCATTATTTTCGAAATAAAATTGCACTATTTGCAAGCGTTGTTCAGGCGTGAATCTATTCATGATGAATTGCCAAACCAAACTGAGAATAAATCACTTGACAGCTGTTTAATCGGTCGCCATCTTGAACAGTAATGCCAACTTAAAGTTATACACCTCGAAAAAAAACACCCGTTACTTTGTCTATACCCAGAAATATTGCATCTATCAGGTGTTGCGAGTCTATTATTTTTCATTTGAAAGGTTAAATGATGTCATTATGTATGGAAAATAATATAATTCAAATGACCTTACTACTTCTGCGTACTGCATTCTGGCTATATTTCATTAATAATACGTTCAATTATTGATTTTTTTATTGCACTATTGTTGTTGGATTGGATTATCAGCATAAACTTGTGATGATACTATCACCAACAACAGCAGAAAAAAATCGTTCAACATTGTTCTGTATTTTTCTCCACTGACTGTTACTCTTCGACCATTTTCTTCACAGGAATATGGACTTATCGCACCGCCAACGTGAATTGCACACCACACAGAGGCTTTATCTGGATGTTGTGGTGTATCAACAGTTTCGTGTAGGTTCTCCTCACTCCAAATAATGCAATTCTGTTTGTTTACATTACCAAAAGTAAGCTCCGTCCATTTTTCTCAATGATTTTGATGAAAAAATTTAAAAATTTCTGTACTTTGTTGAAGCATGTATCTTCCAATGATTATACAGCATAATCAATGGAACACAAATGATACAAGACTTGTCAAAGAATAATACACAGTATTGGCATTATAACCATTTTAATTTGTATATAATTTTTTTTTATAACGATTTATACAGGGTAATTCACCGCGATGGCTTATTAAACGTCTATGGTACCCTAATCATAATATTGTGCTGAAAATTTGTATATTGGGGTTAGGTAAACCTTTTAGGTACCTTAAACGAATTCTTTAAGACTTATCGAGGAAGAATTTTTAATGTGGAAAAACCGCAATTTCTAACTGTGGAGTAGTCTGTGACTTGTTGAAGACACAGAAAGAAATTAAAATTCGATGTTTCGATAGCTAAATTTGACATTTCAAGAATAGTAATTAATTGTTCGTTGGGGTTGTTGAGAAATCCATACACCAATAAAATTTTCAATTAAGAATAATAGATCAATATTCATGAAATGTCGAATTCAATTACCGAAACATCGAATTTCAATTCATTTCTGTGTTTTGCGGAAGTCATACTGCTCCACACAGTTAGAAATTTGAAGTTCTTCCTCGATAACTCTTAAAGTGATTATTCATTTTAGGTAGGTTTATACGTAGAATTGACAAAAATATTTAAAAACATAAGTTCCATTTGAAAATCTTGAGTTTTGTTGAATTTGAGATGTCCAAGTTCTCAAGCTTCTGATAAACACCCTGTACATTTCTGGTCCAAACCGCAAACAGTCTTATAATAGGTACTACGTATTCTCAGAAGCGAAAATAAAAAAAAGGTTTTTTCGAAAAAAAAACTTTTTCTTCAAAAATATTCGAAAACGCGCCACCATTTTTGTCGTGAGAATCCCATAATCTCATGAATCGTTGAGTTTTTACCTCGGTTTTTACCCAAGTTATGGCATTATGCTGAAATTATCATCAAATATGTAATCTAATGGTACAATAATATACTGGGTGTCCCATTTGAAATTAGGAAGTAATAGTCTGTTTCCGGTATAATCGGAAGTTGTAGAGAAGTGAAAATATTTAAGGGAGAAAGATCATTGTCTCAAACCCGAATATGCAAATTTTCAGCACAAAGTTATGATTAGTTTTCCATTAACGTCTAATAGGCCATCGCGGTGAATCACCCTGTACAGTATTGATTTTTCCAGTTCCTAAACTCGTCCCTCGAATTTTTAAGTTGATCAATTAAAAATAAAGAATTATTTCTGGAAAAGATTTCTGAAATGAAATACGAAAGAAATTTTACGCTTCTATTTCTTTTATAACAATATTATTCAACTATATGCTGATGGAATTAGGCCAATTGCCTTGAAAACGTCTATCTATATTGAAAAATTCTAATTGCTTGATCCCAAAATCTAAGATCTTGAAATATAGTAAGTACCTCCAGTTATATGAATTCTCAATTTCCTAACTATTTCGTCAAATTCCAGATTTGTCCAAATTGATTTCTTCTATATATTTTCGGCCTATAAAATTCAATTGCGTTCGAATCTTCTTCTGAAAAAATGAAACGAAACAAGTATCAATATGAAAAAACTACGTAAAATATTCGTACAACAAATTTGGAAAATCATCTAGAAATTCTATCTCACGGAATACCTCAACTTCATTGGGATATCTGGAAAATAGAAAGAGCATATAAATCATTTCAAATATTTCTCAGACGTGTTATGAATAAAATAATAAACCAAGATGGATTCAAAACATTTCTTTTAACAATTTCTAAGATTTGTCACTGGAAATGAACTAAAATTGTCCCAAGAGGTGATGGTAGATGTATCGCCGAGGAATTTAGTTTCAGAGCAACCCTATGTTAATTATCACAACCACACACAAAGAACTTTTTATAATCTTACAAAAATATACTCTTATATCCTTCATCGCCTCTCTCTCTCTCTTGGGAGTAGCTCTTTTGAAGTGTTTATGAAGTGAATCGACCCTAAAAAAGCCGTAATCTGAAGAGAAGATGAATGTTGCGTTTCATAATTTATGAAATCATTGCTGTGAGAGAATCAATCTGTTGGTTTTTGAAATATCTTATGAAACATGAAGTTTCATATTGATGGTTTTGTCATAACAATAAGAATACTAATCATATCATTACATTGTAATATCGCTCCAATTCATGTTTATTATGTCCTTAGTTACTTCTGGAAAAAATTTAACCGCCGCTGACATTTTAGTTTACGTTTTGAAATGTGTATAATCCATAAATCTAATGAAAAAAGGTTGTCGAGCTGTTTTGCTTAACCCCCGTTTTATCTGACTTACCACGAATTTATGTGAACTTGATACTAAACCGATTTTTTTTGTTTCATTGTGTCTATTATGTTTCATTAAAAAAAAATAGACGAACTTGTTTATTTTCTGTCAATTATTTCCGTTTCCTCGATTTTATCTTCTATAATGTGAGGAGAAGAGAAAATTTCGTCCATTAAAAGATTATTAGAGATGTTATTATTACATTAAAAGATTATTAGATGTTATTATTAGAGAGTTAAATAAAAAGCTTTTCCTTTGTATTCTGATCCCTATTTTTCTAATGGCTACTTCCATCGGAAAAGTTGCCACTCCACTCCTTCTAAAATTGAAAACTGCATTGAAGAATATTAAAAATTGCAATCACGACATTTTCCTGAAGAACTGAAATTATATACATATACATATGTATATACACTGTGTCCGTAAAGTATGGATCAAATTCATTTTTAGCTAAACAGACCATTTTGAAAAATAAATCTGGAACACTTCGATTTTTATTTTAATTTACCGTATTTTAAAATAATAATCTAATATACAGGGAGAATTACTTCTGAGTAATGACGTCACCGTAATTTTTTTTTAATTGAACACCCCCATTTTGTCTCAATTTTCCGATTACCCTGGCTGAGCTGATTCCAAAAATGTATCACATTTTGATTCCAATTGGTACAGGGTGGACAAAAATACAATAGTTTTGTGTGTGCTCATAAAGTAACTCGTAACATTCTGTATTAGTTAAATTAACAATATTATCGAAAATACTTATTTTCTAGCGGCAATAAACAAATAATGACATTTCACAAAAAACTAGACGACTATGTTTTTTCTAAATTGATAAGAAATAATATATTTCATATTCTGTCTGCTAGACCACAAGTACACAACATATTTGGAAACAGCTCATTTTTATTAATCTAAAAATGTAACAAACTACAGGGTGTTACGTTCAAACCAATTGCCGCTAGACAATAAGTATTTTTGATAATATTGTTAATTTAACTAATAAAGAATGTTACGCGTTACTTTATGAGCACACACAAAACTATTGTATTTTTGTCCACCCTGTACCAATTGGAATCATTTTTGGAATCAGCTCAGCCAGAGTAATTGGAAAATTGAGACTAAATGGGGGTGTTCAATTAAAAAAAAAGTGACGGTGACGTCATTACTCAGAAGTAAGTCTCCCTGTATATTAGATTATTATTTTAAAATACGGGAAATTAAAATCAAAAATCGAAGTGTTTCAGATTTATTTCCTCAAATGGTCTGTTTAGCTAAAAATGAATTTGATCCATACTTTACGGACACAGTGTATATACATATGTATATGTATATAATTTCAGTTCTTCAGGAAAATGTCGTGATTGCAATTTTTAATATTCTTCAATGCAGTTTTCAATTTTAGAAGGAGTGGAGTGGCAACTTTTCCGATGAAAGTTCATAGGGGGTCATGTATTTTAATAAAAGACACCTTAAAAGGTTTTGGAAAAGTACCGATTATAGAACACATGAGTGTTGAATGTGAGGCTGAAATATCATGTACGGTGAGTAGATTTAGAAAACTAGTAGTATTGTCTATATATCGTACATGTTTGGGAAATGTGCAGATTTTTTTAGCCACCCTTGAGGGTGTACTCATTGTAGTTCAAGGTCATTTTGTTGATTACGATGTTATCATATGTGGCGACTTCAATATAAATCTCATGAATGAAGATACCTCCAAATGCTTATTCATGGATTTGTTAACCACCTTCAATTATACGCAGACAATATTTAATCCCACTAGAGTTACAAAGACTACAGGTTCTCTTATAGATAATATATTCGTAAATACATCTATGATAAGTAATAATAAAAACATAATATCTGCACTGTCCGATCATAAGGCGCAGTTCATTTCAGTAGAAAGCATATTTCCTATAGAAACGAAAAATGTTGAAATTATTGAAAAAAGATTTTTTACAAAAACGAAACTAGAAGATTTTTTTGTATGTTTGGGGGATTTCAACTGGGATAATTTGATATTAGAAACAGATCCAGATGTGGCCTACGAAATGTTTTACAGCACAATGTTAACAAAGATGAATCAGATCATTCCACGGAAAAAAAATAAACTGAGAAGGAAAAGGAATCGCACATGGCTAACTCTGGGTATAAGAATATCGAGTAAACACAAACGGGAGCTTCACGAAAAAATGTAGGAAGGAATGGTGACTGAAGAATACTATAAAAAATATTCAGCAATACTGAAACGATTAGTGGTATCTAAGAAAATCTCTGACAAGGACTTCATATATAATTCGGAAAATAAGACCAAAGCAACTTGGAATTTAATTAATAACGTGACGAAAAAAAGAAGTGCTACTGATGGTACTCTGTTTGAATCATTCCCTGAAAAAGATGAAAAAAAGCTATTAGATGAAATGAATAAATTCTTCCTGAAAACTAATGTATTGAACAACCATAAGTACACTGATGTTGCAGGAAACATAAATTATTGCGATTCAAGCATTTTTCTGAAACCAGTTACAGAGAAAGAAATGTACCATTATATAATTCAACTTAAAAATAAAAAATCGACAGGATGTGACGAGATACCTGTTGATCTACTGAAAAAATGTGCACCGATATTGACGTTACCCTTAACACATATTATAAATCAAATGTTTCAATACGGAAAATATCCACAAGCCCTCAAAGAAGCCTGGGTTAAGCCGATTCACAAGAAAGGAGAAAAAAACAATTTTGATAACTACCGACCAATATCTCTACTCTCAAATGTTAATAAAATTTTCGAAAGAATAATTTTTGATAGAGTAATGCAGTTCTTTGAGAAGAAAAAAATATTGGTGGAACAACAATGTGGATTTAGAAAAGGAAAATCGACCATAGATGCATTATATCGAGTTCTAAACTCTGTAATAAAATCTTTGAATAAAAATCAGATAACAGCGACGCTTTTCTTGGACTTGACCAAAGCGTTCGATACAGTAAATCACAACATCTTACTGCAAAAAATGGAGAGATATGGTATAAGAGGTATAACATCAAAACTATTTCAATCATACTTAACAGGGAGAATACAGAGAACAATTGGAAAAGGAAAAAATGGGAAACAAATAATATCTAATGCCTTGCATGTAGATAGAGGGGTCCCCCAAGGATCTATCTTAGTTCCCCTACTTTATATAATATATGCAAATGACTTGATCAAAGTAACATCGAATGATACTGTAATGTATGCCGATGACGGTTCAGTAATCTGCGTTGGTTCCACCCCAGATGAATGCAACTCCGGAGTTGAAAAAGATTTGGAAAACCTCGAAAAATGGTTCGGGAAGAATAATCTCACAATGAACATCACCAAGACCAAATTTATAATATTCAGAGAAAAGAATCAACATGCCATCAACTTAATTTATCATGGTGAGAATATAAAAGCTCAAGATACCTACTCTACCATTCTTGGGAATCTATTTAGATCGGGATTTGGATTGGCGGCCACACATTGAATATATGGCAACAAGCCTTGCAAAGTACTGTTATGCCTTAAGGATCTTGACAAGAACAATTGGATCAGATGCTTCCCTGACCGCATATCATGCATACGTCCATTCCAGACTCAAGTATGGAATCATCTTCTGGGCGAATTCTGTTGATGTTGAAAGAATCTTCATAATACAAAAAAATGTTTGAGAACTGTTTTCAAACTAAAATATAATGAATCATGTAGGGATATCCTTAGGAATAATAATATATTAACTCTATACTGTTTGTATATATGTATATGAGTGCATAATGTATGTAATCAATAACTTCACTAACTTTGAAATGTTAATGCTTGATCATTGTTATGATACCAGAGGAAAAACTCATCTTAGTTTAGAAAAACCAAATTATGCCTACATTCAAAAGAATGTTGTTCATTCTTTAGTAAACATTTGGAACAAAATGCCACAAACATTCAAAACAAGACCTAAAATCATTCACAAGAAAACTTTAAAAAAAATTTTATATAAAAAAGGTCACTACAGTGTAAAAGAGTTTATGGCTGAGAAAGATTTCAATGAACTTTAATATTTAAATTATGATTTTTAATATTAAATTATGATTTTTGTGACGTGATCTACATAATTTTTTTGTGATATTTTCAGATTAAATAAAGGTCTATTTTTATATTATTATTATTATATTATATAAGAAATGGGCATTCCCATTTGCAGAAACAAGGTGTTATCGTGTTTCACCACTTTCGAACCAATACAGATTGGTTCGAAAGTATATGTATTCAGAACTGTATCTGTAGATTCCTGAACAAATCAAGATTTCTGATATCTTATTATTTCGAAAAAAAAATCTGGGTCCTTGAAAATGTTTTCTCTCAGTCTTTCAAATAGTTCTCGAGATGCTTTCAGTGAGCATCGAATTTGGGACACCTTGTACAGTCTCTATCAATAAGAAATTGGAGGGACAGACATAAAGTAAGCTTCCTATTCCAAAAATATTCATGCCGAAACGTAATTGGGGAAAAATCGAATTGGGCAAGTTCACCTCTGTGTTTTCTGGAAGGAAAATACGGTTGCCGGGATGCTGCAGAGAACGCGCAGACAATTTTATTGATCAGAATTCTGGCCCGCTCTAGCTGCCATTTGTACCTTTCCCGCAGTCTCAACAATCACTCTGCTACCTTAGCAAACGTTTTTGCGAAACTAACCCACACCTTCTCCCATAATAAAAATTAATTTTTTCGCCTCTCAAGTGAGTAAAACGAAGATTTCTAAAAACTTTTAATCATTGTAATTTTGATTCGCACCACAAATTTTCACCGATCGATTTTTAACCCCACTTTTTGGTTGGCCTCCTTTATTTGCATGATATACGGGATCAGTTTCCCATTTGTGTTTTCCTGATGCTTTTGTGGCGTTTTTAAGAGCACCCAACACAATTTTTCTTTCTTAAGTTTGCCGTCACAATGCTACACTTTTGGCACTAGGTCACTGTGTTGATTCATGCTTCCACAATGTCAATACACTGGATATTATTCCACCTGGAATGTTGTCATACAAAAACCTGATCATAAATCGAATATTAGTGTAGGAAATTAACCATTCATTCTTCATATCTCTCGAAAAAATATTGATGAATATGGTGTAAATTCTTTATTACTATTCTGAATTTTTTCAAATCATCAAATCCAAAATTTTGTATTGAATAACGAAACTATGAAAACTAGTTGTGGATTTAGCTCAGAATGAAACATTCATTTCATGAAGCTTTCTCAAGTCAGACATATCAATATTTATAATTGGAAAATTAAACATAAATCATATTGCATTTACAATTATGTATCTTCCTATATATATTCATCATTTTTTCCATTAAAAATGCTATTTCTATAAAAAGATAGATTTCGATAAAAAGCTATTGATCAGATAAACCAAGAGTTATTTCACAGTGATTTTAGATAAAATCTTTTATTTTTACAATTTTGTATCTTCCTATATACATATTATTTATTTCTACCATTAAAAGAGGTATTTTTTCTGATGATTAAAAACTATTGATCACACCAGTCATTCAGCCAATATTCCCGGAAAATTTTCGTGAAAATAGATAAAATACAGCATGAACATATAGGTGAAATTTGGCTAAATGAATACAATGAATATTGTAAAGGTCACAGGATACATAATTGTAAAGTTTTAAATGTTTCAAATATTAAATTACTTTTGTATGACTCATTTGAATTAAAACCAAAATATTCATGAAACGTTGCTAAAATATTTTTTGTATGGCTTCAAATCGTGTTCAATTACAAATTCATATTGAAGGTGGGTTCAAAATATTGCAGAAAAAAAATAAATGAAATGACAAACACTCTCGCATTGTGTATTGAGAATTTCCATTCTATCCTTTCAAAACCGAACGAAAAATTATTTGATGTTTTCGAGTAATGTTGACACAATGTGGAAATGTATCAATAATTCATAAATGACGGAATCTTCCAAGATTATTTCATTCTACAAGAGATAAGTACTTCGAACATTTCCTAAAGTTGACATGATGTAAAAGGTTTAGTAATACCTGAGCAGTACCCTATTACTTTATTTATCATCGAGTGTTTATGGACTGATAAGAATGTAAATATTATGAAAAAAATGATATCTCAACAGATACTATGAACCAATTTCATAAGAGAAATCAATGCGAGCATGAATCAATATTGATTTTCAACTTTCTTCTGCTGGGCGAATTCTAGATATTTTTTCATGATTACTGTAAACCTTCCTTTCCTGGAAATGGCAATATTGTTGTCGAAATTGCGTAAAACAAAAAGAGATGCAAATCAAAAAAAGTTTCCTAATTTAAAGCCGGAATAATAAGGGTCAATCCACTGATGCCGAATCGTCCTGAAATTTTGACTGTAGTTTTGGGGCTCAGTTGTTCGTTGATGTGCAAAATCCAACAAGGGGTTCCGTAAATATGACCATCCAAAATTTTGTTTTCTTATTGATTCAAAATACTACAGATTCGATTGAGATAAAAATTTGCGTTTGAATAAAAAATCGTGCTAAATTTCATGTTGATCGCCTCAACAAAGCATTCAAGAAGAATGTTGAAAAATAATTACCCAATATTTCGGTGATCACGAAACCGATAAAGTTCAGATTCTGGATGTTGATATGAAATAACGATTTCAATCTCCTTGTCAAATTTTTAGTTGATTACATTATGAGAACCATAGAAAATTCGAAAAGGAAGAAATACTCTAAGTTTCCTTGATGACAGGATTCAATCTGGTTGGGATATTGCGTGTATCTATATACAGCATAACCATTTCAAACTTCAAAATTTTTTGTTAATTATCGTAGGTTAGTAGGTATTGTGAAATACATAAAAAAATCTATCAGAATATCAAAAAATGTGGGGAAATTCTGATTCCTAGCCCGTTTAATCGAATCTTAATTCATTTGGGATAGTTGAAATTATCCAGGCATGAAAAATGTATCATCAGAATTCCATATTTTTGCCAAATGAAGTGAATTCCACTAATAACTGTTCACAATCAACAACGAAATTGTTTCAAAATAACGCTAATCCCTTAATCTATAAGGGAATTTGGATGATGGAATCGTTAATCCAGTTTAAATATACTTTTTGGAGCTACTGGGTTGAAGGGCTTCATGATTATTGATCGAGCAAAGCAGTTTTTTGTAAGTAAATTGGGCAGGTCTGAGGCGAGGCACAATATCAAGATATTGAAATCGATATTATGTTTATTTTACAAAAAACACTACAAATTCCACTCAATAATAATTCATTTCTGCACTTCTTAATTAACAATTATTTTAAGAAACACGAATCATCGCAGTTGTAACCAAATATTGAATACAATTTCAAGCATAGTTACTTGCAACAAAGCTTATGTGAAATTCTTGAAGATCATTCTACAAGATCGAAATAAAAATTTTGGAATTTCAGAGATCTGAAAATTTTGTTCAAACATACATATAGCCCCTTCTACAGAAAGAAAAAAAGGTTTTATGCAATTTTCCTCAAGTTGTATGTCCAAATAATGAATCAAAAATTCCAGTTCCTTTCGAAAATTGAATGATAAAGATTACTATTCAAACTTGGAGTGAGCACATTTTCTGATTTCATTATTCATTTATTTATTTATTTATTGCCCATTTAGGAATTTTAGGATACAAACACTCAACATTTACCAGCAAAGTATCCACTTAATATAATCAAACTTAATTAATGAAATTTATACAATTATCAAAGAGAAAATGCGCAAAAGCGTTAAACCCAGCTGAAGGCCACCAATTGAATAAAAGTAGAGAAGCTCTTATCTGAAGTCAGGAGTTTTTGTACAGAGAAAGCAAGTGATTCAATCATTAATAGCTTCAAAATAGAAGAAAACCAAGTTTGAATAATTTCTTATTTTTCGTTGTTATCATGTTAGCCATGATATTGAGGCCCAAAAACAAGCAACTAGTACAAAATTTGATATTTCATTCGAAAGATCACTAAATGGGGTAGTTTTTGCTGAAAAGAAAACATGTTCACAATCATTAATTTCTTATCTATAAAACTATTGGAAAAATATGATTGATATTGTTCACCTAAGAATAGCTATGTTTATCTGTTTAAAATTTTTGGAACAAAAAAATTCTTGTGTTATAGCCAATTTCATACTCTTTTGAGATATGTGATCATATTTAATGAGGCTACAAGGATAAGTGAAGTGTGATTGATTTTATGAAAAAAAAAATTGAGATATTTCGTAAAAACAGAAAATGTTGAATTGAAGAATTACTACCAATATTTCGATCATGTAGTATATAACATTTTTTTGTGGAAAATCACATGTAGAATCTCGCCTTGAAGTATTGGACTTTTCAAAGTAGACACGCTGGATGTATTTGTCCAGTTCATGATAAAACACCCTGTATATAGTTATGTGCAATTGGTGCATGGCGAGTGCTGAAAAGCTCCCGACTTCACGTTAGTCCTTTCCTTATTTTTTGTCATCCGCGTTGTGACGAGACGATAAGATGTGTATGTTGAGATTCAACGTGATGGAATACTTTCTTCTGTTAGGTCGTTCATCGCCAAGGTAAACGTAAAATTTAGGCCACACAAAAACCTGTTGGTGTCGAAGTCCGAATCCGATTACTTATTCTTCAATGACTCGTTGGTTTTCTCGGTAATGAAATATCTTCTTTATAAGGAGGAGTTCCTTTTTACACATTACAATTCCATCTTTGTTTCGGAGATTTTCCTTTGCTTCATTAAAATATATTGTGGAACATTAGAAGGAAACAGAAGATGGAAATCCGATTCATTTTATCCCTTAATATCTCCTCGTTTTCCTCAGTTTTTAATTATCTATCATACAAGGAAGAAATTGTTCCTTCAAGTGCCTTGCCTTTTGGATTCTTTTTCAGAGCCTTATTGAAACACATGACGAACAAAAGCTAGTTCTGATAAAAAAAATTGAGCAGAAACACTGCGAATTTTTCAGTTGCGGTGAGAAATATTGTCTTTAGCACAATTATGACATAACACATTTAAAATTTATTGTTCTTGTGTAGTCAATTTCTGTAGGTACCTTTTTTTCAAAATTTGATTCCCTTATTATTTAATTTCTTTCTTGAATATCTCCTCGTTTTTCTCAGTTTTTAATTATCTATCGTACAAGGAAGAAATTATTTCTTCCTCTTCATCAACTCCCCTTGATTTAAGGCTTCTTTTCATCTCCTTATTAAGACATAGTGTTTCACCTTATAAAAGAACAAAAGCTTCTTCTGATAAAAAACATCAGCAGAAACACTACAAATTTCTCAGTTGTAGTGAGAAATAATGTATTTAGCACAATCATGACATTACACATTTGAAATTTCGTGATCTTGCTGAGTCAATTTCTGTATATATGTATTTTTCAAAATTTGATTTCTTAATTATTTGATTTCTAACTACGATTTGACTACGAATAATGAATTGAAGATCCCCAATCACCAAATAATTACTCAATTATAGAAATAAGCCTTTCTTGATAAGATTAGTAGTATAAGAACTATTTCAATTGTTAAATCAGCACAAGTACTTTTTTAAATTCAAGAGTATTTTTTTAGAGCTCGTTCCTCAAATGATTAGACTCGACTTACTGATGACGAATCATTTGTCAAATTCAATTCTGTCCAGCCAGATAATCGAACAGAAAGTCTTGAAATTATCAGGGTAAGTTCGAATGTCTAATGAGCAAAATCCGTTTGGGGGTTCTGTAAATATGACCTAACATTTTTTTTTCTAATCATTTCAAAACTATCAATTCGATGAGAATGAAATTTCGCACTTAACAGGCTAATTGAAAGTTCCCCGGTCTACCATAGTAAAACACATTTTTTTGGCAAAATTCGATTTTATTATTCAACATAGTTGCCTTCGAGGGCGATATAGAGATTATAGCGGTCTTCCAACTTTTCGATACCATTTTTGTAGTACGATTTGTCTTTCGCTTCAAAATAGGCCTCAGTTACGGCGATTGCTTCTTCATTGGCGCTAAATTTCTTTACAGCGAGCATTCTTTTGGATCTGAGAACGGGAAAAAGTCGCTGGGGTCCAATAACGCTATATAATAATCGCTGTTGATGGTCTTTTGGAGGTAATCAATGAATATTATACCTTGCGCATCCCAGAATACTGATGCCATAACCTTGCCAGCTGACTGTTGTGTTTTTATTCGCTTTGGATTCGGTTCATCGTATGCAATCCACTCAGCTGACTGTCGATTGGACTCCGAAGTGAAATGATGGAGCCATGTTTCATCCATTGTCACATATCGACGCAAAAATTCAGGTTTATTACACATAAACAGCTCCAAACACTGCTCAGAATCATTAACTCGTTGTTGCTTTTGATCGATTGTGAGCTCACATGGCACCCATTTTGCACACAGCTTTCTCATGTACAAATATTCGTGAATGATATGATGTAGGTACACGTTCAGATAATATGTTCACAATGTCTGCTATCTCGATCAACTTCACTTTTACATTCATTCAAAATTTTTATTGTTAACTTTATTGATTTTTTCGTCGATGCAGCCTCTTTTGGGCGTCCACTGCGTTCGCCGTCTTCGATGCTCATTTCACCACGTTTAAACTTAGCATAACAATCAATGATGGTTGATTTTCCTGGTACAGACCTCGGAAACTCTTCATCAAGCCAAGATTTTGCTTCAACTGTATTTTTTCCCTTCAAAAAGCAATATTTTATTAGCACACGAAATTCTTTCTTTCAAATAACAAAAGTAATATCTCACAAACTAATGGTCGGACTGCTGTCAAATTTGGACACGTATTTTTTGAAGTTTGGTACTAACTAAGAACCATATGAATTTAATACTAGCATTCCATTGGTGCATCAGACCGGGGACTTTTCAATTGAACTGATTGGAAGAATTATAATGAAAAGTTGCATGAAAAATTTCATATGGAACGTATATTCTACAGTACTATAGAATATTCAAGCCGAATATCGAAAAAAAATCTCCATTATTTCGTTTGTAAAATTAATCTGGATTAAGCAGCAGGCAACAATGAGATCATTATGCATTACATCTCATATTATATACTTATATACAATTCAGTTGTCTCCAAAGTAGGATGAATAAACAAAAAGTCAGTATTTTTCTCGATTTTTTTCAGAGATATACCTATATAGTGTTATGGATCTTTACAATTTGAATTTTGAAAATTTTCTAGAAGAGATCCAAACATATACATATAAATTTTTACTTGAAATAACCCTTTTCTCGGGTGTGTTCCGAGAAAAAATATTTATACATGAATTTATTCTTTCTTTTTCAAAACAATAAACTAATCTATCTAACTACCTTATATAATTACTTAACTATTAAGACGAAATGAAATTTATACCAACTTTAAAAAACTTATCTAAAGAATGTTCTTTTTCATTCAGTGTTTTGCTATATTTTCTTCGTTCAAACTAAAAATCCCATTCCATACTTCTTTCACATTTCAACTCCAAACTCCTACAAATTCAACTTCAAATTCCTTTTTCCAATTCCAAGACCCTTATGCGATATTCCAATTGCGAAGGAAATCACGAGAAGAGGGAAAAACATCACAGAAGCTAGAGCGTTGGCGGCAAACAAAATTTCTTCTTCAACTCCTCATTAACTTCTATCGATATCAAAATTCAACTTATCTCAAAAAATCTCCTCCAAATTACTTCTCACAATTTTCTGCTTGACCTTTATTATATTTCCTGGATTTCAGTTTTCATTGCTCTATTCGATGCTCCAATTTCGTCTATGAACACTGTCTTTGGCGGTGTCACTCAACTTCCCTCTTTCTTTTTCTTACTTAACTACCTATCTTTTTATAACAAAACTTATGACCTACTATTTCTAAATCTGAATAAAATATATTAAATCAAATGATTATCTATGAAACCAACTGAGAATTTTGAATCCATAACAATAGATTCCCTCTTTAAAAGTCGAGTTCTTTACCGTAATCATTTATAATGAAGCTACCTACCTTATGGCAGTGTGTTGACTTGAATGTACTCAAATTTTAACTATCGTAATATTAAATATTTCATACGCGTATTACTGCGGATGTCGTTAAAATGATTCCTGAAACTGAACTTTTATTGCTTGGTGTCTTACACTACTTGCTTTGCTGTTAGTTAGACTTCGAGACACGTTCAATTAAGTCGAACTGCGAATAAGAGTGATTGAAGTCGTGATTGCAATTGTTTGAACCTAATTGAATATGCAAAATATATAGGGATGATTATTTCCACTTAATTTGCGTTATTGTATACATTATTTTTTTCAATCTCACGTGAATCTGTCTTTGAAACTTCTTTCGAAGAAAAAAAAATGCAAATTATCGCAGAATTTTTCATATTTTCCTTTTATCCCACAGATTAACTTAACTCATATG
The DNA here is from genome assembly GCF_914767665.1 of Harmonia axyridis. NCBI lineage: Eukaryota > Metazoa > Arthropoda > Insecta > Coleoptera > Coccinellidae > Harmonia > Harmonia axyridis. The sequence goes on along the minus strand of NC_059508.1, from coordinate 20,895,620 downwards.
AAAAAAAGCATCATATCGCAGGTTAGAATCAATCTGAATATTTGTATGATATGGAGATCCCAGGAATTCCGCGTATGCGCTTACTCAACGCGTACAAAAGCAAACGGGATATTCATAACAAATTTCATTAGAATCGGATCAAAATTGTAGAATTTAAGGGTGTCACAAGGATTTGAGGGCACAAAAACAGGCAGATAAGAAACCAACATTGTTCAGAAGGGTAAGAAATGGATTTTGCGATCAGAAATCACAAAATCCGAGACCAACAATTTTATTCCTCCTTGAAGTGATCACAATAAATAAACTTCGGCATACTCAGAAGCAAAATTCATAACTCCGAAACTACTAGACCTTGAACTCTGCTGTGAATACGATATACATATACCAATACAAGGCTTTGATTTTATTATTGTATGTCGTATTGTATTGACTAGAAAAAGATTTCAAGCCTTGATCTCAGATGCCTTTGTATCAGTATCGGTGTATTTCAGAGGATTACTATGATGCTATCCCTTACTATAATATGCTAATACTAGATACATCATTTCAGACGAAATTCTCTGTCTATATCCCTATTATTATTTTTTTTTTCATTTTTCGCAGAACAATCCTCAACACAACAGTGATATCGGATTCAACGATGATGCAGGCATTGAAGGAAGCGGCAATGACGGTGAGGTGACCCATGACTTGGAGTCCAGTGGGTCTGGTTTTGGACCAGATGATGAAGATACACCCATAGAGCCACACATAACTCCAAGTAAGTCGACAATAATCGCATTCAACGCAGACTAAAGTATTGAAAGCCACAATTTTGATTTACGCAACGTTTATTCAAAAAAGGTTAAAATTCTTATGGAATCTTCAATGTTCCAACCTGAATGCCCATTCCAAATTTCATCAAAATCGGACAAGCAGAATGCGAAATATTGAAGTCCATATGCAAGGATCACCGCATATCCCAAAGAGTTGACATTTTCATGGACTCTCTTACATAACGTTACAAATATCTATACCAATTCTTCATAAACATTTGACCCGTAGAACGTGAGGTATGGAAATACCGAATATATAAATAGTTGTTTTTTGATGAATAATAATGAATTTATTTTGAAAAATAATTAGAAATCAGTCAACTCACTTGCGCTAGTGCTTTTTGCAATATTCATGAAATTCCAGTAAGTTATATGGGTCAAAACAACAAGTTAGATTTCAAATTCAATTTTGTGTTAACCAATGAATGAAAGTTGTGCATTGTAGATCTTCATTCTTCATATACATATAATTTTAATTGTTTAGAGTCAGCAATTTCAATTTTGGGTATATGTAGAAATTAAGTTGACTTGTATTGTTGCGCTTCCTGAATGCTATTTCCCCAGAATATTATGCCATATACATATACTGAAAGAGATTGAACGTTTGACTATAAGGGATTTTCAGTATATAATTGTTTAAATGTTTCATTACGTCGAAAGCCTATATGAAGGAGTTAAGTTTTTATTGGGGTTTTCAATTCATGTTCGTGTCGAACCAGACTCTCAAGAACTTGGCTCCGTTTTTATCTCTATTGTGATTTTATTCTATTGAATAACAACACAATACAAGCTAAGAAACAACTCCAGATACGGTATATTTTACATTTTCTGAAGTTGTTACTTTGTTTTGCTCTGTGTGAAAAATGATAAACTCAGTTTTGTTTAATATGTTCAGATGTAGATTATTACTTTCACACCATTTCATCCTATTATTCACAATCTTCAAGCATTGCTTATTATAGCCTAGACATTTTCAACCGTTGTAACGATGTTAGTGTCGTCTGCATATATTGTGATTTCCTGATTACGCGATTATATGTTGTCTGCTAGGTGGTGAATGTAAGCGATGAATAGCAGTAGTACCAATGTATTTCCTTGTATGACTCCCATTTCAATTATTTCTTCTCCAGATATATATGTTTGTCTGCTTCAATCACTTAGTACTTTTTGTACCCTAGATTTTTGGTAACTAACAATTAATTTCAGTTGGTTATTTCTCAAACCATACTGCTTAAGTTTTTCTTATAGTTTTAGGTGTTCGTTCCACACTGTTAAAAATCTTTGACTAATTAAAGAGAATTGTATCTGGTAAGCTTCCGGTCTTTAATGCAACGGATATTTACTGGGATAGTTCAAATAATGCCGTTCTTGTCCCGTTTGTTTTCATGAATCTGTTCAAGTTAATAATTTGCTGTTCTTGAAGAATTATACTAGTCAATTTGCTAGTATTTTTCAAAAATCTTTGTCCATAAAAATAACGCGTATTGTTGTTTTCTTTGAATCATTTTTTATAGAATGGCTCCATGATCGCTATTGTAAGTATCCCTTGGAATATTCATTTTATGAAAGATGTGTTCATGGTATGAGCAACGATTTCTGCAACAGAGGATATTTATTGTATTACTGATCAACTTCATTCGAACCTTAGATGACTGTTTCCCTATTTGTTTGACTCGGTATTTTCTGGCGTGGGGTGATTTCTCTACTCTGTTTTTTTATACATTATTATCGTCATTACCGGATTGTTTACTCATGTTTGGTGTCAAGTTACAAGTTATTCGTGGAGTCCTTTGTTAACTGTTAAGGGATGTTTGATGGGATATGTTGAGTAGTTTTCTGTCATTTCTGGGTTTGGGTAGAATTGTCTTTCTTGTATTTCAATATTTCCTTTTGGAAAAGTCATATTTAGTATTTAGTTTTTCCTTGGGACCTATTTCTCAAGGGTTCTCTTAGAGCCAGTTTTTCAATCGAAAGTAAAGCCTCCTTCAGAAATGAAACGTGTTCCGAAAACCAATGTAAGGTCAAGCAAAGCTTTGACGTGTTCTTAGTAGTATAGGAATTCAATGTCCTTGAAATTTTCTTCACATTTAATTATCTTGTAATTCAAGTTCAAGTGTGTTAAATTTTGAATGGAACAGTCGACAACTTAAAAATCTTTGTAAACATGAAGAAGAAAAATCTTCTTATATACTGAAAAATGAAATGTTTGAAGGGATTAGGAAAACTCTTTTTCGGAATCCATCCTTCATTCCATAAATCGACGTTTCGGTCCTTTAGTTGGGATCTTCTTGAAGACTCTAAAACAAAAAAGTTATAAAAATGAAAAATGTCAAAATCAGTTTCGAATATATTTCACGACATACCTTTATTTAGTTCATAGATCAAAGTTGAAAGTTTACAATAAGAGGAATACGAATAATTAGTATCATGTAATTATTCCCAAAGGAAACCTAAAAGCTTGTGAATATGGAAGCTATCAATAACAATTCTCATTGTTCTCCATGAATTTTATACACCGGTTATACAGGAAGTATTTCCAGATAAAATATTACGAGTTCATATCATTTCGAAGAAAGCCTCAACCTGAAGCCTGGTCGATCGAATATTTCAATTCATTTGATTGTGTGTTACAGGGGTGAAAAACAACTTGGACACGAGAAAACCGAGCGAAACTGTTCCAACGAATACACTGGACACCCCTGAGGTCAGAAATCCACCTCACGAGACCAATATCAATAATAATATCAATAACAACAATAACATCAATCCATCTGACGAGGAGACTGAAGTGAAGAGTATGGATCCTAGGACATCGTTCTTCGCACAGCCTGGCATATTGGCAGGTGAGATTTATTTCCTTATAACAATGTAATTTTTTTCGACATTCGATATCTGATTTTTAAACGTGTTACAATTCAAAAGTCATGAGAATTAATTCGCATTAAAGTTCAACAGAGTCCCAAATAAATACAAGCAGATAAGAATTTACACTCACCCAAAATGACGTATCAGGAGTGGCGAAAAATTGTTCCTAGCTTTCCCTTCATTTTTCACACAAATTTTTCCTCAGCTTAAGTCGTTCCAGAAATTTTTCTGTTGAATAAAAAATAATTTAACTCTAGTGCTATGGTTTATAAAATATATAATAAGATACAATACATCTGAATAGTTTTCTGAATTCATATTCAGAATGGGAAAATCCATATTTTTCCCAATCTGTTTGTTCCGATAAAAAATAACTTTGGCCACTTCATCGGATTTAGCACAAGGCTAGATTTAGCCAATACAAAGATACATTGCATTCCATCAAAGCAATAGCATTTCTATTTCTCGATGTACTTCCTTCATATGAATTTATCATCGCTTAAATATTAGAACGGCACAGTTGCAAAATCAAATATAAATAACACCCACTCTATTGCAATCACCCACAATAACCTGAAGTTCACTAAAATAATCTCTTCAGCTGATATATTCTGATATATTCTCAAAAATTCTCATTTGGGTTTTGGACATAATGTTTGGAAAACGTAATTTTCATTGCAGATTTGCAATTACATTAAATATACATGCAAATTTATTAAAGTAACATCAAAATATTGAATTTTATAAGAAAATTATCATTATATCATACATTGGTTGAATGCTATATCAAAACAAGTTGAGCCAATTCTATAATAAATGTCGAGAAATTAGCTTGATATTCTTACTTCATAGATTAATTTTTTAAGCATGATATCGTTTCATATATTTTTTTTTCAGCCGTTATTGGTGGAGCAGTTGTTGGACTTCTTTGTGCTATTCTAGTGGTTATGTTCATAGTCTACAGGATGCGCAAAAAAGACGAAGGATCGTATTCCTTAGGAGAACCCAAGCCATCTCCGAATGCAAATACTTACAACAGAGGTAATGAAAAGGAGTTCTACGCCTGAAAATAGTGTTAAACGAAATGGATTTAACTTGACGATCTGAAGTGAAGTTAGACAGTTGGACAAGCTACCTAAATGGACTGAATCTCTGCTTTTAGTGCTGCTTCATTGTCAAAAGTATCCTCAAGATAAAAAAATCAAACGCACATATTGAAATGAAATCTGAAAAATTGTAGACGGAATTTTGGAAAAATACCAAGTTTTTTTCTTCATTCATATCTAGTAATTTTTATAATAATATTCATAAAAGTTTAAAAGATTCGGTCTAAAATGAAATGCCAAACTGCCAACAGTGTTGAGTGACATATTGTGCAAAAAAAAATAGTATATAATTCATGTTCGGAGTAATTTAGTTCATAGCAAACTCTGAGTTATCCGGAGTTTGAGGTGTCCAACCTAGGTATTCTTTCTGACAGCACTGACCATTGACAATTAAACTTTGCAGCACAAGGTGTTATATACTACCTGATTCAGAACCAAAATACTGCAAAGACAGGATTGAAGAAACTATTTTTAAGTCGTAGGATGGACTCCTTCATATGTACATATTTTGATGTATGAAACTGAAACAGCTAAATGTTTTTCGTCCATTTTTAATCTTTGGGTACATAGTACATATTTAATTTTGTGTTTATTTTATCTTTTATACCTAACTTTATGACTGTAACTGATATTTTCCGTACTACGTACTCAAATCATACTTAAAGGTACCTATTTATAGTAAGTAATAAAGTGAAAATAATTAAAACAATTAAGTGAGTCACTAGGAGCAAAATTGTTGTGAAATATTACTATGGCCCATGACTTGGGATGAATGTTGATTCAACTTGAATCATCTTCGGGAGCATTCTATCGAATTTGGTTTTGAAAACATGTTGCCTCTTTTGTTTATTTCTTTCATCCTGTGTAGTCTTTGACAAATGTTTTAACTTCTACAGTTATATAATGTAATTTAGAGGTACCTATCTTTTGGAGCCTTCATATGAAAATCAAACATTCCTATTTAATTTGTTCCTTTTGGAAAATTACCTTATTTTTTTAATTCATTTAGATAATTAAATTATTATTTTTTATAATTGATGGTGTAGCATATCAGGTCCTCAGAAACTCAGAAAAAAATTTATACTCAGGTATCCAGAACATCTGCTCATTATTTCTTATAACACCTTTCGCTTTAGAATTTTATAATCCCTCATTTAAATATATTCTTTTATTGAAATTGATGCTTATTATAAGATTCTGAACAGTTTAGCAGAGGTCTGTAAGTTACCGAAGTATTTGCATCTTCATATAATAAATCATTGATTCATTCTCTTCTTCAATTTCACATTCTTTATTCAATCTTTTCAGTTTTTCTCTAAACCAGCCTATTTTCCTCTTGTTTGAATCTTCAAATTGGCAGCAATGCTTCAATGAAACAAGTCAAACTGACTCCTAATTGAATTACTAAAGTAATAACTTTCATCGGCAACTATTACATAGACAAGTATAATTTGGTAGTCATTAAATTAATGAAGAAGGAGCCCTAGCTGACATATCTTAGATTGTTTTGTAGAAATGACAATTGACCAAGTGAATGTAGTTCGACAAATGGGTTAATGGTAGTTACTACTAGTAGTTCAACTAATATAATCAAATATGTTTGGTGACTCGTTATTGTTTAATCAGTTGTTCAGAAATGATAATTGTATCATATTTCTTATTATTCCAGACGGACGTCAAGAAACAATGAAACGTAAAAACCAGACACGGAAAGCCTACAAATATGAATTTTGACAGTCAAGACAATTAGTCGTATCGACTATTTCTAAAAAGCAGCTATTGTAATGGACTGAACCGTCGGTTGCAAAATTTTAATTGACTTTTAAAGAACTGATCTTCAAAACTGAGGGACTCAATCTATTCGATGTAAATTTCACTTGCCGTATGAACATATCTTATATGTCGATTGTCATTTCCATTTTGTATTTAAATTTCCAGATGCCATAAATTTTAATCAACTGATCGGAAAAGTATAGAATGATCGCTACATTCCTTTTCAATCATTAACAATGTGAATCAAATAAATATGGGCCTTTTTAAGAGTATTTCAACTCTCTGGGATTCATAATGTTGAATCAATTTTATCTGTAATTTTTTTCAGCATTTTAGTACTCTGCAGCTCATACTGTATAATAATTTGAAAAGATAGAAGAGTATAGCATTTTTGTGCTTTGTTTCTATTGAAATAGTTATAAATAATCAAATAATGGATCCATTAATTTTCTTATTTATTTAACATATTTTTCTTTTATTGGGAATATTTTTGTTGTATTTTAAATTATGAACAAATATATACTTACAATTCAGTACCACTTTTATTAAAATGTAGTTAGTTCTCAGACTCAATTGTATAGTATTAATAGAATGATGTAAAATCCGGTTGTAAATAAACAAACCCAATATAATTTATTGACTAACTTTTCTGATGTCCGTCCTCATATTGAAAATATTTCTTTCTCCAACATTCACCAATTTGACACTTATGGGTTCTTAACAAATGAAAATTTTGTATTAGAGAAGATTCCTACATTAGGTGACCATTAATATTTTTCATAAAGAAAATCCCGCTCTATCAATAGATGACAATACAGTACAATCGTGTTAAAATGAACATGCGATCGTATAAACCACTCCGTAATATGAGCACAGAATTCTTTGTATGGACTACTCTCTAATATGAACAAAGTATAATCTCACTAGTATGAGCTATGTGTGTATTTTATTGAAATGAATCAATTGGTTTTCACGATTTATCGTCAGTTATCCATTATCGGTTCTCGCTTTCAGTAGTTGCCTCTCATTGTTATTCAACGAATATACTAATACTAGGAGAATGGTGAAAATCAAGATGTTTGTCTCTTCATCAGAAAGTCCAAGTTCTCGAAGAAATAAATGAAGACCTGAGTGTTACCTTACTGGCGAAAAAATATGGAATTGATAAGTCAACAGTTTGTTCCATAAAAAACAAATTTTCGTGAGAGGGAGAGATTAGGTAAGCAATACATTCAAATCAACTGAAAAAGGCGGTAATGGAAAATGTATGAATGGTTCCTCGCCCAAGGAGAAAGAAATATGCCGATTTCTGGAGAAGTGATCAAACAGAAAGCCTTGAATTTTTGTGCTAATTTGAATATCAGGATGGCTCCAGCGCTTCAAAGAACGTTATGGTGTAAGATTCTTGAAAATAACAGAGGAGAAGCTTTCAAGTCAATCGCAACTCATTGCCTTATTCAAAGAAGTGAAGCAAAAGCATGAATTCAACGAACATCAGATTTAAAAACAGATAAAATTTATATGATCTTGGCTGAAAAAACTGTATATGGCATGAAGATTTCAAAACAACGTTTTTAGACTGTGCAAAAGCGTCAGGCTCGCACACTATTAACCTTTGGTTATTGGTTTCAAGAGAGTTTCCAAGAACTTCCACAATCCCCACGTATACCGTAACATTAGAAGCATGGATGACATGTACAATTTTTAAAAATTATTTTTCCCAACAGTTGGCTCCAGGGATTAGACATTTTCTGAGAAGTCCAAATCTTCCTGAGAAAGTGTTGCTTCTTTCAGACAATGCACCGTTTCATAGATCACCTGAGGAATTGAAAACCACCAATGGAAAAATTTTTGTAATATAATAATAATAATGTCTTTATTCTCACAAAAAAGTTACAGTAATTCTTATCTTATTTTAGTTATCAGCTGATTTGATTTATTGTAAAAAAAGGCAGAGTCCAGTTATGCTCATGCATATTCTGCTCTACTCAACCCTCACAGAGAAAAAAAAAATAACAAACAAAAAATAATTTTGATTTGTATTTTTTTACACTTTTTTCATAGGCGTTCTGCGTTCACTACTGGAGTCAGTTAGATAATGTGCAAGAAAATAGAAGAACTAGTGCGCGTTCTGTTCTTTCAAGTATAATTCAAAGATTTTATTTTTAAATGCTTTTATGTTCAACGTCTTGAATGGAATGTATGTATGGAATAGGATTATAGACTTTAGCGATGTTGTAGGTGAAACTTCTTTCGAAAAAGGTTGTTCTATGAACAGGACCTCCATTTCTTATATTTATATTATGGATATGACTTCCATATATTATTTTTCTGTGAAGATAGTTCGGAGTTTTATTCAACACAATGTTGTGATAGAAGCAGGCTGAGTGTAATTTTCGTCGAAAATTCATGTTCAACCAACCTATTTCTTTGAGTTTGTGAGAGATTCTGTCGAATTTTCTTATGCCGAATATAAATCTCAGACATGAATTTTGGACACGCTGAATTCTTGCCCTGGCCATTGCAGTCAAGCATTCCCCATAAATCACGTCACCAAAGTTAGAAGTTGACAGTACAAGGGAGTCACATAAAATTTTATTTTGCCGATTACAATATAGCAGCCTTAACTTGTAATATGCACGACGAATACAGTTCGAGACATAATCATCAAATCTTAGATTATTATCAAATATCACTCCTAGATTACATTTGCCGTTTTCAATTTTCAAACTTTTATCACCGATTTTTATATTTACCAATTTTTCAGTTTGTTCTCTACAATTTTTAGGACCGAAAAGTAATGCCGTACATTTTTCTGCATTGATATGAAGGTGATGTTTAGCTGAAAAATTCATAAGATTTTCAAGTTCGAGATTCAACGTGTTACAAGCTTCAACGACATCAGTCTTGTCAAAGGATATACATACTGGAGTATAATCTGCGTAATAGTGAGCTTTGCATTTATTGAATGAGCAATCTTGCTCAGACGTGTACACTATGTAAAGAGTTGCTCCCAGAATTGATCCCTGTGCAACACCTCTAGTCACAGATAGTTCCTCGGATAGAACACCATCTATCATGACTCTTTGAGTCCTCCCATCAAAGTAACTACTGAAAAAGGCAACCGCGCTTTCATCCAAACCTATGTAGTGGAGAGCTGCCAACAATATAGACCGATTAAGGGTGTCAAAGGCTCTACTATAGTCTAAGAGAACAAGCAATGTGAATTTACCATTATCTGTGGCACGAAAGATGTCTTCCGTGATATCTGTTAGAGTGGTAGAACAGTTGTGATGTTTTCTAAAACCAGATTGATGTGTTTCAGGAAGGATATTGTTGGCTTCTATATGATTAATTAGTTGTTCGTTAATTATTTTTTCAAGAATCTTCGATAAGCATGGGAGGATGCTTATAGGTCTGAGGTCCCTGTACTCTTTAGGAGATGTTTTTTTTTGGTTTTGGGATTACAAGATTTCCATGCAGTTGGATAAATTGAGTTGGAAATACAGTAATTTATGAGATGAGTGAGAAATGGAAGAATAAACGGGGTACAAAGATGCAGTACGTGTATATTGATGTCATCTATGCCGCAGGTTTTAAATTTCAACTGAGAGATTATTTTGAGTACATCCATTTTTGATACAGTAGTGAACTTAAGGAGAAAGAGAGATCTTTTCCGGTTTTGCGAGAAAAATTTTGTAGTGTCCTCCGGATCATCTACGGATTGTGAAATTAATGAAATGAAGGAACGTTTGTTTTCATCAGGATTTCTCAATTTTCAGATATTTGGGTGGTGCCATCTTTGAAATCACCGCAGTAGTAATTAAGCTCTTGCCAAAGATTGTTATTAGTTGAAAATTTTTCGTGTAGAAACAGTTTTTTCTCATGTTCAATTTTCGAAGAAACTAAGTTCCTTAATGATTTATTGTGGGCTCGGTTCTCGTCAGTGCTATTCTTTTTATATTTACTTAAGGCTTTGTGACGCAGTTTTATTAGGTGTTTAACATTGTCAAGCCAGGGTTTTTTTTAGAGTTCGACAATCTAATATTTCTGCTTGGTGCATGTAGATCAAGCAACGCGTTTATATTTGAGTGAATAAATTCAACGTCAGCATTGTCTATGTCGAAAATATTCCGCCATGGAATGGAGCGCAAGTCCTGATCGAACTGCTGTATATCAATATCCTTGTAGTTTCTGTATTTTTTGAATTGTTTTTTTTTTCTTAGAGAAGGTATTTGAATTTCACAAAAAATGAATTCGTGATTTGAAAACATTGAGGCCAGGGTGTCACACTTGACCATTTCCATATTATCAGACATAATGATCTGATTAATTAGGGATTCGCTTTGTAACTCTAGTAGGATGGGTAAAAACTTGGGCCAGGCCCATGGAACTCAACAGAAGGTTGAACTCTATCACCTCCTTAGAGGAGTAATTCAGGTAATTTAAATTGAAATCACCAACACAGCATATATTGTCAGAAAGAGGTGCTAATGAGGATAAGATATCATCAAAATCTGTCAAAAAGTTAGATTGACTGTATTGCGGTGGTTTGTAAATACATCCTAGAACAATATCCATCTTACTTAGGCGCATTCGAATCCCGGCTTGTTCAAAACTAGAGTTATTTGTATATTCATTTACAATACGTGTGATATTAAAAACCACTTTGATGAATAATCCCAAGCCTCCACCTCTACCATTTTTACTTTGATAGATATCCCTATATCCGTCAATTGTGATGTTTTCGTAGTTTCATTGAGCCAAGTTTCCGATACACCTACAACATCGAAATCATCCGAGGTAATGAATTGTTTGAATTCTTCAAGACTTGGAAATAGAGATCTTATATTTATATGAGCAATTTTTAAACAACTTGCTTTCATAACATAGAACGGGAAAAAAAGAAAAAAAAGCCTATATTAAATACATTTAAATGTCAGTGATTAGATCTACACTATCTACAGCGTAATGATGTGTGGAGTTGAAATATTATTACAAAAACGAAATAAGAAAAATAGTGAACGCAGATGCAAAGTTACTATAAAGTTTTACGACTCTACCAACTAATGTTTCGAAAAATAACAGTGTCCCAAAACACATGATTCCACTCCGCTGTTAGTTAATTAGTAGACTCAAGTGATTTTCAACTTGAACATTGTTATTGTGCAAAACAAAGACTTTACCCCTTTTCGTCCAGGGATTATTTCCGAAAGCCTGTCGCACCTTTTGGAATAGTTGTATTTCATCCCTTCGTAGCACCTCAGATATCAACAGATTGGATTCCTTCAGTCGACCCTTACTGAAGAAAACTTCATCACGACGTCACTGGGTAACGAATTCGACAATCACAGGTGACGGTTTGTTATCCTTCTGTTTGTTATCATTTTTTCTCAGGCGATAACAGGTGACTAATTCTGTTGGTTGGATGTTGAGTTTCATATTCTTGTTGAAAATATTCAATAATTCCTTCGTCACTTCGCTGGAATTATTCTTCTCGGGAACGCCCCTCAGTAAAACCTTTTATAATAATAAAAGGTTTTACTGAGGGGCGTTCCCGAGAATAGCAATAGCTATTGTTTCGCATTTTATCAACGTGTTGTTCATTTTTTTTAATTCTGGATTGAATCGATAAAAGTTCTTCTTTTAGATTTTTGATGTCTTCCCTGATTTCGATATGCCACCAAATGTTACTCGTCTTATACAACCGATGGATCAGAATGTGCTTGGGCCCACAAAACTTTATTATAGGAACCTCCTTCTTTGTTCTATTATTAGTGGAGCTGATCCGGTAGGATCTGCCCTCAACAAAATTACACTGAGGAATGCAATGATGAATTGAGCTTATTCTGCATGGAACGAATTGAGCCCCCAGGTTATTTAAAAATGTCGAATAAGATAATGAAATCCGAGACTGAAAATTACCAAAATTTGCTAGATGAAAAGGATTTGCCAATGTCAGTTTTGCAGGAACAGTTCACTGAGGTATGGCATTCTTGGACAAACAATATCTCTTTTTCAAGCCTTACAACCTATGGAATACACAGAATAGGTCAGTTAAAGTCTCACATTCTGTTCAAGCTTTGAACATAGCCATCGAATGGTCAAAACAGAGTACTCTGGATCTGACTAAAATACTTACTCATTCAATAAGCTTTCTGTAACTTTATGTGTATTATTATCATTGATATAATAATAATAGGCCTTTATTGACAATAAAAAGAAATATTTGATTCACATATTATCAAAACAAAATATATTTCATTTCAATCACAGGGCGGAGTTCAGGTGGAGATAAACCCTCTGTTCTTAAACACAAACCCTGAAAAAGAAAATAGCAATTGGGTATTATTGTGCTTTATGTGAAAAAAAAGTACTCACAAAAAAAAAAATAAGAATCAAAAAAACAATGATGAAAATAGGAAACAATGATTTAGAGGAACCAAAAACTTATCTCATAGGTGCACACTGTTCACTGAACAACATGTCCCAGACACGTTTTCTAAATGAATTTACTGATAATGATTTCAGATGGATGAATTGATTGTACAATTTGTATACGCAAAAGGTAAATGATCTTTCGAAGAGTGAAAGCCTATGAGGAGGGGCTGATATAAGAACACGAGTTCTGATATTCAAATTGTGAATATCAGATCTGTATCTGATCTTCCTGTGAAGGTATGAAGGAGTTGCTGTGGTGACTATACGATGGTAAAGAACTAAAGCTGATAATTTCAACCTGTTTACCATATTGAGTCATCCAGCTTCCGGCAATTTATGACTTATCCTGTCAGACTTCCTTATGCCGTAAATAAACCTCAAACGAGTTTTTGAATTTTTTGAACCTTTTTAATCGTTTCCTGCTCTAAACAAGCGGAAAAAACTGGTGAACAATAAGTAAAATTCGACAGTACTAGTGAGTTGCAGAGCATAGTTTCAATTTTTCCGGAAAGGGATCGTCTGTGTGGATAGAGAAGTCGCAAACTCATAATAGATTTTTGTACACAACAAGCAATATGTGTTCTGAAGCGAGAATTGTTGTCCTTGAACAGCCCCAGGTTTTTTACACTAGTCACTATTGGAATGATCTCATCTCGAATTGAGTGCTCTGACTCAGGTCACTTCAGATCGCGGCATTTCCAAAAAATATTGCCTGAAATTTAGCTGGATTAAGTCTCAACTGAAGCGCGCTCGCTACCCTGTTCATCATTTGAAGATGTCCCAATATTGATCCTTGCGGCACACCAACTAATACCGGCAAGGGATCAGAAATTTCCTCGCCACATCTCACCTGCTGGGTTCTCAAATTTAGGTAGCTTCTTATGAAAGCCTCCGCTCTAGACGAAAAACCAGCGAAATGCATAATTGCGTACAGAATCTCATGTACCAGGGTATCAAATGCTTTCGAGTAGTCCAGCAAAATGAGAGTGGTTATGAGTCCCCTATATGGAGCAGTCAAGATTTCATCAGTAACCTTGAGCAATGATGTCGCGCAGCTATGACCCCTCCGAAATTCCGATTGATCTTCTGGAATAATATTGAAGTAATTCAAATGGACCTTCATCTGATGTTAAAGTACCTTCTCTAAAATCTTGGACATAGTTGGTAGTAAGCTTATTGGTCGAAGTTAATTCACATACTCGGTAAGAAACAAAATAAAAATATAAATGAGCCAGAATTTTTCGTGTTCATATTAACGCGATTGTACTGTATATGTTATTCCGAAAGCAGCATACTCTGAAGGCGATAGAATAAATTCAGATGAATAACACAAATAAGTTTCTTAGTAAGCCGCAATTTCAGTGAAAGTTTATATCATGAATAAAAGGAAAAAGTCGCCTTAACTAAAGCCCTTATCTCTTCTTTGAAAACAAAAAGATAGGAAGACTTTACTCAAAATCTAACCAACTGAAACGATATGTGGCGGTAGGTTAAATCGCTAAAACAAAAAGATAGTCCTCGCAAAATCCCTCTCCTCTTCAGAGCCACCAAGGTTTATTAGTCAACGACAAGGATAAGGCAGACCATATAGTCGAATGATACGTAGAAATCCACGACTTAACCAAAACGCTATCAGATATCGAAACAGAAAATTTAGTAGAAGAATCAATTAAAACATTTCTCGAACAACCCTTAAACACCCCAGATGAAAAATTGACATATCCTTCTGAAATTAAGAATATTATAAAATCACTTAAAAATAGAAAAGCACCAGGTGAAGACCACATTGGCAATAAAACCTTGAAAAACCTACCACGGAAAGCAATTGTTCAATTAACATATACATTTTTAACAGTTGTCTCCGGATGAATTACTTCCCATCTAGGTGGAAAAATGCTATCGTCCTTCTTTTTCCAAAACCATATAAAGATAAAAAATTGGCTATCAATTACAGACCAATTAGTTTACTGCCAACATTGTCAAAAATAATTCTAGTCCGTTTCCGATTCCGATTACACTTAGAAGAAAACAATCTGATTATAGAAGAACAATATGGCCTTCGAGAACGACAAAGCACCATTCTAAAACCCAGATTACTAGTCTGTGCTACAACTCGCCAAATCACAGCATTGATCAGTGTAGATATTGAAAAAGCTTTTGATACCGTATGGCATATGGGCCTTATTCATAAATTAATAAAAAGTAATACCCCATCATTCCTAATAAGAATTATTATGTCCTATATAGAAAATAGAACATTTCAAGTAAAGGTAGGTAACGTCCTTTCCTAGAAAACTTCAATTAGAGCTGGAGTTACCCAAGGGGGTTTATTATCCCCAAACTTGTTTAAAATTTATATAAATGACATACCAAAATCACAGGACACAAAAATTTACCTCTTCGCGGATGATACGGCTGTAACCTCCGAATCCTGGTCCAAACCTCAGTCTACGAAATATCTTCAAAGGCATGTTTACCTATTAGAAAAATACTATCACCAATAGAAAATTAAAATGAATGCATCCAAAACAAACCTTACATACTTCACACATAAACGTCGAGTAATTAACCAATAACCAAAATTTTACATTCCATAACCAGACAATAGGGGGAAAAATGAATTGAAATATTTAGGTGTGATTATTAACAAAAAATTAAATTTTAATACACATATCCATGAAATCTACCGAAAAAGTATTTCTCAGATTAGTAGCGTCTTCCCATTAATTTGTAGACAAAGCAAGCTCCAGCCGTAAAGCGAAGCTCAAATTTTATACGCAGGGTATAAGGCCACTTCTTCTTTATGCTAATCCCATTTGGAGTAAAACTTCCAAATCCAACTATGATAGACTCCAACGTATTATACTTAACAAACCAAAAGACACAAAAATTAGTGACCTCCACAAAGAAGCTGATGTTAACACCTTGGAGCATATTATTAAAAAAGAAACTAGTTCTTTTTTCCTTATAAAACCCAACAAATTTCAAAAACCTCTCATTTCATAAACTATTCAATCCCAACCCGAAGAATAAAACATAAACTGATTCAACACCTAATTATGTGAATTATTTTCTCTCTTTCTCATACCTTATCCCCATCCAATTCCTGATCCTTCCCTTCCCTCATTTCTTCTCTTAACCCATCTGAGCGACAAATGTGTTTCATTCGTGCACTCGACATGCCTCAGAAAAAATTATATACCAAACCGAAAACTATGTTTGAAAAAATAAATATATCCAAATTTATAAACTAGGTAAGGCATTTAGCTAAGGTACTAGTTATCAATGTTAGACTTTAAGCATTCTGAATTATTGTATATATCCCCTTCTATATACTATATATATAACTGTATCATTACTTATAGAATTTTAAATAAAACTGCTGACTAGCAAAAAAAAAAGTGTTTCATTCGTGCAAGAAAAATATGAATATATATGATGGACAATCTATTTGAATTCTGAAAACGGTATACTAATCGAGTCGAATGAATTAACGTGGAGTTTAGTACACATATTTGATCACTGCATTCGGCGTTCATATTTGTTAAGGATCCCAGCAAACACAAATACGTATCATAGACATAACATATATATTACAACGATCTATGTTACATAACAATGTAACATACACGCGCCTTTCTAGTACCGCTCAACGACCGCTCTATGTCCGCCTTCCGTTACATAACATGTAACAAAATTGCCATGTATCATGTACAGATCATGTAACATACATGATACATCGCTGGTATATTACATCTGTAATATTTATGGTACATCCTTTATGTATCATATACGTAGCTGTTACATTTCATGTAACATACATGATACATCGCTGGTATATTACATCTGTAATATTTATGGTACATCCTTTTTATGTAATATAAATATATACAGGCTGGCTCAGTTTTTTGTAGAATAACAGTTGTGAGAGTTTTCAGTTTTTAAGATGAAAACATAATATGAATATGGGTCGTAATTTCATAATAAGGAAGTTATATCGAGGTTGTTCAAGTTACCAGATTTATCAATGAAATCTTTAATTTTGAACAACCTGATGTCAATAACCTCCTTATGTTTTTGTGAATTTATTGACCTATAAAGTGACTATGACGCTTTCATCCTAAAAGTGAATACACCAAGTTACTCTACAAGAACTGGGCCAACCAAATATATGGTTATATTACATAATATATACTCAGTAAAAAGTTCACCATGCAATATAAAAAAATTTATCCGTTCTATGTGATATAACCAAAAGAAATATATCTGCTACAAACAAGAGACATAAGAAAAATGTAATAGTTATCTGAATGTTTATATTACATATAGGTACTCAGAAGTAAATTCTCTATGCAATTCAAAAACAATACATACCTGTACAATTCTTTCTGGAGGAAAAACTAATCAAACTACCTACATATAAAAAATCTAAATATGCCGACACCACACAAATTATGTTTTAGTGAATTTGTTGGAATTTTTTTCAATACCTTCCAAACAAAAATATAACAAATGATACACAATACCAATTGAAACTGAAACTGCTGGTATCTAGCCAACATCAATTAATAAGAGATATATCACTTATAAATTACATGAAAAGAGATACTTATGAATTAAGGTGCATTCCAAAAATATATATTTAAACTCCATCTTTCATTTTTTGCTAGAAAGATATTTTTTAGTCAACAATATTATTATTTTGAACCTAGAAAATTCAACAAAAACCAGATTCCTACGTTTGGTATGCACCACATTTGAAATATTACAAATAATTTATGAATAGTAAAACAGGATTTAATAATTTAACAATTGGGTGTTTGTTAAATGAAAGATCATAGAATTATTGAAAATTTTTAATGTAATCAAAGTACCTACATCAACCAAAACTCATTTTTGTCTCTTGATCCTCAATGTGGCCAGCCTTATCCACTCGGCTGATATCTATCTTCTCAAAGTCTGCACATTGGATAAAGGATTGAGATGCAAAACCTAAACATATTGGAATGTTATTAAAAAATGGTATTTACAATTAAAATTCTCAGTAACGAGGTTTCCTGATTGGATAAATAACAAATTTCTTACATAATATAATGTTATGAAAGTTTTGAATACATGAGTAAACTTCAGGAGGTGATTCCTCACTCTGAAACAGCAAAATTATTTATATCATACTAAAACATTTGATTAAACTTATCAGAATCTATTTCTCAAGAAGCATCCTTATGTGATCTGACATTGGTCATTAATAATGATGGAAGAAAAGTGTATTGTGCATATATGAAATCTAGATGTTTTAATTTCACGAATAGCAGAGAATAACATAGGTATATACATCACAAACATAAATAAAGTATAGCAGAAAAATAGTTCAAGTATAGTAAAAACTAGCGCACTATTCAGATACTTCTTATTTAGATGATAAAACAATTGTGGTATTACTTCAGAACTATATACACCCAAATGCAAATTACCATAAAAAGGAAAAATATCAAAATGCATATAATTTGAATGAAGAAGACAGAAACCATGCACACATTCCATTAACGATCCACAAAAACATGCAGCAAATATACCTATGCTATTAACAGGCATGCAAGTACAAAAGCAAAATGAAAGGCACATACAACAGCATTTATATATCTAAATGTAGTTACGTTGTCGAAGTATACTTATATTCACTTACCTCACATATTTTCACTATGAAACTAATCTGGAATTGGTGAAAAATCATCGAATGTTGAATATTATTATTACAGTTTTTCACTTCTTATCTCACATATTTCCACGATGAAAGTAATCCGGAATTGATGAAAAATCAAAGAATATTGAATATTATTATTATTATAGTTCATCACTTCTAACTAACAATCAAAAGTTAGAAAATGCATATCACTTTTCACTGCACTATAGTCCTGGCAAAAATCTCTAAACAGTTCAACTTTAATAAAGGTTATGTAGGTATTATAAGAGTACTTGTATCGATCTGAGTAATATATCATGAATATGCTATATTTACATAGCTTTTACATAATATTAGCAATGTAAAATATATATTGCGAATGTTACATATATGATATGTAACTATATTACACACTAGTAGATATCAGAGTAATATTGTTTTTAGGGATGCTGGAAGATGTATCATATACGTAACTTCAGTAATATAACAATGTTACATATATGATATATGAATAAGTCAAATAATTTCATGGATATATGAAATGTTATGTATCAGATACATTAGTTTTGAGATGTATCAGGTATATACCTCATTTCTTAGGGATGTTATGTAACGGGAAGGCGCATATAACAACATGGTTTGCTGGGATGTAGCTATGCTAAAAGTATTTACTCTTGATTGAAAGCTAATTTGGCTCTAAAATTATGAATATTTAGACGAGGCTTGAGAGGGGCTTTAATTACCACCCCACTGGATCCGCTACTGCCTCTCCTAATGATTCATTTCCTTCATCTCGGGGGTCATGTCTTCTTGGGATTTCAATTCTTGGATCAATTGAATTTTATTGATGTACAGCTTCAGATATTCGTACAATATGCAGTGAAGAGATGATCTATGCACATTCTAAGCACTTTAACGCTTCCGAATTGAGAAGTAAGGATCATCACGAACTAGTGACGACGCTAGGGGGGGGACAAGAGGGACCGCAACTTTCCCATATAATTCTGCTGACCCCCCCTAAAATTTGACATACTGAGGCTTAAATAATTACAAGATGAGCAGAACTATAATTGGCCCCCCAAAAAAGTGCGGCTCCCCTGGCAATCAATTTTTGAATAAATTTCTCAGTTTCCGAGAGAAGCTCTGGACGGCGGAATTCTAATTTTGAAATTTACACATTCCAATAACAATTTTTTTTCTTCAGCAAATCCAAAAGTTCAATGTAATTTGTGAATTGGAGTTTCACCATAGTATAAGGAAAGGATAGTAAGCCAGTGTAGTGCTTTTTTCGATTTTGTTGATGTTGAGCGCCATCTAGTTGCACTCACGTTAAGCCTCGAATTTTACTGTCAAAAAATTGGTCCGTAAAGTGGAGCCCTCTGAAAGAATTGGTGTTATTTTGAAGAACTAAAACATTTGAAATAGAGTGGTCAGAAGATTTCTATATTTTGATATTTTTTCTGCTCTACAATAAGAATTTACGCCAGTGGCGTGTATTTGTGATAAATGTGTTCGATATATGCAACCCGTAAAACACCGGTTCCAACTACAGTAGCGACTCCAAGTGACCAGCTCCTTGCCGTCAAACGGCGGTTGGCTTACTATCCATTCCTTATACTATGGTTTCACTATATTTGTAATAGGTAGACAAGGTAGCACACAAGCTGTTTACAGCTTAGGCGATATTTTCTACCATATATTTATATATAACTTGTGGAAATAAATTTGAATTGAATTGTCGGAAATAATTAACCGAAAAAAGCATTGAAAGAAAAATAAATGACAGATTGTGCTCAAAAACCTTGTGTAAGGACAAACAATTGTTGGCAATTATTCCTTTTATACGTGTCGGATTCTTAGATCGGTAGTTTCTATGTTCGCCGATGCTAATCCCCTGTTGTTCTACGGGATGCTCCGTCAAGATCTGGAGAGGATTGAGGAGTGGTGTGCTGATTGGCTCATTCCTTTAAACCCTGAAAAGTATGCTGTTCTGGGTTAACATGCATCTGGGAGTTAGCAATCCCCGCCTGCCATATGCTGTGTTACCCGAATGCCCTATGGACACAGTAGACCTGGTTATGGGGATAGGCTACGAATTCTTGAACTCTCGAGCAAAGAAGATTGAGAGGTGATCTTATTACTACGTTTAAGTAACTACATGGGTATTCCGGAGTGGACCTATCTCATCTGTTTCGCCTGAACACGAATACGAACCCGTGGGGACACCGCTGCAAGCTGTCTAGAGAAGCATTTCGATCGGTTTCACGTGAACACTTTTTGTCCAACAGAGTTTTCCATGTTTGGAACAAACTACCGTGTAGTGTTTTGTGTGCGCCAAATGTAAACCAATTCAGGTCGGTTTTGATAACTGGTGTAGAACTAGCCAAAATTAATTTAAATCTTATTCATGTCTTATCATTTGTGATTTTATATTTAGGAATTTTTTTGCTTTTCATCTGCATTTTACCGCCATTCGGTGCCCCTTCTTTTGTTCCATTTGTTTGGAGCCATAAAGGTTATGCCTGAGCTTTTGTAAACTAAATAAATAAATAAATAATACTTTTGAAGCAGGCTTCTCATGTGTTCAATTATACATATATTCTCAGAGAGTAGTTTTGATTCCAACTTGAGGATTGTATGTTTGTTTATAGAATAATTTTCAAGTTAAGATAGGAAGCTGGGAACAGTATGAAGAAAAACTTTACATCACATGATCATTTTTAATTACATAAATATACTAATCTATACTGATAAAATTTGTATTTGCATACAAAAAAAAATATCTAGAAAAATAAAACACAGACTTATATAATTATACAAGTATCACAGAACACACTTCTAATACAATACAGTCAGTTTTCATCGGCCATTACAATAGTAATTGCACTAGTAGCTGATGGCGACTGATCTGAAAGACCCCTATTAGGGTTAGCACCATTACCCTTAGAAGATTTCTGTAAAGACTGGGAAATGGTTTTCAAGGATTGATCAGTCAGCATCTCTAATTCATGAGTATCTGATATAGAAGAATTTGTGGGTTGACTTCGGGTTCTATCTCTAGAAGGATTCCCTTTGAAGGTTTGACACAAATTGGAATACGAAAATTGACCAAAGTGGTTTTGGGGTCCTATTGTCGCAAATAAAGATCCCAAGAAGAATGTGGCGTACAACCAACTAACACTCATAACAATTACTAGGAAGATGCCTATTTGTATGTAGGGTAATATAAGGGATGGTAACATGCAAGCACCGGCTGCACCTGTGGTTATAGCAGCCATTAGCGCAGGTCCAGCCATGTTGGACAGGGCAAAACTAGTTGCAGCCTGCCTGTTATTGACCAAACCCATTGGACACAATCTATAATTAACACTGTAGTGTAAACTGAAATCTACAGCCAGACCAATAGCAGTAGAAATAGCAACCGATTCTAATATATTCAATTTCCAACCCAACAGGACTAGAATAGCAATGGTAACAAATATGCTGCAGGTGATTGTTAAAATTGCGTAGAAACTTATCAAAATATTCAGAGTCGAGAATAATAAAACTGCTAAAGCTAAGCCCATTGACAACATTATACCATAAATAGTACTCGATGCTAATTCCTTCTGTAAATCATAGAATCTCAGTTCACTAACAAACCAACCCCTTCCCATTCCTTTAGGAGCTGTTTTCAATTGTTCTTGCATCCAATTTTCTACTCGATTAAAAAATTCGTTCATAACATCATAGGACATGGAATAACTATAATTACTCATGTACTCAACTACAACAACTTTTATTGTCGGATTTTGGTCTTTTGAAAATTTAGGGCCAGCTAATCCTGGAATAAGAAACTGTGAAGGTGTTTCATAAATATCGGCCATTTCCTGTATAATGCATTTTTCAAAAACTTCTGGATCAAATGGAAACTTGGACGATTTGCAACATGGACTACGATCTTTCCCTGACATAAAATCTGAACACGTTCTTTGCATTGACTTCAAAAAAGTCTCAATGAAACAATTTGGGAGTAAAGGGCCCATCATAGCACGAAAGAATGGTTCTCTTTTCAGGGTTTTGCAAAATTTCAACAGCCATACCTGCGAACTAGGATCGGACATGTTGAAAGTGGGATCAAGTTCTAGTGTCCCAAGATTTGTGGGATCTAGGTAGTCTCCGTTGTCCACAGGAAGGACTCCCCAGACAAATCGAAGTGGTAATTCATAGTTCGAATCAGAATTGAGCTGAAAAAAATCGAATCAATTTACAATCAACTAGAATGAATAATCTCATTAATTTTAGGATAGGACAAACAAGATGAATAAATAGATAACATCTTAGAAGGCATTGAATCTGTAAGTATCAGGTGTCGCAAATTCGTTGTCTAGTGAAGGAATCTCAGAACCCCTTTAAGCAAGAAAAAAAATGAATGGCACATTTTCGGGGTCGATTTTTGAGAGAATTAATTTCGTGAAAAACGCAACCTCTTGAATTTTACTGTTTTCAAGCTGAGAGAAAATTGAAAAATGGCGTGAAATGTAAAGTTCTCATAACTTCTTTATTACTGGTGCTATTAATATGAAACAAAAACATCCTACAGGTATGTACTTTTTTCAGTAGAATCCATTTGTGTAATAATTTATTTGTTTTTTGTCATTAGTTTCGAAGTAATAATACAAACTTGTGTTTTTTTTTAATGTAAACCATAACAATTTCCAAAACAAATAAAATGGCTTAATTTTTCCATTCTCAAGAATATATGACATGATGTATAAATTTCTTATCAAACTATGAAAATTATCAAAAGTTTCAGTTTCGCACGGCAAATCAACCAAGTGTCTTTTTATAATGATCTGTGAACTCTAAATAATTAAAATATTTGGTGGTCACCAAAGACTACGGGTTTAATAGCGTTGTATTTTCTCTTCTGGTCATATTTAAAGAACAACATTTATAAATTTGAAAATGTTGAGAAAATCTAATTCAGTTAATTTATTAATCAGATGAGTTACACTGTAAACATCGGCTCTCGGTTCTTCATTGTTCTTGCTTAGTTTTTGACAAATTCGTGTCTAAAATTGCAGTCTGCGGTCAATGTGAGTGGTGTTGTTCATTTGTAGGAAATAATATCTGCAGAAGAGTGGTAAAGAAATTTGGCCAATTTTTGAATTTATATAATTAATCTGGTTTTGTTGCGCATTTCCGAGTCCCCACCATTTCAAACATACTTGAAACCAGTTTTCGCGACGTGAAGATCAACACTGTTCTTGTTTGTTCAGTAATAGAATAAATCTGAGAGACACGTTTTGATGATTTTCATCATTCAATTGAGTTGCGAAGTACTACGTACATAACGAAAGAAAAGTTATTTTTATTGTGTTTCTTTCCCAATTTAACCTTTTTCCTTCTAGTCCGCGGTCTACCTGTCTTCGTCTTTTTAAAAGTCTCTCATATAGACCCGTGAGAGAATTCCATTGAATACTTCCTCGCGTGCATTTTGTTTGCTTATTCATTCGAAATGCCAGTCTGCTCATCATGCTCCGGCTCTGTTGCCGACACGGATTCTTTGAAATGCCGTGCTTGCAAAAAAGTTTTCCATGTGACATGCAGTAATTTTAATGCAAATGATCTGGAATACTTGAAAACCGATCAAAATCAATGGAAATGTCAGTCCTGTGTGGCGAAGGGTAGACTCCGTAGCCATTCTAGTTCCAGCCAGAATTCCGGCTCTGCTCAGCGTCTGGATCAACCGATTACAATGAAACATTTTCAGGATCTTATGCAGGCTATTGCTTCAATATCATCTGATATAAATGCGCTGAAAAAATTTCAGTCTAACATTACCGCTGATATTGGTATAGTAAATCCAAAGTCACTTGGAGAAAACCAGAATATTTCGATTAAGGTTTTCCAAGTTTCCGAAATTCTATTGGGGCCAGTGAATTTATTGCCTAAAAATTTATCCCGGTATTTAGGCGTTTTTATGGACCAGCCCAAGTGACTTTGGATATACTATACACAAAGATTCGATAGAGAAAAATACGGCTAAAATTCAGAACCTCACTTCTTTTTGTGAGTCAGTTGATTCCAGGATTGCGGTTTTGTCTGAAGGATTAAATAAATTGGAGGAATCACTCGGTACCACCTCTAGTATCGGTACATCAACATCCGAGGTATTGGAGAGAATGAAACGCTCGCATAATATTATCGTGCGCGGGATTGTTTCCTCCGGTAGTGGAGATCAGGTTACTGCTCTCGGTGTGTCGATTGGGTGGCGCGTGACTCTTCGAAATTCATCGTTGACACTGTCAGTCTTAGTGCTGATTCTTGGAAGATAGAATTTTCTAACCCGCGGGTTGTAACAAGAATTCTGAGGAATAAAAAGTTTTGGTGGGGCACCGTGATCTCAACAAGGTGAGGATTTCATGTAACACTAGCTTCTACACTTCTGTTCACACAGTCATAAGTTTTCCTGAGCTTAACCGTGACCTCCAGGAGGTTGATTGGCACTCAGTGTTTCAGGACCAATCAGTCGACGTTATGTAGAGGCCTTCCACATACTATTGGTCCTGAAACAGTATCAATATCAACCTCCTGGAGGTCACGATTATTGCTCTCGTTCCTATCCAAGCACACCCGCGTTGTAAAGAACATTGTCTTTCCATCGAAACCATGGATCACCACTAATTTTCGAAAGATGGTCCGCTTGAAGAGGACCCTCTGGCAACGGTACAGACGCACCAGGTACTCTTTAGATTTGAGAGCCAGGCTCACGCAAGCAAAGCGAGATTACGAAGCATCACTTTTTAAATACTCCAGCTGGCAAAACGAAGTTTTATAAGTATGTACGCAACTCCCTCAAAACAAAGGTCTCTACTCCAATAATGCGAGATGACGCTGCTGAATTGTGCACTGATAACAAGCACTCTGCCGAGGTTTTAGCGGATGCTTTCGCCTCGTCTTTCACCGAGGAACCTCTTGGTCCACTTCCGACCATATCGTTGTCAAGATCGCTTGAGAGTATAGAGGAGGTATATATTTCTTTAAGATGATGTGGAAAGACAATTGATGAATTTGAGTATCTCATCTGCTCCTGGTGCCGACGGAATATCGCCATATGTCTTGAACTGTGCTCAATCCCTTGCGTTGCCTCTCTCTTTGGTCTTTAACCGTTCTTTTGCCACATCGACTTTACCAAATGGCTCAGCGCATCAGTAACAACGATTTTCAAGAAAGGTTGTAAAACATCTGCTTCTAATTACAGGCCAATAAGCGTAGTATCTGTAGCAGCCAAAGTATGTGAGAATAATAACATCCGAGATTCTCAATTTTGCTATTGCAAATAATAAAATTCAGGAAAACCAACATGGATTTTTAGCTGGTAGATCAGTCACAACAAATCTGCTCAGGTGTCTGGACGATTGGACGAAGGCGCTGGATTCCAATATACCGATCGATGTTATTTATCTAGACTTAGCCCTGGCTTTCGACAAGGTTCCAAGTAGACGTTTACTCTAAACTAAAGTATTGTTCGGGGAGGCCTCCTCTCATGGATTGAGGCTTTTTAATGTGAGCATTGGTTCTATGTGCGCGTGGGTAAATCTTTTTCTACATCAAGACACGTTTTAAGTGGCGTTCCCTAAGGATCGGTGTTGGGACCGCTCTTGTTTTTTATATTTACTTCTGACTTGCCTGGATTAATTAAATCCCGCGTCTCCAGGTTCGCTGATGACACCAAAATATATGCTACGCCAGGAAATACTAATTACTGCCTTCAAGAAGATTTGTCCACCATCCAACAGTGGTGCAATGACTGGCTTATATCCCTCAACACTGAAAAATGTACTGTCCTACACATGGGTAAGGGAAATCCCAAATATCAGTATATCATTAATGGTGTTACACTATCACATTGCTAGAGTCATACTGGTCTAGGCGTCACCATAACGGAGGATCTCAGTGGGGTGTATCATATACAGACTACCTGTTCTAGGGCCTCCAGAATTTGTTACATGCTGGAGAGAGTGTTTGGAAGATGTTCAATCAGTACATGTCGTTTCCTGTACACGACATATGTTCTTCCTATATTAGAATATGCTGGACCTGTCTGGGATGCGAGACTGGTGAGTAATGGAACTGCTTTGGACAATGTCCAGAGGCGGGTTCACAAGAATGGCGTTAGCCGCCGATCGTGCAAATTACGAAGATCGGCTTCTAATGATGGATCTATCCCGTTTTGAAGATCGTCGCATGCGTGGTGACCTAATAACAATATACACTGCGCAAAAAAATTAACGCACATTCTGAAAATCTCAATTTCAATGAAAGTTAACTCTACATTGACTCCATAACTTATTTTTTATGTTCTCTCGGGAAGGTTTTGAACGAAACAAGATACATTAAATGGAAGAAAAATTCAGGATTTCAACGAATCTTATGTGAAAGAAGAGAAATAAACAATTTTCAAAATACTGGAATGCTGATAAGTGATTTAATACTTGGTATTTCCACCCCTTGCGTTAATTACAGCTCGGCAACGACGGTTCTTACTCAAAATGAGTGATCTTAAAATGTTCTGATCTAATCCTTCCCAGATTTTCCTGAGTTGGATTCCTAAGTCATTAAGAGTAGCTGGATGATTTTCTGAACTTCTCAGCCTTCTATTGAGGTTGTCCCAAACCTGCTCAATCGGATTGAGATCTGGACTTCTTGCTGGCCATTCCATTCGAGAGACTTCAACCCCTTCAAGGTACCCCTGAACGATGCGCGCACGATGGGGTCTAGCATTATCGTCCATGAAAATGAAAATTTCACCAATGTATGGGACAAATGGCACTACATGCTCTTCAAGAATGTTCCTTATATACCTATCAGCATTCATAGCTCCATTATCAACGACCACTAAGTCTGTGCGAGCAGTCAAAGATATTCCACCACATACCATAATCGATCTTCCCCCGAAACCAGTAGTATTCAGGAAATTGCACTGAGCATATCTTTCATGTGGACATCTGTATACAAGGGAACGTCGATCACAATGGTAGAGGCAGATCTCATCTGGGAAGAGAACTCTTTCCGAATCAGCATCTTCCCAATGGATATGCTCTCTCGCAAAATCCAAACGCGCCCTTCGATGGGCTGGGGTGAGAGCTGGGCCTCTTGCCGCGACACGAGGCCTTAAATCATATACTCTGAGGCGATTTCTTATTGTCTGAGTGCTAATTTGAGCTCCATGAGTTTGCTCAAGCTGCTTTTGAAGGAGGCGAGCGGTTGCAAACCGTTGTCTCAACGAAGAAACTCTCAAGTAACGTTCTTCAATGGCAGTTGTTACCCGTGGTCTACCCTGTCCTGGTCTTCGGACATTCATACCTGTCTCCCTGAACCGCTGCGACATTCTGGACACACTTGTATGGGAAACTCCAAACCTTTCTGCAATTCTTGTGTATGTCCACCCTTCTTCTCGCAAAACTACCGCTTGGGCAAATTGCGTGTTTCGCGTTGCATAGCGATCGAGTATAGAAAATCAAACAAAAGAATTGATCACTAAAATTGATGGAGAAAAACTGATTTCAGAATGAAGCCATTACATTCAAAATCTGATAATCTCATCTTTTTTTATTCCTGCTGGTAAAAAACATCTGTATTGAAGAAAAACGTTGAAAGTGGATAACATATGCATGCATAATTCTGATAAAAATAATTATCATTGAGAACACCTTCAGTTGTAGAATAAATTTGAGATTTCCATAATGTGCGTTTATTTTTTTTGCGCAGGGTATATAGAGCCTTGAGGGGGCTGTTTGGTGTTGATATGTGAAGTTTATATCAACTCAATTCTTATCATCGTCTACGAGGTCACCAGTTCAAACTCTACCGCGAAAATTTTCATTACGCAGCGAGAAAAAATTTCCTATCAAATCGGAATTTTCAAGCCTGGAACTGGCTTGCCCCAGTAGTGGTGAACAGTGGTAGTGTAAATTCATTTAAGAACAATTTAGACAATTTATTTCTCAATTAGATAGAGTGTATTTGCACTGTATCCTTTTTTTGTTTACATGTATACTGAGTCTTATAGATTATTGTGTTGACTTTTATCACAAATAAATAATAATAATAATTTCGGAGACCTCGGTGAAAAAATTAAGCGATTTTATTTTTTATAGAAATTGTTATGGTTCACATTGAAAAAAACACGAGATTGTATTATAACTTACAAACTCATGGCAATAAAAAATAAGTTATTACATCAACAGATTCTAATGAAAAAAGTACCTGTAGGATGTTTTGTTTCATATTAATAGCACCAATAATAAAGAAGTCATGAGAAATTTTCATTTTACGCTATTTTCCAAATTTTCTCTCAAAGCTTGAAAACAGTTGAATTTATGAGTTTGCGGTTTTCACCAAACTAATTCTCTCAAAAATCGACCCTGAAAATGTGGCAACACTTTGTAAATTCACTCAGTATTGTTATTTCACAGGTAAATACTTAGGAATATTATTCTCAAAGGCCTTGTATAATTGTTAAAACTGGTTAAGCAGGGCGAGTCTCTTTAAGCTAGAAAAAAAGGCACATTTTCAAGCTTAAGTTTTGAGAGAATTAATTTGGTGCGAACCGCAACCTTTTAAGTTCAACTGTTTTCAAGCTATAAGGGGAAGTCCACAGATTATAATGGATAGGCACTTGGTTAATTCGCTAGGTGAAACTGAAACTTTTGATAATTTCTATAGTTTGATAAGAAATTTATATATCATGTTATATCGATTTTTGCGAGAATGAATTAGGTGAAACCACAATCTCATAAATTCAACTGTTTTCAAGCTATAAGAGAAAATGAAAAATGAAAAGTTACCCGTAAATAAAGAAGTCATGAGAAATTTTCATTTTACACTATTTTCCAAATTTTCTCTCATAACAGTTGAATTTATGAGGTTGCGGTTTTTACCAAATTAATTCTCTTGAAAATCGAGCTACAAAATGTATCATTTATTTTTTTCTAGCTCAGAGAGATTCTGAGAGCCCCTCACTAAGCAACGAATTTGGGACAACCGATACATTAACTCAAGCATAGCTTCCTTTCATAAAATAAAATACTTATTTTAATTTACTGCTTTTTCAGTTTCGGATCAGGTAGAAAGTTAAAAACGCAAAACTCAATTTTTTTACTGATTTTATATCATTCAAGTTAGAATATCTTGAAATTATGTGTGAAAAGATCAAAAATAATAATCTTATTTTCTAAAAAAATTGAGTGTTCTAAGAGAGACTTTGGATTATTTATAATTGCTGAATTTATGCCAATTTCCCACAGTTTTATGTATAAGAGAGGCTGTAACTTGGAAACCATTAGAAGTAGAAAAGAAATGATAATTGAAGAATATATCTTTTACACTACTGAATTAATTTCATTCTGAATTATCATATGAAACCTACAAAGGAAAAAAAATTGTAGAACAGTCTATAGCCTTGGAAAAAAGGATTTTATTTAATGAAAGAAATCTATGGCTAAATTTAAGTATAGCTGAGTTCCTATGTGATAAAAGGAGTTCCGAAAAAATACTTACAGATTCCCTATGAAACCAGAAATGATTTTTGTATATGAAATCATATTGTTCAAAAGGATGAGAACTAGCAAATAATTGAAAATCTTGCGAATCAGGTAGCTCCAGTTTAGGGTTATATAATACTATCACAATACTTCCAGCTGCAATTCCAAATAATATCGTAATCCATATGTATCTAAGATTAATAACACAGTTCAATAGATATTTCTCCTTTGAGCACCATAGTTTACTGATAGTAGAGCATGTAGGCCAATTCGCAAATAGTTTCAATATTGGCGAGAGGATTTTTGAACAACTTCGACGTACAGAAGCAATTATAAAATTTTGTGATACACTGCTTGGCATGTAACAGGACTTTTCCCAAACTATAACACAGGCTGGGAACCATGTGACCATCAGTACAAAATTTATTATCACTGCTGTTCCTGCAAATATACTGAAAAAGTGCAATGGATCAGTTGGCTGTGATGACATTGCTATCTTTAGGAAAAAAGAGATAATATAAAAGTATTCAGAACAAATCAGTGCGCTCTCAGAAAGTGTTCCAAATTCAGTTCAGAGTGTTTCAAATCAAAAAATTTTCATTGTAAGTCAGTGTAAGACCTATAAAGCTGAATTTGTGAATAATTCATCCTATCAAATTATTCTCACCTGAAACAGCACACAGCCGTCACAGTGCTTATATAAGATGCCATGAATGCTACAGTTGTCGTTATAGTAGTGACAAATATAGAGACAAATGCATGATGGAATGTATCAGTCAATAAATGAACCAATGGTTCGTCTTTTTCCTCCTCCTTTATTTTTGACCAAATTTTGCAAAAAATAAAAGCATCGTCTGAACCAATGCCTGTAATAATAATAAATTTTAAAATATTTAAAAATTGATACAATAAAGATTGTGATTTACCTATGGCCACTATTATAGCAAGTAGATTCATAAATGGAAAGAACTTCAGTTTAAAAATAAGTACGTAGAAAAAATAAGAAATTCCTAATGAAAATATTATTCCAATTATTGTCGCAATGGTCAGGAATAAAGATCTGGTATATAACCACATACAGAAAAGAATAAAAACTGTGCCCAGTAACATAAGCCACATATCATGAATTAAATACTCGTCAAATAAGAAACTTTTGATGCCAAAATCCATCGCTACAATTTCGAAATCTTCATATTTCAGTTTTAAATTTTCTACAGTATGAAAATATGGTAGTATTGCTGTGCTACCAGCAAGTGGCATGAATAACATTGTTTCATGTAGTTCAATATTCTCGATTGAAGTATTCTGAAAGAAACAATTATAGTTGTAAATAATAATACACAATGAAAGTGAGTAGGCATCAGCTCACAGCATAATTTTTTATAAAACTAATAAGTAACAATGATATTAATTTGAAATAGAACTTCAAAATGCTTACATTTTGTGATATGAAATCAGTAGCAGTTAAAAAATTTAATATATTGTAAATAGCATCATGATTCACACACTCTTTAGGTGCTTTACAGAGAAACTTTCTCCCATAACAGTCTGGCACCAGTTTCAAACTAAAATAATATTTGGCACATTTACTTAGTAATGCAATTGTAGAGTTCACATCTTCTTCCTATAATTAATATGTCAGATTATAATATAATTACAAAACTACTAATACAAACATTCACTCCTAAGCAAGAAGTTCTATTATTCAATACAGCTATGTAATTTCCTATGGACCAAGGTTTGCAGCATTTCGAAGTCTTTGTATTTTGAACACATAAATCAGAAAAGTTTTGTGCATTGGATAACTCATTTTCGAGCCGACACAATGTCATCAGTGAAGATAAATCAAACAGATTTCTGTTATTCCTGGATTTAATAACAATGTGTGCATATTTCTCATCTGAAATATGAAATTAATTACATTACTCAAAACATTAGAAAATCTAAATTAGTACCTGGATTTCCACAGAAATATCCTTCGTCTTTTTTCACTTTGGTTTTCAACATAAAACTAGCATTAGTCATTTTTCTGATTTCTATCCAATTATCATAATTATTATCAGTATTGTTATTTTTTTTCTCATTTATTAATACCTGAAAATGAAACATTATTCTCTGAATAAATGATTCTCAGTGATCATTACATCTCCATATTCTATTTTTGACTTTTTTTTCTTGGGATCCTTTCTTCTTTTCACATGTTTCAGAGTTAAACTTAGATTCTGAAGTAGAAGAAGCTCTTTGGGGTTTACTGCAAATTGGCCAGATGGTCTAGTTGATTCAACCAAATTGTCCCAAGTAGTAAGTCTATTTGCAATAACTGTACCTCTAGTAGAAAAGCCCTATAAATTCAATACTTACTTTATGAGTTGAGTCAAAAAAAATAGGAACTTACCAACTGAGGTTCAGAAAAATTTGGAAAAGAGCTAGACTTTCTTGCAAATGGTATCAGCAGGCAGGTAACAGAAAAAACAGTGACAGCTAATATTATAGCTAAAGGATGGTGCACAACAATATTAGCAAACCAACGCAAATTCATTCTGAAGAAATAATCATTCACCAATTTAAATGTTCTTGACTGCAATAAAGGAGAATTAAAATAGTTGTTTTCCGTTGAATTAAAATTAACTTGAGCGGGTACAGCATTATGGTAGGTGTTTCCCTGTAACAAAATACTACTAAATTATTAAATATAACACAACTTTCATTCATGATTTCAGATAATCTGTTGTCTGTTGATGCCATTAAAATAATTTTCACTTACAACGCAAAGACGCTTATCCTAATGCGCTACTAGCAGATCTGAGCACGAAATAGGTTAACAACAAACCAGAATTGGGAAAGGGACCTTGTCTATCAGTCGTTGATTCTGCCAATAATTCAAGCTCAACGGGTATTTCGTTGGAATAGATTCTGAAAATAGACAGATCCAGGCTCAAGGGGTGGGACTACAGGATCTCTTCTACCAACCCCATCACCCTTCACTGGTTTACGTGGGTTAATAGGCCAAGGGCAGCGCAAGCGTTAACAAGCAGTGAACTGAACTTCACTGCAATTGACAAGTAATAAAATTATATCATTACGAATTCTAACGAAACAGAATTTTTTAATCAATTCAATAATAGCGTATTCGACTGGCTGCACCAGTTCGAATTAATTCGAGCTAATTATGTCATTTAGCACTACAAAAATTCGAATTAATTCGCACTGGTGAAGCCAGTCGAATACGCTATAAGTGAATCTAGGATGGAAGCCCTAAATAAAATTTCAACTATCGAATTGACCATGAAAATAATTTTTAATGAAGTACAAAAGCTTTTCACTTTGACGTAAAATTTGATTTTCTAGAAATTGTTAATGACCCTAAAAGCTTTTTCAGTGTTGTTTATGGTTTCATTGAAAAGCTTTTTTTTGTGAATAGTATTATCGAAGGATATTCAATTTTTGAGAGTTCAAAAGAAAAAGTTTCATTTTCTGTGTGTTTTTTAAGGATGACTGATGTCATATCCTTCTATGAGGTGTCGTTGTCATCATATATGTGGTGTTTGGGGATTAATTAATTAATATTTTACAGGCTTACGTATAATTTTATCAGGCACTATATAATGAAGTAATACTTTTACATATACCTACTCATATTAGTTTTATGTGGTTCAGTATGTGTGGCCTGAAAAACATTAGTTCAAGTAAATGAATTCACATCATACCTAATATTTAATTTTGACAGTTTCATAATTTCTTATTGGAAATGTCGTCTTCTGCGATATATATTCTAGATGTGAAAGGAAAGGTAAAAATTAATAAGTATGTTGCTTTATGTATCTAGACTTGATTTACTTATAGGTCCTCATTTCGAGAAACTATAGGGGGGACATTGACTTGGGTGTAATAGAAAAATTTATGCCGTTGTTGATGGAGAAAGAGGAAGAGGGTTTACTTACACCTATTCTACAAACTTCAGACTCTACTTTTGCATACATCAAAACTAACAATCTCTATATTGTTAGTACCACTAAGAAAAATGCAAATATTGCCCTAGTATTTGTTTTTCTACATAAAATTGTGCAAGTTATGACTGAATACTTCAAAGAATTGGAAGAAGAGAGTATCAGAGATAATTTTGTAGTTATATATGAACTGCTGGATGAGCTTATAGATTTTGGTTACCCTCAAACCACTGATAGTAAAATTCTTCAAGAGTATATTACACAAGAAGGTCATAAACTTGAAATTCAACCTCGTATACCAGTTGCTGTAACAAATGCAGTATCTTGGAGGTCTGAAGGAATAAAGTATAGAAAAAATGAAGTCTTTTTAGATGTCATAGAATCAGTTAATTTATTGGCCAATGCAAATGGCAATGTTTTGCGTAGTGAAATTGTAGGTGCTATAAAAATGAGAGTTTATTTATCTGGAATGCCTGAATTGCGACTTGGTTTGAACGATAAAGTATTATTTGAAAGTACAGGAAGAGGCAAGTCGAAATCAGTAGAATTGGAAGATGTCAAATTCCATCAGTGTGTGAGGCTTTCTAGGTTTGAAATTGATAGAACTATTTCATTCATTCCACCTGATGGAGAATTTGAGCTTATGTCTTATAGGCTTAATACTCATGTAAGTACCCTTCGTGGTGATAACAGATGGAAAATGAATGTGATTAATATTTACAAAATATTTAATGTTTGTAGCAGTTAACTTATAGATTATTCTAGGTGAAGCCCTTGATTTGGATTGAGTCTGTTATTGAAAGACACGCCCATAGTCGAGTAGAATATATGATCAAAGCAAAATCGCAATTTAAAAGGAGATCTACTGCTAACAATGTAGAAATAGTCATTCCTGTTCCACATGATGCTGATTCCCCAAAATTCAAAACGACAATAGGAAGTGTCAAGTATGCTCCCGAACAGAATGCAATAACTTGGACCATCAAGTCATTTCCAGGTGGCAAAGAATTTTTGATGAGGGCTCATTTTGGACTACCAAGCGTTGAATGTGAAGATACTGAAGGAAAGCCTCCAATACAAGTTAAATTTGAGATACCATATTTTACAACTTCTGGAATCCAGGTAATTTTGTTTCAAGATTTTGTCCTATCTTTGGCAAATTTTGATTTTAAGAATATATGTTATATTTCAGGTGCGGTACCTCAAAATTATTGAGAAAAGCGGCTACCAAGCACTTCCATGGGTTCGTTATATAACACAAAATGGAGATTATCAATTGAGAACTAATTAAATACAGTTTATATATGTTAACAATTTTTAGGCTGTAATATATATATTATCATTTATGTTTTGAATCATTTTCCTGTCATCAAAACTTCCTTAGGTACAGTCTCGGAACAGTTGATTTTTTTGAAGTAGTTATTAACAATTACATCAAGTTCATTCGATTTAAGAATGCAGCTAACAAAATATCCTCCTGCTACCTTTTCAATTCATATATAGATTCTTATTTAAAACTCCAAATTATATTTATATTGGACCAATAGTACATGCAGAACTCAACAGATATATAAAATATTTTCCAATAAGTTCTTCTATTATTATTTAGACTTTCAAATTATGCCTCTGTCCATTGAGCAATAACTCTTTATAAACTGGAAATATAAATATGAGATTATGTTAACATATTATGAGTGTTTTTCTGTCATCTGCATATATGTAGTATGAATTGGATATATATATACATAAGTGACACTTATGAATTTCCACTTCTAGTTGAAGAATGCTTCAAGAGTTGAGTATACAGAGATCTTTGGGGCCACATGAAATTTAAGGTCTATTTCGATTCTCTACAAAGGATGCAAAACCTTAAAGATGGAATTCGTGAATTTATCAAGAACATACAGCAGGAAATGCATTGATTTCTCTTAAAATATATCAATATCATATTGAATCCTCCTTGTGATATAATCGAAACATGAATAATTTCAATTAGTTCTCAGATACTTATGCTTTTTATTTGTAGTTATTGTTTACTGATTTTTTTTTTCCATGTTGAAAGCCAAGAAATAATAAAAACAATCGTGTTCTAACTAAAAAATGAGTCTACAAGGCCAGATAATTTCAGTTCAAAAATCATCAAGTTAATGCAACAAATGATCCATTCAATTTAAATTTTCCCACGTTTAATAGAATCAAAATTTCAATGAATTATTTGAATATTAATCTTGCTTTAACTATTATTCATCATTCAAAATGATTTATTTTCTACATTAAGTATAAGTTACATGTAAAAGAAGAGTTCTGAATAATTTTGATCGAAATAGATTTGGTTAAGAAAAGCATCAAACAAGATAAATATTCAAAAAAATGTAATATGAAGTTTCAAATATCTAGCATTCAGTTCTGTGGAATTTTGTAAGTTGTGCTACTAATGATATTCTTTTAATTTTCAATATTTTTGAACAGACAATGACTGAAAAAAAAATTATAAATTTCAAAAAGGTTTCAATTTATGAGTCATAGGAAAAATTTAGTTTCTCATAAAGTAAGGTTTTCTAAAATTGTTTGAAGACGATATTCCATTTGGAACCTCTCCTAATGAATAATAGACAATAGTAAGAATTTTGATCATGAATTTGTTCCATTGAAATAAAATTCTGGAGGAAATTCAGAAATGCAAATTATCAAATTTCACCCATCGGTAAACTATATTTATCAAATATATATTTATAATTTTCATTTGAAATATTAAAGCTTACATATTTGTTACAAAAATATTCATTTGGCAGATAAATTTAAGATTTAACAATGGTAATTTTCTAACAATCCATTTGCCGGATTCAACAACTTGAATATGATATTCAACTAGAAAAATATCAACAATTTTCTGAACATCGAAATATGCCTAAGGTAATCCAGCAGCATATTCCAAATCAGGAACACTTAACTTAGCCTTCTCCTCAATAATTCTACTCCAAATGGTGTCAACTTCTTTCTCCTTAAAATAAGATCCCCAAAATGCAGAAGTTATTATTTTTTCATCTGGATGAATAGTACTCAGTTCTTCGCAAACAGCTACAGTTTCACAGTGTGAATATGTATCAGGCGCATAAACATCTTGAATGACACTGTCACCAATGTATAAACACTTTGGATCTGGACTGGATGAATGTTTCAATAAAAATGCATACAGGTCTTTCCAATTTCCATTTGCATATATGCCACCCAACTCTAAATTTTTAGGATCTATTGGACCTGTTTGTTTGATTCCATCTAAGCCGATAAATTCTCTCTCTATTGTGAAGAAACCAGGTTTTTTAGCATAGGTTATTATAATATCGAAGTAGTCTTTCCAATCTGAACCCAATGTATATGAAGCAGTGCATGAAGCAAAATCAATATAAGAGCCTGTTATTAAAAAGAGAAGCTTTCCTTGTTTTCTCAAAGTTTTCAACCAGTCAAGTACTTTATTAGGACATTTATAATAATATTTTTGAGGTGTTGACTTCATTTCTAAATAGTATCCGCCTTTATTAGACTGGAAATGTTCAATTTCAAACATACTTAGAAGGCCTTCGTATATATCATCATAAACAGAATACTTTTCTTGGATTCCATTTTTTTCTTCATCTACAGAGTCAACACATCGTGCAAATAATAAAGATACTATAATGTCAAAATAGTCCAAAAGAGAACGTATTTTATCTGAATGGGGGCCATTCCAAACTTCTAGAGGGTCTTTGACGAACAAATCTGATAATTCCCAGTGGGAATTTTTGTAATATTTTTCAATTTCATCCTCAGATAATACTTTAGTACCATGCGTTGCACGTATAATCTTTCCGTCACATGCAATCTTTAAAATATTTCCTTTTTCAGCATCTAGAATCAATCCTTTTTGTAAGAAGTCAAAATCAATCTCGACTTCCAAATGTTTTTTGGGATAACCTCTCTTTATCAAATATTTACTTAATACTTTATATTCCATTTCGATCATTGCTGCAATTTTAAATTTTGCAATGGTGTTATCCAAATCGAATCCAATACAGTCATAATTTGAGAATTTAAAACTTTGATCCTGCATTTTCTCACTCTGAAAGAATTTAGTCAGGGTTTATAAAATTCTCTGTCGATTTTCAAATTAAAATTCGACCTTTCAATCTTATCAGAGTTTTAATCAACTATGACAAATGTAAAATTCAGTTCAAATAACTATTTCTTTAATTTCCAAAGAGGTTGTGTTATTTCTATGTTTGATGTTTTTATATGATCTATGATCATTTTGAATTCGCTACGCTCGCGTAAAACACAAGTGAAATATTCGAGATATTAGAGATTTATTCAACAAAAAGTAACTGATTTTATTTAGTATTTCATTGAAAATAGTTAATAAAATAGCATTTTTGTAGTACACAATAAAATCAAATTCTCACAAAAACAACTAGATGATTTTTTAATATACAATATGCTCATAAAACTTAATTTTTACAAACATTAAACATACATTTATGCTCAAATTCTAAAGGAAATTTAGCTATGTATTCTAAACTTGGTATACAGATTTTTGAATGATCTTTTAAAATTTGATACCAATTTGTACTGAAATTTTTATATTGAAAATATGACCCCCAGACGGAAGATCTCAAAAACGGTTTATCTGGATGCCTAGTATCATGTCCGTGCATTCCTTCAGCTTGTAATTCTTCACATACAGCCACTGTATCACAATGAGAATAAACATTAGGAGTGTAAATATCTTGAATCAAATTATCTCCGATGTATAGAAAATTTGGATTTTCTTTTGAGGAATGTTGTGATAGAAATCTGTGCAAATCAGTCCAATTTCCATGAGTATAAATACCTCCCAGATTTAGTTTTTCAAAAGGAATTGGTAAAGTTTCTTTGAAGCCATCAAGACCAATAAAATCTCTTTTTTGTGTAAAAAAGCCTGGCTTCTTAGCATAGGTTACTATAATGTCAAAGAATTCTCTCCAATCTCTACCTAAGGCTGTAGAAGCTGTAAGTGAAGCAAAATCAACATACGCTCCTGTGATCAAAAATAGTAACTTGTTCTTTTTCTTCAAAACCTTGAACCAGTCAATTAAATCATCTGAACATCTATAGTAATATTTCTCAGGGTTTGATTTCATTTTACTGAAATAAACTCCTTTTTCTTGTTGAAAATGATCTCTATTAAACATGTACTGTAGAGCCTCTAATAAATCAGGCCAAATACTATAACTACTGCCAAGTTGACCTTTTTCCTCATCTACAGAATCCACGGCTCTGGCATAAACTAAACTTGCTACAATATCAAAATAATCAAGTAATGTGCGCATCTTTTCCGAGTAAGGGCCATTCCAAGTATGCAGAGGGTCTTTAGCAAAAATATCTGTGGGCTCCCAATGAAAATTTGGATACACCCTTTGAATCTCATTGTCATTCAGCAATTTAGTACCATGTGAAGCTGCTAAAATTCTACCATCAGCAGCTATTTTTAATAAGTTGCCATTTTCATTATCAACTATAAGTCCTTTCAGTAAAAAATCTTGTTCAACAGGCCTCAATAAATGTTTTTTAGAATAACCTTTTTGTATCAAATATTTTGCCAATATTTCATACTCCATCTCCATCATTGCTCCAACTCTATACCTTGCAACTGTATTGTCCAAATCGAATCCAATACAATCATAATCAGATAATCTGAAAGACTCCTTGGGCATTTTACTTGAAAGGGCTCTCTTTAAGTTTAAAGGTTTATTATTTACACAACATAAACTAGGTAGCAATTTTTTACAAACTATACTTCTTAGGAATTTCCTCATTTTGACAACCCTTAGTAGTTAACAGATAAACTCTTGAAATAATTTTCCGTTTCACTTCGCTTTGTTTATATGCCAAAAATTAGATGTTTTATCCATTCCATCATAATTAAAATTTTATAAATTGTTGAAAACGCATCATATTATTGTTCAAAAAGAAGTATTCACTAAAGACAAATTTATTTCTTCATCCAGAAACTGATTTCGAGAAAGGATTAAGGGTCACATTTCGAAAGACATAATTATTTTTACTGTCAAAAACTGATGAAAGAAAATATTTGGTATATCATAGAAATAGAATTAAATCGTCATCTTGAATTAAAAAAAATTCTAATTGAAAAATTATATGAATTGAACATAGTTCATTTTATTCAGAATATTCTACAAGGAATATATCAAATATTATTAAAATTCCTTGATATTTTTGCATCTTCATAAAGAAATTGATTAGGTAATGACGTGCATACAGGTGTATGCACGTTATTTCATAAGGTTTTAAAATGATATTTTCAAAAACACAATTTTCTAAAAGTCTCTCCAAGATACTTTCAATTAATGAAATTTCTGCATTGCATCCTTTTCATCATTCACAAATGAGTTCTATGATCAAAAGAACTGCGATTTGAGCACAGACTTAGAAGGAATCTGTGGAATTGAGTGGGAGTGATGCGAGAATCGGTTTACAAGCTTTAGAGCAAAAATTTTAGAAAACATTAACGAATATCTTCATTAAATTTGAATATTAAGCTAACGGTTTAGGTATTCCTTCTGTAATTCAAAGGTCAAGTTCAACTCATATTAGCCATGTAACAGAATTATGTCTAAAATTTGGACAACTCCAAGCCAGTGTCTTTAGTGTGGTGACGTCTCCAGTAGATCTGTCAGTGCCTCAAATTTTCGTTCAGCTCGTTTGCAAACATGAAAGGTTTGTTGAATTTCATTGCATTGTTAATATCGTAATGAGAATGTTGATGTCTTTCTTCGCAGTTCAGTGTTGAGAGGAGAAAATGTGATTCCCTTGAACGTATTTGTAGGTACTCCTTGAATGTAAACAGTGTGAGTTAACCCCGCCCCACTACTCTATCTGTCATCTACATATTACTATTTTTTTATATTGAGATTTTCTGCCTGATTCTCTCGGGAATTCTGTTATTGTTCGTTTTTACCTGTGAGAATATTCAGTTTGGTCTTAGATTCAAGACAAGTAAGTTTTTAAAAACTTGACTTTTATGTTCGGAGAAAATTTTATTTAAATCACAGTTTGTAGGGCTTGGGAAATATATTTTCCTCTTGTAGATATATTTTTGATATTCTTTTTGACTTTTATCAACTGTAGATTTGTCCTGATTAGAAATTATATCATGTAATTACCACATTAACCTAGTAATTTAATTTTTCTTTGAAAATTCTGAGGTACCCATTTTCTATTTTAATTTTGAAAATTTACTTACTATGTATTTGTTCTTGGCTCCATTTTTTACAATTTCAGATTGTGGTATTCAGTATTTATTGTTGTTAAATCATATGAATTTGAGAAATGGTTACACTATTTGTGCATCTTTGTCATTTTCATTTGAGATACAGGTTTGTCGAAACTATAAAAGTGAATATTTTTCTATTAATCAAAAAATGAGAATCTCTTCAATCTTCAATTACATGTGTAACCCTTTTATTTCTAACATCTTGTAAAATCAATTTTAATTCAATTGTTTCATTCATGAATATCTATGTCTATCTATGTTTTTTTGAGGACATCCATCTATAAATGAGCAACATTCTTTATTAATCATAAGCCCAGAATATTGACCTTATCACTTGTATGTTTGAAGTTTGCTCTTGATACAAATTTGATAATGTAGTTACTTGTATGGAATCATGTTGATATCTTTAAAATGATCCTAAACAAAATTTTTAGCTGTCCCTTTCGTAACTAATTGACTTCTCTAAGTGGAGTTGAAGTTTAGCTTTTCAGATACCAAAAATTTGTGTTGTGGAAGAAATTTCAAAATTAATAAAAATATTTTTTACCATAATTGATAGAATCCAATTTGTACTCATTCTCTTCAACTTTTTAGAATGTGCTAAATTCAAATGGTAAGAAATATTGGGAAAAATTTAATTTCGAGTGTGCAAGAAAAAAATTCAAATGGATATAGTTGAATGTAAAGAATAAGTAACCGATTGGTATGGGACGTAAGACTTTTAATTATGCTCATTTTTTTTAAATTATAACCTGTATTCATCTGTTTGAATAAATTCCTTATAAATCTCTCAAGTTTACTTCAAAATTATTAAAATGGATAAAAGAAATTGAGAAAGTCAAAGCGTGAATTCTATATTTTCAATTGACATGAGTGCAATGCCAAAAATAGGGAAAAAGAAGTCCAATCATCTGAACCAGTGACTTAAATTTATTTTGTTCCTGTTCCACTTAATCCGGCCCTGTTCAACACTTGAAATGTTTTTAGCCTCCCTCCTCCTTCATGCAATTGTGATGAGGTCCTTTATTTCATGTCAAACTATGGGTTCAGGACATTATAATGAGGTACAGAGTTTGCACTTGCAGAGGTATTCATCTCGAATGAAAAGACAAAAGAAACGGAAAAGTTCTACATAAATGAGCAAGATAATTATTGTGAATTCATTATTTTGGTATAAAACATTTTTTTTTATGAATACTAGTGTCAAAAATCTATCCAAATTCAATTTTGTTTGTTGAAGTTTTATCATCTATCATTGCAGTGTACTTGAAATAATGGACTTGCATTTTTTACATGCTCCTTTCTCATTTTAATAGTCATATAACCAAAAACTATTTATCTTTGCAGTATTATTCTCCTAAAGTTTACTTATACGTTTAGTGATATTCCTGAATTATAGATGTCTACAATTATTATTATAACTGTTACCAGGTCTAGAGTTAATCTTGAAAACCCTAAGAATTAGGAGCATCAGAGAGCCATTTTAATATTCATGAATTTTATGCATCCATTTCGAAGGTAACATATAATAAGAAATCTAATGAAAAATAAACCTAACACAATACATACTTGAAAATGACACCTCTGCCGTATGTTTGTATTTATTAAGAATTATCCTAAAAATATGGAATAAAGGATATCATTTGATCCAACAAAAACTGAAAATGATACTTTTTTCAGGAAACATTGAAGAAGCTCAGTTACATGAAATGTGGAACATTTGTGAACTTCATATTTAGAAAAGGTATGAGCACAATTGTGAAAACCACCAAAAATTCACACATGAACATGCTATTGTGTGTACTTGAAGGGATAAAACAAATCATTGAAAAATTTGTAATGAATATTTGATTTATTTGATGAAATAAAAGTTTCTCATTCTATTTTATTTTATTCGGATTATTATTTTGTCAATTGTATTGGATTAATCACAATATTGAAATTCAACTTCATTGATCTACAAGACTAAATTTCGCTGAATGTACAGCATGATTTTATTTAGAATGTAGAAATATTCATGAAAATAAAGTCAATTATCTGACAATATATTTTGCTGTCTATATTTTCTTTATGAATTTGAAATAGATGATTTGTTTTAAAATGGAAAAATGCTTATGTCTAATAACTGTATGCATGTATGTCACAGGAGTTCTTACACAACTTTCATGATGTCATCTAACCAGTTAATGGATTCATGTCTGTAAGTAACATTTACTAACCATCATATTCAGCTCTGAAAAAAATGAATGAAGTAATAAATAATTAGGAATATAATTTATTTGAATTAATATTATTGGCCTTTAATTTTCAAAATCTCTCAAAAACAATGATCCTATTAAAAGAACACTAACTTGATGGAGTTGTCATTAATTTGATCTCAGTTTAATAATCATATTATTTCTTGAACAGTGAAATGAAGCAATATTCCAAACCAGGATGATGAACTATAATCAAATTTCATTTTTAACACATACCAAACTGAAACGGTGCATTTCTGATTCAACTTCTGTCATTTTTAATTTGGTAAAAGTAAAATGAGAAAAAATTCATAATTTTATTGATTTGGTTGTAGAATAAATCTCTATTTTGAAAGCGAAATATATTCACTTAGGAATACCCATAAAAAAATAATTTGTTGACTGCTGATAGATACAAAAAGTTATCTTAAATCATGGATAACTCATTTAAAACTACTCTGAGTATATTAGTAGTGGATCATCAAGTGATTATCTGATGTTGTATATTCACAAGTTATGAGTTATGAGAAATCTTTATCTGATAAGAGTAATACCTGTGTAGTATTTATCATATTAGGCGTGTTCTCTGATTATTATAAACAAACAGCCAAGTTGGTTCATTCCCTATTTACAATATTTACCATTATTCACCTATTTACAATCTTCACATTGAATAACTTTCCTAATGTATTTTCATCAATTTCTTCTTGCTTTTAACATATTTATAACATTGAATTTCAGTTTCAGCTTTTATTAATTCACACTGAAAATGATCAGGGTAGTTTTGAAATGAAGTGGACCTGAGTTCAAAAAGTAATTGTTCATAAGTTTAAAATTCACATTTTAATAAAAATCAATAATGAAGCCTAGCTTATTCCTCTTTGCATATTTAACATAGTAGTGCAGTTACAA
This sequence comes from Harmonia axyridis, assembly GCF_914767665.1. NCBI lineage: Eukaryota > Metazoa > Arthropoda > Insecta > Coleoptera > Coccinellidae > Harmonia > Harmonia axyridis. The sequence continues at coordinate 20,851,004 of NC_059508.1, read as the reverse complement.
GTAGATGAGAATATCAGAATTTTTGAGCGTATTGTGAATAACAAATTCTCAATGCATTTCAAATTAAATTGATTGCGTATGTCTTCTGAATCCAAATGAGGTTTTCATAATTTTTTTGAAAATTTTCTGAAATGGCCTCGCAGCTTACTAAGTTTGGTTTATGTCTTTAAGAAGTACTGCATTTTGACGGTTTTAGTTGCTATTCTGTTCTCACTCTTAATTTTTTTCTCAATGCTCATATCAATTAAAACCGGAAATACTATTGCTAAGAAGTGCTTTCTTAATTTTAGGAGGTTTTAAGTTATTTCGTTGAGTAGTCGTAATGAAGACTGTAGAACAAGGTTAGTGCATGTTTTTTACTTTGTGACAATAGACCTAAGCTTGGCTAAACCAATTATTGCTTTTCCACTGGCAGCCTTGTGAACAGGAGAGTGGAACAAAGACAAGAGCACAGTATTACTCACACAGAAATTACTCAAAGGTAGGATTCATATGCATTAACACCACTCATCTCTGAAGCAAGGTGTGATAAAAATCATTTAAATAAAATCTAAACGTAAATCAATTGAATTCAATGAAATTGAATGGATGATATGAAGTCAGTGGACTGTTTGGATGGAAACATTTCAAAATACATCACTTTTGTCACACCAAAATTTTCATTACCGTCCAAGCACTTTGAAACCCGTTAAACCTCACATCATGTTCCTTTTCTTTTTTTTTAGGAGAATATTACAAGATATAGGACCAGAAATGCAGCATTATAAGTAAGTGTAGTTGGCATGCTTCAATTTCGAATTGTTTCAATATCATTTTGATTTCAATTCTCTATCTCATCGCCGTATTAATCTGTTTAGGAATACCGATGGAACAGGATCTGTTAACGAAAGTGCTTATCATCACAGTAATGGACATTCAGAACATTCTCCAAATTCCAGTCATATGTCTGTGCACAGTGACGAGCCATTAGTGAGAACACATAAACAACAGACTACGCAACAAGTGACGACAGTAACTAAAGTTGTGCGGGAGGTTCAGCAATTAGGTGATCAGCCTACCGAGTATATATCAGTACCACTAGGGTCTTATTCTCACGCACAACATACGAGACCGTCGTTTGTTGATTATATGGATCAACCCTCGCATCATATGTATTCCCAATATCATCCTCATCCTCACTATTCCGACTATGAACATTATCCACCAAATCCTTACGGGGCTTACATGACGTATCCAGTTGGCGGTGAACGTCCTCCAACGCCTCCTAGTCCAAGCGAGCATAGTGGTGCACCTTCACCCTTACCCTTAACTGCGCAACAACCTAACCCCTATCTTTCATCAGGCTACGATGAACTCCCTGAGCACTATAGAGTCACTCCCTCTCCTGGAGGTCCAATGGGTTTAGAGGCCTATCCCGACGATCAACCAATTGTATATGGTTACGTTTCACCTTCCCCATATGGAACCACAACTTCACATACTGGACCCACATATGACACACGTCCTTATGAAGAAAGTCTCAATGGACCTGTACCTGTCGGTTCTGCTCCAATGAGGATATTCGAAGACGACGAGCTACAAAAACATATTAGCAAAATGTCCATACATGGACATAACATCGGATTGCCACATAGTAGAGTACATAACATTGCTTCACCTGGAAGTATTGGAGGTGACGATGACCAAAGAGGAATGCGGTGGAGAGATCCAAATTTGACTGAAGTTATAGGTTTCTTGAATAACCCCAATAATGTTATCAAAGCTAACGCAGCGGCCTATCTACAGCACTTATGTTATATGGACGACCCCAACAAGCAAAAAACAAGAGCACTTGGGGGTATTCCACCGTTAGTCAAGTTGCTCAATCACGAATGTCACGAAGTCTATCGAAACGCTTGTGGGGCACTCAGAAATTTATCATACGGAAGACAGAATGATGAGAATAAGAGGGCAATTAAGAACGCAGGTGGTATACCCGCTCTCATCACTTTACTAAGAAGGTCTATCGAAGCTGAAATCAAAGAATTGGTCACTGGGGTTATTTGGAACATGTCTTCATGTGAAGATCTCAAAAGGAACATCATTGACGATGGTGTCACTACTGTTGTATCATATATTATAATACCTCATTCAGGTTGGGATCCTCAAGGGAACCATAGTGAAACATGTTGGTCCACTGTCTTCAGAAATGCATCAGGTGTTCTAAGGAATGTGAGCTCAGCTGGAGAATATGCTAGAAAAAAACTAAGGGAATGTGAAGGATTGGTGGATGCGTTATTGTTTGTTGTACGTTGTGCCATAGATAAATCCAACATAGGAAATAAAATTGTAGAAAATTGCGTTTGTATACTTCGCAACTTATCATATAGGTGTCAGGAAGTTGAAGATCCAAATTACGATAAGAATCCTCTTCCAGTACAGACACGGGTCACTGCTAGTAACTCCAAAGGTTAGTTCAAAAACTTTCTTCATGAGTTTGGATTCAATTTTAAGGTTTTAATCCTAATTTTTTCAGGAGAGAATTTGGGCTGTTTCGGTGGTAGTAAAAAAAAAAAGGATTCTCATTCTGATGTCAAAGAAAGTACATCAGGCGCGTCAAATATTGGAGGTCTTATGAGCACAGCACCGAGAGGTGAACCAGTACGAGGAATGGAACTCTTATGGCAGCCAGAAGTTGTCCAGTCATATTTAGCTTTACTTCAAAGTTGTTCCAACCCAGAGACTCTAGAAGCAGCGGCTGGAGCCCTTCAAAATTTGGCTGCTTGCTACTGGCAACCAAGTATAGAAATTAGGGCAGCTGTTAGAAAAGAAAAAGGATTGCCAATATTGGTGGAGCTACTAAGAATGGAAGTAGACAGGGTGGTATGTGCAGTGGCTACGGCATTGAGAAACTTAGCCATAGACCAGCGTAATAAAGAATTAATAGGTAAGTATGCAATGAGGGACTTGGTGCAAAAGCTTCCGTCTGGAAATGCTCAACACGATCAAGGTACATCAGACGATACCATAGCAGCTGTATTGGCAACACTGAACGAGGTGATTAAGAAGAACGCGGAATTTTCGAGATCACTTTTAGAAACTACAGGAGTTGAAAGACTGATGACTATAACTAGACAAAGGCAGAAATACACTCCACGAGTGCTCAAGTTTGCCAGTCAGGTTTTGTTTACAATGTGGCAGCATCAAGAACTGAGGGATGTTTATAAGAAACACGGCTGGAAGGAACAAGACTTTGTCACGAAAACGGTTGCAGCTAGAAATGCTGGTCCCAATTCACCCAACAATGCCAACAGCACCCTCAATCGGCCTATGGCATCTCAGAGCGGCACACGTTATGAAGATAGAACTATCAAACGGCAACCGCCTGGTGGAAGAGGGATTGCTCCAGTTCATCCAAGAGTGAGTAATCACTGACATGGTGTCAGCTTTGAAGTTTTCTTTAATGGAAATAGTAATTATTGTGGCCTATTGTGTAACGCTAGAATCCAGGCAGGCACCATGTTTTCATTTTAAACATTAAAGTTGATTAATTAAAAAAAAAATCGAAGTTCACTGACAGAAAATAATTTTTAAATTTCAGTGCTACAATGTAGCTTAGTGTGGTAGCACCAAATAGACCTATTTCTATGTTGATTCTAAATTCAATATTTTTTCACATAGTCTTGGTTTTTATGATAGTTATTATTATTATTGAATCGAGGTCATTACGGCTGTTAGCCTTCCGGGAACTGCAACCAAAATGGTTTTTAACCCTACCTATTAATACAAACCCAAGGAGGCCGTCGATAATGTTAACGAAGCCGACGACATCCTTAGGAGCCTTGGCTATCACTTTCTCCTTTCCACAGAGCCTGTAAATCTCATCTTCTACCTTACCCATACGGTACAAAAGAAATTTGCACCGACAGCTTCAAGAGCATCCTGGTATAGGTCGGTGAAAGCACCACCTATAATTTTTTTGCCTGAGCAAGAGCAGAAGTGTTCCTCCAGAGGGTAATTCTTTGCCCCACTCCCATTGTTGGACCGCTGTTAAAGATCTTTATTCAAGTAAACAGTGTGAATTACAAATAGTGCAAGTGTATATAGGACACAATTCAATGGTACATATAAGTATATATCACAAGGTAACAAATGGAATGTAGGCAGCGATCAATGGTATAAGTGAAAATCAAAAATTGTCTCTGATAACGCTCAACCTTTCTTTCTCACACACTTAGAGCGGAAAAGGCCATAATCCCGAATACGAACACATGCAACACGCACAAAAGATCCATTACGCTCTGTAGATCTTGCCAGAGGTAGCAAAAGATAAAATGCTAATCCCACGCTCTGCGACTGACATCTTTGTGGATGGACCATCCTCCCCGTAGAGTTGTCATCACGAGGTCCCTTCTAATTGGAGTGGTGTCTATTGAGAGGGCTTGTAGAAGGGCACTGCTTTCTCGGCACCAGAACCCCCTTGCTCCGATGATGGAGGGTAGAACTCGGATGCTTCTGCCAGGATTCCTTGCCGCCACCACCTCCAACAGCTCTGGCTGATCATATGTCGCTCTCTTCAGATGATATGTTTCAGAGAGCGACCTAGGGGCCTCCCATGACACCCCCACGTCTGCAACTCTCACCTCCGCACCTTTGGTGCAGACCATATCGGGCTTGTTGAGCCTGCCTCTGGTGTCTCTGATGTGAGGCTCCTCGACAACCTCCCATCCCTTCTTTCGAGCTGCATCGACGATCCTCTTCACGACAAAATTGTGCCTCTTCATCCGCTTGGTATGGCCAAGTGGGCATTGCTGGAGCATATGGGAAAGGGACTTCACCTTACCGCAACAAGCTCTGCACATCCTGGATTCACGGGGGCCATATGGCAGACCTCTCGTGGGCAGCGATTTAGTTCTCAGCTTGATTGCTGAGATATATTCCTCTCCTGACCACACCATCGGCGGTGAATGAACGTAAAAATTTGAGGCACCGTCGTTCTCAGCTTGTCCTGTACCTCCTCCATAGAATGATCTCTCCAATATTTCTGCATTGTTCTTGTCGACCGCATGCTTGGTGTTGAGATGTGGCTTGATCATTTTTCTCACGCGGTCGGTCCAGGAAATATTAGATGTCATTTCTCCATCAAAAAGTTCACAGGATCGTCTCGTTTTCTCCACTCTAGCCATTATGATTATTGGGATCTTCCTGGAGAAGGAGAACACACCAAGACCCCCCAGATGTACGGGGGTATACAGACTTTCATCGATTATGTGTACAGACAGTCTTAGAATCTTCTTTACTGCTCTTCTTATCTACCTGTCGGTTTTCCTTAGGACCTTGGAGTTGACTGAAGGGGTTTGCATGGAGTGTACATATCTCGGTATTAAATAGTGATTCACGAGATCAAACATCTGTTGGGGCTTCAAGGGTGCTCTCATTAGGCCCAGTTGGGCATCCAGATTGGTGGAGTCACATGGAGTAACCCCGGCACAGGTGTAGTGGTGCCCAAGGTATTTGAAAGTGTCGGAGACGGTCTCAATTGGGGGAATAGGAAATCCTGCCACGTAAAACTTTGGCGCCGGGTGGAGGAATATTGACACCACCGATGTGAACCCCCCTTCGTTCTTTAAGGGAATCCAAGAGCTCATCAAGCACCATGTTGAACAGGATGGGGGCGAGAGGATCCCCCTGCTTGACTCCCCCATATCCTGAAAACTCCAACGTCCTCTCCCCCACAGTACATCGTCGTCGACTGGTCCCGGAAGTTGGCCATAATTAGAGAGATGGACTGTGGATCAACTTTGAATCTCCTGAGTGCCCTCAGGACGGACGAGTTGGACACACTATCAAACGCCTTCTTCAGATCCAGAGTCAGGACGGTAAGAGGCTTTCCCGCCTTTCTCCTTTCTTTTATGATAGTTTGGAGGGTGAGGTATTTGGCAAAGCATCCATCCATGCTGGTGAATCCCCTCTGACACTCATCAAGCCTCGCCGACGCCGAAATTCTCCCTGCCACTATCTTATTGACAATTCGCAGCAGAATGGAGGATATCGTAATGGGACGCCAGTTGTCCACTTTATCCAGATTTATCTTTGTTTTAGCTATGAGTATAGTCCTACTGTGTCTTAAGGGCGCAGGTATATAGCGCGAGAGCAGTATCATATTGCACAGGAATTCAATCTTTTCTAAGGGTATCCTTGACAGACTACTTGAATCAATACCATCCGGTCCAGCGGCGGTCTTGCCTATGGCTCGAATGGTTTCCCGGATGGTAATAGAACCTATCGGTGCATTGATGTTCACCTGCTCCTTGTTTAAATCTGTAATGAGGAGGTCGTCTGGTGGAGAGGGGGGACTAGAATATCTCCCTATAATGGCTCATGATAACCTCTTTTGAAGGAGTGGTGCTATGGGTAGCTTGCTGGATGTCATCAATTATCTCCCTCGCCAATTCCTTCTTATTCGTCTTGTATTTATATTGGTCCTTTCCAAGCCCACAAAAAGTCTCAGGACCAACAGGTGTTGTTAATCTTGATGTTCTTTTCGAAAGTTCATCAGCTTTTTCGTTTCCTTCAATACCACAATGCCCCCGGTACCCATAGTAGAGTTACTAACCTCTGGCCAGTTGCTTTATGGTATTAAGGCACTCCCAGCAGTGACCTCAGCGTGGCCTGGCTGTCCCTTTGAGGTTTCTTTTGAGACACTCTTAAGCGCACGTATAAACAGCTAGTGTCTCTGGTTGCAAGATCACTTCCCAGGGATCTAGAGATCCTTATTTTAGGTCCATACACCCTAATACTTGGGTCTCTCGGATTTTGATCCATTGGAGGATCCATATGGAGGACTTTTTGTCCAATCAATGACCGTTTCAGAGGATGCTTCGATATTGAAGATACTTGGCATCACATACGATGGTTTTGCCAAGAAATTTCAATCTAATTGATTCAATGTCCCATCCAGTTTGGGTTTTTAGTTTCGGAGTTATGAATTTTTGAAATGAACCTGCCGAACCGTTGTAATAATACCTTTTTTTATTGATATTCTCCTACTTTTTCTTGACGTGTCTAGATATTTTGTTTCGAAAAATGAAATAATTTACCATAGTGTACAATTGTGTTTTTATATTTTATAAGTTTTTCCATACAATGATTTGGAATATTTTATGAGATAGTTTTAGTTGTAAAAGTCTTAGCCCAGTAGAATCATAATTTGGTCGGCTCTTGTTCAATAAGATACTATTTAACATGAGTTTGCAATACTTTTATGTTTTTCTCGTAAATGCTCCAGTTTTTGAAAAAACTGGTGTTATTCTGATACACCCTGTTTACCTTCAGCGAACCTTCCCAGTGACGAGATTATAATTAAAAATTAGCATCGAGAAAACCTTCATTACGATACTAAGAAGAAAAAAAGAATGTGATAGGAAGTCTTCGATCTCAGCTCTCAAAAATAATACCATTGAATAGTACACAGATGGTTCCAAAACCACGACAGGGACTGGCGCCAAATGCCGCTGTCTAAGTGTCTTTCAGGCAGAGATACTTGCAAAGTTTCTTCGAAACTTTGACAATGCGAGATCCAGTAAGTATCTGGATCTTAGCAAGAATATACTACACCTCCCCACTGGATTCCTTACAGGGCGTTGTCGCCTCAGGAAACAACTCCTGTGTATGGGTTTAGCAGAAAATGACAAGTGCAGATTCTGTGGGGAGGAGGAAGAAACTCCGGGTCACTGGTGACGGAATGCCTCGCCATCACTAGCCAACGCAAAATCTGCTTTGGACGAGAAACATGTAGATGTGAGGAATTATCCTCCTCGAAGCAATCCCAGATATTGGACTATATCAAAACTCTGGAACTAGAAGGCGAGCTGTAGATTACGTTATGGAGAGAATAACTCTGCTAGGGGACACAATAGACCATTAGGTCGCAGTAAAATGGAACCTTCTTAATTAAATCTTAATACCAAGCTTCAAAAGATGCGTGTTAATATTTCGGAACATGGAGTTGAGTCGGGAGTCAGATATTGAAGGTTAGGGAACGCTACATTTGTACGAGTTCCGAGTATTTTTAAAACACTTGTATTTGATGAGAAAAAAATACTCTGTAAGTGATCAATCAAGTGACAACAACGATTAAAATGAAGAGAAATTTGGCTCTATTGAAGATGTGATTTCGAATCTTCCTAAAGAAAAGGTATTAAAAAGCTAGATTATCGTATTGGTCTTAAAGGTAACTATGTTGATCAAATGTGTTTTTATGGTTAGGCCCGGGACTTATTGAGTAAAATGTTATGAGTGAAGCTACTATGTGATAAAAGACAACATAAGAAACTATTATGTGAAATTTATGTAACAAAAATCATTTCAGAACGAAGACATACCACTAGCGGACATGGCATATCCAGAGGCGCAGCCAACAATGGGGCGAACCTACGCAGGCACTGGCCCCCCACCTCCTGTAAGTCACTAGTAAGCTCCTTTCCTTCTATCTTCTTTGAAGTCAGTATTGATCAAGTCTCATAAGGGATGCAAATAAGAACCCTATCGAAATGTGTAGTTGCGTCTTGTTGTATATGTAATCGTAAAGGGGCGGCAGACGATTTTAGGCCCCCGGTGAGCGGCTGCAGCGGTCAGGTAAGGCCGGCAAGGCTGCCGCATGCTGTGTACCCAGACAACTAATAGTACCCAGGTTCAAAAAGCTTTCAAAGTAGTCTAGTCACTAATAATTTGGTTCTTGATGCGCTTGCTATCGGAGTGAGCTATTGATTAACAGTTGTACCCAAAGTGGCGATGAGGCACAGTTATTTGTTACTGTGCCCCCAGAAAGAGAGAGAAGAACTGGTTGTAGGATTTGTCCTACAACCACTTTTTCTCACTCTTTCTCAAGCGGTCTCACCTCTAGAGTCCTAAGATAGTTAGGATTGAAAACATTAAACAGCAGGTAACCAAAAAGATTCGTTCGTTTTCATTAGCAAATGTAAAAATTGTTGGAAACCAGTAATACATTATACAGGGTGGCCATTTGAAAACGAAACAGACGAGATTACAGACGAAATAAAGTTTTTCGATAGAAATGCTCGGACAGGTCGATTTCTGTTTCGAGGGGGACAACTTAAGATGTAGGTTACGGACGCATAGCGCTTCAACCCTTGCTACTACAACCCTCACCCCCAAATTTTGAATAGGGAAGATGGGGTGAGTGATACCTCATTTGAAAGGTATTTTTATACTGATTTCAGCACAGTAATTGTTTTTTCATTTTATGCATTAGTTCTCGAAATATTCTTAACTAAGTATTTGAAAATGAAGTGGTGTTTTCATAGCACTTGTAGTGTTTTGTGAAAAATCGACATTTTGAGCTTCAAAACAACCATGACTGTGGCTTCCTTCCTAACTAACTAACGCATGAATATTTCGAGAACTAATGCATAAAATGAAAAAACAATTACTGTGCTGAAATCAGTATAAAAATACCTTTAAATTGAGGTATCACTCACCCCATCTTCCCTATTCAAAAATTGGGGGTGGGGGTTGTAGCAGCAAGGGTTGAAGCGCTATGCGTCCGTAACCTACATCTTAAGTTGTCCCCCTCGAAACAGAAATCGACCTGTCCGAGCATTTCTATCGAAAAACTTTATTTCGTCTGTAATCTCGTCTGTTTCGTTTTCAAATGGCCACCCTCATTATTATGTATTATTATTTCACTGAATCGGTGTCGTTGCGGCTCTGTTAGCCTTCCGGGAACTGCGACCAAATTGATCTTAACCGTACCTATTCATAAAAACCCAGGGAGGCCGTCGATACCGTTAACGAAACCGACATCCGAGTTGAAAGCCTTGGCTATACCTTCGTGAATATCGAGAACTGACTTTCTCATATGAGTAGTTCTTAGGCCAGTCAACTCCGAACATGTGCGCACTGTGTTCGGCGGCCCATGCGGTACAAAAAGTATTTGCAACGACAGTGCCCTGACAGCAGTCCCACCATTACATGAAGGTTAGCTTGTGCTAGCTTCAAGAGCTTCCTGGTATGTGTTGGTTGGAAGCACCACAAATGTCTTTGCCTGAGCAAGACCAAGAGTGTTCCTCCAGAGGGTAATTCATTCCAAGCCCACAAAAAGTCCCAAGTGTTAACCTTGATGCTCTTCTCGCAAGTTCATCGGCTTTTTCGTTTTTTTCAATACCACAATGCCCCCCGGTACCCATAATAGAGTTACTTTCCTCTGGCCAGTTGTTTTAAGATATTACGACACTCCCATGTCAGCAGAGACCCCAGGCTATGTGATTCCAGGGACCTCAGCGTGGGCTAGCTATTTGTAGTGATGTAAATACGCGCCCCTTCGGAGATGTCTTATGAGACACTCTTGAGTGCACGTATAAACAGCTAGCGTCTTTGTTTGCGAGATATAGGGCCCACTTCTCAGGGATCTAGAGATCCTTACTTTGGGTCCATATATCCCAATACTTGGGCCTCTCTTATTTTGCTCCATCAGTATACCATATGGTGGACTTTTTGTCCAATCAATGACCGTTTCAAAGAGTGCTTCGAAATTGAAGATAGTTGGCATCACAGAGGGGTTTTTCTATTATTCCACTCCCATTGTTGGACCGCTGTCTTATAAATATTGGTCTTTTCTAAGCCTACAGAAGGCTCAGGACCAATAGATGTCAACCTTGGCTTCTTCGTTTCGTTCAGTACCACAATGCCCTGGAACCCATTGTAGAGTTACTTCATTGTATCCGGCCAATTGCTTAAGGGCACTCCCATGTTAACCTGGCTGTATGATTCCAGGAACCTTAGCGTGGCCTGGCTGTCCATAGTGATATAAATACGCGCCCCTTTGAGGTTTCTTTTGAGACACTCTTGGACGTAAAAATAGACAGCTAATGTCTCGGTTTGCAGGATATATGGCTCACTTCCCAGACATCTAAAGATCCTTATTTTAGGAGGGCTATATTTTATAATTCAATAATCACTCGCAAACAATACCAATTTTTGTATGTATGGGTGATACGAAGACAACTGTATTTTTAACATCAACCTATACTACAGCTCCCTTTGGGATGTTTTATCAAGCGTCAAAATCATAGAACTTTATTGTATTTTTTCAGCAAATGCATTTCAATTCTCTGTATTTGTATGTTCGTCATCATGACATCAGTATATTAAGATAATCTGAGCTTCCGAGGGGGCCTGGCAAAGTTGAGATTAAAAACATTGAGCATAGAAATTGGTTTACTGATATAATGGTTGAAGCAGGTTCGATTTCCCCAATTTGAAGTTGTTCCTGTACCTTGATGTAACAATGAGGTCTGTTGTATGGTTGAGCTTTTGGAAGGTCTTAAAAAGGCCTAGATCAACCGGGATCAAAAACATTGAATACTAAGCGTTTAGAGTAATAGATTGGATCTCTTTCTGCAATATCAATCTTAGTACTGTGATGTCTACCCAATACCTCATTATGATATCGCTCAAAAATAACAATAAGTTGATGTGATGGTGAGATTTCACGTTTCTAAGACGTCTTATAAGGCCCTGGAAGGTTCCTTGTCAATAGCATTCATGAAACTTGTTTTCCTTACTTGATAGTATGGTAGTTGCAACTTATGATGTTTTAAAACTCATTAAGGTTTCACTGGAATGTAAAGATAAGTCTGATCAATATAAGCTCTGGCGCTTAAGACCTGACAAGATAGGGATCAATAGCAATGAACATAGACACGTTTTGGTTACCTGATAGTAGTAGCTTCTGGCGTTTTGTACTTAAGAGTGTATACTACTTTTCTCCCTAGGTCCTTCAGTGCAGATTCATTTTGGTTCTGTGCGGAAATCGCCTAATCGATTCTTTCAATTTTTGGAAGAAACCTTCGTATGGCAGTTTAGAATAACCTTACTAATTTTTCTAGAAAAAAATTATGTTTTCAGTTTTATATCACTTTGAAAGTTGAAAGGTTTTTCATTCGTATCTCAATTATTTCAATGATGAATTTCAAAATTTTTTCATTATTATGGAACTACCAATTTTTCCAAAACATTTTTCCTATAATCCAATTGTTTATCTCTTTCTTATTTGATAATATATTTATGTCTTTCTTATTTGATAATATTTCCATTCATTGATACTCTCAATTTTCAAATTGAAATACTCGAGAACGTTTTATATTCTATGTATTTTTTCATCAGGATATGAAAATTCCGGAAATGTTGGAATTTATCATTGAAACAATTAAGATACTAGTGAAAAACCTTTCGAATTCCAAAGTGATATAAAACAAAAAGTATGCATATTTTTTTGTATATTAGTGAGTTCATTCTGAACTGTCATCCTAAGGTTTTTTCCAAAAATTGAAATGATCTATCAAGCCATTTCCGCACAGAATGTAAATTAATGTGCATTGAAGAACCTTGTGAGAAAGATAGTGTACACCCTTAAGTTATCGGTGAAATTTTTCGATAAAGTCTGTGGTACACAGCTTGCGTTCTGGGGGCCGCCGGGGGCCCTGTCAGCCCTGAGCTGGACCTCTTCCTGACCGTACTTATGTTGCAGCCCGAGCCAGTCTACGCCCAAGTGAACTTGGAGAAGAAGCGTAATCGGCAGGCCGCCCCAAACCACCTTGACGAGGCAACTGTGCCACTGCCTGGAATTCCTCCGGCTGGCAAAGATTCCTGGGTTTAGCACGGTCTAAACTCGTTGCCATATTTGGCTCAATCCCCAGGTCCAACAGCCTGATTGTGAGACAGCAATTGTGACTTTCTCAACCTCTTTGTTTGATTTGTGCCCTCAAACAAAAACACCTTGGTAACACGGTTAATGAGATCTCCTAAAAAAAAGAATGAGGGATACATACAAATTGTTTCTCCAGAAAATTGAATTTGACGTTTATGCAAATTCCCGGATAGTTTTCCTTGTACAGGTTACCCTAAGAAAAACGCAGTACTTTTTTTAGTACCTGGCACTAAATTGTTGACGGAATCACTTGAAAATTGAACTGATGTGAATTCTAAATTGATTTTTACACTTATCTATTATGAATATTTGATATTGTAGAGGATATAAGAAATGTTTTAGTATGAATATAACTTATAAGTGAGGATTTTTCGTGATAGATTGATTATATTGTCTTAGATTTAGAATAGAAATTTGTATCATCAGTATTTACTAGGAGTCATAATTGCTTTACAGAAATAATTATGTGAATTGCCATGAAGTGATAATAGAAAAGTGGAACGTAAACATTAGTGATATCAAATTAACAGATACTCAATAATAGATTATTATTATTTTTCTTTAATTTAAGTTTATTCATAGTACTTGCAACCTACTCAATCTAGAAAGAGGTTGGGAAAGGCCTCATATTTTGGCGTATTATTCACGAATATATTGGGCAGCAATTATTCGCATTAGGTGGTCAGATACTTTTTTACATTTTTCATATAAACATTCAATAGATCTCAATTTTAGTTCATTCCGTCCATTATTTGCAGGAATTAGAAACATTGCCAAACTTGATTTATTTCTATAACTGTTATTTATAGTTAGACGCGGACATTTATTTTAATTCTCCTCACCTAAAATCATAGCATGTGGACCCCAAAACAATAATGCAAAATAAGTGATAAGTTTTTTCAAAAATTGCTGTCCAAATTTTTTATTGAATATTTTTGGGGAATGGCCTAACATTATATCAATGTTCTGTCGCATATTTGGATAAATAATGCACTGATTTATGATAAATATATATATTATTTAATTTGTGGTTTACTGTGATCAGCTTCTCAAAAGGCAGACTATTGGGAGTGTCACATATAAAAATATTTTACCAATTCGACACTCCAATTTTTTTCATATTGGTGTGCACTGGTTGTTGAAATACTGTGGCCTTTATTTAGTGTCGGATTGGTATCTGTAGATTTGTGCAATATGAATTGTAGATTGTGCCAGGTTCTACAATTTATTTACCTCCTCATCAGATCTATTTAAGTGAAACCCCTATTTATTGATTACAAATTATGTTTTATTTTATTTGAATGTCTCCACTTTTTAGATGCAATAATTTTCCCCAAAAGAAGACGGAGCGTTGAGTTTAGAGCAGCCTGTATTTGATTAAGCCTTATTACTTTAAGTAATTTTTAAACTCATGAAAGACAGCTAGTGGTAATGATAGGGTGATAAAGTTATTTCAGAAAATATTGTGTATTTCTATGTGAATATGTTAGAATGTCCCAAGTTATTTATTGACTTATTGCAATATTATGACCAAATAATGAATTTTTTATCTTTATAACTATATAAAATCCTCAATTATTATTTATTTTTACAGTAGAGTTCAGTTGCAACAAAATTTATTTATTTTCTAAAGTTGAGTTGATTTATGAGATACGTGTTAGAAAAAACTGCTTATGAAATTCTTATTTCAATAAGATAGTTTATGAAAAGGGTATTTATGGGCAAGGATAATAAAATATTGAAATATCTATATAAGCTCAGAATGGCCCTATAAAGTAATATTTACATATGTTTTTGTTGTATAGTAAAAATAAATGTAAGTTTTTCAATACTATTTAGTTTTATTCAAAGACTGAGTCATTATGATTGTTCTGCAGATCACCTGCTTTACAACTTGGAGCATTCTACATTCTATAATGGTTTGTGTAAATTGAAATTTTTTATCACCAAATATATTTACATATTTTTGGGGAATATAATTCCTAAAAGATATGTAGTGTTGGAGGACCCCCTCCTTCCCTTTCAAACCTATCTATATCCATCAGTATTCCATATACCTAGTGAACTAAAATATTATTTTGAAACATATGGGGCAATTTGTACCTGTTTTATTTGAACAAATTTTGTAGGAAGTGTAATTATTACTTTTGCTCAGTTGTATATTTATTATGGGATTCCTAATTGTACAATCAGTAAGGTTTCTCTTTTTCCATAATGCATTGCAAGTTATAATTTGTAGAAATAGGTGTATATATTTATTTTTGGGGATTCAGATTTAAAGGAAAAAAGAAATCCATTAAAAAAAAATCTATTGATTATTTTACTCATAAATTTTCATCATTTCCTTGAAGCTTCAAACTATTTTTGAAACCCTTGGTTCCATGAAGCATAAAGAATATGTTCTGGAAAGAATATTTCTTAGTTAGATAAAGGGTGAAGTTTGAGCAGAAAATCCATGAGTCGATTTTGGTAGTGATAATTTTTATCTTTGTGGCACCCTTTTCTGTGATCTGCTAAAGCCTGTACATATTCATTTGCAACTAAAATTATTTAAACATTGTTTTATTATATTTTGTTTTTATACAATTTCATTTGAATGGATTTATTATGTTTAAATTTAAAAGAAAACTGATAGAATTTATAGATATATTATAGAAATTGTTTTTATCATATTATATGTAATGGTCTATTGCATTTACTAGTATCCAATCAGATCATTTCTCGAATATTTGAACCAATTTAAAAATACCATAGTAAGTTTTAATATTGTTTCTTATAAATTTATTATTAATTTATGTGTTTTTCTTCATTGAAAACCCCCACCAAAATTCACAGAATGATTGATAAGTGGTCACTATTTTCCTATTACCAACTGTTTCCTTAAAAAAAAATATAATTTGTGCGTCATTGTTGAAAACAGAGTTTATGGGAGACAAATTTTTTCAAATTGTTTCAGACGTATTTTGTCGACATTTTTCAAAGCCTGTTCTTATTTCAACAAATTAATTCCTCAATTTTTTACCTTTAAAATTCATGGAGTGGATTATTGAACTAGTATTGTTATTGCTTGGAAATTGTTGAAAGCACAAAATATTAACAAATTTATCTGGTATATGAAAATTTTTTTAAATATTTTCTACTTCCCCTAAAATTTTCATTTCTATAAAGCACTTGATAACCTATGAATTTTAAAGTTAAAACTAATGGAATTGAATTTAATATAATTCGTTTCTGATAAATTAAACGTGATAATAGTAGTTTCCAAGTTATGAAATTTTGAATATTAGTTCAATTAATGTGGATATATTAATGGTGAATCAATATTATTATTATTAGAATTATGTTTTAAATTTGAGTGTTTTTTAATTATATCATCACTTTCTACTAGTCTTCAATCGCAAACTGGAAATTTATAAAAGGATAGAATTTTTTATGGAACAAGTTTAATTTAACACCAGAGCTAGAAAATTTCGGACTTCTTCTTAGTAGTGATCTCTAGTCTGTTTTGCACCTGATGTTTCACCTACAACTAAGTTTGGCATCTTCAGAGGTTTTAGGTGGTAGTTTGTTATTTGAGGCTGTAAAGCTTTGCTCTACAGTTGTTTAATAATAAGGACAATTCTAAATTTTTTCATTAGAAACTAATATTTGAACAAGAAAGTTTTAATCATGTTCAACACCGATTAATTACGACCGAAACAGTCTCTAGTACATTTCATAGAATTATTCATTGAATCATATTAGATTGAACAAGGTCATTGGATTAAAATAACATTTCTATACAAGCTATACTATATTATTTTAAATTAAAGTTAATTCAGTACAGCTAACATGAAATTTATTCAACGAATGAACATATGGAATATATATCTCTGAAAATTATGTAATAAAAGAAACAAATACTTCAAATATCAATTTTCTATCGGAATTGATGCATACTAATTTTCAAACCTGGTGTATCTTTGCCAATTTCAGCAACTTGGCATACATTGCATACACAACCTTTATACTTCGGCAAATACGACGATCCACACAAGGGGCATTTCTCCTCTGATTTTCCCCTATATATTGGAGTATAGGAGAATCCACACAACGAGAAAGGATTGTGCTCATCATAATTCAACTGTAATTCATCAGTTGGATTGTTATCACAAGCTTGGAGTATTTTCCTAGCCTGCTGAGCTACATCAGGTCTGGGGCCCAATTCCAGAAGTCTTTTGGCAAAAGATGCTGCAGTTTTATAATTTTTAAGTTTAAAGAACATATTCAAAGCAGTACGAAGTGTAAGAATTTGATGAACAGGTTGCAAATTGCAGTGAGTGAAATAAGCAGCCATTTCACATTGACGTTTCTGTTCTTCTAATGTAGATTTTGGAAGGGTTTTACGAAGTGTTTCCATTTGTAAACCGCATATGTATTCACTACAGATCTTCAGTAATTGTTGTGCTTCAGAAACTTCCTGTTTTGTTTCTACCACAAGCAGTGTCACACATAACACAAGGTTCTGGAATTTTTCAAGAGCTTCTGTGAACTTTCCACTAGTTGTCAATTGGTAACAAGACTGAAAAAATATAAGATATGCTTATAAACTGTCAAGACAATGGGCTTTAAGTCAGTTTTTCAAATCTTATCAAATTATTCTATTCACATTGTGTTGTTTTCATATTGATTTAACCGTTTTCTTTCCTAAAAATCATTTTGATGTAATAAACTTATTAATTGAGGAAATTACTTTGATTTATTACATTCTTATTATAGCAATCTGTTTCAGGTTGGAATTCAATGTTGGTTCAAATCAATCAATCAATAAGTTTATTAAGACAATTGTCAATAAACATACAATTCGTTACAGAGGATTCAATCAATTTTTTTTATCAAGTTTTCAATCACCTACTTACTGGGATACTAAATGCAAATATCACATGTTTTTTTAAACTTTCATCAAATAGCCTATATATAAAAATATCATCGACTCACCTGTAATCTTTGAACCAACTCATTCAATTGTATGCCATTGGATGGTAAAGCTGTCTTTGGATTGTTCTCTTTGTAATTCCTCAAAGGATAAGAATATAAAGATGGTGCATTCGTCTGCCATGTAGTAATTGTTCTCGAAGCGCCATAAGAACTCATAAACAATGATAGGTATGGTGTAAAATTCACAACACCAACATATTTATTCAATAATAAACAAGCAGAGTCGAAAGAACCAGCCATAACATGATCTGCTACAAGTGCAGAGTTCTTCACCCAATTTGATGGCAAAGAGGGTCCAGCTGTTGGTAGATGAACATAATTATCTACCGAATCTGGTACGGCTGAACGTCCCAGATCTGGTATTTCTAAATCTGCATCTTCAACATCCCAGCCTGTTTCTCCATCAGGTGACGCGTCTTTTTTGTCCTCCATGTCAGCATCAGCATCATCATCATCATCGCCCCATGCCCCTACGTCTACCTCAACCTCTTCGACACTTTGTGTGTTATCAGCCATCAAGTTCTTCATAGCAGCAGTGGCCTTGTTGACTAAAATGGTGCTTTCGAAGAAACTCTGGAAACAAAAAATGTTGAAAATGAATGTAATTATCTCCAATGAAAGTTCTCTTACCCTGCTAACTGTTAGAAGTGGCCAATTCGATTCTGCTTGTTGAACTGGTGGTGGGGGATTGAGGAATTTTGCATTGGGACTAACATCCGGTAGCCTTTTGCCTTCACCAACAGCTTCTTTCAGAATTTCAGCTTCTTCTTTCATACCGTGTGTAGCAGCAGTTAGATAAGCCAGTGAATTCTGATTTGCGCTTTTGAGAACCTTAATGCGTTCTTCTAGATCACCTATGCAACAAGAAATCAAATTTAAATTATAGCTTTTCCATGGATCAGATCAAAACTTACCCAAAAGCAATGCACCATGGTACTGAGCAGATCTTGCTTTTCTTATGTCGGCAATTTTAGTCATCTTTTTCAATTTATCCAAATTTCCAGTTATGAGATACAGGAAAGATAACTTCTCAAAACTCTTGGTTCTCTGGTAGCACATTTCTACAACTTGATGGTTACCATGCCAAAGTGCTGCCTGAGCCAACTGTTCCCAGCATGTCTTATCGTTCAATGCTTTTGCAGCTTCTAATGCAATTTCAATGTTACCACATTCTAGAGCAAGTGTGAATCTTGTTTTGTCATCCTTTACAAAGTGCAGAGCTACCTCTGGATAGCCTTTCTGTTGAAGGTAGCTTATAATAGCTTGACCTACTAATTTTGCATTTCTAACCATGTACAAAACCTCATCATATTTATGATGAATCAAGGCAAGTTTGAACTTGTATTCTGTTGGATCTATTGATAACACTCTAGAACTGCATTCTCTATCCAAGCAAAAGACATGAACCCCTTTAACACGGGTTATGTAGATAGGAAGATCTAGTGTACGGATTATTCCATGATCTCTAAGAAATGATAAAATCAAGTCAACATGCAACCACTTCAAGTATAAGGTCATTACTTACCCATTAAGCAAAGTATACTTGATATGGTTACTTGTAGTATAAATAAATACTCCAGAATCATCCCAAGCACCAGATTTTACCCTTGTGTTCTCATGTAAAGAACAAAGAACATCTAATTTACGACTACAGATGGTAACATTATGCTTTGCTAATAAAGCTACATAACTCATGTCTGAAGACCAAACTACATAACGGCATTTGTTGATTTTAACTGAAAAAAACCCCAACAATCATTCACAATATGCAAAAATCTAAAAATACACTTTAAACTCACCCTGTGCAAGAGTTCTCTTTTGTTGAACATCAAACAAGGTAATATGTTCAAAATCACGCAACAACAACATTCCAGTACCAGCATAAAATACTTCGTCACATGGAGGTGTCTGCACTTTCTTGGTTACCTCATTTTTCAAATTCTTGATGACCAATTGATGGGATCTTTCCAATACCGCAAATCTATTTCTTGCCACCCACAAAGCAGTCAGTCCAGAAGTTCTTTTACTTTCAGCTTCAGGAATCTGGTCATCTCTTTCTTGTTCTTTGGGTATCATGTAGAGATCATAAGTGCTACTTTCCAAGTTGCTAGTGCGGGTTGATAGCAGAACAGCGTTTTCCGCTGGATTGAAGGACATTCGAAATACTGGTGTTTTACCTCCACCTCGTATTTGAATGACAGAGACATCCTTGAGAGTGGTGAAGTCCAGTTTTCGAAGGAAACGTTCTTTCACATAATAGAGCAAATTACCATGAACTGTGTATGCAGGTCGTTCACGTTCAAGCTGAATGAAGAGGGGTTTATGATTATAAAAAGTTATGTATAGATCAAAATAGAGCTAGTATCACATAATTTATAATTCAATTTGTTCTACCTTGAATATAATCATTCCTGAATCGTGTCCTGCAGCAAAGAGATTCAGGTTGGGATGCGAAGTTAGCACCCAAAATCTTTCATGTTCTCTCCTAGTTGTATGAAGACAGGTTCTTTTTGTCATATCCCAGATTCTTATGCTTTTGTCCTCACTATTTGATAATAATAGTTCTTGCCTTGGGTGGAAAAGTACGCAGGAAACATTATTATAATGACCTCTACAAGTATCTAATTCCCAAGCCTAATGTTTGAAAGAAAGAACCACAATAAATACCCTAATGAGGAAAATGTAATAGACAAATAAGATGAGATGAAAAAACAAATAGAAAATTTTTCTCTTGCCTTTGAGTCATTCATTCTCCATAACTTAATTTGCCGATCGTCGGCTCCTGAAACTATAAGAGGTAAAGTGGGATGAAAAGCAGCCCAGTTTACTCCTCTATCATGCCCTTCCAAAACATGCTTAACAACAGCATCAGCTTGTCCAAAAAGATCAGTACTTCCTGGATTCTTTAAATGCTCTTCTAGACCTCCTGGGCCAGGAGCTACATTTTTCTTTCTTAATCCAGAAATATCCCAAATTCTAACTGTGGAATCCAAAGAAGCAGATACAAGTAGATCTTCTGATGGATGGAATTGTGCACACATGACATAATGATTATGTCCTGTCAAAACACAAATGCATGTGCGGCTCTGCCAGTTCCATATACGAATAGTTTGATCATCAGAAGCAGAGACAATCCAAGGATATTCATGATGAAACATTGTTGTACGAATGTAGTCTAAGTGACCAAGCAATGTGAAAATGCAACGTTTCTGTTTGTAATTCCATACCTATAATTACAAATGTTAAAAGTCATTGTTTGAAAAGAAGATGAATGATTTTGTTGAGTGAAATTACAATTCACCTTTATTTTGTAATCATCACCACCTGATACGAAGAGAGGTTGTTGATTATGAAAACAAATACCTCTTACAGGTCCCTCATGTTCATCAAACTTTTCCAATAATGTACACATACGGTAATCCCAAAGTTGAATGGAACCATTGTGTAAGCTAAAATTGAGGCAATCATTACTATTTCATTAGATTACTGATCGTCATCAAATGAGAAAGATCTGATTTATAGGTGTTCCTGATAATCATTCATGAAAATTTTGAATTTTCGTACCTCGAGAGTATCCAAGGTCTCTTTGGGTGAAAAGATAAGCCCTTAACTCGAGCTGATTTTGTTTCAAATTTTGTTAACATATCTTCCTCTGCTTTCGTCTGAAAAATATATGACGTGTAAACAATCAGTTGAGGTTAGCTGACGTCGCTAGCTGTGACTGATACTGCGTTCGGTATATGCTACACCGTTTGCACCATAAGCGCGTTCGGCAATAGCATCCGAGAGCGGACGGATATTTTATCCACGTGACCACAGATATGTCGGATTTTACAGATTTATCTGTAATAAACGAACGGTACAGAGCTTCCTGAGCTTCAGCTGTTATGTCAGTTCTTTGATATACGCATGTGGCGCCCTTTGTGGCTAAATGAAATGAAATCATTAGTAAAACATAATCAATATTCATAATATACACTTTTACTATCTTGCCTGCTGAAGAGGCGTTAGAAATTTATGCTTTTTTTAACTATACTAAGAAGTTTTGAGTTGATGTTGTTTTCAATATTGAAAAATAGGGAAAAATTCTGAAGGTATGGACTTTAATATTATCAATTATTTACTGCAAGAAATTCACAAATTCATTGCTATGTAGTTGGTTGCCACAATTCATATTACAATAAGAAAAAGTAGCTCGAGAAAGAAGGAAAGATATGGTGATATGGATTATTAGTGTGAGAAGAGTTTGATAAGAATATTTTAGAAATGATAGCAAATATCTCTCATCTAAAACTTATTGTAGTGCTGATCATATTTTGTGAGAAATGGAAACCTGAAGTATTCCATAAAATATGAATTATTCAGGAATTTGGACCAAATTCCTGAATAAATTCGTTTTATTATTAGTTTAAATTATGTTACGTTTATCTAATTTCATTCTACTTATTTCAGAAGTATAAAAAAACGGATACCTAATTCCTCTACAAAAATGAAAAGATATAAAAAGAAAAATGGTCTGATCTAGTAGAAAGTATATTTCCAAGGAGGAATCACTTCTAAAATCTCCATTCGTTTTATGAAGACAAAAATGTTTCAATGGAAGTTTAAGAAGGAAAAAAGGAATTTTCATGTCAAATTGATCCAAGTGATTTGGAAGATGATATCTTTTTATTTTCATCAGTAATTTAATGGACTATGGTGCCAAGGGAATGTGTGATGGGATAACTTACTGCCATAGGATAAATAAATGATATGTAAAATCAATGCAGTATTTGATAATAATACTAATTTATTTGCACACAAGAAATTCATAAAAACATACGCCATCAAAAGTTTACATGGCTTGTCAATCAAAAAATCTTAAACTATAAATGAGTCGTATTAATAGTCATTGTAATGAAAACATAAATATGTTTGTAGTTACAAATTATCAAATAATATTTACAAAAATGATTCCTAAATAAATCAATCAACCTGTATATTGTATGATCCAATAGCAAATCCTTTACTCTCTTACTAATAACAACTGGACTCAAATTTTTCAATAGTCTGGAAGTTATAACATGTATAACCACAGACTAATCTGTGGTATAACTTCAGACATGTATGATTCGGAACTTTTCTTATTCTGGATGGTCTTATTACAGCATAATTAAGGCTTGGAAAAATATCTTTCTAATTGAAAAATTTAAACTTTCATGCTACACAATGTGTAAAGCATATTTTTAAAATAAATCATTTGAAGTTTTAAGAATTATTTTTTTGTGAATTCTTCATCAAATGGCTCACTATCAGTTTTGGATGTCTTATCACCAGATGAGAACACTATAGAGTCGCAATTTTTCAAATTCATAATTGCCATACTTAATCAGACTCTAGCATAATGTTTATTTATTCTTTCAAATTAGCTGGCTTTTCCTCTTCTCAAATATTGGCAATGGTGCTCAGTATTTTCAGCAGAAATAATTCGACCTGAAATTATAAACAATTATAAAAATAATCTCTTTAACTTACTAGAAACTTACCAATGAATAGACATTTGATTTCCAATAATTTCACTGACTCCCCATTCTTGAAAATAACACCATTCAGAAAAGCAACAAGCCTCGGGTCCGACTGACAAACTTCAAGTCCTTTTCCTGAATATGGTATTTTTTTCTCTGAAACTTTCGTATGATAATAAACTATTAGCTGGCACAAATATAGATATAGTACCTTGAATACACTGATCTGGCTTTATATTCCCAATTGATTCCATGCTGGGTATATTTATTGGCGAACAGGGCATTTATAAAATACTTCTGGGACACTGACGTCCCAGTCGATACCCTTGAAGGAGTAAATTTCTTCTGCTTCATCTATTACATAATTTCGATATAATAAGGTGGAAAATTCACTGAAGTCTGTCTCATTTATTTAGAAGTAATGAAACCAGTCCACTTCATATATTGTAAACATGGTCAGCTTTTTTAAAAGCTTGGCCTTTTTCTTCATATCCCTAGCTTGAATGTCCATCGCTCTTCTGAATAAACTGAACATGCACAACGCTTTATATAATTACACGAAAAACTCATCTGTCCCCAAAGTCTTACTAATGATATTGTCCAAAGTCACCACCAGATATCTCATTCCAAAACTATACACTGCCTATTCATTTGTTATCTGCATTCCTTACCCATAATTTTATTTAAAATCCAATTAAAGAAGTATAACAAGTTAGGTATTGAAATTTTTCAATACAAACTACGACGAAATGTTAATTTTTATAAATAAACAAACATCAAAGACAGATAAAATCCAATAATCCATAGACAAAGGTAAACTCTGTGGATAAAATCGTTTTGCTAGGTCGAAAACGTCCGACGAAAAAGATTGACATCTGATTGCTCAGATATCTTTGCCGAACGCTCCAGATGTGTATTCCCCTCAATCTGGATGTAATAAACGAACGGTTCAGACAAGTCCGAGCGGTCCGAGGTAATAACCGAACGCGCTTAAAGAAACTGATAGGATGTTATAAACAGAAAGCAAATTCAAATGCAGTTCCATCCAAAATGACACTGTTTGGAAACTTTTATCAACAGCGATGGAAAGCTGCACACCAAACAGTGTGAATTTAATTTGAAAAGGTTTAATTTGAAAAGGTTTCATTTGAAAAGGCTTTACATGAAGTCAGTGTACAATATGGGCTCCAAAGGGTCTGGGGAAGCACCTAGGTATTTCAATTATTTCGATGAAATATTTTCCAACAGATCCAATGTGGAGGATACGCTAAAACGGATCAAATATTTGGACCCGATCGATGATTCGGGTATCTTCGTGAATCGGCTGCGTCGTACATCCTCGAGTTCCCGAACTCTGTAAAATCTGCAACTAAAACATTACTTGACACCATAGAGTAAGTATACATACTTGTTCTATGCTTGACACTTGTCAATAATAGACACGGACAATACATTTGCCTCTATTTGGGTATATTCGAATTTTTCAAGTGAAAAAGTGTTAAAGGGCAATTTTTATTGCTTAATTCATACAAATATATTGGTTAATGAGAAAAAACAAATTTTACCCAAATTCCTAAATTATCTGAAAAAGTAAGCAGAATTTGGCAGATTGTTTCTAACGAAACTAATCATGGATATTTTTAAGTTATTACTTTCAAAATCAACAGAGAATAATGATGTGGCCTATTGCTAAAGAATAGGAGCAGGTATTCATACAAATATGGCGATAGAGAGCTTGAATAAATATCTGAAATCTAATAAAATAGAAGGAAAAGAAAATGAGGTAGTATACATAAGTCTATTCTTCCAATTATCAATTTACGAGTATTCATTGTTTTAGAGTTGAAAAGCTATCACTATCAGATTTGTTGGAAGGAATAGTTGATGAGAAGATGTGGATGAAAATTATGAGACATGAAAGATCTAACTCCAACAACTATCAACAAAAAATGTCTGTAGAATCTCATAAAAAAGCAGAAACAATGAAAGACTTAATTTAGGAGGTCTGTATATGATGATAAATATTATAATACACAATTTATATCATGTGATCCAGATTGTGGTTTAAGATATTGAAGTCATTGTTAAATATGCTTGCACAAATATAAAAGTGAGTGTTCCACTAATAGCATCAAAGTTATATTGTGCAAGCATTTGCATGCTGTTACTATGTTCGGACAAAGAATCAATTCTGTTTCAGATGACGACAACAATTTAGAAATTAATGAGCCATCAATAAGTTAACAATAATGAAGATGTGAGACATTTTATAGATGAAACCATTTCTAGTTCACAAAATTTCACATCTATAAGCAATGACACAGAAAATGTAAGTTAAAGCAAGCTCAATTCAAGTTTTTGAATAATTCATTATTTCAACTGTTTAAGGATTTGCTGAAATGTGTAAAACAATTGAAGACTCTCAATCTATAAGGAAAGAGGAAATTATTTGCAACTATCAATGGAAAATTTTCCAAACATAGGGTCAATGCCAAGAAGAACTAATAAGCAAATCTATTTCCCCAGAAAAAAAATGAATAGTATGCATCTTCTATGAAAATGACTTTTCTATAAATTCATATTCTTTTTTTTATTTTTAGCAGAGACTACCAGAACTTCATAGCAAATAATTTAGAACATTGAAATGAGATTGACAAAAAATCGAGGTAACAAATTCTAACTGAACCAGCATGTTACACATATAAGAGACGTACAATGTTCAAATGTGGATAGAAGAACCAGTCAATATCAAAATAAAATAGGATATACATCCTTTACATAAATTAATTATAATTAATATATTATATATAATAATATAATATAATTAAATATAATTTTGAACAACTGTAAGTTTTCTTACAATAAACTACTTCCTGTATTGTTTATACGATTTCATTTCCCATAATTATATCAAAGTGAGTAATGTAGATTGAGAATAACTCAATGAAAGTGTATTCTTAACTGTATTGAAAAGCCAAAATTCTCTATGCTGTAAAGAATTTGATGCAGACTTTATTATATGCATTATATCCTAATCTGAAAATAAAATTACCTCATTAGCATTTTTAGTAATGGAGCATCCGCCCAGTAATATTGTTAAACTATTCAGTATATTATTATAGAGTGCAAGAAAACCTAAAAATTAACAATTTGGATTTCTCATTAAAAAAAAGAAATATTAAATTAATATTTATTATGATACAAGTGACAAAATTGGTCCTCCATTTTTTTTATTAATCATATACTTATTTTTGTTCTCAGTGTTTACTTAACCATCATCACTGAATGATATTACCCTATTCTGTATTGAAAACCCAAGAGAAATCTTTTTTGAGATTCATGAGTGGTTTCTAAATAATCTATATACCTATATAATAATATAAGGGATGCTACAATCTGAAATAATCTTTTTCTTGCCCTGATCCTTCACATAACACATTGATTTAAATTTTGAAATTATTAACAAGGTGAAATGTCAAACTAATCCTAATATAAAACATGTTAGTAGTACTTTTAAAAATCCATTTCTAGATGTTTTAATGTAATTTCTTAAAGTTCAATCCATTATTACCAACAATAAATTTCTTAATTCACATCAAATAATTAAGAAGCTTTAATTTGAATACTTATTCATCCATTCATTGTAACAAAAGGGCACTTTCAATCTCATCATACAAAATTCTCTTTCATTTTATCAAATCACAACCTACAAATAAATATAATAATAAACAACTTCTATCATATTCGCATCAATGGTCACTTTAGTTCAATGTTGTGTAGACTTTAGAAGAGTTTCCTTGGAAATTTTTGCAGTCTTTCCCTTATTGACACTAGTTCAGTTCTGTATAATGTGTTTATATTCAAAAATTAGTCTGCAGAAGATTTTGTATATTTTTGTAGCTGTTGATATAATAATACCAAATTTCATCTACGAAGAAAGCTCAATTAAAGACGAATTTTGGAAAATTCTACATATATACCTACCTGTTTCATCCCACTCTGCAATTAAAATGGGAAACAACAGAAAATGTAAATTTTGTTGTTGTTTGGAACAAAATAACATCAACGTCAAAATCGTATTTGAAGGGAATTCTCGGCATTCTCGCGCATGACAGTTACTTTCATTTAGGATCTTTGGGAGTTTCTGTAACTCATGAGCTTCGGGTCCAAATATTTGGTCCGTTTTAGCGTATCCTGTTTTAGCGTATCCTTCTTTATTTGTCTATTTATTTGTCTATGTGTACATTAGTCTGTGCTCTGTTAAAAGCAAGGTTAGTTTCTTTTTTTGTGCTAGGCTTGTAGTGTTGTGTGGGAGAAATAAATTCAAGAGTATGTTTGTTAAACATTCGATACATAATTTTTTTTATATCTCACATTTTTTGAACGATTCATTATCAATATAAATTGTAATTTTCCAGACAACTGAAATGGGTCGCTACGCTAGAGAACCAGACAACGCTACGAAATCATGTAAAGCTCGAGGTTCCAACCTTAGGGTTCATTTTAAGGTATACCGAGCAACTTTTTGATCAAATTCGTGATTTTATTTTCGGGTGTATGAACCATTTTTTTGTTATTGGTTAATTCGACATTTCAACTTTTAGAACACATGTGAAACAGCTAATGCTATCAGGAAAATGCCATTGAAACGAGCAGTGGCCTACCTAAAAAATGTTATAGATCATAAGGAATGTGTACCATTCAGAAGGTTCAATGGTGGTGTTGGACGTTGTGCTCAAGCTAAACAGTTTGGTACAACACAGGGACGTTGGCCGAAGAAGTCAGCTGAATTTTTACTTCAGTTGCTCAGGAATGCCGAAAGTAATGCTGATTACAGTGGTCTTGATGTTGATAGACTTATTGTCAATCACATTCAAGTAAGTACTAATTCTTAAATTTCACCTGTTTGAAAAATATTCAGAAATTAAATAAATTTGAATTGTAGGTAAACAGAGCACCATATTTGAGGAGACGTACCTATCGTGCCCACGGTAGAATCAACCCTTATATGTCAAGTCCATGCCATATTGAACTCTGGTTAACAGAAGAGGAGGAAAAACCAGAAACTCCCAATAAGCCTGTCAAAAAAGGAACAGTACGAAAGGAAGCTTAGAAATTTAAATGATTTAAATTGATGTTGACAATGAATTTGATGGTGTAATAACTAAAGAATTAATTTACTTCATTATATTTATATATAATATATATGTAATCTAAATCCCAATAACACCATTTGGTGTTTGGGTCATTATATTTGTAAGAATAATAATATATTATATCAAAAAATATTTTTCTCATTTATTTTGATCATGGTAAAAAAAATATCACAGTGGAAAAAGTTCTAGGATTGAGCAAGTTGAATATCTGTCCCAAAAAAATCTGTATCAAGCTCTACAGGCTTTTTCCTTTTTCATATAGATATATGGAAAGATTGAGGTTATCATGGATGAAAATATTAGATTCATTTCTACATGGAATAAAACCCCAAATAACCTAATAAATATTATTATCAGTGACCTCAAAAAAATATATCGGAGATAAAGATATTCTATGCCAGACTATAATCGTTCAGTGAATTTAAGTTTTTGAGGATGTCAACATCATTTTCGAAACAGTGTTAAAACCAAATAAATATTCCCTTGAAAATCAACTTTCGATTTTCAAATAGAACACCTTGTATATTATTATATTTCTGAAATCTGCATAATTTTCTGAATCCAATGATGCCACATAAATAACATTTCAAAATTTTTTTATAATTTAATATTTGGTTTTCCATTTAAGTGCGCCATGATGGTTCCGATTTATTCTAATACCTAAATCCCGTCAAAAATACTGAATTTTGTTTTTTATGAGCAAATAAAGTTCGTCGTAACAGGCGCGGATCCAGGACCCACTTTTGGGGGGGGAACTTTTAGATACTTCCGCTATTTTGGGACGTCATTTTTTTTGCCGTTCATTAATATGAATTTTCAAAAAATGTATTGAAGGTGAAATGAATAGAATAGAAAATGTCAAAAAACTAATACACTTTGTTACTTTATACACTATGTCCGTAAAGTATGGAACAAATTCATTTTTAGCTAAATAGACCATTTTAAGAAATAATCGTGAAACATGTCGATTTTTTTTTAATTTACTGTATTTTGAAATAATAATCCTATATACAAGGTTAATTACTTTCGAGTTATGACGTCACCGTCATTTTTTTTAATGGAACAGCCCCATTTTGTCTCAATTTTCCGATTACTCTAGCTGAGCTGATTCCAAAAATGTATCACATTTTGATTCCAATTGGTACAGGGTGGACAAGAATACAATAGTTTTGTATTCCAAAAATGTATCACATGTTGATCGGAAAATTGAGACAAAATGGTGTTCCATTTATACTACTACAATTTTTGGTTTCTTGTAGTTCTGTCCTATCTGCTACTGATTTCTAGAAAAAAATTTCAAACTATTCTCTAGTACCTAATACTCAGAAAAATCCAACTTATAACGAAGATCCAGTTAGTAAGCTATGATGAATAATAAATTTTATTATAAGTTTTGATACTTATTTACCGCATGAATAGCGAAGATGAAGAAAGATTCGATAAACTGGTATAATCATCACAAAAAAATAGATTACAAAACTTATGAGAAACACTCTGTATCTCGAAAACAAAGCGTTAACGGGTCCATATTTATAGGCCTTTTTTTATTATCCAAGGAATCTCTCATATTCCTTTATACCTCCAATTTAAGCAATCTATTCCTATGATTAGATAAACAAAATAGGAAATATATTGGCATGTAGGCCTGCTTTTATTGAAGATCATATTTCAGATCCTTTTTTCCAAAGTACCAACAAAGAGGAAATGGGCGCGTTCAGCAGACACAACAGTTGTGGAACAGTTGTCAATATTCTATAAAGTTTCTGCTGAACGCGTTCGATCAGTTTCCGCTAGGGAGCGTATGCTACGGAGCGGTCGCCATTTTCGGTAGCGAATTTATTTTAAGCTCCTTTTTGGTAACGTGTTGAGTTAGTGACAAGTGACATTTGTTTTGGGACGAAATTTGAATTTCAAACATAGCAAAGATGGAAACTTTTAGATATTCTTTTAATAATATTACTTATAGTGTGACAGAAACTCCACAAATTCATCAGAGACTACAAAATGGTAAGTAAATGCGTGAAATGTTATAGGTTAATGTTTCTGTTGATTGAAATAAAAATTTTCTGTTCATAATGATATCCTAATCGGAACGCATTTTTTTTTATTTTCGTACTAAGAAAGAAATTACTTTTTCCAGATATTGTTTCCTGCCAGAAATACTTTGAGGGGAACGCTTCAAAATCGGACCATTCATTATCATCCTCAGAGTGTCCTGATTCACCCTGCATTTCAAAAGAATAAAATTCTAGAAAAAGACCTCGATCTGAAAGTAATGATATGTCAGAAGAGAAAGAGAAAAAAAAGACGCGAAATAAATCATTATATGATCATAGAAAAAAAATGGTTGAAATTGAAGAGAGGCGATTGGACCTCCTTTCCCAAATATCAAAGGATTTGAAGGAACAGACTAGGTTGATGGCTGAAAAGAATAGGTTAACGGCAGAAAGGAATGATATATTAAGGAAATTGTTACCTAACAACTCAAAAGAAAAGAACTAATATAAAAATCAACTCGCAAATTAATTTTATATGGACCACTTGAATTTGCGGAATACGGGAAAGATCCTACAATTGCATAAATAAGATTTCATTTATTGTTGAATTTGAATGAATAAATAAATATTGATTGTTTTACACTAGTTATGAGTGTATTAGCTAAAAGCCTCTGTGCTAGTTTTGTAGTATGAAATAAATGATTTGAAAAAAAATTATATTTTTCCTTGATTACTTTTGGTTCAATACAATAAGTATATTTGTACCTAAAAACTTAGAACAGGGATTCTACTCATGAGAAAGCCCAAAGCGGTCACCACTTGCTAAATAGCATTCCTGCTTTGCGATCATCTAAAGAGAGAATAACATTTTTTTTTCCAAAGGAATTTTATGTGGACCGCTTGAATTTGCAGCGATAATATGGGAAAGATCCTAAAATAGCAGAAATTAGAAGATTTCATTTATATATAGAATTGTTGCTTTATTTTTTCTTGAAACTGAATTATTGTTGTTTAAAAAATTTTATGTAAACTCAGTCTCTGATACCAGCAGATTTTGCTGTTTGGGAGAGAGGAATGAATGAATAAATAAATATATATATACATATAAAGTACATACATCAAAAGCTGTTCGGGATATTCTGAAATGTTCTTTGAATAGATCTTCCATGTCAAGAGGAATTGTATTTTCATAAAAATTTTCATTTTTTGGAATAAATGCTCTATTTTAACTTTTCAAATTAGGCAAAGGCTCAGCCAACTCTAGAACAGGTCCAATTATTGTATTGATTATATTTATTTCTTCGTCGTCATCAAAAATGAATGGAATAACTCTCAAATCCATGATCAATGTTTGGAAGGTGTTGCCTTATCTATGGGTGTTGCAATAAAAGAGTAATAGTATCGAAGGGCGAAAGCAAACTTAGAAATTAAAATCTATAATATAACAGAAAGTTATTTTTAATCATAACATAACCTTCAAGAAGGAACCACAGAACTGACAGTCAAAAAAAGGAGCAACCCGTCCAGCAGAGAAAATCAACGTTACCAAACTGATACCTATCTGTAGCGGAGCTACTTACGCTACCGATCTTTCTGCTGAAAGCCCCCAATATTTCGCATGCACGTGTTATTATTCTTTCATAATTGTCTATTTTTATTCCATCCGTTCCAAGAGACTGCATCGTAAACATCGTATTGAGTAGGTAACTCAAAACATCATTAGAACCGAATAACAGGAATACATAATGTTAAGGGTAGGCGGAGGGCCCCGACCCGATATAAAATAAATATTCAACGTCTTGTTATGTTTCATGTGATAAGTAAAAAAAAATTCACTCAGAAATTGTTTTGTTATCATTGGATTTAGAAAATTATGCAGATTTTAGCAATATAATAATATACAGGGTATTTCATTTGAAAATCGAAAGTTGGTATCACTTCCGGCAAAACAGGAAGTGAAAAAAAAATCATTCATTGATCAAAAAGTGTCGCTTATTATGTTTATGGGATATCCCGAATTTCAATCTATTACCTTCGAAACTAACGGAGATACAGGGGGGTGTATCATGATACTGTTACACCCAGTATATATATATACCTCTTTCCGGAAATTGAGGGACGGAATTTTGAGGAATTGGAGATGTGTTCATCTTTGATACATTTGATATTACCACCAAATATGCCTGCTGGGGTTCTCTTTTGGTGTTTTGTTATTTTCTGTGCATTTGTTTCTTTGTAGCTGATATAGGCTCGCGTTGTCATGACCTGGTCCTGTATGGCAATAATGCGTCCCTCAGTCTCCGGAAAGAGGTTGTTATTACATAAGTGTTATTATAGCAATAAAGAATATTGGTGTATGATAGTTTATTTTATGTATCACCATCTATCATATTTTATTATGTCTTGAAGATCATAAGTTCATTATTAATGTTATATTTCCATTTTAATTTTATGAAGTACAATTGTTCTCCCACACAGTAGCTCCTTCATATTTTACATTTTCAATAACTCACAAAACTTAATTCTTTGAGAACTCAAATTAAAAGTGAGGCACAAATGAAAAAATTAAAAACATAAGCTTTGCTAACCTTATATAATAAACAATAAAATATATCACATAAAAACATATTAAAAATACAGAAACATCCAAGAGTGTTGTACAGTGAATTCCTCAACTCAAAAATTAAGGACACTTGGTGTACTTTCAATTTAAGTTGAAGTATTGAATCCAATCGTTTATCAAAAACATCATTAGACAATATCCACAAGAATAAAAAAATATAAATTAGCAGCTCATTTTACAATTTTCACCTTAGATATTAGAATAATAATTAAATTGAAACATGAATGTATATGACAACAATGTAGAAAAAAATCAATAGCATGGTAAAATTTTAGGAGAATTAATTGTTAAAACGAATTTATTTACAAATGGATGATGGCCTTGAGTCCATTATTGTTTGATCGAATAGCTTAATATTATATATCCTGTGGTTTGCTTTGACCAGTGTCTCCTTCAACTTCCAATATTTGAACTGAAGTTGTTGGAGTGACATCAACAACAGGACTTTGTTGTCTTGGTCGTGGTACTCTTTGCCTATATGGTGGCATCATGTTCGGCATCCTAGGCATCATCATAGGAGGCATAAATGGTCTTGGATACATCGGAGTCGGAATAAAACCACGAGGTATAAAAGTTGGACCAACTGGGATCCAATATTTTCCATCCTAAAAAATTCAACATTAATTGAAAAATGAAGTAAAAACAGAATTAGATTGATAGCTACTTGAAATAAATACGGAGACATCTTTGGATCTCCATAAGGTCCAATTTCAGTCTTTCTTTCGAGATACCTATCTCGTGATCTAGTCCGATACCACCTTTTGGAGCTTGGTGAGGGACTACGACTCCTTCTTGAACTAGATCGACTTCTACTTCTTCTATATCTATCTGCATCTGGAAAAGAAAGATATCACAATTGAGAACCTCTAGAAGCATTAAATGCATTCATTCACGGTCTCGTTTAGGACTGTTTTTGGTAAAAATATTTGTTAAAGAAAAACACAGTGGCGTAACACTTCAAGCCCTAACGCTTAATTAGTTAGGGATGTGCCGTTCACGAACGAACGAATCAAAAGACCCGGGTCTTCAGAACGAATGGTTCGATCGGGTCGTCTCTCTGAAAATGATTCGTTCGTTCGAACCGATCCGAATGAGCCAAACTTTCACATTCAGTTCATTCAATCTGAGGATCTTTTAGGACCCAAAGATCCATAGAATGGTTCGTTATCCGAGCCTAGGAAGATGGGTTTCGGTTTGGACTGACCTTAAAGGAACATAATTATGGTACAGTCCATTCAGGAATTATTGACATCGAAGTAGGCCATGAACGTCTAGTCGAGGCTTTATTTCTGGTTACAAAAATATCACTAAAAATTGCTATGGTTCATCATAGAAATAACCAGTTTAAATTATTTTCATCATTTTTGTATCCGAAAGATCCTGAATTTTCGAAATTACGAAGGGACGCATACAGTCATGATTTCATAAATTGAAATTCAGATCATATAACGTAAAAATATGGTGAAATGCTATCTCATTTCAAGGAAATCCAACGAAGAGATATCTATTCATTTAAGAGTCGCCCATGAAAGATCCTATTGAAGATCATTAAAATATGCATATTCCTTTTCACCAAAGGCTCTTTAAAAATTGTTGCATTACTGATGGACACTGGATACCAACCTGCTTGCAAAATTCTTATGAAATAACTCTTATGGATCATTTTAACTGTGGTGTCTAAACTGGTGAAGAAAACAGAAAAAACTGGTTGATAAATTTAAATAGTGTAGCTTAGTGAATGGAAGAGCCATATCATAATAAGACAGAAATAAAATTCAAAGAATCCATTTAGTATATCAAAAATTTTGACATCACAGTTGTACTGTAACTTTCAAAATTGGAACCAATTTATCAGCCGATGTGTAAATTACTTTCTGAAGTCACTATTTATTGAAACTGTTCATGACATGAATGATTGATTTAACTTGTATGAAAAATATAGGTACTATTTGTATTCGAGTTTTCTATTTTTTATTGAAATGCTTTTATACTAGTTTCTATTAAATTACATAAATTATTTTGCCCATAACAGCTTTAACTCACTCACTAAAAGCATTTTTGCATGAAATTATTTTTAATTTGTGAATTTTAAAATGTTATTGCATTCTATTATTATCTTCAAGTGGGTAAGAGGTGAAGAAATTCTTCAAGTTACTCTTCTGAATATATTTTTCGATTAAATACTCTGTAAAAATTCTATAAAGCAATTGGAATTTATTAGATTTTTGGATTACTCATTGAAGAACAAAAAACAAATATAACAATACTTAATTTCATATAGAATATAAATAAACTATAGATGCAATGCCAAGACTTTGTTTAGCAATCCAATAATAAAATAATTCTCTCTATAAGATTTATATGATCCTCGTGATCACCACTGTCAAAACAAAACATCCAGGTAAAAATCCAACATTTTGTTTACTTTCTAGAGTCCACTGTTGAATAATGCATTTTCAAATAACCAAGTTTCCTCCAGATAAATGAATTTCTCATTTTGTTGCAAATATTCTCTGTATTCACCATAAAATCGTTCTCAACTTATTATTTTATTTTTCTGTTTATCAATAAGAATTTTCCTTTTATTAACTGTTTTGAACTTGTAACCAATTAAGTTTATGTAATGTTGTCTTTGATTGATTAAAATCCAGATGCTTCTTGGTCAAATTTCATCCAGGCTGATATATTGATTGCTTTCGGCTCGGCTTTTGATAACAATCAAATCAATCAATGATTCTTTGAAGGTGAAATCGTATTGCACAGGTTTTCTTCCACTAATAATCCAGGTTGTAATGACTTGCCTTCTTCTTTCTTCAAACAGTACTGTGAGAAATACTCAAATAAACTAATCAATGTGTGTTTGAAATTGATACAACTTTTAAGTTTCAAAATTTCTTCGATCAAAACAAACTGAAATCTAACCTCCTGTCAATGACATTTCCAATGCCAACCCGAAATCTGCAATTCAAAATGTTACTGAATGAGCCAGTACCAACTTAATTTCGATTTTCCAAAGCCACCCGGGATGTCAATAATTCCTGAATGGACTGTAGTAATAAAATACATACATTCCGCAAATGAATCATCGGCTCGGCAGCCGGTTTTGAAGAAAGATTATAGATAATAAAAGAAACTGGGCTCTGTAATTGCACTCTCTTAGATGCACCAATTATTATTTCTTGAAAATGTTATGGTTTTGAATATTGTTCATTATTTTTTGGGAATTTTTTTAACTATATATATTCAAACCTAACTTTTCAAAGTTGATCAAAATGAATATTTTTCGGGAACAAAATATATTAATTAGGGTAATATCAGTTTGAGGGATTTCAGATCTTCTGTATTTATTTGGTTGGAATAGATACAGGTAATGATCATTAGGTAGTTTTCGTTAAAATTAATAATTCAAGACCTCGTGAATTTAGTGTTCTGTACAAAGTACATTCGTGATTTACTTCTACTTCTTCATTAGTCATTTAAATATTCCAAAATCATCAATTTGAACGAGGATATATATCAGATTTTGAAATTTTTTCGAAAGGTCCATAATCATCTCATGAACCAGATATCAATTTAATATATTCTGCCATCTCAGTAACTTATAACTTTATGATAATGAATAATCTCCTTTATGTTTATGATTATGTCTCAAAAAAAATCATTATCACAAATTCACGATCCGATTAAAAACATATCGACTAACAAATACAAAGCTGATATTAACTTAACATTCTTTACCAAGAAAAAAAAAACAAAGAACGAAAGAACTAGATCTACGGATCTTTGAATCATGCGCAAATCGTACATGATTCGATCTGAGCTAGTGAGCTGAAAAGAACCATTGGGTCAATTGAACGGGTCTTTTGAACCGGGTCGTCTCAGCCATAGATCTGGTTCGACCCGGTTCGTCGAAATTGAACGAACCACACATCCCTATACCAACTTTCTTTACGTTGGTCGGCCGTTCGCAAGACATGCGCAGTTGAGGTTGTCAGCCGTTCACAGCATAGAATATCTCTATTACCCATAGCAAACCTTTTATTTGTTATGTCATGATATTGAGTATATTTCTTTACTTTTTCTCTGGCTTGATAACTCTGTATCTCTATTATGGAGAGAACTAAGCAGTCTAAAGTCAAATTTTTTTCTAAAAATTTCAAAAATAATCCATTGCAAAAACTTGTCTTAAAGTTGAACCATTTTCTGTAAATTATATTTCACTAACATAAGGTTATATCAACTCCCAAACAAAAAAAGTGTTGAGATTAGAATTCGTACATTAATTTTCAAATGTCAGATATTCAGATGGTGGAAAAATTACTCACTAGACCTGCTAGAATGTTCCCTATCTTCATTCTTACTACATGATGCTACCGGAGAACGAGATCTATGAGTTTTTCTTCTTTTATGTCTCAAATAATCACTCTCAGTTGGTATAAATAGACCAGGCTTTTTTTTGGGCTGTGTTCGTGGGGAGGAACATGTGCTCCTTCTCCTTTCTGTGTTTTTTCTTGAGGGTGATCTGCTTCTTCTTCTATAAGATCCTGAACGACTTCTGTATCTACCGCCTGATCGAGAGCGGCTCCTGTTGAAGAAAAAATAGTAGTGACATTTGAAATTATAGATGTTTGGGCACCAACTATTTGCGTAAAAGTTGATAATTAATCTGCCCAATATACCGTGATGTTTATAGAATGAAAAGAATTCGCGAAAATTGAGGAGTTGATATTATAAATTTTTGATACTGACCTATATGATCTTTCCCGTTCGTTTTTTTCTCCTTTCAAATATTCACGGTGATAAGATATATCTCTTGATACTTCTGATTTTCTATTGTCTTCAGACGAAGAACTTCTATCACGACCTCTTGAATTTGTCTTGATATTTTCTTCACCAAATTCCTGATTCAAAACTATGTCTTCTCTATCAAATATTCCTCGTAAAGATTCTATAAGGAGATATTTAAAATGATTATTTGTGTGGAGTTTTTATTTGTAATAGAAAAGTGATTTATTATAAAAAATAAAAATTTTTTCTGGATATTCCCAAAAACATCACAAATTCTTCAGTAAAAAATTTCAGTGGATTAATTAGGTTTTTCATTCCAACTCCCATAACATAATGAGAAAAAAATTTGCTCAAATTATGAAATAAAATTTAAAATTTCCCATCTGAAAAATCTAATCTAATCCATAGCAAAACTGTAAGTACGACTTTGGTAAAAACCGTTTTGGAAAATTAAAACTTTCAGTGTCTACAATAAAAAAAACTCCTTGATTCAAAGTGAGGAAGTGAATGAAAGATTGTATTTCATAGATAATTCTTGAAGGTCCTTTCTTGGCAGTTCTTTGATTCTTCTTCTTCGTTCTTCTTTCTTCTAACATCATGGGATTCTCTTTTCTTTTTCATACAGAGGTGGAATGACATTACTACATTTAAAAGTTATTACACAGGAATTATGCAATTTTGAATTGATTCAATTTATGTATGGTATAGAAATAAGCAATCATTACATAAATTTAAATTTATTTCAATCACATGTGTACGTATATTCCTTTCGAGACCCTGTATAAAAAAAATTAAGAGGATTACTTTGAAACACATATGAATAAGCATTGACATAATATGCAATGCTAACAACTAATGAGAATGTACCAATAGTAATATTCTATATTGGAAAATAACTTTAATTTCAATGTATAACTTACACTTCAGACTCAACTCCTTCCATATCCCACGTTGAGTGGTAGAAAACTCACCAAAATCCAAACATAAATGTTGACTGTTTAGATTAATGGTATACATTCCAAGGCAGAGTTTAATATGAAAATGAATATATTAATATTTCTTAAATTTATAGGTAGTAATAACTTGTTGTTTCACACCCGATACTTTTAAAACAAAAAATTACACTTCTTTATCATATAACAATTTTATAATTAATTTAATTTACCACAAACCTTGTTTTAAATTAGAAGAATAGGCCTCAGATTACATAAATATACTTTATCAAGCAA
This sequence comes from Harmonia axyridis, assembly GCF_914767665.1. Taxonomy (NCBI): domain Eukaryota; kingdom Metazoa; phylum Arthropoda; class Insecta; order Coleoptera; family Coccinellidae; genus Harmonia; species Harmonia axyridis. Next base: position 20,812,021 of record NC_059508.1, on the reverse strand, counting down.
AGGGAAGATAATCCAGTATAGTGAATAGACTTTATCTACCGTAGTTAAGGCTCTTTAGAAAATAAATTAAAAAAGATACGCGTTTTGAAATTTATGATATGCACTATAAATAATTTTTTTTCAATTATTTCATAACTTGTTTTGGTAAATGGAGGCAATGGCACATTGTACATGGAGAGTTTAGAGATGACCTAACTTGTATCTGATAAAAACTAGGAAAAGTATCAATTACGCCAATCAATAATAAAAATTAAACAATACTTGCATAATAGTGTCCCAAGGAGTATGAGAACAACATTCATCAATATTAAATCAAAATACCTTTCTTAAAATGGATTACAAGGCTTTTCGGATCATAAAGTCCTCTATGTATCGTCATGTGTTCCTTAGGTTCAGGAATATTTTTTCTCTTGATTTCCACCTTAACAGTTTTCAGCTCTTCTAGAGTCAGACTTCCCAAAAACTCTTTACATTTCCTGCAAGATTATAGATTATAATAACTCAGTTACATTGCAATGAAATCATAAACACTCAAGAAATGAATATTTCAGGGGTAATCAAAATATGGCAAGATATGCTGAACTATTTGTAATTCAGCTTCTTTGAAAACAAATATTCTCTCACCTTACACCACTCATTGTTGTCCCTAATGAATATTTCCTGAGAACTATAACTATCACGAACGGACCAATATGGTAGATGAACGGTACTAAATAATTCCGGTATTCCAAAATAGCTCAACAGATGTACCCATAGAGAAATTCTCTATGGATGTACCTAGTATATACAAATAACGACCAGTTATTATTATTATAAATGAATATGAATTAAGATAAAACTAACCAACGGCAACAATAAACAAGATTTATTATTTATTTCTATTTTTGGCATTTTTAATTGTCAATTGTCATTTCAAGCCATAGCAAACTTGAATTTTTAACTAGTCTATGCTTTGACTCTTTGAGTACATAGACCTAATAATTTGTGATATTAGGTCTATGTTTGAGTATAGAATAACAGGAGGGAGCATAGGCATCTGAAAATAAGATTGCAGCGCCAAGGTGAGCAGACGTAGAACTATAAATGTTGACATTGGAGTGTTTTGTTGTATTAGTTGTGTGTGTACTGTATTTGCTCTATTTAAATTTGATTTTACAATAAATATGAAAACTTTTCAGACTTCTATAGTGAAAAAGTAAGTTACTGTGTATATAATATTTTCATTTTAGGTAAAGGCAGTAGGTATCATCCTTTGTTTCAGTTCAGTCTAGTGATATTGAAAGTTATGCAAGGATGGAAGACTTCGAAAAATGACGAATAACAACCGTGTGCATATAATATGTGAACGGTTCAATCAACATTATTATACTACAGGATTCTAATAGTACCTTTTTTAGGTCCAAATGGCAAGACTGAGTTTAGTAGAATACTTGGGGTATCTTAAAGGTACAAACACTTCTAGAAGTGTTTATGAAGGTGAAGAAGTTTTAAATGCTGGTCACATAATAAAAATGTTACATGTTATTTGCATGACTAATAAACTTTAGTTGAAAGGTTTTTTTACTTATCCGAATTGATCATTTCACATTACCCTTCAATTATACAGTCCCAACAAAATATTACAAATGCTAATGTATTGAATATTTTTAGGAATATTACAGAAAGTTGCATATCTATTTTCATTTATTTATTAAGTTAAGACATAACTCAATTTACATGAAATGTTTCTAAAAATAAATTTATATAACTAGGTTACTTAAAACTACTCATATCGATACCTATTTATCGAATTAAATTATTGCTTGACTTATGAATCACCAAAAAATAATGAGAATTCAATTGAAAATATTTCACTTATGAAATGTATTTATTTTGAAAATATATTCGGCATATTATACGACTATTTCAAAATAATTAAAATGTGATAGAGAAGTATCATCAGTGTGCCCTGAGAAAAAATATATAGAGTTTCAGAGTACATGTCCAAATATTTCTGAGGAATTTTTCCAATATTGTGTAAAGGTACCTTAGATTTGAAGACAATGTATCTTTGGCACAATTCTTGTGAAATGCCAAATAAAACAGATAATGTCACATATGAAAGATCACATTTCAATTATGTTAAAACTAAAACAATACACTGCTTGATTGTTAAACGATCTGATCTTTGATCACTGTAAATATATTGTACTGCTTTTACTATTGTATCTTATAGTTTCATATTATTGAGACCAGTAAAACTGTTCAGAGCTCTATCTGTTGTTATCAGGTCACACAAAGAAGATACTTTGGGAGTATTCACTTGCACTTCGAAATCCTTGAAAGTTTTAGGCCCATTATAATCAGGCTGACCCTGAAGATGCTGTAATAGACCTTGTGCAGCTTCGATTTCATCTTGGGAAGTAGATTGTAGATCAGGTTCGATTTCTTCACAAGAGCATTCTTCAGCAATAAGTTTTTCTTTGTTAATATTTCTTTGATTCAATCTTTCAGATCTACTACTAGAACATTCAGGTTCTTCCTTTGTGGTAGTAGATCCAACAGAAAGATTTCTGGAAGGCACAGCAGTCTTTTTCAAACATTCTTTCTGTGTAGAACTGGAATCTGTAAACGATTATCATCATGGGCGCCCGCAGAAATTTTTCTCAGGGGGGGCAAAAAATGAAAATTATTGAAAATTGATAAGGCGTTCATGATTATCGTAAGCGATATTAGTATTCCGTTTCTTTCTTTTTCTGTATTTATATTCATGAGTGGGGGAGGACAGTGCAAAATAAAAATTATGATGTTTTCCACTTCAACATTTTTTTTAACATCAACAACATAGTCTCCCTCCCAAGAGGAAAGGGTATCAAATTGTCCATTGCTGAAGAAAGAGACAAGAGGTTAGCCTCCAAAACCCATTAATTATGGATTTATAATCAAAGCTAAGGGTGATGTGAAATAATACGGTAACTCTTTTCAAAAAGAGTCACATTGAATGGAACAATTTACAAAAAAATAAATATAACAATATGGGGAACGACATGAAATAATTATTATAATTGCTGATAAATAAAGAAAAAAAAACGAGTAATAACGAAATGAAAATATATACATATATGCTCGATAAAACTATGTTCATAAAAATAATAAAAGAATAATAATTAATCTTGAAATATACAGTGAATGACGCAAACAATGGGGTTTAAAACATGATACTAAAATATGATTCAAAATAGCACATAATTGCTCCAAAATGTAAAAACAACAAACAAGTATATTATCAAAATTAACAAATCATAAATTGCAAAAAACAACACATAAAAACAATATTAATTCTGAAGACAAAATACTTAATCGCTATACAACAGAGTAGGCATATTTCATTCTGATCTAAAATTTAATTCTGCGCTGAAACTACGCTCTATAGCACGAGTAGTACATGGAAATGTAAGGAGAAGTTAAGGCATTCTTCGATAGCAGGAGAAAACTTACATTGTCCGATAAGATCTTCAATTTTTATGTTTTCATCCATTTGTGACTCATTCCAAATGTTCAATTCACTTTCTAAATTTCCAATGTTATACATATTGCCGACCTTAGATGCGAAATTTTCAATATCTAGTAATTTTGAATTCTTTGGCAAAAAATTGAAGAAAGAAAAAAGCATTATATGTTCTTTCGAGAATCTCGTTTCAAGGGCTGAAATCAAATGATCTAAATATGGGATGAATATAGATTTTTCGAAGTAATCTTCAGCTGAATCTGCTTCATAATTAGATCTGTATATTTGTCTACCGCAAATTCGTGGTTTTCCAATCTCTATATTGAGACTCTGAGCAATAGTTGATGCTTTGGAAAAAAATTCTGTGAAGCATGCATTCTGAGCGATGTTTTCCACATATTTCTATAATTAAATTTATATGACGGTGAAAATCTACAAAATTAATAAAAATGTGTAGTGTAGTGTTCTCCAGATTTTATAGCAAAAAGAGTTTTGAAAATAGTATTGAAGTTTTCAGCGATAACCCGCTAAGATTTATATTTGGCTGACCAACGAGTTTCACAAAACAAAGGAATATTTGGAATCAGATTTCTTCTTAAGGTACTCTCTCGAAAAAAGACTATAATGTCATTAACGGTGCCAATGCTATTACGAATCTCAGTTATTTTACTGATGTCATTTATTACTAAATTCAACCTAGTGGAGGCACAACGGAAATAAATTGCTTTCTTGTACTTGTCTCTTATGATATTTTGAACCCTGAGAATTTCACCAGCCATTGTTGAGCCTCCATCATAACCTTGTGCTACAAGTTTGTCCAAATTCAAACCAGGTGCGTTGAATGAATGGATCTCTAAATCTTTATCTCCAACGTCTTCTCTGAATTTCAAAAGATCACTTCCAGAGTTCTTGTTGCTCTCTCGTATAGGCATATCTTGAGTTCCGCAAAAAACTATTGTTTTATGATCTGTAATTTTTTCTTTCTATTTTCTCCAATACTTTTTTTCTTACCTTCATCTATTAAAGACAATAGGAGAGTATATATAAGATGGATTTTTTTTTTTAATTGACACGCATGGATTGCGTTCGGTTCCACGATTTTTCTCCACCCAAGAAGTTCTCAACGCGTCTAAACTAGTTTTCAATTAAAAAAATACCTCTGCCTATTATGGATATATGTATAGTGTATTATGGATGTATTTATAGTAATTCCATTGAAAACTGGAAAATTGTTATGAATCCATTACTTTCCTTTTTTCCTTGCCCTTTGGATTGAGAAAGTAATATTGAGGATGTTGTGCTGAAAAATGAGGTATTCAAAATCTCAGGGGGGGCCATGGCCCCCCCTGCCCCCCCCCTGCGGGCGCCCATGATTATCATTATTATTATTATCCCCATAAATATAATCTAAAATTTCATGTGCTATCAGTGCTTACCTCGATAAAAATAATCATCATCGATAAAATGCAGGGAACATACTTTCATATTTCTTGTCACTGGTTTATCGATTTTGAATTTCAGTTGCCAAGCTTTTTGTCGATCCATCAGCACTTTACTCCCCAGTTTCCCTTTCATCCAAACACGGTATTTATTACCAGTTTGAGGGGAAGCATGGAACTTGATATTTGACCTTTTCTTTCACAGGAAGAACACTGAGGAACTGAACAATAGCGATTCGAACGACTCAGAACTATTGAAATGATTCAGAAAATATATAAATATTTGTAGAATAAATAAAATTGCCAAAAGTCCGCCATGTTTCGTCAAGACGTTTTTGGCGGTATTTTTGAATTGTATATCGGTAACTTATGGCAATATTTCATATTATGGGTCTCAATTTCTTTAGAAAGTAGCATTATGTTTCATGAATTCGATCCAAGGTACGACATTGCAAATGAACTGAATCGTGCTATCTATTTTTCCAAAGATACAGATCGAAAATATTGGTTATCTTTAACTTCTAACTTAAATTATTATTAAGAAAAAACTCAAGAACTAGGTACATACAAATGTAAAGATTATTATTTTCCAATAATAAATTCGCCTTGAATGATCAGCCATGGGCTTAATGGTCATAACTCTCTATAGAGAGTTATGACCAATATAGTCGGAAAAGACTATAGTCTTTTCCGACCTTTTTCTTAATCTGTAGGCAACAAAACGTCTTATTATTTTGAATTCGATCTTCGATCCAATGTATCACGTCTGAAATGAACTGAATCGTGCTATCTATTTTTCTATTCTTTCCCTTGGATCCCTTGGAAAGCATTTCATAATGAAACCCTTCTCTGTAGAATTTGAACATCCAACAGTTGCACAACCAGGCATTTTGAAATATGAAAAATTCGGATAATCGAAAATCGAAGCCGGTAATTTACACAAACTTGACAACTCAACTGCTGAACACGTTTTGACAAACAAATATAAACAAACTAAATCTGTTATCTGCGCAACTCCGACGAAACATGGCGGCCAATCAATAGAAAATGAAACACGAGTTGTCGCCACTGTGGTAATAAAGTCACTGTAGTTAAGCGCGTTCGGTTATTACCTCGGACCGCTCGGACTTGTCTGAACCGTTCGTTTATTGCCTACTCTGTTATCTGTGTTTATTGCATCCAGATTGAGGGGAATACACATCTGGAGCGTTCGGCAAAGATATCTGATCAATCAGATGTCGATCTTTTTCGTCGGACGTTTTCGACCTAGCAAAACGATTTTATCCACAGAGTTTACCTTTGTCTATGAATTATTGGATTTTATCTGTCTATAATGCTTGTTTGTTTATAAAAATTAACATTTCGTCGTAGTTTGTATTGAAAAATTTCAATACCTAACTTGTTATACTTCTATAATTGGATTTTAAATAAAATTATGGGTATGGAATGCAGATAACAAATGAATAGGCAGTGTGTATATTTTTGGAATGAGATATCTGGTGGTGACTTTGGACAATGTCATTAGTAAGACTTTGGGGACAGATAATTTTTTCGTGTAATTATATAAAGCGTTGTGCATGATCAGTTTATTCAGAAGAGCGATAGACATTCAAGCTAGGGATATGAAGAAAAAGGCCAAGCTTTTAAAAAGGCTGACCATGTTTACAATATATGAAGCGGACTGGTTTCATTACTTCTAAATAAATGAGACAGACTTCAGTGAATTTTCCACCTTATTATATCGAAATTATGTAATGGATGAAGCAGAAGAAATTTACTCCTTCAAGGGTATCGACTGGGACATCAGTGTCCCAGAAGTATTTTATAAATGTCCTGTTCGGCAATAAATATACCCAGCATGGAATTAATTGGGAATATAAAGCCAAATCAGTGTATTCAAGGGACTATATCTATATTTGTGTCAGCTAATAGTTTATTATTATACGAAAGTTTCAGAGAAAAAAATACCATATTCAGGAAAAGGACTTGAAGTTTGTCAGTCGGACCCGAGGCTTGTTGCTTTTCTGAATGGTGTTATTTTCAAGAATGGGGAGTCAGTGAAATTATTGGAAATCAAATGTCTATTCATTGGTAAGTTTCTAGTAAGTTATAGAGATTATTTCAGGTCAAATTATTTCTGCTGAAAATGAGCCATTTGATGAAGAATTCACAAAAAAATAATTCTTAAAACTTCAAATGATTTATTTTAAAAATATGCTTTACACATTGTGTAGCATGACAGTTTAAATTTTTCAATTAGAAAGATATTTTTCCAAGCCTCAATTGTGCTGTAATAAGACCATCCAGAATAAGAAAAGTTCCGAATCATACATGTCTGAAGTTATACATGTTATAACTTCCAGATTATTGAAAAATTTGAGTTCAGTTGTTATTAGTAAGAGAGTAAAGGATTTGCTATTGGATCGTGCAATATACAGGTTGAGTGATTTATTTAGGAATCATTTTTGTAAATATTTTTTGATAATTAACAAACATATTTATGTTTTCATTACAATGACTATTAATACTATTCATTTATAGTTCAAGATTTTTTGATTGACAAGCCATGTAAATTTTTGATGGCGTATGTTTTTATGGATTTCTTGTGTGCAAATAAATTATTATTATTATCAAATATTGCATTGATTTTACATATCATTTATTTATCCTATGGCAGTAAGTTATCCCATCACACATTCCCTTGGCACCATAGTCCATTAAATTACTGATGAAAATAAAAGATATCATCTTCCAAATCACTTGGATCAATTTGACATGAAAATCCCTTTTTTCCTTCTTAAACTTCCATTGAAATATTTTTGTCTTCATAAAACGAATGGAGATTTTAGAAGTGATTCCTCCTTGGAAATATACTTTCTACTAGATCAGACCATTTTTCTTTTATATCTTTTCATTTTTGTAGAGGAATTAGGTATCCGTTTTTTTATACTTCTGAAATAAGTAGAATGAGATTAGATAAACGTAACATAATTTAAACTAACCTCTACAAATCTTTGGGTTAAATGAAGTTCTCTCATGATCATTATTCCTCACGTTTCGCACAAAATGAGCACTGCATATTTTATGGAATACTTCAGGTTGCCATTTCTCTCAAAGTATGATCAGCACTACAATAAGTTTTAGATGAGAGACATTTGCTATCATTTCTCAAATATTCTTATCAAACTCTTCTCACACTGATAATCCATATCTTTCTCGAGCTACTTTTTCTTATTGTAATATGAATTGTGGCAACCGACTACATAGCAATGAATTTGTGAATTTCTTGCAGTAAATAATTAATAATATTAAAGTCCATACCTTCAGAATTTTTCCGTATTTTTCAATATTGAAAACAAAATCAACTCAAAACTTCTTAGTATAGTTAAAAAAAAGCATAAATTTCTAACGCCTCTTCAGCAGGCAAGACAGTAAAAGTGTATATTATGAATATTGATTATGTTTTACTAATGATTTCATTTCATTTAGCCACGAAGGGCGCCACATGCATATATCAAAGAACTGACATAACAGCTGAAGCTCAGGATGCTCTGTACCGTTCGTTTATTTCAGATAAATCTTGATTATTTGTAAAATCTGTGGTCACGTGACTAAAATATCCGTCCGTTCTCGTATGCTATTAGCGATTCAAGTTCATCCCCAAGCCACCTATCGGAAGAAACTGTAATATCGGCTTAAGGTACGGTAGGAGTGAAAGCTTTGACGGCGTGTATTTCTGCAGGTTAAATTTTTATATTTTAGTGTTCGAGGAGTTATAATATATATGAAAGTTTGTTCAAAGCATTTTGAAGAGTTTGATTTTCATACACAAAGTAAGTTGTAAAAATATCAGTATCAATGGAGCTCCATGTGTAGTAATATTTTTCAATATTCAGGTAAGGAGCTGAGACACGCAGATTTGTGTTTGAGACCGAGAAAAACTAACTTGAGACGCCGAAATTTGAAAAGAAATGCAGTCCCAACAAAAAACCTTTCTGCAGGTACTCATGAGAACATAAAGAAGAAAGAAAGACGGAATTTAACTAGATATGATCCTGTACAACAACCAATTGTAATTATATAATGATCCTTTTAAATGAAAATAAATCTAATATTTACAAAATTTTCAGTTGAAATCTGACTGTGAAGTAATGACACAAAATCAAGATGAAAATGAACTTCATGCTCAGGTAAAGTATTGAGATATTCTAGTTGAATCAAATGATGATATTGAAATTTCAGGAAATGATTCACAGGCCTGATGAATTGTTGGCTGCTGAAGCTCTATGTGCTTTTATCAATAAGGACAATTTGTGACAATATTACTACAAATCAAAAGCTTAACAGCTTGACAGGGTTGAATTCTTTCGAAATGCTGAAAACTACTGAAATTTTGGTATTAAGAATAAAAAGAGAAAATTTTGTTTCATCCCTCAATATTAGGGAAAAAATACATTTACAAAACTAAAGAATGACACGAGCTATGTTGTATTGTCTTTACTCTTTGGAAACATCAGTTCCCAAAGTATAAAAGAAATTTTTTATGACATGCTAACTTGAAGTAAGAACTGCTGGCCAAATATATTTGGCGCCAGTCCACTTCTATAAAACAACCTGCTGACAACTAATATGATTCGTCTAGTGCGCATGCGCAGCTAGAAAAGTAATATGGCCGCTAAAGGTGGAGATGCCAGTTCTGTCAGACACGAATAGATAACGGCGTCCAACCTTAAGCAGCAAACCTAACCTCCATTTTGTTTTAGATTTGTGTTTCCAAGTTTGTTAAATCAACGATTAAACTGTACAAAATACCTGTATTTGTCAATCCACCCTTACATGGTATCAGAACCCTAACATGGTAGCAGAGCTTGTGACAACCACCCTCACGAAGTAACAGAGCTTGTGACGAGCACCCTCACATGATAACAGAGCTTGTGACCAGAACCCTAACATGGTAGCGGAGCGTGTAGCGGATCCATAATAGCAGAGCTTGTGACGTTAAAAGCAATCCACAATCAAGAAGTTAGTGTTAAAATGAGTTATCAAGAAGAAATGGATCAATCCCACGTGTCAACAACGGAAGTTCCAGAAAACATTTTCGAGATGCTGACCAACCAGAGTTTTACTCTTACAGTTACACTTTACCCGAGGCAACCAGAACCTATGATTTTGAAGAATGCATTTTTAGAGGTAGCAAACTGCCAGTATTTCAGAGAGGTTGACAACAGTATGTATACAGGTAGTAGTTTGAATGATATTTGTTCTGAATGTTTTGATGACACAGATAGGAATCTCGAGACCGAGATCAATGAAGTTTATACTGCATGTTCCTTATGTTTTGATTATCCCATTGGAGAATCTAATATGTTCACGAATAATCTTAATTCTGTTTCAGTTCTCTGCATTAAATGCGGAAAGAGTGATAATAATATATGTGATTTCTGTTTAGAGAGTCGACATGATAGGTTATATAGGTAGCCCCATACGAAGAAAGAAAAAAAAAATTCTTTCAAAAGTCCTTCTGTCAAGTCTTCTGTTCTGACATCTGAATTGCGTTGAGCCCCCTTCTGGGACGAGCTCCCTTCCATTCAGACAGCTGAACTTGGTCGAGCCCCCTTCTGGGTTGAACTTGCTTCCGTTCAGCCAGCTGAACTGGGTTGAGTTCCCTTCTGGGTTGGGTTCCCTTCCGTTCAGTCTTTCTAGAACTTGCTTAGAGATAGAGTGAGAATTACGAGTGTTTTGAGAATAAACAACTAAAATCATCATCTGGGTATTTACAGTTAAAGACAATGGTGTATATAAGGCTCGTTTAGTTGTTGTAGGATGCAAAGATACTGAAAAGTATACTTCTGAGGAAACTGCATCCCTACACCAACTCTATCAGTAGTTAAATTATTATTTGCATTATCAGTTTCTAGAAAATGGCATATTGAACAGTTGGACATCAAAACAGCATTTCTTTATGGTGAAATTGATAGACCAAAATATGTAAGTGTACCAGAAGGAATCAATCTGGATAAAACTAAGGTAATTCTTAAGTTACGAAAAGCTCTTTATGGAATACCGATAGCACCAAAATGTTGGTTTATGACACTCGATAATTTTCTAAAAAATTCAGGTTTTGAACCAAATTTACGTGAACCATGTTTGTATAAGAAAGAGGAAGATAGTGAGATTATTTTGATTCTAGTATATGTTGAAGATCTATTAATTACAGGTACCAGTGAAAAGCTTATTCAAGAAAACGTCAATATGTTCATTGGTTCCTCAAGGAAATCATGAAGTTCCCAAAGTTACTAATGAAGCAGATTTTCTGTACAAGAAAGCCATAGGCTCTCTGTTGTATTTAAGTTTATTTACAAGACCCGATATATCTTTTTTTGTAGGTTATTTATCTCGATTCCAAGCCAATCCACAACAGTATCATTGGACATTAGTAAAAAAAGGGTTTTCAGATATTTGAAAGGTACCAGTCAGTTGGGTCTGAAATATACAGCAGGTTCCCCAACGTTGTCATGCTATTGTGATGCAGATTTTGCAGGTGATGAGAAGAGTCAAAAATCGACAACCAGCTTTGTGATTTTTGCATTCGGTAATCCGGTTGTATGGTGCTCAAAACTTCAATCAACATTAGCACAAAGTTCAGCAGAAGCAGAATTTATTGCACTTACTCATGCTACTAATGAAGTTCTATTTTTAGCACAGTTATTGGTAGAAACTGTGGGTATCAGTTCATTTCCTGTTGATATATATGAAGACAATGACAAGACAAAACTATCTTGCAGGTACAAGTAAAAGTCGTTTAAAATACATTGCACGTAAATATTTATTAATTCGTCAACATGTAAGTGACAAGAAAATTATAATATTGTGAAGATTGATACCAATGATCAGATTGCTGACATTCTTACAAAACCTTTAAGTGCAGCAAAGCTAAGTAAATTTCGTAATCACCTTGTATTCTATGAGGCTTGATTTTTCAGTTGATTTGTATACAAATAACCCAATATGTTCACTTTTTTTTTTCAGTTATCTGTTGTTTATCCATGTATTGTTTAATATACTCGGATAATACTATAATGTCTGTTAAGTATTTGTCTGTGTGGAAAGGTTCTTCGGTGCCTGGAAACATGCTATGACAATACTAAAAATCTGTTGAATATGTGTCTGTGTGGAAAGGTTCTTCGGTTCCTGGAAACATGCTATGACAATACTAAAAATCTGTTGAATATGTGTCTGTGTGGAAAGGTTCTTCGGTTCCTGGAAACATGCTTTGACAATACTAAAAATCTGTTGAGTATTTGTTTGTGTGGAAAGGTTCTTCGGTTCCTGGAAACATGCTATGACAATACTAAAAATCTGTTGAATATGTGTCTGTGTGGAAAGGTTCTTCGGTTCCTGGAAACATGCTATGACAATACTAAAAATCTGTTGAATATGTGTCTGTGTGGAAAGGTTCTTCGGTTCCTGGAAACATGCTTAAGACAATACTAAAAATCTGTTGTGTATATGTCGGAGTTTTATTGAAAGGTTCTTCGGTTCCTGGAAATTACTCTAATAAATATGTTTATATGTTAAGTGTTTATTCAAAGTCATGTAGAAGGGTCTCCGGTCCCTGGTTACATACTTTCATAAACACGAAATTTCACAGTTTTAAATTATTTACATAGTACTAGTGATTCACCAGTTGTTCCCCTAAAATATTGAGGAGAAAATTAGAAAATTAACACTATATTTCTGAACCGGTGAAACAATTTCCATTGTTACAATAGGAAAGTTACCAGATGTTTATCTCTCAGATAACAGGAGAGTTTGTTGTCTAAAGGGGGCCACCTGCTGCAATATCATGTCGTCGGCAAATAATTATTGTGATCGGAGTTGCCCGATCTGTAAAGATAATTTCATCGTTAACAATAAGTTCATAAAATGCGAATTGTGCTCGTCCCAATCGCATGTACAGTGTTTGCGTATCAAAGATCCGGTGGTGAAAACATTGTCGGAGTCCAGAAATTTGAGGTTTTACTGCGATACTTGTATTCTGGTCGTTGATTCCAAATTATCGGGACCATCTCAAAAAGTCGACAATCAAGCCCTTATTGCAGATCTGGAGAATTTGATATCCAGGGCAACAGAATCGATGTTTCAAAAATTTGCTACTGAAATATCTGAGTTACGGACAGAAGTCCGTGTTTTGAAGGAAAGCAACATCGATTTGGTTCGGCTACTAACTTCAGACGAGAAACGTAAGACATTAGGGGAAGAAGATGTTGTATTGGTTGAGCACATAGAAAGAGATGTGCCACCTCTAGAACCTAAAAAGAAAGTGCCAGAAGTAAACAGCTTGTCGAAGAACAGAGTAAAGACCACATCGGTCAAGCTGGATAAGGGGAGTGACCAGAAATCTACTAGGCCAGCTGAAAAATCCAATGCTAATTCTAAGGTCAAACCTCTGACTGGGACAAATCATAATAAAAACCCAGAGCATCATAATAAACGTTCCGTAATGACCAAAAAAGGTACGTCTCAACCCAGTTCATTGATCCAACCGGCACCAAAAGGAAGAAATTGGATTTGGGTGGGAGGCCTGAATGTTACTACAACCGCTGAGAACATCATAGCGTATGCCAATGAAATATGGCCAGAAAAGGATATTCTGTGTTTTGATCTCAAATCTAAGCGTGCAAAGAAGTCTTTCAAGCTGGGGAGTAGAGATTTGGACCTTGCAGTACTGCTTGCAGCTGAACATTGGCCGGAGGGAACACTGATTCGACCATTTCGCATGGAAAGAAGAGCAAATGTCCCATAAATCATCTACTCATAAGATTCAAGCAGGTAATTTTAAGATCCATTGTTATTACCAGAATGTAAGAGGTTTAAGAACGAAAATGATCAAATTTGCTAATTCAGTGTCAAATGTTAATTTCGATGTAATATTGCTCACAGAAACGTGGTTAAACTCTAGTTTTAATAATGCCGAACTTGGTCTTAACGAATACATCATTTATAGAAAAGATAGAGAGGAAACAAATAATGTCAAACAAAGAGGTGGTGGGGTCTTGATAGCTGTAAAAAGGCATTTTTCTTCCCGGCAAATATTTCTTGGAAGCTCCAACATTGAGCAGTTGTTTGTAATGATTAATATCGCATCGAAATGTTTTTTGTTTACTAATGTATATATCCCACCGAATACAGCAGCATCTCACTATGTTACACACTGCGAAGATCTTGAGAGAATTATAGAACTGTACCCTTCTTCCCAATTTATCTGTTGTGGGGACTACAATATACCTGGGGCTAGTTGGGGTCCGAATATGTTGTGTGTTGGCGGGAGTTCCTCTAATCAGGATATCCTTGGGTCAACTATGGCTACTTTGGAACTATATCAGATGAATCACGTAAAAAATGTTAATGATGTTTTTCTAGATCTCATATTTGCACCACAGTCTGCTGTCAAAATAGAAGAAGCGAACGATATTATTTTACCATGCGATTTACATCATCCAGCCTTATATTTCGCTGTTTTAAGTGAGGCATCTGTGGCGGTTTCAAGGTCAGTGAATACTTTCTATGATTTTAAGAATGCCAATTATGAAAATATTATATTATATTTAGAGGAGGCTGACTGGTCAACCTTGAACACATACCAGGATATCGAGGGTTGTACCGAGAGGTTTTACGAAATTGTCTTAAATGCTATAAAGTTGTACGTTCCTGAAAAGGTTAAAAAGATTTTTACTTTTCCTTGCTGGTTTTCCTGTGAGCTGAGAAAAATGATATCTGAAAAAAAACAGATTCACAAAAAATATAAACAAACCGGTAGTTTAGATGATTATTTGTTGTTTGCAAGTATGAGGGAAAAATGTAAGGTTGAAACTGATAGATGTTATAGAAAATATGTTGAGTCGGTTGAACTGGAAGTTTCCTCTAACCCCGAATATTTCTGGAAATTTATAAATGACAAAAAGACACAGAAAGGATTTCCCAAATCCATGTATTTACGTGATGAAACTGCTAACGATGATGCGGGCATTTCCGAACTTTTTAGGAAATACTTTTCTGAAATATATAGAAAATCAAAACCTGATGAATCCCGAGTAATTCATTACGAGGACACCGTCGATATTCATGATTGTCATTTCTCTGAAACTGAGGTTCTGAATGTTCTCGGCAATCTATCAGATAAGAGTGATACTGGTCCCGATCGGATTTCCGCACTGTTTCTGAAGAAGTGCAGACACGTTTTATTAGGACCTTTGGTTTTCTTATTTAACTTATCTGTAAGTTCAGGTAAATATCCAAATAAATGGAAATCGAGTTATGTTACTCCGGTATTCAAGTCAGGCAATATTAGTGACGTGGGAAATTACAGACCAGTAACGAAAAGTTCCTATATTCCAAAAATTTTGGATACATTAATAACTAATAAAATTACACCCTTACTTAAAAATATTTTAATTGAGGAGCAACACGGATTTATTGCCGGAAGATCTGTAACAACAAATCTGTTATATTTCACAGACTTGATCCTATCAGCGTTTAGCGAGAGATCACAGGTCGATGCAGTTTATACAGACTTTGCTAAGGCTTTTGATAGGTTGCCTCACTGGCTACTTATTATTAAACTCAAAGCATTAGGCTTTCGACCACCCTTACTCGAGTGGATTTCAGATCGTTTGATTGGGTTGACACAGTTCATAAAGATTTCTGATACTCTGTCCGGGGGTATTGAAGTTAGTTCAGGAGTCCCACAAGGATCACCCTTGTCTCCAATTTTATTTTTGTGCTTTATCAATGACATAAAAAGTGTCATAAGATTCTGTCACTTTCTACTGTTCGCAGATGACATGAAACTCTTTCGTCTTATAAGATCCCTGAATGATTGCTTGTTACTTCAGAGAGATATAGAAGACGTTATTAAATGGTGTGTACATAATCAGTTGGAGATTAATGTGAATAAATGTCATATAATGCGATTTTTTCGGACTAATTCGACGATCTTATTCGATTATTCAGTAGACTCGTGTCTATTGAAATCGGTCAACACGGTGAGGGATCTTGGAGTGTTGCTGGATGCTGGTTTGAGTTTCACAGAGCATATAATTAATATTACATCGAGAGCTTTTAGAATGCTTGGCTTCATCAAAAGACATATGCAGGACTTTAGTGTCTCCTCCATAAAAACAATTTATATAGCTTATGTGAGGAGCATCTTAGAATATTCATGTATAGTATGGTCACCTCATTATGCGATACATATACAGGCCGTTGAGAGGGTACAGAACAAATTTTTGAAGTGGATAGGATACAAATGGGGATTAACCTCTGATGCTATCCGTTATGATGAGATTCGAGAAAAATTATGCCTTATATCTCTTGAAGCCAGAAGACATAATTTTGATATTATGCTTGTATACAAAATTTTGCATAATTTCATCGACAGCCCTTTCCTTCTTCAAAGGATAAATTTAAACGTTCCTCAAAGGAATTTCAGGACCTGGGAACAATTCAATATAAAATTTAGTAGAACCAATTACGGAATGAACAATCCTCTCGATAGAGCATTGAGGGCTGCTGATTCGGTGGAGGTTGATCTTTTCAATGTATCATTATTTCAACTGAAGAATTATTTCAGATCACTTAATAATTTTCATTAATTTTGTTTTTTCACTTGATTGTGAGTTTTTTTTCATGGTTCATTTTTTAATATGTAAAATGGCTTGTCCGTATATAAATAAATAAATAAATAAATAAATAAATAAACACTAGTGTCTTGATTTGAAGGGTCTCCGGTCCCTGGTAATGATAGATGCGAAAGCAAAAAATTCGGACACGTATGTGTGTGATGAATTAATCAAGTTAGTTCTATATGAAGGAACTTAATATGTATCTGTTATATGTATATGTTGATCTGGTGGTATAATATCACTTGTTGGAAGGGTCTCCGGTCCCTGGAAACAATGTATTGATACCATACAAAATATTCAGGAAAGTTGGTTCGCTATAAGGAACCCTATTCGATTGCCTACAGTAACAGCCTCTACAGTTCCACTGACAATCCTGTTGATTTAGTTTTAAGGCTTGATTTATATAAACTCAAATGAAATATTAACTATTATTTGTATTTATTGTACTGTATATATTCTATTTTAACTATTGAAGTCAGTTGGTTGGAACTTATCTGTATATGTCTTATCTGTTGACTAGTTGTCAGTTCCTCAGTTTGGGAGGGGGTGTTGAAGTAAGAACTGCTGGCCAAATATATTTGGCGCCAGTCCACTTCTATAAAACAACCTGCTGACAACTAATATGATTCGTCTAGTGCGCATGCGCAGCTAGAAAAGTAATATGGCCGCTAAAGGTGGAGATGCCAGTTCTGTCAGACACGAATAGATAACAGCGTCCAACCTTAAGCAGCAAACCTAACCTCCATTTTGTTTTAGATTTGTGTTTCCAAGTTTGTTAAATCAACGATTAAACTGTACAAAATACCTGTATTTGTCAATCCACCCTTACATGGTATCAGAACCCTAACAAACTGTGTTAGCGACAGTATTGAAACCTGCGAGCTATCTTCCACCTATTGAGGAAATTCGTAATAATTTGCCGCAACACTTTGAGCAATTTACTGATGTGAGAGTCATTCTTGATTGTACAGAAATCTCTGTTCAGAGAACTAAATGCCTGTGTTGTAGAGTAAGATGTTATTCTAACTATAAAGGGAATAACACTGTAAAATTCATGGTGGCCGTGACGCCTGCAGGATTGATCAGTTTTGTCAGTGAAGCTTATGGTGGAAGAGCATCTGACAAAATAATTTTTGAGCAGAGTGGTCTCATATCCTCCCTGAAGCCTAATGAGGATGCCATTATGTGGATCGAAGTTTTCTAATTGATGAAATTTTTCCAGAAAACGGAATAAAACTGATTCGCCCACCATTCATGCGAAACAGAAAACAAGTGTCTCTTCAGGAGGTTGAACAAAATATATTCATAGCTAGAGTAAGAGTCCATATCAAACGTGTGAACCAGAGAATAAAAATTTTGAGTAATGTTTTACCGTGGAACCTGGTTCCTAAAATAGAAGAAATAATGATTATATGTTGTGCGATTGTAAACCTATCCAGCCCCATTCTTTCTGAAGATAATTTCTGAATATTTTTGTATTTTGCCTTTATTTTGAGTACCAATATAGATGTTAAATCTAAAGCTTCTGTGTAGCGAAACAGTTGTTATTTATATATATATATATATATATATATAATAGTTATAAGTATGATAAGGGGTGTGGGAAAATTGATAAGTGTTATAATTTCACTCTTCTTTATGTGTGGCAAGTCTGGTTGACAACATTTTTGACAACCTCTCATTTTGTTGATTTTTCTGTTTACCTTATTTACATATGATAATTGATTTCTACTCTTGTGCTAACGAAATATCAGATCTTTTTTCGCTAAATTTGTTGATGTTCTTGTTCATTGCTTTCTTGAGAGCTATTGATTTGTGTTCAAATAAGATCTTTACAACTCTGTATTTCGGTATGTACTATTTTTACATGTTTTGTGATTGCCATGTTTTTGACTGTTTTCTATTGCTATTGTAGAGTCCTGAAGAAGGTCCCCATCGGGATCGAAACGTCGACTAAATGAAATAAAGAAGAGTGAAATTATAACACTTATCAATTTTCCCACACCCCTTATCATACTTATAACTATTGTTGTATATTGGGAATTAAAATTGTTGATATATATATATATATATGAATAATTGAAAAATTAATATATTTTTTGAAATAAAATTACAGTTATTCTATTTCTATTATATATATATATATATATATATATATATATATACAGGGTGAGTCTTTGACTTGTACATATATTTTAACCGAAGGTTCTTGAGGTCAAAAGAAACACTTTTTTCCTTTACCATTTTTTCTGATTCGGCCCTGTTAAAAAGATATAGCCATTTTAAATTTTCAAAATGAGCTAATTCACCCCTGAAAACCGGAACACTGAAGTTTTCTCAAGCATAAGATATACCTCTTGAACCTTGGAAATAAGCTACTAAATTAGAAAAACCATCATAAACTCACGTTTAACATTCCATTTGTTGAACAAAGTAGTGTTTATAATCAAATAAATGAGTTATTCCAATTTCGTTGACGCTAAAGATTAAATATTCTTCTCTTGATTTCTATTTCATTTTCGATAATTATAACGAATTGAGCTCGCTACCACCCATATTAGCTCTGATACTCATATCCATTCATTCATTATATTTCATTTATATGATATCGTTGTTTATTTTTCGTGCAAGAATTAACCTTAAAATCTCAAATAAATAATATTCATCTATGAAAGATCTAACACAGACTATAGTAATCTGTGGTTTTAAGTTTGAATTTCAAATTTCGAGTGATGCCAAATATAAACACAGCAGTTCTATGTTCTAACCTAAAATTCTCATTAAAGATTCCACTGTTATTGTTATAAGATATTTGTTATGAAATGAAGCATTTGATTTGTTCCAACTATCTCATAAAAATATTGAAATGCATCAATATTTTTGAAGCCATCAGTATGAAAATATGGAAATATGTAAAATATTCTGGCTCTGTAATCAATGGAAAATGTTAGACTCCACTTGTAATCAAATTTGTTGTTAATGTGTACCTACATTATAGCCAACTTTACTACTTAATTCATCTTGATTTTGGCATTGAAAATAAATGAGAAGTATTCAATGTAAATATCCACAATAGAATATTTGGTTTCTTTCAACTCACCTAATTTGTTTTCACATTAAAACAATTATGGCCCTCTTGGAAGTATGTCAATCATAAGCTCTTAGGATGAATTTATGGAATAGCAAAAGAATAAAAGTATTCAATCTCAATCACATGAAAATTTGTCTAGTATGTACCTAGTCCTAGTGGTATGTTTCGATGTAAGTTTGAATGAGCCGAAGAAGAATACAGTATTGTTCGATAGCAGCAGTCTTTAGTGGGATATTGATTGTTGTCATTATAATGGGACTATTTTGTGAAAACTTTTTTAAACATGGGTTTTATGAATAATCTGGACTTTTCAAAAAGAATGTTGATTTTAGTGAAGTATCTTCTTATTATCAGAGCTGTGCCAAAGCTCAGTGATTTTTAATCAAATCAAGGAGTTGAGGTGAGCTTATTCAAATAACTTCATTTTCAAACTAAGTTGGCTAGTACTTCAATTCTTAAATCTGAGACATGACTTCATAGTAAATATTCATTTCTGTGGTTTTTTTTTCCACAATAGAACAGAGTTGCATTCAGCCAAAGTACCCAATTTTTTGAATTTCACAGATAATTTTTTTTTTTTAAGATCAAGTTATTCGAAAACGGCGCTTTGTACGAGAAAATATGAAGAATACTTTTATTTTTCAAATTAGCCAAATATTCTTCAATGAACGTTCAAATTACTATTGAGAGTTGGTTTCTTCGAATTTCTGGTATTTTTATGGTATGTTATGTTCATAACAAAGAAACAGAAGAATGTGTATGGAATCTGGTGTTCGGAGAAGATGTATCACATCAAAAAAAAGCTATATTTCAAAAATCATTTCCTTCGATACAACCATTTCCGAGATATAGCCGAAAATCACATTTTTCTTACGATTTTCAACAGCCTGTATCTTTTTAACCGGGCCGAATCGGAAAAAATGGTAAAGGAAAAAAGTGTTTCTTTTGACCTCATGAATCTTGGGTTAAAATATATGTACAAGTCAAAGACTCACCCTGTATATATATATATATATATATATATATATATATATATATATATAATGGAAATAGAATAACTGTAATTTTATTTCAAAAAATATATTAATTTTTCAATTATTCATTACAAATATGGTGTAACATTTTCTCAATATATTTTTTTTGTTTGTTTTTTAGATAATGGAGGATTATTCTTAAATTAGAATGAATTCAGTTAAACTGAGGAATACACTATTTTCTTTGTCCATCATATTTCTTCTTCACAAATAACACTCAAAATATTTTTGTTTACAATATCTTACCTTTAGCCGAAAAAGCATGCTGAAGAAGGCGCTGCCTACCCTTGAATCGGGAATTGCCGAACGCGCTAGTTGATTCGCCTATAAGACCAAAAAGGTTTCCGCCATAGATAAACTAGTTCTCATCTTTTGTCTATGGTTTCCGCATATGGCCGACTCCAGTTTCAGGGTTGCCGTTCGTACGATAATTATCGTTTTGTACGATAATTTGCTGCTCAATACTATGTACGATACCGCATGTACGATAATAGCGTTTTGTACGATAATTTCAGTGTACCTATCATTTGAGCTAAAGTGTCCATAGATATACTCAAAATATAATGAAACTCAGTATGACCAGATTTGGTAGATATCCAATTTTTCAGTAGATTATTGCATTTTCAGGAAGTTTTTAGTAGGAAGATATCATTTGATAGATTTAAGTAGTTTTAAAAAATCTAACCGAGACGGTTGGGAATGTCTAGACTCAAGAATGTTCCGATGAATCAATTCATTGTTCATTGGGGTTCTACGTTCTACGTGAATCTAGGAGAACGAACCTACTTAAACATAATAAAATCATAAAACTTCTTTGGTGACTGTTGGCTGAAAATAAATACAAAGAATCATGGAATATCCGAACTCCGGAGGGACGAAGGGTCCTCATTAAAAACAGATGGTGTTCAAAATTCAGTTGAAAATATACCAATTACCATTATCTCTCATTTGATATTCTGTTTATTGAAAAACAATTGTTGTAACTGGAATTTCATTGACAAATTTGTGTGGCTGAATATTTCAGATTTGAATATATTCATTTCATATAAGAAAATCGTTTTTTTTGATGACATTCATTTTATAGAGAATTTTTACGAAGATATATCTCTGTATTTCCAATCAATTCAATTATTTAGATTCATATTATTTTATATGTGGTTATGGGAGCAAATGTTCAATTGTTAATTTTTTAATTTTTTGCAAGTTCATTGTACAATCTTATGTACATATTAGAATTATAAGATGGATGTTTTTCCGTCACCGACAGTCTGTGAATATGATAATGCAGGTTGTCTGATCTTGCCTAATAATTAATTAATTATTCATTTACCGTTTTGTTTAAATAAAAAATATATTACTTATTCGATATATTGCTTGTTTTTTCATCCTTGTCCACAAATCATCATATTCTCGCAAAAATTTTCTTTATTTCGAATGTGTACGATAAAAATCAGTGGATTACGATAATATGTACGATAATGTACGATAATTTTGAACACGCGGTACGATATTTTCGGCTTGTCGGCCTGGCAACGCTGTCCAGTTTCCTTATGCCATGTCGTAGTGGGTAGAAACTTCATTTTCAATAACGAATGTCAGCAAGTAGGGAATAACGCGATGTCCAGCCTGAATGTGAGATTATGAGAAAACATTAAAATTAAACAACACTCTGTAGACAATATTTTAATTTTAATTTCACCACGTTAATATTTATCTTTATTCCAGATTTCCTAAAAAAGTAAAAAGGAGAAAAGAATGGGGTCCAACTTGCCAATAAACTTGAGTTTATCCCTGAAATTAATAGTTTTTTTATGATCTCATCATTTTTCCATTTACCATTTGCACTTTTTTCTAAATAAATTTGTTTTTTTTCGATATTTAACTAAACTTAACTAAACTAAATTTAATAACTGTTCAATATGTAAAGCATGGGCGCCCACAGGGGGGTCATGGCCGCCCCCTGAGATTTTGATTGCCTCATTTTTCACAACACCCTCAATATTACTTCCTCAATCCAAAGGGATTGGAAAAAAGGAAAGAAATGGATTCACAACAAATTTCCGGTTTTCAATGACAATCATGGACGCCTTTACGTTTTTCAATAATTTTCATTTTGACTCCCCTGAGAAACATTTCTGCGGGCGCCCATGATGTAAAGTCTCATTAACTTACAAACAACACTGTTTTGGAGACCGTAGCTTTATGTGACGAAGCTTCTTCTGTGACTCTCGTAGACAAGTCAATAGCTAACAGATTGGGACTGAATGGCATACCTCAACCGCTTTGCATCCAATGGACTAACAATTTAGCCTCCCGCCATGAAGATTCAAGTTGTTTAAATATTGAGATATCGGGAGTATTCGACGGAGCTAAGATTTTCAGTATGAAAAATGTCAGAACAGTACAAAATTTAGCTCTCCCCATTCAAAAGATTCGAAAATCCGATTGGGAAAGGTATTCTTATTTGTCAGGAATTTCCTTCCACGAATTAGGAGAACGTCCTATGATTTTATTGGGTCAAACCAATGTACGCCTCACTGTAGCCAGAATAGTCATTCAAAGCACCGAAAATCTTCCCATTGCGACAAAAACTAATCTGGGGTGGATACTTCACGGAGGAAACTGTATCAGACAAGAAAAACAGGCATATTCCTTCCACATCTGCAGTTCTGGAATGTCCGACGATTCACTCTATGAAATGGTGAAACATTCCTTTACCACAGATGCCTTTGGAGTAGTTCCAATGAAAACGAACGTGAATAAAGCAGAAAAGTGGGCTATGGAGATAATGAGAAATACAATCAGACGTGTAGGAAACAGATTCGAGATAGGGCTGCTGTGGAAGGAAGACAACATCCATCTCCCAGAGAGCAAAACAATTGCCATTCAGCGACTGAGATGCGTGGAGAAACAAATACAGAAGGATAGGGACTTTTGGAAGCGATACTCTGAGAAAATAACAAGCTAAGTCGAGAAAGGATATGCAAGGAAGTTGATTCCTGTAGAATCCAATGAAGAAGGTCCTCGATGCTGGTATTTGCCGCATTTCGGAGTAATTAACCCCAATAAGCCAAAGAAACTCCGTTTAGTCTTTGATGCCGCCTCAAAATCGAACGGAACCAGTCTGAATGATAATTTACTATCTGGTCCAGACTTGCTACAATCATTTGTGGAGGTATTGATTAAATTTCGACAAAGGAAAATTGAATTCTGCAGTGATGTCAGAGAAATGTTCCATCAAGTTATGGTAAGAAAGGAAGACCAAAGCTCCCAGAGACTATGTAGACGACTATCTTGACTGTAGAAGAAGCCTTGGAAACAATCTCCGAAGTATCACGGGTTCAAAAATCAGGAGGATTTGAGCTTGTCAACTGGATATGCAATTCGGGAGAAGTCATAGAAAAACTGTCATCAAGATGATTCAGTATTCAAGGACTTCTGTGTGGATTCGAATTCGACAATGCAAAGAGTACTTGGCCTTTCGTGGGATTCAAATTGGATCTATTTTGTTTCAGAATTTCAAAATTCGAAGATAAATTAAGAGATAGTAGACCAACCAAGCGACAAATTTTGAAGACGGTAATTTCAATATTCGACCCTTTAGGACTCATTGTGAATTTCACAATAAAAGGACGTATTCTCATACAAGACATATGGCGATCTGGGATTGGATGGGACAATAGAATAGACGAGGACCTATATCACACGTGGAAACTTTGGCAAAGCGATTTGAGACAAATAGAAAACATTTCCATCCCAAGATGTCATTCTGTGAATATTTCTGAAGCTAATAAGACAGAACTGCACGTCTTTTGCGACGCTAGCAAGAAAGCATACGCAGTAGCATCCTATCTACGAGTTTTGACTAAAGACGAAATAGATGCAACTCTTGTTATGGCCCGAGCGAGAGTAGCTCCAACAAAACCCATTTCTATTCCACGTTTGGAGTTGCAGGCTGCGGTGATGGGAAGCAGGCTCGCGAAAACAATCAAGGACACTTTGGAGATGAAAATTGATGAAGTATTTTTATGGTCAGACTCTACTACGGTACTTTGTTGGATCAAAGGTGATGGAAGCAAATTGGGACAGTTCGAAAGTCACCGCATTGGAGAGATCCAAGAATTAACAAACATCAACAACTGGAATTGGATTCCCTCAAAGTTGAATTCGGCCGATATTGCCACCAGAACCTACAACAAAGACGACGGCAATAAGACGACCTACGCAAGTTGGTTTAAAGGTCCTGATTTCTTGTATGAATTGGACAAAACTTTATGGCCTAAGAAGAATATTGTGAATTTGGAAGATCTTCCATATGGAGAAATTGAAATAACAGCAGTTACTACAGAAGAAGAATCATATCTGCCTGACATCAACCGATTTTCAAAATGGACTCGGTTGATACGCGTTACTGCTTGGATGTTGAGATTCGTATATTCTTCTGGACAGACTGAGAAGAAGCAACAGAGTTTTTCTTGGGCAGTTGGAAGTTTTCGAGATTCAAAAATCTGAAACCCTTTGGATCAAACGGTGCCAGCAGGAGAGTTTTGGGGAAGACATAAGATGTATTGCTAAAGGAAAACCATAGTCAAATAAAAGTCGTCTGAAAAACCTCTCACCAATCCTTGACGAAAGAGGAATATTACTCCTGAGTGGACGGACAAACCTAGCTCCTGAGATGTCAATTTCTGCCAATCAACCCATAATACTCCCCAAAAAACACCAATTCACGCGACTACTCCTCCAAAATTAACATGAAAATTTCGCTCACCAAGGAGTGGAAGCCATTTTAAACGATGTAAGGCAACGCTTCTGGATAATTGATGGAAGAAGTGCGGTGAAGTCGGCGTTCAAGTGATGTCAGAAATGCAGAATCACCAAATCAAAACCAATTATTCCAAAAATGGAACAGCTTCCTGTAACACGTTTGACACCAAATATCAGACCATTCACGTTCATAGGAATGGACTATTTTGGAGCGTTATTGGTTTCCATAGGACGACGAAGAGAGAAGAGATGGGGAGTGATTTTTACCTGCCTCACTATAAGAGCTGTCCTCCTCGAGGTAGCGCATTCACTCACCACAGATTCAGCTATTTTAGCTATTCGGAGAATGATAGCTAGAAGAGGACAGCCGAAAGAGATATATTCCGACAATGGAACGAATTTTCGGGGTGCAGCAGAAGAGCTGAAGAGAGCACTCGGAGATATTGACCAGGCAAGAATCACTGACGCCTTCACACAGGAAGGTATCGACTGGAAATTTTTGGCACCAGCGTCACCACACATGGGTGGTGTCTGGGAATGCATGGTGCAGTCCGTGATAAAAGCATTCTACACCATTTTGAATGGACAAGTTCTTAAAGATGAACCTATGCTGACAATATTTGCCGAGTGTGAAAATATCATAAATAAGAGACCATTAACAAAAGTTTCAACAGACCCAAATGATTTAGAGTCCCTGACCCCAAATCATTTTTTACTAGGATCATCTAATTATATCACTAATTTTTCAAAAATGAAAGACTTCAGGAAAGAGTGGGCCAAATCACAGAAAATAGTCGATTGTTTTTGGAAACGGTGGACCAAAGAATACCTGCTTAGTTTAACTAAAAGAACAAAATGGAATAATGACGGAAAGCAGCTGAATATCAATGACATAGTCATCATTGTTGAAGAAAATTGTCCAAGAAGACAGTGGAAGTTAGGAAGAGTAGAGACACTTTATCCAGGCCCTGATGGACGAGTTCGAGTAGTGCGAGTCAGAACTAGTAACGGAGTATTCAAGTGCCCGGTTGCAAAGTTGTGCAGAATCGAGATGGAAGATGGCTAGAGTGAGAGAAGCTGAAACTTCTTCACCGAGGGGAGAAAATATTGCTCTTCACTCTGTACAGTGCATCCCATTTTGGGTGAGACAGCCAGGTTTCTCGCTTGTTATTTAAGATAGAGCCTTGCGGTTTTCACGTTCCTGTCCTATTTTTTTGTGAAACTCAAGTTGGTCTTATCAGATTCTGCATAACTGTTTCCGTTCAAAAGATACAGGGTGATTTTGGAAATTGATACTTTTCGGACCCCTTCTTTATCTCCGAAGTTATTAGAAATAATGCTGAGGTAAAAACTACGTCTGAATCAGAATTCTGCGTAGAATCCAGTGGCGTACTCAATATTTTTTTTCGGGGTATGGTTTTGACGATTCAACACAAACTTATGTTTTTTTTAATGGAACACCATGTGTATCATTACTTCGTTGAATTCGTTATTTTTTTCCCTTCAAAATGATATTGACACTATGTAGGTAGGATGTTCAGAAATGTTAAAAAAACACTAAAACATCAAATAATGATGATTTTTTGTTAATGGGCAATGGATTTCCCATAGAAAAGAAGAATAAATAATGATAACAATAATTTATAGCGATGACAGCTAGATCAGATTGGTTTTATCCCTCCAATGCCTACTTGATAAAACAATGCTCCCAAATGCATAGTAGCCATAATAACAACAAGGATGTTTGTGTCATCATCATCAATGACCTACTACTTTTAAAAATCGAAAGTATTAATCCTCTTATTGAAACATAGAAAATTCATGGCCCATTTACAAAAAAATCATCATTATTTGACGTTTTAATGTTTTTTTTAACATTTCTGAACATCCTACCTACATAGTATCATATATCATTTTTAAGGAAAAAAAATAACGAATTCAACGAAGTAATGATATATAGGGTGTTCCATTTAAAAAAATATAGGTTTGTGTTGAATCTTCAAAACCATACCCCGAAAAAAAATATTGAGTACGCCACTGGATTCTACGCAGAATTCTGATTCAGACGTAGTTTTCAGCTCAGCATTATTTCTAATAATTTCGGAGATAAAGGAGGGGTCCGAAAAGTATCAATTTCCAAAATCACCCTGTATCTTTTGAACGGAAACAGTTATGCAGAATCTGATTAGACCAACTTGAGCTTCACGAAAAAGTAGGACAGGAACGTGAAAACCGCAAGGCTCTATCTTAAATAACAAGCGAGAAACCTGGCTGTCTCACCCAAAATGGGATGCACTGTACATATATGTATTTTTTCCATATAGTTAGATCAGAGGAGGGACAGTTCAGTGTTTTTGACATAAGTAGTTTTTGAAGTAGTTTGTCAATTGAATTGACAAGAATATAGTCGAATAAAAGTTAAAATTTAACACAACTAAAGACATTCTTTGATCTAACTATATGAAAAAATACATATATATGTACAGAGTGAAGAGCAACAAACACGTTACGAACAATTGTTGTCTAGATATTGATGATGAACTAATTATTAGATAGTTTATTGGGCTATTTCCATCATCTATGCGGTTGGTTGTTTTCGACGTTTCGGCAAGCATTCGCCTGACGTCTTCAGGGTGGTGGTCCTGAGAAGAACCGTTTGCCAAACTTGGTCGTCTGTCTGGACTTGTATGCACCATACTTTTTTCAAGTTCGTATGAGGGTATCGGGGTTTGAACTTTAGTCGTATCGGTTGCAATCCCTTCACTCTCACCACTAGTCTATAGAAACACGTAGTGATCTATATGGATTAAGCTCAATATTACACCTCATTTCCGGTATGCGCTGTTGGGATGTGCACTAGTCGAATTTTTGGGGTGCGCAGTTATCCGTCCGAATTTCGACTCCTTCCTAATTTGGTGGTGTCCTGATGCTACCAACCTGGACCAGGTTCAATTTCCTCAGATCAGATCTTATGATTGGTGCTCAGACTTCCTTGATCTCCAGCGACGGCATGCTTATGGGATTCGGAGTGATGGCCATGAAGGCTGCTTCTTTGAGTTTCCTCCGTTTTGATATTTCTTCCTTTGATATTATGGAAGCTTCATCCCATTTGATCCAATGGTCTTCCTCCCAAGCATGTTGGACTAGCCTGGATTTATCTGTTTCCCCTAGCTAGTTTTTGGTGCTCTTTGACTCTTATGTTAAGGGGGCGTTTGGTCTCTCCAATGTAAGATCTACCGCACTCACATGGTATTTCGAATACGCAATATTTGGTCGTTTGATTTTTGTTGTTTTGTTGTCAGGTTTCACCTTGGTTAGGTTAGCCTTGACAGTGTTCTTAGTTTGGAATGTTGTTCTCACACCGTATCTGTTACCAATTCTTCTCAGTTTCTCTGATAATCTTTTCACATATGGGATGACCGTGGTTATCGTTTCTGTTGATTCGGTTCGTGTTTCTGGTCGGGGCTCCGTGCTATCCCTTGGTGTTCTGGCGATTTCTAGTATCTTCTTGGGGTAGCCGTTCTTCATGAGAATTTCTGTGATCTTGTCGAATTCCTTTTTCTTATCGTTCAGACTAGAGCATACTTGAGTTGCTCCGTCATAGAGGCATCTGGATACTCCCAATTTGGTGTTGAGTTTATGGTTAGACTCGAAGTGAAGATACTGTTCTGTGTTCGAGGAATTCCTTCCTGTTTGTGTACGAGCACCTCCAGGAATGGGAGTCGGTTATTTTCCTCAATTTCCATCATGAATTTGATGGATTCCTCTACGTTATTGAGGTGTTCTAGGAATCCAGTGATGGTCTCTTTTCCATGAGGCCATATCACGAATGTGTCTTTCACGTATCTTCGCCATAGCTTCGATTTCAACACATATTGGAAACTCGAGGAGGATCAACCATTAGCCGAACGAACCCCACTGAGCATAAACGCAATTATGGATATGCTCTCAGTCTGTATCAAGACCAAGTACTTCCAGGTGATAACATCTTCTGCGAACAAGAATTCGGAATGGCCATGGGTTCACCATTGTCCCCGGTACTGGCAGACATTTATATGGAAGATTGCGAGGGAAGAGCTCTAGACCAATATGTGTTGAAACCGAAGCTATGGCGAAGATACGTGTATGACACATTTGTGATATGGCCTCATGGAAAGAGACCATCACTGGATTCCTAGAACACCTCACTCAGAAACTGGCTATAAGAACAATTTTTCACATGAAATTTAGGGAATCTTGCCGTGGAGTATTCAAAGAAAGTAAAGTTCTTACTATGCCTGGTCTATATATTTATAGACTATATATCTATATATTTATAGACTTATTTTTTCACAAGAACAAATCATATTTCCGGAGTTGTAGGAATGTGAATTCAACTCGGAGAATATACGAGTATTTTTTCCACCTCACAAACTGTCAGGTACTGAACATGGTACTTATTACATGTGCCTTAAAGTGTTCAACTATCTACCTAGAATGGTAAGAAATATATTAGACTTATTGTAACATAGAAGAATCCATAAAATTCATGATGGAAATTGAGGAAAATAACCGACTCCCATTCCTCGTACACAAACAGGAAGGAATTCCTCGAACCACGATTTACAGGATGCCAACAAACACAGGTCTATGACGGAAACTATATTACATATGTTCTTTCTTATGCGGAAACCTTTTTGGTTCTCTATTTCAGTGTTATGCTCCCTCCTGTTATTCACAAAGGTTCACTGATTGACCTGGATTGACCTTCATAAACCTTCAAATCTATGATTGAGGTTATTTTACTCGTACGTTTTGTTGACATATATTTCATTTGATTTGGTACAATTGGAATTAATATATATATATATATATATATAATTTGACAGTTTTTTTTTACCGTCAGAGAGTTTTAAACCCAGCAATGACGAAACAATCAGCTCAAAGGATCTAATGAGATTTCCTAAGACGATGAATCACAATTAATGACGAAACAATGATCTCAACTCCCACAAACGTCGAAAGCCATATGTTAAACGACAAGCTACGTGTTTACCTACATTTATGAACTTCAAAATGTAAAATATATCTTTTTGATACACTTACAATTTGAATAGATAAAATGATGATAATAGGCAACTAATCAAAATTTGGCACTGAAGTAAGCAAGATTTTGGTTGTTATTTTAGTTTTAAGGTGGGTTAAAATTTGCTCAACTTATTTAGAAAATGCAAAGTTTGTAAATTGTAGACGCTGCTTCTAATGGAGACTAATAATAAAAACAAAAATAAGGACATTGATTGGTCTAGATATGGACTTGGTACAGAAACTGCACAAAGAGTTCGTGCTAATACTAGTGGATTTGTAGATTTATCAAACAATTTTGAGTATAGCGCTGGTGGTCATCAAGCTTTTGGGGCAAATGAATTATTTGCAGAAGAACAGGTATTATTGAAATTGTACTGGAATTTTCCAATATCACATTTTGACTGAACTGTTTTGACTATTGGGACATTTTTTTAAACAATTATGAATTAGTTCAAATGAAATTGTGAACATAAAAAATTCTGGTAGTTGAAGTATAATCAAAAAGTATTCTGTTACTTCAAAGGAATTTTTCATTTTAGGGTGATGTGCCTTGGTGGAAATCAAATTTCTTTATATCACAACCTGTTTTATTTGGTACATGGGATGGTGTGTTCACATCATGTTTGATAAATATATTTGGAGTCATAGTTTTTTTGAGATCAGGATGGATTGTAGCAGAAGCAGGAGTTCTGAGTGCTGTGCTAATGGTTTTATCAACAGGTACCCGGGCATGCCATTGTATTAATAAAAAAAAATAACATTTTGTTTTTAGTATTCATTGCTCTCATAACTGTTTTATCTTCTGTTGGAATATGTGAAAGATGTAGAATCGAGAGTGGTGGAGTTTACTTTGTGATTGCTCATGTACTTGGATCTAAATTTGGAGGGTCTTTAGGACTCCTTTATTGTTTTGGACAGGTGAGTAATACTTAAGTTATCACTAAATAAAAGTCAAATAATTATTTGGCACAATTCACTAGTTTACTATCTCATGCAATTTGAGTGAAAATGATAACATTACTAAAAACAATATGATGAAGTTTAATCTCCTATTTTGATTTCAAACTCCGAAGGCTGTTGGATGTGCCCTTAATGTTCTTGGTTTTGGGGAATCTATGGCTGAACTAATAGGTCTGGGAAATTCAATATGGGCTGTACGATTTATAGCAGGAGCAGCAGTACTTTTACTAGGAGTGATAAATGTGGCAGGAGTCAAATGGGTTATAAAATTACAATTTATTCTATTATTAATCCTGTTACTAGCAGGTCTTGATTTTATGGTTGGCAGCTTTGTACATACAGACATAGGTATGTTGGTGAAATAGAAAATAATAAACCAATTATCCATAAGTAAAACAAGTATTTCTTTATCTTTTTCAGAACATGGATTTGAGGGGTGGCTTTCAAACAACTTGAAATTAAATATGTTTCCTAACTTTAGTCCAAGCAATAATTGGTTCATAGTTTTTGGTGTCTTCTTTCCAACAATAACTGGAATACTTTCCGGAATAAACATGAGTGGAGATCTCAAAGCACCTTCTACGAACATTCCGAATGGATCTTTAGCAGCAATAAGCACAGGCACATTCCTCTACCTCGTATTTGTGATATTTTTAGGGGCAACATGCAAAAGAAGTTTTTTGGAAAATGACTATTTGATTGCAGCAAAAGTATCAGCCTTCAGTGTCTTATTATTAGCAGGGCTGTATGTTTCTTCTATGTCCAGTTGTCTTGGTGCTATGTATGGAACACCTAGAGTCCTGCAATCTATTGCATTAGAAAATGTCATACCAAGTATAAGCATCCTTGGTACTGGGGTAAGGCGATAGTGAATTTTACCAAATTCTCAATTTTGCGATTCCTTCTTTTTCTTCTAGAGAGGTCCAAATAAAGTACCTTTATACGCAATGAGTGTTGTAGCTTTTGTAACAGTAGCTTTTATATTAATTGGAGAAATAAACGTATTAGCTCCTATTGTGACAATGCCATTTTTATTAACATATGCCAGTGTGGATTACGCATATTTTGCCCTTGCACAAACATTTGACATACAACACCAAAGAGAACAGAGATTTCATAAACCAAGGGTTCAAAGCTCCATGTTAGGCTCTGAAGAGAATGACTTGGATATATTATTTCCTGAGAGAACCAGACATAAAACTTTGAGGGTAAGTTATTATGATTAAAATTCATTTATTTATAATTAGTGATTTTTTCTATTTCCCAATTTATTGATAATTGTGAGGCTGATTGGCCACTGAATGAGAAGCAAACATCACTTAGCTCAACTTGGCATATGAACAATTATAATTAATTTTTTTTACAATATAAACTTATGCAAGTTCATTCACAAAAATTGAATCGTTTCATTTTTTAGGGAGAATCAGGCTCAGGAAGTCCCAGTAGCCCAGAAGAAAATGATGATTTGGCATTGATAATGGCTAAAACTCACATTCACTCTAAACCGAAGAACTGGTATTCTAATTTGTGTAATAGGTGGCTATCGTTATTTGGTGTAAGCACTCTCATGTCAATTTTGTATTTCCTTTATATTTTTATAATTATTTTAGGCTGCTTTGAAAATTGTAATAATGTTTTTGGTGAATTGGGTGTACGCTATTATTTGTATAACGGTTGTGTTCTTCGTTTGGTTGTACATAGGTACAGCAAATCCTGCTGTTAAACCTGGATTGGCTGCAGAGTTCCGGTTTTTCAAATGGTTGAGAATTATCTTACTACGTTGTATGGGGTGAGTTGTTCTACATTATATCGGCATAGTTTAAGAACAGATAGTAATAGTAGTAGTAACGGTTCTTTATTGCCTGCAAACCAACAAATGGCCATCGACCTGAGGTCCTTCAGCTTCAGAACAGATATATAATGGGAAAGAACAAAACTTGTTTGCCAGCTTTCGATTCGAGCTAGTATCCCGAAATGACCTAAATTCAGCCTCTTTAGTTTTTTTTGGTCACAAAATTATTGCTCTATTTATATATTGTGTTGATTCCAGAAGACGTGTATACGACTATGAGCAAATTGTTGTTACACCAGTTCATCCAGGGCTTAATGTTACATCTTCTCAACTTAATGAAGATAACGAAGATTTTGCTAATAGAAGAAGATACCATCAATCTGCCACTGTTCATGGACATATGGTCAATATCGATGATTGATCCTGTCATTTGATTTAATTTATTGAATTGTATATATTTTCTATATTGTTTTTGTATAATCTGAGAAATCCAAAGTAAAATTATTTTCTGAAATATTTTTTCAAGATACTTGTCTTGTATATTAATGTATTAACATAAAATAGCTTAAACTACGTCTTTTTTTTTATTTTTAATGTAATATAATATATAAAAGATGGGTTAGGTGTGGATCATTATCGATCAATAAGTTTGCTGCAGTGTTTTTCCAAAGTGTTTGAGAAATGCATGAATATCAGATTGATGGAGTACTTTTTGGATAATAATATGTTCTATAGGGGCCAACATGCCTACATGAAGGGAAGGGGAACTCAGACTGCTCTGCAGGAATTTACTGAGTCAATCTTACAAGCACTGGAGAATAAAAGCTACATGATGGGTTTATTTTTGGATCTGACAAGGGCTTATGACTGTGTAAATCATCAGCTTTTGTTGAAGAAACTGAAGCTGTATGGGATAACTGGGGTTGTTATCTCCAGGTTGAGGTCGTATCCATCGGGAAGATTGCAGCAGACTGTTGTTACTGAACAAGGAGTATCAGTGAAGTCAAGGAGAGGGGTGGTTAAGATGGGCATTCCGCAGGGAAGTATAATCGGTCCAATTTTGTTCAATATATATATTAATGACGCTCAGAAGTGTATTGTTGGGCAAAATTGCTTGTTAATGCCGATGATAAGAACATATTAATAACTGCTCAAGAAATGCAATCATTACTCAATGATTCGGATAGGATTTTTAAATTATTATCTGAATGGACTTGAAACGAAAGACTGATTTTAAATGAAAATAAAACGAATTGTGTCATATTCAAAACCAACAGATCTAACCTTGAGTGTCCAAATACAATAAAACTAAATGAATCTGAAATTAATATAAGTACTGAAACTAAGCTCTTAGGATTAACGATAGACTCAGTTCTATCATGGGAAGCTCATATAGAAAACCTCAATAAGAGGTTGAACTCTGTTTGTTATACTTTGAGAGTAATGTCACAATATCTCGGCAAATTTTGAATCCCTCGTTAGATATGGTTTAATTTTTTATGGTAGTGTCAGAGCAGTGGACAATATATTTAAAACACAGAAAAGAGCAGTCAGGACAATAAATAAACTTGATTTTAGAGCTTCATGCAGAGGTTATTTCAAGAGTAGCAAATTTTTAACAGTAATAGCGCTTACACATTGAAGAGTGTATGTTTCTTTTCAAGAATAGAGATTTCTTCAGTTCAAATTTGCCATCACATTCTCATAATAATAGAAATTGTTTATATGTATATCCAGTTCATAGATTGACTATAACAGAGAGAGGAGCAAAGTATTTTTGCATGAGTACTATAACAAATTGCCACCGAGGATAAGACAAATTGATCAACAAAATAGATTCAAAAAAGAATTACACAAGTTTCTACTAGACCTTGAACCATATACAATCTATGAGTATCTCAATTCTCCAACATAGAATTTATATTTGTTTTTTTCTTTGACATATATTCCGTTCTGATTATATATATATATATTTTTTTTTTCCACCTTTATAGGGTATATATATATATATATATTTTTTTTTTTACTTCACACTTTCGTAGGGTTATTTCCCAGTTTACCCGGGCCAGTAGGCCAAGGGTAAGCTGTGCTAGTAGGAATTGCTAGTAGGGATATATGATTTGCCGGATATATATACATATATATATATATATATAATAGATAATATATATATATATATATATATTTTACAATATATATATATATATATATATATATTGTAAAAGTGTATATGTAAGATTTTCGAAATAAATATTATTATTATTAACCTCGAAAATTCAGGTTTGCATATACTCGATACATACTCTACAACTGAAATCAGAAGTTGAGGCTGTTACAAAGATTTTGGGACACAAAACCAAAGTTTTCTAGAATATATTAATAGAAAAAAAGAATATCTCAAAATATTTTATTTCAGAGGAATACATTAAGAATAAAATTAAAGCTAGTTTAAAAGGATTTTTGATATCAGAATTTGTTGAGAGTGAATTAAAATACACATCTCAGCAACTGAATTTCCAATATTTACACTATTCTTCAAGAATATTTTATCATCTCTGATATATACATATGTAAATACTGTTTAGCTCCCAAGTTGATACTTTTTATTGTATCAAAATATATCTAAATATTGAAAAAACATTTGAAAATTAGGCCATTTTAGACCAAACAAGGTTGAAATCAAAAATCATTGTGATGATATTGTAAATTAACTTTTTAATTATCAATCAACAATAATTAACAGTGTTTGGATTACAATTTCTAGGATACAACTTATTCAAGCGGTAATTTAGTGTATCTTCTTCAAAACATTAAACAACGGAACTGAATGAGAATTATTTATTTTTGTAAAGCTTGGAATCGAGTTCAAAAAGTATCAGCTTAGTTGTTATCATCTGGAAGTCTATTAAGAAAACTATTGATTTCCTTTTAAACTACAACTTCAAATAATTTAAGTATGCAACATGTAATAGGATTTTCTCATTGATGAAAATTGCATTCGATTGAACTTGAATTAAAAAATTGTTTCTATTGGTTGCAGACTATTGAAGGGAATTTTGAATTTTTAAAAAGACCCCTTGGTTGTAACAAAAATCAAAATACAGATATTGCGTAAACAAGACAAATCAACTTTTAGGAAAAAATGAAAACATTACGATTATTCAAATTTTTCATTGCCACTTCAGGCATCCAAGATTTTGGCATATTTTCCACATATATTCAAAAGAAATATTAGAAGCAGTTTTGATCAAACAAAAAATAACCTTTGTACACTTCTGCAAGGTCTATATGGACTAGAACTGTCAATCATATTCAAAAATATGTGAAAAGGCAGAAGTAGCTTTAATCCTTGACCTAGGCGACATAGTTGTATTGATTTGGGTTGTCCTTATCTCTTTCCATGTAGTCCCTATCAATAAGGGACTCTATCCTTTTCTTCAGATCTGCAGGCTGAAATTAATTGAAGTTCAATAATACATCCATGAATTGGAAATAAGTTCTTATACTAATATAGATCGAATGTATTGCTTTTCAAAGTAATACACTTAGACCTGAAATAATCCAATTTTTCAAACGCAATCTTGGGAATTGTCAACTGAAAAGAGATGCCTTGAATGGTTAATATGAGTCATGTAGAGAAAAAACGAACCAATGGAACCATGTTAGTGGAACAAGGTGGTTACCTGATTACATTTATCAAGTTTCTGGCCCGAAAACCGTACATTTTTTCCCCAAAACTACTCCTTTTGGCCGAATAATCCTTAGATAATGTACTGTTTTAGCTTAGAAACGAATGAAGGGGAGAAATTTGGTTTTGGTTCAGATAGGAAACGCCATTGTGAAGCTTGTCGAATGGTTAACAGGCAAACTGTTATCTTGTACTTTATAACAAATTGCAATGCATTTAAGAATGTAGGCATGTAACTGAACCGTTTCCCTAGTTCTTCAAGACATATTCGTTGTTCAATAATCATTAAAAGAATCACAAAACACTTTCAAACTCCCATATTATAATGAGAAATTAATAAATTGAATAATGTGGATTTCATTACCTTAACTGGGAATTTCAACTGATTATACAATTCACTGATGAGTAAATTGTGACTAAGCGTTTTTCTCATTTTCATAATTCGAACTATAGCTGCATCAATTTGATACTGCCGATCTTGGAATACTCTCTCTTCGGTAGCCTTTTGTTCCTCGCTCTACAATGAGAATATGACATTTCAAAACAATGCAAAGCAAAGCTTATTTTCGAAAATAGACTTACCGTTTCTTTCATCTGGATTTGGTTGATTTTTATCCTGAATAATTTATTAACAAATTCGTTATTAAATTTAAATTTATCATTATCTTCTACTTCTCTTCCTTTTGGAACTTTAATGAGTACTCTTGCTTTACCACAAGCTAAAGACTGCAGAGTACGCCTTAATTCGCCATCTTCTATGTTAGTAGCCGCTTTAATATAGTCAAAGGATAACTCATCGTACTTGTTGAAAAGGAGAATAACTAATGTTTGAAATAAGGAAACAACTAGCTCTTTAGGTCCTGCTCTGAATTGAGCTTTAAGAACACAATGTCCCAGTGTTGGCTGCCATTGTAATTTTCTTCCGCTGTGCTTACTCAAGTAGAAATCTTTGAAAATATCTTGGAACTTCACCATTTCTTCAGGAAGATTAACATCTGTTGCAGTATACGTTGGCCAATATCCCATTGTTAGAATATTGACAGTCAAATCCAATGATATAAGATCTTGGGCATTATTCAAGTGTTGTTTAAAAGCAATGTTTATATCTTTACTAAGTTCCATATCCTTGAACATCCCTTCTAATTTGGAAGTGAAACCCCCACCACATTCCTGTTTCAATTTACTGAGCATGCTTTTTTCAGAATCTACACTGGCTGATTTTCCAACTAGTAACCGCTTGGCGAGATCTTTTTTATAGAAGGCTTCAAATACATCTTTTCCATGGATAAATCGGAACAAAACCATTATTTTATCTAATAAACGTTCAAGTTCTTCTTCAGTTGCTTCTTTATTACCTGCTCGAAGCTTCGAATCAACAAATTTAGCTACAAAGTAAAACCATGGTTATAATCTAAATACACATCTTCTTGATCACTTGCAGAAATTTTTGTGCATAACTTAAAATTAAGGTCAGATTTAACTCAATGTATCCAATGAAAAGAAAAATGAGGAAAGCACCGACATGAAGTTTGGAGCTTTTGCTCGCTCATTCAAATTCATATCGATTTTCAAGAAATATCACATGAACTTTCATACTATTGCCTCACAACTTAGTATTAGATTGATCGTGTTTATTTTCATAAAGATATTTCAAAGATGATCAAAGTCTTCTGAACACAAACTGGAACACCAATATGTCCAATGTGCAGCCCTCACAAACCAGTCAGCATTCTATCTAAGTGAATACTAGCAGCAATCAACACCAACAGAGACCAACAAAATTAATCATTTCAGAATTTCCTTCAGGAAACAAAAAAAAACATATAAAAATAAGGAATTTATGTTTTGAGGGTTTGATTTTTCTACTTTCGATCGATGCTATTAGATATCATATGATATGAAAAGAAAACACACTGGCTTGATGCTTTATCTTTAATAAGCTATTGATTTTAGCAGAAAACTTATACCATCATCAGGCTGTACTGAAATGACACTCATATATAAAAAGGAAATGACATACATACAAAACCAAAATCTTACTGCCATGAAACACAGCAACAAGCTACAATTTACAAAATGAAGTACAAACATAAAAGAATTCTCATCCAATAATTGGAAACTTTTTTTAGTCTAAGATATAAGTGTGTTTTTTTTTCATATTTATTCTAAACGCTGATGGAGAAATACATCAATTTCATAGCTAATATATGTAAAATAAATATACTATATTTCTTTTATGGAACTGAATGTGTTTTTCTATTTCTATGTTCGTAGTTATATGAAATTATAGAGCTTTCGATTGACAGTTTGTATTATAAATTTGTTTTGAGATTAATGTCATAAAATAGTTTCTTCAATTTCAATTCAGTTTTTGTTGGTTTGGTAGCATTGTTTTTGATTTTTTCAGGTTGGTAATTTAGAATTTATATAAGAAGAGTTTGTAAATATTATGTTCGTTAGAATTAAAAAAAATAATTTTTTCAGATTGATGAAATCAAATCTTCTATTATCCAACTGAATAAGAAAAGATTTCTTATATATATCATCATGAAGCTCAGAAACCTCATTAGCAACACAAGTTTTGTTTAGGGGTTAGTTCCATCCAAAATTTTTGTTTGAATATGCTGTGAAATGGTCTCAAGTCTAACCCACAGGATGGAAGTTTCTATTTTATACAGTTTCCTAGGAAAATCATATATTGTTGAATAGAATTAAAGTCATAATAAAGTTTTATTGTGCTTCCTGTAAAATCAGGTATTTGTTGCTTGCCAGGTTTTCTTAGCTCAACGATTATATATGCACCATCTCATTCATTATCTTATGGGCACATCCCACTCCTCAATAGTAGGAATCCAGCACTAAAAAGACTACAACTAGCAGAAACTACAGTACTAAGGCAACTGACAAAATTGAGACTGCCAGCTAATCAATTCTTTAATCACCCTCTTAAGATCCTCTATTGAATCAACAAAATCGCACCAATAAAGCATAGGAAAAATATGGAATTTATAAAAGACCTATTCCTATAATATGACCAACATAGTCACAACAGGTTTAGATATATAGAGAACATGCTATGGAGAAACTACAAGAAACCTGCCTATGGTTTTTAGTATGTGTTGAATTTTAGCTTCGACATCCTTATTTCATTAAGAATGTTCTGCATTCAAATCCATCTATTTTGTATTGAATGGAGCATTTCATTGAAATTTAAAAAATTTTTAAAACCAACTCCAACTGTAAATTCCGTAATTACCAACATTTGGACAAAAATAAATCTATAGATATAGGTCAAACACTTTAATAGACACACATAATAATCCATCAACTTACCAATAAGTTCTGCAGGTTTGTTTGTTCTCTGATTGATAAAATATTCGAAAGCTTCTTTCAATGAATTTGAAAACTTTTCATTTCTGTTGAAACAAATCTGTACAACACTGTCCATCATGTCTTTAAAGTCAAGGAGCTCTTGTACCATTGTTTTGTCTTTTTCTGGATCAATAACTATGGTACGTCCTCGCTTTTTGATATAGGCATTGAAGGCACTACATAACTCAATCAGACCATTCTTTACTCGACTAAAAAGCTGATATAAAAGTGATAGATCATTTATGCGATTTTCTTCCAACAGGCTATCTAGACCTTTTTGTAAAATGTTACTTATATGTTCTGTCAAAAGTTGTTTTTCAACAGTATGGATCAACTGGTATTTTGTACTTGAATCCAAGTAATGAATGACTCTTTCATTTTCTTCCTCTATTCTTTTATGAACATGACTTAAGTAAGCAGGTACCTCAAACTCCTGCATTAAGCGTTGGCCTTCTGATGCATACAAACGTTCTGTAGACTGAAGGAATTTCAGTTCAAAAGCAGTATCATATATTTGTAGGTCTGTTAACATTCTGAGAAGAGATTTCAGTAAAGTTCTATCAACTTTATCACCATGACGTTCTTTCTCTATCAACATCAAGAGACCTTCGACTATACGAGTTTGAACTAATATATTCAATACAATATACTTTCTGAACAGCTCCAATCCCATATCCCAAATTGAACTTATATTTGGATTTTGCAGCACGTAAGTTCTATCTAAATATAAGAATATGCTTCGAATCATAATCATCTGATTACAATGACTTAGCCATGTCTCATTCATTTTCCTGAGGAATAAAAAACGATCCATATTTTCAGATAAAAATTGTTGTATATTTTGACAAACATGGGATTCTGTCAAGGTGTATAATTTCGTGTAAAGAGTGTGGGCCATTTTATGATTGCACATATTCTCAACAGCCTGATACAATTCCTCTAGCGAATATTGATTTGGCTTGGACTGTTGAATAGCTAGAACTGCACTACTCAGTTTCTCCCATGTTTGATCTCTATAATCATCAGGTAGTTTTGGCTCACCTAATAAAAACAAAATTTAATTTCATGGAAACCTTAAAACAAATAAACTTTTTAAAGGAATTTAGGAGGTAGGTGAGGAAAACTATTCTTCTACTATGTCATTTTGAAAGAAATGATTAAGTATTAAATTTATCTATAAATATCAGAGAAGTTACATGTTCAACTCAGGCTTCCCTCATTCAATTCAAATTTAACCCATCTCGAAAAAAATTTCAGAAGAGAGCAATAACATGAATTACCCAAAGAAATATTGAAGATAGTGTTCCAATTCACTAATGATATTTTATATGAAATTCTTAAACAATTAGTAATTAAATGGCAATAACTGCAATTCATTCTTCAAGCATTAAGCATAATGTACTCCTGAATTTATTTAATCAGGTTTGATAAAGCTATATCGAAATATGTATTTGTCATTCTCTCAATCAGAAATTTTAGTTTAGACGAGTCTAATTTAGTACGTTAGTTGCAAAAACCTCTTCGAAAGACTTAAGGCAAAAAATTCCAGTGTTTATTTGAATTTCATAATAACTATAACCTGAATGATGATAGATTAATTACTTCAACACTATTACACTGATATATACAAAAAGGAAAAAAGGTACAAGTAGTACTATGAATTATAAATTTTGGTTTATTTATGATTCTAGATGCTCAAGCCAAACTTATACAGAAGCATTCAGATACAATCAATTAAAGAGAATTTCGTTTCTTCTCATATTTGTCATACTACTGGTTTTTCATAATGCTCAAGTGTACAATAGACCATTGGGAAGCATCGTAAAAAGAATCCTTATTTTTTCAATATGTTATGTCATTTCTCTCTATATGTTCGGCCTGAAGCATTTAGTTATTTCATCAATTACTGATGTAATCTTCATAAAGTTTGATAAATCTTACTCACTTTTCAAATTTTTTATAACAATTTTTTTTGCTGCTGCAGGCTTCAATTGAACCATATTCAAATTTCTACTGAAGCCATTGCCGACCTGAACATATCCAACATTTGAAAAGTTCGGCCTTCTGTTAGGGTCTACATTATTATCACTCATATTTTCGTCAGTTTCGAACAATCTCCTTCGTTTGTAATTTGATGAATCTGATGAATTTACAGACCTTTTAAAAGGACAGTTGTCCTCTTGTTTACGTTGCCTGGACATAGAAAAACATAACAATATGAACTATTAATTTCGTAGAGTTAGATAAAAAAAAATAAATTGATTACATCAAAAAATTTTACTGTTCAGTGCAAGAATGTTTTGCTTGAAACTGTCAAATTTCGATGAATTCCAAAAAGGATGACAGAATCTATGAACGCGCCAAATTCAAATAATTTCTAGAAAATACTAAAAAATTTCCATGTTCGATAATTGGTAAGATAAAACAAATACTTCAAAACTTGATATTTACCACAGAATACCACATGATTTCAAACAATTACAAAATTGTCTATTATTAGAACTTTTCAAAAATAGATTGATATATCTCCTTTTTTTAAATATTCAAGGAAATGAACAGGCAATTATTCATTATAAGAAACATGTATTTCATCTAATCCTCAATTTTTACTATAGGATAATTTCAAATAATTTTCTAGCAATGCCCAAATTAATAAAATTTATTCCTTTCACTTTTAGCTTTGACATTGTACTTACTTCCCTTTAATTAATGCATCCACCATATTCATAATACGATGAAAGTTATTTTTTATTTAATTCAGTCTATAAACTCTAATACTCACTGAATGATTTAATAACTATGGTATGAAGTAGAGTACTGCTCATTGTTGATAATTGAATGCTCATGATTTCCGATTTCAAAAACATACTTTTCGATAATT
Organism: Harmonia axyridis; assembly: GCF_914767665.1. Lineage (NCBI taxonomy): Eukaryota > Metazoa > Arthropoda > Insecta > Coleoptera > Coccinellidae > Harmonia > Harmonia axyridis. The sequence continues at coordinate 20,768,759 of NC_059508.1, read as the reverse complement.
ATAGTGGCTATTATATACTTGAATATTAAAATTTACTCCGTCATTTCTTGAAATGATTGAAACTGTTCTATGAAAAGTATATTATTTGGCATTATTCCACAAATAAAAATACTGTAAGAAATCGAAATTCAATTGGAAGAAAAAATTACCACCTATCCGCAATATATAAAAATAATTTAATATCATGTGGGATCATTTTTGACGTGTCTCCGTGCTGATACATGATTGAATTATTGATGAACTGTTGAGGTATTGTATTCCAAATTGTTTACAGCTGGTTAGCTAACATTTTGGAGTTGCCGATGATAAAAGATGTCAGTTAACATTAATAAATTTTATTGTATCTTATTCCATAATATTTCAATCATGCAGTGAATAAACTTAAGAGCAATAGGTGCGTTCGTGATTTGCCGAACGATGACGGAGCTAACGCAACTGATATCGAAGAATTTTTGAATGTGTTTTGTGAAAAAAAAAAAACAATTTCGTCGATTGAAATTATTGGAGACGGCCAGACTAGATCTAATTTGTCTCCTCGTGATATCAGGATGTATTCTACATAATGTGTTCATCTTGGAAGTTGAAAGGAGATAATCCTGAGAATATTGTTGATGAACCACTTAATGAGAAAGTTGGAAATTTTGTAGACATCGAAAATATGTATCATCAATCAGGGAAAATGGATGAAAGATTTCTTCGCTGAGATACAATTATGTACTTCGTAAAATAAACCTTCATTTTTAATAATAATATTTGTTTCCTGAATGCCTTTAACCTATACAAACATAAGAAAAAACTTCAAATATATAAAGAGATTTTGCATAATAAGCTTATAATTCATGAATATTGTATTTGTTTCCTAAATGCCTTTAACATATACAAACATAAGAAAAACCTCGAAATATATAAAGAGATTTTGCATAATGAGCTTATAATTCATGAATATTGTATTTCCAAAATTCCCAGATTCGTGTATGATGTTCAAAGACAACCAATGCATGTACCTATTTTCAAACCAATCCTTAATACGATCTACCGGATTTCAAGAGAAAATTAATATAATCAAAAAAGGCATCAACTGTAATATTTGTAATGCCCGGTTTAGTCTCCTCTATAAAAATAAATTTATTTCTTATTATGAAGCCTCCAATTTTCATTTGTATTGTCCTGAATATAAAACATTTGTATTGTCCTGAATATAAACTTCAATATAACCTCTTGAAATCAAAAATTCCTATCCCACAGAATTTGGCGTACTTCTTTTCTTCGTTTTTCTGTTAATATTATTGTAATCTATGGTCCACAGTTCGCACCACAGAATACTAAATACCGCTAGTGCTAGCATTGGCAACAGATGTGACGTCACATACACTCAAAATACACGGTATACATCATGCATACATATCACGATGTAAAAATTTTATATCATAATAAGCCAATCAGCGTTCGAGTTTTTCAATATGATTTTATAACCAACAATAAATTGTATTTGTACTTGTAATTCTTGTATGGTGGCAATGAACAGATAAAGTAGTTTTTATTGTCACTTATTTATTACAAGTTCTGTTTCAGGTAAGGTAAGGTCAGGTAATCCATGAGAAAATAAATTTAGAACAAAATAAGACCGGGTTTTTCCTCATATTGTATTTCAATGCTCTAATATATCTGAGATCCTTACTTGTGATTATAATAATCCTTCAGAACCAACTATATTAAAGTTAAATTCTGTTCCTCGGCATTTACTGAAGTATCAAATTTATAATCATCAGCTCTATGATTGTAGAACTTCCCCAAATGTTTCTTGTATGGAAAATATTAATGATTCTAACAATAACCATCTACGTGATCCAGAATTATCATATCAAATTAAAATGAATTGCCTACTAATTGATCGCTATTTATAATCTTTTTTTTTTCATATCCACCTACAACCTCCAAATGAGTGAAAATGAAGTAACAAAGAGGACCTGTGATAATTAAAGTGAATTACGAAATGAGCACTGTAACGCAGGAAGATAGATTAAACCAACTGAAGATTTTTATCTTTCATGTATGTGTAGAAATTTGAATATTGCTTCAGAAATGTATCAATTCAGTTGTTCATCAGATATAATTTCATAAAGTAGGTATAAATAGGTATTTTTTTTCAGTCAGGTATAGTGTAAATCTCCCAATATAATGTATATTATGTATTGATTTTTATAAATAATTATTATTTTAAGCAAATATGTAAATTTCCGTTGATAAATAAAACTTTTCGATGATATTTTTCTGTTTTAATTCGAAATTATAACAACATAACCTAAAATAAATACTAATAATATTCCAACAATTTCAATGAATTGTCATACCTTCATATTCAAATTTTCCCGCCATATTACACTTAATGATGGCGGACAAAATATCGGCCATATTGTTGCCTTGATTTAACACGGCGTTAGCACTTCTTATATATTTAGTATTCTGTGGTTCGCACCCTTTTCTCCGTCTACTAGGGATGTGTGGTTCGTTCAATTTCGACGAACCGGGTAGAACCAGATCCATTCCTGAGACGACCCGGTTCAAAAGACCCGTTCAATTGATCCAATGGTTCTTTTCAGCTCACTAGCTCAGATCGAATCATGTACGATTGTCGCATGATTCAAAGATCCGTAGATCTGGTTCTTTTGTTCTTTGTTTTTTTTCTTGGTAAAGAATGTTAAGTTAATATCAGCTTTGTATTTGTTAGTCGGTATGTTTTTAATCGGATCGTGAATTTGTGATAATGATTTTTTTGAGACATAATCATAAACATAACATAAAGGAGATAATCCATTATCATAAAGTTATAAGTTACTGAGATGGCAGAATATAATAAATTGATATCTGGTTCATGAGATGATTATAGGCCTTTCGAAAAAATTTCAAAATCTATTATATATTTCTCGTTCAAATTGATGATTTTGGAATATTTAAATGACTAATGAAGAAGTAGAAGTAAATCATGAATGTACTTTGTACAGAACACTAAATTCACGAGGTCTTGAATTATTAATTTTAACGAAAACTACCTAATGATCATTACCTGTATCTATTCCAACCAAATAAATACAGAAGATCTGAAATCCCTTAAACTGATATTAACCCTAATTAATATATCTTGTTCCCGAAAAATATTCATTTTGATCTTTACAAAGTGAGGTTTGAATATAGTTAAAAAAATTCTCAAAAAATAATGAACAATATTTGAGACCATAACATTTTCAAGAAATAGTAATTGGTGCATCTAAGAGAGTGCAAAATACAGAGCCCAGTTTCTTTTACTATCCATCATCTTTCTTCAAAACCGGGTGCCAAGTGCCGAGCCGATGATTCATTTGCGAAATGGATGTATTTTATTACAACCATATGTTCCTTTAAGGTCAGTCCAAACCGAAACCCATCTATCTAGGCTCGGATAACGAACCACTCTTTCTATGGATCTTTGGGTCCTAAAAGATCCTCAGATTGAATGAACTGAATGTGAAAGTTTGGCTCATTCGGATCGGTTCGAGCGAACGAATCATTGTCAGAGAGACGACCCGATCGAACCATTCGTTCTGAAGACCCGGGTCTTTTGATTCGTTCGTTCGTGAACGACACATCCCTACCGTCTACCTAGGCGGTGCGAAAGGTTGAGCCCCGGTGCATTCGGTTGACATTTACCGAACGCAGAAAAGTGCAGACGGTGCGAAAGGTGTGATTTGCCGAACGCTTAGGCAGCTTACGGTGGGAATCACAGAATACTAAATATATACACCTTACACTGCACGCTCCGCACCGGTGGAGATTTGCCGAACGCAGTAATATAATAAATTGTTTTAGATATCCTTAAGTCAGAGAAATATATTTATGTTAATATTATGTCTGTGCTGTAATAGCCGAATCAAGATAAGCGCTACGCTACCTGGTGACAATCAGAGTAACTAGAAATGTTGACATGGTTTGCCTCAGAGGTAGTCTTTCCTCTGAGGTTCTAGCATTCTGCTTTGTTTTTGTATGATATTCTACAAATATTTATATATTTTTTGAATCATTTCAATAGTTATGAGTCGTTCGAATCGCTATTGTTCAGTTCCTCAGTGTTCTTCCTGGGAAAAAAAGGTAAAATATCAAGTTCCATGCTTTCCCTCAAACTAGTAATAAATATCGTGTTTGGATGGAAGGGAAATTGAGGAGCAAAGTGCTGATGGATCGACAAAAAGCTTGGCAACTGAAATTCAAAATCGATAAACCAGTGACAAGAAATATGAAAGTATGTTCCCTGCATTTTATCGATGATGATTATTTTTATCGAGGTAAGCACTGATAGCACATGAAATTTTAGATTATATTTATGGGGATAATAATAATAATCGTTTACAGATTCCAGTTCTACACAGGAAGAATGTTTGAAAAAGACTGATGTGCATTCCAGAAATCTTCCTGTTGGATCCACTACCACAAAGGAAGAACCTGAATGTTCTAGTAGTAGATATGAAAGATTGAATCAAAGAAATATTAACAAAGAAAAACTTATTGCTGAAGAATGCTCTTGTGAAGAAATCGAACCTGCTCTACAATCTACTTCCCAAGATGAAATCGAAGCTGCACAAGGTCTATTACAGCTTCTTCAGGGTCAGCCTGATTATAATGCGCCTAAAACTTTCAAGGATTTCGAAGTGCAAGTGAATACTCCTGAAGTATCTTCTTTGTGTGATCTGATAACAACAGATAGTGCTCTGAACAGTTTTACTGGTCTCAATAATATGAAACTATAAGATACAATAGTAGAAGCAGTACAATCTATTTACAGTGATCAAAGATCAGATCGTTTAACAATCAAGCAGTGTATTGTTTTAGTTTTAACAAAATTGAAATATGATCTTTCATATGTGACATTATCTGTTTTATTTGGCATTTCACAAGAATTGTGCCAAAGATACATTGTCTTCAAATCTAAGGTACCTTTACACAATATTGGAAAAATTCCTCAGAAATATTTGGACATGTATTCTGAAATTCTATATATTTTTTTTCAGGGCACACTGATGATACTTCTCTTTCACATTTTAATTATTTTAAAATAGTCGTATAATTTGCCGAATATATTTTCAAAATGAATACATTTCATAAGTGAAATATTTTCAATTGAATCCTCATTATTTTTCGATGATTCATTTGTCAAGCAATAATTTAATTCGATAAATAGGTATCGATATGAGTAGTTTTAAGTAACCTAGTTATTTAAATTAATTTTTAGAAACATTTTATGTAAATTGAGTTATATCTTAATAAATAACTAAAAATAGATATGCGACTTTCTGTAGTATTCCTAAAAATATTCAATACATTAGCATTTGTAATATTTTGTTCGGACTGTATAATTGAAGGGTAATGTGAAATGATCAATTCAACCATTCAACCAAAGTTTATTAGTCATGCAAATAACATGTAACATTTTTATTATGTGACCAGCATTTAAAACTTCTTCACCTTCATAAACACTTCTAGAAGTGTTTGTACCTTTAAGATACCCCAAGTATTCTACTAAACTCAGTCTTGCCATTTGGACCTAAAAAAGGTTCTATTAGAATCCTGTATTATAATAATGTTGATTGAATCGTTCACATATTATATGCACACGATTGTTATTCGTCATTTTTCGATGTCTTCCATAACTTTCAATATCACTAGACTGAACTGAAACAAATGATGATATCTACCGCCTTTACCTAAAATGAAAATAAAATATACACAGTAACACACTTGTTCACTATAGAAGTCTGAAAAGTTTTTATATTTATTGTAAAATCGAATTTTAATAACGCAAATACACACACAACTAATACAACAAAACACTCCAATGTCAACATTTATAGTTCTACGTTTGCTCACCTTGGCGCTGCATTCTTAATCTCAGATGCCTATAGTCATAGACATGATTTATAGCAATCATGTATTATTATAGGTCTATGATCATAGATTGTTATATTGGAAATAATTTGATGGATGTTGATTATCTGCGGTGTGAAAGAATGTTGATTCCTTGAAAATTGTCTTAATGATTTTAATAAGCGTACAATATTGTTTGTCGTAACTAGCCTTGAAAAAGAAACGAACTGTTTCGAAACGTTGGCGTTGTTACAAATTAAACAATAGAATAAAATTGTGTCCAATATTTTCTTATTTATTAAATGACAATGGATGATAACCAAGTAATAATTGTTATTATAGTTCTATGATAATAATAACAATATTTTTTATGATAAAACCGAAAACAAATTTTCAATAAAAAACTCGGAATATCTCGTAATTGAGATTCCAAAAGGCAACTGCAGATTTGTATTTGGCATGATAATTATGATAAAATATTCAAGACAAAACTTGGTATGCTCAAAACTTCTCTATGGTTTTTCCAAAAATTCCACAGAGTTTGCGAGGTCCTAGATTCAGTATTCGAATCGATTCTGAGGAATTATTTTTCTCCCATTGAAAGCTCTCTTACTCTAGCACAATTTTTCGACAAAACGTGGAATACCTTGGCGTCTTTTAAGACAGAGCTGATTGCAAAAATGTATTCAGATTGAAAAATTCAAAATCCGCATTATTTTGTGTAGAAAAATTTGTCTTAAATAATTGTGCCTCAAATAACAAGGCGAATCATTCTAGACAATGTGGATTGAAGATTATTCATACAAAAAATTTCAATCTATACAAAAAACGTCTTGTACTACGATACAAATTAAATAATAAAATACAAATATTTAACTCGACTGTTCAGGAGTTGCTGTTTTATACTTTCAATTTCAAATATTGATTTGAAGTAAACAAAATGAGCAATAAAATGAACACGATACTTATATATATAGATATATATATACAAAATGATTTAAAAATCTTTTATTGATATATTAATAAAATGTAAATATAATGAAGATGCTGACAAAATAAAATTGATGAGACCATATTATTGGCTTTTATCTTCTTGATTAATTTCATAGGACATCAAATCGTTCATTGCATATTTAGCTGTCCACTTTCTTGCTTGTTTATCAAAAGCTTTTCTGTTGTTTATATACATATCACATATATCAGGTTCCATACAAACCTAAAAAATTTGAAAATAATATTATAACATAGAGCCATGAGATATGTAATAGGAAATAAAGTAGGAATACTGTAGTTACATTATTGCATTGTATAAATCAAAATTAGTGTTAAAGATAAAGATGAATTGCACAACATGTTTATTGGATCAATATTCCATAAATGTATCTCTAAAGCACATCACCCATTAGCCAAAAATGTTTGAAAATGGTTAAATATATAAAACAAAAACATGTTCATAGTAAAATTTCATAACCATAGAAATTTTGATGATAACTTTGAGCAAAATAACTTCAGTTGCGTTAATTTATCAGATTTATCACCAAGTCTTGGGACTTGCTTTAAAAATTATTCATTTTTTTATATTTAATCCTTTATATCTTTTGAGAAATTCCATTGATTTTTTTCCATTTAAAATGGTAACATTTATGCACCAACACATACCTCCAGTTTTTTATTATGTTTTAAGTGATTTTTCAGCAATAATTTTATTATAAATCACTTACAGTATTCTTGAGTAGGGTCAATAATATAGTGATAGTGATTTTTTTTACCAAATTTCATGCAAATAACTCCGAGTTTTTGGGAAAATTTCTGGACAGCAAGCAGGAAAACAGGGGATTTGGTTATTTGTATTTTACATTTCTTGGAACACAAACTATGGACATTTTATGGGGTTAACTTTTTCTTTCCTTGAAAATAATTGGGTATGATAAACCAGAATTTTAAATGCAATTCGAAGATATACTCACATCGCAAAATGGATCTGTTAAGAGAGACTGAATGGAGATCAACAGTTTGCTCATTGTCAAAGCCAAGGACCAATTTTGGTGAATGGAATCAATACCAATATCCCCATGACGTGATACATTGGGATGAAATATTTTTGTTATAAATCGTACAATAGGTGGTGTTAGAGGATAAGACGCTGGCACTTTGATATAAAGAAAGAATAGACCTCCTTCATAGGGGCTTCCAGCTGGTCCCTCTAGAGTTGCCTGCCAATGACAAGCGAAATCGTCTAATGGCTCAGCTTGAATACCATCCAAAGGATCACTCTTCATAACTCGCAGTTCAGTCATAAGTCTATGTGCTCTCCAAGAACTGTTATCCCAATTTTCCGGCAAAGCTCGAGATGTCATCTGATTGACACAGTTGAAGCAACATGCACTATTCATCATAGCTGTAAAGTACTGCACACAGAAATTAATCAAGATTTATTAAAACAATGAGAAAAAAAAATTGCAAATAAATGAATCACATACATGACAGGTTTTTAAAAACTTCTCATTAGCATATTTCCGAAGTTATAAAATGTATGAAACAATATTTCAGTAGTATAGAGGGAGAACAAGAATGGCAAGTTTTCAAAAACCCACCTGTATAGTTTCAAACTGAGCCATTATTATCCTACCTTATACCAGTCCTGATAAGTCTTGCCTCTAACTTTCAATAAAGGCCATACATCATGTAATAAGTTCTTCCATTCGCTTACTTTAATGTATAAATCAAGTATAGAGCGCCATCTATGACACACTTGACCCACACTCCATAAAGATATTGTATCCAGATATTGAAGAGTATACATAAAAACTAAAAATAAATTTAAAAATTTATTTCTGTAAATATCTAGTAATCTCAAATCTCGAAGAGTCCTGAAAAAAATTATTGATATAAAAGGACTCACTTTCAGGAGATAGGCCCTGAAAGTTGAAACTTTTGAAGTCTGGAAGGAGAGAAAAGTCAATCATTTGACCTCTTGACCTTCTGTGTGAGTGTGGATTGGAACGCTCAACAACTAAACAAATACATGGTCTTATTACGATTCGACGTCTCACAGGCATTAGATCCACATCAGATGTGGTAGCTGCTTGATTGCGTTGAAAGGATTCTTCAGAATTGTCATTACCATTCAGTCTGAATGAGGCATCGACAGGTTCATCATTGCCTGAATCACTATCGCTGTTCTCCTGAAAAAAACTGCATTAGAGATTTTACATTATGACATGGCAAAAAATGGAAGATGTGCATGAATAAGATCTTAGTTAATACTTACCTCGGGTATGAAGGTAGGACTATCAGGAGTTTCAAACAGAGGATATAAAAATAAGTGACATGTTGTACATAAGTGTTCACCATAAGAAGATCCATAATATCCATTACAGAGATAACATGCATTATTCTGAAAAAAAAATCTTGAAAAATGAATATTTTGTTATGTCCAATATAATTCGTTTTTTATATTGGAAGGTTGTTGATAGAATATGTTTCTTTTCAATGTTTTTACAAGAAACTCACTCTAAATCCGATTTCTTGTTCTTCACACTCTGATGTTGCCAATGGGAAATCTAAGTCCGTCATAGTAAACGTGTCTTCTTTTTTTGAGTATTCGTCATTAGTTATATCAGATTCTTCCCTAAGTCTCTGAATATCCTCCACTAATTTGTTTATATCAACAGCACTCATTTTTAATGAAAATATTCAATTTTGAGTTTAGTCTAGATTATAACCATTTCTTACGGCTTCAATTTGATTAATCGTTTCTGAATACAAATCTTATTAGAAATATTTTTTTTGAATTTATATTGATGTTGTCAAAAATCTAGGTTAGATTTTGTGACACTAATCTTGCTCTTTTTTCGAAAATTTAATTGAATATTTTTCCATAATTTATTGAAGGAAGAATATTGTAATAATGCATTGTTCGAAAAACTGAATTGATCCATTTATTGGTTCAGTTGGGTTTTACATATATTTATAAATTATTCCAACAAATCACGACGCGTATTTCATTTTAATCTTATCTATGGACTTGTAATCCTTGGACCGGACTTGAGTTAATTATTTCTTCCAAAATTACATTTGATAAAAGGATGCTTAATTGTTAATAAAATAAACAAAGAATATTAGCAGTTAATACTACTTTCTTTATATTTTTTAACTCTGCTATAAAGTTGACTTTTCCACTTAAAATTAAAATGTGGCAACAAATATCCAGAAAAACATCCCAAATCAAGCATTTAAAAGTGAGTTTTTTAAATTCTGTTCAGGTTTTAACTATATCATATAACTATATCATAATAATGTGAGAAAATTGTTTTTTAGAATTTTGTAAGGCATTTGAATTTATTGGAATATCAAAGTAAAAACCTTCTCAGGGAAAATGGAGTAGCTATCCAAAATTTTTGCCTATTAGATAAAGATGATAAGTCGCAACTCAGTAAATTTGGTGAGTTTAAGATTATTCAATAATATTTAAGTGATCTTGCTTCCATTCTTTCTTACCAAGTGTTTAATTGGTTGTGTGACAAGAAGTCGGTTCTATTAAGAATAACGTTTTGATGTCATAAAATTCACATTTACAAATAAAAACTTAGAATATATGAACATAATATAGTTATCCTAATCTATCTAGGTTTCTATGAGAGAAAACTTATAGTTAATGGGTATTGCAATCATTGGTTGTGGCCTATAAAGATATTTACAAAAGTATATTTAATAAAAAATTTCATTATTCAATTTAAATTTCAGATGTTGAAGAATATGTTATTAAAGCACAAATTCTAGCAGGAGGAAGAGGTAAAGGTCATTTTGATAATGGCTTCAAGGGAGGAGTTCACATTACCAAGAAGTAAGTATTTTATTCTGAGCTCTTCTTTAACAAGTTGTTTTTTTAAACATTACAAACGTTAATTAATATACTTTCTAGTAAAAATGACATAAATAATATTATAAATCAGATGCTTGGCCATAATTTAATAACTAAACAAACTCCCAAAGATGGTATTCCAGTGAAAAAAGTCATGATTGCTGAAAGTGTGAATATTTTAAGAGAAACATATCTGTGTATTGCAATGGATCGTGGTTCTAATGGGCCAGTTATTGTAGCTTCACCAGCAGGTGGAGTTGACATAGAAGGAGTTGCTGAAAAGACACCACATCTCATAAAAAACATCCCTATTGACATATTCGAAGGTAAAATAATTTAATTGAATAGATGTCAAATTATGATGAAGGAAAGCTGCAAATTTTATTGAAAGTATTTCCACTAACGAAAAAAATGTTCAAACTTCTAGTTCTAGCAGTCCAAAACTTCAAATTTTACAATTGTGATTTTATTTTGTATTTAAAGTTTTTGAATAAAATTTTTCTTAATTCCAATCTTTGTTCAGTAAGTCTTCAATATTCATGAGGTGACATAAAAAGATAACCTTTTGAGGATTTTTGCAGCATTGTTTCTACAAGCAAAAAGCTTAGAGACCTAAGACAGTAGCAATATAGCTTTTTTCATTCCTGATTTATTTCAATATTTGTATCATATTCAGCAATATCTCTTAATTTATTTTCAGGAATCACCAAAGAGAAATCAGAAGAAATAGCTGAATTTCTCGAGTTTAAGGGTGTATTGAAAAATAAGGCTGCTGAGGAAATCCGAAAATTATACAAAATGTTTCTACAATTGGATTGTACCCAACTAGAAATCAATCCTCTAGTGGAAACTGATAAAAATGAAGTTATTTCAGTAGATGCAAAATTGAATTTTGACGATAATGCTAAATTCAGGCAGAAGCAGGTATTTGCATTAGAAGACGTTACAGAAAGTGATCCTAGAGAAGTGGAAGCAGCCAAATATAATCTCAATTACATCGGAATGACTGGAAATATTGGGTAGGTCCAAAAATTCTTTTTCTCGTTGAATTGTTAATCCATTTGGAAGAAAAATCATGTAAACAGTAATCACTAAAAATAATAAATATATTAAAACATATTTAATAGAGCCAAATCAAGTCATAATTGAAAAGAAAAAATTATAATTTTGAATTGTATACAAACATTAATTCAGTTAGTTACGAATACGCCAGTATCTCTCTGCGAAATGAATAAGATCTGCTATTAATTTCAAGTAAACCAACAGTCTCATGAGCATATATCATAATTTCAAAACCATTAGCGGCGATATTTAACAACACTTGAAAAGCCAATCTATTTGTATCATTACACTCTTTGAATGTTCGAATTTCGTATTGAGCAGTTTATCAGATAGAATACTTTTGAAATTCAAAGCCTGCAAAACTAAATAGATCAATGAGTAATGGGGATTATATATATATATATATATTTTTTTTTTTTATCCACCGATAGACGGGTCGGTTCGCTGGGAGCACCGGTCTACTCTGCAGACAAGGTGTCCTCAGGAGCTGGTAAAGAACTTCCGGACAACTCGGGTTGTGGCAGTACAACCTCCTTCTGAGCTCGACTAATGAGGCTAGAATCTAACTTCAAACGTCTAGTATTTTCTATCTCTCCTTCTTCAGTGAAGAAGGAGAGTGTCTCCGAAACGTATAATTATATATTTTTTTATATGAACTAAACAACTTCATTAAAAACCTGACACTTCCAAATAAAGAAAATACTATTGACTATTAAAAAGCAGGTAAATAACATGGGTTAGAACTATTTAGAGGGGCACTACAGGGATATCAAAAACCGGGTGTCTTCAATTACATAACAGTTGCGATATTCAGAGATGAGTGTGTAGGTGTGAACAGATTTGAAATATCTCCAATGTTTCCCGAGATATCTCGAAAAAACTAAAAATCGAAAATTTCTTTTTTTCTGTATAGCTCATTTGTTTCTGTGGACGAAATTTGGTTTGCAGCCATTATCCAACATAGAAATTCTAATGGTGTCGTCAAATTTCAACATCCTTTATATTTTTTTGTTTAAGTAGTAGGCTGGTGCCAGAATTGTCAAATAACTTGTTACTTGGCTTAGTTGTTATGTGAAACCGTCACTTAATTTCTGTAAAAACCTTAATCCTATTTGATAAGTAATATATAATTAATTACATAATCATGCTGATACCACCACTCTACATAGCTTTCAACTGGCAATGTCTGTAGAAATTGTTCTGCATAATTTGAAAAACTCAAGTGAAGGTTTCACATAACAACAGTCAACAAAGTTATTTGACAATTCTGACTCCAGCCTACCACTTTCTCATGTTTTTGCTCCATAATATTCCATTTAAACAGCCAATCACTTTTCCTGCCTCTGTTACTCGTGATCTTATCTCATTGTCATCTTACCGCTTGTGTCGAGCTTCACTCCCAAGTACTTGTATTCTTTACAAGGTTGTATACTTTCTGTATCCTCAATATCAAGTTCACTAGCTTACCCTAAGGTATTGAATCGTAAGCCTTGGTTAGAACAAAATATGTGAAAGAAACTCACATCAATGAAAGATTGTAGAAAAAATAAAGATCAAGTAATTTCGAACGTACATAATAAAAATTTTCATAAACTGTTGAAGTCTGTTGTCTCCCAAATATTATTTTTTTTTCGATATTCTGCTTGAACGAACCCGTTCGCGTATAATTCTCGACATACAGTGTGAACATTAAGTAAGGAATAAATTCATTATCTAGAAAAGAAAGAGTTTTTTGAAAAAATACTTTCTGTATCCTCAATATCAAGTTCACTAGCTTACCCTAAGGTATTGAATCGTAAGCCTTGGTTAGAACAAAATATGTGTTGCTAGTTTAACTGAACTTCTTTTTTCAATTATCTGTTTCATACAGAACACATTGTCGGTACAAGATCTTCCAGCTCCGCATGGTTCCTCCTCTTCGCCAAATTCTTTTTCAATAAGGGGTTCTTAAAATTCTCCTGTAAAGTCTGTTGAGCGTACTTGTAACTGAGATACCTCTGTAGTTTCGAAGAGACGTCTTTTCTTCCTTTTTTATGGATTGAAGACACATAAGCCTCTCTCGAAGTATCTGGAACATCTTGTCCGTTGATGTATCGGCTGAATATTGTAGTGAGCAGATGGAAAAGTTTTTCATTACTGTTCTTGATGAGCTCTGCGTATATTCCGTCTGTTCCGTAGGATCTTACTTGTTTCAGACCTTTTATACTCTTCACCACCTTGCTGACTGGGTTTTCAAATTCTTCGTATTGTGGACGTCGATCTTGAAGTAATTCTGTGTAGTGCTGTATCCATTGTTGTTGTTGGATTAAGCTAATAATGGATTTTTCTTTTCCCGTTGATTTAACATTTTTTATGAACTTCCACACTTCCGAAGATTTCTTTCCTCCTATGTATGTATCTATTTCTCCGCATTTTTTTATCCCATATTTCGTTCTTTGCTTTGTTGATCTTGTTTCGTGATAGTCATTTCATCGCATTGTAAGCATCTCGATCTTGCTGTAGCCTTGTAGTGATCCACTTCATACAAGCTTTCTTCTTCAGTGCTATCGTTTCCTCTATTTCACCATTTCCACCATGTTGATATAGATACTTGGTAGAATCGCCCAAAAGGCCATCCAAATTATATTTCATTATATTTTTTCATCTGTTTCATCATGTTGGATATCTTTCACGGCAGTAACGGCAATTCAAGTTCAAAAACTTCTCTACAATTTTCACAATTTTGTAAAATGAGCAATGCAAAAATTTAAAATGTTTCCTTGCTAACATAAAAGCTATTTGCAGGAAATTTCTTATCTAAATGAATTGTTATACTAATTAATCTTTCCTATTTCAGGGCTTGTTTTACGGTAAGCCTGAAAATTAAGAAATAGTGTAAGACTATTCCACTGAAAAAAAGTCGATTCGAATAATATAACAGTTCTGTAGTTTGGAACTATTGATTCGGTATTTGAAAAAAAATTTTTGCGTCTTCATAAAGAAACTCACATCAATGAAAGATTGTAGAAAAAATAAAGATCAAGTAATTTCGAATGTACATAATAAAAATTGAGGAAAGCACTGACGTGAAGCCATGTGCTTTTAAGTGCTCGTTCATTCATTAGTAATGGCACTCTTGTAGATCACTTAACTGTATTTAGGTATGTATGTTGTCCCCAAGGGTGCAATTGGTGAAAGAATGAATGAGTGTTCAAAAACTCCTGATTCACATCAGTGTTCTCATTTTTTCCATATTCTCCTTAAATTTTTCATGATTTTGATGAAACTATCACTACGAAATTTTGCAAGAGACTCGAAATTATTATTTTTTCATAAACTGTTGAAGTCTGTTGTCTCCCAAATATTATTTTTTTTTCGATATTCTGCTTGAACGAACCCGTTCGCGTATAATTCTCGACATACAGTGTGAACATTAAGTAAGGAATAAATTCATTATCTAGAAAAGAAAGAGTTTTTTGAAAAAATCCGCCGACACGTAAACATTTATTTCGAGATAGTCGCTTTGATGACGTCATTAATGTTTCGGCTTATAGTCTTGGAATTCTTTTCAAATTGCAATCGCAATTTTTTATAGTGCCATTTGAAGAGCAAATTTTTTTTTTCCACACCACATCAAAATTTGTCATGTTACATTAGGGAATTTTCGAGAGAATTAATGTTATAATGATTTTAATATCAGGGAATTAAACACTAGGATTACAAATTAATTTAACAATATTTCTCAACAAACTGTAATTATTTTAGTTATTTCTTTACCTTCTCGGTCTCGGATACTGCCAGGTTCAGGAAGTTTGAAGATTTGATCAATGTTAGAATGATTTAAAAGTAATTTATTTTACATAGTTGATTGAACAAACTGATTGATCAAATGTTCAAACTGAAGTCCTTATGTGCCTGCCAGTATACAAGACTGTCAATAAATGCTTGTTGGACCTTAGTAACAGTTTGTTGAGTGATATTGTTACATTCGTATTTAATCATAGTATTCAATTCCTCGATATTATAATCAGTATAACATTATTTTCTCGAGAATTTCCTTATGTAACATGACAAAACTTCTGATGTGTTGTTAGGACTAAAAAATTATCGGTTGTAACTTGAAAAAAAAATTCATAGTCATAGCCGAAACATAAATGACGTCATCAAAGCGACTATCTCGAAATAAATGTTAACGTGTCCGCGGACAAAAGTTGAAAAGCTTTTCCTATTATGGGTAATGAATTTATTCCTCACTTCATGTACAAATATGATGTATATGAACACTTTGCTGCCAAGGCGAAAAAAAAATTATGTATTATTTTCTTTACCAGAATTTGATAGATAGATTTTAACGCATCCGCCAATTTGTTACAAGAGCAAAACATTAATATGAAATTGGAGTTTAAATTAAGATCTTCATGATTGCATTGTTACAGATGTTTAGTTAACGGAGCTGGTTTAGCCATGGCTACAATGGACATCATAAAATTGCATGGGGGAGATCCAGCTAATTTCTTGGACGTTGGAGGAAGTGTTAAAGAAGAACAAGTGGCTGCTGCTTTTAAAATTCTAACTGCAGATGAGAAAGTGAAGTCTGTTCTTGTTAATGTTTTTGGCGGTATTGTAAATTGTGCAACAATTGCGAATGGCATAGTGAATGCCATGAAATCAATGAAACTGAACATACCACTTATTGTAAGGTTAGAAGGAACAAATGCACAAGAAGCTAGAAAGATAATCAACTCTTCAGGTTTGAATATACAAGCAGCTCAAGATTTGGATGATGCTGCCCAACAAGCTGTAAAAAGTATTTAAACACTATATGCCTTTTTGTAAGAATTTATTTAGGATGGCTAGTCAAAATTTTTATAAAATGTATAGATGTAGATTTATGTCATTTGAATGCTAGGACAATAAACTCCAGTCATTTTGCAGGAGATCATGTTCCAATATTTTTGTACACTATATATATATATATATATATTTTTTTTAATTTCACACTCATGTGGTTATGGTTATGCTCGGCTCGGGTGTTACCACCAAGAGCAGAACAATATCTTAATGAGGAAAGATAACTTGTCTAACGATGCTCACTGTGTTCAGTATAACTGGCTTTTGCATCCAGGTGATGGTGTTAGGGGGTAGTTTTAGTTCTTGTAGATGTTGGGATGTTTTTTAGGAACCAGCCCATTGACACTAACTATGAGAGGAATTATCTCGACCCTCTTCAGCTGCCACATATCTCTCATCTGCCTTGCTAGTGCTTCATACTTACCGATTTTGTCAGCATAGGTTTTCTGTATATTATAATCTTGAGGCACAGCAAAATCAATTATTGTGGCAGTTTTGTCTTTCTTGTTCCACACCACCATATCAAGTCTATTATGTTCCACTCCCCTGTCCGTAATGATTGTAAAGTCCCAATAGATTTTGGAGGTTTCGGAACATACAGATGATGCAGTGTGAAATGTTGGAGAAGATTTTATTTTATACAAAACAGTTGGTGTACTACCTTCCCCATGCTGTCATGTCGAGATAGATATCGTGTCCCAGCTATTGTCGAGCAGCCTGCTGATAAATGCTGCACTGTCTCTTCAGCTCTATTAAACAGTCGGCATCTGGTGTTTTCAGTTGACTGTTCATAATGTGCTTGGGATAATTTCGTGTAGGCACAACAGAGTTCCTTCCATTTGAGGGAGGTATATATATATATATAGATCAATGAGATAAGGGTTTATCGACTCAATGTTTGGAGGAATAAATAAAAAGATGAACTCTTTATTCTGTGCCAAGCTTTCGCATTTTTTTAATGCTTCTTCAGGGCTTCTCTTAACTCTTAACTTCACTTATAATATATATATATATATATATATATATCACTAAAGACTCTTAAAAATAAGTTTGAAGTATATATATATATATATATTTATTTATTTATTTTTTTTTATTTAAATTTACAACTATCGTTCAACATTACAATTATTGTTATTATAGTTGAGTTATAATTCATTTTTTATAATTATTGAAATTACATTTGATGCATTTTTTTACATGATTCGGCAAGTTGTTAAAAGCATGTACACGCGAATAAATCGGACTTTTTCTTTGAAATTCTGATTTTGTTGTTTCAAAATAATAAGAGTTCTTCTGTCTCGTCTCTCGGTTGGTAATATCGTGAACTTTTTTGAGTAGATGTTGACTCTTGATTTGCTTATTCTCAATTCTATAGACAAGTTTACACTGTTGAAACTTGATCAACTGATCCAGCTTCATGAACGGGTAGGTGTCGTATATTTTTGTTGTTGAATATTCATATGGAAGACCCAGTAGACACTTCAATGCTTTATTTTGTAATCTTTGTAATCTATTTAGATTGAAGGTTGTAGTGTTGGGCCATATTACCATAAGGTAACTGAAAACTGATTGGATATTCCTCATTAACAGGGGGGATGACTCTTGGCAGCGATGCCCGTGTTGTCTGACTTATCCACATTATGTGTGAAGGAAAAAAAAAATATATATATATAATGAATTGTCGATCAATTCAGTTGTTTTGACAGCTTAATAAACACTGGTTACATTTTTCCTCAGCTTATTTATTCTACAAGTTGACTCTTCACCGAGTGTCAGACAGCATATTTTTACCCTCCTTTAAAAAGCACTGACTGAAGTCGAGAGCTTTTGAGCGCTCATTCATTAGAGCGTCAATTGGCCCTAGTAGTCCACACAAGTGTAGATAGTCGTATATGTGGTCTTCAAGGGCGCAATTGGAACATGACTGACGAGCGCTAAAAAGTTCCTGACGACACGTCAGTGCTTTCCTAATTTTTTTTCGATATTCTGCTTGATTTTTCTATGGTTATGACGACGCGTTTCATATAAAATAATCAAATTATTCTTATCATCTTAACAACAGAATATATTTCAGAAAACGGATTGTTTTGTTTCGAATTTTTTCGGTAATTTTTTATTCATTCATTCCCGTCTCCCAAACAGCAAAATCTGCTGGTTACATGATAATTTTAAAACAACAATAATTCAATTTTAACAAAGAATAAAACATCAATTCCAAATACACAATGCACTATTGAAGTTTACGGTACTCCTTGAGGTCACGGCACATCTTGATTTCTGTTACAGACTTTTTCAACAGGTACAGAATTGAAGGCATCGATACTCCGATAAATTGGAGAATTCTGACATACACATGTTCTCGCGAACTTTTCCCTCAAATAATTTTTGTTCGAGATTGGCTAGGTCATGGATGTTGTACATGTCCGGTGGTGGTTAGGGGCTGATGACCGGAGCAGTCGATGCCTTCAACAAAAAAAAAAATTGTTCCTTATATTGTAGTCATGTTTTTCGCTAACCAAGCACATAGTAGTCTGTGTCCTCAATAAATTATTCTTTATTTTGTAAATTAATTTTGTTTGTTCTAATTTTTTCAACTTATTTATATTTAACACCGAAGTATCAGAATATAGCTTGATTGTGGGTGTAAAGAAGTCCAAATTTACATGGCAATAGCAAAAGGACTGAATTTTCTTGAGGTGTTGAGTTCATGGTAGGACCTTAGCATTAATCTTTATAAAATAAATAAATTTCAATAAAAGGTCCGCTTCTAACAGAAATCGACAACTACTCGAGCATGTATTTATTATTTTGATATACTTCTTCGTTTCCTAAAGAAGATTGTTCCAAAAAATGGTAAATGATATTGTGTTGAATGTATCACGCCATTCTATGTTTTCATGACATTTCTTCATGAACCAAGATGTTGTGACTGTTGATTTGTATTCAAAAAAGTTATACTTACAGTGGGTCCCAACGAAAATTTGGCCTCCCTCAGAACTCAGAAACGATAAATTTTCGAAAATTAATAAAAAACAGGTCTTCTTCTGTTTTGACTGGAACGGATTTCCATCATGAGTTTGTTCTAAAAAAACCACTCCCATGAAGGTGGTATAAACCCCCAAAAATTTTTGAATAGTGAGAAGATGTCGAGTTAATTTGAAAGTTATTTATAATCTGTAAACAACCCAATTAACATTTTCAAAATCTTTTCATTATTCACGAAATAATGTAATATTTCTTTCCTACCGTCAAAAGTCAGCTGAACCGCCAAACTCAAGAACTTAAGAGTTTGGAGTAATCAAAAAATAATTTTCAAGTTCTTTATTAGGGAGAAAAATTTCTATGACAACAACCCTTAATTTATTTTGGAGTAGGAATAATGGCGGATGTGTTTCAGTTGAAAAGCTTTTCTGTTCTCTAAAAATACTATTTGAAAATTTAAATAGCAATATTCAGACAACAGAAAAAACTAAACCACATCCAACATCTCCTCCCTATTAAAAAAACGTTGGGGGTTGTTTGCGACCCTTAGGTGTTTTTTTCGGAACAATGTCATCTTAGGAATGCTTTCTCCACAGGGCCCCCGCAACCGCGCGTGCAACGCGTGCACCGCACGCGGGCGCCACTCTAAAAGGGCGCCAAAACCTCTTATAGACCGCATGAAGAACCGATGGACCAAAGGTTTTCGAAAAAGATTCTTTCAAATTTTATCAACAATTTTTTTTCCAAACTTCTTTCTTGCAATTTATACAAGTTTCCGAACGTCGCAATAGGTACGAAATAGCCTCTTGAATCCTCTTGAAATTCTACAATATATTTTTGAAAATAATCTAACTTCTTCTCTACCGAATGTTAGTATTACCTCAAGAATCCTTCTCACTTTACTTGTGTCTGTTGCTTCTGGTGAGAGATCATTCACTAAATTGAAGATAATTAAAAACTATTTGAAGGCTCCATGTCATAAGAAAGATTTTCTGGATTGGCAATCTTAGATATAGAGCAAGAGATACTCGATAAAATTGATTGATTGATAATATAGAAGAATTTGCAGCAGCCAAATCTAGAAAAACATTCATTCAATTTCTGGATTGATCCTAATTAAATGTTTATGCTTTTATGAATAATTTATAGAAGAATACAGCTTGAATTTTGAATTTCATTTGGAATGTATTATGTTACAACTAACACCATAAAGTTCTTAAGGCAATGAAGGTTACTGATAGATTTTCAACCATTCTACACTAAATTCTTAATAAAACTTTAAAAAAAAATTCCGATTATCCAGCAGTGCTTTTCTCCACCTCCCCCCTTTAAGGGGCGCCAAAATATGTTCCGCACACGGGCGTTGATGTCCCTTGCAGGGACCCTGTTTCTCCATGATACAGAACTTGAAAATTATTTTTGGATTCTTCAAAACTCTTAGGCTCTTGAGTTTGGGCGGTTCAACTGTCTGTTTAACATCACCTTTTGAAGATAAGTTCAATATTACACTCTTTCGTGAACAATGAACCGATTTCGAAAATTTTAACTGGGTTGTTTACAGAACATGAATAACTTTCAAACTAACCAACACTCGACATCTCTTCCCCATTCAAAAAATGTTTGGGGTTGATGCCACCATCATGGGGGTGGTTTTTTCGAAACAAACTCATGATGGAAATTGGTCCCCCTCAAAACAGGAGTTGATCTGATCTTTAAATTCTTCGAAAAATCTGCGTTTCTGGGTTCTGGAGGGTGTCAAATATTCGTTTGGACACCCTGTATAAGTATTGTATTTAAGTAAAAATAATTCATTCGACATTTACAATGCCTACTAATTTGAGGCATTACGGAAAGGTTTCGTTATTAATTAATTAATTCTTTATTATTTATTAATTTCTCAAGAGGAATTTTTATATCGTAATTAATTTATTATCCCAATATCATAAATAAAACCAACTATCGTTGGTCTTAGTTGTTTTAGCAAAATAGATTGGTGAAATGAGATTATCGCCGTCCGTTCCCTTATTTAGATTTAATCCCCAGTACATCGTTAGATTGAACTGGTTTCCTAATGTGTGCTTCGCCTATTAAAAAAATGTTCGCACTTAATATCTATGGCAAATTTGTTCCTATGAAATGAAATGAAAACAGGACAGGAAGGAATTAAAACTAGGCAGGTAGTTTTTTTTTGAATTTGTAGTCAGGGCATATTTAGCGAAAAATTTTGTTTATGTCTTTCCATTTGTGGAAGAAGAGAAGTCTCGAATGCGAAAAAACAAACGTGGCTCATTTAATTTGTCAACGAGTAATTAATTAAATAAGATTATTAATTATTTCCAGACTTAAGAGAGATCATTCGCCAATATTCTCGAAAAAGTATTTGATAATAAGTTGGCGTATTAGGCGTTTGTATTATTTAGGGACGTTTTAAATTCACACCAATTTAACAATTTTGCATTCTCCAATCTCCACAGTAAAGGTTTTGAGAGGTTGAGAATGAAAGAAAAAATTCCCGAATATGGCACGAAAGTTGAGGTACTATTTTAACATTATTTGAACTGATAATATTCAGAATTTAATGATTCGGGAACAATTCGAATTGGTAAAACACTGCAAATCAGTGGCCGCTCGTCGTATTAAGCAAGTGAGGCAGGATCTCACATATACAGGGTCTTTCACGAGGAACCTCACCCATATTTATATGGGAAACTACTGAACGTATTTTCATGAAATTCAGCACTCATAAGTATTTCACGATGCTGATGAAATCTAAAATATTTTCAAGGCATGAGCACCTCCGGTTTTTCCGGAAATGACGTCAACTTCCGTTTTTCAAATTAGAACACCATTTTTTTATTGCAGAAATAGATTCCTTAGAAAATTTCAAGTTATTTTGATGTAACATTTTTCAGTCGTTGCTGTGCAACATCTGATTGAAACGCACGTTTAGTGATTAGAAGAGCGTAAATCGAGTGTAAATATTGAACCCGCAAGATCTTACGACGCAGATGAATTTGAGGCATTCTGTCTCCCAAGAATGTCTCAACAAAGTGAATCCTCAACAGATACTGGTCTGGAAGAACCAAGAAATAAGGATCCCAATTATACGATCGTGACGCGAAACAAGCGGAAGAAACGAACAAAAAACCGAGATGATCCGGCAAAAAAAGTCGACGATAAGAAATCGCCAGAGATAAGATTTGAAGAACCACAGCTGCCAACAATTTCGCAAATAACACATGAGTCATCAAATACCCCGATGGAAACAGATACATCTGAAATCAATAACCCTACCACAACACAAACAAAAACAACAACAAAACATTCCTTCAAAACATATGCGAATTTATTTCACATAACACCTATTCCTAACACAACAAGACTTCAAGTCGCCGATGAATGGATAAAATTGTTCCCAGATGGACGCGATATAATTACCCAAACCACACAGGGATTTATTGTCAAATCCAATAATTCCAAGGATAATCTCACAAAAGCGCTAAAACACATGAAGGAAATGAAACTTATCAACACCTTTTGTGAAACTTCAACCAACACCTCAGTTCACAACAAGCCCAGAACTCACTTGGAATCATATTCAGCCGTAATCTCACAGGTGGAAATAGAAATAAAAGAAGAAGAGATTAGTAATTTTCTTAAGAAAAACCAAATTACACACCGATATTGTAAGAGAATTATCTCAAAGAAGACAAACAAACCATCCTTATTTATACGCATAATAACCAGTGAAGTAAAATCATATGAAAAACTAATTAATGAAGGCATCTTTTTCAAATGCAGACATTACATTGCCAAGCCAAGCTACCCACCTGATCCAATACCAGTCCCTTGTGCAAGATGTTCTCAATTTACCCACACAACGGACAAATGCAATTCACCAATAATTTGCAGCAAATGTGGACAACAACACAAGGAATCAGAATGTACAACAAGTTTACCACCAAGGTGTACTGCGTGTCAATCTACAGAGCATGTAGCATGGTCCATAAAATGCCCAAAAAGACCAGTTAAGCCCATAGAAGGTATTCCAAACATCAAAATAAGATCAATAAACAAAAAATCAGCTGATATGGATATTAAAAAAGTGGAAAAAAGCAGAATACACAAAGCTATTACAATACATGATCACATCATAGAAACATACATACACAAAATCAACAAACCCAAAAATATTGAAAGACAACAACTGATTCAAAAACTCCAGAGACGCTTCATCGACAGCTACAATATTAGCACGGTACCCACTTTTGTTGGTAACAGACTTTATGTACTCATGATTGACCTCGAGAATGAAAACAAAACAGTGGATACAGAGCCAGCGGAGGGGGTGCAGCTATATGGGGACATTCATGCTTAAATTTTTGTATGCAAACATTAACAACTATATCAACAAAAAAGAGTTGATCCGATATTATCTTGAGCATAACAATGTGGACTGCACAATGTTTGTAGAAACTAAAACTAAAGCAACCACCAACATTCAATACAGGGATTGGAGAACATTGTTCAAACATGGAAGTATATTGAACCAAAACACCAGAGGAGGTGCACTAGTGCAGGCTTCTAACAGAGTAAAAATTGGTAGAAACAATCCGCCCCACTTCAATAACCCATGGAACGATGTTCTGCATTTTACTGTTCCTTTCAATAACGAAAAAATCCATATGTTTCTGGTCTACATACATCACTCCAGCCGACTTGTTGAGGAAAATTTACTGGTGAAAGCATCACAATATAAATATTCCATTATTCTAGGAGACTTCAACGTGAACAAACGGAAAAAAACTCAAATTAACAACTTCCTCAGAAACTCAGATTTCATCAAATTGGATACACCACCAACATTCCTAATGGAAAACAACCCAGACTCCACACCAGACTTGCTAATGTGTACAAGAAATATAAAAGATAATATTCAGAACATAACTCTTACCCCAGACTTAGGATCCGATCACCTTGGAATTGAATTCTCAATTGATACAAAAAAACAGCCTGAAGAATACACTCAAGAGACCAAATTACTTTATGAAAAATGCAACATTAAAGAAGTGAATAAAAGAATGCTTGAAGTGATTGAACCCCAAATTGAAATGACCCCTGAGTACATAACTTTTTTCCACAACACTCTATCAAGAATAATAACAGAGGAAACACCGACTCTCAAAAAACGGTACTTCAGCCAAACCCTTCCTCCCTACATCATAAAGTTGATAAGAACAAAAAAACAATTGTTTCGTGAATACCAGACTAACCAAGATCCAAGTTTAAAACGAAAATTCAACAAATGGAATAGGGATATTCATGACATGATCTTGCAATACAGATCCAATAAATATCTAGAGGCTTGCAAAGAAATCGAGGATCAAAAAGGCAGGACATACTGGAGAACAATTAAAAAACTTGCAAAGTACACAACCCATCAACTTTCAAATCCAATACAAGTCAATGGTGAATCTCTCATTAAGGATAAAGATATTGCTGATGCTTTCGCAAAACATTTTGAAAAGCTGTTTAAAAAATCCGCAAACAAAGAATTCAATGAGGAGCATAGGAAGCAAATAGAGAATTGGTACAAAAATGAACTACCCCAGATTCCATCAGAGATAACATTTGAACCTATCCTAGAAGAAGAATACTATACGGCACTCAACCATGGTAAGAACACAACACCTGGCTATGACAACATTCCAAGAAAAATACTGAGGAACCTAGACCCTTTAGTTCACGATATTATAATCAAAATTTATAATTATTGTCTCGCTCATTCCCTTTTTCCAAGTGAATGGAAAAAAGGCATTTTGATTACCATCCCCAAGGCAAATACGGATAATTCTAACATGGAGAACTACAGGCCTATTACACTTCTACCTACATTGGGAAAAAATTTTGAAAAAATATTGGCAGAGAGAATATGCAATGAGATAGGAAAATATATACCACCATGTCAATTTGGGTTCAAAAAGAAGACATCGACTGTGCACCCTTTAACTATACTCACTTCAAATGTTCAATGCAATAGAAAAATGGGAAATAAAACAGCTGCTATATTTATGGACATTCAAAAAGCTTTCGACAGTGTCTGGCACGCCGGTCTTATCTCCAAAATTTTCCATTTAAAGTGTCCCATTTATTTGATAAAAATTATAAACAATTTCCTTCTAGACAGAAAATTACAAGTCCGGGTCAAAGGTGAAACCTCAGAAAAATTTACAGCAGCACAAGGACTACCACAAGGCTCACCACTCTCTCCTCTACTTTACAATTTGTTCTGCAGTGACTTGTACAGACAATCTAATTTCAGAAACCAGGACATCGTCAGTCTACAGTATGTTCTCCAATTTGCTGATGACACAACTTTAATATCCCACCACAAATCACTGAAAGAGTGTATGAAAGGTCTACAGAAGTTGGCGGATATAACAGTGGCATGGATGAGACGTTGGAGAATACAACCTAACCCAAGGAAATCAAAACTCGTCATTTTTAACCATAAAATCAATGCCAACTCTCCTAATATAAAACTTGGAAGTGACACAATAACTCCAACAGATTCATGCAAATACCTAGGCATAAAGATTGATAACAAGTTGAACTTCAAAGCACACTTAAAACTTCAAAAGAAAAAAGCGATAACACGAGCTGGGCATTTTAGATCTCTCACATATAAAAACAAAGGAATCAGTAGTAAAACAGCTAGTACCATATATAAAATGATATGCAGACCTTTATTGGACTATGGACATATAATCTTCTCAAATTCGACAAAAACAGCTCTGAATGCAATTGAGGTAGCGGAAAGAACTTGCTTACGTAAGATTACAAAAATGAGACATCCCAACAACCCACTGCACAATCCATCCAATCAGCTTTTATATCAGACAACGGGAATAGAACCAATACTGGAAAGAATGCAAAAACTAAGCAAAAAATTCATCAATAACCAAGATAATATCAATATAATGGAGCCATTGATACAACATTACAGCAGACCAACTACACCAAAGGCAAAGTTGCCAGCTTTGCCACTTTTCGAACACTTGGAATCACTAGGATGATATTTATTTTTATTTTTTTAATACTTATAAATAATATGTTATACAAAAATGTATGCAACTGGCTGGAAGACTGTGGTCGATAGCCATTTGATTTATCAATAAATTTAATTTCTCTCTCTCTCTCTCATTTTTCAGTTTTGGTTGGAAAATTCTCTCTGAGCGGGAAAATTCGAAAAAAAAATCGAAAATAGAGCTCCGCTGAAACAAGAATAACTTCGAGGTTTTTGGATGGAAAATTTTCATTTTTGGAATTTTTCAAGATGTAAGATTGATGTATCCACTTTAAAAATCGAAATCGCGATTCATGATACAGGGGGTGAAAAAATCGCTTTCAAAGTTAGGGATGACAAAATCGTGAAAAATCAATTTTTTCAAATTAGAACCCCATTTTTTTATGGCAGATATTGAATCTACGTTAAAAAATAATGTGAGTGTATGCATCACACCCTTGCCCTAAAGTGGATATTTTCTGAGTTATTCACAAAAAACTGTTTTTCGTCTTGAATTTTCAGCTATTTCTTTGCCCTTCACGCCAAAAAGATGAAATTTTCAGGAACTGTTACTTAAACCATGTTTTAGATTTTACTACCCTAATATACAAGAGAAAAAAGTTACAGGTTGTTCCTAAATAGATGGCGAATTTTGATTCGAATTTGTATCGGAAACCTCTTTATTTCAACTAATCGGCCATCGGTTTTCTCTCCAGTGATAAATGAATAATTCCTTATGAACCATATGCAAAAACTTACCATGTTTTACATTCTTTTTTTTTAATGATAAATATCATTAAAAAAAAAATTCCTCTTTATTCAGTAGCATTTTGTGTTTACTATTAATTTGGTGATAATTCGTATTAAGTTATAAAATCGATCACTATGCCTAATTTTACCAATGAAGATTATTTAAATCTCATTCTACTTCATGGAGAATGTAATAAAGTTGTAGATAGAACGATTCGACTGTTCATTGAGAGGTTTCCTGACCGACCCAGACCAACGAGAAATACCATTAACAGAACCATGACAAACTTGAGAAATGTCGGATCTTTCGTTAAGAAAACTATACACAGAGAAAAAAGTGTAGTAGAAGATGAGAACAACGAAATTACAGTTCTTGCATATTTTCGTGTGAATCCTCAAAATTCTCTCAAAGATGCCGAGATTGATCTGGGATTATCTCAATCGAGTGTTTGGAGAATATTAAAAAAACATAAAATGCACCCATATAAATTCAATAGGGTACAGCATTTGAAGGAAACTGATTTCGTCAGGAGAACAGAGTTTTGCGAAGCTATGATGATTCGATTTCAAGAGAATGAAAACTTTTTGGACTGTATAATTTGGACAGATGAATCTAAATTCACAAAGAATGGTTCTTTCAATAGGCATAACAGTCATTATTGGGATGAAGAGAACAACCACCACTTCAGACAATGGAACTTTCAAGAGACCTGGAGTTTCAATGTTTTTTGCGCCATCAAAAATAATGCAATTCTCGATGTTCACATTTATGATGGGACTTTAACTGGTAAGATAGAACACTACACATGTTTGCATTATTTAAAGAATGTTCTCCCTTAGGAGAGATATTCTGACATATTGACTCAAATAATTGAGCCGCTAGTACAGAACCATAATGACTTATGGTATCAACAAGATGGCGCGCCTCCACACAATTCACTCAATGTGTCAAATATCCTCTACAGGCTATTTGAAGATCGATGGTTGGCGAACAATGGTCCACATCTTTGGCCACCACGTTCTCCCGATTTAACTCCTTTAGACTATTATGTTTGGGGTAGGATAAAAAATATTGTCTACTCAACTCCCCTGACTGATAAAGAGGACTGCATAGAACGAGTCAGAAATGCGTTCAGGTTTGTTTAGATTTTTAGATTCATAGTTTTGAAACTCAATATGGTTTTTAAACACTTTTGCAGATCTCTTCCTCCCGATGAAATAAGAAGAGCAACGCACGAAGCATTCCTGAGACGTATAAATAAATGTCTAGAAATTAACGGTCAAAACTTTGAGCATCTTCTCTAGTTATAACTGCGAGAGTTTGCCATGGTTCTCCTAATAGTAACTTGAAGTCGGTTTCAAGAAGGGGTGAAAAATCTACAGCATGGTTCAAATAACAGTTCCTGAAAATTTCATCTTTTTGGCGTGAAGGGAAAAGAAATAGCTGAAAATTCAAGACGAAAAACAGTTTTTTGTGAATAACTCAGAAAATATCCACTTTAGGGCAAGGGTGTGATGCATACACTCACATTATTTTTTAACGTAGATTCAATATCTGCCATAAAAAAATGAGGTTCTAATTTGAAAAAATTGATTTTTCACGATTTTGTCATCCCTAACTTTGAAAGCGATTTTTTCACCCCCTGTATCATGAATCGCGATTTCGATTTTTAAAGTGGATACATCAATCTTACATCTTGAAAAATTCCAAAAATGAAAATTTTCCATCCAAAAACCTCGAAGTTATTCTTGTTTCAGCGGAGCTCTATTTTCGATTTTTTTTTCGAATTTTCCCGCTCAGAGAGAATTTTCCAACCAAAACTGAAAAATGTTACATCAAAATAACTTGAAATTTTCTAAGGAATCTATTTCTGCAATAAAAAAATGGTGTTCTAATTTGAAAAACGGAAGTTGACGTCATTTCCGGAAAAACCGGATGTGCTCATGCCTTGAAAATATTTTAGATTTCATCAGCATCTTGAAATACTTATAAGAGGTGAATTCAATGAAAATAAGTTCAGTAGTTTCCCGTATAAATATGGGTGAGGTTCCTCGTGAAAGACCCTGTATAAATTTATAAAATGTCGAGAAATCGCTAACCGTACGAACCGAAATCCAACTATACTGTTATGAGATGTTTTCAAGCGTGGTTTGATAATGCCCAATATCGATTAAGAGTAGGCACCGGACGTCGAAGGGGTACAAATGAAGTTCAATTTCGACGTCTAAGACTTATGGACATAAGAGACCGATTTTGCGTCAACTCGATCTTTGGCTGATGAGTGGTTAGGAGAATAAAGCCATCCTGTAACTGTCCGAATGGTTTACCGCCGGACTTAGAACATTAATAAGAGGAATGGAAATCGCCTTGTAACTGAAGCATTTGTTTTGATGCCAACATTCGTAGCTCCTTGTCTGACCGGCGTCTATAGCAGTGGCGTAACATATTTTGATTTATTTCGAAATAATCAATTGATGCTCAAAAATAGTTTAGACTGTTTAGAGTGTGATTTATTTGTGAAAATTCTCTCGTAATTAGAAAAGGTCAATGTTATTCTCAGTTTCATGATTTAGCCATTGTGAAGTTAGGAAAAAAGATTTCTGATAATTATTAAACATAAATACGGATAAAATCTTTTTCACTCTACGAATTTCAATTTAACACTCAAATTATTATTTCACATTTCTTAAGAGGTGAAGAGCAGTCGGAATTCACAGAAAATCTTTTTTTCTGTTGCATTTTATCATATAAAATATTTTCTTTAAATTTCTAGAGAATCTGATTTCACGATTTATTCAACAATGAATGGCAGGATCGGCTGGTGGATTTAAATTGAATTTATTCAACTTTTTCAAAACATAAAAAACTAGTGAAAACTATTTTTCATGAACAATGAGTTACTGAAAATTTGAGGTAAATTGTCGTAGGTCCCATTTTGTATTTTCAGAAAAAAATATTTGATTGAGCAATAGATTAACTACTGAAATAATAAAAGAAAAATAATAAGGGCAGTCCCTCACAGAGAAGGGAAATAATATTTTAACTGTTGAGAATTTGTGGAACAGGGGCCAACGCATATATGTGTAGCGATAACTTTATATAATTAATATATTTTATTTGATTGGAATCAAGTTGAGACAAAATGCTGTAGTATTGCTACTTTCATAAAATAAATAAAATTACTATTTTCTTGTCGAACCGAATTTTCGAAGCTTGGAATCGCCTTCCCGATGAATTGGTGACTATGGGTTCAGTGAACACGTTCAAAAACTCATACGATAGACTGAGGTGAAGTGCTTTTGTGAAGACATTTTCTTTCCTTTTTTTCTTTTGTGTATAATTTCTTATTGCAGAATACTATTTATTTTTATATTTGTAATTGAGTGCATAGGTATTACTTACCTCCACTCTAATCAATGTTTAATAATAAAAATTTTCCCGTGCCTGACTTCAAGTTCCCCAAACTTTCTCTGAAACATAAAAATCATTATTTGCAGTTTCATGTCTTTCATTTCTGCTTTTATGGGTACAATCATATTCTCAGCAAATATATATATATATATATATATCGGGTGTCCCAAGGTGAGTGGCCTATTAGATTATTATGGAAACTATTGATGGTAAAGATTTCAAATTTTGTGGATAGATATTTGGCCATGTAAGGTACATTTTTGAAATAATTTCACATTTCCAGTGTTGCCGGATGTACGACAATTTGGCAACAACTTTGTTATTTTGATTGGGACATCCGGTGTTTCTATTTTTTTTATGATACTCCATAAAATATTGAATCTATTCACTCTTACTTGTCCATCCCTATCTTCAACGGTTTTTGAGTTATTAATTATTTTTCGAAATTTTTGATCAAATTGGCGTATTACGAAAATGACTCTAGTTCGTTCAATATTTGAGATTTAAGTCAGAAATTTTGCAAGTCGTTAGATATTGATCTCATCTGTGTCACTGCTCTTGAATTATGGTTGTCAATAATACAGGACGGACCAAAAAAATTCATCATTTGCCAAGTTACAAAATTGTAAAAAAGTCTATTTTTTCAAATTAGACACCTAGTATATTTTTCAATTTTTGGAATCAGTACAACACACTCTACAATTTTTCTATTCACGTCCCTATACCTATCTCAACTGGATTCCGAGTTATATGCGTTATATGTGTATATCTTTCTTGAGCCATTATTTATAGAAAAACCTCGGAACAAAACACCTGTTAGGCAATTATTGTTTATTTTGACATTTATGGATTGAACTGATTCATTGATATATCGATCTATGAACCACATAGAGAACATAACAATACAAAAGATATTAACACTTATTGAATCAATGTGAAATCTAATAAACGCATATAACTCGGAATCCAGTTGAGATAGGTATAGGGACGTGAATAGAAAAATTGTAGAGTGTGTTGTATTGATTCCAAAAATTGAAAAATATACTAGGTGTCTAATTTGAAAAAATAGACTTTTTCACAATTTTGTAACTTGGCAAATGATGAATTTTTTTGGTCCGTCCTGTATTATTGACAACCATAATTCAAGAGCAGTGACACAGATCAGATCAATATCTAACGACTTGCAAAATTTCTGACTTAAATCTCAAATATTGAACGAACTAGAGTCATTTTCGTAATACACCAATTTGATCAAAAATTTCGAAAAATAATTAATAACTCAAAAACCGTTGAAGATAGGGATGGAAAAGTAAGAGTGAATAGATTCAATATTTTATGGAGTATCATAAAAAAAATAGAAATACCGGATGTCCTATTCAAAATAACAAAGTTGTTGCCAAATTGTGGTACATCCGGCAACACTGGAAATGTGAAATTATTTTAAAAATGTACCTAACATGGCCAAATATCTATCCACAAAATTTGAAATTTTTACCATCAATAGTTTCCATAATAATCTAATAGGCCACTCACCTTGGGACACCCGATATATATATATATATATATATATATATATATATATATATATATATATATATATATATATATATATATATAATATATACTGAAATTACTAATGCGTAATACAGAATATAAATATAAAATATTGGTTTACAAATATTATTAGAAAAATCTATTGGTTCAATAAAACAACAGGATAAATTTATCACAGAAATGCAGTATAAATAAAATTATTGGTTTTAAATATTAGAAAAATCTATTGATTTTCGAATATAGTTTTCGTCAACCTGCTTCTCAACCTATTCAAATTTAATTTTGCACTCTGTCGATTTCTCAATTCGTGGTGAATCCTCAAATTGAAATAAGTTTCCAGAATCATTTAGAATCATTTTCGTTATAACAGGACCATGGATTGTCTCTGGTTCATCATCAAACAGATGCTGATTGAAAACATTGAACAATTTTGGATCAACACTATTCAATGTAGTGAGAACCAAATGGGATAACAAGTTCGAATAATTTTTTTCGAATATATTAAAAAATTTTTTCTGTCCACTTAAATGTCTTTTCAGCCTGGGTACAGATATCAACTACAAATTGAGAGGCATTGGTAAGATACCCCAAGGTTTTTCTCAACTGTAATTTTGACTGCTGTTTGACTTCAGGATGGACACACACAATATTTTATTTTTGACCTTGAAATTGGACAGGATTCTTCGAGACAATCTAAAGTATTTCTTTCGCAGCATAGGGTCTTCCAAATGACGATGTGAATAGTTTCCAGTATAGCGGGGATTTGAGAAAAACCGTCTCGACCTAGAAAAGTAGAATTTAAAATGGAGTTTTCTTTTTTGATATATCTTACTTCATTTTGGATATTCTTCGTTTCCTAGAGAAAGTGGCACTAGAGCTAAATGATGCACATTTTGAAGGAGAGGTTAAAGTCAGTGTTTCTTCTGAATCATTGGTAGTTGGAGTGTCAAATCTCAATCTTTTTTTTTGATGGAGAATGTATTTTAGAATCATATAGAGATTCCGTAGAGTCCTGTTCTTCAATACTTCCATTCCCTTCTGAGTAAGTCCTGCAAATTGCTTTATGTTATAATATTCTGAGGAAGATTTTCATTGCAAGGAATTATAATAAATATGATAAATTATGAAAAAAAGTTTTCGTTACAACTTACAGAGTTATTTCCAATTTAATTTCAGAAGGCAAACCTCCTTGGATAAGCCTTAGGTTCTTAGTGCCACTAGAGCTGGAAGATGCACATTTTGAAGGAGAGTTAAAAGTAGCTGAAGTCTCAAATCTCAATCTTTTTTTGGTGGTGATTGTGTTTTAGAATCAGATTCTGTAAAGTCCTGTGCTTCAATACTTCCATTCCCTAATGAGTAGATCCTACAAATGTTTTTATGTTATATGATGATATTCTGAGGAAGATTTTCATTGCATGGAATTATAATAAATACGACAAATTATGAAAATAAGTTCTCGTTACAACTTACAGAGGTATTTCCAATTTGATTTCAGAACGAGAAGGCAAACTTCCTGGAATAAACTTCTTTTTTAGGTTCATTAGTCGGAAGCAATCTTCAGGAAAGTGATTTGAGCAAAGAAAAATTTTTTTTTTCCAACATCGTTCGGTTCCAAGAAATTATCTGCAACCATTTTTCTCGTTCAAGTTGATTCGATGGAAGTCTTAAAAAAAATTTATTAGTCGTATAAATTAGTTTTGGATTAGTTTTAATTATAACTGAATATATGCTTCAAGGAAAAATATCAGGATTCTGCACGCCTATGGATGGAACACTCAAAGAACACTTGCTAGGCATATCTAATATCACTTCTAATGGTTATAAATGAAAATACAAAATAATTGAAACAAGGAACAATGAAGATTTAGCCAACTGAGGTGGTCTAAAGCCAGAACAAAATGACAGAATTCCCGACTGCACACATCGACAATTTATCTGAATTGTCGGAAAAATTTTGATCTACTCCTTCGTTCATTCCTTCGTACTGAAAATAGAGCTGGCAACGTTTTCAATTCGGCTAGCTCAATTGTGATTGGCGCGTCTAAGCTTCCATCTCTCTTGTGTTCGGGATCGGGTTCGAATGTTTATTTTCCGCTCCTTCTATCTATATTCTAAGCCGCCGGATAACGTATTTTGGACTGCAGTATTATCAACCCCACCTTTTGTTACCTCTGACGGTTGAGCATCGCCGGCATAGTGGTGCAGAGTACGTCATCATTGGAATGTGGAATGGCATCAGGTCGTCTTTTCTGATCTCGATTCTCCTTGGGTGCACATGATGACCAAAGAAGGGTTAGACGACGCGACGCCAGGGAGAAAGACGTGAACCTCAGTTTGATGTTGAGCGTCATGTATACCGGGCAGTAGGCGTTATGGTATGGGGTGCTATTGCACATGCAAGTAGGTCACCTTTAGTTTTTATTCGAGGTAACATGACAGCTCTGCGTTACCTCCAAGAAATAGTGGAGTCATATGTTCTTCCTTACCTTGACCGGCTTGAGAATCCAATATTTCAGCAAGATAATGCCCGACTTCATGTTTCCAGAGTTAGTTTAAACTTTTTCGAAGCGACCCATGTGAATATTTTGCCATGTTTGGGACACCATGGGTAGAAAATAGAAATCCCTCACGGACTTTTGCGACTCTGAGACATAAGTACAGGTAGCTTGGGATAGTATCCCTAAGAAGAAATAGACCATCCTTGCTAATGGAAGGTACTATACAGGGTGTTTCCTAAACATGCGGCAAAAATTCAGGGGGTTGTTCCTTGGACTATTCTAAGAATATTTTGTCCTTTGATGATTTTTGAAAAACCTATTTGTTTCGAAGATATAGGGGAAACAAAATTTCAGATAATAACATTTTATTATGAAAAATTACATGAAAATTCAACTCAACCTACAAAAACTGTTGAAAATGACCACCTCTAGCCAGCATACAAGCATCCAATCTTCTCCTCATTGACTGCCGAACCCTTTCAAAAACACCAGGATCATTTCTTATTAAGTTACACCCAGCAATGATCCGATTTCGCAAGTCTGCACTTATCAATTTTTAGTCAAAAAACTGGCCGTTTTTAGTAATTGGAATGTTGTTAAACAAATTTAAAAATAAATTGTACCTACTTAGTAAACACAGTGCGGTACGCATTTTTATTTAAACTATTATTAATTTTAAAAATATGAAAAATGTTGTTCGCCCTGTATCTTCGAAACAAAGAGGTTTTTCAAAAATCATCCAAGGACAAAACATGCTTAAAATAGTCCAAGGAACAACCCCCTGAATTTTTGCCGCATGTTTAGGAAACACCCTGTATATCTCTTATTTGTATAATTTTTAATTTGGCAAATAAATGATTATTATTATTATTACTATCTTATTGCATCAATGCCGAGATTGCTCCTGAAAATGATGGTTTCGTTAGCTTGAGCTTTAAAAAAATATTGCGAGGTTTGTGACCAATGATAATTATACAGTAATATAATTTATATACGTTCCACCATTGATTCGATGCTCTATTACAGTTAAGCGCTAAAATTTTCGAATTTATTTCGACACTATTATTAGACTCCATTAGAGCTACATTCTTAAATTGTTTGGAAATACATAAGGTTCACCAAAAAAGTGCAAAGAACCTAACATATATTTTTTCCTTATGGAACACCCCTGTTTTTTATTGAATTTTTAGATTGCATGGAATAATTGAACCCACGTTTCAGATGCTTAAAACTGACCCTTTTTGAGATATTTCGATTTTATATAAATTATGTGTCTTTGGAGAAACCTAATGACGAAATGATAGAATTTATTTGAATGAATGCTAAAAAAAAATTTCAAAATGAGGCAATTAATTGATGACTCATTCAAACGTTAATATCGGGCTTATTCCAAATGACACACACTGTATTTTATTTTACTATTAGGTAGCAAATTTTATTATCTCTATCAAATGAGAAAATAAAATATAAGGTGTAGGTACAATTTGGAATGAGTCCAATATTAACGTTCGAATATCATCAATGAATATTCTCTTTTTGAATACCCAGTCGATTTCTTAGTGATTATCAAAAAGCAATTAATAGCAGTTACAGATAGACCTAGATAAACTGATGGAATACTTCAAGAAATGAAGATTCAAAGTGAATACGATGAAAACAGTTGCAATTTACCTACTTCGGAGGAACAACAGTAGGTAGAGAAAGATAAAGATGGAAACGTCAAAATAGAAAATCAGACGATAGAATTGAAAGAGGAAGCAAAATATCTGAGAGTAATTCAAGATGAAAGAATGACCTTTAGCGAACAAATAGAAGAAAACAGAAAAAAGGCAAGGCACGGAAGACTCTACCCGCTGCTCAACCCAAAAAGTAAACTTTCCATAGAAAACAAGCTGAAGATAATGAATATAGTATTATTACTAAGCATTACGTATGCAGGAGTAACCTGGTATTATACGAAAGACAATAAGAAAGATCAGTTACAAAGTACACCAAATCCTACAGTAATCATCAGAACAGCGGTTTGTGTCCAATGGTATATTAGCATCCATAACAAATCAGAGAAGAATTGAAAATCGAAACTCTTGAGGAAATAGTGAACAAACAAATGAAGAAGACAATAGAGGCGTTGAAAGCGCACGAGAATAGAGAATTATGAAATATAATAGAAATTCCAACAGGAAAGATAGACAAGAGGAAATATCTCTTTCGAAGAATCGAATAGAGGAAAATAATGTCATGCAGAAGAGAGGAAACTCTCCCAAATTAACATCAGAAGCGAATTGGAGAAACTATAGTAGAGGCGTAAGAAATAAAATTCCAGTCCTTAAACAATAAGAAGACCTGAGTAATAATACTTCATATGTCTAAGCACCAAGGTGGCGTGGAAATTTATTCCTTCTTCTTGGCCTCACCTGTTTTGAGTGCCACGAGCTTCCATACTGCTGCCAATAACAAAAATGTTACCTATATTGTTTACTACTAACTCAAACAGCAATGAATTTTCACATAATACAACCCCTGCAGGAAATTTTTACTGTTTACGTTTTGAAATGTATTGAATTCAAAAAGCAATTGAAAAATCCACTCGTCACTCGTCCACAGCTTTTCTGAAAAACCATAAAATCTATTCGCATCTTTTCGTCAGTCCACATTTCAGAGCTTTGAACTATTAGGGTTGCTATATTCAACATTGATCTTCTTAACTCGCAAATGAAATCCATTAATTTTCAAAGCAAAAAATCAGGAAATTCAAACTGAAACAGAGGTTGAAAATTTGTTTACTTATTAAATCAACTATTACAATATGTGTAATTATTCTCACTCTCTCTCTTGATATCACGTTTTATCAGCTGATAATGTAATGAAATTTTGAATATATCAAACTCATAACACAACCTTCTATGATTTTTTTGAAAATTATTTAACCTAACCCTGTTGTGAAGTTTTCACTAAGTGCTATACGATGATTGCTCATCATCGCCAAACCGTTAAGTCGACTCTCAACTATCGAACTCCTCAGCCAAGTCTTATTCTTTGAAGGGTGCTGAATGATCGCTCCACAGTGCAACTAGAGCGATCAAAATTTCCAAAGCCTTTCCCGTTGAGTTCAGGTTTGTCCTGTCATATCATTTGCCACAAATCGAGTTCATTTCTGATGATTAAATTATAAAACTTGGAAAAATGTCACAAGCATTGGAAATGGAATGAACTGTCTAGCACAAATGCTACACTGCTCAAAAGCAGGGTGTAGTCTGCTTAATTTATACGTTCGCGTGTTTTCTTCAGGAAATCTTCAGATGATGGAATCCAAGTAAGGAATAATTATAGACCTCTTCCAGTACTCAGATGGGCTAGTGGCTGGTTGGCTGCTCCTGTGAATTTGCCTTTCGGCAGTCCGGACAGAACCTCAAAATATTTTTCTAGTCCAGCTTTTCGGCGTTTGTAAAGGCATCTTTCATTATTTCCTCAGCTACTTTTTCTGCATCATTTTGATCATTTGAAAATTTTTTGTTTGTTCCGGATATCACAGAGAACATTGAGATCGTTAATCACCAGGTTCAGTTTATGTGATGCACAATGGAAAAACAAAGCTTTGGTGTATTTTATACACAAACTGATCAATTGCCTTTGCGATGTATTTCATGTCCAGACCTTCTGATTCGACAAAACCAACAGAATCTTCTTGTACTCTGTAATACTTTGCATCAAAATATAATTGGAATATAATTTCAATAGATTCTTCTTGTTCTTTTCCTTAAATGTCTGTCGTTTCATATGCTAATATGCTATATGCTCTTCCCCTTTCACTTTATCCATAATATCCCTTTTCAGTACTTCGCCACACTAATGATACAACTACCCACGGCCCCTTCCCCCTTGGCGACGCCCATGTTTTCATTATTTTGAAAACACATTTTTCAATGAGGAGACAATATATAAATGAAGGATTATCTCGCACGTTCCATCAAACATTATTGAAAATTTTAAACTGTCTACAACAAACACCATGAGCAATAAATAACAAAAATAGGATATGAATCAAGTCGATGAAGTCTCTTCCAAAATAACATAGATCTAATCATAATAAAATGCCACGAGGCACACCTGAATTTGTTCAGTCTCTCCATGAACGTATTTATTGTAAAGTCACTTGAAGTATGCCTCTGAGGTTGAACTAGATGATACGAGCCATAGATCTTTATTTTCAGGCAGCTGATGGTGCATTACTATATTCCATAATGAAAATAATAATAGGATTGAAGATGTTGCAGTTGAAGGACATAACCCAATTGATTTTTCGTGGTTACTCAAGTTCAATCTATATAGGTCGTTGTGAAAACGATGGGTGAATGGATTTCTAAACACTATAACTACTGAAAATGACCGAAAAATGATTTGATTTCGTTATCGATTTTTCAGTTTGGTAATATTTTCAAGATACTTTCTGGATGGGTAAATTTATTTGTCAAATGTACCTATACAGGGTGTCCCGGGAAGAATGCGACAAACGAATACCATGGATTAAAGTCATCATGGAGTCATCAAGAGGTTTCAATCGCCTGAGTGCCTTCGTTTGGGATATACAGGGTGATGTTCATCTTATGAGTGAAATTTTACAGTTCGATAACTCTTTAACTAATCGACCGAATAATTTCAAATTTTGAAGTTTTGTCACCCTTTCCTATCGCCTTCCTTCAATATTTCTGACTTCGAGTAAATCAGATCCGGACTAGGAAAATTTCAGACTTTTCCTATTTTCGTGAATATTGGATCACCCTGTACGTGAATATTATGATTTTTTTTCATTTTCGGAACCAAAAAGAATCAATGCATTATGAAAATTCTAAATCTCTACTTGGCACGGTCATAAAGGGTGATCAATAAACATTTCCTTATGATTGAAATTTTTTTAGTTCAATAACTCTTCAACAAATCCACCGAATAATTTCAATTTTTCAAGTTTTGTCCCACTTTATTATCGCCTTCCTTCAATATTTCTGAAATCGAGTAAATCAGATCCGGAATAGGAACATTTCAGACTTTTCCTATTTTCGTGAATATTGGATCACCCTGTACGTGAACATTATGATTTTTTTCCGTTTTCGGAACCACAAAGAATGAATTCATAATAAAAATTCTAAATCTCTACTTGGCACGGTCATACAGCGTGATCAATAAACATTCCCTTATAAGTGAAATTTTTTTAGTTCAATAACTCTTCAAGAAATCCACCGAATAATTTCAATTTTTCAAATTTTGTCGCCCTTTACTATTAGTACGAGAGCTAGCAACGTCGGGAAAACAAGCATTTCAGGTAGGCTAGTTTTTAGATATGCTATCTCTCTCACTCCCCCGGACGTCATACGGGCTATCTGGCTGGCGGTAGTGGTTGCGTTCATCAGTGCGCATCCTACCTGTACAGGTAAAATATCGATTTTTCAAATCATTTTAAGAAGTTTTTTTTTTTTTATTATTTTTATTGAATTTTTCGCAACATGAATATATTATTGCCAGATATTTTTATCGTTGTTTAAATCGTGCCAGACGCTAATTTTGAATTGAAAAAAAAATTTTTTTCAAAATATTTCAGTATGGCTGAAATTTTTATATGATGTTATTTAAAGTTATTAAAACTGTTGAAGATTCACTGTCTTGCGAAGAACACGAAGAAGCCGATTCTCGAATAATATATCACATTTGCCAAATAAATGTCGATGGTGAAGTTGTGATACGCTGCTCAGACACAGATATTTTAATAATACTTCTTGGTAACATGCATCATTTGAATGCATCACTAAAAATCTAGGTAAATTGCTCTTAGACTATATCGCCTTCCTTCAATATTTCTGAAATCGAGTAAATCAGATCCGGACTAGGAAAATTTAAGACCTTTTCTATTTTCGCGAATATTGAATCACCCTGTATGTTGATATCATGATTTTTTTCCGTTTTCGTAACCAAAAAGAATTAATTCATAATAAAAATTTGAAATCTCTGCTTGGCGCCATCAATCAGGGTGATCAATAAACATTTCTTCATGAGAGAAATTTCATAGTTCAAGATATCTTGAATTTATCGGTAGAATTATTTCGAAAATTGAAGTTGTTTCACCCTTCACGAATGTCTCACCTAAATTTTTCTCAAATTATTTAACAAAATTTTTAATCAACAAACAAAAACATCAAATAAATTGAAAAATATTTCATCTTGAAAACAATGAATCAAAAATAAAATATTTTCAGTCCAGCAGATATTGTTCAAAATGATATTCCTCCATTTTAATACATTTTTGAGCACGTTGATATGATATAGTTTCACAGATTTCGCTATCTCATTCGGTTGAATCGGTTGTACTTCTTTCATGAGGGAATGATTATTGGTCACCCTGTATGTCGGCGGCAAGCTGAGTTTTAGAATGTTGATTATGAATTAATTCGTTGTGGTTACGAAAACGAAAAAAATTATGATATTGACGTACAGAGTGATCCAATATTCACGAAAATAGAAAAAGTCTGAAATTTTGTTGGTCCGGATCTGATTTATTCGATTTCAGAAATATTGAAGGAAGGTGATAGTGAAGGGCAACAAAACTTGAAAAATTGAAATTATTCGGTGGATTTCTTGAAAAGTTGTTGAACTAAAAAAATTTCACTCATAAGGGAATGTTTATTGATCACCCTGTATGGCCGTGCCAAGCAGAGATTTAGAATTTTTATAATGAATTGATTCTTTGTGGTTCCTAAAACGGAAAAAAAAAACATTATGGTCACGTACAGGGTGATCCAATATTCACGGAAATAGGAAAAGTCTGACATTTTCCTAGTCCGGATCTGATTTACTCGAATTCAGAAATATTGAAGGAAGGCGATAGGAAAGGGTGACAAAACTTCAAAATTTGAAATTATTCGGTCTATTAGTTAAAGAGTTATCGAACTGTAAAATTTCACTCATAAGATGAACATCACCCTGTATATCCCCAACGAAGGCACTCAGGCGATTGAAAGATCTTGATACGGGTCCTCCATGATGACCTTAATTTATGGAATTCGTTTGTCGCATTCTTCCCGGGACACCCTGTATAGAATTATATAAGGTATCCCGCGAGTTACTGTACATACTCTTACCTGAGGCAGAGTAGGACTAGGTGAGTACGGATTGACTGAAAAAAATTAATTTCTGCCTTTTCTAAGAAAGCTATAAGGTGATTTTGCATATTCATGAAAAAAAATGAGACCATCATTAGAACCAAACTTATTGTCGGCATTTAATGAAACTTGGAATGTAATTGATATATACCGAGGTCGAGTCAGAGAGATATTAATCATTTCAATATTCCAGGACCGGACTCATTATTTCTCATTTAAATTGTTCAGGTTAAAATATAACTTTGTATCTCGAATTTGAAATCATCGTTCTTATTTCCAAAATGAGCATAGCTTCAATACGCGGTATCTGCACTTAAAGTTGTCACATCTAACATTCTTTTTTATGACTTTTTGAAATTGGACAGAGTTCGAAAAAATTGATTTATTCACATAAACATAAGTGAGACATAAAACGTAAAATTCTTCCTGAAAAATCATTTAAAAGGTCTGGAGCTTCAATGAACTCATCTAATAGTGAAACAACAACAAAATGAAAAACATCGAATTTCAATAATAAGTCATAAAAATACAAAAGAAAACTAATTAATTCTTTATATTTGAATTCGGAAAAAGTTATTTGAGAAGATGTTCGAGTTGAAAACCATTTACTTATTCCTTAATATATCGTAATAGTTGATTATTATCTAGTCTATGGACAATATGGAACTCAAGCAATAAGTAATTACTATCTCAAATTTCAGCTGTCAGCATGTTTTCAGAATAGAATATGATCACAAAAAGCGTTTCGAAGAATTCATATTTTGTCTTTGGGCATATTTTTTTTGCGTATTATTGTTGTTTCAATGATGAATTATTTCATATATTAACAAATTATTATGTTATAGGTACTAGATACTAGACGTTCAATATGTTTCAAAGAAAATTTTCACTCTTTATATTCTATGCGATCTCAGAATAACAGATAGCTGTAGAAACCACTTCCGAAATGAAAACATCCTTACCCTCAGCTCTATATATATATATATATATATATATATATATATATATATATATATATATATATATATATATATATATATATATATATATATTAAATTGTATACTATATGTATATGATAATAT
Source organism: Harmonia axyridis (assembly GCF_914767665.1). Lineage (NCBI taxonomy): Eukaryota > Metazoa > Arthropoda > Insecta > Coleoptera > Coccinellidae > Harmonia > Harmonia axyridis. The sequence goes on along the minus strand of NC_059508.1, from coordinate 20,725,615 downwards.
GAAAGACTTTAAAGGAAATGAACATTATCATTGCTACACAAATAGGAATGCAGAGAAACTAGTTGTGCCCTACCACAGAGTATCATCATCCCAGTTAAGTATTAATCATGAGTCATTACAGATATATAACGAAATACCGGAAATTTTGAAACAAAGAACTGAATAAGATTTTAGTGAAGAAAGCATATTATTCAATCGAGGAATTCTGGAATGATAATAGTATATTGTGCAACAAGTGGGGAAAGTCCAACTTTTTTCGCGAGTGTGGAAGTTTGTGGCACGAGCCTGAAAGGCGAGTGCCTCAAACACACGAGCGAGAAAAGGACTTTCTCCACATGTTGCACACTATACTTTTCCTACAACTTAACAAATTTCAATAATTCAAGTAATGGACTTGATTCAAATCAAAATGACCTTCGTTGACAGTATGTGCTAATTTATTGCGTTTCCATAGAAACGACTCAAAAGCCCAATTTTATTGGTCTACCAAGGGAGGGGTGGGCAAAGTGCCGTGGGGAATAATATTTCCCACAGTATGCGCAATACATAGTTTTGCAATTGAGTAAACTATGCAGAAAACGCTACTTTTCATAGCAGTTGTAGGAAAACTCTTATGTATGTGATTGTGTGTATTTTTGTGAATATTTTTGACTCATTTTTTAACTTTAACTTATTGATATAATTATTTTTATCAAGTATTTCATGCACGTTTTTATGTAAATATATTATTTATACTGACAACCCATGTAATCATGTTGATGGAAAGGTTATTCATGAGTATTTGTACTAGGTGAATAAAGTTTATTTTATTCATTCACGACTTTTACAAGATACCTCACTCCTGAATAAATCAAATTTTTCGAGCATTGTCCAATTTCAAAAATTCATAAAAAAGAATGTTAGATGTGACAACTTTGTGTGATACCGCGTATTGAAGCTGAATTTATGTACTTTTTGAAAATATAAACGATGATTTCAAATTCGAAATATGATACAAAGTGATATTTTTGACTTTTTCTTTTTATTTTTAACCTGAACACTTTAAATGAGAAATAATGAGTCCGGTCCTGGAATATTGAAAGGATTAATATCTTTCTGACTCGACCTCGGCATGTGTCAATAACATCCCAAGTTTTAATGAATTCCACCGATAAGTTTGGTTCTGATGATGGTTTCATTATTTCCATGAATATGCAAACTCACCATGTAGCTTTCGTAGGAAAGGCAGACATTAATTTTTTGCAGTCAATCCATACCCACTTGGTCCTACTCTGGTAAGAGTATGCTAAATTACTCCCGGGACACCCTGTCTAATACACCAATAGATAGATAGATAGATAGATAGATAGATATATATTCATCTCAAGTATTTACAGATGCTGTCAAAATAAATGTATATAATAAATATATAAGTACATGTTCACACGTTACAAATTTCACAGTACGATATAATTAATGACAAAGTACACAATTTTTCATAGGAATGACTAGAATTTATGGGACAGAAACTCATCCATCGAGTAGAATACATTTTCTTTAAGCAAGCTCTTTATTTTTTTCTTGAAGGCATTATAATGTAGTGATGTCAGGCTATCCGGTAGTTTGTTATAGAGTTTTAGGCTGTTATATATGTGTATGTTTCTCGTTTTCTCCAGTCTATGTAAAGAAGGTACATATTTGTCCTTGAATCGCGTCTACAGAATTTAACGAGTGGTTTTTATCTCAAAGAATATTCGAAGTCAAAAATTCGAGCAAAACACTGTCTTGGTGTGAGAAGCATTGTAGACCACAGGAATTCGAATAATAATAATAAGTATATCAGATTTGATGAACTGAGACGTCAATGTTAGTTTGTATACAGGGTGTTTTTATATGTGAGGCGAAACTTCAGGAGGTGATGATACTCATCGAAATAAGAAAAAAGTTCCTATAAACATGTTCGAAAATGCTTCCTTTCCGAATACAGCCATCCAAAGTCTTCATTTTAATCATACATTTACTACGATAATGTTTGAAAGCTTTGATTGATTTAATGGAAATGTTTCATGTTTTTTCTCATAGAATTATTATTGAATGTCAGATTGACAATATTATTGAAAAGTAATATAGGAATTGTTCTGCCTTCATTCTTTTATTACATTTTATTGATATTTTGCCGAGGTCCTTCGAGTATTTGCCAATCCAGCCTTAGCCCGAAACATTTGGTCCATTCGAGCCGCGAAATTTATCATGTCGACCAAAAGTGGAAAGCAGCCAAGAAGTGATAGTGGAAGGAAACCTGAAGATATAGTGAGCCAAAGGGAATCAACAGATTCCAATATGTATAAAAAAAATACTGAATCAATCCAAAAACCAGCCAGCGGGGTATCTGAAGAATCGAAGAATACAGAAAGACTTTTTGAACTAGAAAAATTGAAATTGAAGAAGAAACTTGAATATGAACTGAAACTAATAGATTTAGAGAAGCAACATTTAAAGAGTGGAAGTGAAAAAAACACAGAACTCAAGAGCGAACACACATTAGACAAAACCGAGCCCCAAAAGGTCGAAGAATGGTTAGAAAAGTTGAGTATAGTGCCAAGTGAAAATAAAGAAGACACCGACCCAAAGGAAGAACGTATCAGACTGAACAATTTTTTCATGAGACAATCCAGTTCGAAAGACTTACCAATTTTTGCTGGAGATCCAATGGAATGGCCAAGTTTTATCACCCAATTCAGAGAAACTACTGACCTGTGTAAATATTCGAAACGGGAAAATATGAGCCGACTCCAACGTTGTTTGCGAGGCAAAGCCAAGGAAAGTGTGGAGTATCTTTTGAACTTTCCTGATCAATTAGATAAGATATTATCTGTACTGGAAAGAAGATTTGGTAGATCGGAATATATCGTTGAGGAAATAATGAGGAAAATCAACCAGGTATCATATATGAAGGAATACCAATTTGAATCTTTGATAGACTTTTCCAATAAAATATTGAATTTAGTAGCAACCATCGAAAGTTCAGGCCACAATGGACAACTCTATAACACCCAAATTCTGAATGAAATGGTGAATAAACTTCCTTCTAGTCTGAAGATTCAGTGGGGTTCTCTACTGAAACAAGGAGAAATTGCAAACCTGAAAACCTTTTCGAATTGGATGGAAAACATTTCAGAAAGTTTGTGTCACGTATCCAGACCAAAATATGACGACCGACGAAGACATGCGCCAGCCTCAGCAAAACACGAAATGCACTTTTCTACTCGTAGCGAAAATATCCGATTATGTCTTTATTGTGAAGATACGAGTCATTCCATTACCAAATGCCAATCTTTTGAAAAACTGTCCATAGATGACCGATGGAAATGGGTAAAATCGAAGAGAATTTGTTTTTCATGCTTGAAACAGAATCATCAAATCCAACAGTGTCGTTATAAGAAAGTTTGTGGTAGGAATAATTGCAAAAAGCTTCACCATTCTTTGCTGCATGAGGATGAAAAATCTACAGAGGTTGATAAGCAGTATATTAACGAACCTTCTATTTCTGGAACCTGCAACCCCTATTCTCAAGCCGAAAGAAATTTGAATATTTCTAGCACAATACATAGAAATATCCTTTTGAGAGTTGCCCCTGTCATCTTGACAAGTTCAACTGGAGTTCAAACACAAACTTATGCACTTTTCGATGAAGCCTCTACAGTAACGATGCTCGACGAGGATATTTCCAATACATTGGCTTTACGAGGTGAAAGTAGACCACTTTCTCTACAGTGGACCAATGATTTTTCCAACTACATAGAAAATTCTAAAATTGTATCATTGAAAATGTCTGGAGTCGCCCCAGGAAGTAAGACATTTACTCTCCATCATGTTAGAACTGTCAAAAATCTGTCACTGCCAATTCAAAATGTAGATATAGAAGATATCTGTAAACGTTGGCCGTATGTACAGAATGTTCCAGTCAATTCATTGCATAATGCCCAACCAACCATACTGATTGGGCAGGATAACTGGCCGCTAACAATTCCTCGCAGTCATATTCAAAAAAGCTGGAATGATCCTGTGCTAACAAAAACTTGGTTGGGATGGGTGATACATGGAATACTCGCATCAAATGAGCCAAACAAAGAATATAGTTATTTAATTGATGATTTCCATGAACAAGATGATGATTTACACAGCCTAGTGAAAAATTCTTTCAAAATCGAGGACGTTGGTACCAAATTCCCCGAGAAATCGAAAGAAGACATATACGCAGAAGAAATTTTAGATAAAACTACGAGAAGAATAAGTGAATATAAATGGGAAACAGGTTTACTATGGAAGCATGAAGAAGTCAAGTTGCCAGAGAGTAAGAATAATGCATTCGTGAGACTGAAGTATATTGAAAAGAGAATGAAACTGGATGTAGCCTTTACCGAAGCCTATAGAAATAAAATACATGACTCTGTGAATAAGGGATATGCTAGAAAGTTAACCAGCCAGGAATTGGAGATGAGAAAAGAGAACGAGTGGTATTTACCACACTTCGCAGTTGTTAACCAAAACAAACCAAACAAGATACGAGTAGTTTTCGATGCAGCAGCAAAATCGAACGGTATCAACCTCAATGACATGCTTTTACCTGGTCCAGATTTGTACAGCTCAATTATAAGTATGATATGGAAATTCAGACAACAAAAAATTGCCTTCAGTGGAGACGTGAAAGAAATGTTCTTACAAATTAAAATAAGAAAAGAAGATTTACCTGCCCAGAGATTTTTGTGGAGAGAAAGTGACCAAGAAGAGACTGGAGTTTACGAAATGTCTGTCATGTTATTCGGTGCAGTATGTTCTCCAAGTTCAGCTCAATCTGTCAGAAACAAAAATGCCGATGAATTCAAAGACATATATCCAGAAGCATCCAATGCTATAAGAAATTACCACTACATGGATGACTACTTGGACAGTTGTGCTGATGAAGAGAAAGCCATCCAGTTGATCCGCCAAGTGATAGAAATTCACAAACATGCTGGATTTTCTATTTGTAATTGGAATTGTAATTCTAAAAATGTTCTCAAACTAATTCCTGAAAATTTGCGAGACAATGGTAACAAAGATTTGAACCTAAATGATGGTGAGATGCCCTGTGAGAGAGTACTTGGTTTACAATGGAACCCGAATACAGATGAGTTTTTCTTCAAATTGAAATTTCACATTCTGAATCCTGAAATATTGAATGGTACTTGTATACCGACTAAAAGAGAGTTGCTGAAAATTACAATGTCTATTTTCGACCCACTTGGTTTTATAGCAAATGTTGTTGTATTCCTGAAAATCATATTGCAAAATTTATGGAAAATCAAACTGGGATGGGATGAAAAATTACCCGAAGAATATAATAGTCAGTGGCAAAAATAGAGAAGACTTCTGCCGAATATAGAATCTCTAAGGATAAGAAGATCGCTTTTCACACGTCTTTTGAATGGCTTTTCAATACAGTTACACATTTTTTGCGGATTCAAGTGATAAAGCGTATTCAGCAAGTGCCTATTTGAGATTAGAACTGGATGAAAAAACATAACTTGGAAATGTATAATTAGTTATTATACGGGGGGAGAAATGTTTCATGTTTTTTCTCATAGAATTATTATTGAATGTCAGATTGACAATATTATTGAAAAGTAATATAGGAATTGTTCTGCCTTCATTCTTTTATTACATTTTATTGATATTTTGCCGAGGTCCTTCGAGTATTTGCCAATCCAGCCTTAGCCTGAAACAGGGAATTTGGTCATAGGCGCAACTCTTCACGGCAAATCTTATGATTATATTTTCTTCACGAAAAACTTCAAGGATAGTTCTCGAAAAAATTAAAGGGTAAATGCATAAAATACGGTTTACTATTTTTCTGATGATCGTGAAAAATTTATCTTGAGTTTTTCGATAAGATCCCGTTCTCGAGATAAAGGCTTCAAAAAAAATTATTTCATTGATTCCCTGAGGAAGTTAGTCGAAATTATCTTATTATCTATATTTCAATTATAAATTCAGAAGCCTATATCTCGAGAACGGCTCATCCTATCGAAAAAATTCATTTACATACATTTATACATTTTTCTGAGTAGAATTTGTCAGGTTTTTAGAAAAAACTCGAAATTTTTCTCGGATGCCAGAAAAAATTGTAAATGGAAGTTTCATGCATTACCCCTTAATTTTTTCGAGAAAACTACAACTGAAACTTTTCTGTTAAGGAAATATAAAAAACACATTATATATAACTGTCGAAATTTTTCTCGGATGTCAGAAAAATAGTAAACGGAATTTTTATGCTTCACTTTTCAATTTTTTCGAAAAAATTCCCCTTAAAACCTTTTTTGTGAAGAAAATACTATCATCATAAGATTTGCCGTGAAAAGTTGGGCCCATGCCTAAATTTCCATCCAAATCAATAGAAACAAACGTTCAAACGTTATCGCAGAAAATGTATGATTTAAATGAGTTCAGTAGACAGTAATGCACCTGAGTACAGCTCTTGTTCAAAACTCAACTCAAATAAAATATAATGAATTTCCCATGTCTAAATTTCCATCCAAATCAATAGAAACGTTCAAACTTTATACCAGAAAACGTAAGATTAAAATGAAGACGGATAGCTGTATTCGAAGAGGAAACATATTTGGACATGTGTTTATAGCCTTATAAAAACTTTTTTCTTATTTTGATGTGTACTATCACCTCCTGAAGTTTTTCCCCATAATTAGGAAACACCTTGTAGAGGAGGGGTTGTGGTGATATCTTTCTTTCTCCTGAAATATGACTAAAATATTAGAGTAAGTATATGACATACTAAGCTTTTTCGATATTATGTTTGAATTTTCCACGATTCTGGTGACGCGATCGATATTTCGATCGATATGAAATTCTGCTAAAAGCTTGAAATTCAAAATAAAATGAAACAAAGTAATTTCCACTAATATTTTAATATCTGCGGCATGTTTTGCCAACACTGTGGCTTCTCCAGGTTACATTTCAGCTTATTCGAGTTTTTTTTTTCAATATTCTTTTTGAATTCGTTCTTGTTCTGGTGAAACGATCAACATAAAATTATCCATGAAGCTTTAAATTGTTTCTCCAAATGTGAAATTTCATCTTGATTAAATCCGTACTTTTGAAATGATCAGAAAAACAAAATATAGAAAGGTCCTATTCACCGAACCTCTTTTCGATTTTTGCCCATTAACGAATTTTAGAAGAACCGCATTTTTAGCCTTTGGCTAGACTTACAGTATAATATTTTTATGTGAAAATTAATAAAAAGATAAATGTTTGTTTGGAAAGTTATATCATGCATATATTTATTCTTCAATAAAAAATATATCTAATCCTGTTTTCTCATTGAAAAAAAATAATAAATAAGAACTTTCTGCGATGACGAAATTTTTGAGATGAATAACAGTGAAAACCTCATATAAATGAATAGTCTCTAGAGTAAAATAAAGCGTAGTCATTTTTAAATTGATCTCTGAAACGGTATAGACCCCTCCCTCTACCCCGGTATTATATATCCAAACCAAACCTACCTTGAAAATTCTCGGTTTCTCTGTTTTAGAATTATCGTGTTCACGGACGGAATTGTATTTGACCACGGATTCGTTATCAGCGAGTTGAATCTTATCGTTTGAGCTCAACATTCAAAAAATGCAAATATCGTGTGGAAATGATTCTCTGTTCGAGGAACAAGCGCTCAAAAAGCGTCCGAAACTACCGAAACGATATATTTCTCTGATTTGTGACCGAAAAATGGACTCTCCTTGTAAGTTAAAAATGGACAAGTGATCAAAATTTCAAAGAATAGGTACGCCAATTCACATTTCTAAGGGGTCCAATTTTTTTAATTCGTACCAAAAACTTCATCCTCTTGGAGACAGAGTTACTTGTCATTTTATTACCTCTTTTTTTCTATAAATTCGATTTTGAATGTTTTGGTCGAGAAAAAACTGAAAATTTGCTGTCAAAATTTATTCCAATAGAACTGTTTTTTTTTTGGTGAAGTTTCGTGTATGAGGCAGAAAATCACGGATCGTCATATTGTTTCGATCACACGTCAAGTTTTCATTCGAACACCGAATTTTGTTGTGAGAATAATAAATTATTACTATTGGTTTCAATGCTTTTCTTAGCATTGAATAGGTATAATTTTTTTTGCATATTGTTAAGGTGCCCTTGGGATATAAGGAAATCAGATAGTCCTTCGTTTATTATTGTTTGGTCAATTACAAAACGGAAAGAACTGGCGATATCTCGATTAGTAACGATCAAAATTCACATTCTTTAACTCTGAGAGAGTAGGAACTGTATATCTACGACCTCCAATATTGATAAACAATCATTTTGCGATTTTTGGCTAAATACCTCTGAGATTGATGAACCCTTAAATAGTTACGTTTCACGTTTAGTAAATGTACCTACTAAAAAATTTATTTCCGACTGGCGCTTACTTTTACGTAAACAGTTTTCTGTTCGTTGTTTCAACATTGGAATCATTAGTTCATTGGACTCGAGAAAGTAACCTAGAATTAGTAATTTCTATATAATTAGTTCTGATTTATGGAATCTTTCGCGAAAACATTTTTTCAACTCTCATAAGAATTCAAAATTCAAATAAATAATTAAATAATTTGGTTTATTTTTTCTCTCATGTAAAATATCCCAACCCATATGACATACTTAAATCTTGTACTTGATAATCAATCAACCAATAGGTGTAAAGAAAATCATTCATTCATTTAATTTTACTATTTTATGTCGTCAAAATGATCTGTTTCCAGTTTGATTCCTTGATTTGTTGCTCTCAAAATTTATGGATCGTATTCTCGTGCTGGGAGGATAAAGCCATATAAATCCCATTTTTCGGTATTGTTAATTTTTATTCACACAGGGTTTCTAATGTTTTATGATAGATGGATAACCCTCTTTAACTTCTTGAAACGCCTTATAAAGGAACACTATAACTCTTCTTGTAACAAATCACCGATTTTTATGGGGTTTTCACATAAATTCTTTAAACAAAAATATACATGGAAGAAAGTTAATATTTTAAATTTGCGGATCCGAATAAATTTTTGGTAACATTTTTTTTTTCGCAAAAAAAATGATTATATGTACTTTGTATAAAAAACTATTCGTGAAAAAAAACCTAAAATTATAATTTCCTGAAAGTCATCGTACATGCTGTACGCTGTACAACTTCGAACATCGTACAAAATTTTTTCATCGTAGGAGCGCCATAGGAAAAATGAATGCGTACCAATGTTTGACTGATACGCTAAAAACCACCTAGAGGTAATCCCTCTTAATTCATTTCTGATTTTCCTTTCGTCGACTCGCAGGGGCGGATCCTGGCGATGTCTGAGGGGGGGCCATAGAAAGTCACGGCTCATATCGATTAGCAAAATAGCGGAATTTTTTGTTGGTACCTACTGAGTTCAGTATTTTTTTGTAGAAAGATGTATTTTAGTAACTCATTTCTTACTCAGTTTCCAAAATTTTTGTAGTACAAAAACAAGTTCGAACAATTTCATGAATATATGTAGATTTATTTCATGAAAAGACTCGGGCACAAGAAAGTATGAGGTATAGAAAAAAATCTTAACTTTGCATAAAAATCAAGTTTTCAGTTACCACAGTTTCCATTTCCGACGGCTCACCGCTTTTTTACCACGACCGTTTTCGCTTGACGTTATCGTAAGTCATCCACTTTTCATCACCAGCCACCAACCGTTTCAAAAATGGGGTGATTTTTCGCAGATGGAAATTCGGTCCAAGTGGTTTTTTGCGGTAACTCGTGTGGTACCATACATCTAGCTTCTTCCTGAGACCAGTTTTATACAAATGGTTCCAAACGGTTTTTATGCAATCTTCAACTCTTGAGCAATGGAAACAGGACTCGACAATGTCTATGATTTTGTCGATATTTTCGACAATTGGTCTTCAGTGCATCTTTGACATAGAAATTACCGGAAAGGAATCGACGAAAGCAAAATTCCGCGTGATTGGCTATTACAGTATCAAGACCATAAACACTATTTAAATTTTCAGCTGCTTGGCTTGCCTTTATCGAAGAAAAACTCAAATATAACATATTTTTTCTTTGTTATAGTGTCCAACTTTAACGCGCGCTCAAACTTAACTGAGTACACTTATCACAAAACTGTCGGAAAAGATTATCTAGTACGAAATCTCATCTTTCTAACGCCATTTAGTGGAACCCGATCGGACTTATAAAACACGAAATGCAGATAACTAAAGCTATCTATTGCAAAAAAAATTGAAAAAACTGAATGAGTGCATATTTTTCGGTAATTCAGGATACACTTTAATATTTCTAAGGTCCCCCCCCCCTGGATCCGCCCCTGTCGACTGTTCTAAAACTTGTAATACGTTTTGGATGTTGTTCGATGCCGCACTATTAGTATACTTAGGCAAGCAAGTTATAATAAAATCAAATCTTTATTTTTGATTGATCAGTATTCTCTAATGATTTTTTTCAAGGCAAAGTTTTTAAACAGCAAAAATAGCAACAATTTTCACTTTATAGATAGGTTTGGTATTTAAGTTGATATATGCACCTATTTTTTCATTAATGCTATCAATTCTAGTCTAAGACTATTCATTAAGTATTTCATTACCCACGCGCAACTTTAGTTTTAGTGGGATTTCAATGTTTATTTACATCTCAACTATTCTTTTGTTATCTATGTAAAACATTTTTTTGGTGAATAAACTTATTATTATTATTATTATTTATTAGGGTAATTCAGCAATATATTTTTGTTGTTTTTAATTCTCATAGAAGAATATAGTCATTCACATCCTTTATGAAATTTGAGAATAATACTTTACATTTCCAGAGAATATAAGCTTTTCTCAATATCGTAGTTGCTATAATCGGGCCAATCGTACCCGGTCTGAAAGCGCGGTCCTAGCCTTAAATTTTGAGGGGGGGTCGCCGTTGTGGGCTTCAAGTTTTTTTATGGGACAATTTCGTACATTGTCTGCTTAAAACGCATATTGAGTGTTAGGTGATTCCATTTGGGGGGGATCATGACCCTCTTGACCCCACCCCCTCCTGGGACCGCTTGCGCTTGCTGGTCTGATGCACAGATGGCAGTGCTAGTATGTAATCCATATGATTTCTAGTTAGTATCAACCTTCAAACGATACGTGTCAAAATTTGACAGCTGTCCGACCATTAGTTTGTGAGATATTGCGTTATGAGTGTAGCTACTTTTGTTATTTAAAAAAAAGATGTGAAAACTAGAATTAATTGTGCTAATGAAATATTGCTTTTTGAAGGGAAAAAATACGGTTGAAGCAAAATCTTGGCTTGATGAAGAGTTTCCGGGGTCTGCACCAGGAAAATCAACCATCATTGATAGGTATGCTAAGTTTAACGTAGTGAAATGAGCACCGAAGATGGCGAACGCAGTGGATGTCCAAAAGAGGCTGTCACCGACGAAAAAATCAAAAAAGTTCACAAAATAATTTTGATTGACCGTATAACCACATTTCTCTCGAAAACTTCATTTTCATATTGAAAAGATCAAAAGCAACAACGTGTTAATGATGAGCAGTGTTTGAAGCTGTTTATGTGTAATAAACCTGAGTTTTTGCGTCGATATGTGACAATGGATGAAACATGGCTCCATCATTTCACTCCGGACTCCGGAGTCCAATCGACAGTCAGCAGCTGAGTGGACTGCACACGATGAACCAACTACAAAGCGTGGAAAGATGTTACAGTCACCTGGCAAGGTTATGGCATCAGTATTCTGGGATGCGCAAGGTATAATATTCATTGATCACCTCCAAAAAGGTCAGACCATCAACAGCGATTATTGTATAGCGTTATTGGGTCGTTTAAAGGATTAAATCATTAAAAAACGGCCCCATCTGAAGAGAAAAGAGGTGTTGTTTCATCAAGACAATGCGTCGTGTCACAAATCAATGAAAACAATGGCAAAATTGAATGAATTGGGCTTCGAACTGCTTCTGCATCAACCGTATTCGCCAGATCTGACCCCCAACGACTTTCCTGTTCTCAGACCTCAAAAGAATGCTCGATGGAAAGAAATTTACCGCCAATTATGAAGTACTCGCCGAAACTGGATCTATTTTGAAGCGAAAGACAAATAGTACTACAAAAATGGTATCGAAGAGTTGGAAGATCGCTATAATCGCTGTATCGCCATCGAAGGCAACTATGTTGAATAATAAAATCGAATTTTGTCAAAAAAAATGTGTTTCACTTTGATTGACCGGTTACTTTTCAATTGGTCTGTTAAGTTATAATACAATCGAATCTTTATTTTTGACTGATCAATATTCTCTAATGATTTTTTTCAAGGCAAAGTTTTCAAACAGCAGAAATAGAAACAATTTGTATATTGTACTTTATAAATAGGTTTGGTATTTAAGTTGATATATGTACTTATTTTTTCATTAATGCTATTAATTCCTGTCTAAAACTTAGAACTATTTCATTATAGGGTACCTATATTATATTTTTGTTGTTTTTGATTCTCATAGAGGAATATAATTTAAATTGGAGAATAATACTTCACATTTGCAGTAAATTTAAGCTTTTCTCAAAATCGTAGTTGCTATAATCATATATCCATTCTTCCTTATTTGTATCTGTTCAAATTCGCTTCCACCTTCAAACACTTTCTGGATCTCAGATCTCATAAAATGTTACTAGTAAGAATTGAAAACTGAGTAATCCATAGTTTTCACAAAATCCTCTGCCACAAGATGGCCAAATATCATCCGCTTCATGCAAGTAATGCCCTCTGAGATATATCTTAGTACATTGCATGAAAATGTCCAAAATGTACAAATTATGGTTTCAGCAGACAATACACATGTTGAGCATTTCCTAAAAATCCAGAATTCTAGGTATTTGAAAATAATTCTCATGTGTGTGGCAGAGTACTTTCATCTCATTGAAAAATTCTTCTTCATTTAGAATTTCTACATATATTGCCCCAAAGAGAATCGAATTGGCGTGAGATTATTTGTATACTGTTTTTCTACAGCCTAAGAATTATTGATGAATATCTCGATGAATTTTAAAAATGTGTGTTTTTCCAGGGAAATTATGAAAACTGGTATGATGTGTAAGATGGTTATATTGCTATTTGTTCTTTATTTTTTCGCATTTATCTGTGCTTTCATTCAGTGTTGAAATAATGCAATAAAGAAATAAACAAGTATTGTGAATATTCGAAACAGTTATAATATAAAAGATAAAATATCAGGTGTATCTTGTTAATATACCGCATTTACGGCACTGAGTTTATATGATTATATTTAATAGATTTTAGATTATGCAAAATATAAAAGACAATAGAATTGTGGAGATAATTAAAATTTATAGCCTTATTAACCGAAAATAATTGATCAGAATCTTTTCAAATTGACCAACTTCAAATTATGGAGAACTGAGACTAAAAAAAACTGTTGAAGAATTTTTTTTTTGAGTTCTGGAAGCAGTTACAAATTTATGCACGAATGACGCCTTGGGCGCTGGTCGGCGTAGTGAAGAAGACTCTTTCAAGAAATTGAAAGATTTACTTCCCACTTCCCAGCCTTTTCATTCTTAGAAATTAACATGATTCGATTCGATTTGATTGAGGCGTTGAAAATATAATAAATAACTTTTCTGCATTCCAAGAAGCGCCAACGCCAAGATACAATACAATAATTACGAGTTCGCAATATTCATCGATATTTCTTTGGAATTTTAACAAAAACTGACTGCTCCGTTTTCCAAACTGTTTGTGTGACGTGAATCTTATTTTTTCATATTCAGACATTCTTGAGCCAATATAATCATTTTGATAATTAGAAATCTTAGAATTTCTATATATGTCTAATTATCGAGAAAGATAAAAAAAATGTTCATTCAAAATTGATTCCGGAGTGGTGTAAAATAAATAAGTAAAAGAAAAAAATATGTCTGAAATTTACATTTATTTTATCATAATCTATTAAACATACTTATTTGTAAGATTTAAAAAATTTTCACTGATATTCAAAGCATTACTGAAATTTGATATGGGAGCTCTCCCAAATTAAAACGAGAATAAATTTTTTCAAATAATTTTAATGGAGACAATTATAAATATATGTACATAAGTATATACACAAAACTTAATATTTTGATAAAATGAGTTTAGACATTTTGTCTGATGGTTGCCGATCTTCCATGAAGTTCATCATCAATTAGTTTAGATTCATTTTGCATTCTACATTTCAAGAATATACTAATATTTGAAATTTTTCTGATGATTTGAACTTCTTGCAGTTTCTCTTCAATAAATTCAGTATACACAAGGTGTGCAGGGGTAAAGAGATCTATTTTTGCTGAAAAATATTTCATAGCTCTATTCACCGAAACTTGTTTTGTTTTCCTCAATTCGTCTTCACTAACCAATGCCCTAATTTGTTTATCTAAAGAATTTGCTATTGAATATACAATATGTGATGCATGAACTAAAAATTTTATGTTTTTGGTGTTGTTGTAGATGTAGATAGTAAAATAACACCTGAATTCATATTTAACTCTTCAAATTTTACAGAAGTTATTGCAGTAGTAGTAGTAGATTCTGTTGCTGAACTAGTATCTGGGTGTATACTTAAACCCACATCCATTGCTTCTTCAACACCTGCAGTATAGCCATCTAAAATATAAAAAGTCAGTCATAAAAAAATAATAATTTGGATTCGGATTTCACTTACAGGTTTCGGTACGTTCTTCTTTAAATGTTTTGGGATATTGAATACACTTGGTAATGCATCAAGTTTCAAAATTTTTCTTTTATAACCTGGTATGATGTAAAATCTTATGATAAAAAATGCACTTATTCTACTTGTTTATAATTGAAACCAATTTTCCCTTCCTACAGCTCTGCTCAAATGTTTTAAAATACCTGGGCGTTTAAAAGGAAACCTGAAATAATGAAAACATAAAGCTTTTGAAGTTATAAAAATTTACAAATTGAAAATTGTTACATTGAAAATATTTTCTAATCAACATACGAGTGGAACGCCACAGGCTCATTTTTGTTGTGTGAATTTCGGCATCAATTAACAGCACAGCATACAACCATTGTTGAATCAACTTTCGCTCTCTTTATACCTATTTATTTCTCAAAAACTAGCAGATTCATAACGTATAGTATGAAGGTTTTCAAAGTTTAAAATAAGTTTTGGGAGACTTATTTCCTGTTTTGATGCGGTTTACTTATGTATTTTCTCATTAAATACTCCTCAACATCATCATAAAAACGATATTAAATTAAATAACCACAAAAACGTCATGAGAATCAGCTGATATTTGTAAATAAAAAACCTATAGAAAGAGATGTCCTTCCCACAAATGCCCCATCTCTCTCATACACTTTTGGGCACATTTTTAGGCGAATTCGCGTACCTACGGGTACCTTCCATTTCTCTCTTCAGTTCACTGTTTCAAACTGCCAAAATATATTTATTTATCACTATACTTTTATAAACACATTGTTGAAATGTAATTACATGTTAAGGGTGCTACAGCTAACATATCAACCATGACTAGAAACATACAAACACAAATGAGTATCAAACATTAGCCAAAATCACAGATTATATAAGAAGGACGAAAATTTTTTCGAGTATCTAGTTCAACTTTTAAAAAGTTTGGAAATTTAAAAAAAAGATAGATCACGTCATTTATATTTCAAGGCTTGTCACAGTTTGACTTTGGATTAAGTATGTATATTTATTCAAGTGAAATCTACATTCGAAGTGAATACAAGCGCGCAAAAGTTAATTTCTTTGAATGAAATTGGGAAGCGATCTTGTATAGTCTGTCCCTCGTTCTGTCCTGCATTATACGATTGTTCCTGCTGCTTTAACACCCCATTGAACAACAGATTTGGCTTCTATTACATACTTAAAGAAGGCTCTTCACCCATGTCCTTCGTAGTTTATTTAGCATTAACTAAACCCACTCACCCTTCAGCAAGCAAATTTACTGCAGGTTGTCAACACAGATGTCCTGAAAAGACAAGAATTCTCATCACTTCCTCACCCTAAAACAGCATTGGGAAAACGAAGGAGTCATAAAAGAAACCTTCGGGAAATTCAAGCTATGAAATGACTCCTCAATACCAAGAAATTGATCGGTTTTTACCGATCTCATAGAAGGATAACGGAAGAATCGATCTAGACATGGTTTTGATCACGTAAACGAAAATCTAATAGATTCATTTTCGCGGTAAAATCCTCTACGGTCGTGGAAATCTAATTCTAGATTCAATGATGTTCAACACGTAATAACTCAATTGAGATTCAAACAAGCGATCGTATATCTCGACTGGTATAACCATTTCAGGAGACTTCTTGTATATTGTCAACACGTTCAGAGCGATTTCGAAGTTTTCCAGTAATTTTTTTACAATGAATTATTACTATGGGATCACATGGTGAAAGAAACGATTCTGTTTCCAGAAGAAAGAAAATTTGAAACCTTTTCGAAATAATCGAAAATCATCACTTGTATTACCGATTTGATATGTTGCTTCACAATTGGAAATTGTTGTTTTTTTTTGTTTTTTTTGTTTAAGGGTTATGTAGTGAAGCTTGAGACCCGATATTATGTTGCTTTTGCTCTTTATCACAAATAAAGGGACTAAATTATTATTAATCTTTGGCCCAAATGCCTGTATTTTTCGAAAGTCAAGACTGATATAGAATGATTGTGTTTGACTCACTGAAGAATTCAAAATTTAAAAAATATCTACCGATCTACTTGAAAATTAGAAGCCAGTTACAAAAAAAAAGGTATGTTACGTCCAGAGTTATTGGGAATTTTAATAAAAAAAGATGCAAGGGGATACAACAAGGTTATGCTTATACTCGCAGAAAATTAAGGAAATCATTCATCTCGCATTCATAATATTCCGAATAAAACCTTATACTTATAGAGTATAAGCATTCCATTCACATGTTATTCATAAACCTCTCCTTTTACTATAAATAAGAAGGATATTTTTCAATAATTTCAAGTGTGGTAATGAACAGTTCTAGCAATGACAGATATTGTTGAACTGAGAGATATTAAACACTACAAGCAGTTAAGGTAGTCTTGACTTCACTAGATTGTAGTTTGATGTCCGATTGAGTCTCTTTTCGCATAGTAGATGCTCCACTCACTCTATGCTGGGTTGATCCATTAAGTAGAAAAATTGGCGAACTCTATGTTCATAATTCAAAATTTATCACTTGAATATTCTATTGAAGTAAATGAATACAATAAGATCATTATAGGCCCATCGTTAGAGACTTTTTGAACAATAATTTTGGTAATTCAAGGATTAGTCGAGGAGAGGCTCTCACAACTAGCTTTGCAGATCACCTGATTTTGATCCCATATGAGTGGAGTTATCCAAAGACTCTGGTATATTGTACTGAAATACATACTCGGGTTCAGCTAATTTCAAGAATACAAGAAGCTAGCAGGGAAATAAAAGACAAATATTCTCAAACGAGCACAAAAATGTATCAACCAAAATGGAGGACATCTTGAGCTGTTTATGTAGTTTGCTTACCCCTAATTTTTGATATTTTGTTCTATTCAATGGCTGCTTTCATCAAGATATACACAATTTCATGAACTATTATTGAATATTTGGCGAGTCTTACTCGAGCCAAGTTTTAGGTGCGCCCTCTCCCGGAGATATAGTGTTTCGTCCCGAGATCGCTGGTGAAGTCTTCAGTTAGGCTATCCAGCGATCTTTGCCTAAGACACACCCTCTCACATATCGTTGAGAAGTGACTGTGTTGCAATGCGACGAGTGACGACCCCTTTAAACCCGCCGGGGCCGATGTTAGTTCTACCTATAGCGCCATCTCGGAGCAGACACAGTCACTACAAATACATCTTATTTTTTTCATTTATTTGAATGAAATATTCGAGCATTCAATTTTTGTACATATTTTCCAATTTTTCTTCTTTTGATTACAAGTAGGGGTAACTTCTTGGTAACTACACATTGATTTGGTCTGAAGTTATAAAAAAGGAAAGCTTATGTATTTAATAATAGTTAGTGATTTGAAAATAAAAAGGAAAAAGGATAGTTTCATTTATTTATTATCAAAAGTGACTTATAACCACATTTCTCTAGAAAACTTCATTTCCATATTGAAAAGATCAAAAGCAACAACGTGTTAATGATTCTGAGCCGTGTTTGAAGCTGTTTAAGTGCAATAATTTGCTCTTTGAATTTTTGCGTCGATATGTGACAATGGATGAAACATGGCTCCATCATTTCACTCCGGAGTCCAATCGACAGTCAGCTGAGTGGACTGCACACGATGAACCGAATCCAAAGCGTGGAAAAACAACAGTCAGCTGGTAAGCTTATGGCATCAGTATTCTGGGATGCGCAAGGTATAATATCATTGATTACCACCAAAAGGGCCAGACCATCAACAGCGATTATTATATAGCGTTATCGGGTCGTTGAAAAACGGCCCCATTTGAAGAAAAAAAAGGTGCTGTTTCATCAAGGCAATGCGCCGTGTCACAAATCAATGAAAACAATGGCAAAATTGCATGAATTGGTCTTCGAATTGCTTCTGCATCCACCGTATTCGCCTGATCTAACCCCCAGCGAATTTTTACAGTTCTCAGACCTGAAAAGAATGCTCGCTGGAAAGAAATTTAGCGCCAATGAAGAAGTATTCGCTGAAACTGAGGCCTATTTTGAAACGAAAGACAAATCGTACCATAAAATGGTATCGAAAAGTTGGAAGATCGCTATAATCGCTGTATCGCCCTCGAAGGCAAGTATATTGAATAATAAATTCGAATTTTGCCAAGAAAATGTGTTTTACTATGGTAGACCTGTCATTTATGAAATCAAATCATATTTTGGTTACCACAAGCTTCGTGCAAAATTCACGAACCTGAGATATCCATGAAGAATATATTATATATAAAATCAAAATTCCAATGATACCTTTCGGTGTTTGGGTCATGAAGAATATAATTATTAAAATAGTCAATCATTTTCAGATCCAACTGAATTGGGATTTTAAACTTGATGAAAAATTTATTGCTGATGTATCATCAAAACCTCTGAAAAGGTTGGCAGGAAGACATCGCTTTGCGATATGCTCGCCTTTTGCACTTTGTTAACAATCTGTTGTACAACCTTTTATGCAATAAAGAGTTCTAATTATAATAAAACCATACCAAATTAGTACATAATATCGAGAAGAAAAACCTAATATCTTTCAATGACTACAGATCCGATTGAATTGAAATTTAGATGCGGATGTACAGTGCATCCCATTTTGGGTGAGACCGCCAGGTTTCTCGCTTGTTATTTAAGATAGAGCCTTGCGGTTTTCACGTTCCTTTCCTACTTTTTCGTGAAACTCAAGTTGGTCTTATCAGATTGTGCATAACTGTTTCCGTTCAAAAGATACAGGGTGATTTTGGAAATTGATACTTTTCGGACCCCTTCTTTATCTCCGAAGTTATTAGAAATAATGCTGAGGTAAAAACTACATCTGAATCAGAATTCTGCGTAGAATCCAGTGGCGTACTCAATATTTTTTTTCGGGGTATGGTTTTGAAGATTCTACACAAACTTATGTTTTTTTTAATGGAACACCATGTGTATCATTACTTCGTTGAATTCGTCATTTTTTTCCCTTCAAAATGATATATGACACTATGTAGGTAGGATGTTCAGAAATGTTAAAAAAACACTAAAACACCAAATAATGATGATTTTTTGTTGATGGGCAATGGATTTCCCATAGAAAAGAAGAATCAATAATGATAACAATAATTTATAGTGATGACAGCTAGATCAGATTGGTTTTTTCCCTCCAATGCCTTCTTGATAAAACAATGCTCCCAAATGCATAGTAGCCATAATAACTACAAGGATGTTTGTGTCATCAATGACCTACTACTTTTAAAAATCGAAAGTAATAATCCCCTTATTGAAACATAGAAAATTCATGGCCCATTTACGAAAAATCATCATTATTTGACGTTTTAGTGTTTTTTTAACATTTCTGAACATCCTACCTACATAGTATCATATTTCATTTTGAAGGGAAAAAAATAACAATTTCAACGAAGTAATGATATATAGGGTGTTCCATTAAAAAAAATATAGGTTTGTGTTGAATCTTCAAAACCATACCGCGAAAAAAAAATTGAGTACGCCACTGGATTCTACGCAGAATTCTGATTCAGACCTGGCTGTCTCACCCAAAATGGGATGCACTGTACAGGGTTTCCCAAATTCGATGCTCACTGAAAGCATCTCGAGAACTATAAAACTTAGAGAAAAAAATTTTGAGGACCTCGATCCCTTTTTTCGAAATCATAATTAGAAAGCAGTTCACAGATATTTTGATTCGTTCTCGAGTTACAGGCTGTTTCTGAAAAATTACTTTTTCAAATTAACTGCTCTTAAAAAGATAGGGAAGTTACGAAAAATTGATATATATTTACTTTTTTGAAATCATTGTTTTGAGTAGCATAGTAAAGTAAGAAAAAACCGCAAAAACTGCCTATGTGTTTTTATATACTTAGTAACAACACACATTTCAGAACATTATATACTTAGTAACAACACACATTTCAGAACATTATATACGTGTGTTGTTCGAAAAATTCAGAGTTCGCTAACTTTTGAGCAATATATTTCGCTATATCTTGCTGTCAGTTCAAGATATTCAAAAACTTCTAAAACGTTTTTTCCAGTAAGCTTTATAGTTTATATGATACTCACTACAGATCATAGAAATTCGATATCGTTTTAGAGATATAGAGGCAAATTTTTTTTTTTTCAAATGGGACACCCTATATTTTTCAACGTGGTTTTTCAGCCGCATATTTTTCGAAAATGTAATCAGTTTCAAGGATATTGAGTTTTTCGTCTGTACTTTTTATGGAAAACCTTATAAATAAATATTTTTCATTTATTTCTAGATTGAATTTATTTTGTGTCCATTGTATAATTGTTATCAGAAACACCAACACTCGTCGATATCGCTAAAACGATGATTAATTTCTAATTGAATGGGACACCCTATAGATATTAATTTGATAATAATTATAAAATGGACACAAAATGAATTGAATCCCCAAATAAATGAAAAATAATTATTTATAGTCCAATAAAAAAAAAACAAAAACTTGATATAGAAGCGGATGACATTATTGAAAAATATATTTCATTTATTTCTAGATTTAATTCATTTTGAGTCTTTTATATAACTGTAATCAAGACATGGGTGTCCCATTAAAAAAACAACTCCCGTCTATGTTTCTAAAACGATAGTTATTTTCTAAGTGGGGTACTTACCCTATATATGACTTGATTACAATTAAACAATGGACACAAAATGAATTAAATCTCCAAATAAATGAAAAATAATTATATATAAGGTGTCATATAAAAAAAATGAAGGCGAAAAACTTGATATCTTTGAAACGGATGATATTTTCGAAAAACCGATAAGGTGGTGCGGCTAGATCAGCGTTAATTGAAACAGTAATTTTTCAGAAACGCCCTGTAACTCGTGATCGAATTATGATATCTAAATGATCTCCTCTTTTAGTTCAGTTTTATAGTTCTCAAGATGTTTTCAGTGAGCATCGAATTTGGGACACCCAATATTTTGATTTGTTTCATTCTGGTTTTGTAGAATTGAAATTTATGAATTAGGGGTTGGCCATTTTAGACTCCAAACCTCCATATAATAGTTATTTATGCAACAAGTGCAAAAAGTGAATGTTTATTGCACTCGACGTGAAATTGTCCGACGAGGCCGTTAGGCCGAGTTGGACAACATGTCGAGTGCAATAAACAATTTATGCATTTTTTCTACGTTCATGCAAAAAACAAAAAATGATTTATCGAGGTGCGGCACTAGGTGTAGGAAAATGAAAAGGGCAACTTGAATACTTTATTATTAATATCGATTTGCATTGAAACAGGAACTAATACGTTACGAACAATTTAACTCAAACTTTATTTTTACCCTCAATGTTGAAAGTGAATGAACAATTGGTGCAATTTTCAATATGAATATTTCGTAGTGAAGTACTTTTTAAATCCACTTCTTGATTTGTTACTGCTGTAAACGTACTAGTACTTGGTAACTGTACATCGTTATTTCCTTCAGGCTGAAATATTTGTTTGTCATGATGACAGCACGTTCAAGTAGAATGACAGATGAGTGCAATAAAAACTTTATTGCACTAGTGCAATAAAGAACTTCTTTTTCCACTAAATATAGTTCAATAAAGTTTTGCTTTTTGCAATAATGTAGAAAAAAAAATTTGGTAAATCGTGCAGCGAATACAAACTATTTATATTTAAAACCCCTAATTTCAAAGTTGCATTTGCTTTAAAAACTCACATCATTATCCTTTTTGATTCTCCTCGGAAAAGGCGAAAACTGTCAAGTTTTTTGGGAAAGTAAACTGAATGTCGCAATTTCTACCGTTTTTATTCATTCAAAAAATTCCGAAAGTTCTAATTTCAAATTCTTCGACTAAACATGAATCATTGAATCCTGACATTTGATATAAATAGGACAAGTTCTATAGGAGAATAGCGCTAAACCGAATTATCTAGATTTGATAGAATTTCAACCTAGTCAGATGTACTGTGAGCGAATTTATTTTCAATGCTTTTCTTGAATTTTCTCACGTTCTAATGACGCGATCAACGTGAAATTTTTATTTGATAAAAATGAATTTCATAAATAAAGTGAGGCCTGAATCCATTAAATGAAAACATCAAGTGTTTTGTGCCGATTAGAAAAAAAAATCTTTCACGAAACTAAAGCAGTGCGTATTCGAGACGATACGCAAAAGGCGATATGTGTACCAACTCACGTAGTTAGTGGTCTTAATAACGACGTCGCATCGATATTGGCAGACGTCGCTGAACCGTTCCAAAGATCCGCAATCCTAGAGTGGCAATGGGTCTGCGCCCGAAGACCTTACCGGCAATTAACAAATTAGAATATTTAAACAAATTGAGGGTGTTAGGAACACACTAGCGCACGGCCGCTGTCTACATGGCCTCAGTATAAATAGTTGGGCCGCCTTCAGTCAGTAGAACGTTGGCCGCCGAGCAGTTAGGTAGGTGCGAGCTAGCATCACTTCCGAGCGTACGATGAGTGAAGTGGATCGCGATCTGGTCCATCTCTGGCACCGATGCGAGCCTGAATAGTGCGGTGACATGTCCTAGTCATGGTGAAGGTTCTGTTCCTGAGGGTGTTGATTATGTGTAGTTTCGCCTGCGTGGCTCCTGCGCCCTTCTTGGAACAGCCTGACCACCAAGAAGTGGTGGCCCCATTGGACCCTTTGGAGGACCCAGCAGCTCGAAGCGAACGCAGCACCAACCTCTCCTTTGTCGCTGGCTCAGCGCGAAGGATTCAGATGTTCATCAAGAACCGTCACCTCCAAATTCTTCCTGATGGCACTGTCAATGGTACCACTGACGATACCAGCGTTTTTAGTAAGTGCCTTCGCCATTCTGTTGCATCTGGCGGCTCTACCGAACAAGGGAATCTTTTCGATAATTGTCAACTCGACCTCTTCAAATATTGAATGGACTCGGTCTTCACTTGATGCAAATACATTTTGAACCGAAAATAAATGACACTTTTTATATTTACACTTTCTAATTATATAATTTACAATTGTTTCCCTACACAGTAGCTTCCTCAAATTTTACGTTTTTAGTATAAAGTTATTTAAAATGTAAAATCTGAAAAACTAACTGTGAAGCGAAAGAATTATAATTTATAAAATTAACTGTCATTTTATTTTCGAATATACCTCTTCACATAGTTCAAAACAATAATAATTACACTAAAAATACGTCAAGGCTGCAGAGATAAAGTCTCAGCTCAATTTTTTTTTTCGCTAAAAGCACAAAATTGTACGAAAAAGAGAATTTCGTGATGAACTGTTTCTTTCAAACTTCATCAACCGATCAATTTCATTTTGAATTTTATGATGGAACCAAGAATGAACTAGAATTGCATGCAGGAATGATTTCATTATAAACCAAAATAAAACGAAATCTCCTATTTACTTCCTTTATAAAATAGTGACTATCGTGTCGTCATATATTGCCTCTCAATGCTACTATCGCACTGAAGACATTCGAGAACAACACAATTGAATCAATTTTATCTGAAATTGATGTAATCGTTAGGTTATAAAATTAAAACAACTGGGAAAACTCAATTAATTACTAGCGATGTTAGGAATGTTCAACTTGGTCTGTGCAAATTATTAAAATATTTTGAGATTTTCTCCTAGCGGTTAGAGAAACTTGAATTCATTTGATAAGTAAATTACAATGGTATTTGCGCATTCTCTCAAGTTTGCTTTGAAAGCGGTGTGATGTCTAGAGGGGGAAGCGTTATATAATTTTTCGTCTATTCCCGAAAATATTCGAGGTGCATCGATGTATATTATGAGATATCATCTGAGGAAGTTGTGGTATAACATAATAATTGTAGCGGAATTTGTTTCTGAAAAATTTTCGATGTTAGTTTCATTTTGGGAGTTGAATAACAGATAATTGTTCTAAACTTTGATTTGGTCTATTTAATTCGACTTTAATCTTATATATTGATGCAGTTAAAGTTTTTTCGAAAGCAGACGGAAATTTATATAATACGGATTCCAAGTTTATTCACACTGAGTTTAAAGCAAACCTTGTCCGGCGGATTGAATAAAATTATAATCGAAATTAATCAATCGGAAAATTTTACTCATGTAATTCTTTTCAAAATATTCTTCTGCATCCTAAATGTAGGCGTAGAAAAAATCATTCGCTGTTTTGAATAAAGAACAGTGCTGCACTTAATGTGGCATTCGGACACAGTAACAAAGCCGGTTCTTCTTATTTGCACAAGATCTGAGCTCTTGAGATGATTTTTTACGCATGTTCTCCACTTATTCCACAAAATATTTCGAACTGTAAAAAAAATGATATGGAATAGTTGTGAAGTACTTGAAAACAATGTTGAAGAACTAGGACAACAATCATTCATCAATAAATCGTTTTAAATTTCTAGTTTATGTAAATCGAGTATCGAATTATTTAGTTGTTATATCTGATGATCCACCATTAATTCCAGTAAATACAATATTTAAAAATTAAATAATTTAATTAGTTCGTGTTGTCAGATATTCTGATCATGTTAATTTTGATTTCAATGTAATCGAATATTTTCGACCCAAATATTCAAAAATGAGGCAATTTATTGGAAAAGGTTTGTTGCTAAGAAAATTTCCTCAAGGTTTTTGTGAAGTTTTAAAATCATCAAGATTTAAATTTTTTGGGTTCTATTGTTTTCAACGGCAAATGTTGTTCCTTGAGTCCGACATTTCTTTAATTATTGATAAAATTCGTATCTACCTAGAATACTGTTAGTGCTGTTTATATAACTCATAAATTCAAACTTTCCTTTCCTGTTCATTTTAAATATATTCCGAGATTCTTTTAGTTGAAAACAGTTAGGTCCACGTTTAATATTTTGTCAAGATACATTGCGTTAGTCTGAATTCATCTCCCAGCTTCCTCTACATCTTGTTATCCATTTGAATCTAGATTAGCTCGAAGATTCCGATAGCTCTTGGAAAAGTTGCCCAATCCTCTTCTAATTTTCCAATTTAATTATGCAAATGTCTGTAAAATATTTTCCGTGATCCAAATCGAGTCTGTGTCACAATTGATCTTTCGTTCAAAAACAAATTTACGTCATTTGATGATTTAAGTTCGTGAATGCAGTGGAAGCATGAAATGATTACAGAAGACAATCCAACTATGCGTATACCGAGCTGTATACCATTTATTACTGCTTAACAATACCTGACCTAGAATGGCTGAACGAAAGTAGCTGCCAAGTTGAGGGATCCGAATGAGCTTAAAGATCTCTTAAATACTTTTTAGTCTTAAGAACTTCTGATAGCTGGACCTGAGTTTCCGGTTATCGGCAATTCCAGAAGGTTTCGTGGAATTCTTCACGTGTGTTCAAGGGAATACCTTCATGCTTTCGCGAATTTAGTCCAATTTTGTTGGTGCGGTATACTCGACAGTCGACGTGCAAATTTAAATGTTTTATGATGACTCATACAGTTTTTCGCTTGAAATGAAAAACTTGGTTCGACTTATTAAAGCTTTTAGTTTGAAAGTGGGTAAGAGTTTTATCGTCACACACTGTATATTCGAAATATCTATCTATGCTAATTTCATATTATAAATTGCTGCATTATGAAATATACAGGGGGTTTCAAAATTCGGCATCAAGATGTTACGATCGTATTCATCAGGTGCAAATGAGATTTTTTTGTCCTTGAAAATGAGTGGATAAACGCTTCGATACTGATTCACATAAAGTTCATATTTCGATAGACATAGCAGTGTTTTCGTTGTTTCATTGAGACATTTGTTCAATTGAATCTAGCAAACTACAAAAAATTATTTCACCACAATCAAGTTCATTAAAACGAAAATACTGTTTATGGGCCAAAAAGAAAATATATATCCCTGCAGATTCTTACAATCAATCGGCAAACTGGATGATGTGAACCCGAAACCTAACCTTACCTAACCAATGTTTCAAATACATATCTCTCGACATATCTTAATATGTTGATAACTAAATGAACTAGGTGAGAAAAAAATCTTGATACTTCAACTGTCTGTGAAGACAGTAAAGAAGCGTTTGCTGACACATATTTTTGGAAAAAAGTCTTACATTGTCCCTGTTATTTTTATTCTGAATTTTGAATCAAAATAACGAAATGGTCTCGTACAGCTAGTTGCCTGAATTACCTAACTGACTTTACACTTAGTGGTGTAACTCGGTTGACCAGTTGGCCTTCTTTTTGTTTTACTATTTTCTTCGATCCACACACGAAGTTTCATACCTATATCAATGTCATAAAATCTTATATGTTAATATGAATACAATAGTAGATGAGCGCAAAATAAGTGAACATATCTAAACTAGTCATCTTTCATATACTGAAATGAAATTCAGTTTCAACGAAAAAATCACTAAATATGAAAAACCTTGACATTAAAATTATAGTTATTCAAAAACAATGCAGATTTTACATTTGTAACTCTAGAGGTCATTGGAAAATTCCTCGGAAAATTCATAATCCTGAAAATATCGGTGCTGGACTTTGCGGTGAAAATGATCATAGAAGGCATAATCATGGATGACATTACACGTCGTTTACAATTTATTTAATAATTGTAGTCAATTTCTGAATACATATATGAATTCCTCAAAATTTGATTACTTGTTTTTTTAATCACGAAATTCATGGAATACTTTCGAACTAGGAGGATCAACGCGGTATAACAACAACTTATTGAGCGTACGTTCCACGAACCAATCATATCGTTGCAAGGTCTTTATACGCGATAACTTTCGAACGGAAGGACCTAGATACTTGAAATTTACAGGAATCTTGAATGTCACGGTTAGTAATAGATAAAATCAATATAACCGTTCCAATTTTTTTTCTCAATCTCTAAACTGCATATTCGATTAAAATGAAAATTTGCATTCAGATGTACAAAGACAATACAAATTTTTGTGCTAAATTTCATATTTATCGCATTACTAGAACCCAATATTTCCATGATCATAAAATCGACGGAGTTGAGATTTTGGGTGTTTATTAGGAATAATAATTTCAAGCTTCTTGCTAAATTTCGAACTGATTTTATTATCAAAACCATAAAAGACTCAAGAAATATATTGGAAAAGTAATATCCAATATTTTTGTGATAACAAACCCGATTGCGTCAAGATTAAGTATATAGATGAACAATGTCAAGCTCCGTAAATAAATTCATGTTTATTTAGTCATCAGAACCATAGAAAATCGAAGAAATACCTAAAATTACAGTGGCAGTAAATCCGACATAGTTATAACTTTCAGTGAATATTGAAAATAATAATTCCAATCCTGCACCCTTGGAGACCACATACATACTTACATTGAGGTAGTTTTTGCATTAGGGTGTAATTGGCGCTGGATTGAACGGGCGCTCAAAAGTTCCTGACTACACGACAGGTATTTTCTCATTTTTTGTACCAAATTTCATGCGAACAGCTTATTTCTGAAAATATTAACCAAAACTACCTAAATTTTGTTCGTGTGCGTTACTGGATGGGTTAACGATAAAAATTTCGGAATTTTATCAACAATTATATTCAAGTTCATTGAATTTGAATATTCCTCAACACGTCGGTTATCTCTTCCTATCCAGTATTAATTAATAACGAGCTATTAATAAATCAACCAGGCTTTTACAATTCATTCTAGTCCGACGACATGAGGCGGTAAAGTGTATCATGTTTCAAAAACTCTCTTTTAATGTGGGTCACAAAGGTTAGTTCGTTTTCAATCAATGAGAGAATGGAAATGGTTGTTTTCGAATTCAGTTTGAAAGTTACGATACCTAAATGTATTAATTACCCACGAAACGAGAATTCTTCTTGTTCTTTTTTTTTTCTCAATCTTATTACTGCGGCATTTGAGCGAGAGCTAATTGTTATTGCATTTAATGGACTCTACAGGTCATTCGATTTCAATATGTCTGAAAATTAATCTTTTCAATTGTTCAAGAAAAAACTTTCAATTTATGTAATTCAAGAATTGAATTGAAAAAAATTTTATTGTCTGTCCGCTCTTCGGAGTTTCTCTCTAAAACTATACCAGCTTAATGCGTGAATATTCATGCAAAACCTTTTCACACATCTCACTCTTCATAGGTCTGATAATAAAATCGAATTTAACAGAGATTTAAATTGTTTTCCTACTAAGATTTTCCGCAAGGTACAAGACAAAACTATTCCTAGTGCGATTCGTCAAATGCTACACTATGTTTTTTCCTATCTTTCTTCAATAAGGTATGTTCTCTGGGACTAGGTAATTTTTTTGATCACGGGATTCAATGTGTTTCGTCTTTCATACGTTTGGCGCGTTCATCTAAAGATTAATGATTTCGTTTCGTTGCAAGAAGTTTTTAAAATTTCAACTCTTTAGTTAAACTCTAGAGGTAGGTACTACTGTTGAAACAGTATCTTCAATTGGCCAATAATACTCAAAATATGTAGTGTTCATTAAATTGATTGTATCATATTCACAGTCGTTTCACGTCAGTGAGTATATGTAGATGACAGTTGTACCAACTTGATAAATATGAAATATTGAAATTCCTGTACTCGTCCTAGAAATATACCTACATTCTTTTCAGATAGTAGCTGGAATCATTTTAAAAGCCTGTGAAAAGATTTTTGTGAAATATTTATATTGCCAAGTTGGCACTACTGCATTCTATACTCACGAAGAATCTGAGTGTCATCTATCATTCGGTTTAACATTTAATTTCAAGTATGCTTTGCCATTTTTACGATGCAAAGAATATGGAAAAAGAATCTGTCTCAAATGTCGAATATCTGGAAATGGTAGCTTATTCTTGAGATAACACCAGATTAGTAGAATGAGAACTAAAAATGCAAACAAATACAACTACTTTATTTCTCTGATATGACACCAAATTATTTATTTTGATGATGTTTTTGAAAAAGTGGCCTATTTTCAATGAATTTGGCAATTTTTTGGCATACTATTACTAATACGAATCATATCGCTCATATCTTCCATATACCGGGTGATTTTTTTTATGTTGATTCCGTTAAAAATCTTGAAAAGGAAATATTTTATGGAAAAATGTTTTGAATAAAGAGTTGTTGGTTTTCAGGGGGAAGTCCACTTATGCTGTAACCATTTCTATTTCCTTCACCCTTGGGGGGGGGGGGGTTTGGATACCCTTGGAATACCCAGTAATTATTTCAAAAGGATGTACTTTAAGGTCGTTCAGAGAGAAAATTCAAATTCGATTATAAAGCCATCTTTGACGTATCGTGAAAATCGTATAAAACTTTTGTATTTTTTTTTCGTAGATTATGAATCATAAATAAATTTTAAATTTTAATATACAATATATATAATATACAGGAAATGTACTATTTTTTAGATTGTTTCCTTCTATTTTTTCCTGCAATAAAAAACAGAGGTTTCCATTTGAAATTTCAAAGTTGAAGCACCCCCCATCCAAGGGTGAAGGAAATGAAAGAGGTTGAGATAAGTGGACTTTCCCCTCAAAACCAATATTACATAAGAAGTTTGCTTTTCGAGATTTTTCAATTGAATCAACTCGAAAATATCATACGGTATAATTTGTATAGAACTGAAGAATAAATTGTTATAGGTACCTACTTATTTTAGTTTAATATGTTTTCAGTCTGAACTCTTTGCGGGAATGTCGAACCTTAGAAAGTTCTTGAAGAACAAGATTGATTTATCATGGAACAAGTGTTCTTGATTCCGGTACTATGACAAGTTATGTTATAAAACATATTTTCTACATGGCATCGACATCGTCAACCAGAGACGTCGACCAGTTCATGACATCCTATGTACAGTTCCGAAAATTTTATCAGCGCAATAGCATTTGACCCAACTCGAAGATATTAACTGGTGAAAGTAACGAATTTATGGTTTTATCGGCATAACTCGGAGATTCGTCGATAAAATGATTTTCTAACTGGTTTTTCCATCCCGTCTTTATCTGAGAATGCATTTGAACCCCCGTGCCTGGCTATGACATGGAAAAAGACTCTTTTGTGCATCTGCAATCGACCGATCCATCTCGTCTCTCACATATAATCCGATTTATTTCCCGATAGGTGTTGCAGACATCTTCTCCGATAGATTTATCCGCTGAGGATGATGGACTTAACAAGTCTGGCTGTAGTCCTTAATGCGGCACCTTAGATGAACACACGAAACGAATAACTCGAAGGCTATAACAAAGGTTATAATTTACTCGTTTTCGGAATTGATAAGGGCTGCATAATTTCTTAATTCTTTCATCAATTTGGGCATCAGCCGACATGATTATGGTGTTACAATATTCGAATTGCCTCATTTTCGCCATACTTTTGGCACAAATAAAAAAAACCTTTCGTTTCTCCGAACTTAACAGAGATGATCGCATGAAGTACATTGGTTCTAAGCATTCCGATAAATCCTAGGTATTAACATTACAGATGAATTGTGAAAACCTGCGCAATCATTCCAAGTAATTCTACGGTACTTTACTAGCAATAAAACTTGGTAAATGGTATTAGTTCATAAGTTCTTTAATTTAAGATTTAGCTCCGGAGTCTACCCAAGGTAGAGTTAACTCTGTTTTTTTTTGGTGAAAAGTATTCCAAAATGCATTTCAGATCATTGCAACCAACTTTGGTTTCGTTTTGTCGTGTGTCCACACCCTTTTCAACAGCCGTAACATCTACAATTATTATCGTATTTTGATTAAATTTGGTGTGATTAGTTGTTTCATAAGAATTTCGACACAAACTTGAAATGATCGGGATTTAAATATTTTACTTTCTACTAGTCTTAGTTAGATGAAATTTGGTATGGGTATTCCGGTTGGGACACTGAAAGTTCAATAGAAATTGCAGCTCTTTTAAAAGTATGGTGTATGTTGCGCATACGCAGATTATTTCAGGAGCAATAATAGAGTAATTAGACCGAAAACAAACCTAGGAGTTTTCACCTTTCAGGAATGGAGGTCGAGAAAGTATAGTGCGATACTTATTGGCATTTTTAATGAAACTGGATGGAGAAAGAAATTAATTTTGCTATTCTTTCTGAAATTAGGTATGTAAGAATTCCCAAAATAACTCTGAAAAATGTCTATACAACCTCGAAGATGATTTCGATTATACATCAATGAACATTGAGACGTAAAAATAATTTTGGATTTCCACAGTTGATGCTATAAAGTTATTTCTATTTCTCCTCCGTAACTTAAAATAATATGAGTATTTGAATTTAATTGAAAATAATCGCCTATAAAAAATGATTTAACTACAATAGATCGCACTTTGTGCACTGTACTAAGCTGAAATTCAATATATTGCTTTTTGATTCAATATTACCAAGTAAAATTCTTGGAAATCCTCGATATTAAAGTTGAAAAACTTCAACTGGAAAGTTTCATTCCACAGATTGAAATTATTTTTCATAAAATACTGTTCATTCAAAAAATTCACGAAGAAATTTCGTGAATAATAAAAAGAAGTAATAGATAACCAAAAAGAATTTTCGGAATTTTTTATCTGTCTGTTTATATCGATGTACCCACTCTACCTCAAAACTTAACAAGTTTTATTATATATATTGCATTCAGTGCCACCTTAGCAATAAATGTTTTCATCGAGGTTTTCATTTTGATGATTTTTTTCAAAATTTTCAATTCTGATTTCTCAATTATAAGACTTTCAAATTCATCGACCTTCTTTTTGAGATGAATGCGGTATAGCAATCGAATTTTTCTAACCATATTACATAAAAAAATTTCTTACAGTTTTCATTAAAAGATTCGGACGAATGTTTTCAATTCAAAGAATTTTACTCATTTCGTTATGAATAGTTTTTTAACGATTCCATTGGTTTCATGATTTACTGTTTTATACTTTGAATTTAATTTTTTTTGCAAAATCAATGATCAGAATTCAGCATATGCAAAATTTGCAAGGTTTTTCTCAGAAATTCGTAGATCGTTTTTCTACGAAATATGATGGCCACTATGGTGTTCAGAATAAATGCCGGCTGGAGTTAATATCGTTATTCACGGTCCAAGGTGGTAATTCATCTTCAGAACGGTATTCATAGGTATTCTAATCAATTATACCGAAATTTACTAAGGTAATCTGATGAAATCCGGTAACATAGATGAAGTCCTGCGTGATGTTCTATAAGTCGGCTTCACTACCATAAAATAATTCTCTGTAACATCGTAACCATGTGATAATTCATCATCTTAGAAATTGGAGAGATGAAAATTACCATGTAAAGTATCACCAATTATTATTATCGTACCTACGTGGTCTTACTAAAGGTGTTGTTTTTGATCTGCATAATCATTTCTACTCGTTCTTATACCCAGTAGGGAAATGCTCTGTATAATTTCTGCTCTAATAAAGAGGAGCAATAACACCACGAACATGTTAATAGGTGCCTATAGACTTTTAAATTTTGCCAGAAAAAAATATAGATGGAAAATTAGTGGAAGAAGAATGACAAACAAACGTTAAAGCCATCTTATGGATGCAAAATAGATCATGTAAATGGCAGTTACGAATAAATCCAACCGTTATCAACGAAGTTGCCGCTATTTATATAGATCTCCTGTAATATTTATGATATAATAGAATTACGAAATATTTTCTTTATATTGGCTATGCGGTGAAATTATAAGACTATACAGGGTGTCCCGGGAGTAACCCTTACCAGAGGTAGAGTAGGACTTGGTGAGTACGGATTGACTGCAAAAAAGTAATTTCATCAAAAAGCTAAAGAATGAGTTCGCATATTCATGGAAATAATGAAACCATCATCAGAACCAAACTGATCGGCGGAATTTATTGAAACTTGGGATATTATTGACACATGCCAAGTTCGAGTCAGAGAGGTATTATTTATTTCAAAATTCCAGGCTGGACTCATTAGTTCCCATTTGAAGTGTTCAGGTTGAAAATATCACTTTATGAATTTGAAATCATTGTTTATATTTCCGAAAAGTGCTTCAATACGCTTTATCACTCAAAGTTGTTACATCTAACATTCTTTTTTTATGAATTTCTGAAATGGGACAAAGTTTGAGATATTTTATTTATTCAGGACTAAGCTATCTCGTAAAAGTCGTGAACTCGGTCGTGAATGAATATATAAAGAGTAAAAATCACAAACACAGTGAACGTCTGGAATATGAGAATAATTTGCTAATATATTGAAAACAACAATAAAAAGCAAAAAAAAAATATGCTTAAGGCCAAATATGAATTCCTCGAAACATTTGTTGAGGTCATTTTCTATTCGGAAAACATACTGACAACTTAAATTTGAGATATTAATCACTTGTTGGTTGTGTTCCATATTGTTATAAAATTTTGAAATTATTAAAATGATCAATTTGATAAATAGAGAATATGCTGATATTATGTATCTCATTTTGATTTAGAAGTGAGAAATTACATTGACAATACTTACCCAAATAGATGGATAGTTCGAGGAGGACCCGTTTCATGGTCTTCTTGATCTCCAGATCTTAACCAACTTTAATATTTCTTATGGGGATATGGCTAATGCTGAACACACCCAGTCAAGTGACTAGTTGAATAAAATAATTAACTGTTGTTAACTGTTCGAACAACTCTGCAAATAACTTTTATCGATTTCTAATATAAATAAGTCATTCGGTTCCTTTTTTATTTTTATGTCTGTTCTTCCTAGTTTTACATTTTATGTTCAATCACGAGATATTTCAGCACGTTTATGTGAATAAATCAAATTTTTCGAACTCTGTCCAATTTCGAAAATTCATAAAAAAGAATGTTTGATGTGACAATTTTAAGTGATACCGCATATTTCAGTTCACTTTATGTTTTTTTTTGGAAATATCATCAATGATTTTGAATTCGAAATAAAAAGTGATATTTTGATCTGAACACTTATGAGAAATAATGAGTCCGGTCCTGGAATATTGAAATAATTAATACCTCTCTGACTCGATCTCTTCATGTGAAATTAATTTTTTGCAGTCAATTCGTCACCTAGTCCTACTCTACCTCTGGTAATGGTATGTACAGTTACTCCCGGAACTTATACAGGATAAGATGTATGTGGTTAGATTAGGTTAGGTCTCGGGTTATGTTGAATTATGACCGATTTATAGGGTTTTGTTAGGTTATATCACCTCTAACTGACAGTGACAGTTGCAGCTTCATTCCTCAAATTCCTTGAATTCGATGTTATTTGGACTAGATGTGGCGAAAAAATAATACTTTGAGTGTTTAACGAATGTCATATGTGTTCAGTAGGTTATGCCAAAAAAATCATGCACCAAAATGTCTGTTGGTCTGTATAACCTATGTGATTTAACCTATATTATTTTTCCTGAATTCACTTCAACTAACTGCAATTTAATGTCACTTGAAAGCACGTGGTCCTTTCGTTGTCGACATTGAGACGACGATCTCTCGCATTTATGAATAGAAGGCAATCGCTTTCGTTGAACCAGGCATCGGCAGCACCGCGTGGTGTTAATCGGCTGAGAATTCGAACTCAGATCACCAACGACCTTTCTTCGGCCTTACCACTCCCCAGACACAAGTCAGCTGTTTGGTCGGCAGTCGATTTCAAGCTACTTCCGACAGTCCGTTTGAGGTGAGATTAGAGTATAGAGAAATTGACAGAAAAGAGCTACAAGTGGTGAAATAAATATGCGTGGTTGTGGTGCCTTATTGGCAGTAGGAAGCAACCTCGGTAGCAACTAACGATGTTGATTCGAGGATTTTGGCGCTTCAAATCATAATTCGAAACAATTTCACAATTTGAATTAAAATCTATACTTGAAAAAAAAAGACTGTATCTAATATTAATTATAGTTTATTCAATATTTCACTTAGGTTTGCTTCCAAATTAATTTTCATTATATAACAATTCTCAACGAACATTGAAATACTTTTTATTATACATATTTATATTATTGAACAGAAATTAATTAAATAATTGATTTATGTTGAATATATCTATCATATTGTATCACTTAACTATTGAAGAAGGAAACATTTAATTTGAGGATTGGCAATAAAATAATAATTTCTTACTGACAACAATCCAGGAAATCGAAGGATTGATTTACAATTGGAATCTTCAATTCTTTGGCAGAACTCCAACATTAGAACAATATGAAGTGATGATATAGCACAATATAAATAAATAACAGTATTTAAGGCAATTGACTTAAGTCCTTCAGCCCAAAGCACAATATATTTCTCACTTTTTTTAATTTTTTTTCTGCCCTGTAGTATGAAACAGCTCTAGCAGTTGGGCTAGTGAAGTAGGCTGCTATAGGACTTGTGTGGGGCTCGCACCCACTAAACTCCTGCCTCATATCGTTGGTGTTTTGGCAGAAGACATTGCGTCAATTTTTGGGAAAAAATATCTAAAGAATACTTAAGTCCCTATGGATACCATAGTTTCATAAGCAAAACTAATTTTGATAATACTAGAATTGTTACGTAGCCGACCGAATTAGTCTTTACAAAAGGGGAAACAGCGAGGGAAACAGTCACAGTTCTCGGTTGATCATTTGTACCATCTGAACTTGAATCTGTTGAACTAGTACTCGGTAAACAATTATCTAATATCAGAAAATCTAATTTTCTCTGAGCACTAGATGTTTTCAAACCTCAAATTTCATTGATTTCTGATCTGAAAGCAGTGCATAATTTGAAAAATCTGGCAGAACTAAAGGTAAGAGTTAAGTTTTCAGTGTATGTACTGAAACGGATGAAACACAGCACAAATCACAAGAGAGGACTATAGAGGTTAGAATTCACGCCGAAAACATATTTCATCCTTTTTCTACTCATTTTTTTCCTTCCTTTGCCTTTGTTTTGGAGTATCGACTTTTCCTCGTTCAATCTGAAAAAAAACGTCAAATGTTGCACTATGGTTTATTGAATCATTAAATCATTAAAAAAAATTAGAAACTTGGTTGATTCAGGTCACCCTGACCTAGGGTTTGAGCGCTAAGCTTTAGCCATGGCTCTTTGGGGGTATATGCGTGATGATAATGATCATATCGAAAAAATATATTTATATAAATTCAAATCTGATCATAAGAATATGAGTATAAGGGCCTTGGGTAGAGTAAAATTGTACTCTGTATCATCATATCAATATACGTTTTTATTTCAATATTATATGTTGGTGAGTTTTCGGTAAATGATTTCTTTGAATTTTGTTTCCTTGATTCTTTGGTTTCAAAATCGAGAGCTAGAAGTATTACAGTTGGTGTTTGCATCAAATTTCATTCATAAGAGCTAACCTCGTTTTCGAAAAAAGCTCTCAAAAAAACGAATGGTTTTTTCATTTGATTTTTGGATTTCTTACATTTCTAATGAAAAAATATTTCCAATTGAACGAGGACTCCTCCTGAAATTTTTAACATTTTACATTTTGGGTTGTTATAGAATTGATTGATTGAATAAAAAGATTATGTCCATCTGCTGTCCAATATTTTCTAGGAATTATTCGTATGAAATTTAAAGTAACAACTAATTGTTATATTGGCCCTACTAGCTCGACAATAAGATCAGTTGAAAATCAAAGGAACAAAATTAAAAAAAATCATTTGTCTCAAAACTAACAAATATCCATGGAATTGAAAACAGATGACATTGCTACAACGATACTGAATAAAATGTAATTTGCCACATAGTCCGAGCACTCATAGTTTTGAATTTGAATTTTATAATGAATCCTTTTCGATATCTTCAAGATTATTGGCTTCGACCGAAGTTCCAGTCCACAATGTTCCGATGCTTTTTTTTTCGATTTGTTAAACACTTTTTTTTGAGATATTCTATCTGGGAATAATGAACAATTGCACAAAATGTGTTTTTTCCACAGATGTAAACGAACACTATTTTTTTCATTAGATATTTAGGTTTTTTAGTACTCACGATACAGGGTGGATAGGAATTCCTTCCTCGAACGTGTCCAATCGATAAAAAAACCTATCAAGTACGCCTCATAGATGCCTTGAATCGATCAAGTGACCAGGAGAGGAAACAGCTGTCAATGCGTAGCAGAAAATAAAGAAATAATTCAGCATCATCGTGAATTCACATAAATAATAAAAAAGGCGTTCCAATACTGGTTCAGGCTCTCTTCAGACATCCCCAAGTGATTAATGAACCATTGAACAGAATTTTCCTTGCACTTATCTGAATTCAAACAGTGTACCAATTGTCTCTAGACGGTACAATTGGTAATTCTGGAATCCTGGTATATCTCACTGTATAGAATTCGAAAGTATGTCTTGCGTGTGCTGGATATTCACCGTTTTTGGTATTTGGAATCGTTCGAGGAAAAATACCCTGTCAATGGGTAGGGTACACCCTAGATCTGGAAAAGCTGAAATAGGTATGGGACTACATACGATCGGAACAAGATATCCAAACCAATTTCCATTGAGATTGGATAAGAATATTGACGAAGGTTGTTTCAAGGATATCTGACAATTTCAGCTGTTTTTACAAAACAGACAAATATTTATTTAGTTTTTTATTAGTGCAATTAATTTTTTGGGCAGTTGGTGATAACCAATAATAAGAGCGTTTGGAATTTTATTACTACATCTTTTTTCAACAATCGATAATGAAAAGATGTATTTTTATTACGTTTCTACTTTCATAATGATAATTCAACAATTAACGCAATTCGTACGTTTTGAATTGAGGATTCAATGAAAGGAGGAATTACTGAAGTAAATGACATGTTACATAAACATACTGTTATTAACTAGCTGAAAAAACTCTTCTATTCACCTTTGGCATTAGCAGACATCCTGCATATTTATGATTTTCAAATTATTCAAGACTTGAGAAAACTCCTTTTCAGACATTGGACGATTTCCTTCGTTTTGTGAGGCGTTCAATGTTTCTAGATCTCTCTAAAACCGTGTCAAATTGTCAAACCAGATGAAAAAATAATATTTCAATGACAACAGATCGGACCGAATAGAAATTTTGCATGGATATGTACAGTAATAATTATTTCAAGCACGATACGTTACTAGAACCATAAAATATTCGAGTAGAACATTGATTTTAAAAATTACCCAGCTTCGACTAGGTTGAAATTTTGTTTAATATGTATCATCAAAACCCGACATCTATATAAACCAACCTACAATAATGACATCTTAATAATTAACATCTCATAGAAGCCTATATACAGTTCTGTGGTGGTGTCTAAGGGTACAATAGGTGCAATAATGAATGAAGTCCATGTTTTTCTCGAATTTTGAACAAAATATTGGAATCGTTTGAAGAAAAAATGGTATGTATAGAATCCAGAAATCGAATAAAAAAAATTGTGCTGTACGCCTTACCGAGATTTTCTTGGAAACTATAAGAGCTACACTAGCGAGCAGAAAAAACGGGTCACTTGATCATTACTGTTCAAATACCTTTCTTAAAATTTTTACGAGAATCATGAAATTTCTAAAATGGAAGGGAACAGAGAATTGTCCATAGAAAAATCAAATTTTTTATTCGATTTGTATGAAAATAATAGTATTTTGACAAAAATAAAGAAAATCAAAATTGATAAAATTATTATGAAAATTTCAGTATCAGTATAATGTGTGACCTCCTCTAGCTCTGATTACATCTTCCAAACGTCTTTGCATGCTCGTGATGGGCCTTCGAATATTCTCTTGTGGAATATTCATGACGAAGGGCTTCATGTAGCTTTCTTAAAATGTAACTATGGCTTCATAGCTCTGACTCGCCTTCCCAGTTGGTTCCATAGATGTTCGATGGGATTCAAGTCAGGACTTCGTGCTGGCCAGTTGAACCTTGAAATTCCAACCTCATTCAAGTACGCTGTCACTATTCCAGCAGTATATGGGCGTGTCTTGTTATGCATAAATATTCCCTGCTCTCCCAGAAATGGTACAAAATGGTCCATAACAATTTCTTCTATGTACCTTACTGCTATAGAAGATCCATTTATAAAAACCAACTCTGTTTGGCCCCCAGATCCTCCACCGAATGGAACTCGTCCCTCTATACAGTCATCGACGTATCTTTCTCCTGGGCGTCTATAAACGACCATCAGCTCCTCCACGTTTTGCGCATATTAATTTGATTTTCTAAAGAAGAAAATATGAACACGTGCGTCTATTCGAAAAAATAGTTTAATATCTTAGTGACTCTTTTTTTGCTGTTCAGTGTATTTGCATGAAATTTGGTACAAAAATCGGAAGCTATTGCTGTTCAGTGTATTTGCATGAAATTTGGTACAAAAATCGGAAACTATAGCGCACTGATCCTCCTAGCTCGAGAACACGGACCATGCATTTTTGAAGAATAATACCGTGGAAATAAATTTGAAAAAAATTATTATTCATAACATTAACAATACATAATCATAAAATTGCCAATATATATTACTACAATTATGAAAAATATTTTTAACGCAGAGTCCTAGCACTTATCGCTCCGGAAATATTAATTTTTATTCGGATTTCGGAAATATATTACCTCGGGTTCGAATCCTGCCGCTGGATATCCATAAAATTTGTTTATAATGATAATTTCATATTTTTTCGTCGCGTTTTAAGATATATTGCGCTGAAAATAATAAATCATAGTATAAAATTTGCAGTGTTCTTTTCCTCGAAACTAACATATCATATCGAATTTCTCCTTTTGTGAGTAATAAACTTCTCGGTACCTCCTCGTATGGATTTGGTCCAGACAGAATTGCAGCCGTCTGTCGCAAGTCAGGTAGCCTGCCTATTACCCAAAAAAGTGATTTCGAGTTATTCCAAGTGGCTTAGATCCTTAGCGTGTTTGGGGTTCCGCAAAACCTAAATATAATCATGAAATGGTATTAATCTAAATTCTAGTGTGGCATTATCCAAGTCGTCGACAAGAACCTAATTGCTCATTACATTCCACGAACATTTGTACATCGCGGTGATCTACGATCTGTCAAAGTTTTATGGCAAAGATTGCTTGGAAGTCGCTAGATTATTTCTCAAAGAGTAAGGGTCGAATTGAGTTGGTCCCGAAGGAATCATTACCCGGTGTTAAGGAATTGAAAATTTCGGCTTGTCGGTGTTAATTAAGCTATTTGGATTTGATGAATAGGGTTGATGGTTCCATTAACAACTATCCACTTTACTATTTTTATGCATAAGCAATCATTTTTGATTGATGGTGCTTCGCATCAATGCCGGAGATAGATTGGATTATAAAGATCGTAAATGAACATTTTTGAACTTTTTATAAACTAGTTTTATGGGAATTAGAATTACAACATGTCTAGCTGCTGAATTATCTTGCCACTGCCTGAAGGAGGCATTAGAAATGGAAATCACCTAATTACCCAAGATATTCCGATCAACGATGCATCTTTACCGATCAGAATGGAAGGGAAAAATTGAACTATAAAAATAAACACAATACTGACTCAAACTTTACATCCTAAATCTAAAAAATACTATAAAAAACTCCTTTTTCTTCTGAGTCTACTGAAGGTAGATGAGGCATTGTGATCACTGTAAGGATGCAAAAAATTATTCATTTCTGATCTCAAAATTTCAGACTAACCTGTCCGTCGGTTTGTTAGCGTTTAACTATGGTATGAATATTCGGAAAGGGTAGTGAGGGGTTTTATAAAATAAGAAGCTCTCAATATCTTGCGTTTCAATAGATTTTGATATATTTTATAGGACCATTCAAGCTGGGACATTGAAATGTTCATAGGAATTCAAGGTTTTTTAATGTTGGCGTGCAAAAACTAGAATTTCCTGAAAATTCAATTTGGAATTCGAAATAAATAATCTCAAATTGATCAAGATATATTATTATGAAATTGTCGTCTGTTGAAAGATTATTACGAATCATTTTTTTGATATTTGCAGTGTGTTTTAAAAATCTCTCATTTCTTATAGTAAATTATTCTTATAAAGGATGTTTATGATCTGAATCGTCAACTACTATTTGGTTCAATTTTATCGGACAAAACGAATATCTTCTCTATTATTACTGAAAATTGGAATGGTTTCAACAAAGCTGTAGTGATTTTCTTATTGAAAATGGAAACGTATAAAGAGTATAGAGTTTAGCTTTTCGTTAGAAATTCATTAGATAAAACAAAATTTTGCCAATTTTTTTTTATTCGAGACGAAAAGTTTTCAGGTTGTCCCTCATAAATAATAGCGAAATTCTTGAAAAGATCATTCAACTATCTAATTGAAGTAAAAGTTGATCAACTTATTTTTCAAATTTCTTACGATTCATTTATTTAATAAGGATATATAATCCCAATTTTCATTAGCATATTTTAACCAAAAACAAAACTGGAAGAAAATTGGATAGGATGCTGTATGAAAAGGTAAGCAAAATTATTTATTTTGGAAAATTTTATGAGAGGAGTTTCGTAAAAAAAGAATTGGCACGACACTCTTCCTCTGCTAACCGTTGTGTTTTGTTAAAATTTATCAATCAATATCTTGGAAATTCCAGGAAAAAATGCAAATGATACATATCCTGCTTTCGCAGGCAAGTACTTGGAATATTCGTGGATGCAGAAAATAAACTTGATTTACATTTACAATATTATGATAACTCATATCTTTAGGACTACTTGAACCCTCCGAAATCAGTTATATTGATTTAAAGATTAGACTCTGTACCCAAAGCAGGTGACGAATTTTCATCTCGACATATCTATACTGATAATTTTTTTGGCACAACTATAGGTGAATAAAAATTTGAACCAGATCACAAAAAAACCATTTTGTGTTTAGGAGAGGCTTGTTCGCATGCTTGTTCCTTCAAATACTGAATATTCAACAGAATACACATGCGCGATAAGGTTTTTGAGTAACCGAAACTGTTTATGAATAACCTTTAGGGTATTTACTGTATATATTGTTCGTTGTTGAATCGGAAGGTTATCAAGCCTTAGGGATGTTTGTTTATGAAACGAAAATTTTCAGTTTCGACGTAATGATGCACAGATATCGGATTATAACGAGTGGATTATTCAAAGGAGCCGGTATTCGTAGGTGTATCTCCAGGCTCCTTCCTGTTATCAAGACGGATCAACAATCTCCATCAGGCCTGTAGCTTTCCGAATCCCATTAGCTCATTCACTTATATTTGATAACAGATAATATTACAAGCCAGAGATTGTTTATATTTATTCCTCGATTTATGTGCTATGAATTATTTATAAGGACGATAAATTTTTTTGAAGTATCGTATCTGAACTCTTTCGATTGTATGAATCAGAATTGTGTATAATTAAAATCTCATATAGGAGCTCAATGGAATGATAACCTATTTATTGGAATATGTGTGAGATATAAGTAATACATATTGTGAATTACTAACGTTGCTATGCGTACATTGTAGATGAAATGGCCAATTTTTTTCTCATATATCAATATTTGAATAGAAGATTGTTTGTTTTTGTTCTTGAAAGGTACTTCTCGCTTGACATACAGCGATATGTTAGTAGAATCTATCTATAATTGAAATAAAACTGTATAAACCTGTGTGCCTGCATATTTCATGATATTAATAAGGGCTTTCCAATAAGCAATATACTTTTTGTAATGGATACATAGCAACACTGTGTATAATTTTTTTTGACATTTCTTATGTCGAAAAGTATTGACTTTGCTATAACAAGGCGATCGAAAAGTTGTAAACAATGAAAATTTCATACATAGTAGGTAGGTACTTATTGTTATAAGTACCTACTTTGTATGAAATTTTCATTGTTTACAACTTTTCGATCGCCTGGTTATAGCAAAGTCAATACTTTTCGACATTATAGTAGTGTACTCGAACTAAAAGTAACGACAAAAAATTGAAAATTCTACGTACGACGTTTTCAATTATAGGGTGAATTATGAACTAAGCAAATTTCATTTTGAATAATGTTGTACTCGCCCCGTATCTAAAAAAAATTTTTCATTTAAAACCAGTATAAAATTATTACCCTAGGGGTGAGCAGTATTTGTCGAGCAAAATTGTTCCATTCAAGATGTTTCCCAACGAAAAATATTACCATTTTCCAACTTCGACATCCTGCATCTAGAAAACTGATCATAGGATTGAGTTGGACCCATGAACTTTCTTGTACAGCAGGTCTTATTCTACAAAATACGAACCGTTGACAATTTTTTCATTAGGTTGTCTGGTCCTGTGGTACTAGTACGGTTGCTACTGGTACACC
Organism: Harmonia axyridis; assembly: GCF_914767665.1. Classification (NCBI taxonomy): domain Eukaryota; kingdom Metazoa; phylum Arthropoda; class Insecta; order Coleoptera; family Coccinellidae; genus Harmonia; species Harmonia axyridis. The sequence goes on along the minus strand of NC_059508.1, from coordinate 20,681,601 downwards.
ACGCTCAAAAGCCGTGCAGAAGACAGAGTAGCCAATTTAACGACGAAATGTTAAGGATCCGCTTGAGCAGTGTTTTTAAATTATGCATTACTTTCTTGACCATCATTCATTTCTATAATTTGGATACAAATTCGGAACAAATAAATTCAAGTTCAAATCCCACGGAATATAATTCATCATTCGATTTTTTGGGATATTCTGTGAGGCAAAAGAAAATAATAAAACACTGTGTGCTAGTGTGCAGTTTGTATATCAATTTAAAACTCGTGAAAGTTATAATGTATTCATATAATTATCTGGATCGAGAATGTGTTGCAGCTTTTGTTTATAGTGCTCAGGTGTCCAGTTACCTTAATAAGTTTTAGAGGTGGTCGTAACTAGTTCGTTAATCGTAAAAAAAGTGTTGGTTTATTAATTCATAATTTATCATTGCACATCTAAACATCTTCATCGTTTGCAATGAAACTTTCTTGGCGTCATTACTTCGTACACTCCAATTATAAATACGAACAAACTAATTGACCAGGCGCTAATAATTACATACCTATTCTAGTCTACGAAGACTGACAAGTTAAATCCGAACTGTCGTCTGGAAAACCACAGCGATTTAGTGCTTTCGTCTAAGAATTTATATTAGACGTGTCAGTTTTTACAGAGTCATTTGCCGTCGAAATTTGTCTATGACGAACAAATTATCTGACAGATACATATCAAAATCGAAGATCTCTGAGATCCAAATCCATCAGACAAAGGCGGATGAGAACAAAACGATTTGGAGAAGAATTGAAATTTGCACACAATTCGCATCTATCTGTATTGCCGGTCTGGCTAACCAAAGGTTCTCTAGTCGAACTAAATCATTTTTTTTTGCGAGCGAAACTTTTGAAACACTAGGCCAAATATGTCCCAAGATGGTCTCATGTTACGCGGTTGACAAACACCGCTTTGTGGTTTCTCAAAACGTATATGTAGTTTATTTTCCGAAAGTCATTCGTTTTCGCGCTATTTCTCCTGTAGAACTTGTCCTATTTATACCAAATGTCAGGATTCAATGATTCATGTTCAGTCGAAGAATTCGGAATTAGAACTTTGGGATTTTTTTGAATGAATAAAACAGCAGAATATTGCGACTTTCAGTTTACTTTCTCAAAAAACTTGACAGTTTACGCCTTTGTAGAGAAGAATAAAAAATATAATAATGTGAGTTTTCCACATTTGAATTATTACAGCAAATGCAACTTTAAAATTAGGGGTTTATAAATTGTTTGTATTCGCTGTATGAATTACCAAATAAATTTTTTATATTGAGTTTCAGAGTCTGGAATAGCCTGCCCCTAATTCATAAATTCAATACAGCGGTTTCAAGTCTACAGAAGCAAAATTAAACACGTTGAAATATTTTTCATACCAAATAAAATTATGTTATGATGTTTTGTACAGGTGTCCAAAATTCGATGTTCACTGAAAGCATATCGAGAACTATAAAACTTGAAGAGAAAATCCTTTCTTTTTTCAAAATTATATAATATTCAAAAGATATCAGAAAGGAGATAATAGATATCTTGATTCGATCTTGAGTATACTGTTTCAAATATTTCCATTTCTTGGTTTATATGATATTCATAACATATCATAGAAATTAATAACCGTTTCAGGGCTATAGGAAAAAAATTTCTTCAATGTTTCTTAAATGGGACACCATATATTTTTTTTTTTTTTATTTTCATATAAACATTTTTCATTTATTTCGAGTATCAATTCATTTCGTGTCCATTGTATAATCTTATGTACCTATATATAAAGTGTCCCATCCAAAAAATTAAGTCAAAATACTCAATATCTTTGAAACGGATGATTTTTTTGAAAAAACATAACGAGAAGATTTACGACAAATCTGTGGCTAAAAATCTGCGTAGAAAAATATAGAAGAAGAAGAAAAAAAAGAAGAAAATTTCCTCTATAACTCTTAAACGGTAATTGATTTCTATGATCAGTTATGAGTATCATATATACCATAAAAATTACTGAAAAAATTCGAATTTTTCGAATATCTCAAACAGAAACCAACATTTATAGCGAAATATTCGAAATGGAAATCTTTCAGAAACTGCTCTAAAACTCGAGAACGAAGCAAGATATCTATGATCTGCTTTCTGATAGTGAGCATCGAATTTGGCACGCTCACTATCATTCAAAATCTGTATGGAAAATAATTCAAGAATAAAAAAAACTTCATAAACCAAATGCAAACTATAATTGACTGAGTGAAGCCGTTATTTCTGACAACCTTTGATATTAGTAATTCAGGGAAACAGCAAAAAAATTAATGAATAAAGGTTAAGATTGATGTTCGTTTCAAGATTTTGGTATATTTTATGGATACCGATATGACGTATCAAACATATAAAACACGCGGAAAACTCCATTACAATTCAGAGAATAAAAAGTCCTCATCGAGGTTTTCATTTTGAATTACTACCAAGTGTGCTGTGAACTAAAAACCCTTATTGGAACAGTCAAGTTGCTGATGAATATTGGTTACTGGAATAGTATTTATTCAATACGAGTTGATCATACCCAGGATGAATGTGTTGGATATCTTCCAAATGTTGATTTTATTCAAGATATTAACTCGTTACACTCTGAGAAAGAGTGTACGACAATAATTTTGAGATGCAGTAATTCTTCCTGTCCTATAACTGCAATTAGAGGGGGATTTCGAAACGTATCATCAATAACCAAGCAATACCTTCCGATAAAAGTGCCGAAGCAATAACAGACACGTTTTTCCTCGGAGTACCCAGAGGGATAATATAAAAATTTAAGCACCTATTGGTTATAAATTATAACCAATCACTGTGGAATCGTCCCGTCTAATGTTGAGAAATAAATTTCCATACTAGGTTGTTGATATAGAAACATATCACTCTTAAATTTTTATTATCGTAATTTAGTGGGGTCGGATGTTGCTTTCACATCGTTACACTATATTTCTTCTAACAATGGAGTAAATCAAGAGCTGAGGTTGAAAGTATAATTCAACTTTTTAGTATGACGAAAAATCTGACATAAAGTGGGTATAGCTGATATCATTAACAGTGATGTCACATTAATTTATGTCAGCTATTGATGATAGGAATCACTTGAAGATGTTCAGAGAATTTCGAAAATAAAATCATACTTTCGAAACTGGTATTGTAGTAATGTCATCAAATTTCTTTTATGAGTCAGTTTTTTTGAATATGTTCTATTTCTTAATTTCTTTCTCACCTACTCGGCAATAATTGCAAATGGCCAACAAAACTTTGTCGTGCTTCTTAGATTTTGGCTTAGTTGAAAGACCCAAAAAAATAATACCTAATATTTTTCTATTAATTTATCCCACTAGGCTCAAATTTGAATTGTATAAGTAAAATAACTACTCGAATCATCAGAACTCCATTATCTAGGTAAACTGACATAAATGACGTTATAATAAGACACATCTCATATATACCTATAGACATTTCTGTGGCATCCCAAGGCGTAATAGACGCATGCATGAACGTCCGCTCAAAAACTTCTGAGGCCAAGTCAGTATTTTTCTCGAATTTTTATTTTTGGTCCATGACGCTAGATCTTTAAGAGAGTTGTCGGTAAGAATTAAAAACTAATCCGTCCCTGTTCCTGCATCAGAGTTCAATTACCTGAATCTTTTTTGCTTGCCAAATTACGTCTCAATGTCATGTGTTATGCATTCGAGTCAAAAAGGTTGGGGATTTAGTTACAACGGCAACGTAAAAGGAATAACACGTAACATCTAATCTGTGAGAAGGAAGCGTAGAATCTCATTGAAGAAATGGGGGAGGAAATATTAAATAGGGTGTTTATCCCAGGAAGTTTATGTTCATGAAACGTCAGCTTTTATAGATTCTGTCAGAAGGTCATTCGGCTGTTTGTAATAATACTTTTTCCCAGTATTTTTTTCCTATTGGTGCAGAGATTGATACGTTCAGGTTAAAAAGGAAGATTATCACTTCATCATGACGAAGTGATTTAGATTAAAATTAATTAGGGGCCAGCTTAAAACAGGTGTAGTGAGGAAGAAGAGGGTTGGTGGAAACACTGAACCTCATTTTTCCAAAATCGAGATACCTTCTCACGGTAAGCAGTCAACTTGTCATAAGGAAACGAACGGTTCGCATCTGGAAGGATAATATCAAGATGTGGCCGACTAGGTCAAGCGATCTGATACCTATCGGATTGTTTTTCAAGTTCACTAGAACGGAATTTGTCACAATGTTAAATAATTTGACATTTGCTTTATTGTTCAACTGTGCGGTGGTGTTCTTGTTGTTGCTATGAATAAATTGAAATAATGAAATTTAACCATTATAGACAAAATTTGCGATGTTTATGAGGAATATTTGGCTCGTGTTATCAGCCTCTATAAGGATTTAGCCATAAATTGCTGGTTTTAAATATATCCTTTTGATGAATAGAATATTTCTTATTAACCGGACCTCTAGATTCAACGGGGAAATGTTGAAGGATTAATATCAAGATGTGGCCGACGAGGTCGAGTGATCTGATACCTAACGATTATTTTTTGAGTTCACTAAGAAATCATGGAAAATGTTGAATAATTTGACATTTGCGTTCTTTCGACACCTTGTAATACCAGAGTTTTATTATTATTTGTTCTGATTCTTGTAGTTTGAAGGCTAAAAATTAAGGAATTTAATTGGAATCAAAAATTACAATATTTGAAGAATATTTGGTCCGTCTTATCAGTCGATATAAATGATTAATTTGGTCGAATTTGGAGCATAAATTGCTCGTTTTGAAAAAAAGGGATATCCTGTTAAATATCCTGCTGATGAATAGGCTCGACGCATGCAGATGAAATTTGATTATAGCTGAACTAATCGACATTAATATTAATTTTCGATTATCTCAAAGTATTTAATTGATCAAAGGAACCACTGAACCGCTGATGTGACTTAAATGCCGAATACCGCTTAAACTTGTTTTGGATATTGAATTCCATTAAGTTATATGGTCAACTAAGTGACAAATTGTCGGAGGAAATTCAATAACATATAAAACAACCGCGACTTTTATATTTGAGGATCATTATGATGCCAGTGAAAGTTTCTGCAATGGGTTGAAATTTACTTTTGTGTAGGTCTAAACGAATGGAACTCTAGAATTCATCAGACGTAATTTCATTACGTCTTTCGTTATGGGACTTTTGTGCTTTGAAGAGACGGTGTAAAGAGTGACATAAAGGCTAAAAATAATAAAAGCATTCTGGCTTATGTCTCTTTCATTCCAGACAGTTGAAGCAATTTATAACAACTCAATGATGTGTTGTTGTTCTCCAATTCATTTTGGACAGTATCCTCAAGAACTTTCGGAAGGCCCATTACTTTAACAATTGAATTGTTCTCTCCAAAGAATATAAGAAGTAGCGAGGTCTCACTACGATTTCAAAATTCCGAGACAACCAATTCAATTTTAATGGCATAAATTCGACTTTAAATTTTCATTTATTATTAAAACAAGTCTTATAATCGCCATATTCTTATACTATCCATTAAATTGGATATTGATAATTTGAGTATTACATTGCATATTCAAATTAATCTTCAGACACCTCAAATTGTCAATATCCAATCTAATTGAAAGTAAAAACATTGAAATGATCAACTACCAAATAGTTACGGCTGAAACAATTGAATATTTTATTTATTATTTCAAATAAATATAATTCTAAATTTACCTTCACAGTTTACGTAGCAAATTCATGTAATTTTTCGCGAAATTCCACTGAATTAACCTCAAAAGGTACATGCCATGAAAATATTGAATCATGTGATGGTTTCAACAAAATATTCTGCATCATTTTTTGAAACAATTTTGATTTTTCCCCTTTTAATAAAGGGTTTTCTAATAATGATACAATTTCAAATGGTTATAATGGCAACACTGTGTCTTATTTCTTGACATTTCTTATGCAATTTGTGTTCAGTGGATAATGCCACTCAATCATGGAAAGATACACGCTTGAACAAAGTTTAGAAATGTTTAAATTGTTTCATTGAAATAAGGGCTCATTTGTGAATACTGAGAGAAATTTAAGAAAAATTCATGGAAGAAATTATTCAGTTAAACGACTCATTCGTCGTAAGGTATAGAAATTTATGTTACCTATCATGACATTATCAATATTTCATTATGACAGTTAAAATGTACCTACGTTATTAAAATCATGCCCTCTTGATTCTCCCAGATTGAGAATCTGATCAATGAATTTTGAAGGTCAAAAACTTGTAATTATTCTATGGGTAATAGAACTACTTGAGTTTCAATGAGCGTAATAGTAAATTGTAATAATTGTATGCAAGCTATGTAGTGGATTGTGATATTGTAGTCCTGCCGCTAACAACACATATTCTCACTTCGATATCACTTCAATTTGTTCAGAGATCACGTCTACTTCTTCATTATCCTCCTATCTCATCCGACAAAGCAATTAAAACATGAATTAACAACTCTATCTCAACGATCTGTGTCCTCACCAATGTTTTGACAGACAACACTCATCACATCTGATCTTGTCTTATCCAGACATCGAAATGTTAATAAGATGTTTGTTTACAGTGAATAAACATGCAAAATATGTTAACGATCTTTCTACGGCTTGCACCTTTTTCAGACTAGGTTAACTGATCAAAACGACTTTAATAATATCAGGAGAAAATTTCACACTAGATTTATAGTTGACGTCTTTTCTACTCTATTAAAAATGGATATTCATTCTACAGGATGTATTTTCACTATGGAGGTCCTTTGTTTCTTTATTCCATGCGTTGACCACTGAGATTGAGAGTTCTGGATGCATGGTTTAATTTCATTGAAAAGCTCACTTTTGTAGATCTATCATTTCAATTGATCTTTATGTTCTGTGGATCTACTAGATATGTGTATCTACTAGCTCTATATATCATTTATGTCGATCTACTGACCAGGTATAATCTAAACACCTATTATTCACAACCTATTTTTTTCTAGAATTTTTGAACATTTTCACCTTTTTCTTATGTATCACCAACACGACTCATTTCCTTGAAAACTTCCATCTTTATCCATTCAGTACTATACCTTTCGTTAGGGTGTTTCTCCACCCATATTAAAAAAGAAAAGTATGTGTGATATATTCATTACAAGAAGGGAGCTAAATCTCTTCGCGATATTAATTCACCCAGTTTGGCACGTTGTACAGTCCTGTCTTTAGGTGCTTTCGCTGGACATTGACTACGAATTCCACATATACCTACTGGTCCCAATAACTGTTCATCGCTTGGTAGCAGCATTCAGTGACATAGTAGTCAAGCGTTGAATTCAGAACATGTTTATGATTCAGTTTTGACAATATCTCTCTTGATCTTCGTGGATCAGGGATTTCTGGGGGATTATTCAAATTTGAATTCAATGTGCAATGAAATTCTTTTTGTCATAGGCTTATCTATAAATACACAATCCATTGGATTTGATAACATTATTGCGATTTTCAGATTTTGTACTGTAACTTCTCGTAAGAATTGAAGACAGTTGTGCCAATTCGGCGATAAAAGGAATTTTGATAATGGAGCGGGATTTTTATTTAATCAATTCCGCTGCTGTCATGACAGGATGTAAATATGATTTGGGATATAAAATAAGTAATTCATTCAAATTCTTACCTAAAATTGTTATATTAAGAGACTTATGTGTTAGATTATATGCAAAATCAACCTAATGGTTGTCAAGAGAAAGTAATATTGAATTTTATTTCATCGTATTAGCAAAGAACAATTGATGAGTGAGCCAAATGTAACTTGGAATTGCGCCATTTTAACGTCATTGCTCGAGACCTTCTCATTGGTTTTGATTTCCACAACTATGATATGCCCTTCTGAAAATATTTCATATTCAATTTTCGAATTGAAAAGAGCCAAAAGAGGTAGTTAAAATGTTATTATTCTTATTCACTGCCATTTTTAGATATCACTAATGATCTGAGCAATTAAAAACAGCAGACATTTTTATGATGCAGAAACCAGGCAAAAATCCTCCAGATGTATCATTCTATAGGCCTATAGCACATATTTTCTTGAAAATTCTTACTTTATTCTTCAACATAGTCATCTTGGGAAGTGATACATGTAATCCAAGGCCTCTCTTATTTTTCAATACCTGTTCTGCAAAAAGATTCATTTTTGCCTTCATTAAAGACAAATTTTTTACCCTGGAGCATTTGTTTGAGGTCTGTAAAAGGCCAGTAATCACTGGAGGCCAGATTTGGAGAATAAGATGGTCAAGCAGGTCGGAAAGTAATTCGTTTAGTTCGAACATGATTTTCATGATTGTCTCACAAAATCCTGGAAAAGCATCACTCGACCATTCAACAATACCAAAGGCAGTTCACTAGATAAACATGTCCTCAAATGATGAAAAATACGGCATATCCGCAATTTTGGATATAAGCCAGGCGTTCGATAGGGTTTGGCATGAATGACTTCTTCACAAAATCAGAAAAAAGCGCACATCAGGAAATCTTCGAATTGCACGTTTCCAAAACAATCGGACAATTTCAGGGATCATGAGAGAAAGATTGGCTATGTTTGTGAATTTGAATGCAGGTTAGTTGCATTCGCAGACTATGGAGATGAATATTTTCGTGATAGTTGTACGTTATTACTCTAAATTCACAGGAAGTTATGAAACACAATGGGTCAGAATAATTTTAGGTATTTCAGCTGAGTCGAACGGATGAAGTTTGCCAACGTAAAAATAACTAATAGAACTAGAGTTTTTCTATCCGCGGTATATGCCTATTTGCCGAGTCTAAAGACCCGATATATGTCCAACGACCTTTATATAACCAAATAAACATGAAACAAACCGAGCAGTAAATACCACATAATACTTACGTAGGTCAGGCTTATTTTAGCACCTGCCATTAATAGCTTAAGTCTGCTCGTTGAGTCAAAAGTGTATCAAACTAATTCTAGAGATGTCATTCGGTTAAAGTCTATTATCTAGGGCTTCTGTCGGTGGCATTCTGAAACGAACATGAAATGCTTTTATATGCTATAAATCTAATATGTCATTCATTGAAGTCAATCATAAACGTTTTTCGTACCAATTCAGATCCCATTTTTACGGATGGAAAGTTCGACTCGAGAAATATATCACTTCACAACTGTCGACAGATGTCTGAAAGCCATAACCGATTCAAAAAGATGACACGGACCGACAGTATGATGTTTTACGTCTATTTAAGTCTGCATCAATGCGGATCCAAAGAAACTCGAGTATTTTCCTTGATGCACCAATGAAAGACTTACGCAGGAAAACAAAAAATTGGCTTTGAAGATTCACTTACCATACTATATAAGAATAGCAGAAACCCAATTCATACATTCAGGAAATATAATAATAATAATAAAGTTTTTCGATAGGTGAATTTTGGTTTTGGTTATGTAGAAAAGATTGTTTAGGAAATAAGTATTAATATTCAAAGATGTAATATTTGACGCTATTTTGTTTGATGTTTCGTGTAGCTTTGATGTTATATCTATGTGGAGATCATTCAAAATAAAACTTGTTATTATTATTATTATAATTGATCCTTTCAGACGGTAGAAAGTATAGGACAAGTCAATATACAACATCAATTACAAAAAAAAAAGAAAACTCATTAATATCGGTTGTTGTCACTCCTCCACACGAATTCAAAGAAGGTACGTTCATTCAAATATTCTGATACAGAATAATAACTTCTGTCAAGCAGTAAATCTTTTAGGCTCTTCTTGAATTTCTTTAAATTTAGTACCTTGATAGAAGTTGCCAAACTATTGAATAATCTTACATATGATAGGATGGTGAACGTTCAAATCTAGATGCATTTTGCCCATAACGGCTTTGATACGCACTAAAAGCATTTTCGCATGAAATTATTTTTAATTTGTGTATTTTAAAATTTTGTTGCATTCTGTCTTAAATTTACATTTTTCGATTATATACTCAATAGAAATTGACTTGAATACAGTTATTTATTTTTACTCAATAGAAATTAGAATTAAAATTTATTGGATTTTAGGATCACTCATTGAGGAACAAAAAATAGATACAATATTATTTAATTTCAAAATGAAATATAAATAAACTATAGATGCAATGCCAAAACTTTATTTTTCCAGCATTCAAAATAGTATACCTTCTACCTTTACTCTTGCATAGACTTAGCAAACTTTTTGGTTCTTCTTTCTAGAGTCTACTTTTGAATAAGACTGCCATTTTCAAATATCCAAGTTTCATTCGGTCAAATTAATTTCACATTTTGTTGCAAATATTCTCTCTATTTACCACTCTATTTATTATTTTTTTCTGTTGATCAATTTTCCTTTGATCAACGATTTTGAACTTAACCAATTAGTTTTATGTAATGTTGTTTTGATTTATTGAAATCCAGATTCTTTCTGCTCAAATGCTATCCAGACTGATCTATTCGTTGCCTTTGATTTTGGTAGGAATCAAATCATTCATTGATTCTTTGAAGGTAAAATCGTATTGCACAAGTTTTCTTCCACTAATAATTCAAGCTGTATTGACTTGCCTTCTCCTAGTACTGGGAGAAATACTCATCAACAAATCAATGTGTGTTCAAAATTGGCACAACTTTTTAGGTTCACAGTTTATTGGATAAAAACTAAACAAACTGATCTGAACCTGATCTTCTCTCAACGACATTTCATATACCAGCCCAAAATATTACTGAATGAGCCATTATCAACTTAATTTAGATTTTTCACAGCCACCCGGGATGTCAATAATTCCTGAACAGAATTATACTATATTATAAAGAATACTTTCCTTATACTACGCTTATGTATTTTTCCTAGTTCTTTTCGGATCGAAAACCTGAAAAATGTAGCGGCTGAAATATCAGTTCACTCTGGAACCGACTGATTATTTTGAATACATGAAATACTTGTTGGAAATATTACGGAGGTATATCTTTGTATAACCTTAGGAGAGTTATATCATTATACCATAGAAAACCGATCTTATTCACCGATATGGAGATAATAGGTATTTATTAACCAAGATATTCCTCTTTCGAGATCAGCAATAGAATTACAAGCCCCATTACAACGTCAATATATCAAATGATCGCCTGAAACAACCAGTGTTCTTGTATATTCAATTAATCACAAAAATAAAAGAGCGCAAATCATGTATATTAAGCTTGTCTTGCAAAGTTGCTGATTTGAATAATGATATCGAAGAACGATACGAAGATACCAAAACAAATTGCCTTATTTATAGTAGAATAATTGCTATGGTGTGGGTGCTGCTGTACATTTTAATGGCCTACTTCACACATTAAATCTACGACGGTATTTCTTAGCCCCTCAGGCTAAAACTTCCAATGTCGTCTCTTGCACTGGACTCAACAGACGGTGGCAGATTATTTTTTCATTATTCCGTATTTGGGATCATCGATGCAGATAACTGAAGAGCCGGTTATATTAATCTGTCAACTTCAATGCGAATGAATCATTTTCAGTCATATTCCTGAAAAATTTAAATACTTTCTTAGTGTCTTGATTTCTTTTTCGAATATAATTGGTTTTTCCATATTTATAGTAGAAAATTGCTATACTGTGTGTACTGCTGTATATTCGTATAGCTACATACGATATTAGGTTTCAAACGTCCTCATCCAGCTCTACTTCTGTTCATACTTTACGTTCTTGGTATTGTACTCAGAAGACAGTACCATATTACTATCTTTATTCTTTCATATTTTATTCAGATTAGTTCTTCTTTGGTGGTTACGTTTTGAGTTTCATTTGATTTTCTTCATATATTCGATAACTATACATATTATGGGTGTCGTACATTTCAAATAACAACTTCACGAATTACTTCTAGAAAGTTATTATCTTGTTTATTTCTACTGCTAAGGCGAATTTTGCCATTGTTGTCCTTTGTACCGTACTCAGCAGAGCATGCTAGTCTATTGCTTTGGATCTCTAGTTCACATAAGAGAAAATAGTTGATATTCATCAAAAAACTCTAGAGTAAATTAGGCATTTTCAAAAGCAAACCTGACGTTCTTCTTTGGTGTTTATGTTGAATATCAAATAGTTTTCTCTGTTTTTACAGTAAAATTGTTGCTGTCTTGTAGGTGATGCTTTACATTTTAACGGGCAACTTCACGAATTATATCTGGAACGGTTATTCTGTAGTGAATTTTATTATCTAGCTGTACTACTAACGCGGATATTCTCATTGCTGTCCTTTGATTGTACTTAGCAGATGGCCGTAGACAATTATTCTTCTATATTTGAGATTCTTAATTCATTTGAGAACTAGAATAGTGCAATATTAAAATAAGTGTTTTCAAAAGTAAGTTAATGAAAAATGTTACAATATTAGCATTCTTTATCTAAAGCTGTACGTTTGTTCTTTTTCATTCTGAGCCTTAAAACACGTTTTGTTTCGTATGTTTCGCATCTTCGGTCTTCTAATTAATTTCGTCTTTTATTCTGTACTCAGAAGACAGTAATAAATTATTTTATATTGAGGATTCTCAATTTAAAATATATAGTGTTCAGTGTTGGTATTCATCGAAAGTCTGCTAAATGAAAAGATTTAACTACTTCTAAGGTGACTATTTCCATTCTTAAAATTGTAATCAGCAGACAGCGTCATATTATTTACTTCATGATTCTATATTCGAGATTCAGTAAATTGAATATTTTAAAACGCATTTTGTGAAAAATCGACATGCCTACGCTTTGAAATGTCTTCTGTATTTTAATTGGTTTTTCAGCTTCTTCTTGCTTACTGAAGTGTCCGATTCAGAAGCACGTACATACGTGAAGCAGAAAGAGATCATTAGGGTTTTCAGCGGTTAAAGCGACTGTCAAAACTTCGAAACTCAAATTAGCGCATCTTTGGGCATTACTCCAGCAGACGTAACGAACTTCCTCGAAGACATAAAATACGTCGAGAATGTAAAATGGACCATTTGAGACAGCCTCTGTAATAAGTGATGAAAAGGAATTGATATAGGATGTATTTAGAATTCAGATACGTGTTTACCCGTGTAGTGTGTTTGTCAAACTCTTTCGGACTGGTAACCGACTTTTAGAAATAGATAGACGGCGTTTTTAATCACCCGTTGATATACAGGGTGAGTATATCTCTGTTCGGAAAAAGAACGATATCTACGTCTGTATAACTGTATTTTTCGAAATTTTCCCAAACGATAAGGTTTGACTCACTGATGATGGAAAAATGAAATGGAAAAATTTCATCATGTCCGGCCGTAAAATCCGAATGGCATGGTTTGACATAAAGTTTTCCTGAAACTTTCAAAATTACATATTCGATCGAAATGAAACTTGGCACTCATGTATCTAGTACATGCAAATATAATTCAGATTATGGATGATTCATTCTGAACTGGATACTTTCAATTTTTCAAAAACAGAAACAAATTTTGTTGAATAATTTGTACTTTAAAATATACTAACTGACAAAAAACTGCAACACCCAGAAGGAGCTGTTTAAATTTTAATTTTTTTTTTGGTAAAACATAGATAGTATAGCAAAGGAGTAAATAACTGAATTTGGAGAAAAAATCGTGAAGGTTTTTTCATGTAAAATTTTTGTTACTAATTGTAGTCATTTTTTTGCAAGTTCTTTAAATTTAACAACAAACCGGCTGTTCGAGGAGATCCAAAGTCGATGTTTTTTGTTGTTAAAATGCCTAGGGCACGTGTTCGCGGAATTTATCGCCAGCTGAGTGAATTTGAAAGTGGTCGAATTATTGGTCTACGGGAGGCGGGGTTGTCATTTCGAGAAATCGCTAAACGTACGAACAGAAATCCAACTACTGTTATGACATATTGTCAAGCGTGGTTTGATAATATCAAAAATCGAAGAAGACTAGGCACTGGATGTCGAAGGGGCACAAATGAAGTTCAAGATCGACGTCTAAGACTTATGGCGATTAGAAACCGATCCACTCAATCCTGTGTTACCTCTGACGGTTGAGTATCGCCGGCAACGATTACAGTGGTGCAGAGAACGTCAACATTGGAATGTGGAATGGCATCAGGTAGTCTTTTATGATGAATCTCGATTCTCCTTGGGTGCACACATAGACGTATCAATAGGATAATAAGTCTATGGGTGCACATGATGGCCGAGGAAGGGTTGGACGACGTCGGGGTGAAAGACATGAACCTCAGTTTGCTGTTGAGCGTCATGTACACCGGACAGTAGACATTATGGTATAGGGTGCTATTGCACATGCAGGTAACCTTCAGTCTTTATTCGAGGTAACATGACAGCGCTGCGTTACCTTCAAGAAATAGTGGAGTCATATGTTCTTCCTTACCTTGACCGACTTGAGAATTCAATATTTCAGCAAGATAATGCCCGACCTCATGCTGCCAGAGTTAGTTTAAACTCTTTCGAAACGACCCATGTGAATATTTTGCCATGGCCGACGAGATACAGCATGTTTGGGACAGATGGCTTGGAAATTTACGCCAGCCCTCACGGACTTTGGCGGCTCTGAGACATAAGTACAGGTAGCTTGGGATACTATCCCTAAAGGCGGTCACTCACGAGGCACCCATGTTCGAGCGTTCTGATCATTTTACAGTCGGGCAGCTCGGGACACGGCCGCAAGACTGTAAATCAGAGAATGATCTTGACTGTCCGACTGGAATCTCTTGGGTGTCTGGCTTCCAAAGTCTCGAGAAAACGCCTCGTGAGTGGCGGGCATAAGAAGAAATAGACCATCCTTGCCTATGGAAGGTGGTGTACTATATGTGTCTTATTTGTATAATTTTCAATTTAGAAAATAAATGATTAATATTATTATCATCTTATTGCATCAATGTCGAGAAGTGTTGGGGAGATAGATAATCGCGGTGGACAAACACATTATTAACAAATTTATTAAAAAAAAATTGAAAACTCTCCGTTTGTTTCTTCAGATTTCAGTCATTTACTTCTTGCTATATTAAATATGTTTCACCAACAAAAAAAAAATTAAATTTAAACAGCTCCTTCTGGGTGTTGCAGTTTCTTTGTCAGTTAGTATATCTTTCAGACTTTTTAAGACCTTCGATGATGGCAGAAAATCGAATACAAAATCCGTTTAGCTGTCAAAATGAGTTTTACTATGATGAAATTTTGTCAACAAAATGTCATATCTGCGGTATCATGTATGGTCTCCAATGTATCTTTGTGTCTCCGGCATATTCTCATTGGACTGGAAATAATCGAAAGGAGTAATTCAATTCTCCCAAAATATAAATTGGAATGAGTATATTTCAATTTTCATAATAAGTAAATGATATTTTCGAAGTTGAAATATCGTATGGTTAAACAAAATGTAGCAGTATTCTTGAATTTATCCGTTCATTTTGAATAGGTATAATAATCTGAATAAAGTTGTTGTTGTTGTTGTTGTAAAGTACATATATGTATTCGATATTGTATTCAGTCATTCCAAATATATCAAATTTCTTCCTTCACTTTTTCGGATCCAAAATATAGGTACATGGATCAACTTCAATATTTCAAGAATAACATGTTTCATGATTTGAGAATGGATTTCTTCCGTTTATGTAAAGCTCTTATAATAATAATAATATAATATATAGTTTATTGAAAAAGTACAATTTGTATAAAAAATCGATAACATTTGAAATATTGTTTCAATAAACCGCAAAAAACTCACTAAGGCAGATTGCCTGTGCGTGAGTTGTCAGGATTTAAGATATTGGCTGCTATACTAATACTAATTCTATTTTAACCATCTTAAATTCTATTATAACCCAACGGGATCAATAAAATGATGTATTTTTTGACTTTTGCTCAATCATTATTTTTAAATGTTATTACAGAATATATTACTCTTCGCGCTTACGGAACTTTGTATTGTAGCAATTCCTACTGTTTACTCCTGATCTAGATTAAGATCTTGAATCTACAATTTTCAGCGTCCTTCAATGGTCCATCATAAAATTATCATCCTGCAAGGTTAGATTCCCTATTTCCAAATTTAATTTATGCCTTGCTTGGGCATTGGCGGAATGGTTTGAAAAAGATAAGTGTTATATCTTTATTTAATTATAGTACTGATAGCTTAGTTTTGATTGATCTTCACCTTAACAACACTTTTTCTACTAGAAATGGCGGAACCGTGATGCTTTGATGTGTTAATTATAGCACGAAGGCGCCTCAGACTGTGTTATAATTACATTTTTCAGATCAATTTTATCTTCGGAAAAAATCTAGCGAGATGTCGAAATTTCTTGCCCAATTGGCCGTGAGATTTCATGCCTAATTTCTCTGAAGTGTTTCATACGTGAATTAAAAAAAATGTTCATGATATTAATCGTCTTTATTGTAGTAATTCAGCTACAAGCTATTCTAGCTAACAACCTTGTTATCCAAAATCAATAGACAAAAATGGTGAACAATTTCTAAAGTAAGTAGCATAGAACTCTAATGGATATAGTTTTTTTAACGTTGAGTTATTTTAAATGATGAACAGTTGGCACAGCTGTTTTTAGTAACAGGCCAATTGAAAAGTCTCCGGTCTACAATAGTAAAACACATTTTTTAGGCAAAATTCGATTTTATTATTCAACATAGTTGCCTTCGAGGGCGAAACAGCGATAATAATGATCTTCCAAATTTTCGATACCATTTTTGTGGTTAGATTTGTCTTTCGATTCAAAATAGGCCTCAGTTTCGGCGATTACTTCTTCATTGGTGCTGATTTTCTTTCCAGCGAGCATTCTTTTGAGGTCCGAGAACAGAAAAAAATCGTTGGGTCCAGATCTGGCGAATACGATTCGAAGCCCAATTCAAGCCATTGTTTTCATTCTTTTGGGACACGGCATATTGTCTTGATGAAACAGCACTTTTTTCTCAAATGGAGCCGTTTTTTAACGATTTCATCCTTTAAACGATCCAATAATGCTATATATTAATCGCTGTGGAGAAAATCAATGAATATTATACCTTGTGCATCCCAGAATAATGATGCCATAACCTTGCCAGCTGACTGTTGTGTTTTTCCTCGCTTTGGATTCGGTTCATCGTGTGCAGACTACTCAGATGAACGTCGATTGGACTGCAGAGTGAAATGTTGGAGCCATATTTCATCCATTGTCACATATCGACACAAAAATTCATGTTTATTGCACTTAAGTGCAAAGCTTCAAACACTGCTCAGAATCATCAACACCTTCTTGCTTTTGATCGATTGTACGCGCACAGCTTTCTCATGTACAATAATTATTCGTGAATGAAATGATGTACACGTTCAGATGATATCTCCACATTGTCTCCTATCTCGATCAACTTCACTTTACGGTCATTCAAAATTATTTCGAACTTTTTTGATTTTTTCGTCGGTGACAGCCTCTTTCACCTCTTTCGGTGCTCATTTCACCATGTTTAAACTTAGCATACCAATCAATGATGGTTGATTTCCTTGTTCCGACCCCGGAAACTTTTCATCAAACCAAGATTTTGCTTCAATTGTGTTTTTTCCCTTCAAAAAGCAATATTTCATCAGCACACGAATTTCTAATAATAAATAATAACGCAATATCTCACAAACTAATGGTCGGACTGTTGTCAAATGTTGATACGTATCGTTTGAAGGTTGGTACTAACTAAAAATCATATGGATTTAATACTAGCACCGCCATCTGTGCATCAGACTGGGGACTTTTCAATTGGCCTAATACTAACGCGGAGTTTAAGCGTCAAGTAGTTTGTTCACAGTGCTCTTTGTGAAAACATTACATATTGCGAAGATTTGTTGAATTACCTGCGTTTAAAAGGTGTTATTCGATAAATAGTATTTCGGAAGGAACCTTCTTTGGTGGTGTTTTGGATTAATTTTATTCTTCATTGCACTTTTTCACATTATTCTATAAATCTTCACATACCATACTTATTTATCCATTACAAATCATAACATATAATTTTACAGTTAATAAATTAATTATTGCATATATGATATCTTGACAACTTTTTTGAAGGAGTTGAATATAATAAAACTAATTGTAAAGTAACTAATTCAATTCAAAATGGCCTTCGTTGACAGTATCTGTTCAATTAATGCGTTTCCATTGAAACTACTTCTCAAAAACCCAATTTCATTGGTCTTTCAAGCGTGGCGTGGGTAAAGTGGTAAATATTTCTCACAGAATGAGCAATACATAGTTTTGAAATTGGGTAACCTATGAAGAATACGGCACTTTCCATAGCAGTTGTCGAATGCGACATTCGAAAGTTTTGTGAAATATTGTCGAAATTCAATGAAAAATTCAGATAATACATCCTAGTGACTTTTGTATTGTATCTTGGCAGTTGATGGGACTGTTACGAAAAATTGATAGTTTACGGAATTTGAATATGCATCGTAGGTACGTTTTGAATTTTGAAATAACTTACAATTACGCATTAAATTCTTGAATTATGTCTGACGAAATCGATTTAACACCACCAAAATTAAGAGAAATTGCGAATCATGTTGCAAATCATTTCACTATATATAACTTATAATATATTGACAATTATTGAAGTTTTTTGAAATTTGATAGGATTGAAAGTCAGTATAGACAACTACAAAACGAAAAATATAACTGAAAACGATGCTGTAATGAGTTCATTACAGCACCGTTTTACGATACTGAATAGAGAATAGTGTATTGTGCAACAATATACTTTAGCTTTGTATAGACTCGTCGAAATCACAAGTTATTCAGACCATCGTCTGAGTTAATTCGTGGTAAAATGAGAGCTTAGTGGAGAAAGAAGCGTATGCGTAGGTTGAAGCGAAAACGCAGGAAGATGCGTGCAAGGTCCAAGTAGATGTTCCAATACTCTTGTGAAGCTATGGGATCTCCATTATTTGGAAAAAAGTTCTTTGATTTACAGATTGTAATATAATTTGGTTATCATTGTAACAAACAAAAAAAAAATTATAACAAGTGGGGAAAGTCCTACTTTTCTCGCGAGTGTGGAAGTTTGTGGCACGAGCCTGAAAGGCGAGTGCCGCAAACACACGAGCGAGAAAAGGACTTTCTCCACATGTTGCACACTATACTTTTCCTACAACTGCACAAATTTCAATAATTCAAGTACTGGACTTGATTCAAATCAAAATGGACTTCGTTGACAGTATGTGCTGATTTATTGCGTTTCCATAGAAACGACTCAAAAGCCCAATTTCATTGGTCTACCAAGCAAGGTGTGGGCAAAGTGCCGTGAGGAATAATATTTCCCACAGTATGTGCAATACAAAGTTTCAAGAGCTGCTCTGACTGTTACGAAAACCCTCAATAGATTAGGCGAAAAATCCATAAGATGTCTGACGTGTCTAGATCCTGAATGGAAAATAATGTAATCAAAAAGTACTTGGACGTTTTTCAATATTAAGAAACATTTTTTTTTATATTTTATATAAAATGAGTTTCATGAATAAAAGTGTTTTTACAAGGTTCCTTCTCATTTCATAATTTTTTATTAACACATTCATGTATAATAAAACTCTGTAAATCAAGTAGCTTGATTTTTCAAGTACTTGATAAATAAATACTTTACTTGAATTGAAAAACTACTACTTGATTTGAACTTGGTATCAAGTCAAGTAGCTTGAATGTAAAATAAAACCGTGCATCTCTAGATGGAATGAAAATCAGTGTTTGTAAATTCACGAATCTCGTTTTTATACGTTTTTTAAACAACAATAAATGTAGCGTCACTAAACCTTCAATATCTCATGTCTGGCGAACAGGAGTTTTAAAATTTCGGAACGTTCAGTTAAGTCTGGATGGAGATATCCAGACTGAACTGTATGTTCCGAAATTTTAAAACGTTTGTTCGCCAGACATTAGAATTGTTCTAAAGGTTTATATTGAATTTCGTTAATAAATTACATAAATAGGAATTTGAACAAGCGCGCAAATGGTCCCGACCATTTTCATTTCGTTGAGTTCAACTGTTTGTCCATATTGAATAGATAATGAGCTTTGTGTAAAATTCACAGTGCTTCGAAGGCCTCTAATTGAAATAAATGCGCAGAAATGAGAAATGCATATGCAAAGTCATGATTAGATGAATAATGCGGAATTTTTGGTAGCTCTTCCATTGTAGCAATTAGCAGCGGAAGAGTCGAACAAAACGGTTTCCTTTTCATTTGACGCCTGTTTACAAAGACCTAAATCACAACTCTAAGCTGACAAGGGACAAAATTAGCTTGGGGGAACTCAATGGGTTGTATTTTTTGTAGCCACATAAATATATTTCTCTTGAACATCATTCTGTATTAATACTTTCTTAGTGTACTCGTATATGTGCCAACAACGACAAGCCGTCACTCGAAAAGAAATTTTCCGAGTGTCCAATGTCTACTTCTGCTGTGAGGGGTTACGGAATGACGATTGTCATTCGTCAAGACAATGTTACTTGTCATAAAAGAATCCAAAAATGAAATATCACCCATTTTATTACGGGAGTGTGTAACTGTACTATAATTATTTCAATAGTTCCCATTTCTATGGACCATTTATGGTTCATTAGTTTCAGAACGCTGTTGGTAGATGAGACGGTGTGTCAAATATTTCATGTATTTTCTTCGAAACAGAATACCTACCGTGAATTCCCTATATTCGAACGTTGAAGGTGTTGTTCTACTTGTCATATATTGGTTTTGTCAATCTATCCATTATGAATTTTATTTGAGTATCTATTTTTGTCCACTTCACTTGTTATTTCAGGCATAAAATTAATTGCTTCGAAGGAACGGGCACAATTATGAGGATCTCATCTCTCAATTCTTCAAGATAAATGGGAAGGATTACACTTTTAAATATAAAACATCATTTTTTACGTTTCTGACTTATTGAATGAAAATGAATTAAAAGAAATGATCTCGTTAGCAGAATATTTTCGAAACTATTAGGGCTAAGACTCAACGATGATAATATTACCCATGTCCATGTCGGTATTGTGGGATGTAGTATCTACGTGATAGAAATGAATAGAGAATGCTCAAAGTTTAACAAAGAACAAACAGTGAAAGTCCAATTAGAAAGAGGAAAGCTAATCTCTCTCTGCAAATCAGATTTCAGATAAACACGCCTATGTGTACTCATCCCCTCATTCATGTTGAAAAAAAGTGTTCAAATGAATGCATCTTCATTCAATAATATAAAATTATACTGTATTATTTCAAAAGGAAGACAAGTCAGTTTTCATGGCGAGCCTTGAAATGTAATTTCTGCGAATAAAACGACGACATATTTTGACTGACAAGATCATCGCAGTGTACTACTTTTCCTCAACCGGAGGGAAAACTGTTGCCTAGCAATAATAACAATCAACTATTATACATAGGTACTTCATGTCTGTCAAAATTGATTTAGCATGACAACCGTAAATAGGCTAATTTTCCATTGATATCAATTTCAACGATCGTTAATAAGAATCTTATTTAAAGTTAGATCTCGAGATTTTTATGAATTTCAAAACGTTTGAAAAAATAATTGGACTAGGCAGCATGGAAAAATTGTCAACGGTTAATTTCTCTGAATGTTTCGTATGTTGTAGAATATGACCTCCTGCAAAAGGAAGTCTATGGATCTAACTCAATCCTATGACTAGTTTTCGAGCTACAGGATGTCGAAGTTGGAAAATGGCATTCCTCTAAAGTACCATTTCTTGTAACAAAACATCTTGAATGAAACACTTGTGCGACAAATATTGCTCACCCAAATGTAATAATTGAAGACTGGGCTTTACTGAAAATTATTGTTAGATTCAACAATATTCAAAATAAAATTCCTTCAGTTTATAATTCACCCTGTAATTGAAAAAGTCGTCATTGGAATTTTCCAATTTTTGTCATTACTCTTAGTTCGAGTAGGTACACTATTATAACATCAAACAGTATTGGCTTTTGCAATGACCAGTTTTTGAGATACACAGGGTAATATATTAAAAGGGGCGACCATTAATACAAAAGTTGGCGTTTACTAATTGTTATTTTGTCATTGAACAATAAAATACATTATACAGGGTGTCCCAAATTCAATGCTCACTGAGACCTTCTCATGAACTATAAGATTCCGTATCTAACAATAATTTTTTTTTGAAAACCGGTCTAAAATTATTGCCTTATGGGTAAGAAATATTGATCGCGCAAAAGTGTTTCATTCAAGAAAATACGAGAAATGTTCCTTTGAAGAAATGCCACTTTCCAACTTAGACACCCTGTATCTCGAAAACTAATCATATGATTAGTTTTCGAGATACAGGGTGTCTAAGTTGGAAAGTGGCATTTCTTCAAAGGAACATTTCTCGAATGAATTGGATCCATAGTCCATAGACTTTCGTGTTCAGGGGGTGTTATTTTACAAAATACGAAAATTTCAGAAAAATTAAACGGTGACAATTTTTCCATTAGGCTGCTGCCTGGTTCTAAATAAAATTTTTGATATTTTAGAGAAATAAAACTTGAAATTATATTCATAGCCACTTCACATTTGATGCGAATCATGTGTCATTTGTAAAAGAAGACACATTCATATGGCCAGTGTCTGTTTGTCGTGTTTCAGTAATTTCTTGTCCCTTTTCGTTTAGCCACTGTAACAAAAAAAAAATATCTAAGCCCTTGAATCAAATCGATCTTTCCCGCAATTTTAGGATTCTGCTCAGCACGAACCTTTCAGGTGGGTGTCAAAATCGTCTCAAACGATTCTAAAGATTCTTTATCAAAAAAATATCGAGAGGTGATCATGATCAAATTTTGTGAACATGAGATTTCAATCAGTAATTCCCTTTCAAAATGAAGTAATTTTAGACCGTTACTTCGGCGAATCGTCGATCAAAGTGTATTGTGTGGTCCATTTAACCTTTGTCAGGCGAGTAGCTAACAAAAAATTTGGTGTGTAATGATGACCAAAAACAATGACCAGTTTCTCCTTTCCTTAGAGTAGGACCTTAGCTTTCATCACTGTATCTTGTCCGTATAAGGTGTACATGAAAATTTTTCAGCTCAATCAGGTTAAACCTTTCCCTGAAACAATATGGAAACCTATTTTCGGGAATGAAGAAATAATTCATTTATATCTACAGTTATAAAAAGCGACGAGAAACGTGTAATAGAATACAAAGAAGCATTTTTTTTTGCCTCTTTATAAAGGCTAATCTTCTAAACTCTATACTGCATGGACTTGACTGCAATTCTCTAAGTAAGATTAGAATCAGATTGGAACAATATTCAGGCTCAGTTTTCTCTGATGGAATTGTAGTAAAAAGTAATCGTATATAGTTCTTCAGTTTCATATATAGTTTCTTCAGACGAAACCAATTGTTCGAAATAATTAATAAAATAGATATATAACATATTCGCAATTAAATTCAAACGACCTTGAATTTTTGAGTGGCGTTCCCCGAACAGATCGCTATACTCCCTTTCGAACAAGGCAAGTATTAGACAAAAACGGCTATCTTTTCAGAGATCAGCACGCGATCGGAGCCGCGGGAAAAGATTGGTCCCCCCCAATAAATGTGTTCTCGCAGGATGATTTATCGGGTATAAATCGGAAGTGACAGTCCCCTTGGCAGAGATTGGAATGTAACTTCCGAAGTGGTTTTAGGAATTCGAAAAATCGCAACAAACTGTCTCATAAAATCCCTTGTTCAATATTTATCGTTCTTTATCCAGTCGTTTGTATGTCATTGCATCGAAAATTCCAAGCACTCTTGAGATTCCAACAACGAAAGTGAAATTGATGTTAACTGCAAGCGTAATTTCTTTTCGGAGATGATGGATGGAGTCAAGAAAAAGATGACTAGACGAACGTAATGTAAGGTATTTAATATTGAATTTCAAATAACCTCAGTCAATTCAATATCTTAACAATGAAAATGTTTTTTGTCAGCTTCTTGAAGAACTTCAAATGAATATATTCGTATATCGTATATTCAACTTCCTTGAAGTTGAATATACGATAGATTAAGAAGAAATTATTTCATGCTTGAAGAAGTTGAATTACTATCAACAAAGAAACGTTTAGAGACGTATATCAGAAAAAAATCTACGGCAGACCAGAAAGGGATAAATGTTTGTAGAATCAGTGGAACATCAATTAAAGCCGAATCCGAAAATCAACGACGACCAATTTAACCAATCAGTTGAAATACATTGATATATAAGAGACAATGATCGCAATGAAATTTAAGAAGAACCAAAAGTGACTAAAGGAGAAGTTGAAGAAATGAACAGAACATTGAAAAATAGGAAAGCAACCGGAATAGACGACATACAAAATAAAGCACTTAAAAACTTACCAGGAGAAGCTCGAGATGAAATTGTTGAAATAGCCAGATTCATATTAAAAACTGGATATTATCTAAACAAATTGAAAACGGCGAATACAATCTTAATTTGGAAGAAAGTAAAAGACAGAAAAGATCCAACGAACTATCTAGAAAAGGCATTTGATAAAATGTGACATCAAGGTCTGTTATACAAAATGAATAATAAAATCGTACCTAGCAAATAGAAATTTTAGAGTGAATATCGACTGTATCAGGTCGACGATTAGAGGAATTGAAGCCGGAGTTCCACAAGGATCGGTGATAGGACCGCTGTTGTTCAACTTATACATGTCAGACATACCAGAAATGAATAGATGCCTCTACTGCCCAGTCTGCAGATGACACCGCTATCTATTATCGCAGTAGAACGCGGAAAGCAATATTTAATCAATTACAGATATACTCAGATAAACTGATGAAATAATTCAAGAATTGGACATTCAAAGTGAATACGATGAAAATAATTGCAATCTACTTTGGAGGAACAACAGTAAAGAACGAGAAAGCAGGAAACGTCAAAATAGAAAATCAGACGATAGAGTGTAAAAAAAATGAATTTTGGCAAAAAGCTAGAAGAAAACAGGAAAAAGGCAATGCAATTGCACGGGAGACTCTACCCTCTACTCAACCCAAAAAGTAAACTTTCCTGGAAAAAAGCTGAAGATAATAATTATAGTGCTAAAACCAAGCAGTACGTATGCAGGAGTAACCTGGTATAATACGAGAAACAATAAGAAAGATCAGTTAAAACGTACACTAAATACAGTAATCAGGACAGCTGTTGGTGCCCCATAGTATATAAGCAACCAACAAATCAGAGAAGAATGAAAAATTGAAACTATTGAGGAAATAGTTAACAAACAAATAAAGAAGAAGACGCTAAAAGAGCATTAAGGCATTAAGACAGATAATAACAATCCCAACAAGAAAGCCAGACTAGAGGAAATACCTCTTCCAAAAAACCAAATAGAAGGAAAAGGTGACATGCAGGAGGGAGAAAAGTCCCGTCATTCAACAAAAAGAAGAGCAATAATATTTAAAAAATCTAGAAAAGCTATGAGCGCTCGTCATTCATGAATAAAGGCAAAATAAAGATATATTTGAGATGTGATATATTATGATTTCATGGTTGCCGGTTATTTTATCTACATAAAACTTTCTGATGCGATTGTCTGTATCGATATATTGAAGGTGAAGGGACGCTTTGTTGTTTGAAAAATGGACAAAACGAGTTTTGTATATTGATGAAACTCTGTTTTTTTATGGGAAAATACTGTGCAAGTAAAGGTATGGCTTCATCAATTGTATTGAGACTGCTCCATCGACTACAACAATTAAAAGGTGCTCTAGGGAAGTTGGTTCGAATTAAGAAGTGATTGTGTTTTATTGAGTGGCGTGGTGTATATATTTCAATTATGATCAACTACCAAATAGCAACGGCTGAAACAATTGATTAGAATGCGAAAAATCAATTGAACGAAGTTGATCGATTTGAATGCAAAGTATAATGAACAAAACCAAATGATGACAATGGAAAATGATACTACAGATAATTATTCAATATTGCCGTTAAGTATCAGATTTCAATACACATTATCGAATATTTAGAAGTGTTCAAAACGATCAAATTGAATCACTTTTGATAGCTCAATTCGAGTCAATGTACCATCGAATCATACTCGAAGAATATTATTGATCTCTTATTTTCAATATTGAATTGAATATGACCCGATATCTATACCAAATTTGAGGCTGAAAGCAAATGATTTTTCATATTAAAGAAATTGTATTTCGAGGTAAATGAGGGAATTTTCAATAGGAATGATACAATTTAAAATGGCTATAATAACTTGTCAAAAGAAGCCTCTGAAGTTAAAAGATACTTGTTTTGAGTGATGGTAATAATTCATTTACGATTCAATGAAGCTGATTGATTTCTGTTCGTTTTTTAGTAAATTTGACAGGGTTGTTCGTACAGTTTTCTCTGACCTAGAGATGATTAATGTTGTTCCTGATAGGCTGTCAACATCTCTATTACTTGGTCCACATGTTTGACTGTTTTCTTCTTTCGATTTCTTGATTTTGTGTAATTATTATTACATATATTGTCATGTTCCTTTTTTTTCGTTTTGTTCAGCCCAAAATTTATTCGATTCGAACTTATTTGAATTTATCTTCATTTATCAAAAGAAAAATTTCACAATAGGAACGACACAATTTGAAATGGTAATAATGGCAATGTATATTATTTTTTGACATTTCTTAGGTCATTTGTGTTCTGTAGGGTATAACATAAATTGTTTTATGAAAATCATTTGTAAATACTCAGAGAGTTATTTCGATGACAATTTCAGTAATATGCCATACCTTGGGTAAAAAAAAAAGATTCTTATGAGACGAGGACTCACATTTTTCAAATATTTCTGCAGAAGAAATGTACAGAAGATCATGAACTTGGACAACTCAAATTCATCAAAACTCAAGATTTTCAAATTGGAACCTATATTTTTCATTATTTCAATCGATCAGTGGAGATCGAGGTGGAGATCATGAATTTGGACAACTCAAATTCATAAAAACTCAAGATTCTCAAAGTAGAACCTGTTTTTTTATTTCAGTCAATGCTACCTACGTATACCTGAAATGAATTCTTCAAGAGTTATCGAGAAAGAACTTCACATGAGAAAAAACCGCAATTTTTAACTGTGTGGAGTTGTCTGTGACTTCCTGAAAACACATTTAATTTAGTTTTTTAGGGAATTCACATGTATTTTCTTTGAGTTGATGTAATTTATTACCCTGTACTGGGAACTCTCGTGTTGGGTGGATAAAGTTATAACATTATTATATTATATTATTAAAACACTGAAAGGAACTAAAATTCGATGTTTCGATAACTAGATTTGACATTACATGAATCGTTATCAATTATTCGTAATTGAAAATTTGAATGGTTCATGCATTTCTCAACAATCCCAACATACAATTAATTAATTGAATGCTATTCCCACTATGTCAGAGATCTCAAGAATTTGTATATTTATCAAAAAATATTTAGGACTCATAGAAATTTATTGGCCTTTTCCGAAATAATACAGAGTGTTTCAGCATAAACTAGCAACCATCGTTTTAAGCGATGTTTTCCGATGTTTCTTTCTGTGCTTTCCGTCACAGACTACTCCACTTAGTTAGAACTTGCGGTTTTTCCTAATTTAAATTTCCTCGATAACTCTTAAAGTATTCATTTTAGGTATATGGTTTGCTTGAGTAATATTTTTCATACGTAAAATAAACTGAAAAAATAAAAAAATTTTGGTTCTTATTTGAAAATATCGAGTTTTCATGAATTTGAGTTTTTCAAGTTCATGATCTTCTGATAAACACCATGTACATTTTTGGTCTAAACCGAAAACAGTCTTGTAATACTACGTATTTACAGAATAGAAAATGAAAAAGGGTTTTTCGTGCAAAATCTTTTTATGCAGAAATATTAAAAAAATACGAGTCCTCGTCGCCACAACTTTTTTTCATAACAATCCTATTAAACCCAACCTATGGCATATTGCTGAAATTGTCAACAAAGAAGCAATCTAATATTCTGCACTAATATTCTGGGTGTTGAAATAAGGAAGTAGTAGTCTGTTTCTGGTGGGTATAACTGAAAGTTGTAGAAAACTAAAAATATTTTTGGGAGAAAGATCATTGTCTCGAACCCCAACGTGCAAATTTTCAGTACGAAATTACGATTACTTTTCCATAAACGTATAATAGGCTATCACGGTGAATCACCCTGTGTCTGTGTATATAAATAAGTTTAATATTTCAACAGATATATCAATATAAGGGATTCAATAGATTTCTTCAAATTTTCAATGTTTATTTTTCTGTATGTGAGTGTGATATATTTCGAGTAAGTTTTCTGTTATTTAGAAATGTATCTCCAAATACCATCGACACAATTTTCCCGTTTTGAACGAATCTTCTTTTGATGGGTTTTCCGAAGAAAATACCAGTTTAGATACACGAAAATATTCACAATGTAACCGGGTAGGACAAGCACCCTCACCCCCTATTATAGTCGATCGTGTAACGCTTTCGGGGCTGAAATTCAATCATCTTGTAGGGTAGGAATAGATTGCCTGGCAGACATTTATAGCCACTTATCGCTATTTGGGGTTGATGCCACATAATTGGGTTGCATAAAGGACGAAAGATTTAATTCGCAACCACTCTTTTGCACCCCACGTAACTGTGAACGGATATGCACAGCAAAATGAGGTATTTTACGACTTCCCTGAGGTGGAAATCATTTCAGGGACTCCCCCTACTCGTTTCTAAATCTAACACACCGTATTTCATTGATAATTATGATCGGTCGTACAATGGGAGGCTGTATCGATGTAAGAATACTATAATCACTAAATATTTCCCACATTTCTCCAACATTTGAATTCTCTGCCATACTCAAGAGGTTTTTAGTGACAAATGTCACAAACTTTTGAACAGACAGCATATAAGGATATGAACCATTCAGATTCATTAAAATTATTCTGTGAGACACATTAAAAATTTTTATTGTGCCAATTAGCCTTAAAACAGGTTAACAAACCTTTTCTTATTGAATGCTTGACCTTGAAAATTGTATTTGAGGTTGGAACATTTTTTTCCTATATACCTTGATTTCAAAGGTTCAATAAAAATAATAAAATGTAAAAATCAAATACAAAGACTCGCTGACATTGAGTTCTTTCATTTTATATAATAAAAGAAAATAAATAAGACACTTGAGTACACGTTTCACAATTTTCAATAAAAATATAGTCAAGTGTTTTATTTCTTTTCTTTTTTCCATATTAAAATTTTGTTTCACCAGGAATCAATTTCTTCTTTTATTCGTCAAGGATCAACGCATTATCGAACTCTTCTTGAAGTTTTGATTTTCCTTTCATCTAATGTGGGAGTAAGTCTGAAATTTTCATTATTCTCATTGTACATTGTATGCACAAATTGCACTTCATTTCAAGATTATGGAAATGTTTGATGTGAAAATACAAACCAGCAACAAAGTTCAATATGAGTGAAATATGATACAGAATTCAGTTATGATATTGATTCTTTGCATTAAACGAAACATGATATGAACATAACCTAGATGATGGAATTAAGTAACCGTCGTTGTGTATTAATTGCGCTATTTTCGAAATAGAACGTAAGATTTCGAGACAGCCATATTTTGGAAACAATCGCTAATTTTTTTATTATTAGGTTATGTTGTGACTGCAAATTATACACTTCTCCAATAAATTAACGCACCACTAAAAATAAGGCCCAAAGTTCAAGATACATTTTCGTGAAAACAACTTGTCCGATTTGGACTTTTTTTTTTAATGACAGGTTATTTTTTTCTGAACTTCAAGGTGTAAACCGTATGCGCATAAAAATCTCTATTTTATAAATACCGCGTGTCGCAATTATTGATTTTTTCATAAAATTTGTAACACTTTTTAGAGTGTAACAGGGGGCCAGGGGGGGCCATGGCCTCCCCTGAGATTTTGATTGCCTCATTTTTCAGCACAACACGCTCAATATTACTTTCTCAATCCAAAGGGCATGGAAAAAAGGAACGCTTGGACGCCTTATCGTTTTTCAATAATTTTCATTTTGCCCCCCCCCTGATAAAAATTTCTGCGGGCGCTCAAGTCGGTAACCCCAACCTTCCTCAAACAAGACTACTTATTTGAGCACATTATAAACATGTAAGATTTAGTGTTTTCCGTTGCATATTCGTTAATAAAAGAATTTGCAAAAATACTACACTGACACTCAGCATTTATATTTGACAATTGTCAATTACTACCACACTTTGTTTTTCCATATCCTGCTTCTAAGTCTAGATTTCTAGAGATAATGCTAATTAAATTCAATAAAATAATGTCATGCTATAAAATGGCGTTTCTCAAGTAATGAGAAAGATAATGAAGTAAATCCAAAAAGAAAATGTTGAAAAACGATAAGGCTAAAGTATAAGTTTAATTCCAACTTGATAATGTAACTGTTACAGAGTGTTACAAATTTTATCAAAAAAACAGGATATAATTGCGACACCAGGTATTTATAAAATAGAGATTTTTATTCACATACGGTTTACTCATCAACATTCAGAAGATAATAACCTGTCATTCAAAAAAAAAAACGTCTGAATCGGACAAGTAGTTTTGACGAAAATGTATCTTGAACTTTTGCCTAATATTTAAGTGGAGCGAGTGTTCAAGAAAACTCGTCTGTCGAGGCTAATTTCGTTGATCGAGTTAAAAAATTTTAAATTTGAAAGCTGTTTTGCTATGGTATTGGTATAATTTAACGTATCATGGTATTAATACAATTCCATTCAAAACAAAAATCGTTGTATTTTCCTTAAAACTTCATAGTGAACGAAATATTCAATATGAAAGTTTTTTTATGGACATCCTGTACAATATTCTATAGTGAAGTAGTTCTTTCGATTAGCAAGGATAAAAACACCTGTTTCTTGTCAATCCTGCTTTTACTCGTGCGGTCATATCTAAAAAAACTAATCTAATGAAGAAAATTAATAGATATCTGAATTAAATTATAGTTTGTTGAGCTAATAGACCGAAAAAAAGGTATGAATGAATATATGTTGAGAAAACGAATCATCGACTGTTTAATGAATTGTTGTGTAGTCCAAGCGAAGTGATTCATTCTATTCAATTTGTTACTTTGGAGGAATGTAAATTTGCTGAAAAAAATTAATAACATTAAGTGAATCAAATCAAAACTCTTTGAAGAACTGTTGTCACGCTGATGTCTTAATGAACGTTGTTACAAATACCGTAAGAGTCATCACAAATCAATGTCAATGAGAATTACTGAGGGGATTCTTTGGTGTTAAAAAGACTAATAATAATAAATCGGGCGAGGTGCCTAGGCACTACTCAAAAAGAAGAATAACACTCCATTTAGTGTTTATTCCTATCCTCCTTAAAAGGTTCCAATGAATGGCATAAAAACACTCGGAATACTTGCTCACTTCGAGGCGCTATTATAGTAACTTCTGTTAGAATTGTAAACAATACCAGGTGTTCTGTTGTAAGTCGTCTGTCTAGTTCAGTGGTCAGTCAATGTCCAAAGATTGTTGCAAATGAATGGCTTAATTTGATTATTTCGAGTGCTACAGGATTTTTATTATACCCGACAAGTTGGCTAATTGCAATGATCCTGTAATTCCGTTAGATAGAGCCCATATGTAAGATGGTCTGGTGGCGTTTTCTTTTTGGAGGGGAGCGTACTCTTCTCTGGGTTTACTCTTTGAATTATCGGACGATAATATCTTGTCGGACATGTGACAATATGAGATGGAATGTAGCCACAATACTTGCCAAACTACTATTCTAATCAATAGCACGTGTTCCTGTGAATGACTTGGCATTATAAGGTAGAGATACTTATCTCTATCAGACACAGGATCACGAGTGGGATGAGAAGTGACCCTTCTTTTTGTTAGGTTATATCAAAGCGACCTGACTCAATAAACTATTTTTGCTTGGAGGGCGCATCCCTTCACATCTAAGGAGGTGGATATTTTTAGTTCGACATATCCACTTTGGTGACTGATATATGTATCCTTATTTCAAACACTTTATTGTTTTAAGCAACACGTCACTCAATAGGTCCTGGGCCTAACCGGTAAAAACACATTTTTTCTAAAATATTCACCTTTAACAGTAATACATGTACATTAACGGCTATATAGAATCCAATAGCATATTTTACGTTATAATTATAATAATACTGTTTATTCAAAATAAATATAAATAATTACAGAGGTATTTATTTCGCGAAATATTTACCTGTGCGTAATTAATATACATTTCAAATATATTTTATATTCTGGTACATTATTTTGTTTCCAACATGAAATGTACAGGGTGAGTCAATAGTGCTTGATCGGTTGATAACTCCTGTAAATTTTGGCCTAGGAGAATGATTTAAATTTTGACGGAATCGACAGCACTCATCGCCTGAGCTTAAATTATTTTTGACTCGGCTGGTCCGAAAGTGGTGAAACACTATAACAGCTTGTTTTTTTGAATGGGAATGCCCAATTTTTATATCATACTCAAAATTTTTCTAATATTCTGATTTCGAAATACCCCACTTGTCATCAATTATATCTGTGGTACTTTTTGACGTTGGCCAACTTTTTAGAAAAATTGGTTATAATGGTTTAAACTAAAGAACCGTTCGATATAATTGTACGATTTATTTCTATTGAATTCCCAAAACGTTTTCAAAACTTCTCCAAAATTTCGGATCACTGTACAGGTGAACCGTAAGTCACTGCAATTTTTTTAAGAATGGCCTTTAAAAAATGTCAATGAGTCCATTTTATCAAATGGCACGCCCTGAATATTTTTTGCCTGTCGGATGGACAAAAAATGAAGACTACTCACTAGTAGTCTTCATTTTTTGTCTGGACTTGTGCTTAAAATGAATAATTTTCAAAATGCTGCGCATTTCATGTTTTCTATTGGGACTGGCAGTATACTTATCACGCAAACAATTTCAAAGGGATAAGATTACTCAACTCTATTCAATATATACTGTGTCCGTGAAGTATGGAACAAATTCATTTTTAGCTAAACAGACCATTTCAAGAAATAATCCTGAAACACGTCGATTTTTTATTTTAATCTACCGTATTTTAAAATAAGATCGCAAACAATGGATTCTAGGCATCGGACAACGTCATCGCACGTTTTAAACCGATATATATATATATATATATATATATATATATATATATATATATAAAATAATAATCTAATATACAGGGTGAATTACTTTCTAGTAATGACGTCAACGTCATTTTTTTAATGGAACACTCCCATTTTGTCTCAATTTTCCGATTACTCTATTATTTGGAGTCAAATGTGATATATTTTTTGGAATCAGTTCAGATTCCAAAAAATGTATCACATTTGACTCCAATTGGTACAGGTGTTACGTGCTCAAATTTGTTGTTTGTTTTTCGAACTGTGTGCATTAGCGCTACCGGTGTCAACTGTCGATCATAGATATTCGAGAGAGAAAAATTGACGCGCCAGGGTCTCTGTGATTATGGCAATTTTGGTTAAGAGCTGATGGTGATCATTTTGCGATTTCTCGAATTTTTGACTTAGAGTCATCCAATGTGGGATTTATTTCGTTAATCGTATTTTGTGCATTATTGACAATTCAAGCCCTTTTTCGTTTTGGAGAAACTGGTATTTTGCTTATTTGAATATTCTTCTGCTCGAATTGCATGTAGTGATCTTTCGAATTTGAAATTGAAATTGTTTGCGTGGAGAGTAAGTGTACTGCCAGCCCCAGTGGAAAACATGAAATGCAAAGCATTTCGAAAATTACTTATTTTAGGCACATCATATCCCGACAAAAATGCAGACTACTCACTAGGTTATCCGAAAGGCAAATGTGCCATTTGAAAAAAAGGACTTATTGTCAATTTTTAAAGGAAATTTTTAAAGAATTGCAGTGACCTTCGGACCTCCTGTACAGTGATCTGAAAATCTGGAAAAGACTTGAAAACTTTTAGGGAATCCAATAAAAAATAAATCGTACAATTATATCGAACGGTTTCCGAGATATTTGGTGTGCAAGGGTGCACTTGGCGAACGAATGAGATCCTTACTCATCCTTTTGAATTCATCCCTAGATAAATAATTTTTTTTCTTAATCGATTTTGAGAACATCGAAGATATCCAGGATATCTAGAATTTCGACCTAAAGTGCCGGCTACTTGAAGTCTAGATCTCGACTTTCTGAAACGGTTGAGAATAGAATTGAATTAATCTTAAACTGAAATTCATGAAGATATCCACACCTGCCAGACTGAATCATAATCTGTCATGAATCCCACAAAGCCATTGCGTGGGGTTGCCCCATCCAAGCAATTGAGTTACTTCGTGACAATCTCAATTTTTGTTGAGAAATCCAATGAAAATGATGTCTTCGTCACATCGAATATCTCATGCAACAACCTAGATTCAACACCACGCGTTTAGGAGCATCGAAATCAAACTGCAAAAATTTCACAATTGCACAAGCAGAAATGAATGAAATGGAGATTGAAAGTAGCCTGATTATGCGGTCCATACTTACAACCTGTTGAATCAGGCCTTATGAATTTTCTCTCGCAGTTTTATTACCCATTCAAGTCATGGATTGAGCATTTTTGAGTTACTTCTACTTCGTTATTCCTATTCATATTTATATAACCGCTTTTTGATTAATGAAAATTACAAATAGGTCTCCAGGTTATGGTTGTTGGTTTTCGAAGTGGAAAGATTCATTGTAGGACAGCAAAGTGGATAAAACAACGTCCAAAGCTTCATATCACACAAAGTTACGATGGCACAGACGATTTTTTCGTCTACTACACCCTATCCACTTCTACGGCTTTCATAAACAAGAATAATTTTCAAAGCGAGTACAATGGCTTTCTCACTTTTGACATGACATAGCACCACGTAGTCAATGCTTGGAGATTATCTATATTGCTACTCTGTTTATGCAACATACTCTACTGCCTTGTTCGTTTATATCTGAACGATAATTTTTCGTATTTTCAGTGTCGTTCAGCATCCATACAGCAGAATATGTAGATAAATGTGCAAAGCGATCGTAAGGTGCAGCGTAAAAATTCATTTTGCCGAAGAATTATCTAGAAGAATTCTATGTTACCATTGTCCAAGTTGTAGGGGGTAAAAAGTTGAAGCTATGATATAATAATTTCTGGATTTTCTCTTTGTTAAGTGGTATATTATTATAGGCATATTTATGGTATCGATTCTTAGAAGAATAGACTGAAGTCTTGGGATATTTCTTGGAAAGTTTCTGCATCAGACGAGGTCCATACAGAATACTGAATTGGTCTGGTTCAAAATGACTGGACCAGCATAATTGTAGTTATAATCGTGACAAAACTTAATAGGAATTTGTGATCTAGTCGCACTTATTGAGTACATAGACTAAACAGTTTTAGTCATAGCCTTCAATACAGCCAATATATAAATTTCATCAACGCAAAACGATGTCCACAAAATGTAAAGTAGAATCGAAGAAATTGAAAGAAAAACATATGAAGTAAGATGCGGATATCACTAGATCTTGAGTGTTCAGAATAATTTTATTCTTTTTTTTTTAATCGACGTAAACAACATATTGAATCTGAGGTATATTCTTGAATACTTTGTAGATCAAAGGGTAAAAAAACCTGTTACTAACGGCACTGTTGCAATTCTAAGAGTCGAATTTATCTATATTTTTCACTTGAGTTAGTGCTGTCGAAATCAACCTTCTTCTTTGGTATATCGGGTGTAACAGGATCATGATGGGGGTGTACCATGGTACACCCCCCGTATCTCCGTTAGTTTTAAAGGTAATAGATTGAAATTTGGGATATCCCATATACATTATAAGCGACACTTTTTGATCTATAAATTATTTTTTTTTCACTTCCTGTTTCTCCGGAAGTGATACCAACTTTCGATATTCGAATAGAACACCCTGTATATTATTACATTTTTGAAATCTGCATAATTTTCTGAATCCAATGATACCACATTATTGACATTTTAAACGTCAAAATTTTTTATAATTTAATTTTTAGTTTTCCATTTAAGTGTGCCATGATGGTTCCGATTTATTCCAATTGACCCGTCTAATACGAGAAAAATTGCGTTTTTTATGAGCCAATAAAGTTCATCCTAATCGTTTTTGGGTTGAAACTCTATTTTTTCAAATGGAACCATATTGGAACTGTGGTACCATTTATCAGTACAATTAATTAGGAATTTATCCATACCTGGTAATAAAATGTGCGATCAATACAATCAAAATTACAGCTAAAAGAAAATACAATCATTTTGTTTTAGCTGTAATTTTGATTGTGTGATCGCACATTTTATTACCCGGTATGGATAAATTCCTAATTAATAGTACTAATGAATGGTATCACAGTACCAATATGGTTCCATTTCAGAAAATTAAGTTTTACCCCAAAAACGATTACGATGAACTTTATTTGCTCATAAAAAACGCAATTAAGTATTTTTGACGGGATTTCGATTTTTCTAGTATTAGACGGGTCAATTGGAATGAATCGGAACCATCATGGCACACTTAAATGGAAAACTAAAAATTAAATTATAAAAAATTTTGACGTTTAAAATGTCACTTATGTGGTATCGTTGGATTCAGAAATTATGCAGATTTCATAAATGTAATAATATATAGGGTGTTTTATTTGAATATCGACAGTTGGTATAACTTCCGGCGAAACAGGAAGTGAAAAAATAATCATTTATAGATCAAAAAGTGTAGCTTATTATGTATATGGGATATCCCAAATTTCAATCTATTACCTTCAAAACTAACGGAGATACGGGAGGTGTACCATGATCCTGTTACACCCAGTATTTTCAATGAACCAGCACAGGAAATTTGATTTTTCAACAATAATAATAATAATAATAATAAAGGTCTTTATTCAATTATTTCATGAAAAACAATAACAAAACTCTTACAACTATAGAGACAATTGAAAGGGCGAGATCCAGCACACTGCATCGAGCGTACTGTTCAATCTAACCCCCTGATTCATTGACAAAAAAAAAATATAGAAAAATTCATCTTAACAACTAAGCTCATACAAAACCCTCAAATATATTCTAACCACCCAAAACAAGACAGAAAATCTTATCACAATTGAATGAAAAATCAAAATATATGAACACCCAAAAGTACAAATATATATCCTCACAAATATCAAACAGATAGAATAGCCATCTGCTCATCCTTAAGCTTGCTGAATATTAAGGCCCGTAGACGTCTTATGTTACTAACTCCTCTGATGTCCACAGATAAACTATTTATACAAAGCGTGATATAATATGAAAAAGATCTACGGAATAATTGCGTTGTAAATACAGGCGGTGTAAGGGTACCTTTAAAACGTATGTTCAAATTATGGACATCAGAACGAAAAGTTATCTTATTATATAGGTACGGAGGAGTTCGGTTGATTAATAATTTCATGAACAATAATGAAGCATGAAGAGATCTTCTTCTTTCCATGTTGAGCCAATCCACAACGCGTAAGGTATGACTTATTCTTTCAAATTTTCTGATCCCAAAGATCAGGCGCAGACAAGAGTTCTGTAGTTTTTGTACCCGTTGCTTATCAGAAAAGTTCAGACATGGTCCGTAAACACAATCGGCATAGTTAAGATGAGACAGAACTACCGATTCACATAGCAATACTTTAACTTTATGGTTTAATGCTTTTCTATTTCTATAAAGAACCCTTAACATGCCATAGGCCTTTTGTAAACAGGCAGATACATGGTCTGTGAAACGCAAGTCAACATCTATCCAAACCCCCAAATTTTTAACCCTGTCACACATCCCAACAACATCCGATCCGACTTTAATGGCATTACCTTCTTCTAAAAATTTGATTCTGTCACCTCTCCTGCCGAATAACATGGCAACAGTCTTATTTTTATTTAACTGCAAACAATGCTTAGTGGATATATCATAGATTATATTCAAGTCAAAATTCAATGCTGCTATAGCCTGAGCAGACTCATCCAAAAAAAAGGAGATATAGAGCTGACTATCATCTGCATAATTGTGCATCGAACAAGAAGAAATGAACCTAAGAAACTGAGAAATGTACATAATAAAAAGAATAGGCCCCAAAATTGACCCTTGCGGTACCCCCCGCAATATTCCAAGAAAAGATGACATCTTACCATCACAAAAAACCGCCTGAAACCGTTCAGTAAGATAAGAAGAGAGAAGTAAAATAGAATCTTGACAAAATCCAAGATGCACTAATATGGTCTCAAACAGTTTGTGGTTGAGACAATCGAATGCTTTCGAATAGTCCAAAAGTGTGAGCAAGGTAAGTTTACCCTGATCCGTTGCCCTAATAACATCATCAGTTATATGTAACAGAGCCGTAGTGCAGCCGTGATTTTTCCGAAATCCTGATTGTGTTGACGGGAATTCTGTTTATGAAAAAATTCAAGGTATTACCTTTTGTATTTTGCTGAGGAAGTATCGAAAACTGATAATGAAAACTAATTTAAAAAGGCCAGCTTGAGGGAATTGTCTAAATTATTCTGTTTGGATTTTTTATCTATAATTCAGTTTGTTTACAGTGCTCCGTTTCGCCAGTTTATCTCAAGTATGTTTTGCGATTTTATCAATGAGTGAAAATCTCAAACATAAAATTAATAACAACTATAAAATCGAACAACCACCTCATTCCCTTAATGTGACTATGGTAGATTTTTTCAGAATAATATATAGGCGTACATTTTTTCTAGCGCCGTTTCATTCCGAAATTCGAGGCTTTATTGTAAAAAACTGGTTATATATTTATGATTCGAAGTATTGTCCATCGCTGGCCACTACTTTTTTACATCTTTCGGGCAGCGTACGGATCCCGCGCTGAAAAAACTGGTCATCTTTTGAATCGATTCACGAATCGATTCAATTTTTTACTTCTTCATAAGACCGGAAGTGCTGGTCAGCCAGGCCATGTGCCATTGATCGGAACAAGTAATAATCCTAGAGAGCAATGTCTGGAGAATACGGCGGGTGGGGTAGGATTTCCCATTTCAACGTTTCCAAGTATATCTTGACCACTTTCGCAACATGGGGTCGAGCATTGTCATGCTGTAAAATCACTTTATCATGTCTCTCGTTGTATTGCGGCCGTTTGTTTTTCAATGATCGGCTCAAATGCATTAATTGCGTTCAATAAAGATCGTATGATAGATTTTATGCCTCACAAAAATTTTTGTTCTGCAATTGTCATAAAAATATTTGATATATTACATCTTACAGTCAACCATTAAATATAAAATACAAAAAAATATTCATCATAGTAATTATTGCGAACGCAATGAGAAAAACAAAAAGAAATCCGCGAATCTAAAATTGGTGTTAGGATTCAGCCCCAACCAGTTTATTCCCCAAAATCTTCTTCTTCTTCTTTCTCTTTTCTTAAGACTTAGTCTTGTTTCTTCCACTATTCAGCCTCCTGGGAAACAGATGTCCAGCTTTCGTGCCATCTCTTCGGAGGTCGGCCGGGGGGTCTCCGTGAATTTGGTCTTCCATCCTTTGCCCATTTTGCCCATCGATCTTCCGTCATCCTGTCGACGTGGTCTCTCCCCAAAATCGACACTCGAAAATTCTCCTACCTCATACAGAACTTTGTTTATAGGCAATTCTTTAATTGTAGCTTTGAAAGATGACATACTATATTTTTTAATTTTATCAGGTAGGTAATGCATTATACAAATCAACAGCAATGAAATTTGGTCCATCCTG
Source organism: Harmonia axyridis (assembly GCF_914767665.1). Lineage (NCBI taxonomy): Eukaryota > Metazoa > Arthropoda > Insecta > Coleoptera > Coccinellidae > Harmonia > Harmonia axyridis. The sequence continues at coordinate 20,641,701 of NC_059508.1, read as the reverse complement.
AGCCTAACTCAAGCGTTAAAAGGTATTTCTATAATTACATTTCTGTCTGGTATCATATAGATGATAGTCAGTATTTCTCGTCAAGAACTCGGAATTACTATGCATCCAGATCAAACATTCAAATATATAAAAAGAAGGCAAAGTAAGAATTTTTAGTTTCCGAAATGTTTCCCTACAGCACTCCCGATATTTTGGCCCACCCAGTATTCTGATGGCTCTTCGTTGGAGTCTGAAAAGGACATTCACCCGCGAACCTCCTCTATGTGATTGTTTCAGTCGGTTTTAACAACTTATAATACACTACGCCGAGCTGGCCTCACCAAATACTGAGCATGACCTTGGAACCGTGAATATACGATTTGGCCGTTGAGGTGGAAGCATGGCCGGGTTATTCCCATGATTTTCTGCACTTGGGATTATCGTAATGAATTCATCTTTTGTCTCCAGTTACAATGCGATACAAAAATCCCTTCCGTCTTTGTCTTGCAAGCAGCTGTTCACAAGCAAACAAACGCCTATCAACATTTGTTGGCTTCAACTCTTACCGCACCCAATTCCTTGTTTCTGAATCATTTCCATGACTTTCAGGTGTTTTTAAATGGCTTGTGGCGTCATTACCAATTATCCTTCCAATTCTTGTTGCGTTTGACACTAGTTTTGATCAGTTAATGCCTCCAATTCTACATCTTCGAAAACCTTTTCTCTTAAATCTGCCTCAGCATAGATATTTGAGAACATTCGATGAGCCCCAGCCGCAGATTTCTACATATTAAAGCAGAAAATTAAAACCTCCCGCAAATGACGAGAATTTGGCTGGTAAGCTGACATGTTTTATGGCGAATAACTTTATGATGCAGACACAAATCGACTAATATTTCGATGGCGTTATGTTTACAAATAACTAAGCTTATTGTATGACATCTAGTATGTATTTACCACTTACCGCTACAACCATCTATTGCAAAACGGCGGAAGCAAAGTTGTACACCTAATATTTAAAAGAGAATTCTGGTATACTATTTGACATCGTAGTGTCATGTACCTAATTGTTTTTTGCTCGAACAAAAATACAAACTGAATTATTTGGTGGGTTTGTTAATAGAAGTTTCTGTATTTTCTTTATATCAAAGTCAGGTTCAGGAAGTAAGCGAAGTATTCTGACAATAACAATACGTTTTGGTCTGCAAGTTCGAAGTATAATGAGGCAAATGTTTTATTTTCGATTAAGATCGAAATCTGATTATTTGACTCTATGTCGGCTACTGAAATAACTTCCTCGTTGCCGCTAAGAAATTCAATAGTATAAGGGTTTATGTGTAAGAGAAATCCCCGACCAAAAATCTATTGGTTTTTATAAATAACAGTCGAGAGTATTTGATAAACAAACAAATGGGGTAACAAGTATAGCACGTGTGTGTTTGGAAACGTTCTATGTGGTCTGATGAATAGAAATGTAATGAAACGCTTTATGGGTACTTCCAGACTTATTCATGGTAGTTGAACGCTGAGAATAATCGATGAAAAGTTTCAGGGGAACACATTTTGTTCCAAAACAAAAGAAATCATGAGTATCAGTTGTCGGTAGAAGTAGGAAATGAACCCTGAATTCACATTATCTTTTCTATTCCTATTGAGAAGTTGAGAACGTGGAATTGAAAAACTACCTATATTCAACAATATGGTTCATAAACACATTGTCTTTTTCGTGCCTATTTTCATGTAAACTTTTACGCTGAAATTTTCACAGATGTCATGCCTTTTTTGACTCATGTATCTTGATAAAATTTTCATAAATTTTAGTGGAAAAATCATATATAGTCCGTTTAGGAATTATTGACATCTCGGGTGACTGAGGAAAATCTAAATTGAGTTGGTAATATTTTGAATTGCAGATTTCGGGTTGGTATTGGAAAAGTCATTGACAGAAGGTTAGATTTTGTTCAGTTTATTTGTGTTATTGGTTTTGATCCAAGAAATTGTGAAACCAAAAAGTTGTATCAATTTTTAACGCACATTGATTAGTTAATTTGAGTATTTCTGCCAGAACTGTTAGAAAAAGAAGAAGGCCTGCATTATTAGAGGAAGAAAACCTGTGTAATACGATTTCACCTTCAAAGAATCATTGAATGATTTTATTGTTATCAAAATCAAGAGCAATGAATACATCAGTCTGGATAAAATTTGACCAAAGGGCATCTGGATTCTAATATATCAATAATTCCTGAATGGAATAAAAGTTTGATTAAATTTCAATCCTGACTCTGTCTTGAGGTTTTAATTTCAAGCACGAACAGTAAGACCCAGAAATAGCCAGGTTTATTTGACAAAACGGTTCTCTTCAATGAAGCCAATCTTTCCAATTCAGTACATTAAAAATTAAATGAAAATTCGAAAACAAATAAATAAAAAAAAATTTTTTCAGAGGACTGAATTACTGAGTATGCTTTTTCCAGTTCTACCGTTCTGAAGAATTGAAGGAAGGTATTCAACGATGATTTTGAAATCTCGCAATTATTCACGTCACGTATTGTATGTCAAGCCGAAAACCGCCTCAATGTATGGAATATTCAGTGTGGGTTTGGAGGAGTTCTTCTTTTGTTAAGTGGAGAGATACGGGGTTGAAGAGATAAGATGGGCTCTTAATTAAGAGCATTGAATTAAATCGCCCCTTTATGAGGGAAATGGTGTACGACAGTCTGCGACGTTATCTTCTAATACAAAGTTACCGCCTGAACCCTTATCTGTACGTGTGAAGTGTGTTCTACGACATTGGAAATAACGAAAGACGTAAATTTAAAATGGCCAAGGGTTTGGATTCAAGAATCAATTAGGCACAACTAAAAAAGTTGAAACGATCACATTTTTTCGTTTCGGTGAAATCACAGAGCAAGATAGATTGGATTGAATCTATTGATAAGATATTTCTGGAATCGATTTGTGAAGTAAGGATTTCTTGGGAAGGCTATTAGAACGTCGTTGTCACTTTTAATTCTACCCTTATCTCAGTAATCAGTTTTCGTCGCAAGAAAAAAGCTCTAACGATATGCAAGATATTTTTCTTGTGACTGGCTCTAGATATGCTGATTTCAATGAAAATAACAAATTTTGAAGAGTCTTCATACCATAAACATAAACATAATTCTTGAGATTAAATGAAATACCGTCAATAATATTTATATACATAAATTCATAAATATGTGATATGTATAATATATATTACAAAGCTTGAATATTAGGATAAGTGGCGAAGTTATAAGAAACATTTCAACAATTGCGTTAGGACTAAAAATGTACAGGGTGTTTATGAGAAGGTTATGAACTTGGATAATTCAAATTCATCAAAATTCAAGATTTATAATGATAGCAATAAGCAAACCCTAAACCTAAAATGAAAACTTAAAGAGTTATCGAGGAAAAACTTGAATTAAGGAAAAATCAATGGAGAATTTCTGAGTGGAGTAGTCCGGAAAATGCCTTCCGGAAAACATTGAAAGAAACTAAAAAACGATGATGAAACACCCTATATTATTTGGGAGAAGGGGCAATAAATTTCGATGAGTTTTTATTACATTTATAAATTCTTGACTGCTCTGACATATAAATAGCAGGTTCATCGATCTACCTAGCTGGGAGTTCTACATAGCTGGTAGATCCATATAGTTAAGCAGATCAATTGAACTGATAGATCCAACTAGTCCCAGGATTTGTTCTTTTTTCAGTCATTTCGAAGATTTGTTAAAAATGGGGTGAAGAATTATTCTTATTCGAGTAGGAGAAACTTCTTCACCATAAGTAAAAATCAAAATTCACTATCTATTTACACTATGTGGAACTCGTGGAAGATAGCATCACACCACAGTTGAGCTCAAGCAGCTCTTTTCTAACGAAAAGAGAACGAGACAACAACAATCACACCACAATCGAACATTTTCTACCGCAAAGCTCTCAACCTAATAGTTCTTGATTTACGAGAATTTGAACAGTCCTTAGCGACGACTCCCAAAAATTTTTATACGACTCCATCATTTAGGATAAAAATATTTCCGCTGCTTCCAGTATGTTTTTTTCAACCATGTATCTTCCATGTACAATAAACCGAACAAAAGTTCATGAGGTGTGACAATCGTATGGCGGTTCTTTTGAAATATTTTCGGTTGTTCGTATGCAGTCTCAATTATCAAGGAACAGTCGTATATTCCGAGTTGTCTACCCGACTTTTTTGGGTTATAACTCATTGAAGACTATCGAGTCCTGGTAAATAATAGAACAAGAGGTGAAAGGTATTTATAACTGGATAACAAGAATATACTACGTAATGACGACTTTCGTATTTAAATATATACTAGAAATACGGAAGTAATTTCAATATGATTTTCTTTGTCACGAATTTAATGACGAATATTTAGGAGGGCTTCAAGCTTGTTAGAGAGAAATATGGCGAGTCAAAAGCTTTGATTCACACTGGCCCAATTATAAAGCTTTCGAATTGTTACAAGAGAAAAATTCTAAACTATTAATTTGCATATCTATTTCATTGATGAATATGAGAAATAATAATCTATGGTCTTTTCTTGGTTAGGATGCTACTTCTGTGTTCAATGACATTCTCATAGATATTTGGTTAGGTCCTAAATTCGAGTCGATGAAGCTAGTACAGTTGTTATATGAAAGTGATTTTATGTTATTGAAGTTGTATTTCATGAATTTTTGGACCATATTATCATTTTTGTCATTGTTGATAATGTATTTTTGTTCGATTTCTTATGTTTATAGCAAAAGTATGGGATACCACAGAGTATCAATCCCTCTCAGTACATGGTGTCCCAAATTCGATCCTCAATGAAAGCATCTCGAGAACTATAAGACTTTTAGATATTTTGATTCATTATCGAGTTGCTACGCGTTTCTGGAAAATTACTGTTTCACTTATTTTGCTAGATCTTGATTTCTGTTCGAAATATTCAAAAAAGTCTAAAACGTTTTTTCAGTAATTTTTATAGTTCATATGATACTAATAACAGATCATAGATTTTACTTACTGTTAAGATATATCGAAGAAGGTTGGTGTTTCTTAAATGGGACCCCCTATATTTTTCAACGCTTTTTTTTTCTGCAGATTTGTCTAAAAGCTTCTCGTTAACGGTTTTTCAAAAATGTCATCCGTTTCAAAGATATTAACTTTTTCGAATGTTTTTTTTTGACATGAACATTTTTCATTTATTTAGAGTTTTAATTCATTATGTGTCCATGGTATAATTGTAATCAAGTTATATATAGGATGTCCCATTTTATTAGGAATTAATTATCGGTTTAGATGAGATATAGAGGAGAGTTGGTGTTTTTCAAATGGGATACACTATATATCACTTTATTACAAGTAAACACAAAATAAATCAAATTTGGAAATGAATGAAAAATATTTATATATAGGGTTTACCATGAAAAAATGAAGTCGAAAAACTCAATATCTTTGTAACGGATGAAACTTGAGTATTACCTGCTTACTGATATCTTATTATTTCGAAAAAAGAGATCGGGGGTCATTGAAGATTTTTTCTCTAAGTCTAATAGTTTCCGAGATACTTTCAGTGAGCATCGAATTTGGGTCAGTTGTATAGAGTAATACAATGTCTTTAGTATTTATGTTTTGGAGAAAATTTTGGGAACAGAATTAAAAAAAAAAACAGTGAATAATTGGAAAAGGGATTATTATTTGTTTCAAGTTACTACTTAACTATTCAAGCTTTTCAGTTATTTAGTATTTATTTTCCTTTGAAAAATTTCGTTGATATTTATTTGTCATATTTTTTATGTATAGTTGGCTACATCATTTCTGAAATTGAAACAAACATAAAATAGCTGAACTTATTGATAATGAATTGTTATTCTATCTATATTGCAACAAAAAGGTGAGGTGAAATTATAATGGTTTATTTCCAACAAATTCACAAAGCGGATCTCTTTTCTGAACCCATTTTTAATCTGTTATGACTTAATCTTCTCCACATTATATCGAGATTTCTCAAAGATTCATCACTTGATAAAATTCACAACTATAAAATTCAGTTGTAGGTTTTTTCTATGAATCATTAGAACTGCAGAGATGATACAGAGTGTCCAAACATAACCAACCTAATTCTAGTTTATAAGAGTTCGATCTTAGAAAAAATTATTATAAAAAGCATAGATGAAAGTTAGGTGTTCAAGATAGTATTGTTTGGTCATAATAGCCTCTGGTCCAGCGATTCGAGCTAGGAAATCAATGGAGAAGGTATTAATTATGGTGTAGATTCAATTCACGAGATAAAAATCGAAAATTACATTTCGATCAGTATTCATTTGCACCCTCGACGGTCAGATACAATCAAGACCATACCGATGATGTGTGGCTCCCGAAAAGGTCAATGCCAGACACATTCGACTGTTAATATAACATCAGACGTTTGTTCTGCCAAAATCACATTGGCTTCGAACTGAAAGCATTGCTAGAGGCGACGAGAAGAGTATACTACGTTAAAAATTGGGTAATGAGATGGCAATAATCACATGGTTATCGTGGGTGACCGTGTCCAAAAATACCCGAAAACATTTTTATTGTCAGATTGTTTCACTGCGGACATTGGCAAGAAAGAGGGAATAAAAAATATGCGGTTGACAATTTCGTATTAATGTCAACGCAGTATTTTTTACGGGATGCTTCTTGAATCAACGTTAAATTAACCTCGTTGCTTTAGATATATCAGAAATTTTGATGCGGACTGTTCGCTAAAACAGATTTTAAATTTAGTTTTAGAGCTAGATTCCGAAGCCAATAAACGTTTCTGATTAAAATAATGTGATTTAGTGAGAACTATTAGTACATAGTGATCCATGGGAACCTCACGTTCTTTAAATAATGCTTTCTTTTCTTCGAAATGCGAATTTATTTACGAAGAAATGTTTGGCACTCACATGCCTTTTCAGATAATTGACTTCAAGTATGGAATAGTCGAGAGGGGTCTATCTGTTATGTTTGTTCATTCAATATAAAGAAGAAGAATTGTCGGTACAATATTATAATCAACCTAAAAATGAGTTGTCAATTATCCTTCTATGTATACGTTGTGGAATGAAAGGCGAAATAAAGGGGCTAATAAAATACTTGTTCATTTTATATGAAATTAAATAGTCATATAATAATAATAATAATAATAATAATTCTTTATTGCCATAACAAAGTGTTACATCATGTATTACATTGTGCAATAGGTGAGCATATCACTAAAGCGATATCTTCCTGCCTACCTAAAAAATGTGTTAAAACAAGATATGACGAGACTCATTGCTTATGGCCACTAATCTAATACAGAACTAAAATTCGACTACACACGACTGAGGATACAGGATTGGAAAGAGAGGAGAAGGGAAAAGCGAAATTGCACAGCGCGATGAACCTACCTTTATCTTTATATCAAAGTTCGTTAGTAAGTAAGTACTTCTTAAGAGCAATCCTAAAGGATGAAAAAGTAACACTTCGAGTGATAGATGGAGGAACACGATTCCAGAGCTGGGAGAACCTCAACGAGAAATTGTTGGACATAATACTAGTCCCATGTGCTGGTATCCTGAGAGTAGTATTGGAATGGGCTCTAGTATTATAGAACTCACCACCCAGACCACGAAGACCCTCGCAGAGATATCTAGGCTCACGAGCTCTCATAACTTTGAAGCCTAACAACAACAGTCGCCAATAACGGCGTTGCTTTATTGTTAGCAATTTGAGTTCCCGACGAAAACTACTAACATGATCGAACTTTCTTAAACCATACACGAATCTTATGCCGGCGTTCTGCAATCGGTCGAATTTGCTGAGCTGCTGCGACGTCAGTCCCATATAGGCCACATCCGCATAATCAATTATGGGCAGTAACAAAGAATAAAATAGGGACCTTCTTACTACAAGAGGAAGAAAGTTCTTTAGGAGGCGTAGCTGGTGCATAGTGCGATAAAACCTTCCGTGGACATATACAGTTATTAGTGAAAATAAGAATTACATTTAACCAAAACAACACTATCACTGGACGTTTTCTGTACACTTAAAATCCAATTTGATAATTAATTCCACTAAATTCACCAAAAATTCCTTTCAATTCATTTTCATTACTAATTATTCCATTCGGTTCCTTACACGTTAAATTCATCATAATTTCGCTCAATTCTTTAAAATTCCCTTCAATTCTTCACTATTCCGCTCAATTCATCGCAGTAATGTTCAATTCACAATCGTCCATAGAATATATTATTGATAAACACCTGTATCACTGTAGTACATTATGAATTCATTTTATCGAGTATGAGAAGGGGCTTGTGTTTCAAAATGTTATGGAAAAAATGGTAATAATCAAAAAATTCAATTTTAATATTGTACTAGAGTGATTATTTGAAATTATTATTTTTCAATATCATTCATGTTCAATCTTGTTATTTGAATTGGATCAGTTCCTTCAATACATGATAGGACCGTATATGAAGAAAATATCTGTCTCATTTTGAATGTCTGAATTTTTAGGCTTTAGGCAATACGAAATTTTGAAATTTTGCTTGAAAAATTTTTCCAATATACTTACCACCCCATCTTTATGAGCTATCGCATAATATTTTATAGTAATTTCCATCGAATTCATTTTTCGACGAATTGTCATCCAATTCTATTATTATTTCTTTGGATAGACTATTAATGAGATGATATATTATTATTATCACAAAATTCTTTCCTTCGTTTTCATTTTTACAGTTTAACTTTTACCTACCTCCGAACTTTTTTTATTTGTACATCTACCAAATTTCCTTGTTTCAATGAATCTCCTAAGTCTATCCTGCTTATTCTACCCTTACCTTCTTCCAATAGCCGACAGAAGGCTTCGAATGTTTATTTCGATGTCTGCTTGTGTCTCCTAATTATTGTTGCGTTTCCTTCGAAAAATTGACTGTTGAAAATTGTAGGATTCGTAATTATTCTTTCCTGGTTTCGTCAAAAACAGCATTCTGCGTATGTTCAAGTCCATTGGACTCTTTCACAATACCAATTCCAATGAGTTCTTATAAAATTCCATTCGATTTCATTAAATTTTTTTTCTATTCTCTTATAATGCCGTTAAATTTCATTAAATTCAAAATCGACTCTAATTTCTCAACAGCACTCTTGACCACGAATTTAAATGAACGCTCGTTATTTCGCTCTAAGAAGTAATCTATGAGAACGTCGGTAAATTGTACAATATTTCTCATACTGTCAAATAGCACATTGCTACATGAACGCAGATAGAGCCCATACAACGCGAGTACCAAAACTCACGTTATCTTTTGCCTACAAAATAGACTTCTTCTCCTACACTTAAGGTTGTTTAAATGACTTCGCAAGTGTTTTGCGATATCAATAATGAGTGACCTCTCAGACAAGTCATAGCACAAATCGGCATGCAAACATAATTCTAAGCTATAATAGACACCGACTGTTTATTACAGGTTAAAATTGCTCACGGCATAGCATCGCATGCACTTGCTGCTGAAGATGTTGGAGACCACCACATTGCAGGAATGATAGATTGAGTACAGAATATGGGTTATTAGATTTGAATGTTGTGTCTTCTCAATTTACCTGACCGTACTTAACACTTGAAAATTTCGTATAATATGACTTTAATTGCCATTTGGTAGGATAAATTTCACATACAGCGGTTTGTAATTCCTCCGGTATGCCGTAAATTGATTCCACCAAGAATAGAAAAGTTAAAATTATTGAAAAATTATTTTCTCGAAAATTTATCGATATGAATTAATGAAATATTTGTTGATACCGGATACATTAGCGTTAATTAATTTAAAATTTTCATTTACATTTTCACATAAGGTCACCATATCAAAATAAACTTCCTATTAAATTAAGGCACCACTAAAAATTAAGCATAAGCTTAAGATACATTTTCGTCAAAACCATTTGTTCGATTTAGACTTTTTTTTTAATGACATCATGTTATATTCTTCTGAACATTAGTGTGTGAACCGTATGCGCATTAAAACCTCTATTTTATGAATACCGGGTTTCACAATTATATCTTTCTTTCATGAAATTTGAAACACTTAGTTATATTACAACTATCAAGTTGTAATTGAACTTATACTTTAGCCTTATCTTTTTTCAACATTTTCATTTTTGATTCACTTTATTATCTTTCTTATTGCTCCTAAAACGCCAGTTTATAGAATAACATGATTTTATGGAAGAATGAAGAAATATTAAACGATAGTGTCAGAAGCGAATATTTCCATCTCTGGCAAAAATAACTTCTCGGCATTTACGGCCCATACTTGAAATAAGAGACCTTATGTCAGTTTGGTCCAGGTATTGGTCGAGGGGCTATAGGTGTGGCATCATCTTGCATCATCAAAAATCTGTTTGCAAAAAATAATATACTGACACTACGCATTTGTATTTGACAATTATTCTTACTCTTTTAAGTTTAATTCCAACTTGATAATGTAACTGTTGCACTTCACAATGTTACAAATTTTATAAGAGAAATTGCGGCATCCGGTATTTATAAAATATAGGTTTTAAACTTTTGCCTAAATTTTAGTGGTGCGTTAATTTATCGGGCGTATTTGTCAATTAATTTTTCTCATACAAACTGAAATGTTCTGTGAAAAAAGATTCAACCAACCAATTTCAGATTGAGTGGCATGTGATATATTTCTTCCTAGTCGTCCTGAATTATCAACTGTCGCTTTCGATCACTGAAGATCGTAGATTTTTCAAGTTCAACATGTGTTCTTTATGTGAGCAATAAAAAACTAAGGTTGTACGATTAAAATTTCGGTGATCTCGCACATGTAGCTTGAGAAAGCCTTGGAATTGACTCCCAAAACTCTATTCACAAGTTTGGAATGAATCATTCGGAATTAGTTAATACGGGCCAGTATTGAAGTATCACTTTTTTGAGAGTGTTTTGAGCAGATGTTTAGAAGGATATAGTGTGTACTAACAGGAAGCTCCCAGGGAATTCCTTGAACTTTATAGCTGCCAACAAAACCGATATACATATTTTTTTGGAATCGAATATTATAAAATATTGTTTTTCCTGTTTGTACTACAAAGACAGTTTGGATTTTTTTTCTGCCAACTTTATTTTGTGATATTTATTGTTTTTCGGAATTCATATGGATCAATCAAAAGAAGAAGAAACTCGTATTTTTCGTGTTTTTTAGAATTCCTACCCATCAGAGCGTTGCAGTTCAAAAAAAAACTCACTAATTTATGAAAAATTCATTGACTTGAAGATGAAAGCTTATCTAAACTTGATGGCTGACAATTTTACCTTAACTTCCATTAAAGAAGTATCATTTTAACCTTAAAAAACACAGATTATTTCTTCTATTTTCTGAACACATGTTCATTCAGATCTTTTTCAATGAAATGCCTTGCAATTGGCGAAGAGACATGAATTTATGATTTAGACTGAATTTTTGATCTAGTCCAGTCGAAAAAGCATGTCAAAGTTGATTCGAAGTTAAAGTGACATTTCAACTAGTTTTTCACACTGAAACGAATGTCAGACACAATTTTGTTTAGTATATTGCTGTTACCATTCATGCATTTTGAGGGGGTTGACACCCCGCTTAAATGGATAATCTTATGCATTCGCAATCTCAAGATGCCCCCTCCAAATAAAACTTGTCTCGGTCACCCTGTATGAAGGGTTTTTCAATGAGAGGTTTCATTTTGATATTAAGGAAAACGCGTTTTTTTTTAAAGAGAAATCAAGATGTTCATGTCTTTGTGAAAAGGAATATATGTTATTAACAATGGAAAAATATATCAGCTAAATGGCCGTCACGGCTACGGTTGCAGCACCATATCATTTTCATGAATTTTTCCATGACCAATTGGCATATTCCCAGTTGTATGTCCTCGATAACTTCTCAACTATCATTCTTGGATTTTCCGAGCCGCAATATAAACGTTGCCTCCGAGGTAAAAATGGATTTCATTACTGGGGATGATTTTTCGATGAAAAACCAGATTATTCTGATGCATTTCAAGGAACCAATCAGCGAAGATAAGACGTTTCTGATGTTCGACAGGCTTGGGTTCTTGTTTTAAATGAATTTAAAATCCTTAAGACATAAGACTTTATGCAAAATACGGTGTAATGTCGTTTTTTGAATTCCCAAGATGGACGAAAAATCAGCAAACCTGGGTCTTCGTCAATACTATGAGCTTCATCAGCAATATTCTCAGTTGTTCTTGTAGTGAATTCAACAATGTCATTGCGTTGTTAAAGCGTGTATCTTTCCATTTTTAGTAATGGCGTAGTTTTATTTGTCAAAAGTAAAAACAAGACAGTTTCAAACGTGATAGCTGACCATAGCAGGCTCTTCAAAAGTTAAAGGGATTCTTATGAAAAAAATGTTAGCGACGAGGACTCACGTTTTTTGAATTTTTCTCCAGAAAGGGTTTTTTTCGAAAAAACCTTTTTCATTTTTGATTCTTCCGATATGTAGTATTATAAGACTGTTTGTAGTTTGGACCAAAAATGTACAGGTTATTTATCAGAAGATCATGAACTTGGACAATTCAAATTCATCAAAACTGAAGATTTTCAAATTAGAACCTATATTGTTTATTAGAGGGTCTCCAGATCATGCTTGATCGAATCCATGAGTTGGGAGAAAAAATCGGCATCTAAATAAATGCAAAAAAGACCAAATTTTCAATATGTAGCCGTAACCCATATCCGGATGCTCCACTCAAATTGAACCGAAATCTCATTGAGAGGGTGAACCAATTCCTTTATTTGGGGTCTATAATAACAGACCAGCTGGATTCGGATATGGAGATTAACGTAGAATAGCAATGGCCAAGACCACTTTTGCGAAAATGAAGACCTTTTTATGTAATGACCACCTTAACCTGGATTTGAGGCAGAGAATGGTCAAATGCTATGTTTGGCAGGTGCTTTTGTATGGTGTCGAAACATTCCCTGGAAAGCACACAAAACAAATGAAGAAGTGTTAAGAAGAGCCAACAAGAATAGATAATTGCTTAATGTCATCAAGCGTTGGAAGATATTTTATCTGGGCCATGTGATGAGGGGAAGTCGCTATCGAATTCTGCAATTGATAATCAGCGGCAAAATAGAAGTAAAGAGGGGTGCAGGCAGAAGGCAAGCCTCCTGGTTCGGAAATATCCGAGAATGAACCGGAATAACAAATGCAGGTCAACTTTTGGATATGGCACAGGATCGAGAAGCATTCTCAATGGTGATCGCTAACGTCGGACAAAACTGACAGGGCACATGAAGAAAAAGAAAAGATTGTTTATTATTTCAGCCAATTAAATTAGAACCAATATTTTTTTATTATTTCAGTCAATTCTACGTATAAAAATAGAGGAGGTTACTTAAGCAAACCCTATACCAGAAATGAATACTTCAAGAGTTATCCAGGGAGAACTAAGGTAAATGAGGAAAAATCGCAATTTCTATCTGTGTAGAATAGTCTGTGACTTCCTGAAAACACTGAAAGAAACTGAGATTCGATGTTTCAATAACTAAATTTGACATTTCATGAACTGTAATCTATTATTCGTAACTGAAAACTCAATTAGTTTATGGATTTCTCAACAATCCCAACATTCTCAACGAACAATTAATTACAATTCATGTAATGTCAAATTTAGTTATGGAAACACAGAATTTTATTTTCTCTCTGTGTTTTCCGGAAGTCGCAGACTACTTCACACAGAAATTGCGTTTATTCCTAATTTAAAGTTCTTGCTCGATAACTCTCAAAGTATTCAATTTAGGTATGGATCTGCTCAATTAACTTCCCCTCTTTTCATACGTAGAATTAACTGTAGTGATGAAAAATATAGGTTCTAATTTGAAAATCTTGAGTTTTGATGAACTTAAGATGTCCAAGTTTATGATCTTTTGATAAATACCCTGTCCATTTCTGGTTCAAAACTGCAACGCTTATAATACTTCATTCGGTAAAGTCGAAAATGAAAACGGTTTTTTTGAAAGAAACTTTTTCTGCAGGAATCTTAAAAAAAAAGTGAGTCCTCGTCGTCTACATTTTTTTCATAAGAATACCATTAACTCATGAACTGTTGAGTTTTTACTGGAGGTATGATATATAGCTGAAATTGTCATCGAAAAAGCTATCTAAAGATGCAATAATATACTGGATGTGCCATTTGAAATAAGGAAGTGGTAGCCTGTTTTCCTATAACCGGTACGGGAAAATATTTTAGGGAAAAAGATCATTGTCTAAAAACTCAACATGCAAATTTTCAGCAAAATATTATGATTAGTTTTCCATGAACGTTTCATCCCTGTATTTATCGTTTGAGGCCGTTTTCTCCCGAATTGTCATCATAAGTGATCAAAATATAGGACTAATTGGTTCTGTTCAATTAAATAAATGAACTGTACAACTGGGTACAACTACATAAATCTTGAGTGAAAATTGTATCGATTGCCGTTGAAAATTTATCGTGGCTTGTGCCGGTTGTGGGTATGAAAGGCTTTTCCGCATATCTCTATAATTAAATCTTCGAGACTGAGCAGAGAAATGGCATTAGACGCATCTAAAACAGCAATCTCAGACTGTTTTATATTCTATATGCGATAACGACTAGGCATGTTATGTTATGACTACCTGTTGCTATTTTTGTTAGACATTGCACTACGCTATACAGAATTGTATGTAGGTTAAATGAATGAAGTCGTAGAAATGTGAAAAAAAATAGCAAAACAATAGCTGTCGCGGTCGTGTCGATAGAAGGGGATCCATTGTATTAATTATAGTTGTGTTGGTACGACGGAAACACTCTGGTTGTAGCAACAACGCGAAGAAGAGAGCTATGGAAAGTTCAAGTTGAATAGGCTATTTTACAGTATGAAAAATATCAATATGTATTGACATCTTCATATATATTTTTATATATATATATTATAATTTTATTATATATCATAATTTTGAAAACGAAATTAATTTGCATTTCTGTTCGTTTGAATTAGGTGTTTCGTTCCGAATTTCAAAATATTTTACAATAAAATATTGTGGTTATTTTAATATAAAGAACATTTGAACTCGCATTTGATTGTTTATTGCTATTTCTTCATAAAGACCTATGCGAACTGAGAATATCCACTTTCTATGAGCTCCACACACTGAATAATTCCATAAGATTCTAATGTATTTCTATGGCGTGTCCGTCATCAAAAGGAAATAACAATGTTGTAAAAAAAGTTTTTCACAAGAATCAGTTGTTAACCGACAATCATCTAATTAGTTCAACAATAACAAAGAACTATGGAATTTGATCTGGGTGTGTTTTATTGATGCGGAAATATTTTTATGTGCCTAGTTTTAAATTCTGACCGAGTTTCGATTCATAACTACCTAATACATGTTGAAAAATTTATGAATATTTCTTCTAGAATATTAAAAATGTTCATATGGAATAATCAGTCCAAAAATATTTTGACTATCTAATATTAATGAATTTTGAACTTCAAAAATCGATGGGTTTGATTTTGTATTGAACTATCGCGAAAGAACTATGTAAAGAATCATTCAATATTAAAAAACAATGAACCAAAAAAATTAAATTGAAATCAAGAAGTGGATTTCTTCAATTCGACTCTGCAATTATTATACTTTGCCAATAAATTAACGCACCACTAAAAATAACGCAAAAGTTTAAGATACATTTCGTCCAAACTACTTGTCCGATTTAGACGTTTTTTTTAGTGACAGTTTGATTTCTCCTAATGTTAGTGTGTGAACCGTATTCGCATAAAAACCTCTATTTTGAAAATATCGGGTGTCGCTATTATATCCTGTTTTTCCATAAACTCACCCTTAAGCCTTATCTTATACTTATCCTTATTTCAAATGGCACACCCAGTATATTATTGCAACATTAGATAGCTTTTTTGATGACAATTTCAGCAATATTACCTCGGGTAAAATCTCAACGGTTCATGAGTTAATGAGAGTCTTATGGAAAAAATGGCGACGTTGAGTTTTGAACCAAGGTACCTATAGGCTGAAATTGTCGTACAAAAAAGCTATCCAATGTTGCCATTTGAAATAAGGAAGTAGTAGTCTATTTCCGGTATAACCGGAAGTTGAAGAGATCTGAAAATATTTTAGGGAGTAAGATTATTGTCTCAAACCCCAGTATGCCAATTTTCAGCACAAGATCATTATTAGTTAAACGTCTAATACCTAGGCCTTCGCGGTGAATCACCCTGTAGAGCGCAAGGACGCTCGAGCTGTTATATTATCAAAAGGAAGTCGGTATCGTTACCAGGGTATGGTCAACTCGGAGCCCGGATTTAAATCCCATAGAGAATCCCTGGGATATACCTCTTGAGGGGAGATTACGAGGGAAACGTAAATTATATAGACGTACGGCAGATACTGATTGCAGGTCGGGAATACCTGGATCAAAATGACATAATGTTTCTTATTTCAAGGATGGAAATATTTGCTACTGTATCGTTCAACTTGTTTCTTTTTATTTTATTTCGTTTCTCAGTTGTTAACTTTGAATCTTCATTTTCCGTAAAATCATGTTATGCTATAAAATGGTGTTGCTCAGGTAATAAAAAAGATAAGATAAGAAGTGAATAAAAAAAGAAAATGTTGAAGAACGATGAGCTAAAGTGTGAGTATAATTTCAAGTTGATAATGTAACTGTTACACCCCACAAATTGTTACAAATTTTATGAACAGGCTATAATTGCGACACCCGGCATTTTTGAAATATGTACAGTTTTTCATGCGCATACGGTTCACACACTAATATTGGGGAAAAATAACCTATCATTAAGAAAAACCTCCAATTCAGACAGGAAGTTTTGACGAAAATGTATCTTAAACTTTCGCCTAATTTTCAGTGGTGCGTTAATTTATTGGCGAAGTATATTCACAGTTTCTTCAACAAGAAACAATCTGCATTAGAAACAGAGACACATTGAACGAATTGAAGCCACGGATACGAGTACAACTATTGAGAACAGTTTGCTGTTCATTGTATAATGTGCCTGGATTCAATGGGATACTCTTAGACCGGAAAAATTACTCAAATGTCGTGTGCTATCTATTTTAAGCTCTATTTGAGGTTATCTCAGGAGATTAACACTCAGATTAGGAACAGAGAACGAATTGTAGGTTGATTGTTATAGATAATGAAACGATTTTCTTCCAGAAAGAGAACCCTTTCACGGAACACTAAAGGGTAAGTGAAATTGTGAAGACATTTCTCTTCTTTGTTTTCCGAATTTAGAGCTGAACGTTTACAAATCCATTCATGAAGTTAACATCTTGAATTTTGAAGTTTCAAAACTAGGAAACCAAAAAAAACATTGAGTAAATTTTTCATTTATAGAATTAAAAATGGGAATGATATGTAAAAATGATAATGACTCATATAAAGTTTAGGGAACTCAATATAATTACATTCGAGTGAAAAAACTATTACTGCAAGGGTATTATATTCATTCCGATTGATATTATCAATATAAATTAAATTAGCCAACCATTTGCTATTTCATTCGGCATCTTCGAGATCTTTATATTGTTGCTAAGACACAGGTAATACAGTTACCATTCCGATATGTGTGTATCTTTAAAACAAAAATGTTTTATTTTCAAAGAATACCAAAACGTTTAGAGTTGGATTCAACTCCACTGTCAGCATTATTTCATATAACTTTGAAGTATTTGAAAATCATTAGTTTAAGTTAACTCAATTAGCTTTTGAATATACAATTATTAACAGTAGGTATCGTTTGGCAATTGAAATTTTAACACTCAACTGACATTTTCAGAATGTCAAATTGGTCGATAAAACACAAAATATGACTATTTCATCCAATTTATTGTATAGTTTACAAACTAGACCCTTTCCGAAATAATATACACTTGAAGCAATGAGTTTTTCATCCATGGAAACATTCCGAAAGGTTATTTTACTTTTGAAAAAGAAAGAATTGGCCACAGCCATATCAAGTTAATATGGTGGCTGTTCGATTAGAAGATTTGATGAGTTTTTAACAAGAAATATGTTATTGAGCTTGTTTTCACAAATCTGTTTTTTCACTTTATTTACAATACATGGAATTCTATTCGCACACAAATTCTTGGTTTAATGTAAAATCGCTAGACTCAATTATTATTATCATTATAGTACTGTTTTTTTTGTTTACAAATATGTTTTTATTTGTGACTTGATTACTGAAGAATTTATATTTAAGAAAATAAAAACTTGGAATCATCTGATAATATGAAGCAATTTGATGAATTACATATTTCATGTAAAAAGGGTGTATCTGTACCAAAAATGTATCTGTACCAAAAATTCTGTGATGAAAATTAAGGTGGGTATTTGGTATAAAATTTTGGAAAAACCTTCCCCCGGAAAAATAACACCCCTCTGAAGATTATCGAAAAAAATTGTTTTTTGTTTTATTTTCCATGTTTATTGAGCTGAAGAGACGAAACTTGGTAAATATTATTTGTCAATAAAACTACTTCTTTCGGTATTTTTTCAACTCTGAAGTATGTTGAAACAGTCAACGCCTAAAATATTTTTTGTTACAATTTTTTTTGGAGGAAAATTTTCTTTTCAAAAAAACATGGCTGAAAAGCCCAATTCGCCTATGAACATTTTTATCTTCACAAGTTTTTACGAAAACTTGAGCATTTACGAGAAAAACGTAAATGTATTGCATTGAATTGCATTTTTTTGAATAAGAGCCATCCAAATTATAATTCTACTAGGCTAAGACTTTTACAACCAAAACAATAGTGAACAAACAATGAAAAATATGTCGAATATCGACAGTAATATTAGTCAATATTAAAACAATTTTTCCGGAGGGAGGTTTTTCAAAAAATGTTCTAAAATCATTGCTCATTTTTTATTACTGATAGAAATTTAGGAAGGATTCAAGGACGACATTATTCAATAAATCGATCCACTGTTAGTCGTATTATGAACAAAATTGAAAGTGGTAGGTACCACTCTTGTATCATTTAAAGAATATTCACTTTCACGCTACTTCGCGAATATTGCTTTTATTTTCGAGAAATATTTATGCAAATCCAAAATATTCTCTTTTCAAGTGCTCAATTAATATCAATGAATAATTTGAGAGGATTCGAAAAAACTGTAAATTTGGAGTATTTTGGTAGTACAAACACTTTTGTATCATAGTGAAAGTAGATACGCTTCCTCAAGAAATTAACGCACCACTAAGAATTAGGCAAAAACTATAAGTTTCATCAAAACTATTTCCTCGATTTGGATGTTTTTTTAATGACATTTTATATTTTCTGAACGTTGGTGTGAAAACTGTACGCGCATAATAACCCCTATTTTATAAATATCGGATATAGCTTGTTATTTTCATAAACTTTGTAACACTCTTTAGGGTGTAACAGTTACATAATCAAGTGAGTATTGATCTTTTTTGAACATTTTCTTGTTTGATTCACTTTTTTTTTATTACTCGAGAAACACCATAATATAGTATGACATGCTTTTATGGAGAATGAAGAAACAAAATAAAATGAAACAAGTTAAACTATAGTGTCAATAGCGGCAACGACAGCCCAAAAGGTCTTGTGACATTTTGGTCCAAGTTTCAGTCTCTGCCATACGTCTTCCAAAGTATTCAACTTACGTTCCTCTTGTAAAATTCTCCCAAGAATATCAGAGAGGTTCTTTATTGGATATGAATCCGGCATTTAACTGGCCATACCCCGGTAGGGATACCAACTTCCTCTAGAAAATTTCTCACAACTCGAGCGGCGTGAGGCTTGGCATCATCTTGCATCAACAAAAATCCAGCCCTATATATGGCGCAAATGACATAAGATGTGGTTTCAAAATCTGCAATATGTACCGGGTTTTTCACCATAATTTGACCCTCTCTTCAACTTTGTCACTGAAAGAGGTACAAAAAAATGTTTTCTACAATAGTTTCACGAAATCGACTAGTCTTTTTTAAAATGATTTCACAAAATGAAATATATACAGAGTGGGTAACATATTGATTGCAACTTCATTTTTTCAAATGGAATACCCTGTATATTTTTATATATTTCACTAGCTCTTTTTCCCCTGACTTCGAATATATAACATATGTTTGGTCTAACTCTTTCATTGTGAGAACCACAGATTTTCAGATTTTAAGAACCACCTGGAAAGCTAGGTAATCAGTTTTCAAGTGGAAGGCTGCGATAATACAAAATGCCTTTTTTTGAGTTATCTCGTAAGCAACGATATATAACATTCGTTTGTCCTATTCATATCCATCGAATATTCGAAAGAATATTCAGAAGTGGAAAAATTTGAAATATTTATGTGAAGAACAATAAAAATAAGAAAGCTACAAGGAGAGAATATATGGGGTTGCATCCAAATCATTCAATTCCAATTTATAGTGAAAAACGTATGTCATATCATATCAAAAAAGGCATTTTGAATTATCGCAGCCTTCCACTTGAAAACTGATTACCTACCTAGCTTGCCAGGTGGTTCTTAAAATCTGAAAATCTGTGGTTCTCACAATAAAAGAATTAGACCAAAAATATGTTATATATTCGAAGTCAGGGGAAAAAGAGCTAGTCAAATATAGAAATATAAAATGTCATAAAAATCGGACAATTAGTTTTGACGAAAATGTTTTGCCTACTTCTTGTGAATTGTATAAATTATATTGCTTTACAAATGACAACTAATGTCAATTGACAATCAATTTAAATAATGAGCTGACATTACCAGGATAAAATTCAAAGGAATATGACTGATTTACAATAAAATTAATCAACAACAAATAGGCCAGAGAATAATTCTAAATAGGTCTGAATAATCATAGCTTGTCGATTATGCTGAAGAAGAACCTCGAACATCCTCCAGTAAAAAGATCTTCACCTTCTTCGGCATGATTCACCTAACAATGATTCTGGCAGATTTTAAGGTCGCAGAGTCCAATAGCTGACATTAATCGTTCATTAACTATCCTCCTCGTACCTTTCCTTGTGCTGTCGGTGCGATCCTTTCATTTTGGCAGTTGGTAGTCAATTTTATGTTCTACAGACGCATGGCTAAAATGTGCTCTCGTCCGGTTTACCAAGTTTTTAATCAGGCCGGAATCTTACTTACAGCCCAGTCGGATGGTTTGTTTTTTGTTCGTCAAAATGAATGACGGCATCACTTGTCCACCTAAGATATCCATTTTTTGATATTAGTCCTAAGTCAATGACGTAGAATGTCCGATTTCGATGCTACACTTGCCGCTTCAATATTTAACGATCCCCCGTGTCTAAGGAGGATGGAATTGAAGCAATTTTTTCAGTTTTTACATGTATATTATAGATAATTTTCAAAGAGGAATATGAAGAATTCTTCAAATATTCTTGTGGTCGATGTTTCAACAATGATTTTAGAGATTACAAACATCGATATCAATTAGTTGATATTAACATTAGAAACAAACATTGATTATATCGAAAACATCAGGCGGGAATAATAGATGATTCTTGAATCGAGGTCAAATAAAAAAATTAAAATTCTCGATTGAGAATAAATAGAATGAACCAAATTGTTTCATAAAATTGTTATGATTGCAATGTAACATTCCGTAGGAAAACATGAAAACAAAACAAATAAACTACTTGTAAATCTCGACTAACAATTTATAATTTGAAACAGAAAGGTTATCGGGTAAGTAGTCAAACTTGAACAATTTTAGCTCTTTATTGTTTCAGCCAAGCTTTCGGAAAATAACTTGTCCTTCTTCAGGGCTACTGAAAATTACATAAAGTTGTAAAAAACAACACAGAAATCAATACAGCAGAACTTACATCAATGTGAGTCTTAAATGTTTAAAATATTTCAATGTCCATATATAATATGTAACATGCAAGGAAATAACTATATTTTTCTGAATCTTAACAATAGAATTAAACAACGAGTCAAATCTTAAAAGACATATGAACGAATAATATCAAAGCTTAAAAACATAGAAAAAACAAGTTTGACTACATACCCGATAACCTTTCTGTTAAAAAAAACGAATAAAACTTAATATAATAATAAAAACTTAATATAATATAATATATTCTACAAAAAAAATAAGACAAAGAGAAAATATTCTAAAACATATTGCAAGAGAAACGCATTCTATTTCTATCATATTGATAAATTTATCTATTCCGCAAATTGATTATAACTTGATTGGTTTTCCCTTCTCCGAATAATTTTTTAAATCGACACTCCTTTAAAATAATTCAGAAATTATATCTAGCTGACTGAAAATTAGAGAGAAGGAAAGGCTTCGTCAATTGTTTCCGCTGCTCAACTCACCATAATTTCTTACTACCTTAACGTTTATCGTATCATTTCAACTAGCTATTCAGCAAATTGATTATAACTCGATCAGAAAAGAAATTCACAAGAAGAATGGAAGGCTAAATAAAAAATTTGATTTGCTCCACTCACCATTAATCTCGCCAACATATAGACTAATTTGTAGGTTCACTTACCTGATCAGTTTAATTTTGATCTCTCAGTAATTTTTTCCATTTTCTCTCAAACAGACTGCATAAAGAATACATTATTGAATACACTTCACGAAAATACTATCTTTGAATATTCATTAATGCTTCATGAGGTTGGAAAATGAGAATCACTTTGAATAACTATTTCGTTTAAAAGCTCCAGTTTCATCGGCTCTTGGAAATAGCAATTAAGATGGTATAGTATATCCAAAGTCACTTGGATGAAGCCAGAATGTTTCGATTAAACAAGGGTTGTCCAAGTTTCCAGAAATTCCTTTGGTGTCAGTGAATTTATTGCTTAACAATACTTTCAAATAAACTCCAGTATTCAGCACATCGCGGTATACACTTGAAAGTGAACTCTGGCTAAACGTTTTTATGGTTCAAGTGACTTTGGATATACTATACGAAGTGATTATTCGTTCTGAAAATATTGATATTTTATTCAATGTACAAGAAAATTTGAGCCTTTATGTTGTATATATGTACATCTATATTGAATTGATTCGGTTTTAATTCGATGGAAATTCATTTTGATAAGAATCAAATGACTTCGATGAACATTATCTAACTCTAGTATCAATAGGCTTCAACCTGAATTTTTTTTGCTCAATAAAATAGCAATATTTTCAGAACAATAAGCCCAGATACTTTATTTTCAAAGCTCTGATTGATAAGAATTGCAGTTATTCCATCAAAGTAAATTATGTACTCTTTTCATTTCCTCGAATTAATTTGATATGAATCTCTTCAATAGCAAGGTGTAACTTCAGTAATTGGAAATTTGAGAACTGAATAAAAAAAATTTCTTTGGATTTAATCGCATTGATCTTGATCCCAATGTGAGCTACTCCATAATAAATTGATCTTGATTTGAAGAAAAGGATTTTCATTTTAGGCCACCTGAAGTGAAAGATAGTTGACCTTTTATTTCAAGAGAATATTTTTCGTGTGTAATTTTGAGAAATTTTAGCTTCGAATGTACTACTACTTACTAGTTTACGTCGAGAGAGTACTGAGAATTGGCCAATGAAACACTTAACAGGTATTATTACATAAATTATTGCATCGCTCCCAATTTAGCCTCTTGCTAAATAATTTTTTTACGCTAACAAATAATCTAATATTTAAAACATTTCTGAAAGTATTTTCAGATTTCGGCAGTAGCCGAATATTCGATTTTGTGTTTTCTACGAATTAAAACGGTTTCTAGCATATGGTTATTTGATTTTGGTCGAAAAGGTCGGTTGTAGTCATATCAGGAAAATTGACCTGTTGTTTTACGAGATTTATTGAGTTTTTGTCCAGAAATTAGATATCGTGGTATACATTTTTAGCTCTCTTTCTTATTTTCAGCTGTTCTTCTTTGCAATGTAAAGTTCAAGACAAAACACAAAAGTGCTCTATTGAATGGCCATAAATAATCGGTATACAGCTTACATTATTCGTACTAATTAATTCAGTATAGCTGCATTTTTACAGTATCAAATAACAACTGAAGATTTTGAAACATTTTCATCATAAAAATATGAGGTTATCTCCATTCAAATGGTATGTTATCCCATTCGCTGTTTGGTCTGCATATATTGCTATTTGTTACTTGATGATCGTCACGTTGTTATTTGATGCCGCATACAAGATAATAGAAAATAACAAGAACACAAAAGTCACAAAATTTATTCTCTTCCTCTTTCAATGAAAATAAAAACAAATTCTGCAGTATCAAATATTATTGAAATAGACTCTAGTGGATTTAATAATTGTTTCTGTAGAGTGGTACCCTTAGACCCCCGAAAGCCGCCACTGGCCCAACGTTGCATTCTTCATTTAGTGCACGGCATGTCGCAAAGCAGTATTCTTTTGCCGTCAACACCCGAGATCCTTCTTGACTGAAAAGAATGAAAGTTTTAATCGAAAACAACTCGGCGGGATCATCTTCCTCGCCTCTTTAACACATGAACTGCTCGCTGACATATACCTCAAATTATAATGGAGAGAACAAGAAGAGAAAAAAAATTAAAAAATTGATTTTCTCGTGTTTGCGATTTTCTGGTTGGTCGTCTCGACGCGGAAACATAAAAGCCGCAGTTGCGTTGAACTGTAATCAGGTTTGTGAGTTCTTCGTAATCACCTGTAATTTATTCTGGCCTGTGTTAAATTACCACACTTCTGACACGTCCATTTTAATAGTCCACATAGGCAAAATGTTCATCAATGATCAACCGCATTGTATGAAGTTATTCGACCGAATGTAATTATTTTTATTGTTCGGTTAGAGCATGTTTGATATTCGGAATTGACCCATTTTAAGAAGGTAGTTATTATCCTTCATCTTTTGTTAGCATTCCAGAATCTTTAGTGCATTATTTCTTGAAATGAACCTCTCAGATCATTGGAAGAGATAACGGTTGTAAAATTTGTCATGATTTGTTTTTTGTTAACTAAGAGCGTATAATAATTTCTACACATACGAAGAAAACTCAAAATATAGTCAAGAATTTTTGGGAGGTAAAGAAGCAAAAAAACCAAGTAATAGAAATTGAAACTGATGGGTTTTCTGATAGCGAAGATATAATCTAAAAATAAAAAAAAAATGAATTATTCAGTGAGGCAATTTTTTTTATTAGAAATATTTCATTATGCCATTTTGTATGGCAAATAACAGCATTCATGACCAACACGATTTCTTCTCACGTACTGCATGTTATCAACACAATTTTCATGAAATAGTGAAGCAACCGTTTTAGGCGCCTCTATTTGAGGGGCGGCTATTGGGCCTATTTTGCTGGCCGCCTTTTCATATTTTATCAATGATTTTTAAAAACAACATAAAGGTTGTTCCGCTCCGCTGCGTTTGTCAACATCCCTGTAATAAATATCTCCAAACCGCGTTATATATCCAATATCAACAAAATTCTGTATTATCCTCAGGAAAAGAGAGATAAAATCATTACGTATTCCACAAAGACGAAAAACAACAATACCTTCGCTTTCAAATTATTTGGAGGCTGATGTTTACACATTCAACATATGAAAAATTTTTACGATTTAGCATTCTAAACTAGTTAGGATTGAATGCCAAATATTTTCAGCGGAATACTGAAACTTTGCATGCCCTACCGCCTTTTGTATCTTGTGGTGAAATAGGTAATTTTTCTTCCATCGTACGCAGTGTCATTTGGATGTGAAAATCAGATATAGTACTTACGCATTATTTATCGGCGTCGAAGAAATTTTTTTTTGTGCTATTATGATTTCTTCGACACATTACATAGAAGTTGGATTTTTTATGTTTACGATATACTACGTGTATTTCGATATTTTTGACTGTTTTATATTATTCAAAAACCTTGGAAACACTTGGTGTAGTATTATAAAGGCTGGT
This sequence comes from Harmonia axyridis, assembly GCF_914767665.1. NCBI lineage: Eukaryota > Metazoa > Arthropoda > Insecta > Coleoptera > Coccinellidae > Harmonia > Harmonia axyridis. The sequence goes on along the minus strand of NC_059508.1, from coordinate 20,615,693 downwards.
TCACCCCGATAGCCAATTAGTCGTTTATGGAGGACTTACCATACATTTTTGCTGAAAATTTGCATGTTGGGGTTGAAGGCAATGATTTCACCTCTAAAATATTTCCAGATCTCTAGAACTTCCGATTAAATCGGAAACAGACTACTACTTTCTTATTTAAAATGGTACATCGAGTATATTATTACATCAATATTTGCTTATTTGATGACAATTTCAGCAATGGCAATGTGTCAAACCTTCGATAAGAATTCAACGATTCATGAGTTAATGGGATTTTTATTGAAAACATTGTGGCGATGACGCACATTTTTTTTTAATATTTCTGCAGAAAAAGTTTTTCTCGAAAAAAACTTTTCAATTTTCTATCCTACAGTATTATAAGACTGTTTGCGGTTTGAAACAAAAATGTACAGAGTGTTTATACTGTTTATGAGAAGATCATGAACTTGGACAACTCAAATTCATCAAAATTTGAAATTTCCAAATTTGAATTTGTATTTTTTGTTGGGAGTTTGAAGTCGTTATGAGGGAGATCATATTGTTATTAGATGCTTTTTCAGCAGGGTCGCCCAAAAAATTTTTTTTTTCAGGAGCGAAAATTACTCGCGCCGGCCCTGCTTTCTCAAATAAATTTAGCTGTATTTAAAAGGGGTTTATACCGTTTCAGCGATCAGTTCAAAAATGAGTACTTACGCAGCTTACGCTTCATTTCGCGCTAGAGACCATTGATTCATATGAGGTTTCCACTATTATTCATTTCAAAGAGTTGACCATTGCGGAAAGTTATTATTTATTATTTTTTTTGGAATGAAAACAAAAATTACATGAATTTTTCATTGAAGAATAAATATATGCATGATATAACTTTCTGAACAAACATTTATTTTTTTATGAATTTTCACTTGAAAATATTGAGTAAACGAAAAGTCTTGTCAAAGGCTGAAAATGCGGTTCTGAAATTCAAATTAAAGACGTAAAAACGTATTTTAAAATATTGCATGTGGTAGTAAAGTACACTCATCCTGAAAAGTGGTGGGATCTCAAAAACGCTGAGGAGAGAGGAGTAGTTAAACTTTGGCAGATCACGAGTATGACACGTGGTATAAACCCCTCTCAATCAATAATACGTTTAATCTTGACTTTTGATTGATAAGTTGCTGTTAAATTATCAGCATAAACTTTGAGTTAGCGTATTCCCTAAGAAAGTAATCATAAGGTGTTAAATAACAAGATCTGAAGAGATAATTAACTGAACCATTCCATAATTCCATCACCAAGTTTTGTTTTCAATAAATCGATTGTGAAAGATCTTATCAACATTCAATAACATTGTTCTGTATCGTTCTCCATTGACTGTCACACTTCGACGATTTTTTTCAGAGAAATAGATACATAAATTTTTCATTTAAAATTTTGAATTTCACAGTTGCAATAAACTTCTGAAAATTACAAAATGATATGTAGTCAAGATTGATTAAAATTATATGAAATGATCTCCTTAACTGTATGATTCCATATTAATTAAAAACTTTTTTGTTTTCGCCTTGGATGTCTTAAAATTTTCTATCGTTTTCATATTATGAGGCAATTTATTGAAAATCTTTATGCACATATATGATGGATTTTGTTCAAATAGAGAAAACTTATGTTAGGGGTAAGTTGTATTTTCCGTTCTTGTGTTATATGTGCAATTACCATTATTTCTGAGGAAAACTGATTTGTTTCTATGAAGATATGCACTCGTGCAGGTTCGAACCATAAACTGTAAGTACCCCCAATGCCCTGAATACACCCGTGCAAGAGGCGCTAAACTTCATATTCCAAAAATTTTCCGTGAACGTTTTTGACTGACAAATATGGCCTGCACGGATGAACTTATGTCCCACAATATTATTCCATATATGAATAGCGATTCAAAGTAAGCATAGTACAGTACTTTTTCCACACTTTCATTTATATACATACTTATTCGTAATTCTGAAGGCATATATGACTTAATTGAGTTTTTAAAAAGATAATTAATAATAATTAACTTTAAGAATTCATCTATTATGATTCCCAAAAACTTGGTAATCTCAACTGTTTTAATACTCTAGTTGCTAAGATAAACCTCTGAGGTTTTTTTTAATTACTCGCTCTAAATATAATTACATTTGTTTTGTCAGTGTTTATGGAGCAATCAGTTCACCACCATAAATTGATCTGCACACACTGACTTTATCTAGAACTGATGATATCTTAACAGATTTGTGTGGTTTTCATCAATGCGAATTCTACAATTCCACTTCTATATATAACCATTAAGTTTCTCTCAGTATTCACAAATGAGCACTGATTTTGAAGAAACAATTTCTAAATGTTGCTGAAGCGTATTTATTTCCATTATTGAATGGCGTAACCTACTCAATGCAAATAACATAAGAAATGTCAAACAATATTACACAGTGTTGAAATTAGAACCATTTTTAATTGTATCATGTATTGGAAAACTCTTTATTTTGCGAACGAAGGAGCAAATTGATTTTCGGTCCAACAAAGAAAAAAGAAACATGAAAATATTTATATAATGCAACATTAGAAGGAGGAAAAGGGCCAAACATGTGTGTCAAGAATTGAGATGTTAATAACCTACCATACATGTTATTAATCACCCCTAGAACAGCGAATACTGTACTAACAACAACCCTGTCAAATTTACTAATAAACGAATAGAAATCAATCAGCTTTATCGAATCGTAGATAACTTAAGACCATCACTTAACACAAGCATCTCTTAGTTTCAGAGGCTTCATTTGACAAATCGTTGAGATCGAAAGTATCAAGTAGCTCACTTCCCCCTGCTGGGGTGAATCCAACCACCGAAGAATACCTATATTCTAATGTGCCTTTCCATCATTTCAAGAGGTGATTTATAACAGCCAACTATCATTTCTTCCCCTGTATCTTGATGACGACTCATCTTACTGAACGTGACAAATTCCACTGTTTACATATCTAAAACCCCCATATGGTATTTTATCTAACACCATAATTCATTGTGTCTTTTACTTACAAATCTGACAGTTTATCTCATTTGTCTGATCGATCAACTTAATAACTGTAGCGAAGTTGAACAAACTGGCTACTATATCAAACCTTTCTGTAAAAGCATATTCCATATCATTAATAATTATTTTTTCTTCAGTACCACAGAGCCGATTGAATTGGGGTTGAGTTATCTGTGACTGTTTTTTTTTCTGTTTGTGTTCGAAATTTATCTTGATGAACTTTGTGGGAGTTCATAAAATATTTTAATGTATGGTATCCATCAAGTATTTCTCATTATGGGTCATTGAGTATTCTTATCGAACCACAAATTATGGATATTTAGGCTCAAAATATTCTGATAAGGGAGATTAGAAATGATAGAGGTGAGATTTGGAATAACTGAAAAGCGCCATTTAATTAATGAAGAAAGTAGTCAACGAAAGTAGGTAATCTAATGTGAATTTTTTTCACGAAACTTCAACCGTTATAATTGAATACTATTAATTAAATGGCAAAATGACATAATCACAGTACGGTTTGAAGGTTCTTCAAAACGGAATTTCGAGGAAAAATTTTATGAATTTGAAAAATTTTTATATGGAGCTTCACTCGTACAGGACCAGGCAGCAGCCCAATGGAACCATTGTAACCGGTTAATTTTTTCTGAAATTTTCACATATTGTAGAATACGACCTCCTCAACAAGAAAGTCTATAGATCGAACTTAATTCTATGCCGAGTTTTCGAGATACTGGGTGTCGAAGTTGGAAATAGCATTTGTTAAAGTAACATTTCTTGTTGTAAAACATATTGAATCACTTTGCGCGACAAATGGTTTTCATTAAAAATTACTGTTAGATACGGAGTGAGTCAAACATTGTTCGAAATTATATCAGTTTAGTTCATAATTCACCCTATATTGAAAAAGTCGTCCGTGAAATTTTCTAACTTTTTGTCATTACCCATAGTTCGAGTACAAGAAAAGTTCTTAGGAAAACTATCGATTGAAAGTGATATATCAAAGAGTCTTGATTTTGGTGCTGCAATAAAAGAATTTGCAGATATGAAAATGAGAAAAAAAAGTTTAATTGGTTAGTTTTTAGGTATTTCATATGATATTTCTTTTTGTTCTTCAATGATTTTTCATGCTCAAGTTTATTTGTTTTTTCGTAGAAGGAAATATTTGGTTGGTATTCTGTACCTGATATACTCGTGTGAAGTTGTTAACATTCGTGTTAATTTCGATTCATTTGTTATATTTAAATTGATGTACTTTGAATTGTATCAATCAAATTTATGTTTGTTCTATTAATCCTGAATTCTGATTGAGAAATTGTTCAGCAAGGAATTGTAGTAGAAGAGGGGGGGGCGAAAGTTTTCCAACAAAGGGTCCCAAAAATTGTCGATCCGCCACTGTGCATAATAGGTATGGTGTAAATTGCCGTCGATATATCTTCATGTGAATCAAAGCCTTCACCCACCCTACATATAAAGATGACGTCAATCCATTATCACGAAATGTTAACATTGTACTACACCCCTATAAAGAAGATGATATAAATCCTAGAAAAGACCTTAGGACATGATATCTGTATCAACTGAATATTATCACCCTCATCATGATAGGGTTTAGCTATCGTACACCCCCTATATCATTGAATAAAGTTTCAGTTCAGTTGAAAAGGGATGGTATTCAGTCGAATTTATCAGTTGAGAGAATGCGTGAAAAAAACCTAGTCATTAGATGATAAAATATTTTATTGAATGGTAAATATAGGAACAGATGAGAGTATTAGATTGTCTACTAAAATTATGTTTTATTTACATCATCTTATCATTATGCCAAAAATTGACTTTGCGTTTCTGATAAGAATACAAACGATCAAGCGTTCATAAGATAAATGTTCCGTATTATATTTACTCTTTATCTGGGGAATATTACAGGAAAAACACATGTCTATTTGTACCTCTCAAATATTCTGAGGGTTCTCGAAGTGCTAAAACAATGTTTGAAACTATGCAGATTTCACATTATGTCAGTTTAATTCATCTGCCGATATTGTAAATTCACCACCAGTTTGGATCTGTCAGCTAGGTAGATCAGCTGGTTTACAAGTATAATCGTAGCAATTATGTCCTTTTTTTATAAAGAAATTCAAGCGCGAATCTTCGATTATTGTTTAGTGAAAAATGTTTTACCAAACTTGATATAAATAGTTTTATATAGCTTTCGAGAATTGCGGAAGAAGGATTTTTCTGTTGATTTCAATTTCAAAATGAGCTGTTTAAACTTTATGAAAGGTAAAAAAATTTTCAATCATAGAAACTGATTAACTGATCATGCTACGAATGTCTCAAAGACAATTAATTTCAATAATCAATTGTGTGAAATTGCTACGAGTCCCCAAAATATAATTTTTGTATTGACTTATGAGTACTAGGACAATGAGAAGTACTCGTTATTCATTTTTGTTTACCTTTCGTTATGCGGGCTTCTTCAGAGGCTGCAATATACATGCAAATAACAACATATGAATTCATTAAAAATTAGCCACATTAGCACTTAATGCACTATAACAACAATTACACTTCATTAATCAAAATTAATATATCTGTTTGTTTTTTTTTTGTAAAAGGACAATATCGCAATAAAAAATCTATGCTATGTTTGGTCTGTCGTGATTGCCAAAATGTAATTGTTATGTCATTTATCTGCCAAGGTTTTTGTGTTCGTCAGCGTTCAGTTTCTTGTTTACGTATGTGTTTGTGATCAGATCAATTATGCTTTATGGTATAAAAGGTGTCCCCGGAGTAACTGTGCATACTCTTTTCAGAGGTAGAGTAGGGGAGTACGGATTCTACCTTTCCTCAGAAAGTTACAGGGTGAGTTTTCATATTCATGGAAATAATAATAATCAAACCATAATCAGAACCAAACTTATTGAAACTTGGGGAATTATTGACACATGCCGAGGTCGAGTCACTTTGTATGTCGAATTTAAAATCATTATTTGGATTTCCAAAAACATCATGAATTCAGATTCGATACGCAGTATCACTCAGAGTTGTCGTACTTGCATTTTTTCAAATGAATTTTTGAGATGTGACAAAGCTCGAAAATATTATATTCTAAATTAAGTTGAAGAATGGGCTAATATTCCAACACGAATGCGAGTTTTCGAAAGCATGAGTGTTGGAATTTACTTCTGCAACGAGTATTAGACGATATTTTCTCTATTTCAGTCAAGATTTGTGCAATATTGTAGAAATTCAATGAAAAATTCAGATTATACATCCTTGTGACATTCGTATTGTATCTTGGTAGTTGGTGTGAATATTACAAAAATTGAAAGATTACGGAATTTTAATTTGAATCGTGCGTTTAGAATTTTGAAATAATTTTTAATTACGCATTAAATTCGTGGATTATGTCTGATGAAATCGATTTAACAACAACAGAATTAAGATAAATTGCGAATAATATCGCAAATCATTTCTCTAAATCCAAATTATATTATTTTGACAATTGACGTGTGTTGAATGTTGATAGGATTGGAAGTCTGTGTAGAAAACCACAAAATGAAAAATATAACTGAAAACAATACTGTTCATTACAGCACTGAGAAATTCAATTTATTCACATGAACAGGACTGAGATATCTTGTGGTTGAACATGAAACAAAAAATTCTTCTTGAAAAATTATCTAGAAGTCAGGAGTTTAAATAAACTCATTTAATAATCATACAACAACAAAATGGAAAGCATCGAAATGCAGTAATAAATCATAAAATCAAAAAGAACACGAATGAATTGCTTATATTAGAATTCAGTAAAAGTTATTTGAAAAGTTGTTCGAACCGAAAACTATTTGCTTATACTTCTGAATCTTATCGCCATTATTTCTATATCGTTCATCAACTAATCTGTTGACTGGTTGTGTTGAATATTAGCCATATCATTCAATTTTACACATAATAAATAATCAAGTGGGTTAAGAAGAATTTATATTTTATCTTAGGGAATATTTTTTTCTGCATTTTATTGTTGTTTCACTAATAAATTATTTAATATATTAGCAAATTGTTTTCATCTACTAGACGTGTACTGTGTTCTGAAAAAGATTTTTAGTTCTTATATTCATTCACGACTTCCTCGAGATACCCCAATTCTAAATGAATTAAGCTTTTCGAGCTTTATGCTTAATTCATAAAAAAAGAATGTTAGATGTGATAACTTTAAGTGATACCACGTATTGAAGCTAAATTTATGCTCTTTTTGGAAATCGTAACAATGATTTTAAATTCGAAATACAAAGGGATATTTTCAACTCGAACACTTTAAATGAAGAATAATGAGTCCGGTCCTGGAATATTGGAATAATTATTATGTCTCTGGCTCTACCTCGACATGTGTCAATAACATCCAAAGTTTCAATAAATTCTGCCCATAAGTTTGATTCTGAAAATGGTTTCATTATTTCCATGGAAATGAAAGCTCACCCTGTTGCTTTCTGACGAAAACCAGATATTAATTTTTCATAGTCAATCCCTATTTCCCTTGTCCTACTCTATTATACCTCTGATAAGAGTATGAACAGTTACTTCAGGAACACCCTGTATATTATTGAGGATTGCTGTATCTGTCCTAAATTGCAATAACCAATTGTATTTAGATCAAAATTATTGAATTTTACGAATTAAAGGACCATTGCAGTCATTGAAAGTATGTATTTTAAATACAGGGTGATTCATCGGGATGGGTTATTAGACGTTTATGGAAAACTAATCATAATTTTGAGCTGAAAATTTGCATGTTAGTGTTTGAGACAATGATCTTCCTCTCTGAACAAAATCTTTTTCAATTCTGCAAATACGTAGTATTATGAGTCTATTTGTGGTTTGGACCAAACATGTACAGGGTATTTATAAGAAGATCATGAACTTGGACAACTCAAATTCAGCAAAACTCGAGATTTTCAAATAAGAACCTATATTTTTATTATTCCAGTCGATTCTACATACAAAAATAGTGGGGTTTACCTAAGTAATCAAAGAATTCATTTTAGGTATAGGGTTAACTTAAGTAAACCCTATACGTAAAATGAATACTTTGAGAGGTATCGAGGAAAAACCTTAAAAGAAGAAAAATCGCAATCTATAACTGTGTGGAGTAGTCTGTGACTTCCAGAAAATTGTATTATGGATTTCTCAACAATCCCAACGAAAAATTAATTATAATTCATGAAATGTAAAATTTAGTTATCCAAACATCGAATTTAAGTTTCTTTCTGGGTTTTCCAGAAGTCACAGACTACTCCACACAGTGTAGAATTGCGGTTTTTCCTCATTTAAGGTTCTTCGATAACTCTTAAAGTATTCAGTTTGAGTATAGGGTTTGCTTAAGTAACCCACCCTATTTGTGTACGTAGAATTGACTGAAATAATGAAAAATATGGGTTCTGAGTTTTGATGATTTTGGGTTGTCCAAGTTCATGATCTTCTTATAAATTCTGTAGTATATATCTGTTATAAATCTGTACATTTTTGGTCCAAACGGCAAACAGTCTTATAATACTACGTATTTGCAGAATTTAAAAACAAACTAAAATTTTTGGAAAAAAGCTTTTTCTGCTCTCTTTTTTTCATAAGAATCCGATTAACTCATAAACAGTTGAGTTTTCACACAAGGTATGGCATATTACCGAAATTGTCTTCAAAAAGCTATCTAATGATGCAATTAATATACTGGGTGTGCCATTTGTAATAAGGAAGTAGTAGGTTGTTTTCGGTATAACCGGAAGTTTGTTTCCTGCTTGGTTCCCATTAACTAATAAAGTTCAGACTCCTGAAACCTGTTGCACTTGTTCCTTCAAGCAAATGACGAACAATTCATTAAAACCGCAACATACTCTAGAAATATCTCTACGAGAAACGAGAATAGGCACTTAAACGTGAGAAAATAACAATGCTCAAAAATTTACAAACATTTTGACAAGCAGAATGTAAACATATCTTCAAAGTGCGATAAGATGATTTAAAAGTTGCAACGCCAACCGTCGCCATATTATCCTTCATCTCATCTCGTTGAGTATTAGTCTCTTGGAACTTATTGTAAGTACGTCCCATTTTAAATAATAGTTTTGGAATGTACAGCAAATGTGAACTTCTTTTTTTACACCTGGCATACATCTCCAATGCTATTTCCGAACCAGTGAAGCGTAAATTTTATTCTTGAGTTTATACTGAATATGCTAGCTGCTCTCAGTGTGTTCGAGGTGCTTCCAAAAGACTTGTTATGTCATTACATAAGGAAGCTTAAAGAGCAGACGTCTGATGTGTCTGTTGTGGTCAGACATCGGTCTTTTTTCTACATCTAAAAATAAACATTCCTCAGATTTACGGTAAATGAAGATGCACTACACAAGACAAAAAGTTATAGGACTGACCTTGTGGTTCGATAAGGCTTTGGAATGGTCCGAGAATAATATTTACCAAAAAAAAATGTATGTGAATCGGTTTCTATTCAGTACTGTTGAGAATAGCTGTCATAAATTCTATGACACTTACCTTGTAGGGTAGAAAAGTAATCTTTTTTGCATGTGAAGAAATTTGAGTTTCGAATGGGGAATGTTGATGAAATGAAGAAAAGTGTTACCTACTCCAATGATTGTTTATCGATAGTATAACCCTGGAGAGGTCAATGTCATGGTGATGTTGACTATTACTATTCACCAAGAGCTTCTTTCAACTGCCTAACAGTTTGACTCCTTGGCATTTAAAGAGAAAGAATAATATTTTGACCATTCTTTGGATATATTCTGACAGAAAAGTATTTAGAATAGGGATAGTCCAATTTTTTCACATGAAGAATTTACCTAGAATTTTGGATAGCAAATAGAATTTTTTTAGCGGAAAAATTGATTTTTCAGGTTTCATTCAGTTTTGAGTAAGAAATGTATACGGAAAAACTAACCTTTTTCAAGATAATTGCGCTTTTATGGATACAAACATACTAGTAATGAAAAATTTGTTCGGCAGAAATTAATTTTACAATCCCAACTACTGATCCAAAAAAAACAACTGGATAAGAAATAAAAAAAATGACTCCTTCACATGCATTCTATCACCAAAGCTGCTTTCTTGTTGAAACCCTTCAATTGGTCTTTCCGGATTCAAACAAAAATACATTTTTCACTCAAAATGGAATGAGAAATGCGAAAAATGTAAAATTTTTCTGATTTCACCAGTGTGGGAGAAAAGGGATCATGATGCCTTTCCTGTTAGCCACTGGTGGTAAATGGAAAATGAGATTTTTTTAGAAATAAAGCACTTATTGAAAAGAAACTTTTTTTTCAAATTCAATTGAGAAATTTTGGAAACTGTGTAAGTTATGAATAAAAATTCAACAACCTGCATATGCGCAACGAACGATATTTGGGAAGATAAATATTAAAAAAGTCCGAGAAAAAATCTTATTTATTTTTCAAGGCGAATCTTTGGTTTCAATTTGGCACCATAGTTTCGGGACTTTATATTGGTGTTTCATTTTAGGTAATGTTTCGATCAGTCTCTTAGAAAAATATAAGTTCACTTATGTGAATCATGGCAGGTAACTTCTTCCTTGCAAATGTGCAAATACGCCATTGTTTCAATTCATCATTAAAATCACTCCTATTGCTGATAAAACATAGCTGGTGAGGTCTATTCAATGCGATACTTCTACATTTTCCTATTAGCTACCGTTGTAATGTGCTAAATGGTATAATACGTCAATAGTAGTAACACATCAAGCCACTTTCATCACTGCTTCTGCAGAGGCGATTCATTGACCTGGGGGGCATCATTGAGATGCCCTGTAGCATATCCATACGCATCGGCTTTATTTGTTGTTTTGTGGCATAATTGGTCGTTGGGATCTAACAGTTGAAGACACATTGATTTGCATCTGCTCATTAATTGCAATTTCTAGGACCCCACGAAAGAGAAAACATTTCTGGTATATATTTGGGTAACTGTTAGTTCGATCGTGATGTTCGATACTCGCTATTTGTTATACGAACGATGCACATCTCCGTAAATATGTGTTCATTTATGCAGCATCAAATAACAAATAGCATATAACGATTAACAAGTATAAGCTTCATGTCGTATTTTGAATAACATTGTTTATGCAGTCAAAGAAATTATCAATTAACAAACAACCAATAGGAGTTGTTCAACTTCTAACTTAAACGTGATGGATCCAGATGATGCATTCCTTAGACAATATTTATCAATTTCTCATTATTCATAACAAAATATCTTATTCATAACAAAATATCTGTTATGGAACTTAGTTATATTCGTTATTCTTATTTGCTTCTTGTTCCGCATAAATGGTCATAAGTATTTCCGCTATTTACTCATTAATAGATAGTTGTCAAGTGCTATTTGTTATTTCGTTATTTGATATTTTTGAGGAACCATCGAAAGATAGAAAAAACTGGGGTACCAAATGTAAAATTCAGAAAACTCATCTGAAGAATTCATTGATATACAGGGTGTTTCCTAAACATGCGGCAAAAATTCAGGGGGTTGTTCCTTGGACTATTTTAAGCATGTTTTGTCCTTGGATGATTTTTGAAAAACCTCTTTGTTTCGAAGATACAGGGCGAACAACATTTTTCATATTTTTAAAATTAATAATAGTTTAAATAAAAATGCGTACCGCACTGTGTTTACTAAGTAGGTACAATTTATTTTTAAATTTGTTCAACAAAATTCCAATTACTAAAAACGGCCAGTTTTTTGACTAAAAATTGATAAGTGCAGATGGTAAAGGAATACAGATTAAACACGGTTTTCATTTGAATTCGTTTTGTGATGTATTAGCAATTAACATTTTTTTTAAATTTTTTGGATGCTTGTATGCTGGCTAGAGGTGGTCATTTTCAACAGTTTTCGTAGGTTGAGTTGAATTTTCATGTAATTTTTCATAATAAAATGTTATTATCTGAAATTTTGTTTTCCCTATATCTTCGAAACAAATAGGTTTTTCAAAAATCATCAAAGGACAAAATATTCTTAGAATAGTCCAAGGAACAACCCCCTGAATTTTTGCCGCATGTTTAGGAAACACCCTGTATATTATTATATATAGTCCGTTCAGGAATTATTGACATTCCGGGCTGTGGAAAATCGAAATTTAGTTGGTACTGGAGCATTCAAAATAGTGCTCCTTCTACCTTTACCCTTGAATATACTTGACAAACTTTTTGTTTCCTTTATAGAGTCCACTGTTGAATAAGACTGCCATTTTAAAATATACAAGTTTCATCCAGATAAATGAATTTCACATTTTGTTGCAAATATTCTCTGTATTCACCATAAAATCGTACTCAACTCATCATATTTTTCTGTTTATCAATAAGAATTTTTTTTTTATCAACTATTTTGAGCTTGTAACCAATTAATTTTATAAAATGTTGTCTTTGATTGATTAAAATTCAGATCCTTTTTGGTCAAATTTCATCCATACTGATAGTGAAGGTGAAATCGTATTGCACAGGTTTTCTTCCACTAATAATCCAGGCCTTCTTCTCTTTTCAAACAGTACTGTAAGAAATACTCAAATAAACTAATCAATGTTGGTTGAAATTGATACAACTTTTTAGTTTCGAAATTTCTTGGATCAAAAGCAATAACACAAACAAACTGAACAATCTAACCTCCTGTCAATGACATTTCCAATGCCAACCCGAAATCTGCAATTCAAAATGTTACTGAATGAGCCAGTACCAACTTAATTTCGATTTTCCACAGCCACCCGGGATGTCAATAATTCCTGCATGGACTATATATTTCGACTAAAATTGCGGTTTCATGGTAGGTCTGTCAATTCGACGCGTGTCATATGCAATCTAGAGAGCTATGATCGGTTACCATAAAATGATGAAATGATTAACAATTGACCAAGAAGCTGGTTTGGTCGGAACTTCAAACACTATATCTACTGATCTTACACTTAGAATATCAGGACAGTACTCAACTCACCGAAGTTTTTTCACATCGATGGTAACAATTCAAAATTTAATTCAAAGTCCACGAATAATTTTTTTTTCGGAATATTATATAATGAACTTCTACGGAATTATGTTCACTCAAATTCAAAAAAACCTTGAAGTTTTCAATTTTTTTTTTATATTTGCATCACAAAATGTTAGTTATGATAACAACGTATATATTTTTTTGAGTAATGGTATTTAAACATGCAACTAGTTTCAAAATCAGTCCATATCTGGTTGACCAAACCAAATGATATACAGAGCAAATACCAAATTTATGACACAATTAAATTGTCCAAATAACTTGTTGCTGCGACGAAGAAGATTGTAATTAAATCAACTTCTCTCCTTAGGTATATATATATATATATATATATAACAAGCATGATTCGACTCTGTTACAATATAAACTGGCTAATAAATTTCAGTTATATCGTGTTGGTATTGATGTAAATGAGTAGAAATTTCGCACCTGTAGGCTAGGAAGGCTTTACCGCCCAAGATATATGAAAATAGTTTCAACTCATTACATTGTTTCATTGCTCATTACCACACTGAATGATGTTCCTACTGTTTTCCTACGTAGAAACTCGAAGAATTGTTTCAGAATTTTCTATTGCATCATGATTCATTTGAAGAGTCTTAGTGCGTTTCATTCGTAGCAATAAATTATTGTTATGGTTAAAAATAAAATTCACACTATCCGGAATTTTTCATCTTTAACATGAGTTCACTTTTTTGTCGTTTTTTTTTCAATTATTGTACCTGCAGGATCGTGTTTGCGCAAAAATTGAAACTGAAAAATTGCTCTACAACTTCATTTCCAACAATTTTCATGCAAGGGTCATTATTTTAGTTGATATTTTTCAATGAAGACCACTAAAACTTTCAAAATGTTTGTAGTATATTACCAATTTTTGAAGTGCTGTATATAAAAACTATTCGACCTACAATACAGCACTTATGCTTGAGATGTAGCAAATCTTAACTTCTTCAGAATAGTACAATAATAATAAATTGTTTCCGTACGATGACAAGCCAACAAAAGAAGCACAACCAATTCTAACGAACGTTTCAATGAAAATATTTTATTTTGTACGATTTCTAATTTCTTCACCAACATTATAATTTGTTACTCTAAATAGCTTGTCATATGTCACTATTACGGAATGAATACCATTACCACAAAGGCTATGATTTAACTTCGTATGTTGGGTTCAGAGAGACTTCCTAGTATGCTGCACGCTTTCTCGCTATTATTTACCTTATTTTCAGCGGTCTTGAACATGAAGTGATCCATAAGTCTGAAATCATCAGGTTGTCTCAGTAAGAAATATTTTATTTGAAATAATTTATTTACGTTTTATAGTTTGTCAGTTGGTTATTTCAAATTGTATCATTTTATTTTCATTTTGAAATTTATATATTGGTTTTCTAAGATATATGATATGTAAAGATTACGAAATGAATGTTTTCTTGGAAATTATCATTATCATTTGCAGAATTGGACCGGTATCAACGAGTACTCCTTGTTTCGATTAGCGCAGGATCGTAAGATATTTGCTGAGGTTGTGTCCAAGCTTCATTAAAAGGAAACGGCACCTTGAGAAGAAGAATTTGAAAAAATTCGGTACTAAAGATAACATTCTAACTCATCGAGCTTATAGAGAACAGACAACAGTTTTTCAATTGGCGACAAAAAGGCAATTCCATCAAAAGGGCTGTTGAAATAATAATAAAGATCTTTATTTTCAATCAATTTTCAAGTGATATCAGTGATATACAGGGTGTCCCGGGAAGAATGCCACAAACGAATACCATGAATTAAGGACATCATGGAGGACTTGTATCAAGAGGTTTCAATCGCCTGAGTGCCTTCGTTTGGTTGATACAGGGTGATGTTCATCGTATGAGTCAAATTTCACAGTTCAATAACTCTTTAACTAACCAACCGAATATTTTCAAATTTTGAAGTTTTGTCACCCTTTACTAGCGCATTCCTTCGATAATTCTGAAATCGAGTAAATCAGATCCAGACTAGGAAAATTTCAGACATTTTTCATTTTCGTGAATATTGGATCACCCTGTACGTGAACAATATGATTTTTTTCATTTCAGTAACCACAAAGAATTACTTTATTATAAAAATTCTAAATCTTCACTTGGCACGGTCATACAGGGTGATCAATAAACATTTCCTTAAGAGTTAAATTCATTAAGTTCAATAACTATTCAATTAATCAACCGAATATTTTCAAATTTTGAAGTTTTGTGACCCTTTACTAGGGCCTCCCTCCAATATTTTTGAAATAGAATAAATCAGATCCGGACTAGGAAAATTTTAGACTTTTTCTATTTTCGTGAATATTGGATCACCCTGTACGTTAACATCATGTTTTTTTTCTTTCTCGTAACCAGAAAGAATTCATTCATAATAAAAATTCTGAATCTCTGCTTGGCAACGTCATACAGGGATATAAATAAACATTCCCTTATGAAATATATTTCATAGTTCAAGAAATCTTGAATGAATCCGTAGGATTGATAATTTAGAAAATGACAATTTTTTCACCCTTCACAAATGCCCTCCTGAATTTTTTCAAATTATTTAAGAAAGCTTTTAATCAACAAACTGGATGTAGAATAGAACAAAAACAGCTAATAAATCGAAAATATTTGAACTATTTGAAAACTGAATCGAAAACACAATAAAATAGTTATTTATAATACAAGTGCAGAAGGCATTGATATTCTTCCACGAGTTCAAAATTCAAAAACGAGCCACGAAGTGGCGAGTTTTGGAATGAACGGGTGGTAGAATGAGCCTTCTGTACGAGTATTATACATTATTTTCTCTAATTCATTGCATTTTCGTTGAAATTAATGAAATATTTCCATAAATATAATTTAGTGATTTCTGCATTGAAAAATGTTGGTTGGTAGAACTGATTTCCTTAAGGCAAATTGATGAATTGACAGATAAAGCCGTGGCGGA
Organism: Harmonia axyridis; assembly: GCF_914767665.1. Classification (NCBI taxonomy): domain Eukaryota; kingdom Metazoa; phylum Arthropoda; class Insecta; order Coleoptera; family Coccinellidae; genus Harmonia; species Harmonia axyridis. Next base: position 20,599,629 of record NC_059508.1, on the reverse strand, counting down.
AAGTTCGGAGTACCAACATAGAATAATAAAATATAACCATGAAAACTGTGCGTTTCTGATATATTCTCGCACGATTTTGTTCTACAAGATGTGGAAGAATGAACGGAATAACCACAGAATTAGAGAAAAAATATTTTCAGTTCAGCAGGAATTGTTCAAAATATTATTCCTCCCTCCATTTCAATACATTTTTGAGCACGTTGATATAGTTGTTTCACAGATTTCGTATTCAGTTGAGATTTAATTTAATCGCAAACATCAATAATTCAATATTCAAAATTTATTGAACTATGAAATTCCACTCGTAAGGGAATGTTCATTGATCAACCCGTATGACGGTGCCAAGCAGGAGATTTTGAATCTTTATATTAAATTGATTTTTGGTGATTAAGAAAACAAAAAAAAAATGTTATTGTTCACGTACCAATACTCATGAAAATAGAAGTCTGAAATTTTCCTAGTCCGGATCTAAGTTTTTCGATTTCAGAAATATTGAAGAGAGGCTGCAAAACTGCAATTGTCGAAATAATTTCAAGATTTCTTCGGAATTTCTTTTATAAGGAATGTTTATTGGTCACCCTGTATGACGGTGCCAAGCAGAGATTTAGAATTTTCATTATGAATTAATTCTTTTTGGATACGAGAAAGAAGAAAAATCATGATATTAACGAACAGGGTAATCCAATATTCACGAAAATAGACAATTTGAAATTGAAATTTGCCTAGTCCGGATTTGGTTAATTCGATTTCACAAATATTGCAAGAAGGCGATAGTAAAAGGTGACCAAACTCCAAAATTTGGAATTATTTGGTGGATTAGTTAAAGAGTTATTGAACTAAAAAATTTTTATTCATAAGGGAATGTTTATTGATCACCTTGTATGACCGTGCCAAGCGAAGATTTAGAATTTTTATAATGAATTAATTCTTTGTGGTTACGAAAAGGGAAAAAAATCATAATGTTCACGCACAGGGTGATCCAATATTCACTAAAATAGGAAAGGTCTAAAATTTTCCTAGGCCGGACCTGATTAACTCGATTTCAGAAATATTGAAGGAAGCCGTTAGTAAAGGGTAACCAAATATCAAAATTTGAAATTAATCCGTCTATTAGTTAAAGAATTATTGAACTGTGAAATTTCACTCATAGGATGAACATCACCCTGTATATCCCAAACGAAGGCACTCAAGTGATTCAAACCTCTTGATACAAGTCCTCCATGATGTCCTTAATTCATGGTATTCGTTTGTCGCATTCTTCCCGGGACACCCTGTATAATAGTGATACAGGTATAATAAAAAAATATTGATTGAAAAAAATACGCGAGATTCAGCAGACTGAGAAGTCGACTGCTTCATCTAAACTCAGACTCATTGAAAAAATTAATAAATCATACCTGAATATATGAAGTGGAAACGAAGCTAACATCTATGTAAGTAGAAGAAAAATTCACCGCGTCAACACTCTTTGTTTTCGAAATCGTCCCAGTGCTTGGTACTTGTACTCTTGTAACGTGTAAAGAATATTCACTTCAAAATTTGTCTGCAATACAACGAATTCTTCAATTTCCTATGTGCAAAAATCAAATTACCAGGAAATTTAGAATGGAATTTGGCATGGCAAACTCCATAGAAATGTCAGGATGGGGATGCATACTGCTACAACAATTGACAGAGTTTTCAGTACTTTTTCAACAAGAAATATTCTTGATAAATATCGTGAACTGTTAACTGAAAACTCCTACTTGTCAAAGTTAAGAAGACATGTCTTTTTTTGTGCAATAAAAAACAGTTAATCCCGATAGATATTCTCTTAGTTGAAGAAAAAAAATCAAATATTATTTGGAATTTGCAATGCTATTTTCGTCCACAAAGCAGAGTGGTGTTCATCTCAATGAATCTGTTGAAGTATTGTAGATGAAAAAAAGTGTCTGTATTGGTGTTTTCAGCTTGATCTTTCACGTAACAGCATAGACCTATTGGTGGTACGTGTGTCCGTTACACCAATTAGCTTGATATATGGGTCAACTTTCCCTGATAAAGATCACAACAGGGATCATCTTGAATGTACTGCCTACTTATTAAAAAAAAAAGAAACTGGCCGTGATGAGATTAGCGCTGTCAGGACTATAATAATTGAGGACATAAGTGACGATCATTTTTCACCCTGTACTATAGGCTTGTATTCCTCATAGTGGAACCTTATCTTTTCTGACGATAGATCATATTGAAACCATCATTAGCGCCATGTCGATGAAGATTAAGCTTTCTCTAGGCTTCAGGTTAGGACACTTCCATTTTAGGAACCATTAAAATAAGAGCTCAGTCGAAATTGAATACTGTTGAGATTTGTCTTCATTAATGAAAATTTTTCCGATTGATGTGAGTCTAGCGCAGTAAAATATTTGTTTTCTACTTTGAATATTTCTGATTCATTTTCTCCACTTCTTTCAATAGCCGACTGTGTATTATTATAATTCAGTTTCATTTGCTACATGACACTAATCCAAAGTTGTTCAGAGAGATTCGATATGTATTTCGCGAGCGAAAAGTTTGAAATTGGATACGAAACATTTTTTCATCTAAATAGTGATCATAAGGTTTTTTCAGTATACTCGGAAGCATAATAATTCAAACTAAGTAAAGACCTATTTAAATGAGGAAGTTAAAAACGCATCCATATCGTCGGGAAAATTGTGTAGAACTTCAGTTGATTCTTATCTCAATCGACTAGTGAAATTTGCGATAATCAACTAATTTCACCCAGTGGTTATCGCAGTTTCTACATACAATGTTATGCTCAATGCTACCTAACTAGGTTGTGCTACTAGTACATTCAGAAAGTCAGATTTTATGTTGAATAAATTAAGACTAAACGTTCTTGTTAGGGATTTGCAGCAGGCAAATTTCTATCAGCGAAAATTCGCTTCGGAAGGCAGTTATTAACAATGGTGACACATTTTACGTTATCTATAGCACAAGATATGGTCAGCATACCTGTGTGCTCGTCGACTGTATATAAATAAAGGTACATACAGAAGTCATTGCAATTAATCACCTTGAAAAGGCATTAAATAAAATAATTTTTGCAAAGATTTTAGCATGATAAGTTAGCAGTTGACAGTTTAGAATATAAAACAACCTTTTTCAACATGATAACAATAGAATTATCGGATGAAATGAGATCATCAATACCCAAAAAAACCACCATCAATTGCCTCTTGAATAAAGTGATTGTGATTGTAAATACCATGATGTGAATATCCAAAAGGCGAGACTCATTTCTATGAAACCATCTGATTGTTATCGCAGCTACATTTTTCAGGCCAACGTCCAAAGGATCTTCACTCGTCATTGGGTCAACTACTAGTATTTTGTTTGCAATATAAAATACAGTTGGTGGTACTTATCTTTATATCTGAGATTACGTTTTTTAACAAAGAATTAACCACATATTCCTTAGGTTCTTAGTTTCTTAGTCCTGTTTGAGCTTAATATATCATATCATTATATACAGGACAGACGGTCAACGTAGACACATATATCTGCAATATGTCATTTTTCGTGAGTGTCTGTATTGCATCATTAATTCACCTATTCTCTTCTATAGCCTTATTCAACTCCGAGCTTTATAATCGTTATATGTGTTACCGCTTCAACTCTTTTAATTGAGAACAATATCATAAAATAACACCAAAAGTAATTTCTCGAATATAGTTTCAATTTACATTCGTTAATTAATTTCTTTCAATTGAATTAACTCTGATTTGCAGCTGCGATGGAATTGCTTCAATTAAAACAACACAGATATTTCAATTTGGTGCCTTTCACTACAACATATTCTGTTCTTTCGAAAAAAAAACCAACAATAAACTTTTTTCAGTTATCATCCTATAAGCTTGAACAATCTGTGTGTCCTCTAAATGTCCCAGTTATCGTGTAGTCTGACGTGAATCATGAATAAAGCATTGGTCCAAGAACCCTTCCTTGTGGAACTCCCAAGGTGATTAAAAAAAAGTAGGAATTCTGTTGATTGTTCAAGAATCTTTCATATGTGGATCGTGTGTATTTGAATCAACCCTGAAAATATCTGATAGATTGGCCTGTGTAAAGAAATCATGTTCATTCTTATCGATATTGAATTTATTCGACAATCTTTCCGTGGACACTCAATTCCTTGCAGTCCTTGCACCTTTTTTTGTCGTGAATGAATAGCATTCAATTTGTGCTCGTTACATCATGGTGTCAATCCGATTAAATCTGATTGCCATTTTAGGACAACACTGCTATCTATCTGCATGTTTACGACCATGGTATCAAACACTTTATCGAACTTTATGTGGAATTTGCTACCCGTGCTCAATTCTTTCATGTTCCGACAACATTGGCCGACGTTATTTAGATAAATCTTCTAATATTTGGTGCTCATCTTTGGGAATAACGCAAATAACAGTTTATCTGCAGATATTGGTACCTCTTTGGGGAATGTTAGTTTTTTAAAATGCTTCAGCTTTGATTAACTTTCTGAATCTTCCCAGAAATATAGCCAACATTTTTTGTTGTTATATATTTCATTGAATAATTGTAATGAAAATCTCTCGATTCAAATCTAGCGGGATAATATTTATGATTGAATTCTTCGTAAATTACAATATTATCTGTGAGGTTAAAAAAAATAAAGTGAATTATATTGTTCTTCGATACAAACACAAAAATGTTCCACTTGTTCAAATAATCAAATACTTCTTTCACCGATCATTTTCAGCTGTAATTCCTAACAAATTACCTCCTCATTTTGATTTCAATGGGGGCATAAATCTGGTTCAAAGTCCAAACAAACATTTGCTTAGGTGTTAACATGTTTACACGCACAAAATTCATTCATAATACAGCGGAGTATGAGTTCTAAGGCCGGAAGCTACTTCCTTCGGAGCATATCTTGTACCAGTGATCTTAAACTGGGTACAATGACACATTGACTAATTACTTTAGCGAATTTCGCATGATGTCAATTCGAAAAATCATCGAAGAAAACCTAAAATGGTTAAAGTATTCTTCGAGCTCTTTAAGGAGTTAGTTAATAGGTTTTTTAATCTCAATTGAGATGACTCAATGCTTGATTGGATAATTGAAATTATTTAATTTGCACTTGAACTGCTGCAAATTTTTCAATAAAGTTCCCATAAGAAAAACTTGGGTTTGTCACACCAATGATTGGTTTTGAGAAATCTATATATCTTATATAATAAAGCCGCGAGTGTATACATGAAATAATCAAAAAATGAGGGTGGGCGATAATAAATACAAAAAAAGATTGTTTTAGAATCTAGTCTGAGTAAAAATTATATATGAATATATTTTTATTAAACTCAACAAATATGACACGAAAAGTACATAAACAAAAGCAATATGGAAAAAAGTGAAGTATTATTATATGTACAACGTATTCCATATTTTTCAATTAATCATTGATTATCATTTCATTCGAAATGAATGTATGTTAATTGTTTGAAAGATTCAGTTTGTATTTAGCGAACATTTTACATTTTGATATTGAGTTTTATCTTTTTACAACCCAATATTAATTCTTCATTGTTGCTTCAAAGTCCAAAAATAAAAATGTAAGTAGACTCCCTAACTTCTCCGATAATAAAATATCGAGGTTTATCTTTCTTTATATTATTTGAACTTCTGAAATTCTTCACTAAGGTTGATTCTGATTCAATCGAGATAATTGAGTATGGACTATGCGGGAAAGTGAACAAGCAACAAATTTTTCCCGCATTCTTTGGAATAAAAAGAATACCACATTCTTCTATGTCGACAGAATAACTAAAAAGCATTCTCGACATGATTCAGTTATTTATACCGGGAATATTCTATTATACAATGTACATAATCAGTGAAAATCGAATTTTTGAGATTCAAATACATAATTAGTTGTAAATAAAAAAGATCCCACGTTGCATCTACAATTTTTTCATTGATATCGAGCCGACTATATTCAGGAATTTTCAGACATATTCTCACAAGGTTATTGATTCCTAAACTTTTAATTAGAACCTTACATTTTCTATAAAGCGCAAAAAAATGCACCAAATTAACGTAGATAATTTTTTTTCTCAAAGCTTCAAATGCATATTCATCAACAGTGTAGTCATTAATTTTATTAAATTGTGTGAGATGAACGTTTTATAGTGCAAGGTGTCCACACTGAGATATATTGATGAGGTTTTAAGAGGACGCAAATTAGGGAATTCTTTCGAGACGACATTCGCATTGGCAGTATAACAGATGATGAGAATGTTCTCGAGAAAGGCCACGGAAAAGTGTTATTTCCGCGGTTCAACTGAAAAATGCAAGGTTACAAATGGAAAATACTATAGATTCCGCACTAACCTCTATTCCCACGACTATATTCAGAAATTTAAAACTCAAAATAGCAGATTTACCATACTCTAAATTTTCTGTTAAAAAAAATCGAGAACAACATTGCTTGGTTTCAGAAATTCTTGAGCTCCCATTCATTTATTGCGTCTGTGGCGTCCTTGGAGACCGAAGAACTGTTTACAGGGCGTCCCAACAAAACATTTGACCCCCCAGAACTCAGAAACTAAGTTTTCGAAGATTTTTCAAAATAAGGTTCATTTCTGTTTTGAGGAGGATGAATTCTCATCATGAGTTTGTTCCGAAAAAACCACCCCCATGAAGGTGTTGCATCAACCCCCAACATTTTTTGAATAGTAAGGAGATTCGAGTGTTGGTTAGTTTGAAAGTTATTTATGTAATTTATACAACTCAGCTGAAATTTTCAAAATCGGTTTATTATTCACGAAATAATGTAATATTGAACTTACAGTCAGAGGGTGGTGTTGAACAGTCAGACAGTTGAACTGAAGAACCTAAGAGTTTTGAAGAATCCAAAAATTATTTTCGAGTTCTGTATTAGGTAGAAAGAATTTCTGTGACGACATTGTTCCGAAAAAAACCACCTGAGGGTAGCAATAACCCCCAAAGTATTTTGAATAGGGAGGAGATGTTGGATGTGGTTTGGGTTTTTCTGTTCTCTAAATATCGCAGTTGACATTTTCAGTGTAGGATATTTAGAGAACAAAAAAAGCTTTTTAAGTAAAACACGTCTCTTTCCGCGATCTCTTTCCTATTCTCCAAAAAAATTGAAACTTGTTGCTACCCTCAGGTGTTTTTTTCAGAACAATGTCGTCATATGAATTCTTTCTCCCTAATAAATAAAAACTTGAACATTATTTTTGGATTCTTCAAAAATCTGAGTTTGGACGGTTCAACTGTCTGTTCAACATCACCTTCTGACAGTAAGTTGAATCAACATAAATAACTTTCCAACTAACCAATACTCGACATCTCTTCCCTATTCATAAAATGTTGGGGGTTAATGCCACCTTCATGGTGGTGGTTTTTTCGGAACAAACTCATGATAGAAATTTGTCCTCGTCAAAACAGAAGTAGACCTGTTTTTTTAAATCTTCGGAAATTATTCGTTTCTGAGTTATGAGGGAAGTCAAATTTTTGTTGGGACACCCTGTATATGTAAATATAAGATGTGATCTATTGCTGTCGGTTAGTTCACCTAGATGAGATTCGACATGAACATTCGAGTGTTAATTTTTTATTAACATTTTAAATTACAACCTGTTCGGATTAGGTTATTTCCATATTCTGCATGGTTTCTTTTGTGAAATTTCTCGTAGTTATGAGATTGATTCAGCATTCGAACACCAATACAAACCCTACGGCATGTGGTTTCAAACATCCATAGTCAAAAATTCAAATGTGTCAAATTGCAAGAGCATGATATGTATAATACGAAAGACCTCGTCTTCCATCTTTACTAGTTCCCATATGTCCCTGTCATAACATGATCAATGTGACCGCTGAAATGGACGATCTTAATGAAACACCCTGTAGTAATTGTGTAAATTTTTCCAAAATAATGTGGGAATTATCAGGGACCACAAAGCTTTCTATTGTTTATTTCCAGGTCTTGATCGGTAAATTGGAATAATTGTTATGCACTATGAAACGAAAGAGTGAAACATCGTCAGTACTGAATATCACCTCGATAGTATTGAATCATTTCAATGTCATAACGATAATCTAGCATTAACGTATCATGAAATATATCGGTCATTTACCTCTGTAACAGTGGTAAAGGTTCCAGCAGTTGCTATTTTTCGCCATTGGTGTACTAACTTATTATGATGTAACCGCTTTATCGTTGACAAATAACTGGAAGTTGTAATTAATATTATTTATTATTGAAATTGTTATTATCGTAATTCTGAACGCTTCCTAATTTCATCAGTATCTATTTCCGTCGTTTATATTTTGTCATATAGAATAACGAGACTTACTATAATATAACAACTCAACTCGATTAGGTACAAAGATCTTTGTGTCACCAATTTCAAAACTGAATGAATCTGCATTGAACTCTGTGTGACATCACGTTATTCTAACAACGATATTGTTGCAATAAATCTTCTCTACCCATGAAAACATTTCGACAGATTTAATATCTATTCAACAACGCTCTGTTATAACTTTTGGAAAATCTTCTTTAATTCCAAATTTTACACAGTGCATTCTTATTTGATCTTACTACTCCACAGAATATACCAACTATTTCATGATTATACATATTGGTTCTTCTCGCCGGAACGACTTCGAAAATAACCAATTCTGACAACTATCCGTGTAATTGCAGAATATTATTGATGTTCATCGATTCTGTCTGACAAAAACTGGCCTTATCCTCAATTTGATTGCCATATCTTCATTTTGAATGAGTCCAAATTGAAAAAGAACATTCATTCGTTTTTTGTCCTCAAGACGAATTTTATTATCATCAATTATATTCGACAGTAAAACATGAATTGCTCTGTCTGAACGAATTGTTATGGGTACGATTATATCGTTGCAAAATTTCTTTTTAAGTGATACCATATGAATAGTTACTCATACAATCAATTATGGAAACTGATTTGAGTTCAACAGTTTCATTTGAAACACGCTTCTTCCTTGTATGTATTCAAGCACTTGTCACAATAGTTGTTTATTCAATGGATATTTGAACGTCTTCAACATCGAAAATTGGTGTTAATCCTCCGGCTAAAGAAATGTCATATTAGCTGTTTACTAATGAGGAGAATGCATTTGAATTGAATTCTGCAGTCTTTGGCGATCCTTTGCTGTCAGATTAGAACTTTGCTTATTGCAAATTACATTTATTACAAATTCGGCAGAAAGTAATGAAAAATATCAAAATGAAACTCAAAGAATCAAATATGGAATAATTTATTTCTATAAAACTTAGAAAAATATTATTGTATTCAAAAAGAGCTCTTGAAAATCGAATAAATCAGTCCTATTATTTATCACGTGATGAGTAACGAATTGGATTGGACAAACGCATGATGACGTCAATTTGAAGTCATATTCGTAACTTCGCGTTTAATGAGGAAATTCAACTTTTTCTACAATAAATTGTGCTACTTCTCTTGAGAATTTGAATAAATTCATTTATATTCATAGGATCACCTAGAGTATTTTAATCAACACTGAATTCAAACGTCGAACAGATTGCTATATAGCAGGAATGTAATGAACAAGTAATCTTCAGAATGAAACACTATCACTCTTTATATATGACGATTGTTTACATATCCAAATGATGCATTTTACCCTTTGATTGCTATCTTTTTGAGAACTATTACACAATTGAATGGATATATTTTCTAATAGCTGTATAATATTTTTTTTAGTACTGATAACAATCACAATTTATTTCAAAATCGAATTGAATCAAACTTACTTTGATAGCGAAGTGTTGTCGCTTTGCTCAGAGGTATGCATTTTATGTTTCTCCACTTAATTTTTCACCAAATTATGGACGCTGTTTTCCTGCCGAGCTACAGCCATAAAATGTGGCATGTCATTGACAGATTTACTCTTTTTAGGGCAATAAATTGAAATAAATGAGTTTCTTGCGTTTGGCAAGAGTTACAGACAGCGGAGTGATAAAAATGGTAAAATTCTGGACTCGAAAGTCAGTTTGATTTTTTTGCTCTCAACGATTCTTGAAAGAGACTCCTGTTGAATGTTGAACGTACCAGGTGTGTTGACTACATTGCGTGATTTTGGAGTTTTAGACGGATCTGACTCAGGTGGCTGAGGATAGAGAGGGAGTACTTAGTAATTACTCGGTTCGAAATTGTCCCATGCCTTCGTATAGAACACCCACTTACGCTAAATTGGCGGTGTATTTTGCATCCATTAGTATTGGCATTTTAATCGGATATCCCATACGTGCAAGAAATAATGAAAAAAAAAATTCAATCGTACCGCGTACTTAAGATTCTTGATAGGATATTTATCGTATTTAAGTGGAAAATTACTCAACTACAAAGGTGGATTTTTTTTCTAAGAATATTCGAAATTTTTCAATAATGCTGCGAATACTGTTCGGAACAGATATACGGTTTGATTTCATTTTGATATTTCACGTATGGTGGTCGAATTTTTATGGAAATAAAATTGACGAAACATTCAATCGATAGTACATAATAAATTAAATCAGAAATTTGAAATTTTAGAACTTTCGTTGGTATTTCTGTTCTGTCAATTCAATCAATTGTATAAATTCTAATTATTTATAAGGTTCATTTAATCTTTGAATTATGGTTAACTTAACTTGATTGACGTTTGATAGCCTCTTTTAGTTTTAATCCTTTGATTTTCACCGAAGGTAGTTAGAGCAAAGTGTTAAGAATTTAAAAAAAAATTGGTTTTGAAATTTTTACTTGCAAAATGCATTTCAGAACATCTTCGGTTTCGTGCTTGCCTATTTGTCTGTGGGTCTGTGTGTCCGCACATCTTTGTAACAGAATAATTATTATAAAGTAAATATTTTGGATATAAGGATGGAGTTGTGACGAGAAAAAACATCCCTGCTAAAGCATATTCAGAACATACACAATCGTACACCTACAGGGTTTAGTATTCTTATTCAGCCTAGCATAAACATCTCAAATTTCCATTGTAGCTTATCAACCAACATGAAACGCCTTAGAAATTTATCTGCAACTTTGTTAAGGATCTATATATTCACCAGATCACCCACTTCAATGAATATTCACATATTGTTATCGCATAAAAAAACCAAATTTTCTGCAAAGAAAGAACAAAGAGGCGTTTGTTGATGTCTTCCTCCCTTATCTGAACATCCAAATAAACCTAAGTTCACCATCAGTGTGTAGGTATAGAGACAATGTATATAGGCCATGATTCCACAACAAAGGACATTTGGAATCTTTATATATATTCTCTCGCCCCACGAAAGATGTCTCCATCTCGAATTTATACTCAAGGCAACTCGATACGTGTACTTATAAATTTTCTGGTTTTTTGTGCGTTGAAAAAGTAAGTGGCATGGGACAACATTACTCGAATCGACTTGTACTATTTGAATAGCTACAAATCGATTGTAATAAATCCCAACGACAGTATTTACATAACTTCTTATTCAAAAAAACCGTTCGTAAAACGAGATCAACTTGCTGAGGATAAATGAAGATTTTCTGCGTATACAGATCGATTCACAACTTCTGTTGACAGCTCCTGGCAATGACGACGGTTATTCAAATTCGATTTGTTGGACCAATAATTGAACTATCGCGAAGGTCATTTGCCTTCCTTTTGTCCTATGGTTTCGAATAAACGGAAGTTTTATGTCTAACGGTTTGATCCAGATTGAAACTGAAAATTTCACCGGTATTGTTTCAGCTTTTGAAAGAATTTGTGTCGATATCCATGTTTAGGTTCCTGTTGTCTCAATTCAATGACTTGAATATTTATGCATAGGGTGGACAAATTTACAACTTTTAAATCAGAGGAGATGAACAAAATCTGATACCTCATTCTCCATCTCTTTTTTTGAGGAACTAATAAGAGTAGTATTCATTTTTGGCCACCTTGTTTTGATTTCGGGTTATAAGAGAAAATGGGAAAAATTGCGATATCGAAAAAATTTGATATCTTCACTAATACTGATGATAAAGCTTTGAAATTAAAATATTGTAGAGGCACTTTTTTAAGTAGAATCTAGTGACGTGCTCGTTTTTAGCAGGATTTTCAATCACGAAGCTATGAACCAAAGTTATGTTTTTTTAAATGGGAACACTAGATTTCTGTGCCATTTTTCAAAAATATAATAATATCCCCTTTTGAAATAATATAAATCTGGGTCATAGTTCGTAATTAGAAAATGATTCTGGAAAGCTATAAGAATAATCTTCTGATGTATCCATCTAATTACAATTGTATCGATTGAAACAGTCGATCATGTGGATTTTTTCGTTATTTTCGAATCCATTTGGATATATAAATTTATAAAATATAGGTATCTAGACTCAAATTTTGTAGACATTAGTTAGAAATATAGAAATAATGAGATTGATAGAAGGAATATGCTCTTGTTATAGGAAGCTATTTTTCTCTGCTCATAAATAGTTGAAACCAGAGAAATATTGAGACTTTTATATGAAAAAAGGTTTTTGACCATTTTATATTATTTATATTGTTGCAAACCATACTATGTTGCATTTTTTTGAATTCAGTAAAATTAGGCTTTAAAAATGGCAGAGAAATCTAATGTTCCCGTTTAAAAGACATAAGACATTGGTCCATTGCTTCGTAATTGAAAATCTTGCTAAAAATACGAGCACGCCACTGGATTCTACGTGAAAAAGTAATAATGTTTTAATTTCAGAGCTTTATCATCAGTATTAGCAGAGATATGAATTTGTTTCGATATCGCCATTTTCACGATTTTCGCTTATAACTACAAAACAAAAGAAGCTCGGTGCGTGAGTCTACCTCTTAACGTCTAGGCTACCGAATGCTGTGTATATATTGTTGCTATGTGGAGCTTTATGAGAAGCCGCCACACTTTCTTTATCTGAGTGCCAATATTTCAATGGTTACAACTGTTGATGAGCACAGAAAAAAATAGCTTCCTATAACAAGGGCATTGTCCTTCCCTCAATCTAATTATTTCTTACTAATTTCTACAAATTTCGAATCTAAATATATTTTATAAATTTTTTATTTCAAAATGGATTCGGAATCATCGAGAAGATCTACATGATAGAGAGAGCTGTAATGAGATCAGAAGATTAAATTCATAGGTCGTCACCTCTTCTCGATACTTCACACCGAATTCAATAAATGACTATTTAAAACTGTGTTCAAGCAACCTAGGACATTTTTTTCTGAGTTCATTTATATTTTCGTAACTATTTTTATAGTTTGTTTGAAAAAGTCGATTATTTCCTAATCCATTTTTGAATAAAAAATTTATAAAATATATCTAGATTCGAATTTTGTAGAAATTAGTAAGAAGCATAGAAATAATCAGATTGACGGAAAGACACTGCTCTTGTTATAGAAAGTTCTATTTTGCTGTGTTCATCAACAGTTGAAACCATAGAAAAATTGAGACTATTGGATGAAAAAAAGGGTTTTTGACCATTTTATATTATTTATATTGATAAAAACCATACGATGTTATATATTTCTGTAATCAGAAAAAATTAAGCTTTCAAAAAACGACACAGTAATCTAATGTTCCCATTTGAAAAAAAATAACTTTGGGTCATAGCTTCGTAATTGAAAACCCTAATAAAAAGACGAGCACACCACTGGATTCTACGTAAAAAATTGCCTGTATGATGTTTTCAGAGCTCTATCATCAGTATCAGCGAAAATTTTAATGTTTTTCGATACCGCCATTTGTACAATTTTCGCTTATAACTCGAAAACAAAAAAAGTTGGTTGAAAATGAGTACCACAATTGTAAGTTTATCAGAAAAAGATAACGGGAATGGGGTAATAGGTTTTGTCTATCTCTTTTATTTTAAAAGTTGTAGTGCTAAAACATCAAAATTTGACCACCCTCTGTACACCTGAAAATAATATAAGAAAGAAATCACTCAAACAGACTCTCGTGAATGATTCTTTCGGATTATTTTCTGTCAAATTAAAAACACGACAAACACGGTTCATTTTTGGTTTAATATTTTTAATGAAAGTTCATCTTAAAAAATCATTTACCAAAATGTCACATGATAGATAAGGGCTAATCACATGTATATAAATCGTCTCTAGAATTCGTTTTTATATCGTATTGATCCTTATAAATATCAAGGAATGCGTATAACAATTTACGTAATGGTGATGTTTAGAAATGAATCTTTAAATTATTTTTCCCAAAAGGTTTTTTTCAATCCTATATGGATATGAAATTATGAGGCTGAATTGAAATGTCGAAATAGGTGAAAACCCATAACTGATACAATAAGTTAAGAACTCATCTCTATTACTTCAAGTTGTTAACTCACCAATTTACAATACTGAGAGAAATTACCGGACAGCTCCTCACATATTTCAAATAACGATTCAACGACAAGTACACCTATCAGGAGATATAATCCTGGTACACCTATCATGTCGGAAATTCGACATGTCGTAGATTCCTGTTTGCAATAAGCCATTCCAAAGAGGTAATATCATCCGTCTTTCATTTTATTTGTGACACTCACGTCATAGACATCAATTCAAATTTAGAATTCAATGAAGCGTTTGAAAAAAATCTTCATACTTTTTTAAGAAGATGAAGTATTCTTGTATAATCTTCTCTTCCTGCATGACTTGAATGATACAATCTGACTTAAAATCAAGATTGAAGGGATTTAGTTTTTGCAAGGTGCATCTGGAACTCAACTAGGGATTAACAAAACAGGTTACGGTATTTTTATGATAGAAATGATCTTGGTATTTATCGAATAAGCCCATTTCACCTGCAAATAGTGATGGCGTTTCTATTTATCTTATTAATCGAAATAAATCTCAGCATAAGACACCCAAAACAAATTATAATTGTTCATGACAAGTTCATCTACGAAGGCGTACAACTTTGTTTCTGCCGTTTGTTTTTGCGAAATTCGAGGCTCTCCAAATATAACAATAATAATAATAATGAATTTATTTCTGAAGTTGAAATGATACAAATCATTAACATAGAAAAATTCAAACAAATTCAGGAGAAAAAAAAATAAATGTGATTTAAGTGAAAAATTCATCAACAGAATAAAACGATTTTTTAAGGAGAAAACACTTGATTCTCGATTTAAAGAGAGATAACGTTGGAGCATCCTGTATATTTGAAAACGAGTGAGATATATATGGTCCACTCTGTTCTCTGCAAAAAAAAGTTTGTTCTTATAAACATAAATACACGCCTCGTAAATATACTCTTCTCATTTCACGAAAAGCCTGCCTACAGGATTGTCTGCATTTCATATTGGCTATTATGCGTACAGCTAATTTCTGCAGAATAAACACTCTTTTTGCTGTTGGAGAATTTCCCCAACATAATATGGCATATTTGATGTGTGAGTTGAAAGCACTATACTATAAGCTCATTAACATATAATTATTACAGCATTTTGACATAAATCTGAGCGCATAACAACCCTTTCGGAGCCTCTCACGCAGATTTTCAATACGAGGATCCTAATGCAGTCTTTCATCAACCAAGATGCCCAGGAACTTCACCTTATCAGTTGCAGTAAAATGCAAATCATCATCATGATTGAAAATTGAAAATATTTCATCATTACTTCTGATATTGAAATTCATTATTTCGGTGTTTTCAGTATTCAAGGTTAGCAAGTTCTTTTTTGACCAATGAATAATTAATATCTAAGTAAAGCTCTCTTAGTCATCTCAGCTAATTCATCATAATTCCCAACTTTAAATAATAAATGAATAATAAGTAAATAAATAAACTTTATTGATCCATTAAAACAGTACAGTATAGGACAAGTCAAATACAAATGATTCGAAGAAAAGCAACAAAATAGAAAGAGAAGAAATAGCAAATTATTAATAATTAGTGATTACAAGACCACAACACCAACTCGAAATCACTCAAATATTCAGAAACTGAATAGTAACCCTTGCTAAATAGCAAACTTTTTATCGTATTTTTGGAACAGATGTTTCAGATTTTTAATACTTATGGTAGATGATTGTATATTCGTATACTCTGGTATAAAGGCGAATGTTCAAACCTGGTTGTCCTATGTGCATAATGAGTACATTCATATCATCAGCATAAGCAATTACGACAACATTTGGAAAAATTTGTTGCTAATAATTGAGCAAATCATTCACATAAATTATAAATAAAAGTGGACCCTAGATAGATCCTTGAGGTACCACCATCCTGATGCCAACCTTTTCACTCCCGTTTTCTGAATGACAACAAACTGACGTCGGTTTTCTAGATATTATGAAAAAAGTCTCAATGGAAGGCCACGAATATCATACTTGAACAATTTAAGAATTAAAAGTTCATGATTGACACAATCAAACGCCCGAGAAAAGTCGACGAATAAACACCGCATCGAAGACTTCCTATCAAGAATGTCAACAATATTTTGATTGAAAGTTAATAGTGCTGTTTCAGTGCCCCTCCCCTGGATAAAACCGTGTTGATTCTTTGATAATAAATTCTGTTTTTCAAAAAACGGTACCACCTGATCCTTCATTTTCATGTCAAAAATCTTTGACACGCTAAACAACAAACTAATGCCTCCATAATTAGAAAATAAATTTTTATCACCTTTTTTGTATACTGGCAAGATTTAGGCCAGTTTGAGAGAATCTGGGAAGACCCCGCTTTGAATTGAAAGATCAATAAGGTGGGCAAGGATAGCACAAACTTGACATTGTTAGAAAAAATCATAACCATCATAACCAGAGGCATTCGAGTTCTTGAGACGTTGAATGATGTTAATTACATCAAAATAGTTAACAGGAGCCATAAAGAAAGAAACATGGCATTGCTGAATCACATGATCAGAGTAGTTCACATCAACATCATGACCAGGGAGATTCATGAGGAAGTGAGCGCTAAAATTATCAACCATGTTTCGTTCGGATAAAGCAACTCCATTTTCATCAGATATTTTGATTTGAAAAGATTTATTAGTCCCCCTCATATGTTTGATTATCTGCCATATTGTTTTTGTTTTATTTTCAGAGGTTTGTATTTTTTTTTCAATTTCCTCTCTCTTCGACTGTCTCAGCATCCTTCTGTGAACTTCAGTAACATGTTTACGTACAACATCATAATTGCTGTCATATTTTGCTAGATCAGAATAGAGAGTTACCATTTTTTTTTGGTTCCAAAAGTTCCGAGGAAAATTTGCGTTTTTTGTCCTGTTAACTTCGATACGTTTCATTGGAAACGAGATATCATAATAGTACATAAGTATATTCAAAAATATTTCACAAGAAACATTTGAATCTGATTCAGAATAAACTTCTTTCCAAGATTCATTTTCAAGGAAACATTCAAATGTTCTTAAATTTTCATCACTCATGTCTCTAATCCATACATGCTCACTTATTCTGACATCCAAGTTTTCAACTCTTACCCTCAGTATCTGACAGTAATGATCAGACAGACAGAAATCCTTCACTTCAGCTTCGCAATCAACATTGAAACCAACATAAAATTATCTAAACAAGTTCTGTCTAGTGGGAACTTGGATAGTACATTTAGTCTCATAACATCCCAACAAATCATCGAGAAGATTAAGCCGATAGCTCGTCACCATAAAATCGATATTGAAATACCTTCCGATTATTATTTTTGTAGCAATAGAGGAGATATAATCGAGTAGTCCATTGAGCAACAACAGAAATTCATTGAAATCTCCAGTATGTGGGTGATATAAAGCCACTAACATAATATTAAATTCAACTGAAAAAACAGCAGAACATTCGATAATACCCTCCCTACTATACTCTCGAACATCAACACTTTTATAATCAATTGAAATACTATCATTAACATAAATAGCAGTGCCACCATGTATCAAACTAACACGACAAAAAGAAGCACATAATCTGAAATTTTACAATCTAAGATACTGCAATTCATTTTCTCTCAACCAGTGTTTAGTAATCAAATCATAATCATAATGTTCAAAAGTTAATTCTAACTCTAACGTTTTATTTGAAATACACTGAATATTCTGATGTATAATAATGAGAGTTTTCCTGTGTGATATCAAGGAATTTGTTTTGCTAAAAAAGAATTTTGTTTTATTCCATTATCTTGAGAGCTTAATTCACAAACAATGGTTTTTTAGGTTTCAAAAACTTCTGACCTTTAATAAAATTAAAACGCTGATATAGGACCTCCTTAGGCCAAAGAGAGTCATCATTATATATCTTATGCTTAAATTAAGGATCAACATCTATTAAATAACAATTATTATCACTGGTTTTGTAAAATGTATCAACTTTTTTAACGGTGATACTATCATAATTTGTTTTTAAAACATTACTTAAATACCTTTGAATTATGTCAGGAGATGCCCCATCCTTCACTTTCTTCAAAAATACCCAAACTTTTTTTCTTTCCGAAGCGGCACTACCTTCAAAACGGGCATCCGCATCCACTGATGATGTGACATCCGCATTACCAACTCTTCATAGTTTTTTCCTTTTTCTAACCAACGTGTATCCATCATCACTACCACGATCAACACCCTCGGTACTTTCAGAGGGTCGATGAAAATAATTTCTATCACGACTTATTGTTTACTTTTTTTGATACTGTCGTAGGAGTCATCGATACCGGGGCATGCGTTTCAACAGACACACTTGAATCCTCCCGTCCTACTCTGACTGATGCAAGATGCAATATCATTAGTTCTATTCGCCTCCACATTTGAAATCAAATTTTGTATTTTTTTTTTATTAACCTTACCGGAATAAGTTGTATCATTTTTTGATTTCAGCAATGATATAATCTCTGACTGGTCACCAATTCGGTATTCTAGATGTTGAACTAATGTTTTCAGTGTATTAATTTCATCTTTCATTGAAATTAGCAATTTCTCAGAATTTACAAAATCGACTCATCACGATAGTTAGTTATCTAATTATGTCTTATCACGGCATCTTTCGAGTCGATGCATTTTTTATGGGGAA
The DNA here is from genome assembly GCF_914767665.1 of Harmonia axyridis. Taxonomy (NCBI): domain Eukaryota; kingdom Metazoa; phylum Arthropoda; class Insecta; order Coleoptera; family Coccinellidae; genus Harmonia; species Harmonia axyridis. Next base: position 20,580,522 of record NC_059508.1, on the reverse strand, counting down.
TTAGTAGATTTGAGAAAAAATTCCTCAACACCTCTCTAGAAAGATCACTAGGAACAGCTTTGCTCACCAATATATCGATAATAAGTTTGTTCTTTAATTTATTCAACTCCTGCGACAGGAGGAGCTCACTTTCGCGTGTACCTTCTTCGGCAGCCATAATAATACATTTATGATTCAAAGTATTGTCCATCGCGGGCCACTACTTTCTCCCATCTTTCGCGCAGCGTACGAATTGGTCATCTTTTGAAGCGATCCACGAATTGATCCATTTTTTAATTCTTCATAAAACCATAAAAGCGCTGGCCAGCCAGGCCGTGTGCCATTGGCTGCGTTCAGCGGACACAACAGTTGTAAAACAGTTGGAAGAATTTTCGCTGAACGAATTTGATCAGTGAGCGAATGCTCAACATGTTTAGTGCGCGGACGCCATTTTTCTGAGTGACTTTGAATTACGCTAGTGAGCGTAACACTCAACACGTTGTGAGAACTGTCAAAACAGAGGTTTTAAAGGTTAGGTATTTTCTAAACGTTCAGAAAACCGCTCTCTGATCACTTTAGGATTTATGAGCGATCAGTAATTAGATTTGCAACTGCTCTTTCCGCTGAACGCAGCCATTTTTCGAAACAAGTGATAGTCCGGGGGAGCAACGTTCTGGAGAATACGGGGCGAATACTCCCCTTCAACGGTTCCAAGTATGTCTTGACTACTTTCGCAACATGACGTCGAGCACTGTCGTGCTGTAAAATCATTGTATCATGTCTCTCGTTGTATTACGGCCGTTTGTCTTTCAATGATCGGCTCAAACGCATTAATTGCGTTCGATAACGATCGCCTATGATTGTTTGAGTCGGTTTCAACAACTTATTATTCACTACGCCTATCAGGTCCCACCAAATACTGAGCATGACCTTGGAACCATGAATATTTGGTTTGGCTGTATACGTGGAAGCATGGCCGGGATATCCCCATGATTTTCTGCGCTTGGGATTATCGTAATGAACCCATTTTTCGTCTACAGCCACAATGTGATGCAGCATGCCCTCCGCATTTGCCTTGCAAGCAGCTGTTCACAAGCAAACAAACTCTGTTCAACATATCTCGGCTTCAACTCGTACGGCACCCAATTTCCTTGTTTCTGAATCATTCACAGGAGTTTTGAAATGGCTTGTTGCTTCAATCCCAATGATCCTGCCAATTCTTGTTGTGTTTGACACAAGTCTTGATCATGTAATGCCTCCAATTCTGCATCTCCGAAAACCTTCTCAGTTCCACCGCCATGCTGGTCTTCGACGTCAAAATCACCGTTCTTGAAGAGTTGAAACCACTCTCGTCACGTTTTTTCACTATGAGCGGCCTTACCTTAGGTATTTGAGAGTATTCGATGAGCCTCTGCCGAAAATTCCTTCGTATTAATGCGGAAAATTATGTTTACAAATACCTGAATCTGATGTACGACATATACGATCTATTTATTTCGACTACCACATCGAGATAGAATAAAGGGGGAGTCGACATCACGTGACTTAAAGCGGTACTAGTACGCCATTTTGTATCTCAGTCAACTTTTGGTCAATAACATTTCATAATAGTGAACAGATCCGTATTCACAATATTTGCATATCAGCATATCCATCTTCACCATACTCTAAATATATTGAAATATATATGGCAGGATATGTTGTATATTATTTGAAACAAAAAATTATTTGTGAACAATGCTTAGACTTTTGAAATAGTGATGAACACGGTTTATTTTTGTATTCCTTCTTGGAAGTTTACTTAATCCGACCCTGATCTTTCTCCAATTTTAGTAATAGAATTAGCCCCGCCTACTGGTCACTTTTTTTCTAGCACAATAACAGCTCATAGCGTCTCCTTCTATTCTAACGGCGGAAGCAAAGTTCTACGAAACATGAACATTCATCAGCCTGTAGTAGGGGGAAGGTATCAAATTGCATGAAATTTGCAGTGTTCGAATCATTCTCAGCCTAAACAATAAAAGTAATCGTTTTTTTATGAATTTCTAATTACCTTTTTTTAATTTGCTTCGGAAATTCTATTGACAGATTCCTGAATCGGAACTATTCAGCTCTCAGTTTGACGATCAAGTACTTATGCAAATTAGATCGTTAAAACACTCTAAAATTAATCTTTTCAATGTGCATACCAAGAATTTGTTCAATAAATAAGGTTTACTAACTTCTTAATTATTCCATTCTGTCGGTAATAGCTAATAGATTTCGAAATCCCGAAGAGCTGAGCTCTCAACATCAATTTATTAGTTTATTTCATTAGAATCCGTTTCAAGACAGAGGCCTCAAGCATGGCCTTCCAGTGTTCCTGCAGAATCGTAAGTGGGAACAAGGAAACAATTCCTGTTACATAACCAAATGTGTCGGAAAAATCGGCAGATAAGCTCATGTATTATAATATTGGTCATTTTGATTTATTGACATACCGTCATAACTGTTATGTTGTGATAACTTCTGATCAAGATGTTTCAGTTCGAATGTCAAAAATGGTATATCAACCTTGATTAGCTCATTTCTAGATAAAAAGGTTGAACTTTGCTACAAGGACTTATCAGCTTTATTTTCTACATTATTCTCTTCCTTGCATTGATAGGTACGACATGAAAAGATCATATTCACACATACGTTGCTCCTTCAAACATTCTAATCCTTTGTAGAATATTTGACATCTTGATCTTCCATTTATTATAAATAGAATTCACAGGATTCTACCTGATATAGATATTTAAAAATTAATAAGCATACAACTGTTATTTATCGAGGCGTCAAAAGTGAAATTGAAAAACCATAAACTATAGGCCTTTATCCATTATTGATGTATCTGAATTGAACAAACTGTGGTAGGTTGGACATCGGGTTCTTTAAATAGTTTTAGGACTTATTTATGAGTTTTTATATGAATTTATTGGATCAGCGGCCTTTTTAAATAGAACAATGCTCTTGATGTTCAAAGCATTCAGATATCGATCTTTTTATTGCTTCTTGAACGTTCAATCGTAACGTATATCCCAGTTTTTATTATCAATTCCAAACCCTTAAATGAATACCAAGAGTTAATTGGACTCATAACCGTTTGAATCGGAGGAATTTCAAATTTTGAACAAAGGCTCTCACATGGAATGCTTTGAATGCATATTGAGTTTCTTCTTGGAATGACGATTATATTGAATCTGGAAGCAAGATAATGAATAACGGAAGAGTAACCACGAAAACTACAAGAGATGAATCGTTGACGCCAATTCAATTCCAACTAGACATATAATTTGATGACATTAAGAAGATACTGCATTATATGTACCATATATATATTTTGCAAAATTTACATATTCGTTTTCGAATTTTCGTTATAAAAGATTAACTGTCAAAATTCTCAGACACCTTGTACAATGTCAATGACGAAATAACAATAAGTAAATGCCAACGTGTCTCTTACTGATACTCTGTATGAAATTTTCCTTGTATTTTTTGTAATAACGGTCTATCTCTTTATATATCACTCTGTGTAACTCAAAAACTGGTCATAGCAAAGCCAATACTGTTCGACATTATAATAGTGCTCACTGAAAGCATCTCGAAAACTTTAAGACTTGGAGAAAAAATTTTCAAGGACCCTCGATCTCCTTTTTCGCAATAATGAGATAACGGAAAGCAGATCATAGATATCTTGATTCGTTCTTGAATTACAGGGCATTTCTGAAAAATGTCTGTTTAAAATATTTCGCTATATCTTGGTTTCTGTTCGAGATATATTTATTTAATTCAATTAATTAATTAATTAATTAATGATTTTTATGGTTTATTTGATAATCAAAACAGATCATTGAAATTAATTATCGTTTCAGAAATATAGAGGAAAAATGGTTTTTCTAAAAAAACAATTTTTTTTCTTTATATCTCTGAAACGGTAATTAATTCTTATGATCTGCTACGAGTATCATAAAAACCATACAAATTACTGAATTTTCAAATGTTTCGAGAAATCAAGATATATTAAAATACTTGAAACGGTCATTTTTCAGAAAGCCATGTAACTCGAAAACGAATCAAGATAACTATGATTTGCTTTCTGATACTCGTATAAAATTATTTTCTTATGGGTAAGCAATATTTGTCGCGCCAAAGTATTCAATTCAAGATGTTCTGTTACGTGAAATGTAACACTAAAGAAATGCCATTTTCCAACTTCGACATACTGTATCTCAAAAATTTGTCATAGGATTGAGTTGTTCAGGAGGTCATATCCAACAACATACGAAAAATTCAGATAAATTGACCGGTGATGATTTTTCCATTAGGCTGCTGTTTGGTCTTTTCTAGCCACTAACTCTTATACGATCGATTTGTACAATTCTTTTCAAGATTATTTCATATTCATTAATTCATTTCATATTCTTATTGTGGTCAATCCCTAGATTGAATAACATACGAAACCCTATTGACATATCCAACAAGCTGTTAGTTATTCTTGGAAAAGATCCGAATTTCTGCCTCTTTCACATACCTTCTTGAGTCCAACGGATTGTTAAAAGATTATCATCGCTTATGTAAGGTGAATGAAGACGAGATACGGCAAGAGGCGGCAAATTAAACATTTTGACCAATCGTCGGCGACATAAATATAATAAAGGAAGATGGGAGAAAAGATAAGAATGGAACTATGAAGAATATCCATAGAAGGACTTTATTAGTGCGGAGCACTATATCGTAGTTTTTGGACATGTAAAATGTTGACCCTTTTTATAGTCGGCTTTATGCGTAGTCTAATTTATAGACTGAAAAGGTAGGTGTGGACACCCATGCAGGGCAACACAGTTTAATTTAGTCATCCATTAATATTTATGAGTTTAACCCCATGATAATGTAATCTGGTCTAAAGAGCTGCTCTGATGAATGTTCCAATAAAACAAAGTACAACTCAGGAATGCATTGGATGATTCCATCTTAGGGGCTGAAATGAATAAAGTTGCCCAATTGCCATCTTCTTACTTGTAATTTTTTTTCTTTAAATTTTTTTCTAATGAAAACAACTCTACTGCATATGGCTTAGACAGTTTCCCTGATCTAAAAATTTTGAAAGGTGCTTATTCAAATTTATATTCATTTGAGTTTGCCTGTAGATTTTTGCTTTTATATACTTTTATATGCTCAGAAAATGGAATGACGTGTTGTCATCACAATTTTGTGTGGTCAGAAACTTTTGAACGCACAATCATTCATGCGCCAATTGCACTCTTGGAGACCACATAACTGTATATTGGTATACAGGGTGTTAGTGAATAATTGCGACAAACTTCAGAGGTTGATTCTGCATAAAAAATTGACAGCTTGCTCCATAACTTTTGTTCGCGAATGCTCTGCAGTCCGAGAATCAAATTGTTGAATTTTTTCGTAAAAATTCCTTTTTTTCGTATGGGGCGCCGTTTTTATGCAAAAATAAAATATTTTTACTCAAGAGAAAATTCATTTTTTGCATAATAATGGCGACTCATATGACAAAAAGCATGAGAGAACATTTGTCGCAAATTGAACGAAGAATTCAAAGTTTGGATGATGTATAATTTTTTCTTCAAATAAGAAACCATTATGCGTGCTAATTATGAAAATGGAATTCTTAGCTACATTTTTAAACTTTTTTCTCAATTGGTTTAAGAACAAGGAATAAATACTGAGTTTTCAATACAAACAAAAATTAAATAGTGATATGACATTATTTTTTGATCCAATGATTTTGCTTTTTAAGAAACTCTAGTCTTTACTGCATTCCCTTCGAGATTTATTGTTCACTCTTTATTTTATTACTAAAGGGTTTTTTTTTTAAAGCTATAGAACTTTAAATTGCAATAAAACAACGATGGATTATTCGATTGACATGAATTTTATTTATTCGCAAGATAATCTTGTGGCATTACATTTTAATAAAATGTAATTCAATACATTTGAATTACATTTTAATGAAATGTAATGCCACAAAAATTAAAATGTAATTCAAATGTATTGAATTACATTTTATTAAAATGTAATGCCACAAGATTATCTTGCGAATAAATAAAATTCATGTCAATCGAATAATCCATCGTTGTTTTATTGCAATTTAAATATGATTTTAAATATGATTTCTGGCATATGACCGCCACGGCTGGCTCGGATGTAGTCCAATCTGGACGTCCAATTTTCGATCACTTTTTCCAACATTTGTGGCCGTATATCGGCAATAACAGGACGAATGTTTTCTTCCAAATGGTCAAGAGTTTGTGGCGTTTCCGCATAGACCAATGACTTTACATAGCCCCACAGAAAGTAGTCTAGCGGTGTTAAATCACAAGATCTTGGAGGCCAATTCACAGGTCCAAAACGTGAAATTAGGCGGTCACCAAACGTGTCTTTCTTCTTACATTATTTATTTATCACTGGAGAGAAAACCGATGGCCGATTAGTTGAAATAAAGAGGTTTCCGATACAAATTCGAATCAAAATTCGCCATCTATTTAGGAACAACCTGTAACTTTTTTCTCTTGCATATTAGGGTAGTAAAATCTAAAACATGGTTTAAGTAACAGTATATGAAAATTTCATCTTTTTGGCGTGAAGGGAAAAGAAATAGCTGAAAATTCAAGACGAAAAACAGTTTTTTGTGAATAACTCAGAAAATATCCACTTTAGGACAAGGGTGTGATGCATAACTTTATTTTTTAACGTAGATTCAATATCTGCCAGAAAAAAATGGGGTTCTAATTTGAAAAAATTGATTTTTCACGATTTTGTCATCCCTAACTTTGAAAGCGATTTTTTCACCCCCTGTATCATGAATCGCGATTTTCAAAGTGGATACATCAATCTCACCTCTTGAAAAATCCCAAAAATTTGAAAATTTTCCATCCAAAAACCTCGAAGTTATTCTTGTTTCAGCGGAGCTCTATTTTCGATTTTTTTTTCGAATTTTCCCGCTCAGAGAGAATTTTCCAACAAAACCTGAAAAATGTTACATCAAAATAACTTGAAATTTTCTAAGGAATCTATTTCTGCAATAAAAAAATGGTGTTCTAATTTGAAAAACGGAAGTTGACGTCATTTCCGGAAAAACCGGAGGTGCTCATGCCTTGAAAATATTTTAGATTTCATCAGCATCGTGAAATACTTATAAGTGCTGAATTTCATGAAAATACGTTCAGTAGTTTCCCGTATAAATATGGGTGAGGTTCCTCGTGAAAGACCCTGTATATGTTTGTCCAGTCCAGTTTGTAATAAAATCATTCAAATCCCTTCGTTTTAATTTGATTTTTGAACATGACATTCGAGCATACAATGTGATGTAAAAACCATTTAAATCCTAAATTGAGAACGTGTATTGCTTACTGAGAATTTTTCCATTCTCTAAACCGTTATTTTTAATTACTTGAGATTGTTTGAGTTGAGAGGATATAAAACAGAGTGTGAAATTTGCATTGCTTTTGTTTTATTTTCAGTTCATGATACACCACATTTTAAATTTCCAAACAGTAATTTCCCTGCATTTCCGTTTGAGAAATCATTGAAAAATATCTATTGGACAAAATCTCGTACACTCTGTGTTACCCAAGTCCCGATGAACGTTTCTTCAGCACTGAGATTGAATTATGTGAAATATATTCAAATGAACAATTAACATTTGCATATGTGATCGATTGCTCAGTTCACAGTTTAACAAATATTGTTTTACATGATTTGTTAACGAAGAACGGACACTATTACTTGCTGGATATAGCTACTCCTACATTTATACTCATTATTCAAATTGCTGTCAGTTTCTATTTGTTCTCCAGGAAGAAACGCGTTCCCCTTGTCCCTTCAAGAGAAATTTGAGAATTATACTTCACCTAAATCACTTGGTCTCTCCGTGAATACACATAAATATAATTTTTTTACATTTGGTGCTCTAAGTCAGTAATCGAGTTTTCGGAAAACCTCCCAATAATTCATGAAACTCATAAGTATTCCTTGTTTAAGATTTACTGCCACCTACAAGGATAAGCCAACTTTTTAATGAATAACCGAATACTACTGTAGGATACTTGAATCTCCTACCCATAAAAATGCACCCCCTGCTGGAGCGAAATCCACTGGTTGTTGGTGCATTCTTACCCCTTCGGAGGTTCGACCAACCCTTATCTGAACCCGATTGCAATAAGTTGCTACCCAGACTCTGAAGGGGTTGATAATGACTTCTCATTTATAACACGGGCACCCTGCTATTAAAATACGCCACTGAAAAAAAATATATTAGAACCACCATGTCTCAATCTATCTCGAATTTTGTCAACCACTGAGGTAGAAGTTATTTGAAAAAGGTGTTTTCGTTGTGGACTGTTTAGAAAGACCTGGGATTCAATAGGCTATTTTGTAGGGGTTTCGAATCTTATTGTCTCGATATCTTCGATAACATCAGTCCCCCTCAAAACTAACATTTTCATTTCTTTGAAACAATATCTCTCTCAATCGAAACAAGGGTTATTCTACCCCCGAGTTCGAATAAATTAGATTCTATTGTTTCATATGCAAACGTCAAAGCTTTGTGATTTTATCTCCACTTTGTCGTATATATCAGAATCTAGCATTCTAAGTTACGCCCTAGCTGATTTTTTTTTTACTTTTGTATCCGCCCTATAAGGGCACACTACCCCATTGGCCTCACAAATATATCTTCATAAGGCATTCTTTCTTCCAATCCAATTTATTATATGAAAAGAGAGTTTTAATCACTTGAAAACCCTTAAGGGGGCCTACCATAACAACCAACTCGTCTAAACTTACTTCAATTATCTCATTTTCCAATCTCTGTATATGAGAACGGGGTTATAATTCGAAAGCAACTTTTTAGTCTAGCCCAATATTACTCAGACATTTTTGTTGGGATTTTATCAACCCCCTCAAATATGTCAAATATGACAATAGAGGCTGAGAGACATATCTTTGAAGATTTTTGTGTTTTTTTTTTACACATAATTGAACGCCAAATAGACTTTTCTACCTAAATCATAAAGATAATTCTAATGCCTAAAATTCATGTATTACTGGACCCCTATCACTATTTAATTTTATCAAAATTTAAATATAAACAAAACTTTTATTTTCAGTGAGTCATTCTATAATATTTAAGTTCGGTATAAGGTAAATGAAAAAAAATTAATGCACAAACAGGAGATGAAATTATTACACTCTCATCTTCACTGATCGGTTCAATATGCAAATAAGTTCAGGAATTTTTTACGGTTCCTATATTGGATTCGATGAAGACAGTAATAGTCGAAACGAGTAACTTATGGTCGATTTTGTTGATTTTTGAGTATTCAAGTTATTTCCTGAACAGAGAAACAAATTTATATAAAAAGTAAAAGCTTTTCACTTTCCTTCCGTATCATTTACACTGATATTTTATAGCATAAGTACTGGAACTATTGGCAGTTCGTAGTGAGAATTATTACATTAAAAAATACCATACCGTTAAATTTGATGATTTTCGTGATTATTTAATTGGTCACTCAGCTTTTCGCTAAAACTTAGTGCAAAGTACAGAAAAGTATTGAAAATTTGCTGGATGAAACAGAAAATATGTAGTATTCATCCAAATTTCGCCCACAAAAATAGGTCCCTTTCCAAATACTCGTAATACACTCACCTCAAAAGTAATCTAATCATCTGAACAGTTTTTAATCGCAATTTTAAGTATAGACCAATACTTGTCACGAACCATTTTCACATTACTGAAAACGATTAACCATGTTTCGGGAAGAGAAAAAGTCGGGCGGTGCCATATCGGGGAACTACTGTGGTGTTTCGGAGAAATCTGTGGATGTTTTGGTCAGATAATTGTATTAAGACATCAAAACATTTTTGGATTAATCTAACTAAATGAAGCTCTGTAAAAGGATTGACTGATAGATGAGGTTCCAACTCTGTGTGAGCATAGGGGACAATTGTACCAATTCGAAAATCTTTCGAAATTAACTTTTTAAATGAATTCTTGGTGAATAGTCACTTGACATAATATTAGAATAGAACTGAATAACTGGTTTGAATAACGGCAATGTATTAATTTTATTAATATATTTCACACTATCCATGACTAAAACCAGCATATTTTCCGATGATGATTTTTCCTCGAACAATTCCAATAATTAATAATGGAAATTATAGATCAGAATGATTAAATTGCATTATCAGATAAGAAAATATCTACCGAGTTTAGCACTTTTCTATATTTATCGCTTTTTTCAATGAATCTTGCAATAGTCCTTCAGCCGGTTTTATTTTTAAATTAATAATTTGAGCGAAACTGATGAATAAACCATGATGTAGTGAAACATAAATTATGAAGTCTTCTGGTACGATTGGAATGCAATATTTTCCATTTCTTGCTCATATTTGAATTGAAAAATATTGATTTTGAAAAGGACATTGAAAGTGCTTTTTTTTATTAATTCGGATCATTTCATTTGGTAGTATATGATGCATATGCAGATAGATTACCATTCGATGGAATCATTTTGTCTTGTAGTGATTTCCATTATGCCATTTTTGAATGAGAACAACTGAAAAAAAAAGAGAAAAATTCATGAAATTCAGCACGTTCATTTTCAAGTGAAAATTTTATTCATCCTTTTCATAGGATAAAAATCCAAATGTGTAATGAAAGAACTAAGAATTATACAACATGAAATTGGGGATGTGATTCATGCATGTCAAGTTAAAATTTTTTTTTTAAATTTTTTTCAAGGTACTCATAAGAAAAAAGAAATTACGAAATGTTCTGGTTGGAGAATGTGGAATTGAATAGTTATTGAGTGAAGACAAGGCTAAATAGATATATCACAGTCCATACAAAAATAAATTACATAATATATTAATACATTTCTGGCAAAGTGTCAACGGATAACTAACCTATCACTAACTAGTCTCTACATTGGCCCCAGAATACATTTTTATAACTTTCCTTTCTTATCGGATTTCATTTATTGTCACTTATAGTCAGCCAAACACCCTATAAAAATTAACTAATGCCTTTTTTTCATATGAAATGAAAACAAAACACATAAGTGTAACATTCAATTCATTTAACATTATACAAGAACTATAAAATGTAGATCGTTGAAAATGTGGGATGTAAATTTACAAGAAAGAGTGGGCAACATAGATATTTCCTCTATTTTTTTCCATTCATCTGCTCAGGTGAGCCCTATTAACACACAGCGTTCTCATTTTATGAAGTTGTTGACAGTAAGCTCTAATGTAAGAGGCTCTACAGGTGTTCTTATAAATACACTGAAATGAATACTTAATCCGAAAGTCCTATAGATTTTGATAAATTAGATAGATTCATAGTTTCATCATCATTTCATTGGATCGCTCATTTCTCAGAGTTTGTTCCGGTTAATTTGAAGCTATGCCGTTTGAACCACCATATTGTATGCCTATTCAGGATTTGAATATTTTTTCCGAAACAACAGATACCCCCTACCCGACAAAGATTGTGGGAACTTTATTCATATTCCCTGTTATATTTGTTTATCAAATGGACTTTTGAAATCGGATGGATAAAATATTACTACGACCTAATTTATTCATTTTCGGTTTCCAAACATTTGGAATAATTGCATTCATGTGCAGAAATAATCACCATGTTGATCAACGATCATTCAAATATCCTCAAAATCGATTTATTAACTCATTCAGACATTTTAGAAATGCATGGAAATTGTCAGCAAAAGTTAAAACATAAAAATGTAAAGAGAACAGATTTCTCTCCAAACAATATAAAGCCTGTACCGTCAAGGTGTTCACAACTCATATGTTTATGTGTATAAATATCTCGAGACTTTTCCGATCGTGTCTGAAGACAAACCACCCATACAATTCCACACATTATTGTTAACAAGAAGCATCATTCATTTTAAAGATTTTCGGGGCACGATATACCTCTGTCTCAAGAAGGGGCTTGCCATCGTTGTCTGTCTGCCTTCTCAAGATTTGTAGTGAGAAATGAATTGAAGCTCAAGTTCATTACAGCAATAACAATAAAGAAATTCGAGCGCTCAAAGAATAATGGAATACATACCTAAATCGTCTCTCGTATAGATAATAGTTGATAACGACGCTAAGGGTGTGGTTTAAAATCATTACACCATGGTATAATGTTTCAATGGTCATGGTGGGTAGGGCCAACATATTCTATAATAGAACGACTGTCACCCCTCATTTGATGTCAAGTTCCTGATAATTTGTACATGGTCAATCTGAATAATTGACGGGTGATAAGACAACCCTACAATTATTTTATTCGACACAACTTTACACTCTAGAAGTACCTCCGAACTACTAAAAACTACTTTTATATTTCACCGATACTTGTACCTCCACGAAATCACCTGCTCCCCTTGTATACATCGGTTAAAACTTAAAACATCGTAGAAAGTTATGAAGACCTGTCTCCGGAGATGTTATACAACCTTTTCGATAATCAACGACGTACGCGCAGGTAATAGAACCAGGTAATGGAATCACTTTTGAGTTCGTTTACCCCTATTCATCACTTCTTGGCGTTATAAATTTCACTTTGGAAATAACCTATTTTAAAAAATAGTCAATCAGCTTGGAACTTACAGATTCCATGCGCTGTACCCATTCGATTACTTTGTCGCATTAAGTAAACTTTTGCAAATTTCTTTTTGACTGCGCAATTAATCAACCGCACAACAAGGTTGAATTTTTCGATTACCTCCATTCAGTACTTTGGCACTGTCCATTCAAAAATTTTTCATTTATCTTGGTGCGTGTTTGATAAAAAATTTGCAGATGCCATGCGCGATACTCATTCAATTGGCTTATCGCACTCATTTAACGCATGCGTGTAAGACATTCGCAAATTAGTTTACAACGTGCTAATAAATCAAGCGTGTAACAAGGTTGAGTTTCATTGAACCGAAGGGGGTCTCAAATGGGGCTACTCATGTGGGAGGTCCATCCCTTTACAGATGGACCCATGTCAGTTTTATGTTCATTATTGAGCTACGGGCCTCTAATTTCCGTTTGGCCATAGGCCTTGTTGGCATCATTTAATAACTCAGAATTCACCTTTAGGACCAATCACTAAAACCAACTGCAATTATGCAAATTTGGCATAACCCATTAATTTTTAAACAATTCATCACCGAGACCCGTGGATTGCAGAGTGAAATCAATTTCCACCTCTTAATAAGACGGTGAGCGATACCACTCATATGAGTTGAGTGGTTTTTTATGACATGTGCTATCTCCCGCTTTTGACATTCATTTCGTACTACCAAGTTCGAAGGTGATTTGGAATTCACGTCTTGTTTCCTACACATGTACGTTCTTCAAGATACATATTCATATCGAGATAAGCTATCCTACAGCATGAACAGGTGAATTTTGGAAACTGTTAGTTCTACTCTCATGTTTTAAACGGAACTGTTTTGTCCGGGAACTGATCTATTGGAACTGACCACTGGGGACTGTTCGATAATAACTGTTCGACTGGAACTAATAGTTTCGATTTCATCAATTGGAATTGGGCGATTTCGCGTGGTTTGAATGAAGTTTGGAGATAAAATAAAATTGTGAATGAGAGTTTGGTAATCTTTTCGGAATAGCTCCAATTTTTTGAAGACATTTTAGGAGTCGACCACGAATTTTTTTGAAAACTTATAAGTCCCAAATAAGAATATAATGCTCTCTGCATTGCAGAATTCAAGAATGTTTATCGTGAATAAACTAACAGATGACGTTGATATTCCTGAGTACACAGAACAGTTGTGCCAACTGAGCGACAAAACCAATCCCGGTAATCCCTTTAAGCAGTCTAAATTCCTGTTGATTTTATAATTTAAATATGTTTTTTGAACTGTTCAGTTCAATTCGGTAGTCAGTTTGAATCTCAGCTTTAAAACTGCCTTTTCGACGCACCTGTTCCATAAGAAGCAGTTTTTAGTTCTAGCCATCTAACAACTACTAACAATAAAATTCTCATTCAAGCGTACCACAACTGACACTCTCGATTTCAATTTTATGGATTTTTTTTTTAGATCCGTGTGCCAGTGTCACATTTGAATTTACGAACGAGCTTTAATGTGAAACGTGAATCAGGCCATGTGCTATAAATCATTCTGAATCTCCTCTATATACAAGGCTACGTACACATCATGATCGCAAGCAATTTGCATTACTCTTATGTTGTAAGGCACGGTGCAAGGAGAAGAATGAATTTAAAGATGCCTCTTTATCGTAAACTACCTATTTAAAATAATAAGCTAAGGCGTAATAATGGAGATGTTCGTAGAAATTAAGTCTGAAACGTTTGAATTAAAATTATAATTGAGGTGAAGAAGATAAAGGAGTTGTCTTCGAAAATACAAATACCTTTACTGAAAGAAATATTTTATTTAAATTCGTTATGTTATGTAGATTTGATCCATTGATTCATATGTACTAGTATTTTTAATGGTGATTCTATGGAGTCAATCAACAAAATTATTAATAATTTCCCTGAAATTTCCACCATCTATTCAGATTTAAATAATTCAAAAGAATAACGGCCAATTTAACAGATTGATATAATCGACAAAATATCTTACTTATATTGCAAACATTTTCAGAATAAAAATTCAAATTGACCTTTGAATTTATTGGTTATTTTCAAAAATTCATCATTTTCAAACCATTACAAATAGGAATTTATATGGAGAAATATTAATGACATACCAACAAAAAAAGGTTAGCCGAGAAAAAATTGCCATTTTGGTTTCAAATTAGGTTTTCTTAATGATCAGTTCATGACACTTTTTTGACAGAATATAATCATATAAACATGTCTTTCTTTTCAATAATTTTATGGTCGAAAACCTTATAATTACCCGTGACGCTACAAAGATAAATTTTACTGATAATTTTTTAAGTAGTAAGAAAAAAAATGAAAACCAATAAATCTAAATGCTAAATTGATAACGATCTCTTCTCGTGATAAAGATCTGGAGCAACTTCAATTCAAGGAAAGCTAAAAGGATAGGATCACTAGACTGCTACAAATAGTTATGGTCTGTGTGATTCAAAATTAGCAACTGGAAGGCATTCTAGACTGACGCTCGTATATATGATATACAATGGACAATAGATAATTGTGCATAATGATAATTGCGTTTTCGAATTTATTTATCGGACAACAACTTAATTTAGATCCACACTAATCGGAGCAGGTTATATTATTTCCTGTATCTTATAATACTTCAACTATTTAGATTCAATCATTGTTATGAGAAACAATAACGATTTACATTTAAATCTGTTTTTATTTTCAATTAATAATATCAGCTTGACTTTGGTTTTCTTTGAAGTAATAATTTTTGATATATGATCAATAATAAAGCTGCTAGTTCATGATTTATTAAATGATGAACATTATTCGAGATACTGAGGATAATTTTCCAATTTTCCCAATGCTTCCGCATCAACATTTCATATAACTCTCGAACCAACATTCTTTACTTTCATACACTAATAGGTATCTCAAATATAATGTCGAGAAAATCATTCACTTGGCTTTCGGAGTTTTGAGCGCTCGTTTATTCATGCGGATTTAGAGACCTATTAGAACTATATACCTGAATATACAGGCGATAGTCCTATTAGGACTTTATGGAAAACACAATTTTGTGCTGAAAATTTGCATGTTGGGGTTTGAGGCAATGATTTTTCTCCTCAAAATATTTTTATATCTCTACAACTTCTGATTATATCGGAAACCGACTTTTACTTCCTTATTTCAAATGTCATTAGATAGCTTTTTTGATGACAATTTCAGCTATATGCCATACTTTGGGTTAAAACTCAACGGTTCATAAGTTAATGGGATCCTTATAAAAAATGGTGGCGACGAGGACTCACATCTTTTTGATTTTTCTGCAGAAAAACCTATACCTAAAATGAATACTTTGAGAGTTATCGAAGAAGAACTTTAAACTAGTCTTTAACTAGTCTGTGTCTTCCGGAAAACACAGAAAGAAACTAAAATTCGATGTTTCGATAACTAAATTTGAAGAATTTTAATGAATTATTCGTAATTGAAAATTGTGTTGGATTATGGATTGCTCAATAATCTCAACGAAAAATTAGTTATAATTCATAAAATGTAAAATTTAATCCAAACATCGAATTTTAGTTTCTTTCTTTGTATTCCGAAGTTCACAGAATACTCCACACAGTTAGGAATTGCGGTTTTTCCTCATTTGAAGTTCTTCTCCGATAACTCTTAAAGTATTCATTTCAGGTACCTATAGGGTTTGCTTAAGTAACCCCTCTATTTTTGTTCGTAGAATCGACTGAAATAACATAAGATATAAGTCCTAATTTGAAAATCTTGAGTTTGTGCGAGAAAACTAGTAAACAAAACGGGTCTGTCATTCCTGGACGCAACGTATGTGAAATGCTGTGAAATGGAGGAACTAATATATAATTCCAATGGAAGCCGAGAAAATGAAATAGAATCGAACTAATCAGTAAACACTCGACTCAAAGAAGAAAACATCAAAATGAGGTATGAAAAACAGATATTCCAAGCTGAAATAAATCACTTGAAATATTTATTGAATGAACAAAAGAAAACAAAGAACGGCTTTTAAATGAAATGAATGATAAGAATCTAATTCTCAGAGAGAATCATAGATTTTTGATGGAAAGAATAGGTAACACAAATGCAGACTGAAATTTAAATAGTTAATATAAACAGCAGTCAAGAAAAAAATCGTCCTACTATAAACATCGAAAAACGAGAAATTATTTCATTATCAAAAACTCCAATAATTTTGAAAGATGATAAGCCGGATAATCAGATGTCAAGTAACAGATTGAAGAATGTAACATATAGCAGCATAATGAGTACAACACCGATCCAACAGGTGTCTGCATCCTCATTATAGGCATCTAGAAAAGATACATCAAATGACAGTCGACAATACAAAGATGAACGCTCAAATATAAACAAACAAGAAATAGTGGAAGACAAATCGGAAAGTCAGATACAAGAAAAGGAATTAAAAAAAGTTACATATAATAAGAGGAGACCAAAAAAAAAATTAGGAACAGCTGAAATAAGTGAAGATGAAACTAAGAATGGGTTTTCTGGTGGAGAAAGAAAAGTCTGGCTCTATATATACCTACAGAGTCAACAGAGTAACGACAGAAAAAGAAATAATTGATTATATCACTAACAAACCTGGATTTGACAAATATACAACTAATGTAGAAGAAATTCCAAGTGGTGAAGATCAATTAAAGAGATTCCTTGTTACTGCCCCATTAATAAAAAAAGATATAATGTATCAACCAGAATTTTGGCCCAAAAATGTCGTTGTTCAACGATTCGACTTTGAAAAAATAAGAATACCATAAAATCGTACTCTATTTATTATATTTTTGTGTTTATCAATAAAAATTTTTTTTTGGTCAACTGAATAAACTTGAACTCATAACCAATGAATCTGATGTACTTAATGTTGTTTTGATTAATTGAATTCCAGATGCATTTACATACAGACCGATTTAATCGTTGCTTTTGATTTGAACAATCAAATCATTCAATGAATCTTTGAAGGTGAAATCGTATTGCACAGGTTTTTTCTCACAGATAAGCCAGGCTGTAATGACTTACTTTTTTCTTTTTTCGAACAGTATAGGGGGAATTACTCAAATTAACTAAGCGATTGATATTCAAAATTAATGCAATTAGTTTCACGATTTCTTGATTCAAAACAAATAACAAAAAACCAACTGAACCAAATTCAACTTTCTGTCAATGACATTTCCGCAATACCAACCCGAATTCTGCAGTTCAAAATATTACTGAATCAGCCATTACCATCTTAATTTCGATTTTCCATTTCTGCCCGAGATGTGAATAAGTCCTGAATCTCAGGGCCAGCTTGGAACTCCGAACTGAACAATGGTCCCATTTCGTAGAAAATACATAAAATTAAAAATATGAAACTGACTCATAGAAGAATAAACCGAAATGCGGCTTTGTTGTGTGCTGTCATCCAATTAAAGAGCTGTGATATTTATAGTTCATTGAAGAATCTGATTCGGTTTCTAACGTTTTGTCAATTAAAATTAGCGGATAAATAATGGATCGTTACGAGGCTTCTTTCTTCCCAGAAAACACGTTCATCGAACTGGCTGAGTTTGGTTTTATGTGCATGTTAAACGGTTTAAAAGACGCCGATCCATTCTGCACATCATAGGTCACTCTCATCCGCTCGTTATATAATGATGTAATATGTACGGTTCTGCCGAATAATCCCAGAATAATTCGTCGTACTCGTGAACTTCCTCGTAAAAATAAGATGAAATATTTTCGATTAGTCATTCGACAGTTTCATGTGACAAGAAGCGTTGTACATGAAATTTTGCACGTACCGATTTCTAACGCCGTTGCCAATTGTTGATATCAAACACGGGACGGTGTTTTGGGAAATTGAATCATTCATAGTTTCTACGACATTCGACTGATCGTGAAATGCGGGTAAAACCATTCGAAAGATTACTTCCGTCATTCAGTGTGTAACGGGTACAATAACATTCGATATTTCATTAGAAGATTAACCACCTTCTGTACTATTCGAAAAAAAATAAATTCCCAAAAAGAATATAAGGCGCCAGGTTATTGGAATGCCTGGTCACCTTGTTTGAAGCAATTAACCGAATGAATGGGTTTATTTTTTACATTAAGAGATAAAAAAATTTATATAAATATATAACGAATCAATGTAGGGCTTCATGTGAAATAAAAAGAAGAAATCTAGTTAATCCTAATATAATGATTTCCCTACAGCTCTTATTTCCTATCTAATACCTAAGCCCTAATACTAATCCTAATCTCGAAATTTCACCTTTTATATTTACAGCAAAGAAAGGAACTAATAGAGTTATATACAATTTTATATTCACCCTTATAATAGGGTAGTTATCTAGTCAGTCCTGTGAGCTGTGAGTCTTCGTATGATTACAAATCCAGAGAAAAATTAATACAAAAATTGTGTTTCTATCAGTATCTTTACTATGGATTCCGTATAAACCAGCCCTTATATTCCTCAGGTACAAATGAAAAAAAAAAAACTGAAACAATTAGGAATGAACTTTAACTTATTCTAGATAATATTGGGACCAAATTTAGGCGATTAAAATCCTTTCCAAAGATAGATCTAATCAAGATCCTCAATATCAATACATTCTTGATTATTTTTCAGACAAGAAACTCAAATGCCAAATATGTTTCAACCGAAATCAAATGAACTCTCGTCTTCATAATAATTAAAAGGAATGGTTGGGAGGATCAACAAAAACGTTCACAACTCAATATTGAATACTCTTTATTTAATATTTTGAAATTATTCTCGCGCGGTTTGATCCCTAAAAAGTGTATTTGGTAATTTTACCAAATAAAAAATTCAAAATTCATTCAAAATTTTTTCGACTAGTGACATACGATAATTCCCATTATGTTACATCCTTCCTACAATATCTCCAATCATTCGAAAATATCATAAAATGAAAAAAAAATCCGTACACGAAATATTCGAATATAAATGAGTAATTATGATGATTATATCGAGATTTATATATATTCATAAATTCATAACTCCGAAACTACAGGGTGTTTCATCATAAACTGGACAAACATATACATATATTCGTGTAGATGATACCGGTAGAATCATTTTCGCCTTATGACATACCTCGTTTTCGGAGCATAACCGAGGTACAGAGTGTTCAACGTCTTTTCTGAGCAATATTCTATTGAGTGTGATCAGTTATGTACAACCTTTGAAGTTACGATTTCTGGCTACATCAAAATATTTTTGAGTGTTCAATTCATAAAAGATGAAGAACTGTGAAAATTATTTCCAAAATATCTGAAAACTTTTTCGGTTTCTAAATTGAATTTCATTTTCTGGATGAACTCAATTTTCTAAGAATTTCTGTGAAAAAAATTCTTCATAAATCGAATAAAAATTTTTTTTACATGTCAAGTTACAGCGAAAGTAATTTCACCCGAAATTATTCAAATATTTCAAGATTGTACTTTTTTTCATACCTAACATGAATATGAAAACATAATCAAAAAATATGGAACGATTCCTTTATCAAAGCCATCAATATCCTCAGATTACTTTCAAATTCACATTCCTCACATACCTCAGGGTCGAGAGTTCGACTCCCAATAGAGATCCGTTGAAATTTCAGAATTTTTCATCTTTCCTGAATTTAGCACTGAAAAATACTCTTAACTGACCACACCATATTGCTCAAAGATGACCTTGTATCTGTATTATGCTGTATCTCGATTATGCTTCGAAAATGAGGTATGTTGTATTTGGTTCGATGTGAATCCACCTTTTTTCTATAAATGTAATCAATAGGTATGTATGTTCTTATAGAAATATGTTACATCCAAAGATGCCAGAACATATTTATCTGGAAGGGTTACACTTCGAATTTTAGTTTTTTTCTGTGTTTTCCTTATGTCGCAGACTCGGTCACAAACTACTCCACACAATTAGAAATTGCGGTTTTTCCTCTTTTAAAGTTCTTCCTAAATAACCCTCGGAGTATTCATTTTAGGTATAGGATTTGCTTGAGTAACCCCTCCTCTTTTTATATGTAGAATGACTGAAATATAGGCTCTAATTCTAATTTGAAAAAAAGTTTTGATGAATTTGAATTGTTCAAGTTCAAGATCTTCTGATAAACATCCTGTACATTTTTGGTCCAAACCGCAAGCAGTCTTACAATACTACGTATATGAAGAATCGAAAATGAAAAAGGTTTTTTTGGAAAAAACTTGTGAGTCCTCGTTGCCACCATTTTTTCATAAGAATCCCATTAACTCATGAACCATTGAGTATACTCAAGGTATAGCATATTGCTGAAATTATCATCGAAAAAGCTATCTAATGATGCAATAATATACTGAATGTGCCATTTGAAATGAAGAGGTAGTAGTCTGTAACCGGAAGTTGATCCGAAAATATTTTAGGCAGAAAGATTATTGTCTCAAACCCAAACACGCAAATTTTCAGCACGGAATTATGATTATTAACTGTCTTATAGTCTATTTCTATCAACAGATCAATTCTATCGTAAATTCGATTCATATTTTTCGATTCTATTCCTATATTCATGTTAGGTGCAATAATAGACTGGGAGTGCCATTTGAAATAAGAAAGTAGTAGTCTGTTTCCGGTATAACCGGAAGTTGTAGAGCTGTGAAAATATTTAAGGGAGAAAGATCATTGTCTCAAACCACAACATGCAAATTTTCAGCATAAAATTATGATTAGTTTTTCATAAACATCTAATAGGCCATCGCGGTGAATCATCCTGTATATTCAACATCCAAAATCAATTATACAATACATCTCAAAATATGAACGCACTGAATTTTGTTCCGTTTCAAGGCTTCATTCAGTAGAGGTATTCAATGAAGTTTTCTTGAATGAAATGACTCTAACTGAAAGTTTTCCTCTGAAAAAAAAATGCGTGATAATTGCAATTTGCAAATTAATACGAATATTTGTCCTTGAGGTATCAAAAAAGCTTTAAAGCCGAAAAGATGATGATCGAAATGAGGCGTTTTTTCACGGTACATAAATGAACCAAGCCTCCAGTCTTTCACGTTCACGCCACGCTGTATAAAATGGCGAAACAAATTTCATCGTGTTTAACACTCTCTTGTGCGTATCCTAAGGGGCTGCATGATCCTTTTTGTTAGCGTAAGCGTAATTTACACTCTCACATTTTTATTGCCTCCGTTCCTCAGTCGCATCAGCGATTTGGTGTTTATGGCTGTTAACTTTTTGGTACGGTATGGTATGTCCGAGATACATTCCAAGATCGGGACTCAGAGCACAGCAGGTGTAAATGCGTTACTCAATAGTGCTCATCTTGTAAGATGATAACGGAATACGGTGTGTTTTGGACCAGAACCAGCGAATCGACGTTTCGTTAATTATTATTTCTCGTCTCTTGGGAGATTTGGGGCCTCCTATATCGGGTCTCCAAACTTCATTGATTCAAGAAGGTTAATCTATCCATGCATAATCAGCATAAATAATAGGAGAGTGGCTCTGTCCATGCGGGATCTTCCGGAATTTCACCAGAAACGTTTATGACTGTTCTCCAAGGTGTAACATGAGTGGTTGGTCATATCCTAGTGGCGAATGCAGTTCATCCAGGCCTTCCAAAAAAGAAGCTTGTTGTGGATCCTAGGACTGTAAGTTTCGGAGATTCAGGGTGTTTCATAACAGTAGGCCTAAATGTTTGAGAATGAACAGTCCGATTCTGTTCAAAATTCGTGAGTTGGTTCGCTCCATTCAACCCTTCAAAACGTTTCATGTGATATAGGATTAGTGAATTTTTCTATTAGACTTCAAAACCTATATTTTTTACAAGTTTTAGAGGAATGTTTATTGCCATGAAAAAATACAAAATCAAATCTAATTAATTCAATCAAGTATCAAACGAAATAATTCATGTTTTCTGCAAAAGCGGACCTGTTTTTATTTCTTTCGTTATCAAATTTGATGTATCATCTGAGATTTTGTATTTTTTAGCTTTCTGTTCAACCTGTCTTCATTATAAAACCCTCAGCACCTATTGAGTGTTGCACATTGCATAAAATATTAATTAAACGTACGCATGTTCAAACTTTAAATCTTTCAAAATTAGAAATTAAATTTAAAACAAAATGACGTAACAATCTCAAAAAATGTAATCTATGAGTGTTTTTGCTTAAATAAGCTGAAATAAGTATTGAAAACTATTTTTTTCAGATAATTCAAACCTATTTATTTCATTTCATAACAAGTATTGTAAGAGGAGTATCAGAAGAAAGAAAAAGTCTTTCAATTTCTACAAATTTTTTTGGCCCTCACGAAGAAATTATTTATTATCTTTTACATCTGTGCAAGCTTCTTCAATCCTGTTCCACAACTTGTTCCATGAAATGTTTTCAATGGCATATATCTTATCTTTCAAATAACCCCACAAAAAATAATCGAGAGGAGTTAGATCCGGTGCCACAGAACCACCCTCTCCTATCTATAAGTTCGGATTGTTGTCATTCAGTTGTTGAGTAACTTCTCTGAATCGATATTGAAAATGAATAGCTCTTTTATTCAATTAGTCTAGTCATGGAACTGAAGTAAATTGGAAAAAAATCAAATAGATTTCTTGTGTTCACTTTCCTTCGAATATATGCGGGCCTAAAGTGTATTATTGAGTACCTACATATAAATATCCAGAACAATTTTTTGAGAAAATTAATCTTTAATCCTTATTTTTGCAAAGACACTCTAATGCAGCATGATAGAACACTCAGTAGGTAGGTACTGAAGATTTAAGAATGAAGAAATGTTGAACAGAAAGCTATGAAATACAAAATTTCAGCTGATAACATCAAATATTATCACGGAAGGAATAAAAACTGGACTTTACTTTGAAAAAATCACATGAAACATGAATTCTTTCGGTTGCAAATCTTTTGAAAACTGTGTGCCATTCAAAGAAAAAATTGAATTAATTAGAATGAATTATGTATTTTTTTATGGACTTTAATCGAAATCGGACTGCTCATTCCCAAGTCATGGGTATCAAAAATTAAGGCTAACTTTCACGACTCACCCTGTATCTTCGAAACAGTCTCAGGGAACACAAGCTACTTTGCTGAAAGGCCTGGCTAAAGTGCATTCACCACTAGCTATAGCCAACCACTCATGTAACACCCTATGTAGAGGCTGATCCACAGGTACCTGACTCAGTTGGATCTTCTCAAAAAATAAATATATATTTATACAAGAATGTTGGTGCTTACAGATAATGCTATTTCAGATAATTGACTTCACGTATCAAAAATCACATCGGATGGGTGGCTTATCATCCTGTTGAATTCAAGTTTCCACTCATACCGCAAAATCTCCCTATAACTCAGCCTCATATTTCCCTGCCAATTTCCTTCCTATTCGCAGTTTTCGGATCTTTTTCCTCTCGTTTTAGGATATCAGCCTGTTTTTTCCAAACTAATCGTTCAGTTCATTAAATATTGCTATCCAGTACTCTCTCCATGTCGTGTACTCAATGTTTCGGTCTAATACAGGTCTTGCAGACTTTTACTTTTGCTGTCATGCTCAAATATTTGTTGTTCCATATAACATCCACAAATCATCCTGAAATTCTCTTCGCCTTGTTTGCTTGGCTTCTCACTTCGCTTGTTGTCGGATTGAAGACTATAATCTGCTTTGTGTATTTGTCTTCCACCACTAGCTTGCATCTTAAATGCTCCTTACTAATTACTATTGATTCGGTATTTTCTTTGGCTATGCTTAGGTTCAATTGCTAACTTATGAATGCATATAAAAGTATTTGTAGATCGTGTTTGTTTTCTGATATTATAATGGCATCGTCAGCATATTCAGTTTATAGCATGGGGCCGCTCTTTCAACGTAATCAATAATTTGATCTATGCTAAGTTGAACACTGATAGACTTAGAATATAGAGTCCCATTGTTGTATCCACGACGCTACATCTTTGGATAGTTTACCGCTTACTGAGATTGGTGTTGTGTGTGATATTTAAAGCTTACTCAAGCCCTATCAGTTATCACGAGTGAAGATGAAAAAATTTTCATCATTTTCGAAGATTAGTTGCATGAGTACAGCAACATCTTCTCGTTGTTGATAGTCTTCTGGTTCTAACTATTATATTTCGTGGTAGTCCAGGTCTTCTTAATATTATAAATTTCAGCCATTTCGGCAGAGAATTAAATGTAGGAGGAATCAATATTTCAACAAGCACCTTTTATGTTATGCTCATTTTAGTGTATTTAGTTCAATGTCATTTTTATCTTTGGTGAATCCTGTTGGACCTGAAACTTTTTTATGGTCATAGAAAAGACTAAAGGGTAACCAACTAACAAAATTCTTCCTCTGGAGAAGAAATCCAGGAGGTTTCGCCTTCTCGAGCAATTCGTTAGATTTATGAGTATGATTGATGATCTCGAGTTAGTAGGGTAGTTATAAGAACAATATATCGAATTGGTAGCAATTCTGAAAAATTGTTAGCCAAGCCAATCGACCCCAGTTGTATCAATTTGCATAAGTAGTTGTTGAAATTCCAAGGGGTAGGCTGCTTTTGGTACTGCCTAACAGGAGTGCCATCTGCCGGCCGTTCAATGCTCGCGTGAAAAAAAAAAGTTCATTAATATTCCCATTGCATTGAACTACAAATGCGATCGTGTAAACAATCTCAGTACACACTCTAATTCAATCCTGGCGAATGCATGTGTTCTGGATAAAATTAATTCTAAAACACTATAATTAATTATCGTCTAGCTATTGAAGTAGTTTCCGATGAGCATATTAATTTTTAATCGCGTCTAAATATTTGGGCAGCATCTTCCGTTAACGCATACCTGTTTGTTAAGATTGGAACACGCATTTCGGAATGGGCGATTCGAAACACTTCACTTTCATGTACTTATGCATAATAGACGGTTATTAAAAGGAAATGTAACGAATACCGTTGGAACGCCACATAAAGAATTGAACTGATGAAACTGGCAATTAAAGTAGCTGGCTAGGTCTAAGAAACCCTAGAATTCAATTTGTTCGAATTTCTCATCTATAATTTCAGCAGGTAATCGATCTTTGATTCGATGATGTGATAATTTTAATTTATGATTAGTGATATCGGGTCTTTAATACGTTTCAATATGCTGCCGAATAGTTTATTGCTTCCTCGTTTCTCAACTACATTATCAGTATCGTGCCTCAGGGGTTGACACTGAGGATATTTGTTTCGAATCAAATAGTCTAAACTCCTAAATTAGCAATTTTTTTTTCAAGTTTATTCAAAGGTTATTTAATTTGAATCTTCATCCAATACCAACCACTAAGCTAACTTGAGGGTGTAACAGGCCAAATGAAAAGTCCCCGGTCTATCATAGTGACACACTTTTTTTGGCAAAATTCGATTTTATTATTCAACATAGTTGCCTTCGAGGGCGATACAGCGATTATAGCGATCTTCCAACTTTTCGATACCATTTTTGTAGTAAGATTTGTCTTTCGCTTTAAAATAGGCTTCAGTTTCGGCGATTACTTCTTCATTGGTGCTGAATTTCTTTCCAGCGAACATTCTTTCGAGGTCTGAGAATAGGAAAAAGTCACTGGGGGCCAGATCTGGCGAAAACGGTGGATATAGAAGCAATTCGAAGCCCAATTCATGCAATTGTGCCATTGTTTTCATTGATTTGTGACACGGCGCATTATCTCGATGAAATAGCCCTTTTTTCTTTCTTTAAATAGGGCCGTTTTTTAACGATTTCACCCTTTAAACGACCCAATAACGCTATATAATAATCGCTGTTGATGGTCTGGCCCTTTTGGAGGTAATCAATGATTATTATACCTTGCGCATCCCAGAATACTGTTGCCAGAACCTTGCTGACTGTTAAGTTTTTACTCGCTTTGGATTCGGTTCATCGTGTGCAGTCCACCAAGCTGACTGTCGATTGGACTCCGGAGTGAAATGTCACATATCGACGCAAAAATTCAGGTTTATTGCACTTAAACAGCTTCAAACACTGCTTAGAATCATTAACACGTTGTTGCTTTTGATCGATTGTGAGCTCGCGCGGCACCATTTCGCACACAGCTTTCTCATGTACAAATATTCGTGAATTATACGAAGTATACGTTCTGATGTTATCTTCATAATGTCTGCTATCTCGATAAACTTCACTTTATTATTTTGTGAACTTTTTTGATTCTTTCGCGTCCACTGCGTTTGCTGTCTTCGGTGACTCGGAAACTCCTCATCAAGCTAAGATTTTGCTCAAACTGTATTTTTTCCCTCCAAAAAGCAATATTTTATCAGCACACGAAATTCTTTTTTTTTCCATCATTTTTCAAATAACAAAAGTAGCTACACTCACAATGCAATATCTCACGAACTAATGGTCGGACTGCTGTCAAATTTTGATACGTATCGTTTGGAGATTGGTACTAACTGAAAATCATATGGATTTGATAGTAGCACCGCCATCTATGCATCAGACCGAGGACTTTTCAATTGGGCGAATACAAACCAATTCGTTCATTATTTTCAACAATCAACCTTAAAAGACATTCGAGGAAAAAAAATTCTAACCCCTCCTGAAATTTTCACGGTTCAACTTTTGGCTTGTATAGAATCCAAAAAATGAATAAAAAAATCCGTCCGTCCGCTGTCCAATGCTTTGTTCGAAAACCTTGGGAGTTTTTTCGCATGAAATTTGGTACATCAATCAATTGCTATACCACATTGATCCTCCTAAATCTAGAATATGGTGCTCAAATTGTTAGATCGAAAAATTCATTCCTCAAAAACCTGTTAATACAATTTGACATCTTACACATAATATGTCACTCAAGTCCCCGGGACTGGCACACATATGGCACCACCAATATCATACCACTTTTTCTCGATGTTTCTGGATTGAGATATTGAAAATTAAGTGACGCTACCTTTGGTGTTGTTAGAAAAATGGATAAAAACCGGTTTCGTATAGTGATAAACCAATGTTACTACTATGAATGCAGAACATAAGTGTTATCCAGACACTGCTTTATCGAAAGCTACTCTTAAAAATGCTACAGTGAAATAAATTCTAATGAAGAAGTGATTGCCGAGGTTGAAACCTATTTCTAAAGCAAATATTAATGCCAGAAAAAGTATTGGAACTTTAGAGGAGCGTTGGAATACTTGTATCATTATCAGGTGACTATGTTAAAGACTAATAAATTATACGGTATCTAAGAAAGAGAGAACACAAATCGTTCTATTTGTTCGAGGTAACAGAAGATGAAATACTGATGACAGTGAAGAAGATGAAGAATAATACCTCTTGTGGTTATGATGACATTTCTCTAAATGAATTCGCAAAGTACAGACCAATCAGCCTCTTAACATCCTTTGAGAAAATTCTAGCAAATCGACTTCTGGATTTCTCTTTGAAATTCCTGGTACTGAGCAACAGAAAACACGGACTCACTAGGGAAAAATACTGAGACAGCTATGTTTGAGTGACGAAACACTCGACAATGATGTTATACCTGCGGGTATTTTTGTTGATTTCTCAAAGGCCTTCGATACTGTTGCCTCAAACTACTTGAAAGTTTCCTGACGAAGCGTAAACAAATTGTTATTTTATGTGAAAATGCAGAAAGAATTCTAAAAAGATAAAAATAAAAAGATATTGAAAAGGCAGTCCCGCAGGGCACTATTTTGGGTCCTATTCTGTTTATAGTATGCATAGATCACTGTAGTGGTATTTAGAAATTCAAGATACGATATCTGACAGGTTTTTCATATATTCATTTATATCTGTCCAAACTCCCATCACGTAGATGATTAAAATCCAAATATGTACAGGGTGTCAAACTCTAACACGTAGATGATAAAATCATAAATATATACAGGGTGCGTATAGGCCACACTTACTCACCACTGCTCTAGTCGGGGTCACCAATTTGTAGTGGTATTTAGCAATTCAAAATACGACATCTGACAAGTTTGTCATATATTTATTTATATCTGTCCAAATTCCCATCACGTAGATGATTAAAATCCAAAAATGTACAGGGTGTCAAACTCTCATCACGTAGATAATAAAATCATAAATATATACAGGGTGCGTATATGCCACAATGACCTACCGGATGATATCCAGAATGAGAAACCAAGCATGATTGAGGAAGAGGAAACAATGGCAGAGGAAGTTTCCTATACGGTTGAATTAACGAGAGAGGCATATCTGATGGTTCAGGACCAATTCGAATTTGATATTAACACCTATTTCTATGTAGATAACACCAATATTTTCATAACTAAAAATGTTATTAAACTTGTTAAAAATGTAGATTAGGGATCGGACTTTGAAGATCTCCTCCAGTGCTAGAAGTCTGGGAGTTATTTTTGACTGTAAGTTACGTTTTGAGGAGTACATATCACTATTGGACAAAAAATCTCACCTTGTCTTGAGGAATCTCTATAGTCATAGAAAAATAATTGATTTCCGGTTGAGGAAGAGATTATGTGAAACCCTAGTTATGTCAAGTCTGAATTACAGCCTTGTTTTGTGTTATCCCTTTTTGATTCAGACAACAAAAAATCGTCTTCAGCTGATCCAAAATTAATGTTGCAGATTTATTTTCGGCCTCCGTAAATATGATCGAGTATCAGTCAAAATAAATGAACTTGATTGGCTCAGGGTGGGTAACTTGTATAGATACCATTTGAGCTCACTGGTTTATCGTGTCCTTACGACCTCTGCTCCGCCCTACCTTAAGGAGAGACTCATCTACAGGGGAGGTTTGCATGAACGTTGTATACGCCATTCCCATATATTAGATTTGCCGAGATTCCGTCTTTCCGTTTCGAGTCGAGGTTTCACTTACAACGTCACTGTTCATAACTCAGTTCCTTTGAGTTACGAAACACGCTCAGAGATGTTCTTAAAACGAAATTTTGAAAAATTACTGTTGTAATTGCAGTGTGAATAAGTTTGCATATGTAATATGAATGTATTTTTTTTCCCTGATGTTTTCAACAGAATGTAATTTTATGTTCAGTTTATCAAATTATTTTCAAGAATTGTTTTTTGTGATTACAAATTTTTGTTTTTTTTTTAAGACGATTAGTAAAAGTAGCTATGCTAAACTTCGCCTCTTGATATGTATTTTTATTTTCTTTAATAAAGGCAATTTATTATTATCCCCGACTTTTGCCTATACCTACGTGTAGGATTTATCCTCGCCGTTGGCTTCTCACTCAATCCCAGATATTTA
The DNA here is from genome assembly GCF_914767665.1 of Harmonia axyridis. Classification (NCBI taxonomy): domain Eukaryota; kingdom Metazoa; phylum Arthropoda; class Insecta; order Coleoptera; family Coccinellidae; genus Harmonia; species Harmonia axyridis. Next base: position 20,550,564 of record NC_059508.1, on the reverse strand, counting down.
AAATATCAGAAGGGTAGAGCTCGGTCGTGTCCGGTCCTTGTGGTTTTCTTGGTTCTCGTCAAACTTCTGGTCCTCTTACTCCTGGTCCTCTTCTTATTATTAGTATTATCATTTAATGAATAAATAATAATGAAAGCAACAATGATAAAAGTTACAGTCTGGTGTAACAGGAGTGATCTCAGGTTGAATACAAAAAAGACAAATACTATGTATTTCTCTAGCACAAGATCGAACACAATTTTCGAAAGAATATCAATATCAATGACAAAGAAATCGAAATAAGCCCAAATATAAAGTTTTTAGAAATCACAATTGATAGGAATCTCAACTGGAGATCTTAATGTGGTCAACTAATTTCCAGTTTGAACTCAGTATGTTATTCATTAGGGCTGTCAGAAGACAGGTCAGCAATAGTTAGATCAAGACCATTTATTACTCCAAATTCCATTCATTACTAACATATGGAATGATTCTTTGGGGCGCCAGTTCACAAACCGAACCACTTTTCATCACAATGAAGCTCGCCATTAGAATCATGTTTACTAGGAAATTTCGAACATTTTGCAGAGGAACTTTTAAAAGAAACAATATTCTTACTGTACCAGGATTATATATTACAGAAGCCTACTTTTTTCCGGAACTTATCAACTAATTTCAAAAATTCAAAAATCAGAATAACACGAGAGGAATGAACGAGTACTTTTTAACATGTCACAAATTAACGTTAACTGAAAGGAGCACGCATTATACTGGGTGATTCACCGGGATGGCCTATTAAACGTTTATGAAAAACTGATTATAATTTTAAGCTGAAAATTTGTACATTGGGATTTGAAACAATGATCTTTTTCCCTAAAATAATTTCAGATCTCTACAACTTCCGGTTATACCGGAAACAGACTACTACTTCCTTATTTCAAATAGCACACCCAGTATATTATTGCATCATTAGATAGCTTTTTTGATGACAATTTCGGCAATGTGCCATACCTTGGTTAAAAACTTAATGGTTCATGAATTAAAGGGATTTTATAAAAAAATGGTGGTGGTGAGTCTCGCATTTTCTTCAATATTTCGGCAGAAAAAGCTTTTTTAGAAATATTTTTTTTCTCTTTCTATTTTTCAAATACGTAGTATTATAAGAATGTTAGCAGTTTGGACCAAAAATGTACAGGGTGTTTATAAGAAGATCATGAACTCGAACAACTCAAATCCATCAAAACTCAAGATTTTCAAATGAGAACCTATATCTTTTATGATATTATTTCAATCGATTCTACGTACAACAATAGTGGGGGTTACTAAAGCAAACATTATACCTAAAATGAATACTTTGATAGTTATAGAAGAACTTCAAAAGAGGAAAAACCGAAATTTCTAACTGTGTGGAGTGACTTCCGGAAAACATAGAATGAAACTAAAATTAGATGAATGGATAACTAAATTTGACATTTCAAGAATCGCAATGAATTATTCGCAATTGAAAATTATATTGGTTTATGGATTTCTCAACAATCCCAACGAAAAATTAATTATAATTCATGAAATGTAAAATTTAGTTATCCAAACATCGCATTTTAGTTTCTTTTTGTGTTTTCTGGAATCCACAGACTACTCCACACAGTACATCTGCAGTACATCCCTGCGAACTAAAGAAGATGCAATTATTCCAAACTCAATTAATTTTAATGGTGCCGCATTTCAATTCTTATCGAGTATTGGAACGCGAAACTTCTTACGTGTGGTCAGTAGGCATTTGGTCACCGACGGCCTTCCTCAAGGTGCGCTACTGGTCCTCCCATTAATTCGCTGAAAGGATTGGAGATACCGGTTGTTAGGAGGCAAAAGCGGTACGTGAGTACAGTCGCGTATCGAGTTGTTTTCGCGTATCACAATTCGCAAAACCTAATTACGCAATCTATTTCAATGTTCACGTCATTGAAACTGATTTTATTCAATGTTTGAATTTTTTACGGCTAGGGTTCCACATCACGTAGACGAAAATGACAAGAGCCAAGGTGAATTTTCGTCATTTCTCAATCCGGCTGCTCTAGTTCGGCCATTGTCGAATTCGATTCGGTGGTTTTGATTTTGTGTATGATTAGAAGAACGGTAAAAGATCTAACTGTATCCTATCCACCCTTTAAATGCACCGTTGATATTTTTCACCAACAAACCACCTTATTGTTCATTCTTAAGGTTATGTTTGAGTTTCTCAGAACCTAGGACTAGTTGATTTTTTCCACTAAAGAATATATGTACACACATCGTCAAGAGTCTTGGACCCCCTAGGTTTGTCAAGAAATGAACAATTCTTGTTCTGGGAATGAGATGAATATTTTCCTCTATTTCAACTGCAATATATTTGATAGAAAAATCTTTGTTTGTTACACTCTTTACTTTATGCAGGATCCAGGATGAGACAAAATAGAAAAAATGGGCTAAACTCAATTCCTGAAGAGTTGAAGTTGGGTTTTTTCGATTGGATATGGCTCTCCCTATGTAATTCCATACGTGCTCAATGGAATTCATGTCTGGTGAGTTTGCTGGCTAGTTCATTCTCTGGATATTTATCTCTTGAAGAACTTATCCTCTAATTATTTGCGCAGAGGAACAATGATTAGTTCAAAGGTAGCCCTATGTCCAGGTGATAGCCGAGGTACTCTTGAGGAATGCAACCGTCTCCTTATGGTACTGGTTGAGACTACTCGTCTAAAGGTCCTTAAAAAATTACTTCGAAGGGCTGTTACAGATACCGTTCGATTCGTTCGAGTCAAATTTGCGATATGATGGTCTTCCTTGCAGATGTTACTCTGGATCGACCATGCACTGATCTCCGGGCAACGCTGCCGGTTTCCAGGAAAAAGGCCACTATGTGCCCTACTGAAGTCCGTTGAATATTCAAACGTTGCGCAATCTTCCACGGAATATTCTCAATATCACAAGTCTCGTTATTCGCTGAAAACTGATTAACTTCGAATACACCTGTATTCTCCCGAACAAGAAACATTTTCTGCTGGTTCATTGTTTTCATTCAAGTGATAAGATAGTGAAGATTCCGCAAACAAAAAATTGTCGTGTTACATTCAACAAGTTGAGTTGATAGAGGGGGCCAAGATATTTGACGAGGTGTGTAAATGTAAATGAACACAGCAATAACCATCCCTTTCATTGGCTTTTTGGTGTAACGACATCAGATTAAAATAAGAATAGATACACTGCAAATATTACATAAGGGTCAATTATTTCCTTCTTTCCCAAAGAATATTTCAAATACAAATATTCAATGCAATTATAGTATAACAGGGTTCTGAGTATTCAATTTCTTAAAAAAACGAATTTTTCTCGATATAATACCTTGATTTTTCAACGTAAGACTTCATAGATTGTAATCTTGATTGATGCGCGATTTCACAACTGATTTTCGTTCTAAATTTTACGTGAATAATTCTCAGAGTTTCCGATGAAAAATATTTAGATTATCTGTCATTCCAAAACGTAAATTGTAGAAATTCCATTGGGGAGGTTGCATTTTTTTCCTCGAGTGATTCCGAAAGTCGATTATTGAAAATAATTCACAACTTTTTGTACAGTCAATATCAACCAAAAGATGGAATTCGATTTTCAAGATTTTAATCTAGATAGTATCAATTTGCAGACTTTCGCGATTGAAGGATAATATATATTTTTATCTATTATTAATAGTGAAGGAAATAATATATGATTTTCGAGCAATTGATGCTAAATTCTTTTATTTCGCGGATTTCATTATGAAAGGATTCTCTTGGATGAGATATAATAATGACTTCATCAATTTTACCCTTCTCGTCTTCTCTGTTGAAGGTTCAAATCCACCAAATAACACCCCTTGAGAATTGCTTCAGCAGATTATATCCTTTCCTTCAGACCTACTCATGAATTAATAGAATTGAAAATTTAATGCAATTCGTTAACCAAAATTACGCAAAGCACGCTGTTCTCCTGTCTGGTTTTAATCCCAAAGGTTTTTAAATTTTCAACGATTCGACTCTTTGAGGTGAATGATCGCAAGTTTCTAATCCTCGAGGATATTACATAACATAGAATATTACATAATTTGTCGAAAATACTTGATTTTTGTAAAGAAAATAATTGAATTCCGCAAACTTGAATGAAATATTCTACCATAACCAATGTTGAAATTGGAATTATATTCTCTGGTTGTGGTAAAAACAGTACTATGAGCACATTTATATTAACGAACATACTTTGGTCAGGATGAAAACTATGAGAAAAAAATTATGAAACGCAACCAAAAAACTTCTATCCGATGAAATTTTACGCAATTAGATATTTGATTTGGAAAGTAACTGATACGCCACTGTGTTCCTGCTAGCCGCTCTCTTTTTATTAATTACAACCGCTATTATCGGTATTAATATAATGGGAGATTCCTAATTTGGAACGAGGTAAAAGGAAATAAAAATTTTCCCAGAAGCACAATGATTTTTCCTGATACTCGTATGTACACTGACGATAAAAATTGCGAAGACTGTTTGAATTCATGCGATAGCTATTTATTATCATTATTATCATACTGATAATTTATGGAAATAAGTGGGTTATGAATGAAGGATATATGAACAATGGTGCGACAAAAACTATTAGGATTTCAGAACACAACGATTGATGGGCCAGTTCGAAATTGTCAGCATTGAACATTATTAGAATATCGCCTTCTTAATTGGCATTCCAGCATCTTAAGTTATGCAATTTTTTCACATGACGTCATGAGGAGTTCAAAACCACCTATTCACATTTAAATTCGAATAACATATTTGGTACTACTCTAGAATACGCAGAGATAACTTTAGAGACAAAAGTTCAGCATAAGGTATTTCGACAATCCTTAAGAGGAAACACCACCACGTGGCTGTTCAGTTCAAAACGAAATTAGAGATATTTCTTCTTGCAATTCAATAAATTTTTATGGGGTATTTACATGAAAGAAAGTTATTATATAGTTATATTATTAATTTGCGAATAAAAAAAAATGGTTAACTTTCCGTTTTTCATGAAAAAAAATTTGATGATATGTACTTTGTACAAAGCACTGATATATTTTCAAAATATTTCTGAAAAGAACCTACCGAAAATCATTACAAAAGAGGTAAAACTATAATTTCGTGAAAGTCGCCGTACAGTGATGCCTCTTATTTACTTGCTTCGAAAAAAGAAAGAAGATGAAGTGAATGTAAAACTTCGTACACCGTTAAAAGTTTGGTGATGACCAAACTGCTGCGATGGCAGCAGTGCCAGAGTGGAAATGAATCGGTACCAAAGTTTGACTGATACGCGGAAAATCACGTGGTGATAATCCCTCTCAATGCTCAATTTCTGGTGATTTCTAAACTTATTGTAAATTAATACAAGAATCAAAACTAAATATATCCAAGTTAGTGATTTTGCTCCTACATAGCTATTACTTTGAGTTTCGGTCTTGTAACATTATTATCTCACGAGAAATTTCAATTTACGCATGCGCAACGCACGTAATTTCAAAAATGCTAAAATTCTCATGGAACCTGTAATATCCTAATCCGAATACCTATACCAAATTTCATAGGAATCGGATGATATTGAAATTTTGGGTATTTCACGTTTGCGCTCGAACAAGGCGATCTACTGTACAAACTGAATACACATTTCATCAAAATCGAATGAGATTTGTAGATGTAAAGGCTGTTACAAGGATGTGCGGTCAAACAGAAACGAACCAGTGTTGGTCAGGATGCTGGAATTTTGCTAGCAAACATTTTTTCTCAAAAGTGATCACAATGCTTGCTCCACTTCGCTTGTCTCAGAAGCATGAGGCAGAGGCCTCACCTAATGAATTCTGGAAATTACACGTATTGGCGTATTAATCGAATATTTTATTAATCCATCTCATCCTCAATTTCACATCAAATGCTACGGCACTGGGTCTCTGTTCCATAATTTCCTCTCTTCTTAAAGAGTTTACTTTTTAGTGAACGGTTCGAGGCATGTCTCACGCTCTTCCTTGTCTAGCGTGTTATCTACATCGACGCGACAAGAAATCGAGAATATTCCTTACCCTTTGAAGGAGGCTTCTAAAGATAGATTTGAGGCATGCCTCGATCCGCGGCGAACTGCAATTATTCTGCATTATTCGGGTTAATCGGGAAATCGGGTTAGTTTTCGCTTCGTTGTTAATTTGGTGGTAGCGTTTGCAGTATCTCGACTGTCTCGTGTAAGTTTGACTTTTCATTTTGTTCATCGACTTAATAACATCCAGAAGACGAAATTTATTTAGCGGGACCGAGTGAGTCGTTTCAAATTCCCAAGGTAAATGAAATTATTCGAAGTACTTGTGATTTTGTAAACTTTTTGATGAATCAGCAGCATTTTTCGAGTCATTTCCATCAGGATGAATTCAGCATAATTAAAGAAGTAAAGCGACATGTTCCAGATATAAGTAAATGTCTTGTGACAATAAGTGGAGTCGGAAAAATACATGGTATGAAAAGTACGACTGGCTTACTGGCAGTATAACATTGAATGAATTATTTTGTTGGCTGTGCATTTACAATGATATTAAAAGTAGACCAGTTTTTCAGGTACATCTAAAACCATACAAAATGAATTAATCTATTCCGTTGCTTTTGTTGTGAATAAAAACATTTCAAAATATATTTTTCCTGACGAGTTGATGAAACAACTGACATAAGCTGTCATTTACAATCGTCTGTTATGTATTAAATTACCAACTTGTTGAGCGATTCATGTGATTTTATGATGCAAGTTCTGCTGAAGATTCATTTGAATTTTTAATTGGCAAATTAGGAAAATTTGACTTGCATTCAAAATTAGTGTCTCAAACATATATGATGGGATTAGTGTAATGTAGGAGGAAGTAAACTGTTAACGGGCAAAAATCAAATCTACACCACCACAAGCGATAATTACTCACATTACTATACATACGCATTTAATTTGTTTTCAAATAATGCTTGCAGTTCAATTCAGCAGGTTAAAGTTTTTTCTCAGCCCTCTCAGAATTTTCATCATATTATCATCAATAAAATATTAGTAATAATATTTTTTAGAATGATTATCATGCAACTGGCAAAGTTAAGATAAACTTTGTCCGTAAACTTAAATATATGTATGTTACAATAATAATAATTTTTCTGATATTCTTTACTATCTTAGATATCACTAGCCGCCACTGCTAAGAAGAAATATTGAAGAAGAAAATAAGAAATTTTAACTTTCGAAAAGGAGTCTAGAATTCACGATTGACTACGCTCATGAAAAGTTTGCAATTAATTGGGACTCGGATCACGTTCAAATCTTGTGAAAGTCAAGTTAACTGTAGTTTTTCGGAAGATGATTAGTGTTTCGAAAATGCTCGGAGCTTGTTGGATCCTTATCTACATTCCAAAGGAACATCACGAGTATTCGAAATACTTGCTCAAGAATAAGGGTTTGATCTTGACACGACAATACTTCCAGTTTCGTAAGGTCAAACATCTCCACCAAGGAATCAAACTCGTAAAACAGATAATAGCTCAATCATTTCTATCCATTCATGACTATAAAACGATAATATATGGAGTGGCCTTCACCTGTTAGATTTGTACACTAACAACTACACTGAGGTAGTGTTTTATGAAAGTAGGGTGATAACCTCTATTCATAAAATAGTTTTTTTTTACGCGGCAGATGGTACTCATTTCACGTTTCATCTCGCACTATAATCAATTACTATAAGAACTTACACAACATGATTAATTTTTGGGTTTATTTTTTCAAATGATGATCGTTTGGAAAAAATTCTCAAATTACCACAATTATATTTGAGCTCCCGTTCATTCTTGCGCCGTTGGAGACCACATACATTTTTAACTAGATTATAGGTTCTGATGATGCATTGCTTGATTTTCAATGGTGTTGACGACGTCAACAACACAAACATTTATTCATATCGCAAAACTTCATCTAGGTCGAATTCATAGTTTTGAAATGATCGGAAAAACAATATTTTGAACGGCCATAGACAGGGTATTCCAAAATTCTTGAAAGCAGAGCATTTGCGGGCTGATGTTCAGAGGACTTTATTCTTTAAATGATCTGAGAAATCACAATTTTCGTTTGAACTTTGAACCTCACTACGATCGGCGGGTAAACACAGGCTCGCCATGAAAAGTGACACTTCTCATTTTCATCGAAAATAGTTATTTATAATACAAGTGCAGAAGGCATTGATATTCTTCCACGAGTTCAAAATTCGAAAACGAGCCACGAAGTGGCGAGTTTTTGAATGAACGAGTGGTAGAATGAGCCTTCTGTATTATACATTATTTTCTCTAATTATAAAAGTTTAATGAGTCTTCTTGATGAAGGATATTTAATATAAATCAAATAATTTGACAACTTTGTGTCTAATCCTTCACAATAATATATCTGTATGATATATTCAGTTTATTTTTGTCTTGGAATATATTCCAATTCTAAAAATGACAAATTTAATAATCAACCAAAAGAAAAATTCAAAATGACTAAAACTGTACAAATTGAGTAAACGGTTAATAAATTGAACAACTAAATTAACATAAAGACAGACGTACGTTTGTATTATTAAATACAAAAATTCCGAAACGTACGTCTGTCTTTATGTTAATTTAGTTGTTCAATTTATTAACCGTTTACTCAATTTGTACAGTTTTAGTCATTTTGAATTTTTCTTTTGGTTGATTATTAAATTTGTCATTTTTAGAATTGGAATATATTCCAAGACAAAAATAAACTGAATATATCATACAGATATATTATTGTGAAGGATTAGACACAAAGTTGTCAAATTATTTGATTTATTTTCTCTAATTCATTGCATTTTTATTGAAATTAATAAAATATTGCCATAAATATCATTTAGTGATTTTTGCATTAAAAAATGTTGGTTGGCAGAACTGATTTCTTTGAAGCAAATTGACGAATTGACAGATAAAGCCGTGGCGGAAAGTTCGGAGTACCAACATATAATAATAAAATATAACCATGAAAACTGTCCGTTTCTGATATATTCTCGCACGATTTTTTTCTACAAGATGTGGAAGAATGAACGGAATAACCACAGAATTAGAGAAATTTTATACTGTGACGAAGCTCATTTATGATTAAATTGATATGAAAAAAACAGAGTTGAAGAATAGGAACAATACAGAAAAATGTTACCAATAATCTGGTGTTGATCGAGAAGCGAGAAATTGGGTTAGTTTTCGCTTGGTTGTGATTTAGTGGTAGCGTTTGCTGTGTCTCGACTGTCTCGTATAAGTTTGTCTCCGTGTTCAAGTCAATTTTTTTCGAAAATACTTTTTCTTCTTAATTATCAATTCACATCATCGCTATTGGATACTTGGTGTGAGTAAATCTTCTTGGGTTTGTTCAAACTTTCACTGCTCTATGAGCACCTATAAGAGGGTTGAGTAGGAGTAGATCGTATATTTCAAGTTGTTGAAAATTGAGGAGTAATTGAAGCATAAATACTTGAATATCAACAGTGGGTGGAGGAACTGTATTTTTGTGTATATTTATTTTATATTACTTGAAAATGTATTGATGTCAGAAGTTTATCGATCAAAAAAAATAGTTCGTTTATTGTCGTCCATACCATAATTTTCAGAAATTGCATTCTTGGAGACAACACAAATAGGCCATAAAATACTTGATCTCATTCACAAGTTCAAACTTTATGTATCTATTGTCCTTGATGAAAAAGAAATTAACGATCAAACATAGCTAATTCTGGATTTAATAGTGAGAGTCCATGTTCTTTGACTGTATTTCGATACGCACTCAGATACATAATGTATTTTGTGTATATTAAAGATGAATAGAAAAATTTGAAACAATAATCTGAGTGACCTTTTCGACTTTCAATGGATAATTGAAAGATGATTGTAATAATAAATCATGACATGATTATAAACACTACTACTGTCAGAAAAACATTCACTAGAATAAACTATTCGATATCGATTGATCAAATTAATTAGTATACACTCAATAAACGAACGATTTCCCTTTATGATATTCTCTAGGACCATCTGAACAATATTTAAAACGATACACGATCTTTTTTTTTCATATGCTATATAAATTCATTTTGAAATATTTTTCTGAACAAAATATCTACTATTAGAAGAAGGATAATTTTAATTTTATGTAGGTATTGAATTTTTTCAATAATTATTATGAATTTTCTCATTCGATGTCATGCTTTCAAAACGAATGAATGAAAACACTGTTCATTATATAATGATTTTTCAATAGGAAATCATTGTATCATTTTTGACATTTCATGTCATTTGTGTTCAACAGGTTATGTCATTTAATCATGGAAAACTGATTTTGATAAAACAAATCAACAATTCCAAAACGAATACATAAGGAATGTCAAAAATAGTTCTCAGTGTTGCCATTAAAATCATTTCATGTATCATATCTTTTGGAAAACCCTTTCAAAGTGACGTAACACACATCACATCAGAATTACATTTTGACAATTTGGAAATGCACATTTTTTATGTGGTCCATAGGGACCTGAATATGTACTTTGAGAAGTATTCTAAACTCGTCAAATAACCATTTCATTTTCAACATAGAAATATGTGAAATTTAAAATAAAAAGATCAAATTCCACATTACTTTCCCGAGAAATGTTATTATATTTATTGAATATTCCCCACACTATAAGTAAGTTGTCAAGATAATTGCGGCATATGTGTGCTCTCATGGAAACATGACATATCCTTCCCATTAATTTTTCTAGATTGTCACTATTTAATCAGATTCAAGATGATGGTATATCCGTTTCTTTCCTCAGTCCCTGCATCCGCGAATCTAAACATCTTTGAAGTCAATATCAATATTTATACTCATTTCTTCCACATATACCCCACGAGCCAAAAATAATGAATGCCAAGAGATATCTCAAAATACGCGGTGAGATCGAAAACTTTGTCAGCAATAGAACACTAAGATTTCCAGCATTCAAATGAAAAATAAGGAAAACAAAAACGTGAACATTCTCTTAATAATTTTTTCAATTTATAATGAATCTTCAGACCGTTATTTCGCAATCAAGTACCTACTTGATTTCTGTTATTTTTATCTATAATTTTGAAAACAGGAAAAAAGAATTGAGTAGATTTCACCTATTCATGTATTTTGTCTTATGTAATTTAGCCGAGAATTTAGCTGAAAAATCTGACTCAAATAACCAGCGACATCTCACGAAAACATAGATAGAAATACTAGGTACATCTAACACAATATCCTTTATTGCCTTCATGGAAAAATGTTCTGGACGAGGGCGACGAAGCATATGAAAAGATCTGATGCATGCTTGGAAGATTCGATTTTGTTATTTATTGTACAAGGTGTCTACTTTTGAAAGAACCAAACATTAAGGGAATCGACATCATACAATTTATTTCATTAGTTTTACGATTATAATTCAGTTATTCTTGTAGCCGCCTCAAATTTGAATACATATCTGGAAACTTGCTAAGAGATGAGAAGTTCTGTGTATCAAAAAATTCTCATTGCGGGCTTAGTAAGAAAATGAATTTCACGATTCTCAAGTGAACAAAATCAGTCATATTTTTCCAATGGTTTTATCGATGAAGAATTATTAATTATGGACATGTTTTCTTTTCAGCAAAAAATACCTCATTTTGTGTATTTCAAATGGCATATCAACTTTTGTGCTAGCTTCTTCTCCTCTGACATAATATCGTAATTAACAAGATAACTAAGAGTTGAAATGAACCAAACCTAAATTTGCTCTTGAAGATGTTTATGATTGAAAATCAAAGTAATTATCTTGGAAATCATGAATTTATATGTCGAATCAAAATAATCCAAACTAATAAAATAAATTCAATATTACCGATGTTATGAAAAATTTAAGGAAAACAGACTATCTGTAACAATTGTTCGTTGTCACAGACGTTATAATCACGTTCGTATTGTTCGAAATGTCCCATATGTCCAATACATTTTACACATTGTTTTCGTTGAGACGATCAAGAAGGTTTCCCGATCTGCACATTTTTAAATATCGAGTAATAACAATTGTTCTTTATATTCGGACATCAATAATGGACATCCTGTATATGACAGCTTCATCATTTAGTAGTGATGACTAGGAAAATCTTTCTTTTAAAAAAAATATATATATACTTTACTATACCTTCTTGTAATTGGTAGATAACTTTTACAGAAACACTGTTTCCTCAACTTATTCTCTGAACAAGATGTAGGTACTATATGTACTGTTTGAAAAATATCTCTGATATTTTGCATCATGATAGAGATATTTGAGGCCATTCAAAATATATGGGATGATCCATTCAAGAAAATCAACCATTTGTTGAATATTTTTTGGGAATACCCTGTTTATTTGAAAATAATTTCCTAAAATGCAGAAACGAAAGTACAAGGAGACTGCTTTCCAAGGAAATTCTTTTGGGTCGGCAGGACCCTGTATATCTGCTAGTACATTTTGCCATCAAATCACTCAAGAAGAACATTTGTATTCAAATTTAGATTATTCATTTCGGATGACATCGCTCTCTCCATTGAAACTCGGATTCGTCAATTCATATGAAAGCTACATAATTGAATTTTTGAATAACTCATTTTATTGATAAACTTCAGAAAATTTTGGCCGATAGATTTTGAGATATCGAAATTTACAGGTAAAAAATAGCTAATTGCATTCGAGAATTATCGTGGATATGGCGACCATTTAGTAAGTCACCCTCAGTAAGTCATTTTAGACATTTTCCGAATCAAAATCAGGAATTTACAGACATTTGGTCAAAAAGTACGCAGTGATATTAGTGATACATTATCAAATTGATTCTCTCAGACAAAACAAATTATTTGTAATTCTATGTAAATATGTACTGATTTTCTTCTTCTTTCCAGCAATATTGCAAAGATCCACCGTTGGCATTGGCCAGATGAAAATCCAGGGAACAGCCTCCTGTCAATATTTGTGCATGGATGCTTGTGGACTACTATACGGATCGGTAAGTCATTTGAGATATCCTATATGCTACAATTCAGAAAAAGCGCTGACAAGTTCGATTTCACTCTCAATATTACATTATCTCCAGTTCCATTTCATTACAAACCCTACTTCACCGCAAAATGAACCACTTTTACTTGTTACTAGATGTGACAACAAAACAAATAATTTAAAATTTCCAACCAACAACTTTTCTACTCTTCAATGTTTGAATTTTCTCTTCCTACTAGATTTCCCACGCCTACAAATTAGCATCTTCTCTCTACACCAAATACATGTGGGTGTATGTTGTGTTGCGGACTTCGCTGCTTCGACTGCGGATCTTGGAAACCCTATAATAAAGCGTCTCTTTCACGTTTTCAAAGTCTTGTTTTGAATTTGATTATGCATAAATTCAAGCTGTTATATTCAATTATCAAAAATAAAGAGGCAGTAGTTATTTTTCCACAAAATATTTCAAACCTTTTTTCTTTCGACTAGTTCAACTGAAAAGGTCTCGAATTGAATTTACACATTTGAAAACTTTTCATTGTAATGATACATGGATTATTTCATGACATATCGATTATGTCATGACCGATGGATTCATTGACAGGTAAAACTGCTGCATTTGAAGCTCAGAAAATCGGAAACGCGTCCTGGTTTGGTGAGGATTCCAGTTTGTAGGAACCAATAAGCTGTTTTTCTTGGAGATACCTACCGTAGAAACGGTGAACGTGTTATGGTTATCAGTGTCTTGTGTCAGTTGGCAGATATTTTTCTGCCTGCATAACAAGTAGTATCATTCAACTTCAATTATTGCTTTACCTTCTGAAACACATTTGACGCTTTTAATCGATTTTTTTGTTGATCGTCCCACCTCCCTTCCGATTTGACACTTTTAGGCTTTTGAATTCGAGAGTTTTCAAGACACAGCAAGTCAGCAAATATTTAAGGCCATATTCAGATCCTGAGAAAGCCTCATACACCTTACACGATGCGTGTTTTATAAATAAATAACAAATGTCAACTTCATAATCCAATGCATTTTAATTGAACCTTCGATTCTTGTACCCGCATTGAAACATCCTTTAGTTCTTTTTTATCTTAAGAGAGGAAATGATTGAAAGGGTTATCGAAGAGATTCAACACCAAAGTCAGAAAGTATATTTGGAAATATATGTGTTATTTTCTACTGATTTGCGACACACCCTTTCTATGTTTTTCTCAATTTTCTCCTATGGTTGTAGGTTTTTGAATTAATGAATTAAATTCTCAAATGTTTTTATCAAATTCCACGTAATATGCTTTTTTAGATAGACGTCATTGATTTTGTTATAAGATCTCAATTATTTTTGTTTTGTACATTATTAGTTACGTCGTTGCTTTTTTTCCCTTCAAATCATCCTCGACATTTTTTATTTGAATTCCCCATAAGAAATAAATACAGGGTGGAGCACAATGCAGAATGATTTGAATGATGAATTGAAAAGAAATTACAGATACATAAAATCATTGCTTCAAAGTACCTTTGATACCGTATCTTCCAATTGTATTTTGTGAATTGATCTTCTAATTAGCGGAATTGGTTAGAAATTTATTTATTAAATGAGTGTTCTGATACTTTTCGCAGCAGAATTTCAACTATAGCATCCTCTCGATCATCTTCTTCAAAACTTCAAGGTTTCTAAATAGTCGTTTTGCACATTAATTACAAAATTCTGTTTATTTTCTGTCCCACAAAAATGAAAATGCGTTTCGTCACTAGTCCAACAACGTCAAAGGAAACCGCACTTAGGATTGCATTGAATCTTTTTTTTTTCAATACAATATATGCCAAATTCTTGTACAAACATCATCTTTACGATGTGCAAGTCTGTAATAAGATTTACCTTACATAGTTCGATTTTTCATTTAAAATTGCACACAGATATTTTGTCCCTTATTTCCATTCTACTTTTCGTTTGTCTGTTTTCTTGCTCATGTTCATCCAATTTTGTTCACCGTAGTAGACTACAAATGTTTTTACTATTTCCAGTTTTATTCTTCATTTTCTGAATGGTTAGTCCAGTTTGAGTTCTATAGGTATTCAAGTCCAATGTTTTTTGAAGTACCTTTAAATGTGCAATATCATCCATTTGAAAATGTCAGACATGTATGAACTGAATATCAGTGGACCTATAGCGGATCCTTGTGATGCTCCCGCTTCAAATATTCTTGCCTCTGAACTCGTTTTATGTATTTTTTGATATGAGTCCAACATCTCCATCTGTTTTGGATTGAATTTTTTCTTACATTGCTATACTATATCCAGAAATACGGTGAAACTATGGACTGTATTCTGATCTGAATTATGTGTAATACTGAAATTTCTAATTCTTTTTCCTTTGCAGAAGGAGTTTGGAGATGAATGCGTGTTCAACGAAACAATTGAGAAGCACTACTACAACACATACTCCTCAACAAAATACTCAAACGAAAAACGTACATTTTACTTAGCTTTAAATAGGAGAGGCCAGCCAAGGAAGGTGATGTTGAAAGCAAAGCAACAACTGGGAAGGCTGTCTTCTTACACTAGAGTATTAACGCGCTACGTTTCCCCAGAACGTACAGAAGAATTGAACCATATGAGACACCATGCTCATACCTGTGCACCAAGCGCAAATTCGAAACTAAGACTGTTATCCTCACATAAAGACCCCTCCATCGAATTTCCACGATGTCGAAAGCGAAAAAAGCGAAAGAAGAAAAAACGAAAGTGTTTACCATCTGAAACCGAGAACGAGCATTGCCTTAGTAATAAACAATCTAATAGAAAATTGCAGACTCATGTGAAAAAGTGCGATAGTGATGACAGTTCCGAGTGCCAAAGAGAAACGAACAAAAGAAAAAAATTAAATAGTGATAAACACGATAAAGCGAACGGTAACGTGAAAAAAAAGCCGAAAAAGGGAGGTAAAAAAAAAGTGAACGTTGTGGTTAGTTCTGAAGCGACAGTGACTCTAGAAGAAGATTCGACCCACGAGGCTGATTATGGGATGGAGACAAACACACATATGGATTTCGACGACACCACTGCTCTGCCCCTTCTTGAACTTACCGAGCCTTCTAACTCTCAAACACTTTGACTCAACGTTCATAATTTTCATTTTTATTTATTTCTACTATTTATTGTATTTTAGTTGTATTTATTGTAAATAGCATTGATTTTGATTAGAGCTGCGTGAAAAGTATCCTAGACCCGTATGGGGCTCAGTATTAATATGATAATCAAAAATGTTCAAGTTTGTGTCTCTTCGATAACTTATCCAGAAAGGGTTCATATTAAAACCATTCCACATATGATTCAAATATTCATTTCGTTACTACGAAGAAAGTGACTATTCTGAAATATTTATTTATTCATATTTCCAGAATCAGTCTGAAAGTCTGCAATTTATGTAATTAAAATAATATGGAAATATGGAATTTCCCATGAAGCTTTCCGAATCCTGATTAAATTGAGAGTAGTATACCAGTTCAGATTGATAGAAAGGCAGTAAATCATGGATCGTCAATAAGGAAGATTGCTTTTTCTCAACTAAACTGTGTTTCAGAATACTTCCAGCACAGTTCTTGAAAAAAATTGCTCAGAAATGCTACAAAAATAATTGGATACGTTGACGTTGATCATGATATATGCTTGATCCATAGTTGTTTTTTAAGATGGAATTAGCATTTGCTTGACCAAGAACATTGATTTGTTGCATGTTTATAGTCAATTATTTTGTTGATTTGAACTGGTTCTAATACGATTCAGAATGCAACACGAGATCTAATTAACGAATATAAAATTTGATGATAATCGATTCAACGACTTTACAAACTTAAACCGTCATAGTCATTATTTCTTTACATCTAACCTGTATCTGATTCTCGTGTTTAATGATTGGGATTTCAATTAGAAAACTCTCCTGAAATGTTGTGTAGGTGCCGTATACAACGATGAGGAAGATGTTAACACTTGAAGACCTGTCCTGTTGATTGAGTGATTTAATTTTCTGGAGTGATAATGAAATGGTTCTCATTAAATTGAGTATGAGAAATTATCTGGATTATTGGGTGTCTATCTGGAGGAAATAAGTAGATTTGCAATTGTCATTTATCCTGTTTTTAAATCCAAAATATTATGTATCTACTTGTTATTCTTCTTTTGAAATCCGTCCATTTTTGATAAGTCTTTTATTCTTCCTACGCCAGTTCTGTAATTGAAAAGCCAATTACAAATGTTTCGCTCCCTGGATATTTCTCAATTTTCGAATATCCTATACTAAATGGTAATACTTTGGTTGCAGATCAGCTTAATGCTTCGAGGGGCTTACTAGGAATATGAAGAAATTGAAAGATGCAAATGAATCCATGACAAATATGTATATCAATTATTGCGACTTTCACACAGCTTTAATAAGTGTACCTCGCATTAAGAATTCATATCGATCTTAGCTGGATCAATTGAAAAAATTTCCTGAGATGATATTGTGAATGGTATTTTCACTATCATTTCTGGAAATTGAACATGATTCAACGCTGCGATTCGAAATGAAAATGGAGAAAATCTTGACAGCATGAGTCAGTTTTTCCAATATTTGAATGAATGGAAAACATAGGAAGGTTTTGGAGTATGTACCTAGTTTCAATTCAACTTTTTCCTTTAATGAACGGATGAAAGTACGTTCCTTAGTAACTAGATGCATTCAATTTTATATTAATGATTAATGCTTACCAAAGAATTGAAACGGACTCTAAAATGATCAGATGTTAATAATGAACTTTAGATTATAGAATGAAAAACAGTATAGACGTGCTAAAATTATATTATTTCGACTATTTAATGATGGAGTTGTAGAAAAATGAGATTTGAATGAAAGGTGCAATGTTAATTTTAAGGAAGAGAAGTATTTGAGATGGAACAATATTAACTACGATAAATAGAACGAAATGCTTAGGTAGTAGATGTAATGATTGTTTTGAAAAATTTTTTAAGTATTCCAAAATATTCAGCTCTATATTCAGTATTGAATTATTGTACCTTAGTAACAAGTAGAGAAAAATGTCACTTAACAAATGTAACTAAATTAGATTTAATTATTCAAATATACTCATTGAATTGTGATAGCATCTAAATACACCAAATAAATTACTGCCAACTATCACAAAAACCCTTTTCTTCATGGCAACAATCTTATTCCCAAAAATTCAATTTTAATAAGGATAGGAACTCTAATCACAAAATGACAGAAGTCAGTTTCGAAACAATCGAAATTTGTATTATTGTATTATATTAATTGAATAAAAGCTGATGAAGAGAAGGGTTAAGGTGATTGAAATTTCAAAGTCACATTCTCTGATGAAAGTTAAGAAGACAATTGAACGAATTATCCCAGAATATGCATGAATTGAACTATTTGTGAATGCTTCTTAGATATTTAATAGAGCTAAAAAGACAAACTATTCAATTCAGTCTGTTAGATAGCTATGAAACTATATTCATTTTGTTTTCATCTTAAAAATGGAGAATAGTTTATATATTAATGTTCAACACAATTGTTTTTGTAGATAATTATATCGAAAATATATTTTTCAATTTGTACTTTTGCAAAATGACTACATAACTACTTGAAGCAACATAATGAACCAATCAAGAGCAATGTTTTACAATACATGATCAATAATTCGATAATAGTATTTGTAAAATCATTTCTCCTGTATGTAAAGATTTTCACATGAAAATAAAAGAATAGTAATAAAAACTTTGTTCCATTTCATTCGTTATGACAGTGATATTTTTATAGAATATTTCACCCACTCCTTAAACAATCCAACTGATTACACAGGATGTGTTCATAATGTATGGCCATATGATGAGAAATATATTCTGCTCTTTACTCAACGCTCGTCGTTCAGAAACTTACTCTGAAAAATGTCATTTATACATGAAAACAAATGTATAGGTTAAATTGTACTTGTACACAATGATATGATTTTATATCTTGAATTGTTGCTGTCGTAAATGTATAATATAACAAAAGTAAGAGGAATTGTCCGCTCCAATGAAGATATATCAGAAGAAATTATTGAAGAAGGTCACCCAAACAACATAATGAAGAAGCTTTATCTCAAATGAGTATCTTTCTCTGAACAAATATTGAATTTTTCAGCAAGATTTTCTTCAGGTCAGAAAAAAAGTTGAGAATATCACTGATAAGGCAGGAACGATAGGAAGAAATGTTATTGCTGGTAATCTTTTTTTGCAAACAGAAAATCAAAATCATATTGAATTTTTTATTGTTTTATAGACTTCATCGTAGGAATGAAATTATGGGTATTTTTGTAATAAAAAATATTAATTATTATTTTTTGACTACAACGTTTACCCATTTCTGTAATGTGGAAAAAAAGGTTTGATAACGAAGTTTGAACCAAAAATTACTCGGAAAAATAGAATTTTTTCGATTGTTCTTACTTTATACAGTGTGTTCCTTAATTGGGGTAACGAAGAAAAATGAGAGATTCCTTGAATAATTTTAGGAGTAAAATGTCCTATACATGGGCCTGCAAACTCTTAGTTTTCGAGATACAGGGTGTTTCTTGTAATCTTACTTTTTTGTAACAGTTTATCGAATCTTCATTAACCTATCCTACAGATTGTGCAAATAAGTACCAAAACTTATAATTAATTTTATTTATCACATCTTACTGAATCTTATAGTAATTTGAATTTTCCTGAGGATTACAGAATAATTGTTTGACAAGAACCAACCAAAAAGTGTAATACTGAACCTGAGTTTCTTTTTATAATTTTCTAAATTACCATTGGCTCACCAAAAAAAAGTTCTGGTGGAAAGAAGCGGGAACTTTTCCAGATAAAATATCACCCTGTAGATCTGCATTCAAAATTAGCATATCACACGATGGAAACTTCAAATAGAACTTCTATGCCAAATTTAAATTAAATATCTTCTGAAGGGAAGATACTATGAGAAAAAAAGTTGAACTTTAAATATCTGTATCTCGGAAATAAATAGTGTGAGGACCCATGTTATAGGACTTTATCTTTTAAAATGATCCGAGTAATCTGTCATTTTCGTTTGTACCTTCAATGTAGGAACACCCTGTATAGTCAGTATAGTGTCTTCACAAATAAATTGCAATTTGAATGAAACACATTAAATTGTAAAACACACCTCAGTTCAGTTCTTTGATAACTGCAGTATTAAAATGTTGTGACGAAAATGATACGAAAATCGATGTCATTTCAAAGAAAAGTAAAAAAATTTTTGCTTTATATTATGGAAAAATTCGTTCTTCGTTTTTGAGAGAATTCTGGAAATCTTGGGGAGGAGTTAATTACCCAAGTACCTCCCCCATTTCTACGCCCTTGGTTTACGAAAACTTATGTAAGTTTATGAATGCAGCATGAATGTAATTGACAACTTTATATTGTGTGTGAAGAATTTGAAGCTTTCAGTAAAATAAGCAGATTTTTCCATATTTCAGACAATTATTGAGAATTAAATAAGAAATTTAAATTTGAAAATCCTCATTTGAAATGAATAAAATATTCAATTGTTTTCGATAATAGGTACAGTCGACATCAAAGAATTTCAATTTAAACGCATTGAAATAAATAGAGACCTTAAAAAAAAATCAATTTTATCATTCATTACGACAATGAATGATTGAAAAAAAAAATAACAAAAACAAAAATTTATAAACTGAAACTAGAATTAATCGGCTTTTTGAGAGTACGAAATTCGACAAATAATGGTATATGCTTGATCTATTTCACAATGGGAAAAATAAATCGATTTAATTTAACTTTCGTCCATGACGTTTTGAATGAATGGAATTATAAGAAAATCGGACAAACTAATGAAATGCCATAAAATTTATATGAACTATTCAGAAAATGCACAAACCCAATAAATAAAAATTATCAACGCGCGACTAAAAAAAAAGTCTCATTACTTCATGGATGTGAAGTGGAGAGTTTTCCGGAACAGCTTGTATATTGTAATCTATACGTCGAGCATGGCAGCATAGGAAGCGGTGAAATGCGCTGTCGCACAATATCAACTACATAAATTTCAGAATATAGCTAGTCCCTCGTTGAGTTTCCGTAATGATTAAATGAAATAAGTGAATTCCCATAGATTAGAATGGCAACGTTAAACAGAATTTTTCGGCAGATTTGTTCGAGAAAAAAATTCTTTCAAACGAGAAAATTGACATTGAAGACGAATACGTGCAATGAAAATAGAAGTTTAAAATTAACTTTTGCTGTCGGAGGAACTTTAGCTCTATATACAGCGTATAAACTGAAAGTTTCTGAAGTGCATGCTAGTCAGTTGAAGCCTGTGAGTATTTTCATATATTCCAGAATTTATATTGCTTGAAACCGGAAAACTCGGAAAAATCATATCGAAAATTTAAGGTTAGGAAATCTAAACAGAATAAGCTGTATGTCAACAAAGTCAAATGTTCATATTTGGCGGAGAATTTATCTGTTTAAATGAGCATCAATGAACGAATGAAAGTGTCAATGTATAACACGATTTTGTCATTACCAACTAGAGAATAAAAAAAAATTTGATTTATAATAATTATGTCCATATTCATATCAAATATGAATTCAAATATTAATTGAAAATTTGAATGAAATTCTTATTCCTCTTTGTATCAGATTTTTATAGAAAACCTTCTTATGTTTGGATGTCAGAGAAGTGAAAGATCTTTTTATTTTTCGTATAATTTTATATTATTCTATTTGAATGAAAGTTGGAACAAAAAAAAAAAGAAATCGAAGATATTATATCTACTTATTTACGATGAGTAATACTTGGCATATTTCTCTTCACGAGAAATTCTCGAGACTATTTCAGCATTGTTTGAGCGTTTTTATTTGTTTCCTTATTCTGATAAAATATGAATAATATTCTTTCATTAGCGAAGTTATGAATCACACCAACTTGTGTTTAAATTCAGATATAGAACGAACTTGAGATTCCATCAAACTGTTTGTTCAATCCCTAGTAATTCTGGGAACAATAATCGAATCAATAAATGATATTGTTATCATTCAAACTTTCGAAGAAAAGTAGTATTCAATTGAAGAATAACTTCAATTTAAATAACACGATAGTTTACCAGGCACTTGAATCAGCGATGTGTATAGTATACTCTCTGTTTTTCAGGAAAAAGATACGAAACAAGTGAAATTAACATCACGCGAAAAAAGATTCATCAGATTCGCATCAGTGGAATATAATGGCCAACTCTATATGACTCCAAAAGATTTTTTGGAGTCTGTAGTTGAAGCAGAACCAAGACGTATGAATGATTTAGCTTTCCTGAATCCTGTCACAACTTATGGATTTTTTTTCAGCTAGACTCAAAAGGAAAAATCTTACTGATAAAGATATAGAGAAAATGAAGGAATATACTCCACCTCTAAATCAAGGTGGTTCTAGACTCTTTCGAAATTTGAGGGACAAAGGTATAAACTCAGGCGAATGCTCTGTTTGTGTGTTTTTCAGAATTTCGTTCTATTCAACATCTTTCATATTTCACAGGAATCATTTCATACACAGAATATCTGTTTTTGCTATCAGTATTAACAAGTAAGTAGATGTTTGGAAATGAAAACTGTTGTTTTCTATAACAACACTGAATTTTCAGAACCCCAATCTGGCTTCAGAATTGCCTTCAATATGTTCGATACAGACGGAAATCAAAAAGTTGACAAAAATGAATTTTTGGTTGTAAGTACAAAGTTTCCATTTTTGATATTTGTTCAATGTATCATTGAGTCTTGGAGGATTATGGATATTTCCCTGTAGCATTTACCCTTTCTTTGTACATATGAAAAACCACCCTCCCCTTTCTGTGTTGTGAATACAAACCCCAATTTTGATTTCTATAAGAATGCTGTTTTTTTTTTAATTTTTGGTCCTTCCCGATTTGGTTTGAATGAATTATTTATGCAACAGATTACGAATTTATTCGGCAGTAAAAAGAATGAAGAACTACAGCGTGTAAGTTATATGTGGTGTAAACGTTTTCAAATAATATTCATTAGTATGATCCCAGTATGTTGGGGAAGCGATTAATTTATTTAACTGCTTTGAATGCATTCAGTTAATTAACATCGTGAATGTGAGAAGTGTTGTTATAGTATATCCAAAGTCACTTGGAGGAAGACAGAATATTTCGATCATACAAGGGTTGTCCAAGTTTCCAGAAATTCCTCTGGGGTCATCAGGGCCGCCGCCAGACATTTTAGCGCCTCGGCAAAATAAAATTTCACCGCCCTGTTTTGGCTAATTTATTTGTATTTTCTCTGTAGGAGCCTCTGTTATTCCTCTCAATCATCTTTTAAATTTTATATGAAATCGTATTTTTCAACTCAAAATCATCTTATCAAATTCATCAAAACGTCCTGCGTTGTTTGAAAGCACGACGCTCTATTTATAAGTCTATAGCAAAAAGACGATGTAGTTCTTAGAGGTGCAAAAAGTCTTGTTTTATTAACTGTCTTCGCACCCCTACGAGTTGGCGCCCCGGAAAAATGTCCGGTATGCCGCTCCTGGCGGGGCCTTGGGGGTCATTGAATTTATTGTCTAACAATACTCTCAAATAAACTCCGGTATTTAACGGATCGCGGTATCTACTTCAAAGGTACATCTGTTCAAACGTTCAATGGACTAGTTCAAGTGGCTTTGGATATACTATACATTTCTGCATTAACGTAAATTACTATAATAAAAGTGTGTTATAATTTTTGGTGTGTTCTGCTGTAACAGTGTTGCACTCATGAATACTAGCATTTCAATAAAAAAATGCGAATTCATTATTACCGAGGAGCAAATTTATATTTGTCATGTACACTACTTTTATGCATTATTTCTAATAATGACTACTATTGAGATTGGAAGTACATATTTGTTCGTTGTTTGGTTTAATATTTCGAAGGCTTGAAATCGATAAACGAGAAAGTATATATATAGTTCCATGGAAACTATAGATTCCGCCAAAAAAGTACTGGAATTTTATAATTAGAAAAGCTTCGTTTGAGGATTACGGTAGTTCTTTTTTGTCCAAATTAGCACAACTGTTCTCTGTACTCTGGAGTTTGAGCGTCACCTATCAATAGAGTCTCCCATTTCGTCAATTTATCTTAAGTGTATTTCCCAATTATTATTATAATGGCTGAGATATTGAACTCAAATTTAAATATTTAATTTTCTATAGCGAATGCAAGGTTTTGTGCCAGACTTTGATATAAATCGTGATAAATACCAGGTTTGTGGAAGGAAAACCGAACAGTTTTGCAATACGATAACATACGATAACAAGTTTCTAGTGAAAGCTCGACAAATAATCTTATCGAATAGCCAATGTATTCCCCTGATATGGCAGCCCTCGATTTTTTTTCGAAACTTAAATCATCATTTCGAGACAACTATTTTCAGACAATAGGTACAAGACAATATGATTAAACTAAACACAACGTGAAATTGATTATTGCTTCATAGTCTACCGAAATTAGTGGAAGCATTTTAACGACTTCTGGGTTGAAAAATTTTCGGTCGGTCGATATGGGTGTTCGTAACTCATTGTAGAAAATTTTGATCGAATTTCAACGAAATTTGGTATGAGCCTTCCACTTGTTCGAGTCTAATGAAAATTGGTATAAATAATTGGCTTGGTATATCTTTTGATAGGCAAACGTGAATACCTAGATATTCTCGGGCTAATGTTCCAAGTAAACGTTTTGTAGATTGCTAGAAGGAAAGGACAATGTAGCCTTGGTACTCATTGGCAGAGTTTTTTTTAAGTAGTATAATCATAGTATACTATGGTATAATATAATAACGAAATATGACTTGACTGAAATTGATTATTTTCTTTATTCGATGGTCTACTTTCTGCTGTTTCGGAGTGGAAAAAAATCTACTTATTCATGTGGAATTTTGAATCTATTATGTGTAGCCTTGCTTTAGAATAATAATAATTCTTGAGATGATTTACCAAAATTTGTTTTTCGGTGATAAAGCTATGCAAATTGAAATGAAGTATCTTCACAGATGGAAAAAATATTCAGCCATGCTTGGCGAGGAAAAAGAGGACTTTCAACCGATGCTGACAAGGTGGCAACTATACAAGATCAATATGTTGACGATGAAGAAGGGCTACAAAGGAAACATTTAGTTGACACCTCCCTCAGCTTGCATTTTTTTGGGCCAAAGGGAAACAATGAGCTCAATTTCGAAAGTTTTAGGCAGTTCATGCTCAATTTGCAGATGGAAGTACTGGAACTTGAATTCAGCGAATTTGCCAAAGGTCTGCCGACTATATCTGAAGTTGATTTCGCCAAAATTCTGCTTAGGTACACTTATCTGGACACAGATGAGTATGATATGTACCTCGATCGACTTTTAGATAGAATCAAAGAAACCAAAGGCATAACATTCGATGAATTTCATGTTTTCTGTTTGTTTCTCAACAATCTGGAAGACTTCAGCATAGCCATGAAAATGTATACTCTAGCGGATCACCCAATTTCTAAAGGTAAAGTTTTCAAATTCATATCAGCTTGTCATTGCAGATAAATCGAACCCCAAACGTGGATTTATTTTTCTCAAATGCTTTTTCGTTTCCTGAGAAAAATTATTCAAAAATGTGAACATGACGTTGAGTTGAAAGTATCACATCATTCTATGTTTTCTTGCCATGTTATAGACCAGAAAGTTTCGACTGGATTGGTGTAAATGTTCAATGAAAACCAATTCGAACATGCACACAAAAGCTTCTTTCACCACGGTCAGTGCTTTTCTCATTATTATTCATCATTTTCGTAAGCAGAAGAGTTTAACCGATTGATATATACAAAATGGCGCTTCGTACAACAGAGTGTATAGATAAATTGTGCAACAAATGTACAAAGGAAGTAAAAAATTATGTGACTTGTTCAAAGTGTCAGAAGACTTATCACCCGCGTTGCTTGCTGAAAGTTTGTGGAATTTATGTAGATAGTGATGGAAAAATCTTCTGTTGTGATGACATAACCTCGAAACATACAAAAATCGAGGAAAAGGATCAGGAAATACAGAAGCTAAAGTCAAGACTATCTGAACTCAATGAACACTGTTTCGAACAATCCATTAGTAAACAAAATCTATTAAACAACGGAGATTATTCTGGACACTGCCTTGATTACTTGAACCGTCACAATCAGGTGAGAATGATGATAAAGATGTGATGTATCTAAACAGAATTATAAATGAAAAAACAATATTAATAGAAGAACTCCAGGATAAAATTAAAGTTTTGAAAAAGTATACATCCCTATTAGAAAAAATAGATGAAAACTGGCATAAAACACCACCTGTGAGTCCAATCTGTAGAGAGTTTAACAACAGATCTCTTCGTCACAATGAAAATGATTACTCTGTTGTGCCAAACATCACGGAGAAGTCTGAGCTAAAGACGGCGATATCTAATGAGAGTGATTTGAACTCTGCCGAGAAGAAAACGTCAAATGAAACGGAAATCTACTCTAATAGAAATAAACCAAAAGAAGAAATAAAATCAAACAAAGATAACAAAAGCTTACAGAAAAACAAACCTGGACATAAAGCAAACTTGAAAGATAAAAAAAATGAGCTGATTGGAACGAGTGTCAAACTTTCCTCTTTTTCGGGAGCTCCTCGACATGCCTGGGTCTATGTAGGACGTGTGAGTGAAAATGTGACGGAGTCTCAAATTCTTAAACATCTGCAAGAATGTTTTACTGGAAGAAATTTCATAATTGAGAAACTACCGAAACGAGACGGATCAAAAAGTTCATCATTCAAGGTTGGAGCTGACCTATCCCTTATTGAGGATCTATATAAACCGGAAAACTGGCCTGTGGGTGTGGTTGTGAAACGTTTTAAGTTTTTTCTCTGAGAACAAAGTAGTCAAAAACCATAGGAACCTAGCTAGCAGGCTAGAGAACCAGAGTGATCAAAACTGCAATGTTATATTGAACATTAACATACATGCCTCAGAAATAAACTTGATTTCGTATTGAATACTGAAAACTATAAAGTAGTCTGTGTGAACGAGCACTGGATGACCATTGATGAACTCAAAGCTGTGAACATTCCAAACTACAATGTGGCGAGTGCTTTTTGCCGAGAGGACTTCATACATGGTGGAAGTCTGATACTAACAAGAAAAGACTTTCTTGGCACAGCGATTACAGAAATAAATGAACTGTCTATCGAAAGAAATATAGAAATTTGTGGCGTTCTAGAAAAGACCACAAAAACAAATTATCTGTGTATCTATAGGCCTCCTCAGGGAGATTATGATCTGTTCATGCAACGCCTGGAAACAGCATTGAACATTGTCTTCAATAATTCACATCAAAATGTTGTAATCGCAGGAGATTTCAATATTAACTTCGATGAAACAAATAATGCGAAATTAAAACTGCAGGAATTACTCATATCGTCAATCGTTTGGATTATACATTATACTCAAGGTAGCATTAGGTGTAACACTGAGATCGAGCAGCTGTATCGACAATTTTTCCATGAATATGAAGTCTTCAACATATCAAGCAATCACGGTGAATCACCATCTTTCAGATCACCTGGCACAAAGATTGGAATTACAGGCGACGGAAATCCCTGAAAAAGAAGAATATGAGATCATTCGAATTATGAATGAAAATAATACTTACCATTTTCGAGAGCGATTGAAGAATGTAGACTGGGAATTCATCAAAGATATGTCGGCTCCGTTATCATATAATGGTTTTCATAGGGTAGTGACTGATACATTCAACCAGTGCTTCCCTGAAAAAAGAATTAGAATAAGAAGTGTTCCCCTAAGGAAATATTGGGATAGACCCGAGATAATAGAACTGAAGAAAAAAGTAGATGCAGCACACACAATTTTTTCAATTAAAAGGATGAAAACACGGAATGTTATACACTAAATTGAAACATCAACTGACACAACTGATTGAAAATACAATAAAAACTGAGAATAGACGGATTCTGAATGAGTCGAGCAATAAAAATCGTGCAATCTGGAAAGTCATAAATTCTAAAATAAAAGGCAAAACAAGAACCAACAACGCCAAATTACAATCAGAGGAAGATTTCAGTGTATATTTTTCAACAATTGCAGAAAAATTGGGTATACGAGACAGTGCCCCAGAAACGACCGATGACTTTTTGAAGCGAAAAATAATCAGAAATCCCAAATCATTTTTTCTAACTCCGACTACACCCGAGGAGGTCAAAAGAGCCTTGTCTGAAATGAAGTAGAAAACATCAAGGGATATACAGGGTGTTTCCTAAACATGCGGCAAAAATTCAGGGGGTTGTTCCTTGGACTATTTTAAGCATGTTTTGTCCTTGGATGATTTTTGAAAAACCTCTTTGTTTCGAAGATACAGGGCGAACAACATTTTTCATATTTTTAAAATTAATAATAGTTTAAATAAAAATGCGTACCGCACTGTGTTTACTAAGTAGGTACAATTTATTTTTAAATTTGTTTAACAACAATCCAATTACTAAAAACGGACTTAAACCCCTTAGATTATTTCCTATGGGGCCATCTAAAATCATTAGTTTATACCACTCCAGTAGAAAATGTGGAAGACTTGCGAAATCGGATCATTGCTGGGTGTAACTTAATAAGAAATGATCCTGGTGTTTTTGAAAGGGTTCGGCAGTCAATGAGGAGAAGATTGGATGCTTGTATGCTGGCTAGAGGTGGTCATTTTCAACAGTTTTTGTAGGTTGAGTTGAATTTTCATGTAATTTTTCATAATAAAATGTTATTATCTGAAATTTTGTTTCCCCTATATCTTCGAAACAAATAGGTTTTTCAAAAATCATCAAAGGACAAAATATTCTTAGAATAGTCCAAGGAACAACCCCCTGAATTTTTGCCGCATGTTTAGGAAACACCCTGTATATGGTTTCTCAGTAAGTTTACTGGAGAAAGTGATTAACTATCTAGCAGATCTCTATCTGAACTCATAAATTCGTGCATTCAAGAGGGTTATTTTCCAGATGAGATGAAGTTGGCAAGAGTTATACCAGTTTATAAAAAAGGAGACCAAGAACTGTGCCACAATTATAGACCAATATCAGTATTACCAGCAATGTCAAAGATATTTGAGTCTCTCATTAAATCTAGATTGGTCTCATTCTTGGAGAACCATTTGTTGCTGAGTGATCATCAGCATGGATTCAGGGGGAGTAGGTCTTCTACTTCTGCTCTGATGCAGATAATTGAATTTGTCTTGCAATCGTTGGACAATTCAGAGGAGGCCATACTAACCTGTATGGACTTGACGAAGGCTTTCGATTGCGTCAACCATGAAAAACTTCTATCCAAACTGGAGTATATCGGCATCAGAGGTCCAGCATTCGAACTATTTCGATCATATCTGCTAAATAGACATCAGATAGTAGATATTAGCGGAAAGAAATCTTCCAGGAGATGCATTGCTACTGGTGTGCCCGAGGGGTCTGTATTGGGTCCGATATTGTTTTTAATATATATAGACGATATGGTATATAACGTCATTTTCGCTGATGATACATCTCTTTTGAATAGAGCAAAAAAAATAGAAAACTCCAGCAAAAAGCTGAAAAATCTGTTCAGGAAGACGTTGAATGGTTCAGTGGAAACAGTTTGTTGGTGAATCCTGAGAAAACACAAAGGCTAGTAATAACAACCAAAAGTAATAATAAAAATAGTATTTCTCTGCTCGGGATGTGCATCAGTGGAAATTTGACTTGGACTGAGCGTGTGACTGAATTATGTAAAAGGCTTTCCACATCATTATTTGCAATAAGACAAATCAAAAATTATGCTCACAGAAAACGAAGCACTCCTCACCTATCACCCTCAGTTCCATGGACGAATAACCTATGGTATTGTCCTGTGGGGTGCGTCGTCGGATGCACTCAGAGTCTTTGTGAAACAGAGGAAAGCGATAAGGTTGATAACCCGAGTTAATCAAATGACAAGTTGCAGATCGCTGTTCAAAAGGTACAAGGTACTTACCGTCCCATGCTGCTACATGCTCGAGTGTCTCCTCTACGTTCATGGAAAGAAAGGAACTCTCCCAAAACACGCAAATGTACATCTTACGCGATCCAGAAATAAAATTGTGATTCCCAGCCACCGCAATAATAAAACTCAAAACACGTACATCTTCAATGGTGTTAAGATGTATAATAAACTTCCCGATCACATGACATCACTTCGTGGAGTGACTTTTAAGAGGCATGTGAAAAGTTTGCTTATCGAAAATGTCTTCTATTCCATAGAAGACTTCATGAACCATCAATTCTAGTCATTATATTTCCTAGTAAATTTTGTATATATATTATATATTTATGACCTATGTGTTTATATGTTATTGATGTTTGTACCAATGTTCATGACATATGTAGGTATACTTTGTGTTATATTTTATTGACTTACCCTGTGAAGTTTTGAGGGAAATAAGTATGAGTATGGGTAAATAACGTTTAAATAATAATGTTATTTAAACTCTTCTGCCAGTCAAACCCCCGTTAAGCTAGCAAGACCACTTACGAATTTTCGATTTTTTTGGCCAAAATTTTAGGCTCATTTTGGGCTAATTTATTACCCTATTCAAAAATTTTTTGCTCCCGAATTGTCGGAGAAATTGCGGGTTCTGCTAACTTAACGTTAAGCTAGCAGAACCAACAAGCTAATCGATATCTTATGGAAAATCTGATAACACCATAATTTTAGGCTCTTTTTGGGCTCACGTTTAAACCCATTACCAAATTTCTGAATTCACGTTTTTAAAAAAAAACCCTGGGTTCTTCTAGCTTTACGGTTAAGCTAGCAGAACCCAATCGTAAATAAACACCTCAGAGTTTGAAGGAGCAAAAAATTCCGGAATAGGGTAATTAATTAGTTTGAATAGAGCCTAAAATTATGCCGTAATAATTTTTTCCATATTCATATGAGATTTGCATTTTTCACGTACTGACGGAATTGGATGAATGTAGTAGTAGAACTCATGAGATCTCGGTAATCTGAGGAGCAAAAAATTTCGGAATAGGGTAATTAATTAGTTTGAATAGAGCCTAAAATGATACTGTAATAATTTTTTCCATATTCATATGGTATTTGCAGTTTTCACGTACCTACTGCTGGAATGGGGTGAATGCAGTAGAAGTACTCATGAGATCTCGGTAATTTGAGGAGCAAAAAATTCCGGAATGGGGTAATTAATTAGTTTGAATAGAGCCTAAAATTATGTCGTAACCATTTTTTCCATCTTCATATGAGATTTGTTGTTTTCACGTACTGACGGAATGGGATGAATGCAGTTGAAGTACTCATGAGTTCTCGGTTATCTGAGGAGCAAAAAATTCCGGAATGGATGATTAATTAGTTTGAATAGAGCCTAAAATTATGACGTAATCATTTTTTTCATATTTATATGAGATTTGCTGTTTTCACGTACTGACTGAATAGGATGAATGTAGTAGTAGAACTCATGAGATCTCGGTAATCTGAGGACCAAAAATTTTCGGAATAGGGTAATTGATTAGTTTGAATAGTGCCTTAAATGATACTGTAATAATTTTTTCCATATTCATATGGTATTTGCAGTTTTCACGTACCTACTTCTGGAATGGGGTGAATGCAGTAGAAGTACTCATGAGATCTCGGTAATTTGAGGAGCAAAAAATTCCGGAATTGGGTAATTAATTAGTTTGAATAGAGCCTAAAATTATGTTGTAATAATTTTTTCCATATTCATATGACATTTGCTGTTTTCACGTACTGACGGAATGGGATGAATGCAGTTGAAGTACTCATGAGTTCTCGGTTATCTGAGGAGCAAAAAATTCCGGAATAGGATAATTAATTAGTTTGAATAGAGCCTAAAATTAGGCCGTAACAATTTTTTCCATATTCATATGAGAATTGCATTTTTCACGTACTGACGGAATTGGATGAATGTAGTAGAAGTACTCATGAGTTCTCGGTAATCTGAGGAGCAAAAAATTCCGGAATAGGGTAATTAATTAGTTTAATAGAGCCTAAAATTATTATGTTATTCAAAGGAGTTTATTTACGAATGGGTTCTTCTAGCTTAACCGTAAAGCAACCCAGGGTTTTTTAAAAAAAAAGTGAATTCAGAAATTTAGTAATGGGTTCAAACGTGAGCCTAAAATTATGGTGTAATCAGATTTTCCATAAGATATCGATTAGCTTGGTGGTTCTGCTAGCTTAACGTTAAGCAAGCAGAACCCGCAATTTCTCCGCCAATTCCGGAGCAAAAATTTTTTGAATAGGGTAATAAATTAGCCTAAAATGAACCTAAAATTATGACCGAAAAAAAAATCGAAAATTCGAATGTGGTTCTGCTAGCTTAACGGGGGTGCTAGTCAAGACTTTCGGAACGGTACCCCTCGATTTTTTTTTTAGATGAATTCCACAGAGCTGTGAAAATATGTACCGGAACTAGTTTGAGTCCACATTTAATCCACACTGTCTTTGCAATTTTCGATGATGACGGTGATGGATTGTTGAGTTACAGAGAGTTTATAGCAATTATGAAAGATCGTCTCCATAGAGGATTCAAAGTAAGTTTTAAAACGTTTCTTTTCACAATCAAAATTGAATTAAAATATACACTACCCCAAGGAATTAACACACCACCATTTTTGGCTAAAGTTTAATATACCTTCTCGTTAAAATTCTGGTCCGATTTGGACTTTTTTAATGATAGGTTATTTTTTACTGATCGTTAGTGTGTGAACGTATGCGCATAAAAACCTCAATTTCATAAAAACCGATTGAAGCAATAATAGCGTGTGTTTCTCATAAGAATTGTAACACTCTGTATAGTGTTAGAATTGAACTTACATTTTAGCTTTATCGTTTTTCAACATTTTCTTTTTTGATTCACTTCATTTTCATTATCTGTTCTTAATAATAATAATAATAATAAACGCAATTTATTGACCCAAGGGCCAAATGGCCATCGACAGTATTAGTCCTACAGCCAGGTAAATTTACAAAAACTGAAATATAAGATTAAATAGTGTTTGTAGATAAATAGTTTGGAGATTTAACATTTGGACGGAAAGCAAAAAAAAAAATTATATTATAGTGGAGAATCAACTAGATTTTGAAGTGGTAATCATTGATTGGCATCTTCAGTGGGCAGGACTGTCTCTGAACTCCTCAAGATGTTCTCTGATGGTCTTTAGAGGATATTTTGCTCTGGGCATGGAATGCTGGTTTCGTTGGATTAAGTGTGGTTCCAGGATTTCCCAGTTGTTCTGCCTTTGGGCAAATTTCATGGACAGCTTCCTGATTCTGTCTGCTATAACCTTAAGCAACTTATACAGCAATGGGTTTGGAGGATTGTGTAACGGATTATTCGGATGGCGAATTTTGGTTATTTTTCTCATTGCTGTTGTTTCTGCCGTTTCAAGTGGTCTAATGGTTGGTTTCCTACAGCCCAAGTAAAGGTTGTGCCCATAATCCATAAGAGGTCTGCATATACTTTTGTAGATAATGGCTGCAGTCTGTCTGTTAATGCCCTTATCCTTGTAGGTAAGACTGCGGAATATTTCAGCTCTGGAAATTACCTTTTTTTTAACTGAATTACTGTGGTATTTGAAATTCAGCTTTTGATCCAATTGAAATCCTAGATATTTTAGGTTAGCTTTAGGCTGTATGTTGTGCTGGAAGATTGTGATGCTTTGCGAATAACTCGTAATTTTATGATTGAATATTATTAACTCGGTCTTAAGGGGGTTCAATTGTAGTTTCCATTTCTTCAGCCATTCAATTGTAGCCTCTATTAATTCTTGTAGAGCATTAATAACTTGTGGTAGGGTTCGTTTGTGGGCAACTAAGGCTGTATCGTCAGCGAACTGGAGAACGTATTGGTGGAAGTCAACGATAGAAGCGGGCATATCATGGCAGTAGATTTTATAGAGAAGAGGTGACAGTGGTGAGCCCTGAGGAAGACCTTTTTCGATGGTGAACGTTTGAGATTTGTTGTTCCCTATTTTTACCCTTAACTTTCTGGCAGTGAGGAATTCCTTTATGATTTCAATCAGATATGTGGGTACATCGAGTTTGTACAGCTTGTAGAGTAACCCCCTGTACCATACACTGTCAAAAGCCTTTTGGATATCTAAAAACAAAGCAGCGGATTTCAGATTGTTCAGTTTGGCAGTTTGTACATTTGATGACAAAATTGTAAGTGGATGGAGGGTAGCGCAGTGCTCTCTGAAACCAAACTGGTGAATAGGAATGCGCCCTGCAATTGCTTCAGATAGTTTGAATTTCACGGTTTTTTCAAATAATTTTCCGATTGTTGGCAGTAGCGTTATTGGCCTGTAGTTGTTTATTTTCTTGGGGTTACTATTGGATTTGTGAATGACTATAATATCTCCTATTTTCCATTCTGGTGGGAAGTATTGTTTGTTCAGACAAAACTGAAAGATAGATATTATGAAAAGGTGGACTTCAAGACTTAAATTTTTCACCACCCTCCATGATATAGAGTCAGGACCTGGAGCTGTATTTTTTTGACTCTGAAGGATGTTAAAGTATTCTTCTTGGTTGACCATGTTATTGCTTGCTTCTTCGGAATTTTTCCTGAAAAATTTTTCATTCCAGTCGTTTACCATGGACTCAGTGCATCTATCAAAGTTGTCCTGTGGCGTACCATTATAAAATTTTGAAAAATGTTCTCCGAACAACTCTGCTTGTTGAGCATCGGTGTTATAAGTTATTCCATTTTCCTCAATAGTTTTAATACGAGGAGCTTTTTTGTATCCAGATAGTTTTTTTATTTCTTGAAAAAAACGTCTTCCTTGACAGTTATATTAATTTCTTCGCATGCAGCCTGCCATTTGTTTTGTTTATAATCTTGGATGAGCCTCTGAATGTTCTTATTGTATCTGTTTATGTGTGTTTTGAATTCTGGTTGTGGATTACACTTGTATTCACGGTACATTCTTCTTCTAATTTTAATCAATCGAATGATGAAGGGCGGGAGTTCATGTGCATGGTAGATGATAGGCCTTTTCGGAGTGTTACCCAATGTGCTGATTTCCAAGGTTTTTAGAAAATCAGAAATCACATTCCTGTCAAGTGGCTGGTCACTGACATCTTCGATAAATTTTTTCATACATGTGTTTATCTTTTTAATGTTGGACTTATGGAAATTGTAGTGGAGTTTGTCATTTATTGAATTGTTCAGTGTTACCTGAAGTTTAAATATAATAGCTTGATGGTCTGCCCCCAGGTCTGGAATGACGTCGATTGTCTTCAGGCAATTATCAAGAGAGTTTGAATATATAATACGGTCTGGCGTGCTGTCGTTGTTATTAGGCATCAGGAAGGTTGGGGGAGTTTTCGCCATTATGCAGTTAGAATTTTTCAGGAAATCCTTGAGCTTTTTGTGTTTCGCTGCGGTGTTTAAATTGAGGTCGCCGATTATGATGCAGTATTGGTATCTAACTGCCATATTGAGAATAGTTTCCTCTATTTCGCCATTGGGATGAACATACAGTAAGAAGACATGTAATTCCTCGTTTTTCAGTGGAAAAATGATATGTAGCACTTCGTTCAAAGGATTTCTGATAAGGGGACCATTGCACTTTTTCATATTGAGAGAAGAATGCGACATTATCTGTTCTTATTACTCGAGAAACACCATTTTATAGTATGATATGATTTTTTTTATTTAATCAGTATTATCAGCAAGTACCAGGGTGTATCTGGTCATCTTAGTAGCAGGCTATGGGAAAACAAAAAGTACCAGTAATTGCCAAATACCAATGCTAAGTGTCAGTGTTGATCCTTATGTATTTTTGCAAATTCTTTTATTAATGAATATGCAACGAAAAAAACCTAAATCTCACACGCGAACAATGTGCTAAAAACAGAAATACTCATTGATTGAGGAAGGTTGGAGTTACGGAAAATTGGAGAAAAATTTCATATTAGTTACACAACCGTTTCATTTCTTTGACTGGCCGCATCGATGGAAGCGTTAGAATTGAAAGGTACATATTGGAGATTTCAGAACCACATGTTATATCATTTGAGTCATTTATAGGACAAGGATTTTTGTTGATGCAAGATGATGCTTGACCTCAAGCCGCTCTAGTTGTGAGAAATTATTTTGAGGATGTCGCGGTATCGCTACTAGAGTATGGCCAGCTCGGAGCCAGGATTTGAATCCCATAGATAATCTCTGGGTTATTCTTGGGGGAAGATTACAAGAGAAACGTAATTTGAAGACGTACTTCATAGACTGATTGCAATTTGAAAAGACCTGGACTAAAATTGCATAAGGTCTCTTATTTAAGTATAAGGCGTTGTTGCCAAGAAGTTATTCATGACAGAGGCGGAAATACCCGCTACTGACACAATCGTTCGGCTTGTTTCTTTTAATTTTGTTTCTCGTTGTTAAATTTAATTTTCCATAAAAGTGTGCTGCTATAAAATGATGTTTTTTGAGTAATATAATAAGATAGATAACCAAGTGAATCAAAAAAAAAAATGTTCAAGAAGGATACGCTGAAGTGTAAGTTCAACTTTTACTTGATAATATATAACTGTTAGACATAAGGGTCATTATGCGCATACAGTTTGAACTAAAACTAAGGATTACTGGATGAATTCGATGATTTTTCCTTAAATATTAAAAACTGAAGTTCTAAAATTCAAAACATTATTATTTCTAATAATTCTCTATTCATAAATCCTGTTCATTTTTCAGTCCTATCCCAAGAATGAAGGATGGGAGGCTTTCAAAGTGTGTGTAAAACAAGAAATGAAGGCAACGTAATAGATTTCCTTTCCTTTCATTTGTGTGATAGTTTTATTTACTTTCTTTTCTTTTATGTACTTAATTTTCTATGAATTTTTATTAGTGATGATGATCTTGTTGAATTGTAGGTATTGATTTGTTATGTATTTTATCGTTTTATATGCATTGTAGTTTTATGTCAAATGAAAAAATGGATGAGGAATCTAGTCAGATAATGTACAGCATCTAAACCTAGGGAAACTTATAACTAACAGATTTTTATACTTGTTATTAATGTATTATTTATCAGAATATGTGGATATGGAGTTCTATGAAATTAATCATAATGTGATTCCATTCAGTATTCCTTGTCTGAGTTTTTTCTAGTCATGTTTAATTGGTATGTTCAATATGTAGATATTTATGCACTGTTATTAAAATCTATAAACATTTGATTCTTCAAAGTACAAACATTGTTTGAAATTCTAAGCCTTAATGCAAGTAGCAGTTAGTGAGTCTATATTTTTGCTGGAAAGTCTAAAACAATTTCTTAAAATTCATCCAACGATACCAAATGAACTTCTAGGTTGATGTTTAATTCTTGATACTAACGCATTCACGAGAACTCCCTTTAGGAATCATAGACTTATAAGCTGCTTTCCAGTCAGGTGCGTGTCACCTCGGGGCTCGGCGCACTAGAGCTTCGAGTCCTTGCTATGAGTGGAACGCGCTAAAACGAAACTGTCAAATTCAACGTAAACAAACCAGCTGTCTCGTACTTTATGCGAACTAACGGTCTACTATCTCTCTCACAACTGTCAGGGCTCGAAGCCACGCAAATGCGGGGAGTGCTTCAGGGGAAAGGGGAAGGTAACGCGAGGGCTCGGCGCCCTGTTTACTGGAACACTACAAGTGCGCTTCGGAGCTGCACCGAGGAGCTCCTGACGTTGGCTGGAAAGCACCTATTATAACATGGATTGGCCCTCTCGTGGCTTCTACTCGCGTCGCTCTACAGACTATCGAAGAGAGAGAGGTGTTGTGAAGGATGGAGAACAGAAAGGCAGTATATGCGAATTTACTAAGGGAATAGCGCGGTTCAAATTTTATTAATGAGAAATATTGAGTTATTCGGATAAGGATAGAATTGAAATAGCTAAATGAATCACATTTAAGAATTGTATGGTAATGGTACAGATTTTCATGTTATCTAAAATTTCTTTCAGAAAAAGGTGAATTTTATTGAGTGCTACCTGAAAGAAAATATTTTTTAATTTCTATTCCAGAGTTTTTAGATAGTTCAGTATATCAATAATATTATAGATAATTAAATTTATATTCCATATAATGTAGTTACAAGTGTAACTGAGCTTTAGGAAATTCAAAATTTGTGATAAGTAAAAACACAAAAGAAAATTTGGGAAATTTTTAAAATTTTATATATTTCATCTTCAGAAAAAAAAGCCCAAATATTTTAAGGAATAGACTGAGGAAATGAAATAGTGAGTGTTATTGGGAATGAAAGTGCCATATTTTTCCTATCAAAGGACAAATTCAGCCTTACGTTCCAAAAGTATACATCTTCCTCTACTCTAACGGTTTAAAAAAGTACTGCAAATTTTATACATGGGTAGACAGTTTCGTTTTGGCGCGTTCCACTCATAGCAAGGGCTCGAAGCTCTAGTGCGCCTTGCCCCGGTGTGACACGCACCTGACTGGAAAGCAGCTCATGTTATTATAGGTCTATGGTTATTATATGTTAGGAATTCAGTTATGTTGCGACATCTGAGTAAAAAACACCAAATCAAGTTCCGATATGACGTACAATTTACAGAGTTCTAACTTTCATTAGCGTCTTTATAGATTAGTTCAGTAAAAGGTCGATAGATGCCGCAAAGACAAATTTAGCATTAATTTGAAAAATTTTCCTACCCACAGTTTGGCTACAACTGGAATGTTTTGGGACAATATAGCAAAAACATTTTAGTTGTGAATACAGAATAAATGTAACGAAATCAGGTTTTCAGATAAAGTTACCTACTGTCTCTTACAATCAGGTGAATATGTATGTACAACTGTTATTCTCGATTCGTTTTCTTTGACAGAAAAAACTTATAAATAATGGATCTAGATGTCACGTATAAGTATCAAAAAGGTTTCCGCATATGGCCGACTCCTGTTACGGTAGGCAATGGCGTAGTAGGGTAAAACTTGATTTTCAATAACGAATGTCAGCATTGAGTATCAAAATAGATAGG
This sequence comes from Harmonia axyridis, assembly GCF_914767665.1. NCBI lineage: Eukaryota > Metazoa > Arthropoda > Insecta > Coleoptera > Coccinellidae > Harmonia > Harmonia axyridis. The sequence continues at coordinate 20,511,335 of NC_059508.1, read as the reverse complement.
TATATTAAAATGAAACTCAATCTCAACAATGAGGTTGGCTTGATATAATAAAGGAGACTTTATGCAGTCTAGAAAAACAATTTCACTTCAAATAATGCGACAATAATGCCATTTATTATTTTCAAAAATCAGTAATATGAATTAAAATATAAGTAGAATCAATTGGCGATCATTAAACTCGTACTTGATTTTTTAAATGAATAAATGGTTGTTCATATCGTGTTATTTTACGAGAAATTTTCATTTTTTGTGCTGCATAAATTTTCCCTTAGTTGATAAAAATTTACAAATTGAACATTTATTAAATTTGCATTTTTTAGTTATATTCATTCACATGCAGTAGACTGCTTTAATTAGATTAGATTGGATGAATCTTTATTTGCAATAAAAATTACAAATACCTAATAATAATAATAATAATTTATTCATCCATAGCGACAAATACGTATTGGACAAGTCAATAAAACAACAATAGAATGAAAAATTTCACATACTAGCCATTATTTAAAACATATTAAGTATATCAACTTCCTAACCTGATATGCTTAGAACAATCATAATATTCAGTTAGGGTATAGAAACATTGAGACATTAAGAAATCATTAACTGCCCTTCTGAAACTTTGTACACTTTCAATATCCCTATAGTTCTTTGGAAGGGAATTGAACAACTTAATTCCCATATATCTGGGAGACCTCTCATATCCCACCAGAGTGTGACGTGGTATGATTAGTAGCGAATAGTGTGTTGTTGAGTAAGTATGATTGTAATTCATACGCAGAAATGAACCGTCATTAGTTTTTACATATGTAACAATTTCCAAGATGAACTGAGATACCACTGACAAAACACCGAATTTTTTGAAAAGCCCTCTACATGATGTTCTCATAGGAACTCCAGCCATATGTCGTAATGCTCTCTTTTGAAGAAAAAATACTCGATTTAGTGCGTGAGAAGTCCCCCAGAATACAAGGCCATAAATTATCCTTGACTTGAATTGAACATTGTAATAAGCCATGCAAAAAAAATGGTTATAGATTTCAACCTATAAAGAGCATAACAAACAGAAGACAACTTTTTATATAAACATTCAATATGCTGATACCAGTTGAGGCTGTCATCAATGATTATACCTAAAAATTTTGTGATGGTACCATGCTCAATTGACCTATGTTTCACCCTTAACAGAAAACTTTTATTTTTATGTTCTAAGTAGTTCTTAAGCCTAAAACAAGCGTTTTAGAAGAATTTAGAAACAACTTGTTCGATTCAAACCAATCACAAAATAAATTTATGTGCCTCTGTGCTTTACATAAAACGTCAGTGAGAGAGGTTCCCGAGCATAAGTATGTAATGTCATCTGCGAACAATGTTAGATCCTCAGCATTCTCAACAATATCTGGCAAGTCGTTGATATATAATAAAAAAAAAGCAAGGGTCCAAGCACGGAGCCTTGGGGAACACCCGAGGAAATGTTCAAAATGGACGACTTACAACCATTGACCTCCACTAATTGCATTCTATTACTTAGGTAAGATTTCAAAAGTTGGTTTATTTTACCGCGAAGACCTAATCTATCCACTTTTTCAAGAAGCAAGTCATGTGATACAACATCAAATGCTTTACTCAAATCCATGTATAATGCTATGTTCCATTTACCTTCATTTATATTATCATAGAGTTTATTGATGAAATTGAATATCGCTGTTTGGGTTGACCGACCTTTTCTGAAACCATGTTGACACGATGATAAGATTTCAAAACGATTCAAAAATATATTGATTTTTTCACATATTACTCGCTCAAGAATTTTTGACAAAGTCGACAAAAGTGAAATTGGGCGATAATTTTCAATAACTTTAGGATCACCCTTCTTATGTATCATTATGACACGTGCTAGTTTGAGGATATCAGGAAATATTCCATCGAGCAGTGATTTATTTATTAAATAAGTCAATATGGGAGTTATTATCAAAGCCATGTTCTTGAGTATATTAGATGTTATGTTATCATTACCATGTGAATTGGAGTTTCGAAGACTATGAATCAAATTAAAAATCTCTGTTTCCGTAACTGATGTTATAAACATGGTATTCTCATTTTTGGTCAAGTGGGGAGTTTTTTGGTTAACCAAGATCTGTGTTATTCCATTATGCAATTTCAGAGGTTGTTCTATAAGAAATTCGTTAAAATAACGCGAGATCTCCAATGGATCATCAACTAATTTGTTATCTATTAAAATTTCTTGTGTTTTGCTAACCATGTTTGATCCTATATTATCATTGATAAGGGTCCAGACTGCTTTTGATTTGTTATCCGCTCTATTATGAATATCATTGTTGTAATGTCTTTTTGCAGCTAGAATTAACTTCCTGTAGATTTTTTGGTACTTTTTATGAAAACTAACTGCATTAGGATGTTGTGTGGCTTTAGCTAGAGTATATAGATGTTTTAACATTATAGATGACACTTTAATACCTTTAGTTATCCATGGTTTCTTACGTTCTTTATTATTTAATATTTGTCGAATTAAAGGAAATGATATGTCTATATAAAATGACAGACTGTGAATAAAATTTTCAAATAAATCATGAATTGACTTATATTCCGCTTGCCAAGTTTCCTTTAAAAGATAAAATGCAAGAGTTTCATAATTTTCTGTGCTATATATTCTAGAATATTTATAATTTTTCATTTTAGAATCATGGTTCAATTTAATTGTCAGCAATTGAGAAGTATGATCAGAGATTCCGCTATCAATAACAACAGACCCAACTAGATCAGCATTCTCGATGTTAGTATATATGTAATCAATGGAACTATTTTTTGTTTTACCAAATCTTGTAAGTCCATCAACCACGACTTCAATATTATGAGACGTTAATATGTCTTTAAGTTCTAATTTGAACACACTGGTATCATCAGAATAATCAATATTGAAATCGCCACATAAAACTACAGTACATTTTTCTGAACATAATTTATCCAAAACAATATCCAATTCCTCTAAAAAATAAGTAATGTTATTCACTATTGGAGACCTATATAAAGTGACAATTCTGAGTTTTGCCCCATTCTTGTAACTTAATTGCGTCCCACATATTTCAAAATCTTTTTCTCGAGACTTACTTACGAGGAACAAGATATTGTCGATTTTAACATTTAATTTATTTCTAATAAATACGGCAACACCGCCATTTTTGAAGTTTTTTCTACAGAATATAGAACACAAATGATAATTCCTTATTTGAATTGTACTATACTAATCTTCCTTGAGCCAGTGCTCAGAAAAACAAGCTATATCAATACCTTGTGCATCCAATGAGAGTTCAATTTCTTCTTTTTTATTCCTGAGACACTGAATGTTTTGGTGAAATATACACAATTTTCTGATTGGTTAATGTCTAGACAGTATCCGTTTGATTCACTTTCGGAGCATGGCCTAAAAAATCAATATTTTTTGCCTCCATATCCCGTTTCATCCAAAAATTGTAACGTCTGACAACTACACCGTTAGGCCAGTAATCAGGATCCCCAATTTTTTCCAGTTTATCATAAGGTATTCCCAACATGAAAGATGCATAAGGACCTTTACTTTCTAGTTTCTCAATTTTTATCTGGTCACCATGTATATTTTCAGTACTTATATATTCTTCGATCATATCTGAGGTTGCTTCTTTATTTTTTTTTTACCGATATATAACCAAGCCATTTTAGGCTTTGCACTACCTATCAATAAACCCTTCGATCTATCAATTTTAGATTTACTAACAATAGGCTTATATATGGAATTTTTATCAACATTTGGTCGTTTCTTCCGTGAAGACTAGAGATGAGCGATACCGTGATTTCTAGATCACGTTGTGAAACGTTCCTGTTCCTTTATGATATCAGTGAAATTAAAGCGTGACGGTGATCACCGTTTAGGTATCGTATTCGGTTAGAGTCCGTTCCCCGTTTCGCAGCACTGGGAGTGGGGTCACCCCACTACCAGTGCTGTACGGAACGTTCGCTAACCGAATCCGATACCTAAACGGTGATCACGCTTTAATTTCACTGATATCATAAAGGAACAGGAACGTTCACGTTTCACAGCGCTGAGCACGGACCGTGCTTGTTATTATTATTTGTATGAATCACCCAAACCTCAGCTCTTTTGTCTTTCTGTTAATTCTTTAGAGGTAACAGATTTGTGGAATATGGGTATGAATAATTTTGGACATCGAAAAATAAATAATACCTACAAATACAATAATTCACATGTGAATATATATTGATAATATTGAATGGCTGATACTGCATCAAATAAAATAAGAGAAAAACAGAAAAAGTAACAATCAGAAATGTACAAAATATAGTAAAACCAGTTATTGAATAATTAAATTTCCTAAATATATCTGATATTTTCTATTAATTTCTGAGCTAATCAAAGAATTGTGAAATCTCTAAATGAAAAGGTATGATTTTTAGGACATCGAATAATAAATAATTAGCCATATGCATATATTCAGACGTTTATTTATTTAATAATAATGATGAGTAATCAACCTCCAAACAAAATACACTCATTTTATAATTGTATATATCGAAATAGTTAAGGGGCTAATACTGTAACAAAAAATTAGAGAAAAATTAAAAATTTCACAACAAAAAACTCAGAAATGGGTAGTTAAAACAGTCCCTAAATAATCGAATTTCCCAACTATATTCTATATTTGATGAATTTTTCCAGAGAAAAATACAATTATTCCTATTCATTCTCCACCAACGACAATTACAATTGAGGAAGAGAATCATTTGAGTTTTTTTATTAGTTAGCCTGCTTGGACGTTCTGTTAATTGTCCGGCTTTCGAAAACAATCGTCCGCACGGAACTTATGTGGCTAGAGTGCATCAGTAGTAACTGCCGACAAAGGTTCCGAAGCAATAAAAACATCAGGCTGGCAGGCTGGCTTCATAATTTACGATTGCACGGACGTTGATAAACCCTGAAAATATCTGTGAAATGTTCAAACAGTGATCCCGTCACGCTCTGTATTCGTTTTTCGGAACCGTGACTACCTGTGACAGTCTGATATCAGTGATTAAATCACAGTTCGTGAAATATCGCTCATCTCTAGTGAAGACTGCGTACTCTTAAAACTCGAGCCGCCGGGATCCTTAGTTGCAGAAGATTTAATTGAAGCAAGATCACTTACTACACCTTCTGTTACCGCTGCATATGTTTTTGTAGATTTCTTGCGCTCTTTTATTGTTACAGGCTGTTCATTACTATTAGTCATCTGTGTATTTACATTTTTTGAGGATCGATTATCTTCCACTCGTGAAACTTCATGATTTTCATTTCTTAACATTGATATTTCAGTTTTTAATGCCATAACTTCATCTTTTAGTTTTATGATTTCAAGTTTATTACATACCTCTGTCTTTAGTAGTTTACCCACATTTCCTTATTACTTAATACATCACTCAGAATTGCTTTTAGGTCCGAGGAACTTCTTGTTTTGGTTCCCATCACTGCTGAGTGATATCAGCAGGATGTTACACACAATAGTTTTCAATTAGAATTTCGTTCTCACAAAGAAATTATTCAATTTTTACGCACGATTCAATAACGCGTCTAACTCAAGCGACGATTATGATACAATGGTGTCGACAGTAATAAATATAAAATATCACAGTGGAAACAAGGTAACAATATACAAACAAACACAATTAACCATAAAAACAGTCATTAGGTATCACATTTTCTTTCCTAACAAGAACTCTTCTATGGAATATACAGTCTCATCCAAAAGCAACCTTTTGACTTCTCTCTTGAAGTACATCAGGGGCCTGCCATGGAACTCAGAAGGAAGTTTATTATTATAGTTTGGGGCCCCAGAAGTCAATGCCCTGCTGTGTGCGCTTCAGACGATGCATTGGAATCTGCAAGGAGTCTTTATTTCTTGTTTGATATTCATGATTTACAGAATTGGTAGGAAAATCTTTCCAGTTCTGATGCACATAACATAGTGCGTTGTATATGAAAAGTGATGGAACTGTAAGTATTCCATGATCCTTGAATGAGGACTCATTATAACCCAAGTTGAACATAACTCTGATGGCTCTTTTTTGCAGGATGAAAATGCTTTGAGACCCCGATGTCGTCCCCCAGAACATTATGCCATAGTTGACGTGACTATGAAAATTGGCATAGTAGACCGACTTAAGAGCTTCCATAGTGACAACCGTCTTGATGGTTCTTAGACTGAAAATTGCGGAGGTAAGCGTCTTAGTTAACTCTTCGATATGTTTCATCCAATTTAGGCTACTATCAATGTACATATCGAGGAACTTGATTTCTCAGGTTTCTGATTGAAGATCAAACTTTGAGTTTTCTGATTATTACATTTTAACCTGTTAGGCGACATCCGCAAGCCTGTATCCTTCATAACCATTCCGTTTTTCTTCTGCAATTTATCAATTGTGGCATCCTTCAAAATTAGCGTGGTATCATCAGCGTAAAGGCAGGCATCAGCACTCTCTAAATTACAAACTAGGTCGTTTATGTATATTATAAAAAGTATGGGTCCTAATATTGACCCTTGAGGAACTCCACACAATAATTCTTTTGAATCTGAATATTTTTCTTTCCATTTCACAGTCTGTCTTTTATATTCCAAGTAGGACTTCATGAGATCCATTGGTACACCCCTGATAAAACAGCAATTTTTCAAGAAGGCCCCGGTGATTTACCGTATCGAACGCCTTCGACAGGTCACAGCAAGCCACCATCAGCTGCTCCATCTCATCCTGACCCATAATCGCACTCTGAATCACACCATTGATTGCAGTTATGACAGATCGTCCCTTTAGATAGCTATGTTGCTCTTCTACAAATAACTTCAGACTCTCAAAATAGTTCACCATCAGACGCTTCTTGATAATAACTTCCGAAATCTCTGAAAAAATGGAACGACCGAGATAGGACGATAGCTGCTACATGTTTTCAGTGTCACCATTTTTACAAACTGGTACAACCTTCGAATGTTTCAACTCATTAGGAAATACACCCTCAGCAAGGCATTTATTCATTATTATCACCAAAGGTTCAAGTATTATACTGGAAATATCTCGTCGCTTGAAGAAATCGTTAGATAAAGCATCTATGTCCTCAGATTTTGATTTTTCCAGATTCGTTAGAATACTGCCGATTTCAGAATGATCCGTAGGCTTAAGAAACAATGAATCCATAGTTCTGTTACGCAAATTGAAGTTTTTCATATATATACTAGGATCAGGGGAATTTCAATCAATGTCGCGAAGTATTTGTTTGGAGACATCCAAGAAGAAATTATTGAAATCATCCGCATTACCATGATAATTCCTGCAGTTTACTATCTGTTTTCTTGCTTTAGTAGATCTAATTTTTCGATTAACTACCTTCCAAGCAGCCTTCTGTTTGTTTTCACTATTATTTATGAACTGCTCACTTTTAATCCTTTTTTCTATATCCACCATTCTGAAGAATTTTTTTTAAGGTCAACGTATCCTTAAATATATCAAATTATCTTTCGTCACCTGAGATATAATACCTAAAGCATCCAGTCTATTCTTCATTACTTCGAGATTCTTGCTATACTCAATTTTTTCGTATCTTACGTCACCACAACCAGATGATCGAACTGTTTTTTTAATTTCAGGAAAATACTCGTTGAACACCTGTAGAAAATAGCTGTCAAAATTATTATATGCATCCTCAGCAGAGGGGCTAGACAAAACATCGTTCCACCTCACACCTGACAACGCCCACTAAAGCAACAGAATCATATATCCTCATGGAGACCAATTCAGCTTTCGTGCCACGCAGAATTATTACAGGTAAGTTTCTCATCTGTGTTAGATGATCTCCCATGTGCATGTTCTCTGTTGCAGATCCAGCCATTCCGAAGTTAACTACGATGTTATCTATACATCTTTTGCCGTTTATTCGACTGATCTTAGTTATTGTAATTTTCATGTTAAACGTATCAAATAAAACTATCAAATCATGACTTTCTCCTTTATCTCTGAAATCTATGTTGAAATCTCCCGTCAGTACTATCCATTGTTAACCAAAGAAAGAGCCTCACCTATTATATTGAGAAATTTCTTACTGTCACCATTTGGAGATCTGTAAACTGAAATTATGACCAAATTTTCATTTTTTCTTTTAATAGAAGCAAGCTTAATATCTTTCTCAACAGATAAATGTTTAATTTCTTCAATCTCAATAAATTTAATGTCATCCCGAATCAAGATCATTGACCCACCATGTATATATCTAGCTCTTGCAAAAATACCTATTGTGTACCCGTGTAAAAAAATATTATCAACATTTTGTTCCTTCACAAAATGTTCTGTAATACACAGTATATCAACCCTGTTCTGTTCCAAGAACAGTCGTATTTTATTTATTTCATTCCCTATCCATTTATGTTAATATTCAGTAAAGTGGTTACCAGTGATGTATTGTCCTTTTTTTTTTGCCCTGAGGTAGAGGGAAAGCTAATGCCATCTCCAGCGGCGGGCCGGGATGATGTTAAGTTGCCGCTGGATTTGTGTGGGACTTTAACCTCACTAAAACCCCCTCCTCTTTTCACAAAAGACCCCCGGAATAGGCTTCCTAGCCTGCACCTCGAGGGGTTCCTTGTCTATTACCTTCTCCTACTCACTCGCCACTACGGCTACTCACATTTTCAAACGGCACACTTGTATAAACAAAATAATAAATTATAACATATACACCTTAAAAATCAACTGTAGATTGTAAAGATTATCAAATAAATATAATAAATTCATACACTCGCACCCCGCCAAGGACCAATACTACAACACATCCATACATATAAACAAAAATAATAATTCACTTCTTCTTCTTTTCAAAGAAATCACAGCTATCCATTAATCTCTCTGTCCTCCACCTCCTTCTTACTCATTATTCCAGTTCTATAAGAATATACTCTATTCCAGTATTCCCGACTCTCTACCATTCTATCAATTATTTTATTCACTTGTTGAAGTTTACCTGTATCAATTATCAGTTTTTTTCTTTCCTCTTTCCATCTTCTACAGTGAAAGAAGACATGCTCCGGGCTATCCTGACAACGACACACTCTGCATTTGTTATTTGCTGTCTTCCCTTGCTTGTCTTCCCTACTTGTGAAGGTACCGAAAGATCCATGTCCCGTGAGAAACTGCGTAAAGTAGTACGAAGTTTTCCTATGTTTGCAATTTAACGATGCCTTTACATCTTTTATAACTTTTTGGTCCACTTTGCCTTGTCTCGTGTTCTATCCCACCTCTGCTGCCACTTCTTCAGCGTGTTCTCAAGGGCCATCCACTTATTCCCATCCAAGCTTCCCACCTTATATAAACATCTCTCGGCAACCATTAATTCTATGGGTGGAAAGCCCGCGATGACCTGCACGGCCACCGCAGAAACCGTCCTATTGGCCGATATTACCCGGAGCAGTCCTCTCCCCTGTATGAAAGTCATTTTCTTCAGATATTTTTTTTTATTTATTTCCTCTCTCCATACCGGTGTGCATAGAGTAGTACACTGTGAATAATTTCGCATTATATCCTATGTTTGAAATAACTTGGTCCTCCCACGTTCTGCATAATTCTTGCCATTGCTGCACATTTTGCCGATGCTTTTTTAACCACATACTCTATGTGATTTGCAAAGTTCATATTTCTGCTGAATATTACCCCCAAATACTTTATCTGTGGCACTGCTCCTACCCTCACTCCCTCCACAGTAATCCCAAAGTTTTTCACCTTTTTGGGTCCCCTGATCACTAACACTCCGGTTTTTTGAGGATGCTATACTCAGCCCTCTCTCACCCATCCACTCCACCGCCTTTCGTACCGTCCTTTCCATTCTATTCACCACCTCAAATTTCCCTCTCCCTCTACCACATATGAGAGGTCATCGGCGTTCGCCCATGCCTCCACCTTCGAGCCGTAATCTAATCTCAGGACTCCATCGTACATTATATTCCATAGTGTTGGGCCCTTGATGGAGCCCTGTGGCACCCCCATACTACACCTATATTTCAGTATTCCGGACCTGACTACCCTGTCCGTGAAATAGTCCTCCACACATCTGACGAGATACTCGCTGACCCCAATCCTCCTCAGACTCTTGACAGTAACATCCCATCGGGCAGTATTAAACGCATTTTTTTATGTCTAAGGCGATCAGCATCTAGGTTTCCAGCCTTTATTTTATTTTTTATTTTTCCAACATTGCGCTGTTACTGCCGACCTCCCCTTTTTAAACCATGTTGGTTTGGTGATATCCCCATTTTTTCTTGGATGGATCTTCTTCTGGGGAAACGTCTGATACTGAGGATGAGATAGGCGACTAGGGAAAGTCAGGCAGGCCCGAGCAGGCGGAGTGCTGGTGGTAGAGAATACTCCTTGCGTGATGTTATGATGAAGCTGGAAAATATGCAGGAAGAGAATCGGAGGCTGTTTCAAAGGTTGGAAAAACAAGAATTGGAAACAAAACAACTAAAAAAGAAGATGGAAGAAATGAAACAGGAACAAGCAAAAATGCGTCAGGAGATTGATTCGCTCAAGGATGGTAAGCGGCTTAACGTGGACGATGGTTTGAAAAATAATATTGTTGTGAGTGGTCTTCCAATTAAAGGGGAAAAAAACGAACAACTGAAATCAAAGTTTCAAAGGATTGATGAAAAGCTTGAAGTTTCCATGGGGAATGAGGTATTTCAATGTGTGGCAATAGGAAAGGAAAATAAGAAACATTTGAAGGTGATATTCGAAAGTAGCAAAAAAAAAGAGGAGATAATGAAAGCAAAAAGGAAGATTTCCATTAAACTTAATGATATATGCTACAATGAAAGCACAAATATATTTATAAATCATGATATGAGTTATGAAAACCAGGAATTATTCAAAAAAGTACGTGATTTCAAAAGGGAAAATAACTACAAATACGCATGGTATTCACATGGAAAAATTTACCTAAGAGAACAAGAAAATAGCAAAGCATTCATATCAGGTCACTAAAAACTCTCAAAAATTCAAAAAACTAATGTAGATAATAATATGTGGGGGTTCTCTTGTTTGAACATAAATGTCAGGTCGGTTCGTAAGAAATTCAAATTAGATTATATCAATTTGTACGTGAAAACCTACAATAATCCAGATTTGTTGTTTTTATCTGAAACTTGGTTGAGTGAAAAGAGACTAAATTTTATTCATTACAAAACTATGAGGCTTATCATAACTGTAGGCAAACTAGGGGAGGAGGTGTAAGTCTATACGTTAGAAGGGATCTCAAACGCGAAGAAATCATATTAAGTGTACCTGATAAAGTAAACGCAGTAGGTATAAAACTGAAGGGAACCAATTGTAGTATCTATGGGATCTATAGGGCTCCAAAGAGTAATTTGAATCGTTTGGAAATTTTTTGGAGCAGTTGGTGTACAATAATAAAAAAGTAATATTTGTAGGTGACATTAACTTGACTGTTCTTGAGGATAGTCATAAAATAGATAATTATAAAGATATTCTGTATATGAATAATTGTGTTCTACAAAATATTAAGAATAAATTTAAATTTACCCGAAAAACTACTGTAGTCACAGGAACTGTTATAGACCATGTAATAAGCTCGAAACAAATAAAGTGCAAAATGAAAACAATAAGTGTCCCTATATCAGATCACAAAATGATCCATTGCTCATTCCAAACACCTAAAACATCAAGAAATAATACTCGAATGAAAACACATAAGTTTACTGACTACGAAAAACTTAATCTATATTTGACAGACAGACTGGAAAGATTAGAAAGTTTCTCCGACCTAATGGAAATTATTAAAAATGGCAAACTTCTATGTACTTCAACAAAGCAGATAAAAATAATGAATGACAAAAACTGGTTCAACCAAAATATCCTCAACAAAATGAACAAACGTGATAAATACTATAAAAAAATGATAAAAGATCCTGATAACCACAATCTGAAAGAAAAGTTCAAATCTTTGAAAAATGAAACAAATGCACTCATTAAAAAAGGAAAGATGAAATTCTTTCACAAAAATCTAATTGAATCTGGAAACAATATAAGAAATATATGGAAAACTATAAACAGCACATTGAATGTACAGACCAACAAAAATGAGACACATATAACTAATTTAAATATTAACAGAGGAACAATTACTTCTGAAGATATGATATCAAATCATATGAACAACTACTTTACTAATATTGCAAGTGGACTGCATGAAAAATTAGACCATACCATCAAAAATAAAAATAAACTCTCATACAGAAATGCTTCTATTTACTTAATAAAATGTACGGAGGAAGAGCTAAAAGAAATAATTTTCTCCAGCAACAAGAAACGTAGTCAAGGTGATGACAACATTACAATGGAGGACTTTCAAAATATCTATGAAACAATAAAGACCAAACTGCTAGAGTTGATAAATAAGATGCTTAAGGAGGGAAAGTTTCCTGACTGTGCAAAGACTGCAAAAGTTTTTCCTATCCACAAAAAAGGGAGAAGAGATGAACCAGGAAATTATCGTCCCATAACGGTAGTAAATATCTTATCTAAGATACTGGAGAAAGTAATAAAAAATAGATTTGAAGGTTTTTTTCCAATCCATGAAAATCAATATGGGTTTCAGAAAGGTAGTGCAACCTTAGGAGCAGCTTGTGACCTGGTGGAAGCTGTAATAAAAAATATGGAAAGTGGAAGATATGTAGTAGCCCTGTTCGCTGATTTATAGAAGGCATTCGACACTGTTGACCATAAAAAACTATTGGAGAAACTTTATAACATGGGTGCACGTGGACCGGCATTTGACCTCACAAAAAGCTATATCCAGGGGAGAAAACATTATGCTTATGTAAATGACAATAAAAGCTCAGAAAGAATTGTAAGGTTTGGTGTCCCACAGGGGTCAGTCCTTGGACAATTACTGTATGTTTTATATGTGGAGAATATATCGGACTTAAACCTGGGCACGCAGTACTTCATGTTTGCAGACGACATAGTCTTATTGTTCTCTAGCACATCCGAAAAAGAACTTGAAAACTTAATTAACAATACATTAAAGAAATTTCACGAATGGTTGTGCACAAACAAACTAGTACTGAACGAGGAAAAAACTGTATACGTGAGATTTAAGGCCAAAAACAAGAAAACAAATTGAAGTAAAGTTGAACAATAAGAATTTACAAAAAGTTAATACCTATAGGTACCTGGGTCTGGTGATTGACGAGGAATTAAACTGGAACTCACACACTGAGCAGTTAATTAGGTAGCTTTCAGGTTTGATTAGCGCAGCAAAGCATGCCAGTCCGTATTATGTCACAAAACTGCAAACTCATCTTTTACAATGCATGTGTACACTCTATCTTTACATATCTGTCATCGATTCGGGGAAATACGACAAAGAAGAACTTAAGCAGACTACTAAGACTCCAAAATAGGGCAATTAAGAACATTCATAATCTTCCATATGAGACCAGTACCAGCTATTTGTATGAAAAGTTTCCTGTGCTCCCGATCTCTTAGGTGGTGAAACAGGAGCAATGTAAATTGATTTATAAGATTGATGCGGGTCTGTTAAAATCTAGAGTAAATTTAAAGAAGCAATCTGAAAAACACAAGTATGATTGAGATAGTACACTGTGGATATGAAACCCATAGGTCATTTTTCCATATATAACTAATCAATGTAATGAAAACTCGAAAGTAGTCATCACTCCTGAAATCTGAATTTAATTTTGTTTTAAATTCAAGTAATAATAATTTTCTTTTCCTAAACTAACCCTGAACAATTAATTACTAAGGAAAAAATAGTTAGTGGAAAGTGACATTTCAATGTCAAAATATTAAAGCAACATAATTACATACAAAAAGCAAAAATAAAATGATTCTAACTGAGGAGGAGCAGACCGAGTTCATTTAGACAGCTGAATTATATTTCACGTCTGCTTTTCACATTGTTGGCACGAAATCGTGGAGGAAAAACTACTCTTATCAATTAATCTTCAAATCAATTTAAATGAGATATGGTTATTTCAAACATCTATTATATTATATCTGCTATAAATGGAAATCCACTTTTTCACTTGAGACAGAAAACAAGGTTTTAATAACCATAGTTAGAATGAACCAATGTAGGTAGGTCAAATATGCGCCGTTTTGTTCAATAACTTATTGCCATATTGAAGGTAATATCGTTATGCCCAGGGCCGACGCGAGTAATATTGGAGCCTGAAGCAAATAATTTTTCGGTGCCCCTGCTGAAAAAGCATCAATATCAATATGACCTTCCTCATGAACACCACCAAAAAAAAACCGCACTTGCTTCGATGATTATTAACATCGGAACTATCTTCTTCCGATGAAGAATCTTCCAATCGTGCTTAAAAAAAACTTGAATTCTAGGGAATGAAGTAAATTAAAATGTTCTTATATACATATAATATTACACCAAGCATTTCTAGCTATTCGAATAAATTATAAAAGTTTAATGAGTCTTCTTGATGAAGGATATTTAATATAAATCAAATAATTTGACAACTTTGTGTCTAATCCTTCACAATAATATATCTGTATGATATATTCAGTTTATTTTTGTCTTGGAATATATTCCAATTCTAAAAATGACAAATTTAATAATCAACCAAAAGAAAAATTCAAAATGACTAAAACTGTACAAATTGAGTAAACGGTTAATAAATTGAACAACTAAATTAACATAAAGACAGACGTACGTTTCGGAATTTTTGTATTTAATAATACAATTTTTCCTCATCAGTGCCTTATAGTTCAACGGAATTATTAAATTTACAAACTTACCACGTGTATATCTACCTCAACAAAATTGCAAGTAAGAAACTACAAACTAACTAAACAGTATCGGTTGCTCAGGTGAGGATTCACAGAACAAGCCATTACCTAAGGTAGTCATAGATTTCTTCATTGTTTTAGCCCTTTTTAAGTTATTATGATTTTAGTTTTGGCAACGTCGCGCATTCTGGGAAATCGAGACGTATGTATTGTCAGATTAATTAGTAAGATGTATCGGTTCATCGGCGGTCGGAAAGAATAGTTAAAGGTTGTTAGTATAAAGCTTTCGGTGTTTATTATAACGGTTTTGGTTTAATTAACGGACATTTTAAATATATTAGGATTACAGTCCATTAGAAGGTCAGTTTGCATTGTATAAGTCCCATTTTGTTCCATTTCAATCCTTTACCCTGTTCCTTTACTTCCTTATACAGTGCGGTGCTGTGTGGAATAGCAGAGAGCAGTTTATATTGGTAAGATTATTATAACATCATTTTATTGGTTCAAATATAGGGAAAATGCAACATTTTTTGGTTCTTCGAGCACGGGTTTTTTGAACTTTAATTCAAGTTTCGGTTACATTTATTTTAGTTTATATCGGTATACGGAGTTTCGGAACTCATTTTCATTTCATTCCTAATTGTATTCGGAAATATTAATTCAGTTTATTTTGTTCGTTCATACGGTATTGAGCGAAGTAAAAACGTGCGGTAGTTTTTGTATTTTTTAAGCGGTTATCAAATACGATTCGAGTCCCAGAGTAAGCCTTGTTGCCAAGCGTACACAAAAGTATTCAATTCACAGTTTAGACTCACGGGGTTAGTTTTCGAGTATTCTGCGCACTTGACTTTCAACACAATGGGTGGAACGTCAACTGAACGGAAAATTAAGATGCTTATTGCTAAGAAAGAATCTTTATTTTCGATACTGCAGAATTTATTGGATTTGTCAAAATCATTAACAAGTGAAATAGCTAAAACTAAATTTTTAACAATGGTCAGTTCAATCAATTCAACAAAGAATGACCTACTGAAAATAATAGACGATATAACAGAGCTCAGTTTTGAAATTAATAATGAGTTTGAACCAGATTTCAATATATTCAGAACGATTGATGAAATGTGTTGTCACATACAATTTTCAGCGGCTAAATTAGAACGAGAACAAATTCAAAAAGATGTTTCTTCGGTTAATGTTGATTCTCAGGGAAGTTTGGGATTGATACGTAATCTTCCTACATTACCGAAGATTGAATTACCGGAATTTTCGGGAAATATTAGAGAATGGGAAACCTTTTATTCAATATTCAATAGTTTGATACATGAAAATAAGTTACTTACGGATACTGATAAAGTGAATTATTTAGTAGGTCGTTTGAAAGGTTCTGCGTTGACTATTTGTTCTTCATTAGCTCCTACTGGAGAAAATTATGAAATCATCTGGAATTCGCTTGTGGAAAAATATCAAGATAAGCGCGCTCTTGCAACTAATTATCTACGCCAAATTTTAGAGTTCAAACCGATACAGGGTGAGTCATCTAAGGGTCTCAATATATTTTTGGAAAAATTTGATTGTGCGGTACAGGCTTTGAAAAAGCTTAAATTAGATGATATGTCGGACTTCATTTTAATGCATCAGGCCCTTTCTAAGCTTGATACTGATACGGTGAGATCGTTTGAAATGACTATTAGGGGTAACGGGATACCTACCTATGAAAATGTGATTAAGTTTGTGAAGGAGCAATCGAAAATTTTGGCTCTAAATCAGCAATCAACCATTAGTAGAGGTGATAGCTATAAAACTCGTAATTCGAAATCCTTTTTTGTACATCAAAATAATTCTTGTGTAGGAATGGATCGGTCCAATATATGTATTTTTTGTAATCGGAAAAATCATTCGTTGAGTAGATGTGATAAATTTAAACAACTGTCGCCATCTAAACGATATGCTACAGTACGGGATAACAACTGGTGCTATAATTGCTTATCGCCAAATCACGGGGTAAGAGACTGTCCTTCAGACAAATTATGTTCAGAGTGTTCCAGAAAACACCACTTCCTATTACATTTGGGACGTATACAGGGTGAACTGGAAAAATATCCAAATTCGAAATCGGATTCGAATACAAATACGTTGGTTTCAACAAATAACAATTTTTGTGCTACTGCTATGGGTGATCGAGATACTCATACGGTTGTATTGTCGACGGTTGTGGTAAATGTTTTGAACGGTTCGGGTGGTTTGAAAACAGCTAGGTTTTTAGTAGATAGTGGCAGTCAGGTTAACTTACTTACTTATAGGTGTTGTAAGAAATTGGGATTGAAGTTTTCACAATGTTCAACGTCAATTCATGGGGTTGGATTTAATTCAAACTCAATTAAAGGTTTTACAAGTATTATTGTTTCGTCTAGGTATGATTTTACTAAGAAATATTCTATTGAGGCATTTTTAGTAGATAAAATTACGGATAAACTTCCAATAGCCAAAATTGATCGCGGTGTTTTAAAGAATTTTGGAAATATACAATTGGCAGATGAAAAATTTGACGAACCGGCTGAAGTTGATGGCATTTTGGGGGCGGATCTTTTCTCGATTATTGTGGGTAATTCGGTACCATCAGCATCGGGATCTCCAGTGGCGGTACAAACGGTATTTGGTCATATGATTATGGGAAAGGTTCGTAAGTTAGAGTCAAAAGGGGAGTTCGGTGTATTCTTCAGTTTAAGGGAGGAGTGTCGGTTAAATGACTTGGTTAATAAATTTTGGGAGATGGAACAAGTTCCAAAGAATATTTTGCCGGACCCAGCAGAAGAAATATGCGAAAATTTGTTTTCTACATCTTTTAGTAGAGATTATGAGGGACGTTTCACGGTAGCGCTTCCTTTTGAAAATTCTCCGAATACTTTGGGTAATTCTAAGACAACGGCATTGATTCGGCTTTATTCATTAGAAAGAAGGTTGGCGAAATTTCCGGATTTTCGTTTGAGTTATAATGATATAATGAAGGAAGCAATTCAGTTAGGTTATATGCATTTGGTTGAGGATGAATATTTAAAAGATTCAGAACCTGCGTATTACATTCCTCATCATGCTATTGTTAAACAAGGTAGTTCGAGTACGCCAATTCGTGTGGTTTTAGATGCTAGTACTACATCCGATAATGATGTTTCGTTGAACGACATTTTACATGGTGGTCCAAAACTACAAACCGATTTATTTTCTTTATTGCTGAATTTTAGGTTGTTTCGAATAGCGATTACAGCGGATAATCGACGAATGTATCATCAAATAAAATTAGTTGATTATCAATGGAGGTTTCAAATATTGCTGTGGCGTTTCAATCCTGATGATCCGGTTCAGGTATTTGAATTTAATCGTTTAGCATTTGGGGTAAAATCAAGTCCATATTTGGCTCTTCGTACTATAAAGCAATTGATTAAAGAAAGTGGATGTAGTTATCCTTTAGCAACGAAAATAGTTTCGACAGATGTTTCTATAGATGATTTGGTTTGCAGCATTCCTTCGGAAGAGGAAGCATTCAATTTGTATTCACAATCAGTGTCATTATTCGCAGAAGGAAAATTCGAGTTAGTTAAGTGGTCTTCTAACTCTCTCGATCTATTGAAGTTAATTCCTACTGATCAAAAACTTGTAAATTCGGTAACATTTGGAGCGGAGACAAAAACTGGGTGTTATGTGTCTGTTCGGAATGTAGCGAATGAATCGTTTTATACAATGTTTTCTAGAGTTTCGTCTTGGATTTCTATTTTGCGGATTACGGTTTGGTTACTTAGATTTTTGAAGAAGCCTCCCAAGAGAAAATTTATTATAGCTGATGATTTGAAAAAGGCGGAGATCGTATTGATAAAAATTGTTCAGAATAAAGCATTCGGATCGGAAATAAGGTTATTGAAATCAGAAAAAGAGATCTATGGAAAATTACGCAAATTGACTCCCTTCATCCAAGATGGAGTTCTCAGGGTGGGGGGGCGATTAGAAAATTCTTCGCTCAAGTTTACTAGCCAACACCCTATTCTACTTCCAGGCAATGATCCTTTTACAGTAAAATTAATTCAATACTATCATAAAATAAATCTCCATACAGGTTCATTTCTTTTAGAAGCGTTGTTGAGACAAAAATATTGGATAGTGGGTGGTCGTAATGTTATACGACAGCAAATACATGCCTGTAATCATTGTTTTAGGTTAAAGCCCAGAAATAATTATCCTCTGATGGCGAATTTGCCTGCTTCAAGAGTTAATCCTACAAAAGTGTTTTCTCAAACGGGGGTAGATTACTTTGGACCGTTCGAAATATCACTCGGTAAGAATAGGAAAACTCAAGTATATAAGGGATATGTTTGTTTGTTTATATGTATGAGCGTAAAAGCAGTTCATTTGGAACTCGTCAGTTCCTTATCTACGGATCATTTTTTGCAAGCGTTTAAACGGTTTTTATCTCGACGGGGTACTTGTAATGTTCTGTATTCAGATAGGGGCACTAACTTTGTGGGTGCTAAAAAAGTTCTTCGTGAAATTAATGAATTTATTAATTCGGATCAGTTTATAACTTCTTTTCAAAGTGAATTAGCTTTGAATGGTATTGAGTGGAAATTTAATACGGCCGGGGCACCCCACATGGGCGGTTTGTGGGAGAGCAACGTTAAATCGGCTAAGAATCTGATCTATAAAGTAATAGGTACTCAGATACTAACTTTTGAAGAGTTCAGCACTCTTCTTACGCAGGTTGAAGCTTTATTAAATTCACGCCCTCTTTGTCGTTTGTCATCAGATTCGAGTGCACCGGAAGCATTAACACCTTCACATTTTTTGACAATGTCACCATTAAAATGTATTCCATCGCATGATTTGTCGGATATCAAGTTGAATAGGCTTGATCGTTTTCAACTGATTGACCGGATGGTTCAGGATTTCTGGAAGCGCTGGAAATTAGAGTATCTAACGACTTTACAAACTCGGGAGAAATGGCATTTGAAATGCTCAAATATTGAAGTTGGCACGGTTGTCATATTAAAGTGTGAAAATTCGCCACCACTGCATTGGCCATTGGCGTTGGTCACAGAGGTCCATCCCGGAAAAGATGGTATAGTTCGTAATGTAACGGTGAAAACGAGTAAAGGTACCTATACACGACCTGTAGTAAAGGTATGTCCTTTACCGACCCAGTAGTCAGAAGAGTTGACTACTATATATATTTTTTTTTTGGTAGGTTAGTTTTTGTTTCTTTTTTGGTGAATTTTTTTTTATAGTGGATGATTTTGACAAGTTCATTATTGAAAGGTATTTGATTTCAAAGTGACTGAAATTGAGTTTTCAGGGCGGGGGGTATGTTTTAGCCCTTTTTAAGTTATTATGATTTTAGTTTTGGCAACGTCGCGCATTCTGGGAAATCGAGACGTATGTATTGTCAGATTAATTAGTAAGATGTATCGGTTCATCGGCGGTCGGAAAGAATAGTTAAAGGTTGTTAGTATAAAGCTTTCGGTGTTTATTATAACGGTTTTGGTTTAATTAACGGACATTTTAAATATATTAGGATTACAGTCCATTAGAAGGTCAGTTTGCATTGTATAAGTCCCATTTTGTTCCATTTCAATCCTTTACCCTGTTCCTTTACTTCCTTATACAGTGCGGTGCTGTGTGGAATAGCAGAGAGCAGTTTATATTGGTAAGATTATTATAACATCATTTTATTGGTTCAAATATAGGGAAAATGCAACATTCATTGTTATTCTTTTGAAATACATATACAAATCGACATTTACAATTGAATAAACAATTTCAGAAATTTTAAATTTATCAATTGGTTGATACTGACTCTCTAATCAATAAATGATTACATCAAATTATAAAAGTTTAATGAGTCTTCTTGATGAAGGATATTTAATATAAATCAAATAATTTGACAACTTTGTGTCTAATCCTTCACAATAATATATCTGTATGATATATTCAGTTTATTTTTGTCTTGGAATATATTCCAATTCTAAAAATGACAAATTTAATAATCAACCAAAAGAAAAATTCAAAATGACTAAAACTGTACAAATTGAGTAAACGGTTAATAAATTGAACAACTAAATTAACATAAAGACAGACGTACGTTTCGGAATTTTTGTATTTAATAATACAATTTTTCCTTTTATAATTTGATGTAATCATTTATTGATTAGAGAGTCAGTATCAACCAATTGATAAATTTAAAATTTCTGCAATTGTTTATTCAATTGTAAATGTCGATTTGTATATGTATTTCAAAAGAATAACAATGAAGAAATCTATGACTACCTTAGGTAATGGCTTGTTCTGTGAATACTCACCTGAGCAACCGATACTGTTTAGTTAGTTTGTAGTTTCTTACTTGCAATTTTGTTGAGGTAGATATACACGTGGTAAGTTTGTAAATTTAATAATTCCGTTGAACTATAAGGCACTGATGAGGAAAAATTGTATTATTAAATACAAAAATTCCGAAACGTACGTCTGTCTTTATGTTAATTTAGTTGTTCAATTTATTAACCGTTTACTCAATTTGTACAGTTTTAGTCATTTTGAATTTTTCTTTTGGTTGATTATTAAATTTGTCATTTTTAGAATTGGAATATATTCCAAGACAAAAATAAACTGAATATATCATACAGATATATTATTGTGAAGGATTAGACACAAAGTTGTCGAATTATTTGATTTATATTCGAATAAAATTAAAAAGCAAAACGAAACAACTATGCAGGGTGTCCCGGGAGTAGCTGTACAGTGCATCCCATTTTGGGTGAGACTGCCAGGTTTCTCACTTGTTATTTAAGATAGAGCCTTGCGGTTTTCACGTTCCTGTCCTACTTTTTCGTGAAACTCAAATAGGTCTAATCAGATTTTGCATAACTGTTTCCGTTCAAGAGATACAGGGTGATTTTGGAAATTGATACTTTTCGGACCCCTCCTTTATCTCCGAAGTTATTAGAAATAATGCTGAGGTAAAAACTACGTCTGAATCAGAATTCTGCGTAGAATCCAGTGGCGTACTCAATTTTTTTTTTTCGGGGTATGGTTTTGAAGATTCAACACAAACCTATATTTTTTTCAATGGAACACCCTATATATCATTACTTCGTTGAATTCTTTATTTTTTTCCCTTCAAAATGATATGATACTATATAGGTAGGTTGGTCAGAAATGTTAAAAAACACTAAAACATCAAATAATGATGATTTTTTGTTAATGAGCAATGGATTTCCCATATGAAAAAAAGGTTCAATTGAATAATGTTAATTTGTGATTTCTATAAATAGTAGAGTAACAAAACAAAGATAATACAATCATCACTAACATGAAAAACAAAACGTAGGTACCTACCTAATAGCAACAAATAAATAATACAAAAATTCATAAACATTCCATGATATCTTACAGCTTAAACTGTTCAAATTACTATCCATTTTCCTCTTATACATAATTGACAAAAGTTTTCAATACGCCTGAGTGCATTTAATATTATAAAAGGGCGGTCTTGTAAATCCTGGAAAACTGCCTCTCTTGATGCACGAAGTTTTTCGAGACTGTTATGTCTTTTACTGTAGTATATTATGTGTATTAGGGAAAATGGACAGCAATTTGAACAGTTTAATCTGTAAGATATTATGCAATGTGTATGAATTTTTTTATTATTCTTTTGTTGCTATTAGGTAGGTACCTACGTTTTGTTTTTCGTACTAGTGATGAGTGTATTATATTTGTTTGCTTACTCTACTATAAATAAAAATCACAAATGAAAATTATCCAATCAATCCTTTTTTTCATATGGAAAATCCATTGCTCATTAACAAAAAATCATCATTATTTGATGTTTTAGTGTTTTTTTTTACATTTCTGACCATCCTACCTATAAAGTGTTATATATCATTTTGAAGGGAAAAAAATAACGAATTCAACGAAGTAATGATATATAGGGTGTTCCATTGAAAAAAATATAGGTTTGTATTGAATCTTCAAAACCATACCCCGAAAAAAATCAGAATTCTGATTCAGACGTAGTTTTTAGTTCAGCATTATTTCTAATAACTTCGGAGATAAAGGAGGGGTCCGAAAAGTATCAATTTTCAAAATCACCCTGTATCTCTTGAACGGAAACAGTTATGCAAAATCTGATTAGACCTACTTGAGTTTCACAAAAAAGTAGGACAGGAACGTGAAAACCGCAAGGCTCTATCTTAAATAATAAGCGAGAAACCTGGCAGTCTCACCCAAAATGGGATGCACTGTACATACTCTTACCAGAGGTACAGTAGGACTGACTGCAAAATAATTAATTTCTGCCTTTCTTAAGAAAGCTACACGGTGAATTTTCATTTTCATGGAAATAATGGAACCGTCATCAGAACTGAACTTATTGAGGGAATTTATTGAAACTTGGGATATACTCGACACATGCCGAGGTCGAGTCAGAGACATATTAATTTTTTCAATATCTCAGCACCGGACTCATTTGAAGTGTTCAGGTTGAGAATATCACTTTGTATTTTGAATTTGGAATCATTGTTCATATTTTCAAAAAGTACATAAATTCAGTTGTCACATCTAACATTCTTTTCTTATGAATTTTTTGAAATCGAACAAAGTTTGAAAAATTTGATTTATTTACATAAACATGACTGAGATATCTAGTGATTGAACACGAAACGTAAAATTCTTCCTGAAAAATCATTAAGAAGGTCAGTAGCTTCATTAAACTCATTTAATGATGAAACAACAACAAATAAAAAACATTTCAGTAATAAGTCATAAAATTACGAAAAATCAACGAATGAATCCATTATATTGGACTTCGAAAGAGGTTATTTGCAGAGTTTGCAGAATTGAAAACCCCCCTGCTCATTTTTTGATATATCACAATAGTACCGGGTTTTTCACCATAATTTGACCCCCCCTTTAACTTTGTTACTAAAAGGGGTACAAAAAAATGTTTTCTATAAAAGTTTCACGAAATTGACTAGTGGTTTTTAATATGATTTCACAAAACTAAATACATACAAAGTGGGCCATATATTGATTGCAACTTCATTTTTTCAAATGGAACACCCTCTATATTTTTCTATATTTGACCAGCTCTTTTTTCCCTGATTACGAATATATAACATATGTTTGGTCTATCTCTCTTATTCTGAGTACCACAGAGTGTCAAATTTTAAGAACCACCTGGCATGCTCAGGAATCAGTTTTCAAGTGGAAGGCTGTGATAACTCAAAATGCCCTTTTTTGAGTTATCTCGTTGGCAACGATATGACATACGTTTTTCAATATAAATTGGAATTGGATGATTAGGATGCAACTCCATATATTCTCTCCTTGTAGCGTTCTTATTTTTATTGTTCTTCACATAAAGTAAAAATATTTCAAATTTTTCCGCTTCTGTGTAGTGCATATTCGATGAACAGTTCCATTCAATGACAAACGTATGTCATATATCGTTGCCAACGAGATAACTCAAAAGAGGGCATTTTGATTATCACAGCCTACCACTTGAAAACTGGTTACTTAGCTTGCCAGGTGGTTCTTAAAATTTGAAACACTGTGGTACTCAGAAGAGAGATAGACCAAACGTATGTTATATATTCGTAATCAGCGGAAAAAGAGCTAGCCAATTTTAGAAAAATATACAGGGTGTTCCATTTGAAAAAATGAAGTTGTAATCAATTTGTTGCCCACTCTACATATATTTCGTTTTGTGAAATCATTTTAGAAAACTCTAGTCGATCTTGTGAAACTGGATGACTGGATGTGTAAAGCATTAGCCATATTCTTGAATTCTCCCCATAAGAAATAATCAAGTTGGTTGAGATCTGAAGATCGAGAAGACCATGAAACGGGTCTTCCTCGACATATTTATTTGGATAAATATAATCAAGGTGATTTCTCACTTCTAAACCGCAATAATGCCTTGCAGCATGCCGGATTAAATATTTTGTAAGAATTCAAGATGTACCGAACTTGCCAAGCGACCGTCAGAAATCTAAGTATTAAACACACCACCTCTGGTGAACTTAGCCTCATCTATTTTCCTTACGCATAACAAATCAGGCACATGATATCAGCATATGCTCCATTTATCAAATTGATGATTTTGATAATTCCAGAATTTTATAACAATTTGGAACACAACCAATAAGTAATTACCTCAAATTTCAGTTGTCATCATGTTTTCAGAATAGAAAATGGCCCCAAGAAATGTTTCCGGAAATTCATATTTAGTCTTCGAGAATAATTTTTTTCTTCTTTTCATTGTTGTTTCACTGATAAGTTATTTCATTTATCAGCACATTATTATCATACTCAAGGCCGGCGCTAGCAATTTTGGCGCCTGAAGCAAAGAATTTTTTAGCGCCCTTGCTGAAAAAGTATTAATCAAACCGCCCCTCCCCCAACAAAAAACATCACCTGCTTCGATGATGTCTTGTAATCGTGCTTTAAAAAAATTTAATTCTAGTGAATAAAGAACATTGAAATATTTCGATATATAATATACCAGGTTTTTTGAAGATTTTTGAATGAAATACAACAGCAAAACTGAACAAATACATATACAAATGTCAAAAAAAGACCTAAATAAAACAAAAAATCCCAAAAAAACATTAAGTTAATTAATACCAAAGCATAAAAATATAAAACAAAATATCACATTTCATAAAAAAGTAGGAACGGTAAAAAAACCATTTTACCTACAATAAATTCATAATAATAATACTGTTAGCAACGGACTTAATTCGTCCAATATTTGAGCAATGGACAGCAATTCCAACTAATAATGTTTATTGAACAGCAATACATATATCTCCTTCTCTTCTCATATTACAATACAATACATTAATTTAGAAAAAACCCATATGGTGAGATTCCTCCGCTCTAAGCATGCGTTATGAAAACATGTAGTCATTCTATTGAAAGGAGACGGAGAGAGCAACTTAAATATTTTCCGTTTTATTTCTAAACATTTCACCCACTTCATTTTATATGTAAAATGATAAAGCTAAAGTACTTGAACAGTAATCAACATTTACAAACAAAAATAAGAACATTTGTTCAACTAGTGCATGAAAGGCAAATACACAATTTTGGTAAATCATTCCAAGTTCACAAATGAAAAAAGCTATAAATATACAAATACATAGGAATATTAACAAGCAAATCAATTACTCGGCGTCGTATTCAGGCATCGATTTTGATAACAAAATCAACTTATTAACTGGATTCTCTAAAACGGTTGTAGCAGTTCGTAATTTTACTACACGAACCAATCCATCTTTTCCGAAAAATACCTCTATTACTCTGGCTAGAGGCCACTTTGCCGGAGGAGTATTTTCAGCAGTAATCAAAACAAGATCATTTAATTGAAGAGGTGGTTGACTTGACCGCCATTTATCTCTGACTTGGAGCGACTGAAGATACTCTCGCGACCATTGTTTCCACCAATGAGCCAGCATTTGCTGTATAATCTTCCATCTTTCAGTATAAGAAATCTTAAAATCTGAACAAGAGGGTTCCGGAACAATGAAAGAAGGTGAATTAATCAAAAAATGAGCAGGGGTAAGTGGTTGTATATCACCAATATCATCGTGTAAGTGAGTAAGTTTATTCATGCTTTACAATCAATTGCTTGCACACGTCATATAAAATTCAAATAATTTAACAAATAGGTAGATATAATGTAACACACATATTTAAAACATTCAATAAATTAAATATCACAGCCCACAAGGTTGAAGTCTAAAAATTCCTCGATACTATAGAATGCATTCTTTGCTAACTCATTAAAGGTCTCGAGTTCAAGCAGGCTTCTACCTGCGTCAGCAGTGTATAAAATTCCTCGAATGTTAAAGTATGAGAGGCTACAACTCGTCTTAGATGGTGTTTAGCAGACTTGACAGCAGCCTCCTATATTCCTCCGAAATGGGGAGCGGCAGGTGGATTAAAATGCCAGTTGGTCCCTTCCGCAACAAGAGTTCCTGAAATATCATCAATGAAAGCCGTAGATTTCTGAAATAATTGACTGAGTTCCTTATCAGCTCCAATAAAAGTTGTTCCGCGGTCACTGTGAAGATCGGAGCAAAATCCACGTCTAGAAGTAAACCTTCTAAAGGCAGCAATGAACTCTTTGGATGAGTAACCAGATACCAACTCTAGATGTACTGAACGGGTGCTCAAGCAAATAAACAAGGCAATGTAACCTTTATAGGTCTTTTGGCCACGACCTGGAGGAGCTCTAATACTATAAGGCCCAGCATAGTCTACTCCAGTCCTGAAGAAAGGACGGCTAGGTCGAGTTCTGAAAGCCGGTAAATTCCCTAATTTGTGATACATGGCGCTTTTTCTATATCAAGCAAGAACTACATTTATATATCATGCTCTTTACTAGCTGTCGTCCTCTAACTATCCAGAAGTCTCTTCGAAGCGTGGCAAGTGTTAATTTAACATCACCATGTAGGTTTTTGAATGATAAAACTTAACTGGAATTGAAGAAATTATCATGCAGAAAGGGCTCTAATTTCAAAATTTCACTAGGTTGTGATAATGAACGATTTTCTCTAAGCAACTTATTTTCATTATAATAGTTGCACCAAGAAAATCCGAGTTAGACGGGATCTGTTCAACTCATGAGTATTCAATTCTATTGCATCAGGAATTGGAACGTTTATAAACCAACTGGATGAAAACAAATTGCATCCACAAGCTACGTCCACTCTATTTAGCAACCAAGAAACCTCAAAATATGAGCAGTAACTCTCAAGAGTTTTTGTACATTTGAGAATCTCTCAAGTAGATCCCAAACTGGCTTAAGATGTCCTTTTGATACCAAATTTGAAGTGCAGCAGGAATTAGTACCCATCGATGAGTTGAAAGTTTGAGAGGTCGTTGCATATGGTTAAGCATTACTTGTCAGCCATTCAGGACCTTGCCACCATAATTGATAGCTCAGCAAGTCACTGGGCTTCAGACCTCTAGAAATACAGTCAGTTGGGTTTTCAATTACTCTGACATGTCTCCAAGAAGCATCAGGAAGAAATCAAAGCAGGAATTTTGGAGCACCTATTTGCCATGAATGTAGGCCAACGTGAGGGATGGCCACTCATCCAGAACAAGACATCAGTGGAATCAGACCACAGATGTAACTTGCAATTTCTTATAAGTAAAGCATCAAAAACTTTTCGAGTAAGATTAGCTAGCAAAGCAGCCGCGCATAACTCCAGCCTTGGGATAGTAAGTAAGGGTTTTATCGGTGACACTTTTGTTTTGGCTTGAAGCAAATGTACCACAATATCAGCTCCATGGATAGTACGAAGATACACCACATCTCCATAAGCAAACTTTGAAGCATCAGCTTCAATTTTGGATTTTGAATTTCGAAGAGATCAGCATCAGGGTTATAACCCAACCAGCGATTGAGCTTGAGATCATTAAGAACCGAGAGATCTTGGTACCAACTCAACTACTGTTTAGTCATATCATAATCTAATTTGTCATCCCAATCTATTTTGTTGATCCAAAGATGTTGCATGAAAATCTTCGCAGTGATAATCACAGGTGATAGCCACCCAAGAGGATCAAATAGCTTGGCTATTTTAGAGAGAATGACTCTCTTAGTTAGAGTTATATCGTTACAGTCAGAGGTACTTCCGACTCTGAATCTGAAACTATTTGTTTCTGGGTTCTAACCAAGACCAAGAATACTGAATACACTCTCATCAGTGAAATTATAAGATTGAGAGTTCGCACTTTTTCTGTCGGGGATGATTTGTAAGAGATTATAATTATTAGCTAACTATTTATGTAACGCAAAGCCACCAGTGCTACAAATCTCAACAAGTTACGTCTGTTTGAGCAAGGCTTCCTTCAGAGATTAACTTCCTGAAAGAGCGTCATCCATGTTGCAAAACACTCGCACCTAATGGGAACAGATGCTGTTCATCATTGGCAAGCTGTCTGGTTACCCTTATAGCTAAGAAAGGGCTGGAAACCATTCCGTATGTTACCGTTTGAAGCTGCCAAATTCTTATTGGCCCATCAGGGTTGAATCTCTAGAGCACACACTGAAAGACCTGATCGCGCGCATCGACCAATATTTGTCGAAACATTTGTTGGATATCTGTAACAAATACAAATTGGTACTTTCTCCAACGCATTTCGGAGCACGAGAGCAAGTACCAGCAAAAAACTTTTTAGCAGCAATTTCATCAGAAGTAAGATATCTTTCAACATCGGTGAACTCCTCTAGTGCAAAAAATTTGGACAAAAGATCACTCACCAACATTTGATCATCAGATCCTTGCAAAACCGAAGGCGAACATTCGGAATATGAACTAGGAGTGTTTCCAGAAACAGTCCATCCAAGTGCTGTCTTCATAACTACTGGCTCATTAGGTTCACCACGATTAACTTCGCCCTCAATAATTTGCGCATGTACAGAAGAACCCAAGAGCATTTCTATATGCCCCTTGTTAGCAAAATAGGGATCAGCTAAAACAAACTGTTTTAAATGAGGAAAAGCAATTTCAACATTATTGAGATTAGGTGCATAAGAAGTTATTCTTGGAATAACAAAAGCTTGTACTGCGCAACTAAATTTTGAGTTGAACCTAGGCTTCAGAAGAAAATTAACCAACCTCCGGCAAGTATAATGTTTTCTTCCTGCGACACCAGAAATTGGTAAATTAACTGGTTGACATTTCAAGTTGAGTCTTTGATTCAAAGTTTCAGAAATTGAAGAAGTTTAGGAACCCTGATCTATAAGAGCTCTAGCAATAATTACATTATTATCTTCAGAACAGACCTTAACCACAGCCGTAGAAAGTAAGACGCTATTTGGAACTCTACATTGATTAACCGTTATTTTATTGGCAATGGAGCAATTAATTGATCGCGAAATCGAAGGACCAAAATCAAGGTCATGGTTGTCATTCAATTGTGAGCTTGTAGGAACTGACGTTTATGATCGATAATGAATTCTTTTCTCTGCTGAGGGCTTTTCTTCTTATAAGAATTGCAGTACAGGAAAAAATGATTCTCATTGTAAAGAAGACACTCATTTGATTGATTCACTTGATGAACTTTGGTATTCGAGAACAGGATTGTTCTGAAATTTTTAGATGTAGAAATATATGAATAGAACCGCAGAAAGTTTTATTGCTATCTTCTAATACTTCCAAAACAGTAACTTGATTTTCTAAAAAGGCCATCGAAGTGGCATAAGTGGGAGGTTCCAAAGAGTTAGAAAAATTACTTATATGTTTTTCCCACTGTTTTCGTGTTTCCGAATCTAATAGCGAAACAACATGGTGTACTAAAATATCATCCCAAGTCTTGACAGGACGTTTAAGAACCTCAAGAGCCGCTTATGGTATGCTCATGCCGGAAATTATTTTCTTAATTTCGGAAGAAGATTCTTTCTTCATTGGTTTTATAGTAAAAATAGCAGACAAGTGAGCCGAAACAAGGCGACGTTTGTTTTCGTATCGATCTTGCAATCTTTTCCATGCGATAGTGAAATTATCTTCAGTAATTGCGAAATTGCTGACGAGGCGAACTGCATCTCCCTTTAAACTCAATTTTAAGTGATGTAATTTTATCACATTAAATATATTTGTTTTATCAACCACCAAGGTAGTAAAAAGATCCCGAAAGATTTCCCATTCATGAAAAGTGCCCGTGAACTTAGGTAATGAAATAGGTGGTAATTTTTCCGAATCATCGAGTTTAACGTTTTCAGTTTTTACTGCCGATGCATTCAAACACTGAAAGGAATCAAAAATACTGAAATTCCAAACGTCTATCTAAGTATACTTCCTCAATAATATCGAATTCATTTTGTTTGAAATAGTTCGATTTATTAACTTCATCAACGATTTCGCGTAAGATCTGAGAATGGTTAGTTTCATATTTAGACCAATTTTTATCTAAATTATCCATTCGGGTTTTACAGTTACTCAACGTCATTTTTGAGGCACCATCTTTCTTGAAATTGGTATAAGACTTCGTTATTCTAGCAGCTAAAGATTGTTGTTCAAGTAATAATGGCTCATTTCGTTTGATAAATAAGTAATCAAAATATGAGAAGCAGATAAAGTAAGGAAATATAGCGAATCAAAGGCAGTACCAGAATATTCAGCCTGAGAAAAGCAATCATATAATTTTCAGCAGATATACGAAAGTTTTATTCATATTACTTCATCCGAACAAATTACGAGAGGGACAACTAACATTACGTCCTACCCACATGTAGTATTACTTCATCTCGTCACCGCGGCGCTGCGAGCGTTAAGCGAGTGACGAGGCTATCGAGAGAAAGAACAAGAATAGATCTTCAATGATCTAGAGCGAATGACAGAGGTCTAACCTAAGAGATAAGTCTATTCGACATCGAGCTTGCTCGGAGAGAGACATTCTAGAGAATATATCAAACTATTAAAACGTTAACTGTGTATTAGTGAATCCTCTGCTAAACCTATAAATTCAACAGGCATGCTTTACTGCACAACGAGGTAAACACTTCATTCTGAAAATCTGTTGTGTACACAACGTAAGTTGAATTTCAACTTAATTACGAGGCTAGAATTATTTTATTTAGTTCAGTAAATGGAAATGATTTTTTTTCATATTCGTTGCTGAAATAGAGAATTCCTGTTATACAGTATACAGGGTGGGCACTTTTTCAATGGGATTGTATTGGTAACTTTTAAACCATAAGAGTTAGAAGGTCGGTCAAATGGAGAAAAAGTTGCATGCATAGAAGCATTATCAAGCAGTTCAAACAAATCGAGATTATCAGGGCCGGATTTCGAGATATCATAAGAAAAGTAAATTATGTCATTTTGATTTTTCTTTTTTCCCACTTTATTTCAAATATTATGAAAAAATGTCACAGGAATTTTTTATTCGACAGTAAATTATCCTCAATTTGACGTAATCAGATTTCGTATCCAACGTTTCGTACTCTCTGGGCCACCCTCAACCTCATTTTTTTCAATACGGACCTGCATATTTTATGACATTTTTCGAAATAATTTTTAACGCTGAATTCAACGATATATCATACAATGTCATTCAAAGTAGATTTTCAGGTGATTTTGACCCTTATCCAAATTTAATGGTCTTTATGTAAGAAAAAACAAGTCTATTAACGATATCAATGTTCTGACCCAAATTCAATCGAACCCAGAAAAAAAATCGAGGACTGTGGCCAGTGAATGGAATTTTTAAAAAACTGCTTGTAATAAAATAGTCAAGAGACGCGAATACAATGATTTTAAATTTGAATACCAAGCCTTGCAAAAATTATATCGTAATGATCTCAAAATAAAGTTCGATTCTGTAATTTGTTTCAACGATTCAAATGACAAATACAACAATAGTGATACCTCGCGAGAAAATTGAGAATGTTTTGGAAGGTATTCAAGGAGACCAAACAAGCAAATGTATAAGAAGTATGGGTTCCAGAACGGTAAAGTGCATTTTACAAAATGGTGGACTTTTCGAACACTTACTTCATTAATTTTCATTTACTTTCGAATAATCATTTGATTTTTCTTTCATTAAATGATACTTTCGTTTAATTATTATGAATTGAAATTTTCAAATGATTATTATAAAAGAAGAACCAAGAAACCAGTATACTGGTTTCTTGCTTTGATTCTAATATGTTCCATTTAGTTCAAGATGGGTAAGTGGATTTTCTTATCGAAATTTATTGCATATTGCATGTTGTTAATTAAACTAAATGAAGGTAATACAGATCTGACCCGAAGAAAATTGGATAAGGGTCAAAATCACCTGAAAATCTACTTTGAATGACATAGTATGATATATCGTTGAATTCAGCGTTAAAAGTTATTTCGAAAAATGTCATAAAATATGCAGGTCCGTATTGAAAAAAATGAGGTCGAGGGTGGCCCAGAGAGTACGAAACGTTGGATACGAAATCTGGTTACGTCAAATTGAGGATAATTTACTGTCGAATAAAAAGTTCCTGTAACATTTTTTGATAATATTTGAAATGAAGTGGGAAAAAAAGAAAAATCAAAATGACATAATTTACTTTTCTTATGATATCTCGAAATCCGGCCCTGATAATCTCGATTTGTTTGAACTGCTTGATAATGCTTCTATGCATGCAACTTTTTCTCCATTTGACCGACCTTCTAACTCTTATGGTTTAAAAGTTACCAATACAATCCCATTGAAAAAGTGGCCACCCTGTATACTGTATTCGGGAATAATGTGTTTACCTATCTATTAGAGAAGGAATCAATGATGATGTTCACCATCAAGAGATTCAGATTATGCAAATGTAGAGATTTTGAATACTCATTGTCTCAAATCGATTCAGATGTTTGTGAATGTGGGGATTTCGCATATTCATCTTTTGAAATCGAATCAGATGTTTGTAAATGTTAAGATTTTACATATTCATCGTTTACGAGAGATGTAACATCCACCTTTTGAGAGATTTAGGTAATGTACATACATCATTCGAGATGTTTAGATGAGAAAATTTTAGGGTTTTACTTAAACCATTCAGAGGTTGAGATTATGTTAACTTTGGAGATTTTGCTAACATACTGTCTGTTTTAGATTGGATAATTTAAGAGATTTCACATACCACACCTAGAGGATTGGAGCATGTAGACTTGGAGATTCTACATACATTGCTTGAAGCATGTAAAATTGGATGTTTCACATTCCACATACATAACCCAGAGATTCAGATATTTTGAGAGTATACATTCATCATGCTTGATGAAAAATTTGGGGAATTATTTATTTCACTAAACTACAAGAACTGCAGTATGGTAAGATTAGTGATAATCAATATTTCAGGGCTTTTTCATTACAATGCTTGGTGTGCTGTGTTGTTTGTTTGTAAGCTAGGGATATTATAGGATTCAAGTATTCATTCCGTACCTGTACAATGACCATACCTAACTCAACAGGTATTCATTGCAGTGCGTGATACCGTTTTTGAAGTAAGGTGTGCATGTACGAGGTGGTGCTGCTTGAAAACTTGATAGTCCTGTTTCGAATTGTACCAGAGCGCTGTGCGTCTGAGGCAATTCAGAAGCACGAAACAAAATTTTATATATTATACCTGGTAATAGACGATATTAGATTTACTAAGAGAGCATACATATAATGCACAAAAATCTTTAAATACATAATATGATATAAATATTTTTGTTTCATAAATCCTGAAGTTGAGATGGCAGCCAAAGGAAATCAAGGAAAACCATTGGTGGAAAATGATAGTGATTCAGATTCCATCATTTCCGTAAGTGCAGAAGATAGAGGTTTCATGCAATACGATGAAAGAGAAAATTGTCAGAACCAACGTTTCATGCAATTAATAGTTGCCATTTCCTTGATTTTAGCTAACTAGAGTAGTATCAACGAGTGATACCTAAGAAACTAGATGAAAGATGCTAGAGAAATTTTAGAGACATTAGACGAAACCCCCTTTCGAGATATTACAGATTTAGAGATTTGAGAGAGGAGAAATTGTCGACATAAGAGTTATCAGAATATTAGAGATTTATAGTATTAGAAAACCCAGGTATATAAAAATTTATTTATGTTACAGAGGTAATTAGAGTTAAGAGAATATTTTTTGAGGTTAAATTTTAGAGATTTAGAGTTTGAGAAAAGCCAGGTAGTCAATAATTAATTCATGTTACAGAGGTAATTAGAGTTGAGAGAATATTTTTGAGGTTGAATTCTAGAGTATTAGAAATCCCAAGTTTTTGAAACCAATTCATGTTACAGAGGTAATTAGAGTTAAGAAAATATTTTTGAGGTGAAATTTTAGAGTATGGGAAAACCCAGGTATTCAAAATTAATCCATGTTACAGAGCAGAATTCATATTTGAGATCTGGATCGACAGTCTAAGATCTGAGCTTTTTGACAAATGATTTTTTGGATGTCGTAGAGCTAAATACGAGTAACCAAACTTGGTCAAAGGCCAACAAATCCAAGAGAAGTAATTGGGTACGAGACATTATCATAAACAGAATTGGCGAGAATTATCACAAGAAAATTTTTAATATCCGAGACCCTGTTGAAGCAATTAGAGGTTTGAGGTTCTCCAGGAAGTGCGAGTTAAATGTGACACACACAGGTAAGAGCTCGCTTGTACTCAAAATGGAGAAACACGAATCGGTCGATGATTTCTGTGAAAGATTCGACTCGATAGTATGAGAGTATGAAGCTTGTGAGAATGATTGAGCTAACTGCTCAAGAGATGAGATCTGCATTTTATCAGACCAGACTGTATTACCAGTCATATCCGAGTTACGAAATGCAGATCTGATCAGGAGAAAGACCTCAAACCAAGAAATTAAATTAGACGAGATCAAGACCTTCATCCCTCGATTAGAGAGATTAGAGGCTGAGAAGAGGTCTGCAATTAAAGAGGAGACTCAAAATTTTAAGGGTGCACAAACTAAAATGCTACCGTTGTAACAAAGAGACACTGGTCAACTGATTGCAAATTGAGGCAACAGAATAAGTGGTTCTGCTACAAATGTGGGGCAATCAAGAACCATAAGAAAGAGGATTGCCCTAAGAATGGTGGCACGAACGAGACTAGGTCCGTTCAGTCTAGAGGATAGAGTAGAGATAGATTGAACAAGCCAAGTATCAACACTAAGAGACGGAGACGCGTAGACCAGGGAGAATGAGAGAGAGCAAGAGATTCAACAAAGAGGGTTGCTCCAAGGCAAGAAGGGTTGAAAGTATAGAGTCTAGAGAACTTAACATTAAAACAGGTAAGCTTGATCCAACCATTACCTTCTTTGCAGATTCTGGAGCATCAGACCATATCGTAAATGATAGTCTGATTTTGAGAGATGTCAAAATACGAGTATAAAGAGTGCTAATAAAACGAGATAGCAGACATTGTAATCGATGGTAAAGGTGAGTTAATCTTATGTTCAGTTCCTAGAGATGAGAATACTAAGAAATTGCAAAGTGTATTTGCAGCCACAGAGATTTCTGAGAATTTGCTTTCCTTACGTAAACTCGCAGACTCTGGGTTCGATATTTACTTAGACGACCAAGTCCTAAGAGTTGACAATAAGGTTAAGAATGAGATCGTTTTAGAGAGTCAGTATGAAAAACCGAACTGGATTCTCAACTTCAAATTTATTGTTACAGAGCAACGATAAGCGAAGAAGATGAGATGAGCTTGCAATCGCAGACACATTCCAATAACGAGTTATTAGGTTCGGAGGGAGAACAGGAATCTCTCGAATGGTACACGTCCAGACATTACGTTTGACGTTAACTATTTAGCGAGAAAACAAATAAACCCCATCGAAGCTGATTGAAAAGGTGTAAAGAGAATCTTCAGGTATTTGACAGGTACTGTGAATTTAAGTCTCAAATTCACTGCTCAAACTGAAGACTTAGAGGTATTTACCCATGCAACCTTTAGAGACCATATAGATTCTTCATCAACTGGAGGGTATGTTATTAGATTGTTTGGAGATGTTATAGCTTGGAGAAGCCATAATCAAACCTATGTCACATTGTCCACTTGTCTAGCCGAATACCTAGCCATGTGTGATGCCTGTCAAGAATTAATATCTCTTGACAAAGCACTTAGATTTCTGATAGGAAAAGCGATGTTTCCTATAACAGTCTGGTGTGAGAACAAATCCGCTGGAGACTGCACAGAGATGGTAGTCACAAACTAAAGGTTTTAGATGATCGTTTAGAGTACGACCTACTAGATAGAGAGAAATCTGGTCTTAGACGACATATGGTTCAAACACATGGTGATTTCAAACAATGTGTTGAATATAAGAGAACCACATTAAGATGGACTCCAACGAAAGAGAATGTGTCAGACATAATGACAAAACCTTTACCATCAGACGGTCACAAGAGATCAACTCAAAAACTTATGATTTAATAATCTTAGAATACAAACTCATTAAATTTTTGATTTTCAGATTATTCTTAGAGACTTGAGTACAAACTAATTGAGTTCTGTTTATAGATTAGACTTAGAGTGTATAATGCTGGTTGTAGTTCGATGAAGGGAGGGAGTGTTAGAATATTACTTCATCCGAACAAATTACGAGAGAGACAACCAACATTACATCCTTCCCAAGAATCAAGACTATATTTTTTTAGAAATATGAAAGGGCGGCCACACTAGGCTTAATTGCCGCCCCTCGAATAGAGGCGCCTGAAACGCCGGCCCTGCATATACTAAACGTTCACAGTGATTTAAGTCCGGTCCGGGAATATTGAAAAAATTGTCGACTTCAGCATTTGTCAATTACATCCCAAGTTTCAATAAATTCCGACGAACAGTTTGGTTCTGATGATGGTTTAATTATTTCCATGAATATGCAAACTCACCCTGTACCCGGAAAAAAATCTATTCTCAAATCGAGAAACATTATATTCTTAAAATATTAAACTTGATTCAAGTATATATTGGATCGGAAAAAGTAAAGTAAGAAATTTGGTATACTTGGAATGATTAAATAGAATACCGAATACATATACTTCATAGAAATATATAATACTCCATACTAGTAAATGATATATTCAAAATGAACGAATAAATTCATTGATTCAAAAATACTGCTACATTTTGTTTGAACATACGGTAAATCGAATATATCATTTACTCATTATGAAAATTGAATTATACTTATTCCATATTATATTTTTGAAGAATTGGTTTTCAGATTATAATTATTTCGAGTGATTTTAGTTGCAATTAGAATATGCTCAAGTCACAAAGATGCATTGGAGACCTATTTGCTCATTTTTCATGTTCAAGACTATTCAATCGTAATAAATGAAAATATGAAATTTGGTGAATAAAATTTCGTCATAGTGAGACATATTTCATTTCAATATTCAGATATTGAATTGAATTAGCAGATAACATGAATTTTATTTTTTCTTCTTATGTTAATTGTAGCTAACCAACTCAATAAAGGCCATATCAGATAATTTGTTAATATACCGTTTCATAATACATCTAGTTTCTGATGCTCGAAATTGTAATAGCGGTAGGTACCATATTGAGGTAAGTTATGTGATTTTTTTTGTGGGTACTTTTTGAGATGTGTTAATATGTTAATAATACATAAAAATATAAGTGAAATTGATTTTGGTGAGCACTCATGAACCTAAAACAATAAGAAAAACACAATTTTTCATCTTATTCGAATTTCGACCAGTCTTTTGGAATAGGTAACTTTTGTTTCAACATTCAAAAATGGTTGAGGTGATGAGGTACAAACAATCACCTGGGATTGCTCCAAATAGCAAGAGTCTCGTGGCCAACATAAGGGTACGGCCATGGTGAGCCGCTTCTCGCGTCTCGCTTTATCGCGTCTTGCTAGCGGGTAATAAACATACGAAGAAATGATCTGGTATGGACATAGTGCGCCTGCTCGCCCGCTTCCGAGTGCTCAGCCAGCTTCTTCTCGCTTTTACCGGAATGAATTACTAATTCTTTTCTCGCTTGCCGGTAAGCCCGCTCGATTGATTTCATAAAGGAATTTGGACGTAGTAGTGAATAAATATCGATAGGATGGACATTAATAGAGAAATTTTGATTTCTAAAGTGTTATATTTTTCTATATTTTTATTTTATATTATTATTTGCCCAAGATTTTTTTCTGTTACTTATATTTTTGTATATTTTCATTTTATATTTTTATTTGCCAATGATTTTTTTTTGTTCCTTTTATTTTTCTATATTGTTATTTTATATTATTTTTTTTACTTATTCGATATAATTTTTTTAAGAGAAAATTTGATGTTTCAATTACAAGAAATTCATCTACATCTTTCAGTCGGTGGAAATTATATGAGTCGATACATGGCAAATGAAATAAACAAATATACTCAGGGTACTGAACCAATGAACAAAAATATGAAGAGAATTACCATACCTCAGAGTTACCATAAGACGTTGTTCCGGCAGAATTCTTTGTTGATGAAAGTTGCACCACTGTTTTTTTAAACGATTTTCTATTAGATTCAAAATATACTTAAATGTCAATTCTTGCATGCGGAAATATCCGAAAAATTTTTCTGGATGGGCCGTCAGCTGTGAAAACAAGGTATAATATTCACCAACTTTTTGGCGTGATCTATTTATTTCATGAACGCAAGTAGACCTTCCATGCTTTAGTTTCAAAGAAACATTATCACTAGCTATTAAGATAGCCAAAAGATCCTCACGGCATAAATTCATGATGAAAAATGAATTATGCTGCAGCGACAAACACAACGAGACGTTTTGACGAGCGGTGCACTATGACCACCACCTGCTACAATCTAGCAGGTTCACCAGTCGCCGAGCGCTAGTCTAATCAGCCGCGATAAAGCGAGACGCGAGAAGCGGCTCACCATGGCCGTACCCCTAACATAGGAATTATCGTTAACAGTTTACGTTATATGTATGTGTGATATAGAATTAACCAAAAAATAATTTAATTGAATAAAAGTATTTTACAAAATATAATTCCTTGAAGAGGTGTCTAATAACCCAAGTGGTTGATGAGTGAAATATTTAAATAAAAAAGAAATCTAAAATATTCTCATCACGGATTTCGTTTTGAATAATTTGAGTGACAGAATTTGTTTTGATTTTTGAAAAATTTAAATGATCCAGCTCAGAATAAACCATTCCTAATCTAATTATATTTGCATGTACTAGATCTGAGTATATTAGAACGAAATGTACTAAAACCCGAGTTCTTTCCTTCTGTATCTTCGTCAACATGATTCGACTCGATTGATATGCTGCGCCAATGAAAACGTTCTTATCCACCTGTTGGCAGTGTTTATCGTAATACAAGTAGGTATATGAATGCTTTCATCCACTAGATTCAAAAATATAATTCGAAGATATACTAAACTGCGCCCCCTGTGCAGTTTGCAATAGAAAATATCACTTTCGATCCCCTTCGGCCCTTCAGTCTCATATAGGTCATAGGACTGATAGGTCTACGAACGTTTTAATTGTGTATTAGTGACTGAATACCTACAGCAAGAAGAACAATTTAATGAGGAATTAGGGATACATGGAATGTCTGATTGGAACATTTCAAGGTAAGCTTATATTGATAAATAGTTTAAACTCACATATCTTTAATTTTTTTCATCAATTCGGATTTAATTTTCCTTTTCATGATGCTCTTAGTGTCTTCTACTATTGCAATTTAGCGTGATATTTCTGTATTATTTCTGTGAGGACTAGGTATTTTTGAATTGATATTTTCATCAAAATTCCTAAAACAAATGCATTCATCATCATCATTCAGCCCTAAACCGTCCACTGCTGGACATAGGCCTCCCCAAGGTATTTCCATCTTTCTCTATTCTGTGCGGCTTCCATCCAGTTGGTGTGGATTTTTTTCAAGTCATCTGTCCATCTCGTTGGAGGTCGGCCTCGGCTTCGTTTGTCTGCTCTTGGTCGCCATTCCAGAATTTTTCTCGTCCACCTTCCGTCGTTAGATCTTGCAACATGTCTTGCCCACCTCCATTTAGCTCTCGTCACTCTCTCCAAAACATCATCCACACCCGTCCTTCTGCGAATCTCCTCGTTTCGAATTCTGTCTCTTAGACTTACTCCCAGCATCGATCGTTCCATCCTGCTCTGCGTTTTCTGCAGTTTTCTTGCCGATGCTTTGGTCAGGGTTAAGGTCTCTGCACCGTAGGTTAGAACGGGTAGAACACACATGTTGAAAGCTCTTCTCTTCAGCTCGGTTGGAATATCGCTCTTGAAGACATCACGAAGTTTGCCATATGCTGCCCATCCTAAAGTTGTTCTTTTGAGCAGTTCTGCTGTTTGGTTGTCTCTACCAATCTTCAGTTCATGCCCCAGATATATGTAACTATGAACCATTTCTATCTGATTGTTGTCTACACTTAATAGCTTATTAGGGACTAGATTGGTCATCATCTTTGTTTTTTCGAGATTTATCCGCAGTCCGACCACCTGTATTGCGTTTTTTAGTTCTTGGATCATAATAGCGGCTTCTCCTAGATTGTCAGAGATGAGCACGATATCGTCGGCGAATCTAAGATGATTGAGTCTTTCCCCATCGATACTGATGCCCTTGTTTTCCCATTCCAACCTTTTGAGCGCATACTCTAGGACAGTGATGAATAGTTTAAGTGATAAAGTATCACCTTGTCTTGCGCCTCTTCCTATTTTAATTTTCTTTGTCTGGGAGTGAAGGTTGATAGTTGTTGTGGCGTTGTTGTATATATTTTTGATGACATTTGTGTATCGATGGTCGATTAGGCATTCATTCAATGCTTTTATAATGGCTGTTAATTCTATTGTATCAAACGCTTTGTGGAAATCAACAAATGTCAGGACTAAAGGTCTATTATATTCAATAGTTTTTTCTATTAAGTTTTTCAAGCACTGTCGTTGGTGCCATAACGAGCTCGAAATCCAGCCTGCTCTCTTGGTTGGTAGAGCTCAAATTTCGATTCTAATCTATTTGTAAGAATTCTGGTGTACAACTTGTAGAGGTGATCAAGCAAGCTGATTGGCCTGTAGTTTTCTAGACTTGTTTTGTCTCCTTTTTTATAGAGCAATATCGTAAGAGAGTCGTTCCATGAGATTGGGATTTTCTGATTTTTTAGGCATAGATTGAAAAGTTCTAGGATCTTCTTTATTAAAATTGGTCCTCCCAGCTTTATAGCCTCCGTTTCCACCTCATCCTGTCCAGGAGCCCTGTTATTCTTCATTTTATGAAGTGCGTAGTGAAATTCATCACGGGATATATCGGGTATTTCTT
Source organism: Harmonia axyridis (assembly GCF_914767665.1). NCBI lineage: Eukaryota > Metazoa > Arthropoda > Insecta > Coleoptera > Coccinellidae > Harmonia > Harmonia axyridis. The sequence continues at coordinate 20,469,614 of NC_059508.1, read as the reverse complement.
CGGAGCCTTGGTTTTGAATCTTTTGTAGTGGCTCTTCTCTTGCCTGATTTATTTGGGACTTATATAGGGCAGTGTAGAATTCTTCTACTATTTGTACTAGTTTATCTCTATCCGTTACTATACTACCTTTCTCGTCCTTAAGCTGAAATATTTCCTTCTTGCCATTTGTGAATTTTCTCCTCACGACTTTCATACTCTTGTTTTCCTCAATTGTTCGAAGTATTTGTTTATTTTTGTATTGTCTTATGTCCTTCCGAATAGCTTTCGATATATCCCTATTGATGGCCTTCATCTCATGTGGTTCCTTGTTAACGTCGCTAGCCTTCTTTCTCCGTTCTTTCATTTTTTTCTTAGTTTCTGGACCTATTCTCTGCTCTTTTTCACTTTTCGGACAGAATTTGTTTTTTGCCTGTCTGATGGTTATGACTATTTTGTTGTTTAGTTCATTTATGTCAGTTGTAGCCGGTATGTTCTCCATTTTATCATCGATGAATTGCCTGAACACTGTCTCATCTGCTGGCTGAACCCATGATTTGGTCTTCTTTTTGATCATCTTGTGTCTTTCCAGGTCGGTAGATAGTTCCCTTACCAACCTATGGTCACTGGATGTTGTAAACCTATTCAAAACCGTCACATCTTTGAAGATGGACCATTTATTAGTAATGAAATAATCTATTTCGTTCCGGGTTTTCCCGTCAGGACTTTTCCATGTCCATCTCCTGTTTACCTTCTTTTGGAAGAAGCTATTCATCTGAAATAAATTATTTTCTAAGAGAAACGTCAATAGTGTCTCTCCTCTTTCATTTCTACCTTGGCTACCAAATTTTCCAAGTGCTACTTCATTCGGATCGGCTTTTACTCCTATTTTAGCATTTAAAGTCACCACAAATAACAGTGAAGTGGGCAGGATTTCCCTGAATAGCGGACAATAAGTCCTCTTAAAATATGTCCACCTCTTCATCAGAATGTGTTGATGTTTGTGCATACACTCGAATGATCTTTAAAGTGTATCCAGAGTTTAGGCGTAAAGTTATAAGTATTACTCTTGTTGGAATGGATTTTGTGGTGAGCAGGTATCTGGATAGTCTTCTATTTATGAGAAAGCCTACTCCACCGATGAAGTCATTTGAACCATTATGATAAAATATATGGCCAGATTTTAAAGTTTCCAAGCTTTCTCCATGTCTTCTAGTCTCACTTATTCCGACAACATCCCATTTTATGTTTTCTAGTTCCTGTTCCATCTCGATGAACCTTTCATTCGAGAGTAGGGATCTTGCGTTGTAGGTAGCAACCTTGAGAGCTAGCTGTTTTTTACTCTTTGTTCTATTTTTGTCTTGTTGGTTCGTTAAATATGAATTTTTGCCTCCCCCAGATTCCGTGAGGCAGCCCTTCTTGAAGAGAAGGGATTTGGGTGTACCCACCTGGGGACCATATCCAACTGTTTTTAAATTCATCTTGTCTAAGGGGGTTTTGGCCATAATCTTCCACGTTGGTCAGGCGTGTTGGAAGATGGTAGGATGTTTGAAAGTAATTTAGGGTTAGGTGGGAAGATGGTGAGTATGACAATGGTTCCTCCCGAATGGGTTTGGGAGATAAACCAAGGCTCGCGTGGCAGGGGCGCGTCCCTGAAGTAGATCTGTCATCTATCGGGATCATAGATGAGTATCTACCCGCTACCCAACAAATGCATTATTATTTCGCAAATAATTAGATCTGTTCTAAAGATTTTCTAGAGATTTCTAATTATTTTCGAAATATTAATGCACTTTTTTGAATACAACTTCCTGTGGGGGTATAACTGAATGTTAATTGAGTTTGATTCATTTTCAGAATATGGATAATTGTCCTGATTAAAATCAAAATATCAGCTGCAGCTCATGAACAATTGGGAGTACGTTATCATTCGCTGATGAAAATGCAAATCAATATCTATCGATATGAGTGAGAAACAATTTTAGAATAATTTTTCAGGACCAGGTAGTATCTATTTTGATATATTTGATGATAATAGGAGGGAATATGCCCGGCAGTCTGATTTTCACGAACACAATACCCGCAGAAAAGATAACATAAGGCAGCCGAAAATTCGAACCGCGGCAGTGCAAAGATGTTTCGTGTCTAACGGCATCAATCTGTACAACGCATTACCACTAAGCATTCGAGGGTTTCATTCGGCCAAATTTAAATATTCTACCAGGAGATTGTTGATGCAGGGCGAGTTTTATAGTGTGAGGGAGTTTTTTGATGGTGTGGCTGACCTGCAAAGTTTGTGATGGTTGTTTCGTTTTGTATATGTACTTATATGTATGCATTTTTGTTTTTTATTTCTTATATTTAATATTTAATTGACAGTCCATGTAAATTTTTGATGGAAAAATAAATGACTATGACTATGACTATGACTATTTTTCATTCAAAAATTCCACGGTAAAATTTAGTAACCACAAATTTCTTTTTTTTTTGCAGATCTCAAAGTGACATTGGACAAATCATTCAAGAACAGAAAAATAGAGCAACACAGAGGAATCAAACCGTCCAGCCCAAATTGTTATTGGTATCAGGGGAATATCTATTATAGCCGAAAGGTTTCAAAATTGTAGATGTAGATGAACTTCAAAAAATGTTTCTCTCCACGTAAATAATTTATTCTTTAGGAGATAACTATGTTACTTTGTAGTAAAATGTTCTATCCTGTATTTGTATAAATGTAATATAATCATTTTTCAATGTGGATATTGTTTATTTGTTGGTTTTTGTTGGAAGAAGAGACAATTCAGTGATATATATTTTTTCTATGGTTGACACTGTTGACAATTGACATAATAACAAGATGAAGGTTCAGTAATGTAATGACGTAGCGTTGTAATAAGTCTTGTTTGTTAATAATAAATAACTTAAAATATTACTTTGCTTCCACAAAACATAAACCCTAACAGGTTATGGGCCCAGTAATACACGGCAAGTAAAAGTAATTGAGGAAGTTGTTCCTGTTCAAAAATAAAATCTTTGTGCTAACACGCGGAGACAAAATGGCTGGTTCTCAATACATGTCTGTTGAGAAACTAATAGGAAGGGACAACTACAGTGAGTGGAAATTTGCTATGAAAGCTCTTCTAGAATTAGATGATCTGTGGGATGTAGTCACTGGTACAGAAACTGACGAAAAGGAGGACAAAAATGCTCTGTCCAAAATAATACTTTCTGTCGACAAAATAAATTATTCCCACATCAAATCTGCCACAAAATCGAAGGAAGCTTGGACCAACCTCGAAAAAGCTTTCGAGGACTCGGGACTGACAAGAAGAGTAGAACTCCTGAGAGCACTCATCAACACAAAATTGGAAGACTGCAAATCAACAGAAGAATATTGTGATAGAATAATATCAACTGCTCACAAACTGAATGAGATGAATTTCAAAGTGGAAAATGAATGGGTTGGAACTTTACTTTTGGCAGGTCTACCCGAAGAATATCGTCCGATGATAATGGGACTAGAAAGCAGTGGTACACAAATAAGTGGAGATTCCATCAAGGTAAAGCTATTGCGAGATGTAAAAACTCAACAAGATCCAAAGTCAGTGGATAGTAATCTGGCAATGTTCACTAAAGGTAATATAACTAAAAGTAATCCAAAGAAAAACGTTAAATGTTACAATTGTGGAAAGATGGGTCATTTTAAGACAGAGTGCCGTTCAAAGAAAAAGGTGGATAAGAAAACAAGCAAAAATGATTCCACAGCGTATGCAGCATTTCTAACGTTTGAAAACGTCAATACAGATGTGTGGTATTTGGACTCTTGTGCACATATCACAGGAAACAGAAAATGGCTAAATGAAGCAACAAACATTAAAGCCAAGGTTAAAACTGCTAATAGTAATGATATGATTATCGAAAAAAAAGGAACTGCTTCAATTCAAGTGCATATAGACGGTAAACAAGAAACAATTGAGGTTAAAGAGGTTATGTATGCCCCCGAAGCTGCAGTAAATCTATTGTCCATACATAAAATTGTGGAAAAGGAACACAGAGTAGTATTCGATAGGAATGGTGCAAAAATCTTCAATCGCAATAACTATCTAATAGCAAGAGGTTTTGAGACAAATGGAATTTATCAATTGAACACAGTTCAATAGCAGAGCATACTTCTGTACACAACCAGAGGAAAATTTGTGGCATCGCAGGTTAGGACATCTCAACCTAAGATCTATGAATTTGCTAACCAAAATGTCAGTTGGAATGGATAAGGACTTCAAGGTGTCAACAACATCATGTTTGTCATGCATTGAAGGAAAACAAAGAAAACAGCCTTTACAAACAAGTCAAACACAATCTACAAGGCCACTGGAATTAATTCACAGTGATTTATGTGGACCCATGGAGACAATATCCATAGGTGGTAGCAGGTACTTTCTGACTTTCATTGACGATTATACGAGGTATGTACACATCTATTTCTTAGCAGAAAAGAGTCAAGTGATAGAAGCTTTCAAAGAATTCAAAAATTTAGTAGAGAACAAGACTGATAGCAAGATCAAAATTTTAAGAACAGACAATGGTACTGAATATGTCAATAAACAGATGAAACTAATTTTAAGATCTTCAGGTATAATTCACCAAACCACAGTGAGGTACAATCCTCAACAGAATGGGGTCAGTGAAAGGGCCAACAGAACTATTGTAGACAAGGCAAGAACCATGTTATCAGAAGCAAACTTAAATAAGAAGTATTGGGCTGAGGCAGTCAACATTTCAGTTTATTTGATGAATCGTTCCCCAATAAAGGCTATTTCAGGGAAAACACCATATAAAGCCTGGTATAACAGGAGGCCAAACCTGGCACACCTTTAAATCTTTGGTTGTCAAGCAATGGCACATGTCCCGGATGAACTACGACAAAAATGGGATGCTAAATCAGAAAGACTCATATTTGTTGGTTATGGTGAAAACAAAAAGGGTTATAGGTTGCTCAACCCGCAAACAAATAAGGTAGTATACAGTAGAGATGTTGTATTTTTCGATGATAAAATGGAACAATTAAAATCAGATGAAATAAAGGATGAATTCAACACATTTTTGTGGAAAATAAATCAAGATACAGCAACAATTGAAGAAAATTCAGTCCACGAAGAATCTGAGCAAGATGAACTAGAAACGACAGATGAACAAGGGGGTAGCTCATCAACAGGTGAAGAAGAAATTGTATCAAGTAGAGGGAGAAGAGTAAATAAACCCAAATATTTACAAGATTTTGAAATTTATGCTACTTATGATCACCTAATACTTTCAGATGATCCTCAGACATATGAAAAAGCAATTGTTGATGAAGAGTGGAGAAAACCAATTGAACAAGAATTGAAATCTCTAGAGAAGTTGCAAACATGGTCAACATGCGAATTGCCGGATGGTAAAGTAGCCATTGATACAAAATGAGTATTCAAAACCAAAGAAGATGGAACAAAGAAGGCTTGACTAGTTGCGAAGGGTTTCCAAATTCAAGAAGAGAATCCACATAACATATATGCACCTGTTACGAGGATGTCTACCGTAAGAATGTTATTAGCGAAGTCTTTACAAGAAAATTGGAATTTACGACAACTCGATATTCCAACAGCTTTTTTAAATGGTATGCTCACATCCGAAGTATACATCAAGACACCTAAAGGATTAGACATAGGGAAATCCAAAGTACTCAAACTAAACAGAGCTCTATTCCCTATGTAAAGAAAAATTTGTAAACATATGCAAATTGTTAAATATCATAGAATACTAGATACGATTGTAAAACTTTTGTTGAGAAAAGTGTTTAAATCGAGGGGGAGTGTTAGAAGAAGAGACAATTCAGTGATATATATTTTTTCTATGGTTGACACTGTTGACAATTGACATAATAACAAGATGAAGGTTCAGTAATGTAATGAAGTAGCGTTGTAATGAGTTTTCAGTTTGTTAATAATAAATAACTTAAAATATTACTTTGCTTCCACAAAACATAAACCCTAACAGTTTTTCTCTATTATATGTTGATTTTTCGGGAGAAGAAATAAATTTGTTTTTAATATATGCTGTATTTTATTTATTTTTTCAACTTAGCAAGAACTAATAACTGGTTTATATAGCCTATTTACTTTCACAAGCAGAATTGATTTGATGTTAATATTTATTTCAAGTGAGTTTACTGTTTCTTCGGAACAACTATAAAATTAATTTTGAATTGATCACATTACATACTTGCTCTAACACTAACTTAATTTTGGTTTGAGTAAATCAATACTTTCATTCGGGTATATGATTCACTACCTTCAAATGAAGAAACTACTGAAATTGAGCAATTCAATATCTTGTCTTGAAAATATTTTATATTCAAACGAAATTTTTCAACCACTAATTTCAAGTATATTCATTTACTCACAACTAATATAAGAAATTTCTTTGGGCCAATAATACCGACAATTAAATTGAAGAATTTCATATACTTATTGGGAATACTTCAGACTGAAAAAACCAGATGTAGACTGCTCTTTTTTGTTATTGAGTTGTCGGTAATCAGAACAGCAAAAAATTCCGAAATAGGGTAATTGATTAGTTTGAATAGAGCCTAAAATTATGCCGTAATAATTTTTTCTATATTCATATTCGATTTGCAGTTTTCACGTACTGACGGAATGGGATGAATGTAGTAGTAGAACTCACGAATTCTCGTTAATCTGAGCAGCAAAAAATTCCGAAAAAGGGTAATTAATTAGTTTGAATAGAGCCTAAAATTATGCCGTAATAATTTTTTCCATATTCATATTCGATTTGCAGTTTTCAAGTACTGACGGAATGGGATGAATGTAGTTCTAGAGTTCTCGAAAATCTAAGGAGCAAAACATTTTTAAATAGGGTAATAAATAGTTTGAATAGAGCCTAAAATTATGCCGTAATAAATTTTTACATGTTCATATGAGATTTGCAGTTTTCACGTACATACAGCCGGAATGGGATGAATGCAGTAGAAGTAGGTACTCATGAGTTCTCGGTAATCTGAGGAGCAAAAAATTCCGGATTAGGGTAATTACTTAATTTGAATAGAGCCTAAAATTATGGCGTAATTATTTTTTCCATATTCATGGGAGATTTGCAGTTTTCACGTACTGACGGAATGGGATGAAAGTAGTAGTAGAACTCATGAGTTCTCGGTAATCTGAGCAGCAAAAAATTCCGTAATAGGGTAATAAATTACTTTGAATAGAGCCTAAAATTATTATATTATTCAAATTATTCTGATGAGTTTATTTACGATTGGGTTCTGCTAGCTTACTTGTAAAGCTTGCAGAACCCAGGGTTCTTTTAAAAAAACTTAAATTCAGAAACTTGGTAATGGGTTCAATCGTAAGCCTAAAAAGGGCCAAAAATTATGGTGTAATCAGATTTTCCATAAGATGTCGATTAGCTTGGTGGTTCTGCTAGCTTAACGTTAAGCTAGCAGAATTCGCGATTTCTCCGACAATTCAAGAGCAAAAAATTTTTGAATAGGGTAATAAATTGCCTAAAATGAGCCTAAAATTTTGGCCAAAAAAAAAATCGAAAATTCGAAAGTGGTTCTGCTATCTTAACGGGGGTCTCTTTCCAACTGTTGATTTTGTCAAATAATATTTAACATCTAGGAATTCTTCATTCTATATTTTTCAAAACCCGAAATATTAGTCATATCCCAGCGAGCACAAATATCCCAAGGATGTTTTGTTATGTTTCGAAAATGTTCGCATAAGGATGTTTTTTGAGACATTATATTGACATCCCAGAGAGGTCTCAAAAGGCTAGAGATTTGAAAGGAAATATAATGCCTGAATGCCATCCAGAAACTGCCCAAAATACGCAATAAAATTTTAGCAAAGGGAACAAGCCTGATTGTTTGTGATGTGTTTTTTAGCGTCAATAAATGGTAAACAGTACCATGAGGGGATTACACGACATCTGGATGCATGGATATTAATATATCCATGCATTCATCTTTATGGTTTTGATGTTGAATAAATGTTTTCTTGCTGTAGTTTCTGACTCAATTCAGTTCATTCGGTACGTACTTTCAATTTCTTAATATGTGAGTTTTGTTGATCAAGCTTGAAATGCCTTATTGAATTTTTCAATTTATTATACTCACTCTAATTGAAATCTTAGCAGATTCTCATAAGATTTATTATAAATATCCATAAGGCAAGTATTGAAAAAAAAATTATAGAAAAAAAACAAATTATTGTTAAGTATGTTCATTTATTGATCTTGAAACAATTTGGTCAGTTTTACTTTTTAAATTTTCAACAAATAAGTAAATGTTGCATATCAGATCAATGAAAATAAAAAAAAAACTTTAAATTTCGAAATTGTTATTACCGTATTTTCAGTTGTTTCAATGAAATGCATATTGAGTTTGATATGCTACAGTTTTCTCAGTTTTACTCTAAAATATTCTGACGTTAAAAATAAAAAACTTATCCTCCACCAATAACATAATACATAACATGTTACAAAATATGTATTCCTACGCTATATAATGAAACGACATCCAATAGCAGAAGAAATAACCCAAGATTAATAATTATCTCCAAGTTCATAATTCAACTTCTTAGTGGGCGGTTCCTTAACAACTTCTTCCATCAATATTGGAAGCTTATACTCCAACAACATGTTGTTGTCTGGTGGCAATCCCAAACAAGCCCTCATGATGTTCTCTATGCAAGCTCTCTGCCTGAAGAGGGCATTCACAACAGGAGTACCATTAGGTACCAATGGCGCTTTGCACAGATAGCTCAATATCGAAAGAACTGAATGGAAACCAGTGAACTCTTGATCTGTCTGGTCTGATTTCTTTATTTTGATTCTTGTACAGAGCTCGGTCAATATGACCAGATCAAGTATCAATGGAGTTGCCAGAAGGGAGTCTTCACATGTGTTGTGGACCGCGAGGGTGTTCAGACCACCCATCATGATCTCTGAGACGTATTCGTCCATTGCACGTTTGGAGTCACCTAAAATTACGAATTACATTCTTAGGAATCACAACAACAAATTTTTATAATAATAATCATCATGATACAAATACATATACAGAGTGGCCACTTTTTTAATGGGATTGTATTGGTTGGTAACTATTAAACCATAAGAGTTTGAAGGTCGGTCAAATAGAGAAAAAGTTGCATTCATAGAAGCATTGTCAAGCAGTTAAAAAATCGAGATTATCAGGGCCGGTTATTGAGATATCATAAGAAAAGTAAATTCGGTCATTTTCATTTTTCTTTTTTTCCCACTTTATTTCAAATATTATCAAAAAATGTTACAGGAATTTTTTATTCGACAGTAAATTATCCTCAATTTGAAGTAATCAGATTTCGTATCCAACGTTTCGTACTCTCTCGGCCACCCTCAACCCCATTTTTTTCAATAGGGTCCTGCATATTTTATGACACTTTTCGAAATAACTTCTTACGCTGAATTCAACGATATATCATACAATGTCATTAAAAGTTGATTTTCAGGTGATTTTGAACCTTATCCAATTTTCTTTGGGTCGGATCTGTATTACATTTAGTTACCTTTAGTTTAACAACAAGCAGTACATTTCGATAAGAGAATCAACTTACTCATCTTGAACTAAATGGAACATATGAGAATCAAAGCAAGAAAGCATTAATAATTATTTACATTTTTCAATTCATAATAATTAAACGAAAGTATCATCTAATGAAAAAAAATCAAATCATTATTCGAAAGTAAATGAAAATTAATAAAGTAAGTGTTCGAGATGTCCACAATTTTGTAAAATGCGCTTTACGTTTCTGGAACCCATACTTCTTATACATTTGCTTATTTCGTCTCTTTGAATACCTTCCATTACATTCTCAATCTTTTCGCGAGGAATCACTATAATTGAAACAAATTACAGAATCGAACTTTATTTTGAGATCATTATGATATAATTTTTGCAAGGCTTGGTATTCAAATTTAAAATCATTGTATTCGCGTCTCTTGACAATTATATTAACAGCAGTTTTTGATAAATTCCATTCACTGGCCAAAGTTCTCAATTTTTTTTCTGGGTTCAATTGAATTTGGGTCAGAACATTGATATCGTTGATAGACTTGTTTTTTCTTACATACACACCAGAAAATTTGGATAAATGTCAAATCACCTGAAAATCAACTTTGAATGACATTGTATGATATATCGTTGAATTCAGCGTTAAAAGTTATTTCGAAAAGTGTCAGGAAATATGCAGGTCCGTATTGAAAAAAATGAGGTTGAGGGTGGCCCAGAGAGAACGAAACGTTGGATACGAAATCTGATTACTTCAAATTGAGGATAATTTACTGTCGAAAGAAAAATTCCTGTAACATTTTTCGATGATATTTGAATTAAGGTGGGAAAAAAAGAAATTTCAAAATGACATAATTTACTTTTCTTATGATATCTCAATAACCGGCCCTGATAATCTCGATTTGTTTGAACTGCTTGATAATGCTTCTATGTATGCAACTTTTTCTCCATTTGACCGACCTTCTAACTTATATGGTTTAATAGTTACCAACCAATACAATCCCATTGAAAAAGTGGCCACTCTGTATACAATTATCAATTACATTTTGATGTTCATATGATCTTGGCAAATACTTGTATGTCACAGATCGTTTATTGAAAATCAAATGTCAAAATATTTTATGTGATAGCGCCAATCTACAATGCAAAACTGGAAAACAAAACAACTAAAATCAAATCATAATATAGTATTGGCTACACCCTATGCAACGATTCCTTACCTCAAAACTTATACACCAATGTCATCAATACACCAATAACGGGATACATTTTAGATGTATTGTTCCATTCGAGAGAAAAACACATGTATAATATTTGACCAAAAATAAATTGGGAACGGACATTCATAATTTTGAAATATCGAATTTTACAGTAAGAAACCAATAATGGAATAAATATCTTTGATATAAATGAAAACCGTCCATATAAAACAAGTGAGTATTTTATTGAAGTAACTCGTGTTTTTCTTGTATAAACTATAAAGCGAAAAAGGGGAAAGGAAACAGGTTTTGCAATTAAAAAAACTGATTAGAGACTCGCCTAGTAAAAATTGAATACCCTGTGTAACTGGAAATAATATATTTTCATTACGTAGAGTTCGAGCAATGAGGACAGTGGCGTACAATAATTTGATCGTGTAAAAATTGAATCCACGAATTCATCAAGCAGCGGTTATATCAAAGGGCTCGATCTGATCCTGATCCAATTGTCGTCGGCACAATCATTATTTACATACGGGCTATAAATGTTAAAATGATGATAAACAATCGCGTAAAAATTAAAGAGATCCTGAAGCAATTTCTCCTATTGTTTAGTACCTTAAAATAAATAAATAATTACAGATTATATCTTATTATCCCTTTGTCGGCACTTTTGATTCTAATACTCACTGCCTAAACATTCTCTAAACCAATCAAAATCTTATTTATGAGTAAGTAAACTTCTTGGGAAAATTTCTTCAAAAAAGGAAAATTGATGCAGGTGAATTTTCAAGTTTTTCACGTTTGAATACAACAGCTGAGACACTTCGACAGGTGAAACCAATCTCAAGAAGTGTATGTGAATTCAAAAGACATTGGAAACGAATCACCAAATTTTTTTTCGTTTATAAATCTTCATCCATCGATCGCAATTGTCTTTAAAAGACTTCACAGGAAGCAAAGTGCCTGACTTATTGCCAGAGAATATATTTTCGATATCTATAGAGGGGTACAATTTTGCTTTCGCCTTTCTTTTCCGAAATTCGAAGCTTTATTCTAAAACTTGTAAAAAAACTTGTTAAACATTTATCATTCAAAGTATTGTCCATCGCTGGCCACTACTTTCTCCCAATATTTCGGGCAGTGTACGAATCCTTCCTTGAAAAAACCGGTCATTTTTTGAAGCGATCCACGAATTGATCCAATTTTTTACTTCTTCATAAGACCGGAAGTGCTGGTCAACCAGGCCGTATGTTATTGATCGAAACAAGTGATAGTCCGAGGGAGCAACATCTGGAGAATACGGCGGGTAGGATAGGACTTCCCATTTCAACGTTTTTAAGTATGTCTTGACCACTTTCGCAACATGGGGTCGAGCATTGTCATGCTGTAATAGTATATTCTAAAACAAGTTGCAAAATAGGCTCCTATTCCAACACGAATGCGAAATTCGATAACGAGCGACGAAGGAGCGAGTTTTGGAACGAATGAGTGTTGGAATTGCCTTCTGCAACGAGTATTAGAAGATATTTTCTCTATTTCAGTCAAGTTTTGTGAAATATTGTCGAAATTCAATGAGAAATTCAGATTATATATCCTAGTGACATTTGTATTGAATCTTGGCAGTTGGTGTGACTGTTACGAAAATTGACAGATTACGGAATTTGAATAGTAGGTTTCGAATTTTGAAATGATTTATAATTATGCATTATACTCGTCAATTATGTCTGACGAAATCAATTTAACACCAACAGAATTAAGACAAATTGCGAATATAATGTCGCAAATCATTTCACTAAATCCAAATTATATTATAGGTATTGACAATTTGATGTGTTTTGAATTTTGATAGGATTGGAAGTCTGTGTAGACAACCACAAAACGAAAAGTATAACTGGAAACAATGCTGTAATGAGTTCATTACAGTACTGTTTTTAGAACTGTAATGAATAACTCATAACGCGACTGAAATAGAGAACATCACTTTATCATGTCTCTCGTTGTATTGCGACCGTTTGTTTTTCTATACTCGGCTCAAACATATCAATTGCTTTCGATAACGATCGCTTGAGATTGTTTCAGTCTGTTTCAACAATTCATAATACACTACGCCGAGCTGGTACCACTAAATATTGAGCATGACCCTGGAACCGTGAATATTCGGTTGGGCCGTCGACGTGGAAGCATGGTGGGGATATTTCCATGATTTTTCTGCGCTTTGAATTATCGTAATGAACCCATTTTTCGTCTCAAGTCACAATGCGATGCAGAAATTCCTTCTGTCTCTGCCTTGCAAGCAGCTGTTCACAAGCGAACAAATGCCGTTCAACATCTCTTGGCATCAACTCGTACGGCATCCAATTTTCTTGAAACTGAATCATTCCCATGACTTTCAGGCGTTTTGAGTTGGCTTGTTGCGTCTCTTCTAACGATCCTGCCAATTCTTGTTGCGTTTGACACGAGTCTTGATCAAGAAATGCCTTCAATCTGCTTCTTCGAAAACCTTCTCTCTTCCCCCGCCATGCTGGTCTTCGAAGTCAAAATCGCCGTTCTTGAAGCGTTGAAACCAACTTCGGCACGTTCTTCCACTGATAGCAGCCTCGCCATAGGTAGTTGAGAGCATTCGATGAGCCTCAGCTGCAGATTTCTTCATATTGAAGTGGAAATTTAAAGCAGATAACGAGGAGTTGACTCGTAAGCTGACATGTTTAATCGAGAATAACTTTATGATGCAAACACAAATCGATTAATATTTCGATTGCGTTATGTTTACGAATACCCATGTTTATTGTATGACATCTACGATCGATTTATTTTAATTAATTTTAGCAATATAATTAGCCCCGCCTACTGGTCACTTTTTTTCTAGCACGATAACAGCTCATAGCGTCTCCTTCTATTCTATCTCCATGGACTACCACTTACCGCTACAGCCATCTATTGCAGAACGGCGAAAGCAAACTTATACACCTAAGATCACAATTATCATAGAGCATTTTGATATGTGGCAGTTAGCCGTGAGACACGTTGTACTAGTGTACTATAATATTTCTTAATAACTTTAAAACTAACCAACATAGGGAACGTATTTGATGACAACCACGTGATCAGGTTTCTCCCCAGGCTGATACAAAACATCATTGGACTTCACCATATCGTCCACAACGTTACTCTTCGAAATCTGCAAGGACATTGATAAAAAAAAACCCTCTAATCTGACTTCTTCCGAACCTACCTCCTTCGAACGGAATTGAGCAGGTGCTGACAGATTTTTGCCATCATTGTTCCCTAGATGGTTATAACTTACAATGCTGACAGGCTTGATCCCGGCAGAGACCAAGAAGTCGACGATGACGCTCTTAAATTTGGTCTGGCCGGATTTAAAATCGTCGCCGGCAATGAAAACACCCTTTTTTTCTGCAAATTCGATCAGGCCCGGAACGAAAGTGTTCTGCGGGGATCCGTTGATGTAGGGACATCCCATGCTGATGGCAGCGTAAGCGAACATGGTGGAGGGTGATACTTCTTCGTGGTTCTCTTCTATGGCCTCCCTCAGGTTATCGGCGGTGTCGTTCACTCCTGCTATTATGTCGCAGAAGCGCTCTGTGTTCGCAGTCCAGAGGACAATAACCCTCTCCAGACGCTCCTTGGATCGAAACGAATCTATGTCTCTGCATATCTGATTTATTTGTTTCTTCTTGCTGCCTTCTATGATGTTGTCGGCTCTTGAAGACTGTAACAAAATTTATCGAATTTGAACTTCAAAGTTGGGATTGAGATTATTCAACTTGAATTCTTGAACTGAGTGAGAGTCTAACCCACATAAACCTTTTTTCATGTGCCATTCAATAAATATCATGAAAATTAATGATAATTAATTGCCATTTCGAGATTTTTAACAGCTAAAATTCATCTAAAACCACTCATGATCCAAGCCAAATATCTATATAAAATTTCATCAAAATCAGTTCAGTAGAACACGATATATAAAAATCTCAGAGAAGTGAAGAATGCACTGCCGTGAAGTCAGGTGTGTTAATTCATCCGCTAATTGCACCATTGAATACCACATCACTGTATATACCTAGTCCGTTCAGGTATTATTGACACCCCGGGCGGCTGTGGGAAACCGAAATTGAATTGGTAATATTTTGTCAGTAATATTTTGAATTGCAGAATTCGAGTAGATATTGGAAATGTCATCATTGATAGAAGATTGAATTTAGTTCAGTTTGTTTGTCTAATTGTTTCAATCCAGGAAATTGTGAATCTTAATTGTACCAATACTATCAATTTTGAATACCCATCGATTAATCAATTTGAGTATTTCTCCCGACTCCCAGTAGGGTTAAAAAAAAAGAAGGTGAAGAATCATTACAGCCTGCATCATTAGTGGAAGAAAACTTGTGCAATAGTATTTTATCTTCAAAGAATCATTGAATGATTTGATTGCGAATATATCGGTCTGAATAGCATTTCACGAATCAATCA
The DNA here is from genome assembly GCF_914767665.1 of Harmonia axyridis. Classification (NCBI taxonomy): domain Eukaryota; kingdom Metazoa; phylum Arthropoda; class Insecta; order Coleoptera; family Coccinellidae; genus Harmonia; species Harmonia axyridis. The sequence goes on along the minus strand of NC_059508.1, from coordinate 20,454,347 downwards.
AAGACAACATTATGTAAAATTAATTAGTTTACTACATGTTCAAAACAGTTGATCAAAGGAAAATTGATAAACGGAAAAAAATAATGAATAGACTACAGAGAATATTTGCAACAAAATGAAAAATGCATTTATCTAGATAAGACTCAGATATTTGAAAATGATAGTCTTATTCAACAGTGGACTCTAGAAAGAAAAAAACCAAAAGGTTTAGCAAGTATATTCAAGGGTAAAGGTAGAAGGTACACTATTTTGAAATCTGGAAAAATTTTTGGATTTTTACCTGGATGTTTTGACAGTGGTGATCATAAGGATTACCATAAATCTATGAATGGAGAATTATTCCATAATTAGGTTGTAAATTAATGCCTTCTCTGCTGATAATTGGTATAATGTGTTAGTTCACAGCTCACATGATGAATTTAAAAAATTCTTTGGAGATTGACTGAAGTTAGGATTTTTGAGGAATAACGAGAAGAATGGATGAACAGGTAACCAACAAAGGTCACATCAAGCTATATAAATAAGATATGTAAAAAAAGTCATTGAATCTATATTTTATTCATGAAATCTCCGTTGGTATCATATTGGATTAGTTCTTTATTCTTCTTGAATAAGCTGTGTGAAGCTGGCAGCCCCAAATGTGATTTTTTGGATGAAAATTTCAGGATCGTTTGTCCATCGTAGGTCCACGTTTGTCCACTCAATAATTTCATTTGTCTACCCCCAGAAACAAAAAAATCGACCATTCAATAAGCGAAGTGTGAAGTTGGCTCCCCATATGCGAATTTTGAGCTCAAAATTTCAGGATCGTTTGTCCATCGTAGGTCCACGTTTGTCCACCCAATAATTTTATTTGTCCACCCCCAGAAACCGAAATAAATCGACCATTCGAAATTACGCGAAGTGTGAAGTTGGCACCCCCAAATGCGAATTTTGAGCTCAAAATTTCAGGATCGTTTGTCCATCGTAGGTCCACGTTTGTTTACCCAATAATTTCATTTGTCCATCCCCAGAAACAGAAAAATCGACCATTCAAAATTACGCGAAATGTGAAGTTGGCACCCCCGAATGGTCGATTTTTGTGATTTCTGGGGGTAGACAAATCAAATTATTGGGTGGACAAAAGTGGACCTACGATGGACAAACGATCCTGAAATTTTGAGCTCTAAATTCGCATTTGGGGGTGCCAACTTCTCATTTGGCGTAATTTGGAATAGTCGATTTTTTTGGTTTCTGGGGGTGGACGAATGAAATTATTGGGTGGACAAATGTGGACTTACGATGGACAAACGATTCTGAAATTTTGAGCTCAAAATTCACATTTGGGGGTGCCAACTTCTCACTTCGCGTAATTTTGAATGGTCGATTTTTTCGGTTTCTGGGGGTGGACAAATAAAATGATTGGGTGGACAAACGTGGACCTACGATGGACAAACAATCCTGAAAATTTAAACTCAAAATTCGCATTTGGGGTGTTATATATTGTTCAGTAACTCAAAAGGAATAAATTGTATTGCCGGAGAGAAAATATGGACTTGGGCCACTCGTCCCACAACCAACGATGAAATGTCTGCGACACCTTTCACAGAGTGAAAAATAAAGTAAAAATGCGAATTAATAACCCGAACTCAAAGCAAGCCACCAACGAATTGCACCTCACCTTGTGGGTTGAGATGATGGAGTCTGGAAGGTCCCTTCTTATCTGCATCCGCAGCTTAATCTTGAAGAACACACAAACCAAAACCGCACCAACACCTTTTGCGCGTTTCAATTTATTGAAACTTTAGTTCTTTAGCGTTCACAGCGAATACTTCTTGATTTTAGCGTTTATTTTATCCACTTTCGGAAAATTACGTATCGTGTGAAACACAGCGATTAATTATTAGTACATGTGTTCGACTGTTCAATTTAGTCTTCAAAAAAAACGTCACAGGCGAGCACCGCGCATATACGTCCACGCTTCCTTTCGGCGCAAGACGTTGGCCAGCAGGAAATTAAAAATAACAAACAAAAAGGAAACCGGAAAACAAAACAACTGTGAAAGGTCTCTAAAGCCAAATTTTAAATTAAGAATTCCGTGGTTACGGAACAGGGGGTGCCAACTTCACACTTCGCGTAATTTTGAATGGTCGATTTTTTTTGTTTCTGGGGGTGGACAAATGAAATTATTGGGTGGACAAACGTAGACCTATGATGGACAAACGATCTAGGGCATTTTAAACACTTTTTTGCGATTTGGGGGTGCTGCTATGAAAATGAACGGAAAAGATGTATTTTATTATATCTCTCGAACGGTGCCTGGACAAATGAAAAAAAAGGTGGACAAACGTGGGCCTACGATGGTCAAACGATCCTGAAATTTTCATCCAAAAATTCGCATTTGGAGGTGCCAGCTTCACACAGCTTCTTGAATATTCCATGGTTTCGGTCTCTATGGTTGATCCATCAATATTAAATTTGCACTAGGCTTTAAATTGTCATTCCACATCAGAAGGCCAATTTTCACCTAAATCGGATATGCAGTTTTGAAATTAACAAAACAACTTAATTTTGAACGGTCATATTTTCGAATCTCCTTGGATTTTGCCCTCGGTTTCTGTTCAAGATATCCAAAACATTCTGAAGCATTTTTTTTCAGTTATTTTTATGGTTTATATGATACTCATAACACATCATACAATTCAATTACCGTTTTAGAAATATAGATCAGAGTTGGTGTTTTTTAAATGGGACACCCTATATTTTCCAGTGCAGTATTTTAGACACAGATCTGTTGAAAAGCATCCCGTTATGATTTTTTCAAAAAAGCCTTACGTTTTAAAGATTTTGAGTTTTTCGACTGTATTTTTTTGATGGGACACTATATAATATACATTTTTTCCATATTTAATCCATTTTGGGTCCATTTTATAATTGTAATATAAATTCATATAAAGGATGTCCTATTGAAAAGCATCAACTAACATAACTAATATCTATGATACGTTATGAGTGAAATATAAAACATAAACATTACTGAGAAAGCATAAAATTGATTGAATCTCGAATTAAATGAAAAATATTTATATATTATTAGGTATACCATCAAAATAATGAAGTCGAAAAACTCAACATCTTTCAATTGGGTGACATTTTTGAAAAACTGATGAGGGGATGCTTTTCGACAAATCTGCGGCTAAAAAACTGCGTTGAAAAATATGTGTCTTATTTGAAGAACAGAAAACCTTCTCTATATCTCCAAAATGGTAATTGATTTTTATGTTCTGAATGAGTATCATATGAAGCATGAAAATTCATGAAAAATACGTTTTAGAATTTTCCCAATATCTCCAACAGAAACCAAGATATAGCGGAATATTTGAAATACTTAGTCATTTTTTCAGAAAGGCCCTGTAATTCGAGAACAAATCGAGATATCTATGACCTGCTTTCTTATATCCTATTATTTCGAAAAAAGAGATCAGGGGTCCTTCAAAATTTTTTTTCTGAGTCTTGTAGAGTCCTAGACATCCTGTACTCAATCGCTGCATTCGAGATCCGAATCTACCCTATAAGTTTCAAGTTTTTAGCTTTTTTCGTTCGGAAGTTACCACATTTACGGCCGAACATAATTGAATTTAACGACGAATTCGGACCTTATCGTTATCCATTTACAGCTCAAAATTCTAAAATGTAGCGCTGTGTTTTCTTGTTCAACGTATCCATATTCTCATTTGAATAAATATTAAGATTAATTGATAAAAGTTGTTTTCCCCTATGTTTTCGTGTTCGGGGACTTCCTACCATCGTGAAACCTGTTCTAACAGTATCCTTATGCACTGCGTATTTGTTTACGACAATGAAAATTACAAGAACCGTTGCATAACCGTTTTTATTAAGTTGTTTTTCTTGCGTTGACCTTGAACGTTAGGAATTTCGCATTTGCTTGTTTTTGCGACAGTCTTTTAAACGTCGACAATGATTACAGTGGAATGTTATAACTATAAATTAATCATCAAGGAATGAATAGAATACATAATGGTATGAATTTGATACATGAGTAAAATATCCCTGATTGTATAATCAGTTTTTGTGACGAATTTGCTAACGCAGAGACACTTAAGACTTAACACTTCCTAATTGTCAGTAATGCATTTTGTTCAATTGATATAAACATATTATATTGAATTGGCATTTCCTACCATAATTTCAAGAACACTCGACATACCAAATTCTCATATTTCAGCAAACTCCAGGCGAACCGATCATGATGGTTTTCTACGTTAGCCCAAAGGCCCACATTTAAACGACCGACACGTGAACAGACTATGAAGAAACTGCGTTAGAATAATAAATGCCCGGAACCTTTCTGCGGTGTAGACAAATGTAGCTACAAGAAAGAGTTTCAGGAGAAGGAAAAAACCAAAAAAGAAACACTCTGGCGGGATGTTCCTGGTTTAGATCACTCCAAAAAGTTTCGAACTCTGCGAGAGTATAGATTCTGTGGGGAGGAGGAAGAAACTTCGGATCACCTGGTGACGGAATGCCTCGCCATTTCTAGCCGACGCGAAATCTGCTTTGGACACGAAACTCATAGAAGTGAGGAATCAGCCTCCTTGAAGCCATCCCAGATATTCAAGTTCATTAGAACTCTGGACCTGGAAGGCGAGCTGCAGATCACGTTATGGAGAGAATAGCTCTCTGATGCGGAACACAAAATACCATTAGGTCGCAGTGAAAGGGAACCACCTTAATTAAATCTGAAATCTAGCATAATAAATATAATATATAAACTGTATTGATTTCCATATTATCATTAATTCGAATTATCATCTCTTGTATTATACACAATAAATATTATTCAACACCCCCCACGTGTTCACTTCGATTGTAGTGGATTTACGAAACTCTGCAATCAAGTATCTTCTTGAATTCAGAAGCCTTACAAACCACTAAATTCTGCACTGCTACTTCTAAGGATTCACAACCCATTGAAGGAAGCAGAAACGTATTTTGGTATTTTTCAAAGATACATGGTCCTTTGAGCCGTACAAGTACAAACTACATCCACAAGTACCAAGAAGAAACTACCTAAGATGTCCTTCAAGCCAAGGTACTTCCACAAGTACCAAAAATAAACAACTTAAGAAGTCCTTCAAGCCAAGCCACATCCATAATTGAGAAGAAGAAAAATCCAAACCAGACAAGCGTTTCAAATTACAGAATTCCATAAGCAACTTGCCAGCACTTGGACCCAGTAGGAAAACCATCAGAAAACCTACTACCATTGAACTGACTCAAAATAGTTCACCTCAAGATCATCTGTTTAAAGATACATATTCAACTGCCCGAAACGAATGCAATAATGAAATAATTTCAAGACAATAGCAACCCAACCAAATTCCTTTCCAGGGATGTCCTAATCCTCCATTTGCTAAAAACTGGGAACCTAATAGAAAAACCATCATTTCGAAGCAAGAGAGTCATGCTCGGAAATGATGCATATATCCCCACCGAAAATATTGAATCTTCACAACTCCGTTGCATTACTCGGTACCGCCTACGTGAAGGTCAAGTCCAGACTACAAGCAATGATATGTTTAATTGAACCAGGATCCGATGACGCGTTCATAAAAACAACTACTCAAGGAAATACAAGAACGAAGCAAAAAGCATTGGCATAGGTCAATCGAGACCAGCGTCATCGCAACATATGATATACTACTGCAAGGTCAGGCAAAGATTCCAGAGTTCATTAATAACTCCATTCCAACTTCAATGCGATCGGTAAATTTCCTCGTAAAAAGACAAGAGAAATATTCAGAATTCATACCTTTTTCTGATGTCATTTGTTTAAATTCTGTGGGGGGTGGAGGAAACAATCCTTCACACTTGAATATTATTAGGCAGTGTATCGAAAATACAAAAACTACCAATAAAATTTTGATGCGACATAAAATGCGAAATCTCCCTCAGTTTTCTGGTGATCTTTCAGAATGACCTATTTTTATAAATTAGTATAAAAGATCTTCAGAAGAACTACATTTATCCGATCAAGACAATTTGATACGTTTGAACAAAGCTCTCAAAAGTAAAGCAAGAGACCACTGTCAAGGTCCTACTCATATCTCCAAGAAATGTTACAAAAATTATCAAAATGTTGGAAATGAACTTTGGAAGGACAGATTGGATAATCCTTTCTTTGATCGAAAAAGTTAGAAAGGCGAGCATCGTGAAAGAAGACAGATTGGACTCTTGGATTCAGTTCTCTAATACTGTAAATAATATGGTTACAACCATGAAAAATGTGAATTCTTCCTCTCATCTTTTCAATCCAGAGTTATTAGCAAGTATGTTAGAGAAACTTCCCACCATTCAGAAATCTTCTTGGGGAAAGTTCAAGCATATTCGTGATGTTAAGGGACTTCAATCTTCCTTGGAAGATTTTGCGGACTGGTTCGAAAAAGAACTGAATTTCATGGCAGCTATCAGTATTCCTTTCCAAAAAGGTTTTTCAAACAAATCTTTTTATAGAAAAAAAACCGTAATGGTCTCCAAAAAGAACGATGGACAGAAAACTGAACCCGAATGTATTTTCTGTAAAAGTTCTGGCCATACAATTGTCAAATGCACCAAATTAATAGACCTCCCAGTAGCAAAAAGGAGAGATTATGTTCTCAAGTTGAAGCTCAAAGTGGGTCACATGGCTACGAAGTGTTTCTTGAAATCCAGATGTGGCAAGGATGGTTGTAGAGGAAGACATAACTCCCTTCTTCATGTACAACATAATGAAAAGAATGAACACGATAGTCTAAGATCCCGTTATAGAACGACCTTCACCGAGATGCTTATTTGATAAAATGAAAATCGAGATCTCGAAAAATCATTATGTGCGAGAATAATATCAAAAGCTACCGTGGAAGATAATAAAAATGAGTCATTGGTTTTAAAACAAATCAAAAAGAAAGCCTCAGATAATGACCTGATCATAACAAAAGCTGACAAAGGCAATACAGTCACATTTTTGAACAGAAATGATTATTTGATAAAAACTGAAAGTTTATTGAATTCTAATAATTTCTTAGAATTGAAGTTTGACCCTACATCAAAATTCCAAACTGCGGTGAAGAAGACAATTAAGAGCTGCCCTAACTTGTTATCTCAAGTGAGTTTCCCTCTGACCATAATGAACCCCAGAATACCCTTATTATATGCTCTTCCTAAAATACATAAGGAAAATTGTCCGATGAGACCCATTGTTTCATATACTCATGCACCATCTTTGAAGCTCTGTAAATTCTTGAATTCGATGTTACCAGGTATGATACAACATAATCCTATTTATTCTATCAAAAATACAGTTCAATTAACAAACGAATTAAAGATCCTCAAAATTCCCTCAAATGCCAGGTTGATTTCATTCGATGTAGTGAATTTATTTCCATCCATACCGACTGCAGAAATCAAAAATTTAGTCAGTGAACAACTCCATGACAATATTTCACTCAGTACGGAAATAATTGAAGAAACAATGAAAATACTACAAATATGTCTTGAACAGAGCTATTTTAAGTTCAATGGGAAATTTTATCAACAACTAGATGGTCTACCAATGGGTTCTCCTTCATCCCCCCTTTTCAGTGAAATTTTTATGACACATTTGGAAAAGAAAATATTTTCCATAATGAATAATAATCTGACTGTATATGTACTGTACTGGAAGCGATATGTTGATGACGTATTTTGTATTTGGACTGGCTCGGATTCAGAACTCGAATCATTTCTAAAGCTTATTAACTCATTTTATGACGGTGTTCAGTTCACTTTGGAATTGGAAAATTTGGATAAATCACTCAACTTCCTGGATATTCAGATAAAAATCGTAAATGACCATCTTGATTTTGATATTTACAGAAAACCAACTTTTTCCGATGTTCTCATTCATAATAGTAGTTCACACCCTTATAGAATTAAAATGTCTGCGTTTCATTCCCTTGTGCACAGACTTATTTCCACTCCTCTATCGGAGAATAACTTCAAAAAAGAAGTTGAGATGTTAAAGTTATTAACAAAGAACAACGGCTACTCTCCTGACATAATAGATAAATTAATATTGAAAAAACAACGTGAAAAACTTTTAACTTGTATCTATCCACCTCAACCTAAAGATCAAATGAAGAGATTTGTATATATTAATTATATTCCACAGATTAGCGACATAGTTTGTAATAGATTAAGAAAAAACAGAGTTGATATTGTGTGTACAAACAAGAAAAATTTGAGATCAATGTTTTCTGATGGTAGGGATAAGTTAAGTGATTCAGAAAAAAGTGGTGTATATAAGTTGTTCTGTGACGAATGTCCTGCTTTTTATGTTGGTCAAACCGGTCGTTCTCTCAAAGTTAGGGTTGAAGAACATAAAAAATCTATTTTACAAAATAAATCCACAACGGGGTTTTCAACTCATTGTATCTCTTGTAACCATTTTATAGATTTCAATAAAACCAAAATTTTACACGAAGGAGAGAAAAGTAAGCGATTAGATCTTTTAGAATGTTTAGAAATATCTTCAGCACATAAACAAAAATTGCCAATTGTGAACGATCAGCTGGAGTTCCGCTTATCTCCGGTGTTAACATCTGTTTTGTTTGATGTATAATTTGTACCGTTTATTATTCTGTTTAGTTTTGAGAATGGGGTAAAACCCGAAACATGCATGTCAACGTAATATAATATTTTATTAAATTTGTGAACGTATAGTCAAGTGTTTTTATTTATTTATTGATAAAATGTATTTTATATTTAATTTAACATGTCAATGAATATATCACATATGGGTTGCCTAACAAATTTTAGTCCAGAGTAGGTTTAATTAATAATTAAAAAAAATTTTTTTTTCGAACATTTCACCGGTTTGCTTATTAGATAAATTCTATACCAATCGAAAGTATGAAGCCCATAGAATGTGCTAACGTTAGGTAGCCTATTTTTTTCCGGTCACAACTCTCGGTTGCCAGGTATAAACAGGTCAATCTATTCTAGCATTTTGCAACGGTCTGACTATTTAATCAAAATCAATATGATTAAAGATTATTTTATTATGAACACGGTAGTATAGGGTTGCCTGCGAAAAATCAGTCCAGAATCCCGGTTGTCGAATTTTAAAAAGTTAAAATTGCTGCGAGTGAGGACACAGCATAGCAGCTGTTTGAAGTCCGTCCAGTGAAAGAAAGAGAATGCGCATGCTATTTGTTCTAGGAAATGAAAAGGATAGCGATGACTCGTATACAGTGTGACCAGATTTAGTAGAAATCTACTTTTTTAGTAGATTTTTCGCATTTTCATGGAGTTTTTAGTAGGAAGAAATCCTTTGGTAGATTTTAGTAGATTTTGGTAGTTTTAAAAATATAACCGAGCCGATTGGGAATATGGAAATTCGGATGTCTAGACTGTTTCTATGAATCAATTCATTGTTCATTCTCATTGAGGTTCTACGTTCTACGTGTTTCTAGAAGAACGTACCTACTTAAACATAATAAAATCATAAAACTTCTGTCGGCTGAGAATAAATACGAAGAATGATGGAATATCCGAAGGGTGCCTCATTGAAAACAGGTGGTGTGTAAACTTCCGTTGAAAATATACCATTATCTCACATTTGGTATTCTATTCAGTGGAAAAAAAAATGTCTAACTGGAATTTCATCGACAAATTTGGGTGGCTGCATATTTCAGATTTCGAATGCCAAATGCAAGAGAATATTTTCGGCTATTAACCGCATCAAAACAAAAAATAGAAACAGATTTCTAAGTAAAAATATAGCATTATTATAACATGCTAAAGAAGGACTTAAAGAGATAGGTGATTGTTGTCGTTTTCAACCTACAAAAAATATGCTCGATTCGATGGATAGTGAAAATTTATGTATGGATGTTAAAGACGATGATTTGACTGCAGATTGATACTAATTTTTCAATAATTTTTTTTATGTTCAACTGTAGTAATTCATTTCTTTATTTAATGTTATTTTTATCTGAAAGATTTTAGTTTTTATTTCTATTTATATCATTTTGTTTATTGAAATATATAAATTTGTTTGTTTATGTTTGCTATTTTGATCCTATTTGTTTCTGTTCGGTTTTTTTTCTCCTTTTTTCTTGTCGTTCAAATTTTGAAATAAAATCTTGTTTTATTTTCGCATGAGATATCGCATTTTTATGAAAAATTATTCTGCCAAAGAAGACAGTGAGCACTTCTTAGAAAAAATAAAAGGCTTCGACTCCAACTCCATACCACCATGCTGGATATCATTAATTCAAAAAATTTCACGAACTATTTTTGTAAATTCCATGTGGCTTAATGCAACGGATCCAATATGCGTGAAACTTCAGCCTGAGAACTGCGGTTGGTTCTTAGATGAATATTTTAAACCAGTAGGATTCATTGGGGATCATACACCTTTGAAGATAGAAGACATTGTCGAAAGAACTGAAACGGAGAGTGATGATGACGAAGAAGATTCAGAAGTTGGAGATCATAGTTATATGTCCGATGACTCGGAACCTGAATAATTTCAAAAAATTTTTGTATTTATAATTTTTCATGAAAAACAGAAGTATTTTTTTAATTGTTGTTTTTCATTTTGTCGTCTAATAATAAAGATGAAATTTGCAAGATTAGTATTATATATGTATTACTATAACCTTCTTTTTTAGGAAAGATTCTTTAGTGTCACATAAAAAATATACACACATAAATAATTAATTGACTATTCCTCTATTTCAAAAATTATATTATATATACTCCAAAATGATGCACGCATACACGAGTCTATCGCTATCCTTTTCATTTAGTGTCACATAAAAAATATACACACATAAATAATTAATTGATTAAAAAAAAATTAAATAACTATTCATCTATTTTGATAATTATCTGCTCCAAAATAATGCACGCATATATCCTTTTCATTTCCAAGAACAAATAGCATGCGCACTCTCTTTCTTTCACTGGACGGACTTCAAACAGCTGCTATGCTGTGTCCTCACTCGCAGCAATATTTAACTTTTTAAAATTCGACAACCGGGATTCTGGACTGATTTTTCGCAGGCAACCCTATACCACCGTGTTCATAATAAAATAATCTTTAATCATATTGATTTTGATTAAATAGTCAGACCGTTGCAAAATGCTAGTATAGATTGACCTGTTTATACCTGGCAACCGAGAGTTGTGACCGGAAAAAAATAGGCAACCTAACGTTTGCACATTCTATGGGCTTCATACTTTCGATTGGTATAGAATTTATCTAATAAGCAAACCGGTGAAATGTTCGAAAAAAAAATTTTTTTTAATTATTAATTAAACCTACTCTGGACTAAAATTTGTTAGGCAACCCATATGTGATATATTCATTGACATGTTAAATTAAATATAAAATACGTTTTATCAAATAAGCATCTCGGTGAAGGTCGTTCTATATCGGGATCCTATACTACGATGTTGAATTTCCTGCCACAGTGAAAGTGATTCCACTGATAGAAATTTGTCTCCTGATTTTTGTGCTAGTTTAACCAGTAAGTCTACACCAAGAGAAAATAAAACTGTTTTACTGAGGATAGCGCCAGTAATTATACAGAGACCTGCAGGAAAAATCAGAACATATGCTCTTTTTGATGAAGGATCCACGTGTACTATGATTGGAAAAGATTTGGCTTGTAAATTACAAACTCCCGGTCCTGTCGTACCCCTTTGTTTCCAGTGGACAAATGAGATACCCCACTATGAAAATCAATCACAAATGGTTACCCTTGACATTGCTGCCGATAAAAGTGTTCCACTATTTTTCAAACTAAAACAAGTCAGAACTGTGAAAAATCTTAGACTCCCTAAACAATGATTTGATGTTGAACATCTGTCAAGGAGGTTTCCCTACCTGGATCAGAATATTTTGAAGTCCATTGAGAATGTAAAACCGGAACTGTTGATTGGGCAAGACAATTGTGGTCTAATTGTACCAAGACATATCATTCAGCAAAGATAATGCTATGAAAATATTGTCTTGTATAGAAAGAAAAATGGATCAGGATTCCGAATTTGCTGCCCAATATTCCGCTAAAATTGCCGAATTCGTTGAAAAAGGCTATGCTTATAAGTGTCCGTAAATCTGAGTACCTGTGGTGAGCGGTCGTTGTCGTCTATATGGTACTCAGATCTACGGACACAGAAGACGTTGAAATGAAGTTTGGTAGTATTGTGAATATTAAAGGTTTAACTTGTAAAATAAAAAATTTTTGAGTAGAGATGATGTGAAAATAGCAGTATTGTATAATTACAAAACTGTCAAGAGAGTGTATAGTAGGCTGAAAGATACCATTCCAACTATGTTGCATTCAAACGTAATTTACAAAATATAGTGTGAAGATTGTTCGCGTGGTTATGTAGGTCAGTCATCTCAATTGTTGAAAAATCGAATATCACTTCACAAGAGCGACATAAATAAGAAGAACAAAAGGTGTGCCTTTACAAAGCACTCATTAGAACAAAATCATAAATTTCTTTTTGACAATGTAGAGATAATTGATAGAGAACGGAATTACAATAAAAGAATTATATTAGAGATGATCCATATCAATGAAGAAGAAGAAGCAATTAACAGTAAATGAGACACGCAAAATCTTAGTAATACACATATTTGTTAACATACCCAAACCGAGAGAAAATTTTCTATGATGGACCCGTCGATGAATGATTAAATTTGTGAACAAAACCCATCATCTCTCTTGTACACATTGTTTGATGCCTTGTCTCATTGATTTTTATCTTCTGTCTAAATTGAATGATTTAAACGCACGTGCAAATACCACCATCTTATTTGATTCTATATTCCGCATTAAAATATTGACATTATCTACATAAGATACCGAGTTGTCACTTAGAGATTCCTGAAATATTTTATTTGATTTATAAATAACTTTGAGAGTGAAACATCAAAGGCTAATTGAGATATTGAAGAAGATAGGAATAGATGATAAAGATCTACGCATCATTAAGAATCTATATTGGGGGCAGATAGCAAAGATCACCTTTAAAGGTGAAATGTCTGACAATATTCGCATAAAACGTGGCGTAAGACAGGGCTGCATTCTGTCCCCATTGCTGTTTAATGTATATGCCGAAGAGATTCTCAGTACTGAAGTACGAAGTTCATGATAGTCACCAAAAATTCTACATTACAAGGACAACTTTACATCGACAATAGAATGGTAGAGAGAGTCAAAACAATTTCGTACCTCGGCATTGGGCTGAATGATGAATGGGATCATTCGAGGGAAATTCGCTGTAGAATTGAAAAGGCAAGAGCAGCTTTCATTAAAATGAAAAAACTTTTCACGAATCACGACCTGAACAAGAAGACCAAAATACGACTTCTGAAGTGCTATGTCTTTCCTATGCTTCTGTATGGGGTGGAGTCATAGACGCTTACTGAAGCTTCGTGTGAGAGGCTGAAGCATTCGAGATGTGGCTCTACAGAAGAATACTCCGAATCAGTTGAACAGAGCACATGACCAATGAGAGGGTGCTAATATAAGTCAACAAGAAAACTGAAATTGTTGACACCGTGAAGAGGAGGAAACTGAAGTACTTGGACCACATCATGCGGAATGAACAACGATACGGCCTTCTCCAGCTGATACTGCAGGGCAAGGTTGAGGGAAGGAGAGGTCCCGGCAGGAGGAGAATTTCGTGGCTCAGAAATTTGAGAGTCTGATTCTCGGAAACAACAATTGGACTGTTTCGTGCAGCAGTGAATAAGGTCACAATAGCCAGAATGGTCTCCAATATCCGATAACGGATTGGCACTATCAAGCAGAAGATAAATAACTTAATGATTAATATATATTTGATGACACCTTAACCTCGATTTCAGTGAGTATGTCTTCAATTGTTTTTGTTTTTCATTTCAATCAGGTTTTATCGATGACTGTATGCACCTACCATTGTGACAGTTTTGTGTTTATTCGTGTATATCTTGTAGAAGAAGTACAAGATATCAACAAAAATTATCAGTTACAATAAAAAGAGGATGGATTGAATAAAATCCGAAAGCTCGGCAAAGAAAACAGAGTAATTTTTTGGTGTAAACCTAATGCATAAACATAAACCTTACTAGAAGAACAACTTTTAGAGAATGGTAGGTGTGAAAATTTATTTTATTTATCAATTCATACCTGGTTGGCAGCAATGAAATCAGGTACATATACGGAAGCCCTCGGTTTATACTTCTTCATATGCGGTTTCAACATCTCCATTAGGCTAGGTTCCAGAACTCTTGCCCTCTCCATCGATTCTATCAGATCTTTACCACTTATATCCCAGCCATCCACAACTATATCGTTTGGATCAACTGAAGGCAACAGGTTACCCAATGGCACGTTCACATTCGTGCCTAAATTCACTGTGCCTGATTTTGTTACGGAACCATACCAATTTGCGCTTTGTGTTCCATTTCTGGTGGGCCAGGAAAGGCCAAGCTTGTTGGCAATCAAAGCAGCTGTGAAGGTCGAACCATTGTTTCCTCCCCAGCCTACTAACATCACCCCCAAACGGGGTACTCTGCGATTGGTGCGGATGACCAAGTGATCTGTTTTTGGTGTTACCTGTGAAAATTACAAAGCATCTTTCATTTCTGACTTGGTCGACTTTAATAACATTTTATACATGATATCACAAGACCAATGATCTTAATAGAATTATTTTGAGTATGATTTTGCTTGGAACAAACAGTAAAATTAGAGGAGTATCGGGAATTGTGGAATATCATTTTTATTTTCCTAAATATTTTGAATGAAATAAAATATATATTGAAAACAAGCTTGTTAAATTTACAAAATAATTAACAAAATAATACTCTTCTGACATTCGAAAAAGTTGTTTGGTAATATGGAATACTTATAACTTTCCAATTTTAATGATAGAAATTACAAATAAAACAACACCATTCAGTATCGGTGCACAGTTCGTGGGACCAAAGTTCATATTAAGACACTGTAACTACGTCCTCATTTGGGTTATTGAGAGTTATCCAAAATTCTTCGTCATCCAAGGATGGGATACTGTCATCAAAATTATCAGAAGAAATTTCCTCTTTCAGTTCATATTTCGCTCTCTTTTCATAGCGACTGGAAATTGGTTTGGCATCAACGTTTATTTTATTGCTATCTTGATTCTTGTTTCACGATGACCACCAAGTTTGCCGAAATCTATTGAATGCCCTCTAGCACAGTTTCAAATAAGCTTCATCAAGCAGTTCACTGATATCGAAATGAGATATTGATGGATAATCTGTTCTCAAAAATTGTAGATTTCCTTCATTTTAATAGGTCCCATTATTTTGTCGAGTGGCTACATCTTGTGCGTTGGGTGAGGAGGTAAGCAAACAAAAAAGTAAGTGGTTTTCCCTAGCTCCAACAATGACATCTGAGTTTCTATTATATGTGTGATGTCTGTCCAAAATCAGCAGTTCAAGTTTTCGGCATTCGGTCTTATAAAATGGATGAAATGATCGATCCATTACGTGAAAATGGCTGTTTGACTACTGCTATTACTACTTTTGTCACGTCTCCTTCATTCCATTTTCAGAGGTTGCGGTGATGTAATTTTACCATAATTCCTGAAAGGTAAACCGACTTTGCCGATTGAATATTTTGTCGGAATACTATCCCATTAGCTAACTAAAGCTTTTCTACATTATCAATCTTCTCAATTGAACAAAGATATCAAAGAAAAGTCCTAACAAAATTTTAATGTCCTACCGAAAAACTTCCATGTGCAGCGAAATCACTTTTCCTGGGATATTAAACAAACGACGAATGACAAAAGGATAAACACTAGTATGGATCAAGGAAGGAATTGGCATTAATGGCTATAGTAGTTCAACCAAAACCATAGTATTCCATAATACCTGATATATTCCATAATCCCCGAATTCACTGTAGGTACTAGTTTTATTATTACAAAACAACTCATTATAAAATTTTCAACCTTAATTCTTTCGTATTTATTTTTTAATAAGTTAAAGCTAACACATTGAATTCAAAATAGTAGTATAGTTAGGATTATCAACAATCATTCTAATAAACTTAATAATGCCCAGAGTGCAAAGAATTGCTTATTATCATCAATCAAGCGAGTTTGAACGAAGACGAATACTTGGACTGAGGGAATCTCAACTTTCACACCGCGATCTAAAATCAGTTTAGATGGTATGGAGAGATGTTATTATTATTGGCAAATGGAAATAGTAAGGGTTTTTTTCACCCATAAACTCAAAATTACAGTCAACATCATGGATTCAAGAACACCGAACAGAAAGAGCCAGGAGCACAGGACGAATTCGCAGTAGAACACCTCTCAATACCGCCGCCTAAGACTGCTAGTTTTGTGAGATTTTTCCTCTACAACCAGGGCATTTGCAAATCAATAGTTTGCTAAACTTGACCTTACCTTTAACCCTAGACCACGTGGTGAACACTGTGATACCCAATTTCATGTTGAGTGGCATGTTCATCGTACTGTTGGGATTCTGATGTGGGGTGCCATTGCCTACGGCTCTAGATCACTTTTAGTGTTCATCAGAGGTAGCATGACCACGCAGCGTTACATACAAAAAATAGTGGAGCCATATTTGATTCCATATCTTAGGACACCAAAACGCAACTTTCCTACAGGATAATTCCCAATCATATGAGGCAAGGGGATCGTTAGACTACTTTGAGCATGCCGGAACTAATTTGTTGCCATGGCCACCACGGTCTTAAGATTTTTCCCCTATTCAAATGCGTGGGTCATGATCAGTAGAAGACTCAACAGTTTACCACAACCAGCTCAAACTCTGGCTGTGTACATTTTTACTGAAATAGAATCTTTTTTAAAGGTTGTTTCGTCAGCTGAGTATTAAATTGTTCTATCTCCACGAAAACAAATATAAAAATTAGCTTGTTCTATATCCCATAAAATCGTTAATTTTAATTGTTTAAATGATAAGAATTCAGTAAACTTTTATGCTATATCCCCATTGATTCTCAATCCCATAAAAATTATATTGTTCTATGTTCCCAAATGGATTTAGTGTATTATCTGTCCACCTGTTTCACTTTTGGAGTCGATATTATATTGTTCGATATCGTTTAACCATTACAAGACCATGGAAAGTATTTCAGTATCATATTGTTCTATATCCAGTTCGCTTTTAGTGTATACACACGCTCATTCTCTTCTGATTTTTTTGTGAATTGATTTAGTTGCGTCGATAATAGTAAATGCCTTCCATTGAAAATGGGAAGTGGTGAAAAATACTGTGAAATAATTGTAGGGAGAGTTGGAAAATACTGGAATGTAAGTATAAAAGAAAAAAACATTAAAGCTGACATTCCTAACCTCAGTTGTCTTTATCCACTGATTAATTTTATGTCCTGTATACAGATTCAGTTATGCAAATGAAGAAAAACCAGTGTGAATAGTTCTCCCCCTCCTGAAGGTCCTCCTTCTTGTGCGAGTGATGTCTGGGAGTAAGTTCTTATGTTATCATGAATAGGAATTGAACTCATATTTTTTGGTTCAGTTCACTATCCCAAATCATAACGGACAGCTGGAGTGATAACACGAAAAAACAAGCTGTTGCTTCATCAAGGTAAGAGCAGTTGGGAAACGATAATAATGATACCATTGAAACAATATTTCAGTACACCACAAGGTAGAATTAGTCCCACCGAATTATCACAATCAAATAGAATTATTTTGGAAATCACAGACATTGATGAAGTGGGCGAAGAAGTCACCAGACTAGTTCAAGAACAAGAAAAAGATGTAGCACTACTCGATTATGAGGATGATAAGGAAAATGTTCAGAATTATGGAAATATAAGGAAAAGTGATGACAAAGAAAATGAAGTTGAGTAAATAAAAAACTCGAGGAAGAGGCTGAGATATACAAACAGTTGCAAACAAAATATCAGAGGAAAAAATGCCAACATCGACAGGAACATATTAACAGAAAAGGAAATTTAGTATCGGAAAAAAGTGCTAGAAAGGCGTCTTGCCAAAGTCCGGCTTGTAACTTCAAGTGCAATACGAAAATCACAGAAGAAGAAAGAAATAACATAAATAGAAAGTTTTGGAGTCACAAACACAAAAAAAAGTTATTTCAGAAAAAGGCAAAGACATTGTGAGAAAACATATAGGGTGGCCATTTGAAAACGAAACAGACGAGATTACAGACGAAATAAAGTTTTTCGATAGAAATGCTCGGACAGGTCGATTTCTGTTTCGAGGGGGACAACTTAAGATGTAGGTTACGGACGCATAGCGCTTCAACCCTTGCTACTACAACCCTCACCCCCAAATTTTTGAGGTATCACTCACCCCATCTTCCCTATTCAAAAATTGGGGGTGGGGGTTGTAGCAGCAAGTGTTGAAGCGCTATGCGTCCGTAACCTACATCTTAAGTTGTCCCCCTCGAAACAGAAATCGACCTGTCCCGAGCATTTCTATCGAAAAGCTTTATTTCGTCTGTAATCTCGTCTGTTTCGTTTTCAAATGGCCACCCTGTATATCATCTTTTCCTGTTGCGCAAATTCCTCTAAGACTTATTTGGAGTGAAATCTAAACCTACAGAGAATGTATGATTTATATAAAACAGATATTGAAAAACCTGTTAAATTATGCACTTATAGAAAGATCTTTAACACAGAGTTCAATATCAGTTTCTTCAAACCCAAGAAGGATCTATGTGATAAGTGCCAAACTCTCAATGTAATAAAGAATCCAACTGAGCAAGAAATCAGAGCCAAGGAAGAGCATATGAGAAGGAAAAATATAGGAAAGGCGGAACGAGACCGTGATAGAATAGCTCATGCCAATGATGAAACCGTGTGGGTGATAACATTTGATATGCAGAATATATTTTCCCTGCCAAAAGCAAACATAAGCAATTTTTTCTACAGAAGTAAGTTGACCTCCTACAATTTAACTGCCCACCTGGAGAAGAAGAAAATGGTGTACAATGCAATATGGCATGAAATGATTTGTGGAAGGAGTGGAGTGCATCTAGCAAATGCACTAATAAGAATTTTGAAGTGTGTAGTTAATGATAATCCAAAATTAAAGAGACTTATATTGTGGTCTGACAGCTGCGTCCCACAGAATAGAAACTCTATAATGTCGTTTGCTTCACCAAATTCCCTGAACTCACCTGATTCAAAAAATTTGAAAGTCATAGAGTAAAAATTCAGTGAACCAGGATGGCACAGTGCAGGAAATAGATTCGGCACATAGTTGCATTGAACGATACATAAGACATTTTGAAATCTTGGGTCCTCTAGCTTTGTTAAGAATTTTCCTTAAACTGCCAAGAACATGGAAACTGAAATTCAAAGTTCTACGAATGAGACAACAGGACTATAAAAATTACGAACTAGTTTCGAATCCTTTCCAATACAATGTTGTTCTACACACTAAAGTTAAACATATTCTATATGATAAAGATTGCATATAGAACATTTCTTTTAGGGAGTGTTTTGAAGGTGAATTAAAAAAAATTAAATTAGCCAAAAAGAAGAGAAATCGAATAGAAGAAGAGTCACATTTTCTTTTGGATCTGCAAGGTGTTAACTCCTGCCCTGTTCTTTCGAACAAAAAGAAAGAAGATATCACAGAAATGATGACTTAAATTCCTGAAGAAGAAAGAGAATTTTATAAACAAATGATTTCATTATCAGCGATGAATTCGGGAAAACAAACATCGTCCACTTCTGGAAAATCAAAGAAGAAAACGAAACATACGAACTCACAATCTTGCACATCTAAACCTGCAAATTTGAAAAAAACGTGTGCCCATTAAAAAACCTAAGAAATAAAACAAGTTATATTTCCAAAGAGACCAGGAAGCTAGTATGTCGGATCCCTTGGCGTTGATAATTAAAAAACTTTCAAAGCTTGATAAAATCACGGCAGACATCGAATTAATAAAAAATACTCAAACTGACCTATGTGAACAGGTAAATAAATGTTCCGAACAGGTCGAGAAAAATTCCAATACTGCGTGAGCATGATTCCGCTATTTCCGAGTGTCAGCGGAGTATTACAGATTTGCACACAACTAACAATTCTGTTTTGGGCGAAATCTCATCCCTAAAGTCAAGAGTTGAAGAAATTGGCAATATGGTTGTCACTGCGAGTAACTCTGCTTCAGGTAGTTCTGATGTTGTAAGTTCGAGAGAAATCTTTTAAGAGATCCTACAATATCATAGTTAAGAACATCCCTGAAGGCAATGATGCAGATGACGTCGAGGTGGTTAGAGGAATCTTGAATGCTATCGATAATTCCGCATGTATTACTGTTGTTTCAGTCACCAGAATCGGTAGAGCTAGTAATGACCGTCGACCAGTTAAGGTCTGCTTCAGGAATTTTCATACACCCCTCAAAGTGCTGAGAAATAGAAGATTGATTTTAGATAATCCTGCCCTGAAGAATTACCATATTTCTGATGATAAATCACGCGAGCAAATTGAAAAACTCAACCGAACTCGTGAAGAACTCAAAAAGCGGTTGGCTAAAGGTGAAAAAAATATCACGATTAAATATATGAAAGGTGAGCCTTCCATCGTTTCCTCTCTTGGTGTTTCTTCATCGGGGAGCTTGTAACTCACTTCGAGGAATGCACTATCTTGTACACGAACCTGGCTTCTCTTTCGGAAAAGAAAAATCCAATGCAAGAAATAATATAGTTATCGCTGGTGATTTCAACATGAGTGAAGTCAAGTAGCACCTCACAAGAGCTCCGTTGTCACTCAATCCACTAGGTTTAATCATAATAAGATTTTATTTTTGCTGAACCTTACTCTATTATTTGGAGCACCAGTGATGTTATAAATATGTGAGACATATCAGGTTTACTTTCACTGAAGTGTTGCGGTGTTAATTAATTTTTGTTGTGCCCTTTACTCTCAGGGATTTTTGATTTCTGTTATTTAGTTTTTTTTTAGTTTCAGTATATTGCTTCTGTTATTTAGTAATTTCTTCAATGATGTGTATGTGTATGATTATTTTTTGATGAGTTTTATAGGCTTGAAAGCCTCTACCCTGTATTCAATTGTGATAATAATAATAATAATAATGATATTTCAATAGAGTGGAGTTCAAAAATTTTCGTGGAATAACTGCAGTTATTTTTATTACTATGTGAATGGCTAAATTGCGTTATTAAAATTTTTTCATATTACTATCCATTTTCGCAAATGATTTATATCTTAATATTGGATTGTTCTTTATGTCAATATACTGTTCCATATCCTCAGAATATACAATCACTTTCACAAAACTGACCATTTGTTCTATGTCCAAAATAAGCAATTCGACAATGGCGATCTCCATTGAAGTATTTTTCATCTGAAAATTCAGATTCCAGAGCATGCAACAAGTATTGAGGATAGAAATTTAATTTGCCATTTTCAAAACTTTCAAGTTCAAACTTTAAACCTCTGTTTCTTGAAACTAGTACAGCTGCCGCCAAATAAGATGGCAAATCTAAGGCGCAGAGAGAGATAATAATAATAATCTCCTTCGCACTATTACGGCATTGGTTCTAATTTTGAGACTGCTCAACTCAGTGGTGTGGTAAATATATTGAATCGGCAATGAATTTAAAATCGGATGTAAAACAATATAATACTGGGCTGACGGTTTGGCTTTCTATGTTAGTTGAATTATCAATAATTTGATGAAATTTTAATTTACAAATTATTATGCAAGGTATCTCAAAAGAAATTTTTTTGATGAATGCTTCTTTTTCTTGTACCATGATTTTCATAATTTGGATTCTTATATGGTATTCCAATGCGTCTATGCTACACAATGTGTGCCACGGCATCTGTTGTGTTCGGCTCATGTAGTAGTCTGCTTTTGCGTATATTTTTACTAAAGCTCAAAAACTTGTAAGATGTAACTTATGCAAATTAATTGTATTGTATTGTATTGCGTTGTATTGTATTGCATTGTATCGTATATTGCGAAAGACTCATTTGCCCGGTATGGCTCACTTGCCCTACTCTCCCCTACATATATTGAATCATATGGAGGGTGTTCGTCATGTTTTTTGAAGTATGTTTATTTCATTGTTTTTGCCTGATTTAAGTGATAGTGACTGGTTCCGCGGTTTCTATTATGTATTTTATTATGAAAAAAAAACTTTGCTTCAAATAAAGATAAAGCTAATGAAGCACAATTAAATTTTCATTTATTATATTTCAAATTTACCTGGTACCTAGCCCAAAAATGTATTTCGACGGTGTATTACTAGCCAACCCAAATTTATGATCCCAATTTCTCCACTTTGTAAGTACCCCCCCTCTAGAAAAAACCTATGGACGCGCCTGAACAATGCTGGCGTATCTTCCTGAAAAAAATATATATGTACAAACGTTTAATGAGTATTGTTTCATACAGAATGTATCAACATTTAATGAAAGAAATTACATTGGAAATTTAGGAGAGAATCATATGAACAATCACATAATTTCACTACAAAGTTCAGAGGGGTAGGGGGAGAATAAGGGAGTAATATATAACTGTTGTTCGCAAATGCTTCGTATTCGAAGATACGAGCTCCTTAAAAAAATCTTCATTTATTTATTGCTCTCAGTTTGAAAAAAAAAAAATAGTACGATACTGAGATATTTCGAACTGAAAATAATTTTTGAATTCCTTGTTCAATTTGTGACAAAAAATCGCTCATGTCATTTTTTTCTCTGGGGCGCCGTTTTCATGCAAAAAAAAAAAACTTCTTAACTTTAAAACATTATTAAAAACTATTTTATAATAAATAATGATGTATTGAGAAAAAAATATACGCATTAAGATGTTTGATATTTTTGCATGATAACGGCGCCCCATAGAGAATAGGCATGACAAATGTTTGTCACAAATCGAACAAGGAATTCAAAAATGTTTTTCAGTTCGAAATATCTCAGTGGCGCACAATTTCTTTCTCAAAAAAAGGAGATCATTACCCGTATGCGCGCCAATGAAAACAAAATTGCATGACAATAAATGCGCAATAGCAAAAGCAATGCGCTGGAACCCGCCAAATTTGATTCGAATATCTCAACAGGTTTCAGTTAATGAATAGTCAGTTTTCAAAAAAAATTACAACGGAAAAAAAACAATTGCAAACTAAAGTAATGAAGCGATACATAAAATAGTTACGTGATGGAATATGTGTTCGAACAAGTTAACAATTATGAGCCTAGGTCTAGGACTTCTCGCAATGAATGAACCTAACCTAACCTGACCTTTATAATGAATTATAATTTCAATAAATGAAAAAGGTCATTATAAATGAAAGGAAACAAGAACTTTTGTCAATCTTCATTATGGTAGACAATTGATACTTCAAAACAAACAAAATTTTAATTGTATAGGTTCTTCGGACATATTGATGTTGGAAAATATCATTGAATAAAACAAATATCAAGAATGTATAATACTTATTGAGTGAAGTGACCTTGGTGAATTTTTTTCTTGAAGAACTGCGATCAATATTTGTTGACTATAGAATCGTAGAGTCTGCAAAATTTCATCTCGATCAATGCTTTATACTATTATGTTAAATCACCACTGAAAGGTTTAAACTTACAACAAAACGACACTCACAAACAAAACTGATCTACCTCAACAATTCAATCATTGACGAAGAACACTATAATGGAAATTCCATCCCGATACTCATGTAGAAAACCTTGAGACACTCGAATGACGTTCAATCTTCTACGTCAAATTAGCAGCTACGTTGCCAGATTAAAAAAAAAACGTTTGTTGTCATAGTAGAGAAGTATTTTAATTCGTTCGACTAAAAATCGTACATAAAATATTATAAGCTAATGACAATAGCAGTCGATGATGCCTTCATTCAAATTTAAAAAAAAAACATTATAATGTATGGCAGACAGGCGCGGATCCAGGGGGGGGGGGGGTACTAGGGGAACGTTCCCCCCCTAAAAGGCCCGGGCACCTTTTAAATTTTGCCGGCCCTTCTAGAATTTGACATACTAAGGCTCAAATAATTACAAGATCAGCATTAATTTCACCTTCAATACATTTTTTGAAAACCCATAATAATGAACGGCAAAAAAATTACGTCCCAAAATGGTGGAAGTGTCTTGGGTCCACATTTTCAGTATTTTGAGTATCTAAAAGTTCCCCCCCCCAAAAGTGGGTCCTGGATCCGCGTCTGATGGCAGGACTGAAAGGGGATAAAGTTATAAGATTATTGCCATTGTGTGTTATCGAGTAATCTTTTTTCACAGCCCCATCAAATAAAAGTGAGATCTGATGTCAATATTAAACTTACCAAAATTTTTTTCCTGGTAGCTTATAGTAATTCCTCATAAGAATAGGTATCTCTACAGTTTACAGGAAAAAAATTCACTATAGTTACAAATTGTTATTAATGATATTGATTAGTATTTCGTTATTATTGAACCCATACATCTCCAGTTTGGAGATCTGAGATTTCAATAAACTTTTAACCGGAAAAAGAGACATTTATTTCATTTAATTCATTTCAATATTTCACTCACTTATTTCGCAGAACTATAAACAAAGCAAAGAAAACCTTCACTTTAGCTATTAAGCACTCTATCTAATTTACAAAGAATCACATTCTGGTTCAGTATAGTTATTTATAATACAAGTGCAGAAGGCATTGATATTCTTCCACGAGTTCAAAATTCAAAAACGAGCCACGAAGTGGCGAGTTTTGGAATGAACGAGTGGTAGAATGAGCCTTCTGTACGAGTATTATACATTATTTTCTCTAATTCATTGCATTTTCATTGAAATTAATGAAATATTCCCATAAATATATTTTAGTAATTTTTGCATTGAAAAATGTTGGTTGGCTGAACTGATTTCTTCAAGGCAAATTGATGACTTGACAGATAAAGCCGTGGCGGAAAGTTCGGAGTACCAACATAGAATAATAAAATATAACCATGAAAACTGTGCGTTTCTGATATATTCTCGCACGATTTTGTTCTACAAGATGTGGAAGAATGAACGGAATAACCACAGAATTAGAGAAAATTAGTTATCATGTTGTTAATAATAATAATACGAAAGTGATTTTAACGTCTGTGAGATAAATACAAGAAAATAGTTTTACGGCATGCAGACAAATTTTCAATTCTGGAAAAAGTACCTCCCCGGGCGGGATTCGAACCCGCAACCCCCGAATCACTAGTCCGTCGCTCTGCCAACTGAGCTAACAAAGAGATTGAAGATTCTCTACGACGAGGAACCACTAATCCCAGAACTTAATAATAATAATGTAATTTCTGTCATTCCATTTGAAGATTTCAGTCAGTGCATTTCCATAAATATCTTGGCTTCTAGAATGAATTTTGTTGTAGCAGTATCTGTCGTATTCAAAATCAGAATACATATTCAGAGCATAATGTGACATATTATTATAACTGTCACGACCGATGACGGGGAATGGTGAAAATTCTGTTTTCCAAGAAATACTTCAAATACCTGATTAATTTTTCGATCTGGCAACATAGCTACCAATTTGACGTGGCAGATTCTAGAGAATCAAGGTCATATACCATTCTACATGATTACCCAACTATAAATTAATAAGTCTGAATAATTTCATCACGTTGAGAGCGTTATACGGTTATAAATAATTAACAAAATTATAATTTAAAAAATATAACTTCTATTCCACTGAAGTGAAAATCCTTTCAGTAAAATTAGCAGTATTTTTGGAATCGATTTTTATCACATACAACTAAAACTGAACTTCCTCAATATTTCAATTATTGAGGAAGAACAATACATAATGTTTCATCCTAAACTGGACCAACATATGCAGTAGTGTAGATGACACCGCAAGAATCATTTTTGTCTTATGACATATACCTCGTTTTCGAAGCATTATCAAGGTACAGGGTGTTCAATGCAATTTCTGAGCAATATTCTATTGATTGTGGTCAATCTCAGTTATGTATAACCCTTAAAGTTACAATTTCTGGACACATCAGATTATTTTTGATTGCTCAATTCAGAAAAGGTGAAGAACTCTGAACAAAAATGTCGGAATGGTGAAAAACCAGCAATGATCCTTTTTTTTCAGTTTCCTAATTGAATTTCTTTTTCTGAAACAACTCAATATCCAAAGAATTCTGTGAAAAAAAATCATTTTCATTCTCAAATGTCGTACCTATATCAAGGAGAACGAAAACAAAATAAAAAAACTCTCTAGTTTTCATGGTTATCATACGAGGAATGAGGAAACATTATTTATCCCTAAGCATAAACCAGTAAATTTGAAAAATCGCCATTGTATCAAATTGTATAACCATATGCCAAATTATTTAAAATCCCTTAACGTAAATAGATTTGAGAAAGTTGTTAAAGCATTGATGTTAAAATAATGTTATTACTGTGTAAATGATTATCTTTGTGACTCATTTGAAACTGATTGTTTATGTTTTTCACTGACTTGTCCTGTGCACTTGTTTGTTTTTACAGGATTACTAAACTATTATTATTATTATGAAAACAGAATCGTTAAATATGGAAATTTACATTCCACAGGTGAATAGTTCGACACCCAACGCAGATTCATTGAACTTTGGGTTAACTTTTCGACAGTCAAATTTCAAAATTTTGGTCCTCATAGCCCAATCAGTTTTTTTTTTCAATCATGTTAGAAGACTGAAAGAGAAATTCGGATGGCTTTAATGAAGGAACCACTCCATATTTTTCGATTCTGTTTTCATATTCATGTTATGTAAAAAAAGGTACGTACAATCGTGAAACATTTCAACAATTTCGGATGAAATTGTTTTTTTCATGTAAACATGTAAAAAAGATTTTGTTCGATTTTGGAAAAATTTTTTTTCAGAAATCCTCAGAAAATTGAGTTCTTTCCGAAAATGAAATTCAATTTGGCAACCGAGAAAAATAATCACAAACAATGCAGGTTGTCTGCCATTTTGAACATTTTTTTCAGTGTTCTCCACCTTTTCTGAATTGATTGGCCAGGAATCGTAACTTCAAAAGTTATACTTACCTAATCACACTCGATAGAATATTACTCAGAAATTACGTTAAACATCCTGTATCTCGCTTACGCTTCGAAAAATGGGCATATGTCAAAATGCAAAATTGATTCTCCCGGTCTTATTTACTCGACTATATATATGTTTGTCCAGTTTATAATGAAACACGCTGTATAATGGAAATTTCATCCCTTCAATCAATCCTTTCAATTTAATGAAGATTCAAGATAGGGTTGATATATAGGACTACAAATAATTAACAATTTCCTGTGATAAAGAAAACATCATATTTGCCAATTTGAATTCGGACAGAGATATAGTTATAGAATTTGATTCAATTTCTTGATTGACAAATATGGAGAACTGAAAAACTTTAACTCACCGTTATTTTATTTCCAATTTTTTTAGCTTCAGTATGCTGGTAATCGTACTTGCTTTCAATGTAAGTAGTACTATACTTCACATTCTCGCTATCAATAAATACTTCCATTTTCAAAATAAAGAATAAAGTAGAAATATCAGTTGAATTAATCAATTCACTTCAGCGTTAACTTGAACTAGAAGAGCTTTCCAAACACGAAGGCAATATGTACTAAGTAATTAATTCCTGAAACTATAAAGACAGTGTGCCAAGGTTCTGGATATTGAATAGGAGATGGAAGTTTTGTTTTCAGTTCGAATGGAGCTTGCGCATAGTGTTGAGGAAAATTCTGGAATAAGCTAAATGTTTACATCCGATCCGTTAAAATGCTGATACATGGAAAATTAGGGTTGCATGAAATTATTACTGATTACGTAATTACAGACGTCTTTGGTGACTTGAGAACCCTTACATTCACTAGTTCCTCAGCTGGGGGTGGTAAAAATTTCAGCGCTTTACGAGCTCCAAGGGCACAATTGCCGCTTGAAGGACGAGATCTCGAAAGCTCGTGACTTAATGAAGTACTTTCTTCAATTTCTTTCGTCATTCTGCATGAATTCTAAATAGTTTCTGACGCATGAAATGGTTATTCTATATACAGGTTGTTCCTTAATGATATGCTAATCTTTAAGGGACGATTATTGCCGCAATTTCAAGAAAAAACTTCATATGAACGTATGTCGTAAACGTGCTAACTTTTGAGAGGCAGGGTAAAAGTTTTCGAGAAAAATAATTTTTTTATAACCAAAACACGGATACATCCTTGCTTCCACTTATCCCAAATTCAGCAATTTATTTCAGTCTTAGTCCAAAATTCAAAAATTACCCCTAGTTTATGCAAATAAGGAGACACCATGGCTGGTGTCTCCTTCCTTCCTCAAACTGGCGTTTGAGGTCAAGTCCTCCTCGAAAAAATTTTTTTTTTGTTGAGTAAATTAGAAAAGTTCAATTTATGAGTTATGTTCATTGAAGAAAACCACTAATGTGATGAAAATCAACACAACATCAATATACTGTGCGCGTCAAAATAATGGAACAGATTCATTTTCTCAAAAAAAAAAACAAAAAAACCCTGAAATAGGTCAATCTTTGTTTCATTTTTACAAATTTTTTATGCATTTTTGAAGGATTTTTGTTGCACCCTGTGCCATCCCCATCGACCCTCTAAATTTTTTGAATAGGGAAAGTGGGTCATTTGGTACTTTTTTGATAAGGTCTTTGTATCTTCTTTTCAGGCGTGCAAAAATTAAAAAAAAAAATTGGTAAAATTCAAACAAAAATTGAACTTTTTCTGGATTTTATTGCCCAATATTTTTCTTCTGAGAAAATGAATTTGTTCCAAAATTTTTGACGCGCACTGTATAATGATGTTGTGTTGGTTTTCATCACAATAATGGTTTTCTTCAATGAATATAATGGCAAGCATTTTGAGCTTGAGTAAATTTTTACTAATACTGTTTGTTAAAAATATTTTTCTTTCATAGAATTTATATGATCAATTAGAATACCCCTGTTTCATTTAATTTTATCGGTACCATAATTCCATAAAAAACACCCTGTAACTTTGTGAATATTCACTTTATAGAACACAACCTGCAGGATCATACAAATATAAATCCATTCATACATTTGTGCTCCAAACTACTCACTTTCCCTAATCAAATTCCTGATGGGGTTGCAACCCTCTACAGGTTGTTGCTCGTAGAAACAAGCTTTGTATCCCAGATCATGTCCCCCTGTCATCAAAAATCAACCTGTCTGATGGTTTTCACAAATGCTGATACGTTGTTGAGCTATTGAGGGCGGACACTTTCAAATGAGACACCCTGTATATATCGCATCCGTCGACAACCCCGAAGGTCAAGAAGAGATGTGGAGCGATTATCTGCTACAATTAATTGCGTCATAGATTTTGAGGGCATAAATCCATTGAGACAACCAATTTTTACAAGATTGAGGACATCGAAGAAACTGTCTCATTCATTAGTCATGACGAAAAGAGAGATTATACCCAAATTTCTTCCCGATTCCCAAAACCAGGAGTTATTTTTTCGCCAAAGATATTAATAATTTTTGGACAGATCAACCAGCTACACTCCGACAAGATATTGGGAGGCCCACCAATTTTCAAAGAGGTTCACCGGCAACATACAACGAATGATCCAAATAACGAAAAATGCTCATCAAATTTTGTACATACTGAAACAAAAACTTAGTGTGTACTCCGACAGACTGAGAAGATACAATGAGAGTTGAAGAAGAAAACAGTATAATTCAATTTTTGAAAACTCCGAAAGGAAATTCTATAGAAAGTTAAACGATAATAGGTCAGCGACACCAGGAAGTTATCCTAGCGTATCCTAGCGTCGACGATTTTGAGAAATTTCGGACAGATCAACTGGCTTCACCGACTCCTTACAGCTCCCAGACCAATTGGATAAGAAGTGAAGAGAAATCCTGTGAGACATTAGAACACATGCCGCATAACGCAGTTTCTATAGAAGAATTCCATAAAATATTGAAGAGCACACACAATTGGAAATCACCAGACCCAGATGAAATACAGATAATCCAAAGGAAATGCCCAATTTTTTAAAAACAGGGACCACTTAACTCCTACCGAAGGATCTGCAAAACACAGCGGATCCATCAAAATACAGACCAATTTAATGCCTACCAACAGTATATAAAATCATGACATCATGTTCAACGTCTCATATCTACAAACATTGCTAGACAAATAATATAACGACAACACAGCAGAGTGGATGATCTAAAAATGCTCTAGGATCGAAGGAACTGCTGATAATAGATTCCAACATATTCAATCAAGCCTTCAAAAAACACAGAAACTTTTTTATGACATATTTTGACTATAAGAAGAACTTCGACTCAATTCCACATGGCTGTCTGAAAAAAATTTTGGAAATATACAAGATCGATCCAATTACAATAAACTTTCTGTGGGAGCCCGAATAAAGAGATGTTCATTTTGTTAATTTTTACAGAATACCCTGTGAAATATGATATATTTTTTTGACGGATAAAAAAATGAGTTTGTCATGAAATTATTATTAAAAGTCAAGTTGCGATTTGTATTTACAAGTTCTAAATATAATCTGGAAATACAGTTGAAAGGGCTATATTCATTGAAAACTAGCTATTACACTTTCTGAAGTATACAATGTGCAACTGGAGAACGAATATCGAACTTTCTACGGCGAATATAACTACTGAACAGATTCCATTTGAAAGAGAAATTTGCTAGGGAGAAGAATCATCGAGTTCTTACGGTTCTACTTGGCGCTGAACACTCTTTCTTATCAACTGAATGCTACTGAAAAAGGTTTCAATTAATACAATTACACTTAATCATTCGCTATACATAGATGACTTAAAACTGATAGCAGGCACCAAAAAACACTTGCAAATTATGTTCAAACTGGTAGAAAAATTTTCGAGGGATGTGGGGTTGGCATTCGGACGGGACAAGTATCGTACTATTAGAGGAGTGCAAGGAAAAATTTAAGATGAACCGATCGCTTTTTCGAATAGACAGAAGATAGACGCAATAAAATCGGACGATCTTTACAAATACCTGGGAATGAAACAGAACCGACGAATCAACCATCAAAAAATGAGGGAAGACCCAACAACTGATTTCATTAGGCGAATCAACAAAATTTCAAAAACAAATCTCAACAACAAGAACATGACGAGGACCATCAACACATATGCATGTTCAATTCTACCATACTCATTCAGTATAATTCCATGGGATAAAACAGATATAGAAAACCGGCAACGCAAAAGCACACAAGCACTGACAGGACAGGACCGAGAGGACAACACTGACGAAGAATAAGGAAGGTCTGCTAAACATCATGGACCTTGCTCATGGGCAGAAAGAATGCCTACGAATATACTTCAAAGATAAAACAAGCTCGTCAGAGGTCTACCAAACATTGTGTGAAGCAGACGAATCAACACTGTTGTGGCCCTATTTTGAATTATTGTGATGTTTAGTTTTGGCAACGTCGCGTATTCTGGGAATATCGAGACATATGTTTTGTTTGATTGTTAATTAGATGTATGGTTATCGGAAAGAAAAGTTGAAGTTTGGTAGTAAAAAGTTTTCGGTGTTTTATATAGAGTTTTTGGTTTTATTCACGGACATTTTCAAATATATTAAGATTAGAGTTCATTAGGAGGACAGTTTGGATTGTATAAATCCCATTTTGTTCCATTTCAATCCTTTAACCTGTTCCCTTCTATCCTCATACAGTGCGGTGCTGTGTAGAAGTAGAGATCAGTTTTATTGATAGGACTAATATAACATCATTTTGTTGGTTGAAATAGGGAAAATGCAACATTTTTTGGTCCTTCGAGCCGGATATTTGAACTTTAATTCAAGTTTCAGTAACATTTATGTAAGTAAGTTCATGTACCAAGTAGAAAAGAGGGTTGGGAAAAGGAGTCCACAAATGGCATACAGATGGTTCCAAAACCACGACCGGAACTGGCGCTGGAGTATTTGAGGCTGGTACCAAATGCTCAATATCGCTGCGCCACTGTCTAAGTGTCTTTCAGGCAGAGATACTTACAATAGAAAGATGTGTAGAAATTAACATAGCAAGAAACTATCGGAAATGTGACATAGCGATACATTCTGATAGTCAGCCTGCAATTAAAGCACTGAGCTCACATATAATCGATTCTAAGATGGTATTGGAGTGCCGAAGAAAACTTAATGAAATGGGTAAGAATAACAGGGTCCTTTAAGTCTGGGTTCCCAGCCACTCGGGAATCAGAGGGAATGAGAAGGTCAACACACTTGCCAGAAAAGGACCGCAAACTCCTTTCATCGGCCCGGAACCTTTCTGTTGTATAGACAAATCTACCTACAAGAAAGAGTTTCAGGAAAAGGAGGCAACCGAAAGAGAAAAACTCTGGCGGAATCTCCCTAGTTTGAATCACTCCAAAAAGTTTCTTCGAAACTTTGACTCTAAAAGATGCAAGAAGTATCTGGATCTTAGTAAGAATATGCTACACCTCCTCACTGGATTCCTCACAGGACATTGCCGCCTTAGGAAACACCTCATGAGAATGGGTCTAACAGAAAACGACGAGTGCAGATTCTGTGAGGAGGAGGAAGAAAGTCCGGATCACCTGGTGACGGAATGCCTTGCCATCGCTAACCAACGCAAAACCTGCCTTGGACACGAAACTTATAGAAGTGAGGAATTAGCCTCCTTGAAGCCATCCCAGATATTGGAGTTCATCAGAACTTTGGAACTGGAAGGCGAGCTGTAGATCACGTTATGTAGAGAATAGACCATTAGGTCGCAGTGAAACGAAACCTCCTTAATTAAATCTAAATCTTAAATCTGAATCTACATTTATTTTGGTTTCAATCAGTATACAGAGTTTCAGAATTCATTTTCATTTCATTCTTAATTTTATTTGGAAATATTCATTCAGTTTATTTTTTTCGTTCATAAGGTATTGAGCGCAGTAAAAACGTGCTGGAGTTTTTTTTTGTATTTTTTTTTCAATGGCTGTCGAATAGGATCTGGTTCCAAGAGTTAGCTTACACAAAAGTATTCAATTCACTGTTGAGACTCGCGGGGTTAGTTTTTGAGTATTCTGCGCACTTCACTTTTAACACAACAATAATAATAATATATGCGTATAACAGCCATTTCCAAATGGATATACACGTCAATCCAGAAATATAAATCTCATCTGCAATTAGACGTATATGTGACAAGACAAACAAATATAAGCAACACAAAAACAAACAAAATAAAAATTTACATCAAGTACTCCGACATCGAGTAGTAGCATCTGTCCAAAAGAATATTTTGAATTTCTTTTTTGAAAACTTTTAACGGTAAATTCTTAATACTTGTTGGTAGTTTGTTCATCAGTTTTTTCCCAGTGTACAATGGCGAATATTCAAATTTTGTCGATCTATCTACATCAAGAACGTAATCATTTGATCCTATGATTAAGTAACGATGAAAATCTGAATTTTTAGGGTACTGAAGTTCAGTCAGCTTGATATGGGTTAACATCTTATACATATCAATACATGGAAGAGTTAACTATCCATATTTTTTTAAATATGGTCTGCATTACTTTAAACAATAATCTAATGAATGGGTGTAATGTCAACTGAACGGAAAATGAAGATGCTTATTGCTAAGAAAGAATATTTATTTTCGATACTGCAGGATTGGATTTGTCAAAATCATTAACAAGTGAAGTAACTAAAACTAAATTTTCAACAATGGTCAGTTCAATTAATTCAACGAAGAATGACCTACTGAAAATAATAGACGATATAACGGAGCTCAGTTTTGAAATTAATAATCACTTCGAACCAGACTCCAATAGAACAATTGATGAAATGTGTTGTCACATTCAAGTATCAGCGGCTAGTGGATCGAAAACAAATTCAGAAAGATGTTTCTTCGATTAATGTTGATCCTCAGGGAAGGGAATTGGCAAAATTACTCTGAACTCGATGTACTCCATATGACAGGATATATATTAGTATCTAAATACTGCAGAGCGATTGGAAGTCATGGTGGATGCGCAATTTATTGTAAAAATAAATTTGTCTGCAAGGAGCGCTAAGATCTTTTTAGGTGGAGTGTGCCTTATGTTTTGGGTGTTCTGCTATTGAGGCTTCTATCCGTAAAGAAAATTATGTGATTTTGTCGATTTATAGACCAAATACTCATCCCAGGTGTGATATTGATTTATTCTTCGAAAGAATGAATTCAATTCTTCAAAAACTCACGTCTGAAAATAGTCAGTGTATTTGATTTTAATATCAATATAATTTCTTGTAATTTAGAAACACAAAAATTCATTTCACTTCTGGAAGGTTTTAATGCCAGTCTAACTATTTTTGAACCAAGTCGTGTAACACCAATTTCTTCGACCTGCATTGATAATGTAATCACAAATTTGAAAGACTACAAAACTGCTGTAATCCAATCTCATTTGTCTAACCACACCTCCCAACAATTTTCATTCAGAATTCCAGATACTGCTTCTAAAATTAACTGAAAACAAATTCGATTGATCAATGAATTGACTATGCAAACACTGCGAATTTTGAAACAACAAGCAGACTATAATTTACTCAAAACAGTGTATTTTTCCAATTTTCAGTCTGAACTGTCTTATGGAATTATCATGTGGGGCAATAATAATAATAATAATAATTTATTCGTGCTAAAAATACATAATTTTACACATGTCCAAACAGTAATGAGAAAAAAGAAAAAAATTAATTTAGATATTCTTCAGTGCTATATACCGCGGCATTTGCTAGATGTTTCTTGACTGTCTTCTTGAATTTGTGCAGTGGTAACTGTCTGATTCCCATTGGAAGCCTATTGAACAGCTTAATGGCTATATATTCAGGTCTTTTCTGGCTTTTTGTCAATCTGCAATGGGCGGCCACCAAGTCACTTCTACCCCGTGTAAGGTGATCATGGATGTCTCCGTGACAAAGAAAATTCTTTTCGTTTTTCTTAATATGAGTTAAGCTGCTCAGTATAAAGACCGAAGGAAATGTAAGCACCTCGAGTTTACGAAAAGTTTCTCTACAATCATCACGGTAGCCCAGTCCTGCGATTATCCTGACTGCTTTGCGTTGTAGGGCAAATACCCTGCTTGATGTTGCTGCTTCACCCCATGCCATAATCCCATATGACATCACAGAATGGAACAAAGCATGATATGCAGTCAGTAACGTCTTGATCGAGACACACTCTGAGAGATTTCTCAACAGAAACACGGTACTTCGCAGCTTGCCACACACCTCTTCAATGTGGCAATCCCATTTAAGCTTCTGATCCAGTTGAATTCCAAGGAATTTCACCGAGTCTGGATTCGGTCTTCCATTCAGAGATCTCAATGCAAACCAAATCTCCTGTGTTTTATTGGTATTAAGCAGAAGTTTGTTTGCACTGAACCAATCACGTGCTCTAAGTTCTGCCTCGTCAGCTGATTCCTCGACCGCCTCCATAGTTTTACCAGAGACATTGAAAGTCGTATCATCAGCGAAAAGGGTGTAATTGGCAATGGTTTCCCCCAGTGGCAGATCATTGATATAAATGAGGAAGAGAATCGGTCCCAGAACCGACCCCTGCGGCACCCCAATATCCACCATAGTTGCCCCGGAAGACACTCCATCCACCTTAACAATCTGGGGTCTATCAGCCAGGTACCTAGCGATGAAGTCAATGCTATTCTCTCCAAAGCCCATTCTTCTCATTTTCTCCAACAGAATTCCATGGTCCACACAGTCAAATGCTCTACTTAAGTCGTATAATTTGGTCAAGTTGTAATCCATATCCTCGAAAGTGTCCATGATCTTGGAGAGTACATTAAGTAAGCCAAGATTTGTATCAC
Organism: Harmonia axyridis; assembly: GCF_914767665.1. Classification (NCBI taxonomy): domain Eukaryota; kingdom Metazoa; phylum Arthropoda; class Insecta; order Coleoptera; family Coccinellidae; genus Harmonia; species Harmonia axyridis. The sequence continues at coordinate 20,418,388 of NC_059508.1, read as the reverse complement.
GATGCTCTCTGAATCCAAATTGTCCCTCATACAGTAGACTGCCATTTTCTAGATACTTCACCATTTGCTTTGCCATACATTTCTCAATGACCTTGGATATAATCGGTAAGAGAGAGATTGGACGGTAGTTCTTAATGTCATTCCTGTCTCCTTTTTTGAAAATGGGTACTACTACAGCCTTTTTCATGGACTCTGGGAAGCGTTTTTCTTTAAAGCACTGGTTGATAAGTTTAGTCAGGGGGCTTATAATCAAGTTCTTAATAGTTTTTATCAACTTGGCTGAGAAGCCATAAATATCAGTGCTGTTCTTGTTTTTCAAGCCATCTATGGTGTCTCTTACTTCATTAAACGTTACCTCCTCAAACTCAAAGTTTTGCTGCGGTAGTTGTTGATTGCAGAAGTTGTTAAAGGGGTTAGTACTCGACGCAGGTATTTCCTTGACAAGTTTCTTTGCAATGCTACTGAAAAACTCATTGAATTCATCGGGATCAATCTTCACATTCTGTCTTTTATAGGCACCTCGTTTGCCGTTTATCACGTTCCACATACTTCTTATTGGGTTCTTGGCCGTTTCTATTAATTTGTCATTAGAAAGAATTCTTTGATTTTTCAAGGCTTGCCGATATTTGGATCTGAATTTCTTATAAATTGCTCTGTTGCTAGGAGTGTTATGTTGTTTACAAATACCTTGAAGAAACTGTAATTTATCTCTCATTTTTTTCAGTGATTCATTGAACCAGCTTACTTTGTCAGGCTTATTTGATTGAACATGGTATTTTTTCTCAGGAAGCGCAGCAACAAATGCTTCATTCAGATGTCTAATCAGTATTTCAAATTTTTCATCGATATTCAAGTTATTACAGCTCACGAAATCCCATTGGTATGATTCTACTATGTTGTAGAAGTTGTGTAAGCCTTGTTTTGTGATAGGTCTAAATTTGTTCACTTGTGTGTTAGCTGATACTTCACCTTCTTCAATAGAAAATTCAATAATTTGTCCAATATGATCTGATATTCCCAAGTCAATCTGATCCACAGCGGCTGAGTCAAAATTAATGAAGATGTTGTCTAGGCAGGAGTCGTTTCTTGTTGGGGAGGTAATCCTTTGGCTGAGGCCGAAAGTACCAAGCAGGTCGCATAGTCCTTTGGTATGGTGATTGTCGGTGTTGAAGGGGACATTGAAATCACCAGTGAGTAAAATTTTCCTGTGGCTTCCCAACTTCAACAAAACTTGATTCAAATTGTCCAGGAATGTCTCAAAGCTGCCAGATGGTGATCTATAAAGGGTTATAATATAGATATTTATGGATTTCAGAAGGATGCAAGAAAGTTCGATACACTTTTCAATATTAAGTTCTATAAAATTTACAACCTCAAAATTCAGTTTCTTGTGGACAAGGATCATACTTCCACCTCCTCCGGACTTTACACGAGAGGTATGAGCACCTACCGTATAGTTATCCATATTGAAATCTTTTGTCTCGTATTCATCAAGCCAATGTTCGGTGATTGCTACTATGTCATATTGTTTCTCCTCAAGCACAGCTTCCAACTCGGGAACTTTGTTTCTGATGGATCTCACATTGTTATGAAGCAATAGCTCTGACATGAAGCAATAGCTCTGACATCATAAAAATTTTTGTTAAGAGAGCCTGAGAACCATGCTCGGTTTATCCGCCAAAACATCTTGTCGAGGGCATTTCAAAAGCCAAGAAATCCTAACAACCACGGGACTTTATATCTTCAAATGTATCCTCTTCCTGAAGAAATATGATCACTACTTCGAGGGCTATATAAATCTGAATAATACACGACGAATTTTTCCTTTCCATTTTCCCATGTGCCCTCTTGTATTAACTCAAAAAAATGTGGAATTTATGTGCCTCAAATTCTTCAATAAGCTACCAAAAAAATTTCAAACCTTATCTGATTTCAGAGAGTTTAAGAATGCTACTCGAAAGCTACTACTGAACCTTGAACCATACTCTATAAGTGAGTACCTGGATACCGACCTCCATATTTGTTATTTTTTGCTGTTTCATCCTTTTGGTCTTTTTGTACTTTGACTTGTTTTCTATTCGGAATGTACTCTGATTATGAAAATAAATTTATATTATCCACCCGACTTTTGCCTATACGCGTAGGATTTCTCCTCGCCGTCGGCTTCTCACTCCTCGCTAAGAGGAACATTCACTCAATCCCAGATATTTAAAATATCAGAAGGGTAGAGCTCGGTCGTGTCCGGTCCTTGTGGTCCCTCTGGTTCTCATCGAACTTCTGGTCCTCTTACACGCAATCCTTGGACCTGTCCTTCGCTTCCTAGGAATTTTCTCATTGTCCTTGCAGTACCTAAAAGAACAGCTTTTTACATTATATTACATATATACTCACTAAGTCCTAGTTGCTTGATATTTCTCTTGAGAAATTATTATTACCCGTTCAATCATTATCCAGTCAAAACTGTACGATCCCAGTACAGTTTATAGCGTTCGTTTTCCAGGATGGTTTCCGGTCGGTACTTGTAGTATGGTACTTTTTCAGAATGAATAAGTGTTGATTTATTTGCCATTTCTCTGTGTAATATCTTTCCTACTGCATCGTGTCTCTCTTTATATTCATTTCCTGCAAACATTTGACATCCACCCGTGATATGTTGTATTGTCTCATTTGTTGGACACCCATATCGGCATCGATCGTCGGTAAGAGTTCGATCCTTTATGATATGCCTGCAGTAATTTCTAGTTGTGATCACTTGATCTTGTATGGCTAAGAGAAAACTTTCTGTTTCTGGGTACATTGCACCTGATGTGAGCCAATAGTTCGACGCTTCAATGTCGACATGATCCTGGTTCACCTAGTTGAAATGTCTTCCATGTAGGGGCTTCTCTCTCCATCTTTCAAGTTTTTCTTGGTTTGTCTGGTGGTTATATGAAAATTGCTCCTTGTGAAGTTGTAAAGGTGTTGATTCGTCTGCTTCATACAGTATTTTGTAGAAATCTGATGTACTTGCTTGATCTCTGAAGTATTCCCGTAGGCTTTCTATCTGCCCACTAGCAAGTTCCATGATGTCCGTAAGACCCCTGCCTCCTTTATTTCTCGGCAGTGTAGTCCTCTCAATGATGCTTTTCGGATGGTACTTGTTTGCTTTTGTCATCAACGTTCTCATTTTACGTTGCAAGTTTTCGATGTCTGTTTTGCTCCATGGAACTATACCGAATGAGTATGTTAGAATTGAACATGCGTATGTGTTGATGGCTCTCGTCATGTTCCTGCTGTTGAGGTTTGTTTTTAAGATTTTTTTGGTTCTCCCAATGAACTCAGTCGTTAAGTCTTGCTTCATTCTTTGGAAATAAATTTGTTGCGCTGTACTGTGAAAATGCGGGACTGGTCTTTTAGTATAATGGGGGTATATAGACCACCTTCTTCTGACTTGAACGTTTTCTTGAATGGGCTGGCTAATAAGGGGATTTCAGGTGATTCAACCATGTGCGATATATTTATTGGGGACGTTAATATAAACATTTTAGAGGAAACTGATATAAATGTTATCAAATATTTAAATATAATGACTCAAAATGGGTATATATCTTGTATAAATCAGGCAACTCGTGTAACGCACAATACGTCGACATGCTTGGATCACTTATTTCTGAGAATGAAACAGATTGACTTGTTCAGGGATGATATTTTGCCTATAGTATTCAAAACTTACTTAACTGACCATTATCCAATAGGGTTGTCGTTGCAAAATGTAACGAGGCCCAATATTGTATCTGATCAACAACGGCACAAAGTGGAAGTAAATTACACAGAGTTAAATAACGAACTATCGAGAGAATCTTGGAGGGATGTTTTGTCAGATATGAATGTCGAAAAATCATATAATTGTTTCAAGAATAAAATATTATCTCTATTGGCGAAACATACTAAGACCATTAAATTAAGTAGTAAATATAGAAAACGTAAGCCGTGGGTAACACAAGAAATTATTGAATCTATAATAGAAAGGGATAATATGAAAAAATTTCAATTAAAAATCATAATATTGAAGATGAAACAAAATATAAAAATTAAGAAATAATTCAAACAAACTTATAAAGTTGGCAAAAATTCATTATTATAAATTTAAATTAGAGGAATCTAGGAATGACTGTAAAAAAAATGGAAATTAATAAATGAAATAACAAACACCCAAAAAAGAGCTCCACAAAAAAAGTTTATATTGGAGAATGATGGTACAGTAGTGATGGATGAGGTTGAAATAAGTAATGTTTTCATTGATTTCTTCATAAATGTTGGCTCAAATATTCAGAAAAATATAATTAGAGATGAATCATGCTATAATCAAGAAACTAAATCTAACTCCAATACTCTGTTTCTATTCCCAATTAAAGATAATGAACTAATAATGCATATAAAATCTTTGAAAAATAATTCGACATCAGGGCGGGATAAAATATCGGTAAATTTAATTAAAAGAATTCATGTGCATATAATGAGACCACTTGTTCACTTAATAAATTTGTCCTTCACATCTTCCAAGTTGCCCTCAGATTGGAAAATATCTGTTGTGACTCCTGTTTACAAATCAGCCAATCGCTATGAAACTACCAACTATAGACCCATATCTGTTATAAACAATTTCGCTAAAATATTCGAAAAATGCTTGAAATCTAGAATAATTAGTTTTTTGAACAAAAATAAGATCTTGTATGATGGGCAATACGGATTTCGGGAAAAAAGAAGTACTGAAGATGCAGTTTCCAATTTGATAAATGACGTCAATAATAATTTACAAGGTAAAAAAAAAAGTTTGGCAGTATTTTTGGACCTCTCGAAAGCCTTCGATACGGTGTCACACGAAATTTTATTCAGTAGACTGGAGAGAGTGGGCATTAGAGGCGGTCCCTTGGTTCTACTGAAGGATTATTTATCTGATAGAACCCAATATGTTAAAATAAATGAAAAAATTAGTAATCCTAAGTTTATTAAATGCGGAGTACCGCAATGTTTTAGGGCCATTGCTCTTTTTAGTATATATCAACGCTATGGGAGGTTTACTGAAGGACTGTAGTGTTGTCTCGTATGCTGATGACACAGTGTTGTTGTTTGCGGGTGACTCGTGGCCGCAAGTCTATGACAAGGCTGAACAGGGTCTCAAAGATGTTTATTGTTGGCTGAGCAATAGCTTGTTGAGCCTCAACTATAAAAAAACTTTTTTTATGACATTTAGTGCCACGTCAGTAGATCCGCCGATTATAAGTGAAATCAGAGACCATTATAAAAACTGTTCAGATAAAAATATATGTAGTTGCCTCAGGATAAAAAAAGTTGACAAAATAAAGTATCTTGGGGTAATGTTGGATAATCACCTAAAATGGGAGGAACATGTTGCTTTCTTAAATAAAAAAATTAGAAATATATTCTATAAATTTTATCAACTCCGTGAAGTTTTAGACTATAAGTTGCTGAGGACATTATACCATGCACTGATTGTGTCGAATTTGACATATTGCATTGTAATATGGGGATGTGCCTATAATAGCACCTTGAAAAAGCTATCAATAACCCAGAACGCATCTTTGAAAATATTGTTTAAAAGACCATATAGGTTATCCTCAGAAGTTTTGTATAGTGACCTCAATGTGCTGAATATCAGAAATCTTTATGTTCACTCAGCTATTGCATATTTTAATAAAATTAGTCATCCGGTTGATATGGCACTGAGAAAATATAATACAAGATCAACAAGGGAAAGAACTTTCAGCGTTCCGTTCAAACCTACAAACGTCACCCAAAGATTCATATCATACTATGGTCCAATTCTCTTCAATAGGCTGCCTACAGAGCTTAAAAACAGTTATCAAAATCCTAGAAGTTTTAAGATCAAAATAAAACAATTTTTATTAGCGCACCAGAGCTTTTTTAATGAACTTTACTAGAATGGTTTCATTCTGGACTTTTCCTCCGATCCGTTCCTGCCGCCGGGCTGTTGCCTTCATCTCAAAGCCTATGAATTCAAATGTAAATTTTTTGGGAAGAGATGATTGGCACACAAGATACATTTCTTTATGTAGCTTAGGTCGATTTTTCTTCCTCAATATATGCTCATAAAATTTTGTTTTATTTTAAAATTTATAAGAGTTTGTAATTGTTGTTACCTACTTCTGAATAAACATTTGTCCAATCCGAATTCCATACCTACATCTCTCGAAAAATGTTCCACTAGTTTGACCATAATTTCTAGGTGGTTCTTATTGCCTGTTATCAGTTTCAAATCATCCATGTACAGCAAATGATTGAGGATGGTAGTATTATAATTTCCTTTAATGTTGAAACCCTTTTCAGTAGCGTTCAGCTGTTTAGAGAGTGGGTTCAGCGCCAAGCAGAACTATAAAGGGCTCAAGGAGTCTCCTTGGAAAATTCCCTTCTTAATTGGAATCAGTTTGGTTTTTATGTTTGCCGTGGAAAGCTCGATGTTCGTTTTCCAATTGTCCATTGCAAGCTTTAGAAAATTGGTTATAATTGGATCGATCTTGTATAACTCCAAAATTTTTTTCAGCCAGCCATGTGGAAGTGAGTCGAAAGCCTTCTTATAATCAAAATAAGTCATGAAAAGGTTTCTATGTTTCTTGAAGGCTTGGTTGCATATGAAGGAATCTATTACCAGCTGTTCCTTCGATCCTTGTGCATTCTTGGAACATCCTTTCTGCTATGTTGTAATTATTTTATTTTTCTCGCAATGTTCGTAGATACGAGATGCTAAACATGATGTGATGATTTTGTATATTGTTGGTAGGCATGTTATAGGTCTATATTTTGATGGATCCATAGTGTTTTGAAAATCCTTCGGTATTAGGTAAGTGATACCTGTTGTTAAAAATGTTGTCATTTCTGTTGGATTATGTATTATGTTATTTATGTATTCGACTAGCCTGCCGTGCAGACACCAAAACTTCTTCAACCAGAAGTTGTGAATTCCATCTGGGCCTGAAGATTTCCAATTGTGAGTGTTCTGCAATATTTCTTGTAGTTCTTCAGACGTTTTTACACTATGTGGCATACTTTCTATGGTCTCACATGATTTCTCCTCTCTTCTTGTCCAACGCGCTTTGTAGTTAAAAGGATTTGGTGTTGACAGTTGATCGGTCCAAAAACTCTCCATATCTTCGGCGCTTGGAGGACTCACTAATTTTGTTGACGTTTGTTCATTAAGCATTCTATAAAATTTCTTTTCGGAGTTTTCAAAAATCATATTGTCATGTTTTCGTTTATAACTCTCATTGTATCTTCTCAGTCGTTCAGAGTATACACTTAATTTTTGTTTGAGTGTATCTAGAGTTTCTTGAGCACTTTCATTGTTGGCGTCGTAGTTTGCATGTCGCCTATGGCAATCCATAATTGCATCCACTATTTTTTGTAGTTTTCTCGACGGAGAACCTTTTTCAAATTGTGTTAACCTTCCTATATCTTATCGGAGGCTATGTACCTTTGCTTCTAGCCTATTTTGCCAATGTGGTTTTTTATGCTGTTTTTTCTGTGCTGGTTGGTCACTTCTAGGTTTTGGCTTCACACCGAGCACTGCTGATATTGTAGAGGCTGCACAGTAGGTAATGAGATGCAATGACTCTAGGTTTTGGTCTTTCGAAAAAAACGGTGGAATTATCTCTTTGTTCGTTATGTGCAGAATATGTGAGAGTTTTTTCGATCTCTTCAGTCTAGGAAGAATTGGTGGTTTAAGAGGATCAGTACCCTCGAATTCTATGAAATATCTATTCATTGTAACAGATAATTGCTCTAATAGATCTCTTCGACTTTCTTCTCGGTTTTCCATAGTTGCAGTTTGTATATTCCGCCATTGATCATCTCTTACTAGTGCCAAATCTCCGCTGTTTTGTTCCTCAGTATTAATTTGTGCATTGATGTTGTGTTGGTTTTCAGCACAATCGTAGTTTTCTTCAATTGTCACTTCGTTGTTAGTGAGGTTCCTATTCTGTAACCTCAGTTAGACTTCATTTTTTATGGTGTTAAGTCTCTCATCGGGTACAAGTTCATTTCTCAATATGACCCGGTATTGGTCGGCTACTCTTTGTTCAGAAACTTGAAGTTCGGGATAGTTTCTGTGGAATTCTGCAAATAATTTTTGCCGTTAGCCTATTGTATCCTCTTCCATATTAGTCACTTCATAATATATGCGCATGATCGTTTCATTTATCGAACTTGTCCATTTCATGCGCCTTCTTGGTAGACCTGCTTGGGTGAGTGCTGGTTGGGGATCCTGCGCAGCACCTTCAGCGGTCGGAGAAACTCGTGTTATTCTTCGCCTAGAATGTTGAGATTGTGGAGACGTAGCATTTCGTTCGACATACGCCCGTCTCCTTAGCACTTTATCACCGACGTCCCGCATACTGTCATGTCCAGCGCCGGCTCCAGACACGACCTGGCGAACCTCAGGCAGCGGCTCTATATTCTTATTCCTCAAATTCACCATCATTCATGGGTTCCTCCGTGTCGTGGGGGAGACGGCCTTTGATCGCTTTTTACGATCCACAGAGCTACGGTGGGAGAATTCTTGAGCTGCTTTCCACACGGCTTCGTCCGTTACCCTGGACAGGGACCCTTTGACAGGTTTCAGCTTCCTGGGTCAGGGAGCTCCTGGAATCTGCGGTGAGCAGAAGTCGATTCAACTCTCCTGATAGGTGAATCGCTGTGGATTCACCTACCGCTACCCGCAATTATTATTATTATAATTAATTAATTATATAAAGTTAATCCTTTCACAAGTGTTGACCCTGATGCAGAACAAGTACGAAAAGAATCCGCATAAAAGTTATTTCTATTTCTTGTATTATACTCAAGCACTTCAGATATATACTTAATATTTTCAGACGAATAGTTGGGCAGCATTTTATGTTCAATTTTATATATCATTTCTAATGATCTGAATTTAATCCTTTGCCTTACATTCATCAAATTTAACGCTTCTAGCATCAACCTAATTGGAGTTCTTCTATTACACCTCGAGACCATTCTCAAACCACGATTCAATATTTTCTGCAGCTTATCTATGCTATTCGATTTCAAGTTGAAAAATAATGACGCGCAAAAGTCCAAATGAGATAAAACTATTGCCCTAAATAAAAACGATCTATTTTTATATCTATTTTGTCACTTATTCTATTTATGAACTTAATTTTTTGTGCCATCTTCCTCGCAATATACTCAACATGTAATTTAAAATTCAAATTTTATCAATTTTTACTCCCAAGTACACTGCTCAACAATTGATAGGGATCACTTACTTGTTCTAAATTTATTTCTGAAATATTCGCTCCAAGATTATAAATTCAGTCAGATATCAGAGTATTTTCAGTTGATAATATGGTTCACTTGAGAAAAGAATGAAAAAATATGGAAAGTTGGAGAGAAAAAAAGACTTTATTAGGAACACTCAAAATTCTGTGTTTGAATAACATAAACATTTTATGATGAAACCACAAGAAGGCTGAAGTTTCGGTTAAGCTAGTACCTAGTTGGTCCCCCACGAGCTCGTCTCAAGCATTCTACCCTACGAGGCATACTTTCGATCAAACGATTTATAAAATTTTGGGGCAAATTCGTCCAAATATCCAATAAAGCGTTAGAAAGGTCCTCCAGGTTATTGATCGGTTGTTCTAAGGTTGACAATTGTCTAGACATCTCAGACCAGACATGTTCGATGCAATTCATGACTGGAGAGCGAGCTGGCCAGTCCATCCTATCAATAGCATGAGTTTCTAGCGCTTCATTAACCAGACGACTACGGTGTGGACGGGCATTATCGTCAATTAAAATGAAATTCTCGCCCACGGCAGCCGCAAACGGAACAATTATGGGTTCGATAATCATATCGTGATATCTCTGGCTGGTCATGGTGGTGTTCTGCAGAACAACCAACTCTGTGCGTTGGTTCAAACAAATGCCTCCCCATACACATATAGAACCTCCGCCAAAAGCTGTTGTGGGTACCATAAACTGTTCTGCATACCTTCGACCTCTTTCCCTCCAAGCAAGAATACGTCCATCGGAGTTGACCAAACGAAATCTAGACTCATCCGTAAATAAACATCGGCTCCAATCTTCAAGTGTCCAATTGCGGTGCTCCTCAGCCCATTGCCGTCGATGAACCCGGTGTTCCCTATTCAAACGGGGATGTTTTACCCTCCTACGTGCTCTCAAACCACGAACATGTAGTCGTCGTCTTACAGTCTGGTTCGAAATTAGAACTCCTGTTGCAACTCTCAGTGATCTATTGAGCCGCGACGCCGGGTAAGTGGGATTTCTCCTAGCATTGAGGATCAAAAGACGATCTTGGGCAGCTGTTGTACTGCGCTACCGACCTCCCCCATGAACATAAGCTACTGAGTCGTTTTGGATGAACCTATTCCAAGCCCGACTCACGACACTTTGCGAAACATTCAACCGCCGGGACACTTCTCGCTGGGACAAACCTTCCTGTATCCACCGTATGATTTGGTCCAGTTGCACAGGAGCCAAACGTCTTCTCGGCATGACTGATAAGCTGATATTGTTCTCATTTCTTCAATTATTGTCATCTTATGTGTTTGAACGAGAGAAAAAAACAGATTTAATAACAAATACCACATTGCTTTTCACTCCACCTGTAACAGCCTACAGATAATAATCGATTTTGTGAACAAGAGCCGATGAAGTGAGGAAGACTTTGATATAATCAACTCAAAACATCTTACTTTTTCCTTGGAGAACATATAATGTACAGATATTCACGAGATAACTTGAAAAAAATACAAATGAAGAGAAGTTCATAAGTGATCCCTAGCAATTGTTGATCAGTGTACTTTCTGCAAGGACCATTTTGTAAAACAATTAACAGAATAAATAATAATTGTGTGTTCATTGTTTTGTAAAAAATATATATTTTCATAAAATAGAATTGTACATTTCTCCCCCCACTATCCAATATCCCTAATATCAAAAAAAAATATATATATATTATATGCTACCAATATCTAATTGAGATGCTTGATACAGAGTGACTAGAAATCAATTTCAAAATTGCAAAAATTTTGTTTTTATTTCGAGAAGTCAAAAAATACCTAAAGATGTTCTAATAAAAATATTCTCAGAAATCACAGTAAGTTCCAATTTTTCCTTATTACTGTATGTAATAATATGACACCCCTGTATAAAAATGTTCGTATTTACTTTCCAAAAATTTCAACTTTATGCAATTACCTTAATTGATTCGATTCATCATATTTCGAATTTGAATAAAATATTGTTGTAGATGGTAGAATCAACTCTGTGTTATGGCAGTGAAATATGGACCATTAATAGTCCAGTCATTTAAGCTTAAATTAGGTAAGAATCTCGGAATTCGAGATACCCAGCTGCAAGTCTGTAAATACTTGTATATTGACACCCTAAAAGTTGTCTCAAAACCTACATATGGTAGGGTGTAAGCAACTATTAAATTTCAAGGTCAAAGGTCACAAAAATCGGTTTTTTGCGCTTTTTTTGAAAATATCTCATTTCCTACGGGTTTTTTGCAATTAGTATTTATTATCAATTTTGTAGAATACAAAATTCTCTACAAATTTTGTCCAAAAAAATTTTTTATATGATAAACGGTTTTCGAGATAGAGAGCGGAGAGCGCGCGGTCACACCATCACTTCAGGTCAACCGGTGCCTCCGGTCGAAAACGCGCCATATATAGTTGATGGACTATCGATAAATCAATGATTATAAATAATTGTCAAACTTATGAGAATTTCAGAAATGGATTTTTCACAGTGAAACGAACAGAAAAATATAATTCAGGTACATGGACAGATATGGTCATCGAACAAAGTCTCATGAAATCCATGAAAACCGAAGGAGGAGTATCTCGTGGTCGAAGTACGAAAGAAAGTGTTTTGTGTAAATGGGTATATGCTATGTACGCCACAAGTACTATTTGTGAGGAAATCGAGAAGTTCTGTAATATCTCCTTGGAGTCGACCGAGCAACACGTAGATTTCAGAGACTCAAGAGTGAAAAAAGACAATGCTGACGTAAATATACTATTTGATTGGTTTAAACTCCATGATCCTTTTCCAAATACAACGCAGTTAATATCGATAGCTTCTGGAATTGTTAGAAATGAGCAAATTAACGGCCACAGGGCTAACGAAATTGGATTAGAGTCTATGAAGAAGATCACCGACTTATCATTTAATGAAATAAAGTTGAAACGTTCCGAAAAAGTAATGCCGCTTTCCAGTGTTAACAAATCTGTACAAATAAATGATTGTGAAGTTGTAGTGGATCCATTATTACTCTTCCAAAGAATTACTGTCAGCAAACAATTTGAGAGTAATCTTGAAGAATATCTTCAATATGAATTGAGTCCGTCTCCAACAGCTCTATTTGATAATGATGGCATGAGAAAAACAACAAAATCGTCATTGTATAACAAGATGAGCCCAATTGATTTTGTTCTCAATGAAAATAATGTGACGTTCATTATTGATGGCGGATTTCTTCTTCATCATGTTGTGTGGAGCAGAGAAGATACTTTTTCTATTATTTTTGATAAATACATGAATTATTTACAAAGGCATTACAGTTCCAAAATAATTGTTGTATTTGACGGATATTCAGACTACAGTAAGAACGTAAAAGCTATGGAGCAGCAGAGAAGAACTGCTGCACTTTCAAAAACGTATGAAGTCTGTTTTACCAGTTACTCAAGAAAAATTCTTATCAAATCGAAATAACAAAGATAAGCTCATCAATATGTTAATTGAAAAATTACATGCTGCAAATATTAATACTAAACAAGCCAGAGATGATGCGGATGTTCTTATTGTTGAAACTGCAATTGAAGAATCAAAGTCTAAAAAAACTGCAGTTATAATAGGACAAGATATTGATTTACTTGTCATTTTAATTGGGCGTACATTGTCTTACGAATAAGAAATTTTCTTTGAAAAAGTTGGGAAAGGAAATGTAAAAACGGAGATATACTCGACTAAAAGTTTTGATAATTATCCTCATTCCAAAACATATATTTTATTTCTGCACGCATTAAGTGGCTGTGACACAACTTCTGCGCTTTTTAAAAAGGGAAAAAAATCATTTTTAAAAGTTTTTGAGAAACTGACAAATTTGGATGAACTAGCTGCAGCATTTGAAGAAGAAAATTGTTCTGCCCAGAGATTATTAGAGAGTGGAACTCAAACCTTATTGGCAGTCTATAATGCTCCAAAATCTGTGAAAAGTCTCGATCATCTTCGTTATATGCATTACGTCAAGTCTACAAAACTTAATAAACCTATGCAGCTTTCAAATATTCCACCAACAAGTGCAGCTGCTCATCAACATTTCAACCGTGTATATTATCAAGTTCAAACTTGGTTAGGACATGATTTGGAAGCCCAAGTATGGGGTTGGGCAACGCGAAACGATTTTCTGGAGCCCATCATGACAATTTTACCACCTGCTCCAGAAGGTTTGCTAAATACAATTTTCTGCAACTGCAAGAGTGGTTGTGGTTCGCGATGCGGATGCAGGAAAGCGGGCTTGCAATGCTCTTTAGCTTGTGGCCAATGTAATGGGCAAGCTTGTCTCAATGCTCAACCATATCAGAGCGACATTAACGAAGATGGAACCTTTTACCCCGAAATCATGAAAGAACTTAAGACAAATGTCGTTGAAGATGATAATGAAGACCAGTTTGAAATTTACCAGCAGCCAGAAGACGACGATGAAGAGGAAGAAGATGATTAAAATTATAAATTGTAGTTTTTGTACCCTTTATTCTATTTTTTTACTTTCAATAAAAATAAATGAATTGAATGATATTTTTTGATGAAAAGATTAATTCATAATTTCTTTGTTTTTTCTTTCATCATGTAAGAAGTTATTAGTATTAATTAGGTTAAAATTTAAATATAATTCCTATATTTTCATCAACAATTCTGCAATTACATGGGCAGGTAAATGTTGTTAAATAAATTAATACTGAATAAAAAGTAGATAGGTTAGGAAAAAATATAATATAATAGTTAATAAAAATTGACAATTATTTATAATCATTGATTTATCGATAGTCCATCAACTATATATGGCGCGTTTTCGACCGGAGGCACCGGTTGACCTGAAGTGATGGTGAGATCGCGCGCTCTCCGCCCTCTATCTCGAAAACCGTTCATCATATAAAAATTTTTTTTGGCAAAATTTGTAGAGAATTTTGTATTCTACAAAATTGATAATAAATACTAATAGCAAAAAACCCGTAGGAAATGAGATATTTCCAAAAAAAGCGCAAAAAAACGGTTTTTGTGAACTTTGACCTTGAAATTTAATAGTTGCTTACACACTACCATATGTAGGTTTTGAGACAACTTTTAGGGTGTCAATATTCAAGTATTCACAGACTTACAGCTGGGTATCTCGAATTCCGAGGTGAACTTACTATAATGACTGGACTATAACGCTGACCTAAAACCCAGACTGAACGCAGTTGAGATGGACTATCTGAGACGGAGTGCAAGAACATCAAGGCTACAACATATCACCATTGATAGCATAAGAGATCGGTTACAGGCCAGAGAAACAGTAATAGACCGAATCGAAACCAAAAGTCTAAGATGGTTTGGACACTTAATGGGAATGCCCGAATATCGATGGCCTAGGCGGTTATTTGAGTGGGTCCCGCCAGGACGAAGGAAAAGAGGTAGACCGAGACGCTCTTGGAGTGCACCAATCTATGGAACAGAGACAGTTGAGCGTGGAACTGACACAGGATCGCGAGGCTTGGAGAAGAGGACTGGGTAGACGGCACTAGGCTGTATCTTACTAAAATGTGATATACCATATTGTCAAGCTCAAAAAAAAAAAAAAAAAAAAAATATATATATATATATATATATATATATATATATATATATATATATATATATATATATATATATATATATATATATATATATATATATATATATATATATATATATATATATATATTTAATTACGAATTACGAAGTACGGTGATCTGGCATTTCAGATAAAGGAGATGTATGACCTGAAAAAAATTGGTATTCTTCCATTAATAATATCAACTAATGGAATGGTGGAAGCGCACTTACCTTAGAACACAAAACGATTGTGTCTGCAACCTGATGTTGTCTCTACCTCCCAGAAGCAGGTCATCTTAAGTACAACCCGAATTGTTAGGAAGTTTCTGCAAGGTTTCTGAGCATGGTGTTAACTTTGATGAATCATCCAGTTAATGTCAGATATCCCTTATTGGTGATAATTAAAAAAAAAAATATATATATATATATATATATATAATAAAATATTGTATATTAACATATCTATTACTATTTTTATCGTAGCTTTTTTGAGATTGAAGATAATAAAGACTATTTAGTATAGGCTACAAACGATGTTCGCGATTAAACTAATAAGAAAATCCGTGAAAACCAACGATTTCATCGCAATCTAATGTTATTTATTTGAATGTAGAAACTGGGTGACTTCACGAATGGTTGACGCTCATTGGTTGAAAGTTACGAGACAACCTGTCTAAATCTATTCCCGATTCAAGGGTAGGCAGCGCCCTCTTCAGCATGCTTTTTCGGCTAAAGGTAAGATATTGTAAACAAAAATATTTTGAGTGTTATTTGTGAAGAAAGAAATATGATGGACAAAGAAAATAGTGTATTCCTCAGTTTAACTGAATATTTCCGGTATTTGGAAGCAACTCCAAATATTAGGAATGTGATAGAAGGTGAATTCATTCTAATTTAAGAATAATCGTCCATTATCTAAAAAACAAACATTTTAGGAGAAGCGGTCTTGAATGCCGGTCATGTATTATGTGTGGGAATATAGGTAAAAGTATTAGTATTATGCTTAGAATTGTTCGCTTTAACATCTTGAAAATAATATTAAAAAAAATATCTTTATATTTCAGCAAAGCAAGCCTCTGACTTGGGGAATTGTAAATATATTATAAAAGAGAATAATAATTATGAACTGAAAAAAAACATAAATACTTTGCACAGGTGCAGGTGGGAATTGCAATCCTAAATTTAGACATTTGCAACTTTATTATTTATTTTTCAAGCAATAATTCATTCATTGAAATTAAGGTGCCCTTTGATGAAGAATACACATATAATATGTTAACTTCTTTGAAAAAAAAATATATTGAGAAAATGTTACACCATATTTGTAATGAATAATTGAAAAATTAATATATTTTTTGAAATAAAATTCCAGTTATTATTTAAATAACAACTAACCCATACACCGAAAGGTAACAAATGGGATACAGATTATATATATATAAATAACAATTGTTTTGCTACACAGAAACTTTAGATTTAACATCTATATTGCTACTCGAAATAAAGGCAAAATACAAAAATATTCAGAAATTATCTTCAGAAAAAATGGGGCTTGACAGGTTTACAATTGCACAACATATAATCATTATTTCTTCTATTTTAGGAACCAGGTTCCACGGTAAAACATTACTCAATAGGTGGAAGATAGATCGAAGGTTTCAATACTGCCATTAACACAGTGAGCATGTCATAAAAAATTTCTTTTATACTTTGGGAACTGATGTTTCCAAAGAGTAAAGACAATACAACATAGCTCGTGTCATTCTTTAGTTTTGTAAATGTATTTTTTCCCTAATATTGAGGGATGAAACAAAATTTTCTCTTTTTCTTCTTAATACTAAAATTTCAATAGTTTTCAGCATTTCGAAAGAATTCAACCCTGTCAAGCTGTTAAGCTTTTGATTTGTAGTAATATTGTCACAAATTATCCTTATTGATAAAAGCACATAGAGCTTCAGCAGCCAAAAATTCATCAGGCCTGTGAATCATTTCCTGAAATTTCAATATCATCATTTGATTCAACTAGAATATCTCAATACTTTACCTGAGCATGAAGTTCATTTTCATCTTGATTTTGGATCATTACTTCACAGTCAGATTTCAACTGAAAATTTTGTAAATATTAGATTTATTTTCATTTAAAAGGATCATTATATAATTACAATTGGTTGTTGTACAGGATCATATCTAGTTGAATTCCGTCTTTCTTTCTTCTTTATGTTCTCATGAGTACCTGTAGGAAGGTTTATTGTTGGGACTGCATTTCTTTTCAAATTTCGGCGTCTCAAGTTAGTTTTTCTCGGTCTCAAACACAAATCTGCGTGTCTCAGCTCCTTACCTGAATATTGAAAAATATTACTACACATGGAGCTCGATTGATACTGATATTTTTACAACTTACTTTGTATATGAAAATCAGACTCTTCAAAATGCTTTGAACAAACTTTCATGGAAGGTGTTATTTTCTTTCCGCACTTCAAATTTTTCTCCCAAATTTTTCGTACATCAACTTTCTCGACAATACCACTTTTGCTAATTATTTCCAGTTTACAACTGTTATTCTTGGGAAAGCTATGGAATGAAACGGGTTCTCTGTTTGCTCTACTGTTGCATCCATAAACACAACAAAACACTTTTGATTTCGTTATTTTAGGGCAGTAATTACTATCCATAATGTTGAAATAAATATTAGATAAATGATGAAACTCTAGAACACAACTCTTATAACTCCTCGAACATTAAAATATAAAAATTTAACTTGCAGAAATGCACGCCGTCAAAGCTTTCACTCCTACCGTACCTTAAGCCGATATTACAGTTTCTTCCGATAGGTGGCTTGGAGATGAACTTGAATCGCTAATAGACCTTGGTCGTCACTGTAGTATATACTGAAAATTACAGTGACTATATTACCACAGTGGCGACAACTGGTCATAAAACTGTCAAAAGTCCGCCATGTTTCGTCAAGACGTTTTTGGCGGTATTTTTGAATTGTATATCGGTAACTTACGGCAATATTTCATATTATGGGTCTCAATTTCTTTAGAAAGTAACATTATGTTTCATGAATTCGATCCAAGGTACGACATTGCAAAATGAACTGAATCGTGCTATCTATTTTTCTAAAGATACAGATCGAAAATATTGGTTATCTTTAACTTCTAACTTAAATTATTATCAAGAAAAAACTCAAGAACTAGGTACATACAAATGTAAAAATTATTATTTTCCAATAATAAATTCACCTTGAATGATCAGCCATGGCCTTAATGGTCATACAATATCGAAGTTATTACTTTATTGAGTAATGCCTTTATATTTTGACAATGATACTCTGTATCATTTAAGAATTGTATAACTTTATTGAGTTATCTCTACTATTTTTATATCCTGACAATGATGAGAAATGATTTATACCATTTCGAAGTTGTATTTTTTATCGAATCCTGCGACGTGTGCAATACAATGAATTTTTGTAAAGGAGCATCAATAAATTATCTATCTATCTATCATAACTCTCAGTAGTCTTTTTCGGCCTTTTTCTTAATCTGTAGGCAACAAAACGTCTTATTATTTTGAATTCGATCTTCGATCCAATGTATCACGTCTGAAATGAACTGAATCGTGCTATCTATTTTTCCGAAGATACAAATCAAAAATATTAGATATCTTCAAGTTCTTACTGAAATTATTATCAAGAAAAAACTCAACAACTACATGCACAAGTAATGATTATTATTTTCCAATGATAAATTCACCTGGAATGACCAGCCATGGGCTTACTGGTCATAATTCGTGTTTTTCGACTTCATTCTTAATCTGTAGACAACAAAACGTCTTATTATAATCGATAACCGAAGCTGGTAATTTCCACAAACTTGACAACTCAACTGCTGAACACGTTTTGACAAATAATCATAAACAAACTAAATCTGCAATCTGCGCAACTCCGACGAAACATGGCGGACAACCAATGGAAAATGAAACACGAGTTGTCGCCACTGTGGTAATAAAGTCACTGTACTGAAAATAAGAATACAGCGCCAATGTGAGCAGACGTAGAACTATAAATGTTGACATTGGAGTGTTTTGTTGTATTAGTTGTGTGCGTTATTAAAATTTGATTTTTCAATTAATATAAAAACTTGTCAGACTTCTATAGTGAACGAGTGTGTTACTGTGTATATAATATTTTCATTTTAGGTAAAGGCGGTAGATATCATCATGTATTTCAGTTCAGTCTAGTGATGTTGAAAGTTATGCAAGGATGGAAGACTTCGAAAAATGACGAATAACAATCGTGTGCATATACCTAATATGTGAACGGTTGATTCAACATTATTATACTACAGGATTCTAATAGAACCTTTTTAGGTCCAAATGGCAAGACTAATAAAGTCACTGTACTGAAAATAAGAATACAGCGCCAATGTGAGCAGACGTAGAACTATAAATGTTGACATTGGAGTGTTTTGTTGTATTAGTTGTGTGCGTTATTAAAATTTGATTTTTCAATTAATATAAAAACTTGTCAGACTTCTATAGTGAACAAGTGTGTTTCTGTGTATATAATATTTTCATTTTAGGTAAAGGCGGTAGATATCATCATGTATTTCAGTTCAGTCTAGTGATGTTGAAAGTTATGCAAGGATGGAAGACTTCGAAAAATGACGAATAACAATCGTGTGCATATACCTAATATGTGAACGGTTGATTCAACATTATTATACTACAGGATTCTAATAGAACCTTTTTAGGTCCAAATGGCAAGACTGAGTTTAGTAGAATACTTGGGGCATCAAACACTTCTAGAAGTGTTTATTAAGGTGAAGAAGTTTTAAATGCTGGTCACATAATAAAAATGTTACATGTTATTTGCATGACTAATAAACTTTACTTGAAAGGTTTTTTACTTATCCGAATTGATCGTTTCTTGTTACCCTTCAATTATACAGTCCCAACAAAATATTACAAATGCTAATGTATTGAATATTTTTAGGGATACTACAGAAAGTCGCATATCCATTTTCATTTATTTATTAAGAGATAACTCTTTTTACATAAGATGTTTCTAAAAATAAATTTATACAGGGTGTTTCCTAAACATGCGGCAAAAATTCAGGGGGTTGTTCCTTGGACTATTCTAAGAATATTTTGTCCTTTGATGATTTTTGAAAAACCTATTTGTTTCGAAGATATAGGGGAAACAAAATTTCAGATAATAACATTTTATTATGAAAAATTACATGAAAATTCAACTCAACCTACAAAAACTGTTGAAAATGACCACCTCTAGCCAGCATACAAGCATCCAATCTTCTCCTCATTGACTGCCGAACCCTTTCAAAAACACCAGGATCATTTCTTATTAAGTTACACCCAGCAATGATCCGATTTCGCAAGTCTTCCACATTTTCTACTGGAGTGGTATAAACTAATGATTTTAGATTTTTAGTCAAAAAACTGGCCGTTTTTAGTAATTGGAATGTTGTTAAACAAATTTAAAAATAAATTGTACCTACTTAGTAAACACAGTGCGGTACGCATTTTTATTTAAACTATTATTAATTTTAAAAATATGAAAAATGTTGTTCGCCCTGTATCTTCGAAACAAAGAGGTTTTTCAAAAATCATCCAAGGACAAAACATGCTTAAAATAGTCCAAGGAACAACCCCCTGAATTTTTGCCGCATGTTTAGGAAACACCCTGTATAACTAGGTTACTTAAAACTACCCAGATTGATACCTATTTATTCAATTATATTATTGCTTGACTAATGAATCATCAAAAATAATGAGAATTCAATTGAAAATATTTCATTTACGAAATGTATTTATTTTGAAAATATATTCAGCATATTATATGACTATTCTAAAATAATTAAAATGTGAAAGAGAAGTATCATCAGTGTGGCCTGAAAAAAAATATATAGAATTTCAGAGTACATGTCCAAATATTTCTAAGGAATTTTTCCAATATTGTGTAAAGGTACCTTAGATTTGAAGACTTAGAGAAAAAAAATTCAGTATGATTTTTGATTGTTATAAATAATTTTTATGAAGAATCAATTAATGAACAACCATTTACTGCATACTAATTTGTTACAGCACAAGCAATTGTAAATATATCTTCAACTTTCTTCACAAGAGACCACTGCAATTTACCTCCTAAAATTTTAAATATCTTAACAATGCTTCCTCGGTACTCAACTGTTTTTTATCTTTTAAAAATGGTGGCCTTATCTATTTTAAACTGATGACAGATGTAATCTATTAAAAAGCCTTTGTTCACTATAATAGCATCCTGTGAACTTTCTAACTTTGAAATCAGGTCACTTTGTTGGAAAATAGTTTTACTAGAACTAGATGGTCTTCCCCTGTATGGTTCACTAATAAAAGGGTAAATGTTTACTATATAGAATTAATTTTAATAATGATTCAAAAGTGATGAAATTTTGAAGACTTACTTATTTTGGGTCATAGATCACGAATCCGGTGACATAAATTCCTCAGTCCTGCTAGTTTTTTTTTTTTCCAGGAAAAGCTTGAAATGTGATTAATTAATCATTTCTAATGAGAATCAGTTAATAAAATACAAGAAAACTAGCTATTAATGTGTATAACCTCACCTTCATTAGGCCAACTTTACAATTAAAAAAAAAAACTAGCTAGATTGAGGAATTTATGTCACCGGATTCGTGATCTAAGACCCAAAATAGGTAAGTCGGCAAAATTTCATCACTTTTGAATCATTATTAAAATTAATTCTATATGGTAAACATTTACTCATTTCAATTTTGTTAAAACTAAAACAATACGCTGCTTGATTGTTACACAATATGATCTTTAATCACTGTAAAGAGATTGTACTGCTTCTACTATTGTATCTAATAGTTTCATCTTATTGAGACCAGTAAAACTGTTTAGAGCACTATCTGTTGTTATCAGATCGCACATAGAAGATACTTTAGGAGTATTCACTTGCACTTCGAAATCCTTGAAAGTTTTAGGCCCATTATAATCAGGCTGACCCTGAAGAAGCTCTAATAGACCTTGTGCAGCTTCGATTTCATCTTGGGAAGTAGATTGTAGAGCACGTTCGATTTCTTCACAAGAGCATTCTTCAGCAACAAGTGGTAGTAGATCCAAAAGGAAGATTTCTGGAAGTTTTTTTCAAACATTTTTTCTGTGTAGAACTGGAATCTGTAAACGATTATTATTATTATTATCATCCCCATAAATATAATCTAAAATTTCATGTGCTATCAGTGCTTACCTCGATAAAAATAACCATAATCGATAAAATGCAGGGAACATACTTTCATATTTCTTGTCACTGGTTTATCGATTTTGAGTTTGTTGCCAAGATTTTGTTGATCCAACAGCACTTTACTCCCAATTTCCCTTCCACCCAAACACGATATTTATTACCAGTTTGAGGGAAAGCATGGAACTTGATATTTGAACTTTTTTTTTCCAGGAAAAACATCATAGAGAAAGGATCTGTCTTTGATCCCAGGAATAGACCAATCACAAGAGGATACAAAATCAACCAATCAGAGACAAGTATCATCCGTCTGGCGGGAAGTATATCTATTTCATCGTTGATCTTTGTCATTTATTTCATAAGTACGCACTTGCAATATAAACATATTCGAATTTGATAAAACGATTCCCAATTTTTGTGAATTTCTTCTTTAGAAAATTCAGTGATTTTGATTGCTAATTTGAGAAGATTGTCATGGATCAAAAAAGGTGAGTTTCATGTTTTCAACATAATGACAGCCGAAACAAGTTGTGTTTACCCGTAGCCATAGACCTTAGGCCTTTTCGGTTCTTTTCACAACAACCCTATAATAAATAACTTATGTAGAATGTTTTTAGCACTGATACGATTTGTCACATTTGCGAAAAGGAATATTCCTGCAAGAAGGCAAAAAATCGTCATATAAAACTATTTCATCCTGAAGAGCCACCAATCGAAGTGAAAACTAAGCACATTAAGTGCCCCCTCTGTCCTGAAGAAGAAAAAACACCATTTGTGATATATAACCATTTAATAAATCAAATCAAGGAAATTCATGTTATTAATATTGAAGAATCTTATCTCGATTTTAGAAATATGGAAGAATTTGAATCTTGGAGAGCACTAGACAATAGGAATGTTGATTATATCACTACTGGTTGGAAGGGAAAACATATTCATTATAATGGCAATCCCAGTAATACTAAAGGTTAGTTCTTTTGAGTATTGCCATATTTCATTTATTAACATTATTCATTTAGGATGGGAGAGTCTATGTAGCAAAAGAAGATTGAAAACCGGAGGTAGTATATAAATATGTGGTGTATGTCCTTCAAGAATTGAAGTACAGGAAAGTGGTTCTAGTAAGGAATTTAATATTATTGCGTTACTTTCCAAAGTTAAATTTTTTCATTACAGATGTTAAAGTAAGATTCATCAAAACACATGTGGGTCATGATGATGAACTTCGGTCAAAACGGTTAACCAAAGATGAACAGCATTTAATAGCTAGCAAATTGCTATCTGGAGTAACTAAAGATAGGATAATCGCCGATGCTAGGAATGTAAGCGAGCATAGAATTCAAAGATGCAATATTTTAACATATATATATATATATATTATGAGAAAGTATAATATTGACAAGGAAAGACACCCATATGATTAAATAGCAACAGCCATGAAAATTCAGGAATGGAATAAAAGAGAATATAATACAGTATTTTTATTAAAGCAAATAGGTATGCCACTATATTCATAAAACTATATTTTCAATTTAAAAAACTATCTGAATTAGGAGAAAGTTACCCTGGATTGAGGACAGAAGATTTTGCCCTAGCATTCATGGACAAAAATGTGGAGCAGAAGTTGAAAAATTTCAAGAGGATTATGTGTATAGATGGAACGCATGGAACTAATGCAAGAAATTGGGACCTCATTATAGTTTTAGTGAAGGATGAAAGAAATATAGGATTTCCAGTGGCATTTTTGGTTACTAATCGTTTAGTTTAGATCAATAAATCCAAATAATTTTTTTCAGGTCATTTAAAACTAGAATTGGAGGTACCATAGAAGTCGAATATATCATGTCGGATGATGATAATAAAGTATTTCAATGCTTGATGTGATGTCTACAGAAACACATAAACCTAGACGTCTGCTGTGTACATGGCATGTTATCAAGAACTGGAATATCCAAGGAAAGAATAAATTGGAGAAGATGGAAAATAAAAAGGAAATGAAATTTCAAATGAGAAATATTTTGAAGGAAATGGATATTGAAAAATTTTCACAGTTAAAAAATGATTACTTTGAACATTTAGATAAAGATGGAGAAAATGAATTCTTGAAGTACTTACAGAAGTAAGTGATAATCTAAATGGAAATATTTATATGCATATTATATTTAAAACTATTTTTAGACATTACTTCCAGAGTGAGCAGCAAATCAAGATGTGGGCTCATTATTATAAAAAATTCGCTGGGATCAACATAATTAAGGCTATTGAAAGCCTTGATAAGGTCATAAATTATAATAAAATGAAATGACATCAAAATTTAAGGTAGAGTATTTAGGAATAGAGAAAGTCACTAATAACATAAAAAACATTTAGGTCCAAAAGAGAAGCGATTGTGTTTCAGGTCCAGGGGCAGTTGATTCAGATAAACCATCTACTTCTACTAGCTATGGAAATGAAGTTGAAGATTTCATTGAAGCGACTGAAAGAAATCAGGAACATGACTTTTCTGTAGATAAAGATAAAAGACGTGAAGTACTTTATGTCATACATTCAAATTGATCAATCATTCTAGTGAGGCTTATATTTATAGATAGTGCATGAAAAAGCTAACTTGCAACTTAAATCAATTGATGATGAAAATTTTTACAAGATCACTAATATGATTTCGAAAATCAGCAATCAACAGGAAATAGAACATACTAAGAATAATAAGAAAAGGAAAATAGAGAGCCAGTCATATTTCCCAAGGAAAAAATAAACTAAATTGAAGTGGAAAAAGTAAAAGTTTCCAATATCTGTTTTGAAATATCTACATAAAATGTTCTCTTTCAGAGATTTAGGAACCGTCCATGAAAAAGGTGGAGGAGGTGGTGGGTTGATTTTAAAAAATAAAAAAAATGCATGACAGCAGCTGATAGTTTAGCTAATAGTAATAGCAGCTAATAGTTTAGATGACATTAAATATTTGGAGCATGTTTCATTCTGTGCATTAATCTTAGAAATGCACATAGTTGGAATGTTACTTACTCACTTAAGTGATGTAGTTTATCTTAATATTCATAGAGTATATTTGTATATTGTTCTTGAAAATAAATGTTTACGTTTGAATACATAGGTACCTTTTACTTTTTTACTTTGTCACAAGGTATATTATGCAATAAATTTGAAAACTAAACAAGTAGTAAATTTTCAATTGACATTAAATGATTGAGATATGAATTTTGTATTTAATTTCATGATGAAATAAAAAATATTTTTTATATCTTCAATCCCTCTCAACATTCTAAAAGGAATGATGCCATCTAAAATGAATTTCCAATTTTTTTTGTTTTCTATAATAATGAGTTTGGATTCTTTGCAGAAATATTTTCATAATTTCCCTAATGAAGTACATTTAAAGAGAATTATTCAGCTTTATCCTATTGTAATTCCTTGATTCAACAAATTGAATTTAATGTTGAAAGAGGGCTTGTGCAAAGGGGACAATAAGAAATTCAAGATATTGTTATAAGGGTTTAAAATGATCTTCCGACAGTAGATCATTATTGAATTCCAAAGTAAATTTATCAATAATAATCTGATGAGAATCAAAATATTATGTTACAGCATTCATCAAACTCAAAATAATTTCACAAAACCACAGTGATGGATATGTTATGGTAATGACAGCTTTTATGGTTTCATTCAAATAGGATATTCAATTTGACCAAAAATTATAAATGAAAATGTACCTATTGAAGGAATCAATGTGAAATTAGAATGTTATATCTGTATCTCAGATCCAACTTTTCTGGGGAATATGAAAACTAAAAAATTAACTCTAGGTCTAAATAAAAATGAGTAATACAGCCAGACCCAGAGTTTTCTCAATCAATTAGACTTGCGTTAGTCAAGTTCAGAGGTACAAATCTTCATATACGATATCTGTATTCATCTACATGGAATTTTGTCGTGTTTATGAAAAGACACGGTTCATTTTCTCGGACTGAAAATATTAGTGAAATTCCAAACATTCATCAATCTATCTAATTAATGTTTATGTTAACGATTTTCATCTTATATCCAATTTCTTTCTTAGACGTCAACCAGTTGATGCATACGGAATGAACTGACACTTCTCTGATTGGTCTATCCCTGGGATGAATTAATGTATCCTATCTGAAAATAAGAATGCAGCGCCAAGGTGAGCAGACGTAGAACTATAAATGTTGACATTGTCCGAATTGATCATTCGACGTTAGCCTTCATTACAGTCCCAACAAAGAATTACAAATGCTAATGTATTGAATATTTTTAGGGATACTACAGAAAGTCACATGTCCATTGTTTATTTATTTATTGAGAGATAACTCAATTTACATAAGATGTTTCTAAAATTAAATGAAATAAATTTATATATAACTATGCTTTTTAAAACTAATCATGTTGATACCTATTCATCCAATTATATTATGGCTTGACTAATGAAAATTCAACTGAAAATATTTCACTTATGAAATGCATATTCGGCATATTATACCACTATTCTGAAATAAATAAGATGTTATAGAGAAGTATCATCAGTATGCCCTAATATTTCTAAAGAATTTTTCCAATATTGTGTAAAGGTACCTTAGTTTTGAAGACTTCAAAATGAAAAATTCAGCATGATTTTTTGATTATCTATTTTAAATTATTTTTTTTGAGAAATCAATTTATAAACAACTAGACCATTTGCTGCATACTAATTAGGAAATGCTGTATTTATTATTTTCAAATAATCTAATTCCTTAAAAATCTATGTTCTGCAAATAATTCTAATATGTGAAAACATTCAAAACATTTCGGCATGTTTTTCTGTATTTCAGGAAAATCTGGAAATGTTATAACAGAACTCTACTCAAAATGGGTAGCATTTCATAAATGTATCTTTGGCACAATTCTTGTGAAATGCCAAAAAAAAAGAGATATATCACATGTATGTAAGATCACATTTCAATTTTGTTAGTACTAAAACAATACACTGATTGTTGAACGATGTGATCTTTGATCACTGTAAACAGATTGTAATGCTTCTACCTTTTTATCTAATAGTTTTATATTTTTGAGACCAGTAAAACTGTTTAGAGCACTATCTTTTGTTATCAGGTCACACAAAGAAGACACTTTAGGAGTATTCACTTACACTTCAAAATCCTTGAAAGTTTTTGGCCCATTTTTATCAGGCTGTAATAGACCTTATGCAGCTTCGATTTCAACTTGGGAAGAAGTTTATACAGCAGGTTTGATTTTTTCACAAGAGCATTCTTCAAGAAGTTTTCTTTGTTGATACTTCTTTGTCTCAATCTTTCAGATCTACTAATAGAACATTCAGGTTCTTCCTTTGTGGTAGTAGATCAACAAGGAAGATTTCTGGAAGGCACATCAGTCTTTTTCAAAAACTTTCTTTGTGTAGAACTGGAAGCTGAGAACGATTATCCCCATAAATATAACCTAAAATTCGTGTTTAATCCGTGCTTACCTCGATAAAATGCAGGGAACATACTTTTAAATTTCTTGTCACTGGTTTACCGATTTTGAGTTTCAGTTGCCAAGCTTTTTGTCGATCTATCAGCACTTTACTCCCCAATGTCCCTTCCACCCAAACATGATAGTAATTACCAGTTTCAGGAAAAGCATGGAAATTGATATTTAAACTTTGTTTTTCCCAGGAAGAACACCAAGGAACTGAACAATAGTGATTCGAACGTCTTATAACAATTGAAATGATTTAAAAATATAAATATTTGTAGAATATCACACAAACATAAAGCAGAATGCAAGAACTATGTCAACTATTTCAGTTACTCTGATTGTCACCAGGTGGCGTAGCGCTTATGTTGATTCGCCTATAGCTCAAGCTATTCTTAAACCCTAGCTCACAATATATATCCCTCAATTTTAAACATAAAATCAACAATTATTATAAACAAGGAAAAAAGAAAATTATACAATTATATTCTGAGGCTAAAGGACTTCGATCGATGGCCAATAAAGAACAGTTTTTATTATTATATTCTGAAACTTATGAAGGAGTAGATCCTTGGCTGAATAGAAGTAATTTTTTAATCTTTGATTTAAAACTTTTTCGAGCCATATATCGTAGGTGCGCCCTCTCTCAAGGGATTACGGTGTTTTGTGACGATATCGCTGGCGGACTCTTAATTTAGGCAATCCAGCTATCTCTATCTAAAATACCCTCTCACACTATCGTGAAGAGGTGATTCTGCTGCAACGCGGCGGCTCTCATAAATTCGCCACAGCCGTTATAGTGTGGTGCGACGCTTATAACGCCACCTCTCGGGCAGACAGAGTCACTACAAAATGTTGCTTTGATATTTTAAAACCAGAGTAGTGCATGTTCGTCTAAAATTTCTAAAAAATCCTGATTAGAATATGATTTTCGTAAAAAAGAAGGAAATCGATTTTTCTAATTGAACCATCAACCGAATCCTTAAGATGAATTGACGTAATTTGATCTTTGCCCTGTACATTGCCGTTCCAGATCTTTTGGATTTCGTTGGTCTATATTAAGTCACAGAATAGAGAAATTTACATCTGAAAGGAAAAATTAATTTTTTCTATGCTTTTGTTTCGAGCTAATTCCGCGGTGGAGTCCAAGACGCTGCGAGACAAGACAAGGCAGTTCCGCGGATTTCCCGCCTATTTCGCGATATCGACGATCAGGAGTTACATGTGCACTAAAGTAGAAGATGATTTCTGAAGATAAATGTAAGTGAAAGTAAAAATATAACTACCTCCAATAATTTGTCTTTATTACATTTTCGGTTACTTTTTTCTTTAAATCTACACTTATCTAAAATTGAAACCAGCTTGGAAATGTGTAATATAATTGTGAATTTTGGTGCATCCCAGTCTTCTAAGATTTCGCAATTTGTCTCGAATTGTTCATCATTTATATTACTACTTTTAAAAATTTTTAAATAGAATCTAAACCTGAATCAAGTCTTTGTTCTTAACAGATTTCATATCTGGACACATCCAGAAAGGACATGAGCTTGGCTGCTGTTTCTTGGAGAATATTTTTTATATTCGTCCACAGAATTATTTCTTGATAAATAGTAAGTTTCGATAACGAATAACTGAGTTTCGGACAGATTTTTATAATTTATTATTTTCAGAAGTGATGCTGAATTCTGCAACATTCTGCTTTTATATTTGGATTTGGAGTTTACAGCCTAAAATTGGTAAGTCTGTAAAATTCTATTTTGTTCAGAGAGTTATGTCTATTTGTTTATAGTTTTAATGATTTAAGTTTATTTTTTTATGAAGAGATATTCCTGATATCGAATGATTGAGCATCAGAAAGTATTTACAAATTCATTATTCTTTGGTAATTGGCCATTCCTCAGAAATAACTCTCTGAACCATACGACATTTTCAAGATTCACCGAATTTGGGATCTAGATTACGAATTAGCTGTGAAAAAATATATTTTCACCAAGGCCGACGAAAATAAATATTAAATTCTTTTTGGATATACTGATATTAGAAAATGCGTAAAATATTATTGATATTAAATATTGATCGAACACCTTTCTGATAAACTACAAATCAACAGTGCATAAGAGGAATTTCACTTTGGCGAAAAAAATTTTATTTGTGGAAAAACCAAATGCGACTGCAGATTTTTTAGTGTGGATTCGTGATCTAGACCCCAAATTTGGGTAAATTTCATCTCGCTCAGAGTGTTATTTCTGATTTATGGCTTACTCTAAATAATTGCTCATTATTTTCAGAAGTGATGGATATTTGGATTATATGAGTCTTGAATTCTCAATAATTCGGACTTTACTTTTTGAGAAAGTATCAGAAGAATATCAGGAAGATGATGGATTAACAAACTTATTTTGAATTCTGTTACATTTTGCTTTTATATTTGGCTTTGGATTCTACACCCTAAAATTGGTAAGTCTGGATAATTGCATATCGTTCAGAGAGTTATGTCTTATTCGATTCTAGTTTTGATCATTTTTATTTGTATCTAAGAGTATTAGTATTTTTTATGAAGAGTTATTCATAATATTAAATGATTTTTATAATTCATTATTTTCAGCAGTGATGGATAATTGATTTATGTGGAAGTCTTGAATCCTCGATGATTACAACTCTTTCCTTTTTGAAATAGCATCAGAAGAAGAAAAGGAAGAATTCGAAATGATGGAGTAACAAACTTATGCTGAATTTTGAAACATTCTGTCTACAGGTAAGTCTTGTAAATACATTATTTTAGTATTATTTGTTGACTATGAATTTGTATTCTATATGCCAAAATTTGCAAGTCTGGAAAATGTCATCTCATTATGCGTTATGTTTATTGATTTTTTTATTTAGGTGAACACGTCATTCTGACCAAATGCCTGTGATTTTCGATTTTTGAGCTGAGATAGGTCTCTAATGTTAAATCCACCACAGAGTTTGAGGTCAAAATTATTTCAATAATCATTTAGAATAAGTCCAAGACTTTGATACCCTCGAATGGCGCCCAATTTTCTACGTCAATTTGGAACTAAGTTGGAAAAAATGTTTGGTATCTAATTTACAAAAAAGATCTATAATCATATCTCAGTTCAGAAAATGATATACATAAATCAATTATCATGTTAATATAACAATGTAATTTTTTTACCATTCCATTTGAAGAGTTCTGTCAATGCATTTTCATTTAACATTTTGGTTTCTTGAATCACTTATAATTTATCAAGTTGATATCATCATCTCTCCCTATTTTTTATTGAATAAACTTCCTGGCTTCACGAAAGGAGAATATTTATTATGTGGTTTGTAAAATTAACAAATTTTTTGTGATAAATTCATAAAAGTGTTCCTATACTCAAATGTTATATTCTACAATATTTTAGTATACATCTTAAGTTCACTACTATGCAAAATTGACTTAAGAAAAATAGTAATTTCTAAAACTGCAACTCAAAAACCAATAATAACTCTTTTACTTACTAAATAATTTCAACGAATCAAATTATCTCGAGTGAGGAAAAAAAAATAACTTTAAATATATGGGTTCTCTCTTATGAGAGAGGGAGAGGGTTTACAGGAAAACACTCACGGAAGCACTTTTACTCATTCGACTGGATACTGAGTAGCAACAGCGATCAGAAACTCTGGGAAAACCTGGACTTTTGAGAATTGGGTTTCCATACTAAGTTATGTGAATGAATGAAATATTTCTTCGGCAGTACCAAATTGTCTTCTGAGTTTTCTCTTCACACACATTCTCCACATTCTGTGTATGAACACAAACATTATTGGGATCCACAAAGTTTTTCTCTTGGATAGTGACCTTATGTTCATATAACCCTCCACCTATGTTCCGGATGCTATATGCTCTCCATTTGTCAGTAACAATAGTTTTTTCAGGTAAAATATGCCTATAAGAGAATCGATAACTTTCAGTATTACAATTATTTAAAAAATTTAAATGGGATTCTGCAATAAGAAAATAAAAAATTCGGGCTAAAAAAAAACATCAATTAAAGATACTTCTCGATTACTCCTGACAACGTAGCTATGGTTCTGTTGGGTACTTGCACCAGAAAAATTATTAGACTCTTCTCATTCCAATGTAGTACATACTAGAAGTGTAGAAAGCTGATACGTATGCAAATTTATCTTCAAGGAGGCTCATAAGCAAAGAAGTATATTTTATTTTGGCAACCAAACTTTATGATGTGCTTCCATTGGAAATGAGAAAATATGAATTTGAATTGAGCAGTTCATAACGATCAATAAAAGCTTCATATGTCTCTGCTAAAAATAAATAGTGACCGAGCTCTCCTCTCTGCAAACATGGTTTCTGAACTCTAATGATTTTCTCGTTTCCTTTTTTTATTGTTGAGGTATCTTTTTTTTGTATCCATGATTTTTTCTATTAGATTATAAGTATGAGCCACAATTGTTCATATCGCTCATTTAAAACTACAACGTGGCACAACGAAAAACTGGAATTTTGAGAAAATGACTTTGAAACTTTTATATTCTTATAACTTTTAAAGTAAGATAGCAACAAAAAAGATTTTTATTCCCATTTCAAATTTCACTAATGAACTATCAATGTCAGCGAAAATTTCATTGATTTATGCATATATTTTTTATGAAACTATAGTTTAAACAAAAAAGTCCCTTCATGTCACGTTCTTCCTATGAAAATAATGAACATACTGACTGACATAGGGGTATATCACGTTGTAGGTAATAAAATAAAGATATTTCAGAATGTGGTACAGAATAATAACACTGTGTTGAAATTATAATAAGAGTATTTATTGAAAAAAAAAACATTATTTTTGAAGTGGAACTTACAAGTTTTATAATCAGTCTTAAGCAAACAGATATAACAAAAATAAGTAAATAGCGTTTTTTGTACCTGAATTGAAACCTTAATTATCAGTCTAGACAATCTTACTTCTAATAATTATAATTTGAACTGGTATTATGAATTAAAGAAATATAGATAATATCGTATACAACAAAATTTGTAACAAAACAAAGGTTTCAATCGAAATGTACTGCTAAAGTATCACAAGTTGCTTGACTTAGGGTAACGTTAACTATTTTTATAACACTTACTTAATTATAAAACATGTTTATAAAGGCAGCTTCGGTACATAGTTTATACTTATAATTAGGTAGGTACTTCTTTTACAACAACCATAATAACTTAGGTATATTTACTATTTAAGAATTTATAACAGATCTAGGAAAAAGAAATATCACAATCAACCTTTTTTGAGGAACAGAACTAGGCACTAATATTAATCTCACTTCTCTTTATCACAGTATCAGTGTCAAAATTAACTTTAGAAGTAGGTAGGTAATCTTATTTTGAAAATATGCATGATGTTGTCTTGCATCAATTCCTATTTTATTAAGTACTTAGCATAAAGATTAGATATCTAAATCTCAAATTTTCAAACTCCCAAAAATAATAACAAAATTAAAATTTCTATAAACGAATTAAAGTGCTTCGAAAAATGTCCTATAATACGACGGTATCATTTTCTTGTTAACCAAATCTAAAAGGTCTCTTTTTTTGCTGTCAGTCAATCCCGGCTTATTAGTATAAGCCCTTTTAACCTCTACGTCTATATCCTTCTTCCTTCTTATCACAACCGCTTTCTGAAATTCTGTTTCTTCATACGATGTTTTGAAATAAATAGCTCGTGGTTCAGACTTTTGAACCATGATAACTTTAAGACCTGCCAATTTAACAGACTTGTTGTTCTCATCTTTGTTGATAGCCAAACTCATTTGACTACAGACATCCTTCCAATCATAAATATCTGAATAACATATTTCTGTAACGTGAATAGGAGAGCTTTTCTTTCTAGAAGCTTTTATTGCACCTATAAAGGCATCTGGAGTGTACATGGGTCCACTTCTCAATTGTCTTTTCACCTGCCTTTCAATTTGTGAATGTGCAGAATCACCTTCATTCTGTGTGTGCCCTTTAATGAGAAACTTATGTGTGATAGATTTTAAGTTTGGAAATTTTTGTACCGCAAATAAGTACATAGCGACCATGAATTTATTTTTTTGCTGGCCAGGGCAATTATCTGAATAAAAAATGATGTCTAAATCCTTACCAGCTCCGCAAACCTTTTGTAGATAGTTAAAGACACAAGTTCCTATTTCATTCACTCCTCTATTCGCATTGGATTCGTCCCAAACAAAGCTTTCAACCAGGTTTTGCTGTATGTCATAGATTGTTAGGTTCAGAACATTTAATTTAGATTTATAATAAAATACGGATATTTCTCCTTTCGGGCATTGAAATACGGCCTGCAGATCATAAACAGCAACCACTGTATCAGTTTTCTTCTTGTCATTTTCCTTTTCGATTCGGGAAAGTTGTTTCTCTCGAATGTGTGTATCATAGGATTCCTTCATAAGTATTTTTTCTTCATCGGAGCTATTTTTGTAAGCTTCGCAAGTATCACAAAGGTCCTTTTTGGGCGTAAAGAACGATATATTAAAGTCCTGATTGAAAATGCGATAGAAAATGGCATAACTCGTGTAAGGAGCATTATTAGATTTACATAGTTCAACGTAATCTCTATGCAGATCAGCTACCGATTTGCTACCATCAATGTACTGTTTGGTCGTATTAGCTCGGGTGTAATGCGATTCTATTTTAGGTATAGCGTTAATAAAGGATAATACGCCAGCCTTCAAATCCTCATTAATTTTTGGTTGCTTTCCATGGGATCCACGCTTATCCTTCATTGTAGCAATATTTGTGTTGTTATTTTTTTTCTTCAGGGCTGTCTCTATAGGACGGTTGTTGATGGCCAATGTATTTTTAAAAAATAACTTACACACTCTAATTTTTTTACCTGATGACATAAAAAAGTATGCATTGACATGTTCACGCTTGGATGGAATCTGGTTACCCTCAGAGTCTATTTTCACACATCGAACTTTGGGAACGATAACTTCGGTAGAGTTGGCAAGAAACGTCCATTGTTTTTCAATACTACCCAAATTCCAGTAATCTTCATTTAATTGTTTTCGCTGTTCTATGGTAAAGTTGATTTGACATTTAAATGAACAGTTATCTTTGCAAGGCTCCTTCATTTGACGTTCTGGCACAACTTTCTCAGTCCTGATGGAAGTGTAGGATTTACCGGTGTTTCTTAGTTCTTTCGCGATATTTTTCTTCCACTTTTCTTCTCGTCTTTGTTTCTTCTTCCCCTTCTTTGTCGGAGTAATTTCATTTGTTTTAATTTCAATATTCTTGGCCACGGCGTCTTCACGAGCGTCATCCTGTGGTGTGTTTTTATTTTCTTCCTGATCGCATATTAAATCCGCAATAATAGGATCCTCAGATGTACCTATGAGTTGGTCTATATAACTGGAAACACAATTTTCTATGCCTGCACTATCTATTAAGTCTTGTGATAATTCGTTTAGAGGTACTGTAGTCAGAGTTGTCAAGGTGTAAGCTTCTTCATCATCTGAACTTTCTTCTATTACTTTGTTGACAGTGAAATTCGGGTCTCTAACGGAATCGTCGCTATATTCGATGAAAGATTCCTCACCTGAGCTTCTAGGTGAGCTGGAGCTGCTAGAAGAATTACTACGCCGACGCTTTGCTAGAGTTTCCTCATCTTGATGATAATTTTCGTTCGCCATTTCTAATATTCTTCTTGATCGTGACCCCATCTTGAAAGAAAAAAAAAGCTTTATTAGTAAAATATTATTATAAACAATGTGACAAGATGATGAATTTCTTCATTCAATAACAACATTTCAAAGATGTACCGCGACATCCTGTTATAAACGCTGTGTGAATTTAAATAAGTATAAAAGTTAATTACATACAACGTGACATGCTAACACTAACCAATTTTATTTTCGTCATTTTCAAAGTAACAACGTGTTATTAAAGTGATGAACAAGTACGATCAATTATTCTATTAATGCTAAAATGCGACATAAAAAGTGTAACACATTATAGAATAAAATAAATAAGTAATAAAATAACTTACCTTTACTACAAAAAGGTGTCATGCAGGTCGTGACACGTTGTTGTCTTAAATCTCGAGCAACTGCTCATGTGCACTGCACTGTCGCACTGAGGTGGCGCGGTGTGGAAATAAGCTTAGCTGCCGAACGAGACAGCGCTACAACGTGACATGCCCTCTCTTTTCCTCACACTTTTGTCAGTATTGGCTTAAATTATACCACGTTTTTGCACTAAATAGATTCGAGTACGGTGAATAAAATGGTGGTAATAACTCAAAACCGAGTTATGCCATTGTGACACGTTGTAGTTTTAAACGAGCGATATGATTCTGTTGATATTGTATACGATCAGGCAATGTCAAGGGGGGACAGGATATGAAACAAGCCAGAATTATATCAATATTTATTGTGTTTTGTGAGTGAATAATGAAATTGAATGATTAATAAAATTGAAAAAAAATTGAAATGGGTAAATTTTAACTATACAGGGTGAGTCTCTGACTTGTACATATATTTTAGCC
The DNA here is from genome assembly GCF_914767665.1 of Harmonia axyridis. NCBI lineage: Eukaryota > Metazoa > Arthropoda > Insecta > Coleoptera > Coccinellidae > Harmonia > Harmonia axyridis. Next base: position 20,382,157 of record NC_059508.1, on the reverse strand, counting down.
AAAGATTCCTGAGGAGAAAAAAAACACTTCCTTTAGCATTTATTCCGATTCGGCCCGGTTAAAAAGATACAGGCTGTTAAAAATCGATAAAAAAACATATCGTCGGCTAAGAGTGTAAATCTGCTATGTCCATAATGAACAAGTTTACAGGAGACCAAAAAAACCGTACAGTAAGTGTTATAATAATAATAACAAGATGGTTTATTCATGAAAATACATACATTCAATAAACTCTATTGAATGTATTTTCATGAATAAACTCTCCTATTATTATTATTATAACACTTACTGTACGGTTTTTTTGGTCTCCTGTAAAATTGTTCATTATGGACATAGCAGATTTCCACTCTTAGCCGACGATATGTGATTTTCGGCTATATCTCGTAAATGGTTCTATAGAAGGAAATGATTTTTGGGATATAGCTTCTCTTTGATGTGATACATCTTCTCCGAACACACAATTTCGTACACATCTTTCAGTTTCTTCATTATGAACATTACATTCCATAAAAATACCAAAAATTCGAAGAACCCAACTTTTAAAATTTGAACGTTCAAAGAAGATTATTTGGCTAATTTGAAAAATAAAAGTATTTTTCATCTTTTCGAGTAACTTGATCTTAACAAAAAAATTATTTGTGAAATTCAAAGAATTGGGTTCTGTTGTAGAAAAAAACACAGAAATGAATGTTTACTATTATGTCATGCTTCAGATTTTAGAATTGGAGTATTAGCCAACTTAGTTTGAAAATGAAGTTATTTGAATAAGCTCACCTCAACTCCTCGATTTGATTACAAATTACTGAGCTTTGGCACAGCTCTGATAATATGGAGATACTTCATTAAAATCAATATTCTTTTTTGAAAAATCCAGATCATACTTGAAGCATAGTATATTATACTATGCTTGAAGCCTATGTTCGAAAAAGTTTTCACAAAATAGTCCCATTACAATGACATCAACATTGCAAAACCCCATTGAAGACTGCTGCTATCGAACATTACTGTATTATATAATTTCAATTTCCTCAATAATATTTCGTGGTTTACACAATCATAGGCTTTTGTGAGATCCAGAAATAGACCCATTACATGGTTTTTATCCTCCAGTGCTTGAATAATCTTTTCAGTGAATTCAAATATTGCAGTGTGGGTTCCTCTTCCCTTTAGATATGCATGTTGATTCTTGTGCAGCAAATCATTTCTGATAAAATAGTTCATTAGTCGGTCACTCAAACATTTCTCAAAGATTTTTGAGAAACTAGGTAGCAGGCTGATGGGTCTATAATTTTCAATTTCGGACATGTTTCTTTTTTTATACAAGGGTTTGACAGTAGCAATTTTCAGAGCATCAGGAAATATTCCTGATTTAAAGGATGATATTATAGCATGTGTTAAAGGTGTGATGATTTCATTTATGAACAATTTTATTATTGATGTTGGAATGTTGTCATAACCACTGCTATGTTTATTCTTCAGGTTTTTCACAATGTTCATTATTTCTTCTTCTGTAATGATCTTAAAATACATGGTTCTGTCTGCCTGCTTCAAGTAATCGATTTGATAATCCTTGTTATTCTCAGGTGCTAAATTTATCGCGGAATCTAGAAAATATTTGTTGAAATTATTTGCAATGTTATCTCCATCAATTTGTACATCTCTATTAGTGTTTTTTCCTGAACTTATCCCATTTATAATAGACCATATAGTTTTTGACTTATTATTGGATTGCTGAATTTTACGTTGGTAGAAATTAGCCTTCTTTTTTGTTAGGATTTGTTCATATGCGGTTTTATCTTATTTGTACTGCTGTTTAAATGCTATGTTCACAGAACTAATGACATAAAATGTCAAGTTTTCTTTTACATTCTTGTATTCTTCTTCAGGTCATCCAAACTTACATCGAAACATACCAGTAGGTACATACTAGACAAATTTTCATATGATTGAGATTGATTACTTTTATTCTTTTGCTATCCCATAAATTCATCCTAAAGCATATGATTGACATACTTCCAAGAGGGCCATAATTGATTTAATGTGAAAACAATTAAGGTGAGTTGAAAGAAACAGGATTCATATCGAATACTTATAATTTATTGTCAATGCCAAAATCAAGATGAATCAAGTAGTGGAGTTGGCTATAATGTAGTTACACAACAAATTTGATTACCAGTGGAGTCTAACATTTTCCATTGATTACAGAGCCATAAAACTTCATTTCCATATTTTCACACTGATAGCTTCAAAAATATTGATGCAGATCATTATTTTTATTTTTATGAGATAGTTGGAACAAATCAAATGCTTCATTCCATAAAGGAATTGCTTTCTATCAGAATGCACAGTGATTTACTCAGTATCCACACAATTATTTTGCAAATTGTTTTTAAATTTCTCGAAAATATGTATGGAACTTCAATATTCTGTTGGGTTTTTTCATATCTTTGATGGTTTTCATTTCATGCTAACATATCATAAATCATTTAACAATAACAGTATAAACTGTAAATAAATATTTTAGGTTAGAACATAGATTATTCGAACTTCTGTGTTTGAATTTGGCAACACTCGAAGTTCGAACTTAAAACCATAGACTACTAATCTGTGTTTAGAACTTTCACAGATGAATATTAATATTAATATTTAAGAATGTAAGTAATTCTTGTCCGAAATGAAATAAACAAGGATATATTAAATGAATGGATATGAATCATGAATATCAGAGATAATATGGGCATTGTTTAAGGAGAAGATAGTTGGTTACTCGCCCTGCAAAGGGCATTGTATGTGCGTATGTGGCGGTACCTATTAGAATTATGTGGCAAACTCAGAATTTTTGGGTCCATCCTAATTCGCCCTCTAGGCGGCTATTTCTATAATCATTTGTCGGTAAAGAGGTTTCTACATTGGGTATAAAACTTGACGTGAAGAGTAAATAATCGGAGCCAAGTAAAGTAGAAACACTTCGATGTTGAATAGACCTTGGAATATTAATGTTCTAAGGAATAGACTGAGTTTATGACCCAGGTTTCGGTAACGGGGTTTGTTTATGTTATCGGATTTCGCTCATTCTATTAAGATCGTGAAGGGAATGTATGATCTGATTTGCGTTTGAAAAGAAATTCTGTGATTGGAGAAAAATAAGTATAAGATTATTTTTTAGTTTTTCGAAAAGAGAATTTTAAATTGAATTAATTGATTATGTAAAATTGTTATCAGTGAATAGTTTCATGTCAAGGTTATCTACCTCAAATAGGTAACTAAAATATTGGAATACTGCCAAAAGCAAAAAAACTATTGTCTTTTTTGTGAAAATCTCATTTGTTTTGTGATAGGACGTGAATGTTTAATTTATGAATATACATATAAGACTTTTTCAGCTGAATATTTGATTCAAATTATATCGAATTTTGGTTTGCAAAGAGGTTTTTCATGAAAAATAAAATTATAAAATTCCATATAAGTTTCCCCTCTTAGATCGGCGTTAAGCATTGAATAATATTCCTCGGAAGGTTTCCAATCAATGAAGTTGAAGTACACCAAGCTATGAAATTTTAACAAGATTTATTTTTCAAATTCTTATACAGGATAACAAAAGACGTCAACATTAAAAGTTCTTATAACTAAAGAAAAGGAATGCTCTTTGACTTTATTGAATGTATGATTAGGTTCATGTTTTTTTCAATTACAAAGCTGTAATCGGCTTGCAAAGACGTTAGAGCAACAAATCAACAATTAACAAACACTTATTAATTAATAAACAATATAAGCAGAGAATAATATTAACCGATTAAAATCGACCAATATTGACCTTGTAATTATTGTCTAATCTCGAGATTAGTTCCGAAGTACGATTTTGATAATGGTTGATTTTAATCGATTAATATTATTCTCTGCTTAAATTGTTTATTATATATATACATCTAAATTGTACAAAAGTGAATAAAATCAGGCATGTCTGATTATCGACAATTTCACATTTCTGCTTTTGTTCGGCGTTTTTACAGAATCTGACACTTTTTTGCAATATTTAAAAATAAGTGTTCTAATAAGGAGGTCTATAATATGACCTATGAGGTTCGCAATCAGAATCGTGATCAAACCACCCCGATTGACGATAATGTAGACCCTTAATAAAGAGCTTTTTTATTCGGGAAAGAATTTTACTCGCTGAATATTTCTCAATATATTTTTCGAAATATTTCATTCCCAGCTCTGTGAATTTTTTCATTAAGCAAGTGGGGTATTTCAAGCCTCCTGTAGAACCTGGTTCATAGTTTTTAAAAAATATCAAAACTGCATCACTTTCTATGATATCTTCGGAGCTCGACAATTTCATTTTACATTGTTCACATTTGTATCTGTCTAAATATTTCTTCAGGAGATACCCTGCAAAATAAGCAACTCCACAATCCTGTAACGTTGTCGAGCTCTCTGAATTTATAGAAAGTAATGAATCATCCGAGCAAGAGGTGGAATCATGGGGTGATTGAGGAATATTCAGCGATGTCAACATTTTTTCCGAGCTCAATACACTATCGTCATCAGGGTGCGAGCTAGAATTTGCTCCTTTTGGAGGTCTCATCAAGTTTAGAATAATATTAATTTTAAATGCGGCTTTAAATGACCTCACTGTGGGATTTATATTATACCCTCCTTTTTGTCTGTACACGGAAAAATGATTTTCTAAAGGGTCCTGCATCAATCTTCCCGTGAACAGATATGGAAAACCCTCTTGTTTTTGTTCAGTGAAAAACTGTTTCACCGCATTTATGGTTAATAGAAACCCATCGAAAGAATCTGGCCTGGTTTCTTTACCATTCCTATTTATTTTTTAAGGTCCTTCATTACATCATAGCCTCTGTTAATGGCATCTAAACCAATGGGTTATTATCACTAAGAAACTTATTACAGGGCTTAGTACTATGTTTCTTTGTGCTGTTCAAGGGATCGAACAACCCGTCTATACAATCCACAAAGTTTGCTGTATGCAGAGCAGTGTCGGAAACCAACTCTCCAGTTAAAACTGCAGCTTGTATTGCAGCTGCAACGCTGTGACTCAGTAACTGGGCCGCTAACTTGACATTCATTTTTTGAAATGAATTAGGATAGATATGCGTATCTGTCAAGTTTGGAAGTGATCTTCCCGTATTACTCTGCATATCCAAATGATATATTTTTTTTATATCATCGAATTTTATATAATTTTCCCCAGGTTTAAAAACGTTTTCCAGAAAATTATTCCGCACACATTTTAATAGGTGTGGAACATCATAAAAGGTATAGTACTTCCTATTATTCAAGTAGAAATAAGGACAGTTCTCGTCCACACCTAAACGTCTGAAAAACTTCTGGTTTGTCCGTGAAAGATCGCAAGTTAATCCGATTGGATCGAAACCAGAAGTTCTCAGTAGGCTTAAACATTCCATTATTATGGAATGAAGGGATGATTCCTTTACCCCATTTGAAGATATGAAATAAGCTAATGGCAATTTCCAATGAGAATAAATTCCTCTTATCATTAACACCAAAGCTTGCGTACCTGGAACAGGCTTCCTACCTATTTTTCCAAGATCTTCAAAACCTTCTATAATGTCTAATTTTCTGTTATACTGTAATGTCCTCTTGATGGCCATTTCATCGAATAGTACTATACATTTTTTTTCAAAAGAGCGCATGGCTTCAGCTTTCAGTTTAAGGTTATAAAAGATTTTTTTATTGAACCCGGGATTGCAAATAAAATCACTTACCCATTTCTTCAATGTAGAAATGGCTGGTAAAACAACGTTTTTCCTTCGCAAAAATTTATACGTAGCAGGTACCTTATAATATATGCTAAGAGCCGTTTTCTTATCATCAGTCGTCCACAATTTCCGTTTTTGAGATTTGAATTGCATTGCAACTATAGCTCTTGAAAATTCTGGCAAAAGTGTTGTACCTATCTGGCTGCATTTTTCTTGAAACCTGGAGTTTCTTTATTCTTTTTTTAGCTTCAGTCACTCGGGTTTTCAGATTGTTGTTTTTTTCCTCGATTTTTGTAGTTTTTCTTTCAACGATTTGATTTCTTCTTCCATACTTTTCTTCCTTTTTCCGCCCTCAAACTCGTCAATAGATGGAAGATCTACCAGATCTGCAATGTGAGAGCTATCTGCAGAAACATTATTTGTTTCTGGTGAAGATGAACGGCTTGTTGAAGGAAAACAGAAATCTCTATTTTGGGGGAGGTAAACCTTCGTAGGGTTTGATGTTGTTTTGCGGGAATTTCCGACATTGCTTGTATTGATCTGATTTAAAGTATTTTCAGTTTCTTCAGAATACCTCAGTGGAACCGCTGTAGATGGGAGTCGCGTGTTAAATGTGTATTCATCAATGAAATGTTTATCACATATAAAGCGTTTTTTGAGTGATTTTGGGCTCAAGCTTTCCAATTGTACATTTCCTGGAAAAATAAAATAAATGTTAACCGCTTATTTTCATAGTTTAGTTAACAGATGCGATGTTGAGAATACGAACAGAAACTCACCGGAATTCAAAATCCACTTCTCACAGAAAAAGAACATTTCCTCATGGTTGGGTCTTGCCTGGTGGATAACCCACAGTTATAATATGCACATTTATGTCCAGACATCTGAAAAATAATTTTAGATTAGCTTAGGCAATACTCTTGAGTGCGTCAGATATGGATAGCATTTATGTCCTACGTATTTCTAAAAATGTTCGAACGTTTTCTGATTGTTTCCATGATAGGGTTGGTCGTACGTAAGGGTTGAAAATGACAGAAAAAAAATCGAGCTCGTCAGATTTTTCGAAGGGGCTGTTAAGTGAACCTAAAAATAGCTCTTGTTTAATAATCTGACGTTTTGGGTGTGACGCATAAGAAAAAAGAACAATTGTTTTGAATCTTTTTTTCCGTGAAATCTGCTGGTTCTCTTATTTCCCTGGCATATTTTTCCTCCAATTTGGTGAAAAAATCCTTGAAAGCATTACACATCTCTTGATCATTTTCGATAAGCGTATCATCGTCCAACTTAATATATTTAATATTCGTTTCCTTTCTTAAATTATTCTGTACACACCTCCATAACGCTATTGATTCGTTCTGATGTTTCTCGATGCATTTCTTGAAATAATCTTGTTTAGCTTGTTGTATCGATTTACGCAACTTATTTTTCAGTTCAGAATATTCTTTTCTAAGTTAATCATTATTTACATCTTTTTTTAACTTCGCGTACATTTTCTGTTTCTCATTTATATCTTCTAATATTTTCGGAGTAATCCATTCTTTTTTAATCCTGTCCTTATTTCTTCTGTGGACAGTCGTAGTATTTGTGTCTATGTAATATTTTACAGTATCTATGAAGCACTCAGTTCCACTATTTACATCGTCGCTGTCATATACGTTCTCCCATGTCTCTAATCTCAATGAATTCTTCAAGCCGATATAATTCGTGTATTTCTTTTCAATTTTGCTTTTAATATTTTTTTTTTCGATTTTTAGATCTGTGCATAACAATATAGGATAGTGATCAGTAATCAGATTCTGAAGAATCACACCATACCCCTTTGAGTCTCCTGGTTGAATACCTTTGACAAACAGATGATCCAGGCACGAATTACTGTCAGGCCGTGTAACTTTATTGACAAGCGATACAAATCCGAAATAGTTCATAATATTTTTGTATTCCTCCGCGTTGTTTTCCTCAGATAATAAATTGATATTTATATCCCCAGTTATGATGTGCCTCTTATAATGTTTTTTCTTTTCTAAATAAATTGCCAATTTTTCATCAAACTCACTAGTGCAATATTTCGGTGATTTATATATTGCAGTTAATTTAATTTTTTCTTTTTCATGTCGAATACTCAGTTCTATAGCATTTATATCTCCTAGTTTTATGATCTCGTGATCGAAACCAATATTCTCCCTGACATATACTACTGTTCCATCATTTTTATTGTAATTCCCTTCATTGTAGACATGCTCGTAACCCTTCAATTTAAACATATTAATATCATCCACTGTGAATGTCTCCGTTAGTACAATTATATCGAACTCTATCTTACTCCCCTCCAGTAATAGTTCAAACTCTTGAAAATTCTTTTGAATGCTCCTTATATTCATCTGAAGAATATTGAATGTTTTTTTAATCTTGAATTTATTGACTTCATCAATACTCTCAATGATAACAGTATCAAAGTCATCGTTTGTATATTGTTCTATGCAAGGGTCCATTTCGACACAATAAACTATGCAAAAACTATCAAATACGGCAATAAATTCATTCAATAACCCATCCCAAAACAAAATCGATCGTATATCTCCCAAAATAAACAATAATACATCCCACTATTTTTATATCCAAATTACTCACTGTTTCAAGAGGACTGAGGAAGTTAACTTTTCTTCTTACTTTTGTCTTAACTTCATTCCAGTATTCTTTTCCTTTATGGGCGGTTTGCTGCCCTTGGAAAAATTTTTTTTATGAGTTGGAAGATGAGGTGTGTTATGGATTTTCTTATTTTTTTCTCGTATTGCTGATTCTCCTTTCTCCTCTTCTGACATCAAGTTATTTCCTTCCTCATATCCTTTCTCCTCAACTATCTCATAACTTAAGGTAGGTGTATTTGGGGCGCTATTTCCTTTTGATACTTCTCCACTCGAGTTCTCTAATTCCTCCAATGTGTATGATCTTTTCCCTATCATCAATTTGTCTCCTTTCAGGTACGACTTCTCAGAATATTTTGATCTAGCCTCTCTTAAAAATGTCTTCAATTTTTGGAAGTCCTGGCGTTGTTTCAGGGTGAGATCATTTGCGATAGCCACATCTTTATTCTTTAGTTTTTTTATATTTTCAAAGATGATTTTCTTACATTGATAAGAAACGAACTCCACCTTAACTGGGCTGTTCTCTTCCCTTCCCAATGCGTAGTAGTCGCTTATTTTCCTTGGCTCGATCTGTATGTCCAATAAACGGTTTATTTGCTCACAAAGGTACGCCCCTGTTAGTTCACTTCTTCTGCTCAGCCCAAAAATAACAATATTATTTTTTTTTTGATATTGTTCTGTTTTTAAAGTTTTTTCTTCAAAATTTCATTTTCCTTTTCTAATGCATCATTCCTATTTTTAAGTGCCTGAATTTCCAACCGCAGTCTCACTTCCGTTGCCGAAATACAATTTTTAACTTCCTCCTTGGACTTTTTGATCTCCTGTAATAGATCTCTCAATGTCAAACTTTCATCGTCCACGCTTTCTGGCATCATATCATTGAAGTTCGATATTGTGTGGTATCCTTTAAATCACTCTTGTTTATAACTCATCTCTTGTACCCATATTGACGAACATATGTCCACACAATGAAATACCCGTCTTCCCTCGATCAATTTTTACCTTTATAGGTAAAATTTTTTTGGTCCTATTTCAATCATGAATTCTTGATTTTTATTGATGTTATAATGGATGCTTATAAATGTTGAAAGAGTAATATTTATTCATTTATCTAAAGCAAGTGATGAAAATTCAAAACGACTTCTTCCGAGTGAGGATCATATAATGAAGAAAGAAAGTTAAAGGCGTAAACTGTAGTATAATGTTTACTTGGGTCCATCAAGTGGAGTTGAGTATATGGAATTTATGTTTATTGTGTAAAAATTCAGTGGATAATATCTCATTTCTTTATGTTTTCCTAATCTTAATTCATTGATATACTTTCCATGAAACATTATGCTTAAAATTGGGATGAAAATAAAACTTCATCCCAACGGTCTCGTTTCCTTCGTTCCTCTTGCAACTTAGTTGCAATCGCCTACGGTTTTGTTACCTGTAACCACAGTTACAAAATCGCGGTATTTAGGAGCGGATATACTTCGGAAATGTATTTGAAGAATTCATGAAACCTATCGGTGAATTCAAGAAATTTACGATGAAAATAATGCTCGGCTAAGTAAAAAACAAAATGGTCCGAGCGCCTTCTAAATCTGGGACTATCATACTTGATATTCCTCCAAAACCTCTCAACATAATTTAATGTTTAATTTTTAGTTTATAGTTCATAGCATAGCTTGAATTTTGTTTTCGTTATTTCAATATCTTGTATGATATATTAATTGTCAAACTGTGAATGCTGTATTGGGGTTTACCTGTTTGTATTCCTATTTGTCTTAAATAAATAAATAAAAAATAAATAAATAAATAAAACATTCTGGGTATGAGCTCCACAAAGTTTAACGAGTGGTTAACCTTCGGATGTTGGAAAACCTCATTTTCCAAACAATCATAGGATCTCCAACAATCGGACATAACAGTGGTTTCTGGAAGAATCCACTCCTTTACTAATTCCGACAAAGCTCCTATCGGCAACTGGAACCATGAATATTTTCTTGGATTATCGTTCGGTTCCTCCAAAAATCAAATCCACTGCCCCTCTATAATTCTACCTTGTTCATATTTTCTCCTACCAAATTTCGCTTCATCTATTTCTACAATGGACTAGTTTTCATTTTCTTGTTAAGGAATAATTCGAAAAATTCAAGTAAAATGAAACAAAAATGTGGAAGAATCATTGAAATGAAAAAGTTATGGGACTTTGAAGTTGCGCTTGGAAGAATAATTTCATAGTACGCAGCGTCTAGTGTGTGACGTCACGCCACTTACACGAGGCGACTGGTATTCGCAGAGTGCTTACGAATTCATTGGTGTACAATCACTTGTGCCGTTCGTGTCGTGTTTTGTTTGTTACAAGATGGCTGAAATAAAAAGGTGTGTTTACATCCTCCTTGATTAGCAGCACAATCATGGCAAACTATACTTTCCACCATTCTTTCGTTTTCATCACAAACCAACGTGCAATGATAAGGCTTACTTTTTACTTCATGTTCAGGTGGAACTCTGCATTTTACTGTGCATTTAGAGCCCTCGTGTTTCACTTGAACATATCCAACAGCTTCTTCTCGGTAAGATGCTCGACCGGCCCTGAAAAAATATCGATATATTTGATATCTTGTACGGCGGGCAATAGGCATATGTATTGTAAACATGATGAGATATTATAAAGTAGTACAATAGATTTAAGATTGGATATATAACATACCTTTATAGACAATATATATTAAAAACTCGCATACCTATTTTGAATCGAATCGAACCATAATTACAAAACTCATCGGCCATCTTAGAGCCGCCATCTTGAATTTGCAAATTTTGACAAAAAAATCATAATCTCCAACGCCGAAAACCCCCACATACCAATTTTGAATCGAATCGGATCATAATCACAAAACTTGTCTCATTATTATTACAATTTTTTATATAGATTAACTCAAAAATCATAACCACAAATTTATCAAAACTGTTTATGAAACGTTTTTTAAATAAATCATCGTTATAAGCTGAACCATGATGAAGCAAACTCAAAAGTAGATACTTACTTGAAAAGTTTAACTCCTTTTATTTCAGCACTGACTTAAGATGGATTTGAAGAAAAAAACTCCATCACTGCGAATATATCTATTTTAGGCAAATTGTCACTTTGTCCTTTCACGAAGCCTTCTTCCATTATGGTGACATAAAAACAAAACTCGGGTTAAAACTACACTATACAACTACAAACGGCGAGAGAGCCTTGGCGCGGCTAAGTATTTAAAACGTAATTTATGGTGTAGCGTTCACAGGCAAGTGGCGTGACGTCACAGACGAGTCGGAGACCAAAGACGTTCCGCGCTAAAATACGTAAATTTAAATAATCTATTTCTCAGTCATTTATTGATGGATTTTCAAAATTTTTTCATTGATTTATCAGTTTTGCTCTATATTTTAATTCTATCGTGTCAAATATAGTATCATCAACATCACTAAACTAGTCCATTTTGCCCGGTCCCCCTAAAGGTTCACAATTACAAAACAAACTTCTCTGCAAAAACTGACCCAGTCTACAATTGTCCTTCTGCTCCATTCCATTTCGATTTCAAATTGGCCTTGCTAGAAACCAACCAGCCAAAATGCGACAAACTGGCATATTTCCTGGACAGACTTCTTACTTCCCGAAAAAAAAATGTGTTTTTTTAATGTCTGACTAAAGCCACATCTTTGGCGAACTCTTCTATTTCTGGAATTTAGTACAACTGTTGTAGTATTGCAAACGTATTTGTTGTGTTGTTCAAAAAATTTGCACGGTTTGTTGCATTTTGGACAAATCATTACATTTGCACACTCAATCACACCGTGAACTTTTAAAAATTTTCTCAAACTATCATCATTCTCACACATAGATGAAAATTTTCTGAGAGAATACTTACATTCGAAACATATTTCTGTATCCATCTTACTTACTGTATTACCCTCACTGTTAATTAATAAAAAATCACTTCACAGATCACACTAGCACTTCGCTTTGATAGTTTGGAAACAAACTGTTCACTAATCACTTCATTGTAATCAGCTATAGACTGATTTGATTAAAAGAGCGGGAATACTTGTTCAATTGAAACCATAGACAGTAGGATCCAATTAACAAAGATCATCACATATAATACACTTGCCAATTTCTCAATCCTAAATGGCCGCGAAAATTCGATCCCTGTTAATAAGTCGACGAAAAAATCGATTTTCGCCGAAAAGTAAAAATTTCTAGAAACGAGATCGGGCGTAGGATATCGTCGGAACGAGATGTTTTTGCTCAATCTGATGCACGAAAGATGAACTGGAAAAGTAACGGAGCCTTTTTTCGATATTCGTCATTGTTTTCTTGAAAAATTCATTTTGACGTTTCTCTATTTGTGTTCCCCGATATCATCAATCGATGGCATTCAGAATAGACACGATGTGAATTGAAATGAGAAACGTCAGATGATATTCGACTAGAAAAATTGAAATTTGGACTAATTCAGAGGACAAATGCAAGAAACGATGATTCAGATTCGATTCAGAACCGTTTTTCGAGGTATATTGTGTCAGTGGGAGACTTGGTTTGACAGAAGCCTGTACAGGAGTCATTTGGATATTTGAGGAGTTTTTAACGAGATATTCAAGGAAAGAATGGACTGGAATGGTAGAAAACAACCTTTCATGATGGTATCTTTGCGTTTTGTTGAGATTTTCATGAAATTTGGGCAAATCTTGAAGCATTCCGTTCCATGTAAATTGTGAAGCAATTGCGTATAGATTGCACTTCCGATAGATATCAGCATTTAAGGCGAAGTAAATCGGTAGGTACAGATATAAATATTCGATTTCAGTGTCGACGCTAGGGGAGGGGACCGACTCCCCCCTAAAATATTGCTGCCCCCCCTAAAATTTAAAGCTAAAAGATTAGCAGAACTTTGTCACGTGTCGACCCTGAGTAAGGCTAAAATTCGGCTCGCGATTACACTCAGTGAAGATGGGAGAGAGATCTTCAAAATTAGGTGGAAATTAATAATGGGCGCCAGGTAAGAGATGTGCCTGTCTCAAGAACAAATTGCGTACTCCTCTACCAGAGTAGCAATAAAACAAATAACACAACGTCAAACGTTTAATTAAAATTAAAATTTCTGCAGTGGTTGATAATTATCAACCACTGCAGAAACATAGATAATTCTTTTTAATTGTTTATTATAATAAACAATTAAAAATAATTATCTAAGTTACCAAGAGCCAGAAGGGCTTCCCAAAAACTTTACCTAACATTAACAAATGCCAGAGGTGCTTCCTATAAACTATAACTTATTAACCTAATCCTAAAAACAGAAGCCTTATATCAGCCTACACTCGGCTAAGGTTAAACCTCAAATTTCAGTACCGAAATTAAACCTGAACGGAGCTCAACAACTCCAAATATATCAGATAATAAACCAGTCAAATAACCGACTTAAACAAGAAGATTGACCTCAACCACAGATCCTGAAGGAATAAACAAATACAGTGGTTGTTATAACTGGCTGGTATAAAATAGTTGGTTGAATAAGGTAAAAATAAATTCAAGTCACAAATCCTGAAGGGATACACAAGTATTGTAGTTGTTAAAAGAAAATAAATGATCAGTTAGTGGAGTGCACCTCACCGCGAACTGTTTACAATTTCCACAGTATATAATTAGCATGAAGCAACCCTTATTCAATATATTTTAATATAACTATCATGGAAAGAAAATTAATAATAAAAACCGTTAACTTCTATTCAAATGACCTACTGATTTACTATCAGTACACTAAATAGTTACTTCCAAAGTTAAAGTTCAATACAATACTAATTGTAGGTCAGTGCAAAAGCCAGTGCAAGCACTGGTTACCTGAATCAAAATCAATGGTGAAGGCTGACAGCAAATTTAACGGTGAGGTCTCAATACTTAGAATGTACCATCTACTCGAGCTATACCATATGCCAGTAATATACTATGCACTCGAACTGTACCATATACCAGAATGTACCATCTACCAGAACTACATCAGAAATTTACCACCATATACCAGAAAATAAGTACCATAAACTCGAACCATACTATATACCACCAGACTCTAGAATTCCTGAACGTAACCAGGCACTAAAATTCTCAACGTTATCCAGGCACTAGAATTTCTCAAATTCAACCAGGCTCTAGAACCCTCTCAGTTGTTGTTCGAGGGAAAATGATCTTTTTGCTATTCTTCGTGTAAGTCCAACAGTTATTCGAACTAATCACCGGGAATCCTCTCAGATCTTCAGGGTAAATTCAATACAAGATATGGGCCTTGTGGAAGAAAATTTTCATAATCACGTATAAAACGTATTTCCCAGAAATATTTCATACACCATAAACTTAACAGGGAATTATCCAACTTGAAGAAATAATCGCCTATTACAAGGATGATTCCAGATCATATATTCTCCAATTCAGAAGAATTTTTTCCAACAGCTCTCAATCTCAAAATTATCAAAAATCGCCGATAACCTCCTTTTGACAATTTCATTCCTAACCACAGATTATACCAGCTGTTGATTGATTGATCAATCTGCTTCACAAACTCCAAAATCACAAAAAATCTCAACAATCACAAAGTATTTTTACAATTTTAACTTCACAAACGCTACAATATTATTTTCAAAAAGACCCTTTCAAACTATGGAGCTCCAAAATGGGACGTGAGGAAAAGTAGTCTTCTCACCGTGACGACCATTTTGGAACTGATATCAGCTGTTGAACGAAACTTTCCACACAGAAGAAAAATATTAACAAGAAATTCGAATATTTCAAAATATTTCATCACGGCAATGATATTTGATCTCAGTAATTCCGAAATAGGTATTCCATAATATTTACAAATTTATATTAATTCGGAATATTCCGAGTTGAATTAACAACCTCCAGAGGGCGCATTACCAATCGAAATATCAAGTGGTGTTAAATCTAACCGTTACAACTTCAATTTCGCTTTACCTTTAGAGGCACAAATGCGACAAAATTTCCAAGGCAAATTTGACCGAGTGGTCTGATATAGGGATGGGCAAGGGCCAGAAAACTATCGATATATATATATATTGCATCGATATTTTCTGACACTATCGAAATGTATCGAAATATGTAAGAGTAAAAATATCGATATATCGCTGTGATATTTTGGTGTGGGAAAATTCTGTTGATTTGAATACAGTTTTTCTATCATAGAGGAGAATAATAAGATTCAGTTGAAAACGACATATTTAGTAGTTTGCTTCCATTTTTATGGAGTACTAGTTGACCCGGCGAACTTCGTACCGCCCTATAATCAAGAAATATCTGTTAACTTTTTATCTGAATTTCTTTATCAAGTATTGCTGTTGGTATATTGATAAATCAAAACTATTCCAAAAACAAAGTGTTTATTATTCTAATGCTTTATGATACACAATATTCTTAGTTTTATTTTCTGGCGCATATATAAATAGTGTTGTTGGTATTCCGACACAGGAACAGGCGACATATAACTGGCCATGTGAAAAACGCTAATTTTCAAGATTAATGGCATTAATGCCACAAACACTTAGCGACTGCCCTTGTGATTTATTTATCGACATTGCAAATGCTAGCCGCACTGGAAAATGCAGCAACGATATGCAGTGTACTGTAGTCAATTTCTTTGTTATAATTAAATGCAGCTCTATAGGGGTTAAACGCAACACTTCTATTTTGTTGGGTCCGCTTCCATCGATTCCGTTCAACTTCATTCCGCGTTTCACGTTGCTCATCAGTTTGACTTGCTCTTGTATTTCTTTGACTTGCAGCATTACGGGTTCTGAGACTTAAGTTTGTACGTCTAATTGCCGGCATTTTTAGAAACAAAATTTCAACTGAAAATAAAAAAAAAAACTATAGTACCTATTTTTTTGTAAAAGTATGAAAATTCTATCAAAACTTTCCAACACTATATTAATTTGACTAACTTTGTTGAACAAACACTTCAGAAAAAAACACACACTACAAATTATCCTGTAGAAACCAATGTGAAAGTACACTAAGAAATGGTAAATGAATTATGTAGGTATTTTGTTGTAATTCCGACTACAGACCAACTCCGACCGATATATTTGCAAAGAGCATGTAAACTACGTTTTTTTGTTTTAAAGTCAACTACGTGAATATTACTGTCAGTGACACATTATTTTATTGAAAAAGTTTGCAAAGAGCATGTTAACTACACTTCTTTGTTTTAATGTCAACTACGTGAATATTACTGTCAGTGACACATTATTTTATTAAAAAAGTGAAATGTTCTAGTTTCCTGTGCAACTTTCGTATTTTTTTCTTACATAAGAACCTCCTCCTAATAATAAAAAAAATACAAAAATACAAAAAAATACAACAAAAAAAGAATTAGTGAAATCGGTCGAGCCATTCACGCGTGATGCCGTGACCAAGGAAAAAGGGATTCATTTTTATATATATATCAATTTTCGTTAAGCATAATTTCAGTTTTGTAATTCTACATATCGATATTTATTTTAGAGTATCAAATTCGATATTTTTTAATATTTCGCATTATGAATTCGACCACACGAAACATTATAATCTAATTGCATTAGTCAAAAATTCTGATTTATCGTGACCAGATTCAGTTGAAAACATATATTTAGTAGTTTGCTTCCATTTTTATGGAATATTTTCAATATGTAGAAATTCAAAACTGGAAATACTACTTCTTGTATAGGTACTTATGGGGTAGGTACAAGAGATCTTGAGAATGCCAGTTAAGGACGTTTAGGTACAGAACAGAAAGATATTTGAAAGCGGCCGTTCAATAATATTCCTATTTTATTGTTTCTATTTATTTCTGGAGCTCTAAGCAATATTGAGTCATAACTTCTTATTTTCGATATTTTCCAAACTGCTATATAGGTATTGAAAATATTCCATATTTATTTTAGAATGTCAAATTCGATATTTTTTAATATTTCGCATGATGATTTCGATCACAGGAAACCTATTATGCTCTAGTTCCATTAGTTAAAAATCCTGATTTATCGTGACCAGATTCAGTTGAAAACGACATATTTAGTAGTTTATTAACAATTAAATTGAAATATTTTCGTTATGCGAAATTTCAGTTTTACGATTCTACATATCGATATTTATTTTAGAGTATCAAATTCGATATTTTTCAATATTTCGCATTGTGATTTCGACCACACGAAATATATTCTGATCTAGTTCCACTAGTCGAAAATCCAGATTTATTGTGACCAGATTCAGTTGAAAACTACATTTTTAGTATGTAGTTTGTTCTCATTTTCATGGTTTTCGTGGCCGAATAATTTTCATGATTATTTCAGCATTTCTTTCAAAATAATAAATTTCCTTTCATAATTTTCACGTAGTTTAATAATAAATTGATTCGTTCAAGCATATGGTGATACCAATCGACATCATATGTATTGATCTAAAGTCGGCGTTCCGGATTTATTTATCTCTCTGTTTTTCCGTCAGTGAATTAGGAAAGATGAATAAATATTTAATGAATTCAAACATTTGAAAAATTTCCGTTTGATTTTTCTATTGTTTTTTCATTATTTTCTTGGAACTTTCTTCTGCTTCGAAGTACCTTTACTATTTCAACTTTATTTACGGAGTGAATTTGGTATTCAATAATTTTTTCATTACGGTCGTTGCAGAGTGTTTGGTTGATATAATTTACAATGAGTGTGAATAAGCTCAAACAAAATGAAGCTCTACGTCAATTACATATTGACAATATTGAGGAGATTCTAACATTAGCTCAATTAGCACACAAGATTCAGATTACGTTATAATGAATTGGAAGAAATTTATGAGAGGTTTCAGGAACTGCATAGTGCAGTAATTTCATATATATATATCGGTTTAAAACGTGCGACGACGTTGTCCGATGCCTAGAATAGAAGCAGTAATTTCATTACTTGCTTTAACTGATAATCCTGATTTTGAAATTGAAAAACAAATCAGAAGTTCTTTTTTAGATAATTATTTCACAATAAAAACAATATATTCTAGAACGTTTCCTGAATCAGACATGGCTTCAAATGTCATTCAAACCAACAATAATTCTTCAAATGTAAAGCTTACAAAAATTTCTTTACCTTCGTTTGATGACAATTATAGAAATTGGCCTACATTTTTTGATATGTTTTCAAGTCTTATTCATAAAAATAGTATATTATCTGACATTGAAAAATTTCAATATCTGTTGAGTTCGTTATCTTCTCAAGCATCGAGTGTTTTGAAAGGGTTTCCGCTAACTGCCCAGAATTATGAACCTGCATTCACAGCTTCAACTGACAGTTATCAGAACAAGCGTCTTCTGGCAAATGCGTGCTGGCAAGAAATTGTTAATGCGCCAAAACTTCAGAATGAATCTGCTAATGGGTTGAGACGTTTACTGGAAGTGTTTTCATAAAACCTAGCTGCACTAAAGTTATTGCTTCTTCCAACTGATTAATGGGATTTCATACTTTTTCATTTGATGATTCAGAAGTTAGATACACCGCTCATTAAACGTTTTGAATTAAACGAATGTTCCACAGATATTCCGTCATTTGCAAATCTGAAGCGCTTTTTATTGAATCAGTGTGTAGCTCTTGAATCCGTAACATTGTCTATTCCTCAAAAAGCCACTTCCCCATCCAAACCACAATCTCCCTCTCATAATAAAAAAGGTTCCTCTTTTCTCTTTCAAACTGATGTTCATTTCAATTCGAATTCTCCATCTAAATTGATACGCAATTATTGTAGATAAAATCACTCGATTTATAAATGCCTTATTTCCTTAGCAAATCTCCTTCTGAGAGATTTTCCATCTGAATCTTAGTGTCGTTCTTGTAATGGCAAAGATCACACTTTGATCCTCTCTGAATCCCCAACCTGTTCCTCAAATAATCCAAGGCATTTCTTAACTCTCGTCCTCCTAACCACCTTTCTCGAATCAGATTTTTCTGCCACTCCTATAAACCGACTCTCCCGGTATCTTAATACCGAAACAGCGGAAAAATGGTACAATGATAATGTATGCTCACTCTCACCGGGTATGCTCGTCCTCATCAAGGATGAACAATTGCCTCCTTTACGTTGGCGTCTAGGAAGAATAGAAACACTTCATTTTGGGGAGGACGGTAGAGTTCGTGTTTGTACTCTTCGTACGTCCAGTGGGACTCTGCAAAGACCCGCGATGAAGTTATGTCTATTACCCCAATAAATGGACCTGTAATTTTGTGTTGTTTTGCTATTTTTTGAAGAATTTTATTTTTCTTAAATTTCAGGGTATTTTGAGGATGGAGGAAGTTCTCAATTCAATATTCTTTCAAAAATTTTCTTGTTTTCTTTTTTTTAATTTTCGGTAAATATTTCATATTTAGGTGGGCGGTTATGTTACGGTAACACCTGTATATGCTGAAATCATCATTTGTTTCATGCGTCGATTAAATATCGCGATATATACGTCACATGAAAAGGTGTGTATCGTCCTATACGAACTATCGAATAGCAAGCGTGTTTCTGGACACTGCATTTTCTCACCAAAAACTACCAATTAGGAATTCACTAAAAAAGGTAGGTTTCTTTTTTTTAGTGATAAATTAGGTAGGTGGTATTTTCTTTTCAGTGACTCGATCGTTTTCATTAATAATTTTTTTTCTATCAAAATTAACTTCAATCTCATATTTTCACGTTCAAATTTCATTCAGTTTTTCCAAATTTTCATACAGTCCATTTCAACGAAGTGATATTTGTCGCCGACTGAGCCGTATTGATAAATTGAATGGACTGTATGAAAAACAAATGAAAGAATGAAAAGTAGTCGAGTATCGGTCAAATTCACCTACCTTTATTGATGTTTTGTCAATCTCGATTATCCAGTTCTCGAGGGCACAATCCTGATCACGTGGGATCCATCGACCTTCTTCCCGGCCTCCTCTTTGGCCTGGTTGTTAGAATTTGTTCAATCTTCTTGGGTCCCCAACCCTCTTAGATTGTATCGGGGGTGCTGTGGCCCTGGCTTCCTCACCGATTTTGTCTGTTGTTGTTTTTCTGGTATTGTACATTCCATTTTGGTAAATCGTTGCTAAATGCACCAACTAACACTAACCTTCACTTTGGTGAAATGGACTGTATGAAAATTTGGTTGTTTGTCCTCCTTTGGCACGTCGGCCGCCTGTTTTTTCGAAGATTTTCTTTGTTTGATATGATCTACAGGGCATCCCTATCGCTCCGGGGCCTTCCTGACCCTTCCGGATCTCCTCGGAAGACTCATCCCAGTTTCCGACTGATTTTTCATGATCCTGTTGAAAAGTAAGTTGTTGCCTCCAATAAAATAGTAAATGCACTAACTAACAGTAACTTTCACTTCGGTGAAATGAACTGTATGAAAAACGAATGAAAGAATGAATTTGGTATTCTGCATTTCATATTGGTGAATCGTTGCTAAATGCACCAACTAACACTAACTTTCTCTTTGGTGAAATGGACTGTATGCTGTGTGCTGTGGCCCTGGCTTTCTCACCAATTTTGCCTGTTGTTGTTTTTCTGGTATTGTGCATTTCATTTTGGTGAATCGTTGCTAAATGCACCAACTAACACTAACTTTCACTTTGGTGAAATGGACTGTATGCTGTGTGCTGTGGCCCTGGTTTCCTCACCAATTTTGCCTGTTGTTGTTTTTCTGGTATTGTGCATTTCATTTTGGTGAATCCTTGCTAAATGCACCAACTAACACTAACTTTCTCTTTGGTGAAATGGACTGTATGCTGTGTGCTGTGGCCCTGGCTCCCTCACCAATATTGCCTGTTGTTGTTTTTCTGGTATGGTGCATTTCATTTTGGTGAATCGTTGCTAAATGCACCAACTAACACTAACTTTCACTCTGCTGAAATGGACTGTATGCTGTGTGCTGTGGCCCTGGCTTTCTCACCAATTTTGCCTGTTGTTTTTCTGGTATTGTGCATTTCATTTTGGTGAATCGTTGCTAAATGCACCAACTAACACTAACTTTCACTCTGCTGAAATGGACTGTATGCTGTGTGCTGTGGCCCTGGCTTTCTCACCAATTTTGCCTGTTGTTCTTCTGGTATTGTGCATTTCATTTTGGTGAATTCTTGCTAAATGCACCAACTAACACTAACTTTCACTTTGGTGAAGTGGACTGTATGCTGTGTGCTGTGGCCCTGGCTTCCTCACCAATTTTGCCTGTTGTTGTTTTTCTGGTATTGTGCATTTCATTTTGGTGAATCGTTGCTAAATGCACCAACTAACACTAACTTTCACTTTGGTGAAATGGACTGTATGCTGTGTGCTGTGGCCCTGGCTTCCTCACCAATTTTGCCTGTTGTTGTTTTTCTGGTATTGTGCATTTCATTTTGGTGAATCGTTGCTAAATGCACCAACTAACACTAACTTTCACTTTGGTGAAATGGACTGTATGCTGTGTGCTGTGGCCCTGGCTTTCTCACCAATTTTGCCTGTTGTTGTTTTTCTGGTATTGTGCATTTCATTTTGGTGAATCGTTGCTAAATTCACCAACTAACACTAACTTTCTCTTTGGTGAAATGGACTGTATGCTGTGTGCTGTGGCCCTGGCTCCCTCACCAATTTTGCCTGTTGTTGTTTTTCTGGTATTCTGCATTTCATATTGGTGAATCGTTGCTAAATGCACCAACTAACACTAACTTTCTCTTTGGTGAAATGGACTGTATGCTGTGTGCTGTGGCCCTGGCTTCCTCACCAATTCTGCCTGTTGTTTTTCTGGTATTGTGCATTTCATTTTGGTGAATCGTTGCTAAATGCACCAACTAACACAAACTTTCACTCTGCTGAAATGGACTGTATGCTGTGTGCTGTGGCCCTGGCTTTCTCACCAATTTTGCCTGTTGTTCTTCTGGTATTGTGCATTTCATTTTGGTGAATTCTTGCTAAATGCACCAACTAACACTAACTTTCACTTTGGTGAAGTGGACTGTATGCTGTGTGCTGTGGCCCTGGCTTCCTCACCAATTTTGCCTGTTGTTTTTCTGGTATTGTGCATTTCATTTTGGTGAATCCTTGCTAAATGCACCAACTAACACTGACTTTCACTTTGGTGAAATGGACTGTATGCTGTGTGCTGTGGCCCTGGCTTCCTCACCAATTTTGCCTGTTGTTGTTTTTCTGGTATGGTGCATTTTATTTTGGTGAATCGTTGCTAAATGCACCAACTAACACTTACTTTCACTCTTCTGAAATGGACTGTATGCTGTGTGCTGTGGCCCTGGCTTTCTCACCAATTTTGCCTGTTGTTTTTCTGGTATGGTACATTTCATTTTGGTGAATCGTTGCTAAATGCACCAACTAACACTAACTTTCACTTCGGTGAAATGGACTGTATGCAGTGTGCTGTGGCCCTGGCTTCCTCACCAATTTTGCCTGTTGTTTTTCTGGTATGATGCATTTCATTTTGGTGAATCGTTGCTAAATGCACCAACTAACACTAACTTTCACTTTGGTGAAATGGGCTGTATGCTGTGTGCTGTGGCCCTGGCTTCCTCACCAATTTTGCCTGTTGTTGTTTTTCTGGTATGGTGCATTTCATTTTGGTGAATCGTTGCTAAATGCACCAACTAACACTAACTTTCACTCTGCTGAAATGGACTGTATGCTGTGTGCTGTGGCCCTGGCTTTCTCACCAATTTTGCCTGTTGTTTTTCTGGTATTGTGCATTTCATTTTGGTGAATCCTTGCTAAATGCACCAACTAACACTAACTTTCACTTTGGTGAAATGGACAGTATGCTGTGTGCTGTGGCTCTGGCTTCCTCACCAATTTTGCCTGTTGCTTTTCTGGTATTGTGCATTTCATTTTGGTGAATCCTTGCTAAATGGCTCTAGTGTATATAGCGCCCAGTTGCATAATAAATTTTTGGCGCCCTAATAATGATAATAACTGTTCTTTATTGGCCATCGACCGAAGTCCTTCAGCCTAGTCTATTACATACCATAAGAAAAAAAAAATGTATTCTACATATATAAGTAATTCTACAATAGATTGCACAATCCATCGATCACCCTGTGTGTTGGAAATTTTCTAGGAAGGGTATTTATTGGATCCCCGTGGAACATGCTCTCTACATCCTCTTGAGTCTTTAATTTTGAGTGAAATTCTTCTATACAGGGCGACTAGTCTTTAATTCATTGGCTGAATGTTCGTTTTTTCATATAGTAGTTCATTAGGTGGATTGTGAAGCTTATTAAGTGGATGTATTATACGAGTTATGGTTCTGAGTGCTGTTCTTTCTCCAACTTCTATATTTCTCAAAACTGAGTCTGCAACTTTTACATATAGCGTATGCCCATATTCTATTGGCCTTCTGTGATAAATTCAGGTTCTTTGAACAGAATATCCTTATGACTTGAAACAGAAGTGAATACACAAAACAGTTTCATGAATCATATAAAAATTTCCAGGAACACATTTAACTTGACTTCCATGACTTCTCATGACTTCCATGACTTCTCATGACTTTCAATGGCTTCCCATGACTTCCCAATGACTTCCCATGACTTCCCATGAAATGTATAATGACTTCCCAAGACCGATATTTTTGACAGATTGTGCAATTATCGATCATTGATTTTATTTCATTTCTGATAGTGGGCCAAAATACCGATAGCTCTGCTAAATTAATGGATTTGTTATATCTTAAGTGACTATAGTGTATTTTTTCCTAAAATTTCTTTTCTCATTTGGATAGGAATAACAGCACTATTGTTAAGATAAATAATTCCATCATCAGTCAGAAGTTCACTTTTGTATTTGAAATAAGGTCTCAGATAGTTTTCAACAGATTTATTATTATTCGGCCAGCCTTTCAATATGTATTATTTTAATTTATGTAATTCGGGATCTGATTTTGTGTTTTAATTTTTTCCAAACATTCATCGGAAATATTCGCTTCTGTTACCACACAAATAATATCTTTCAAATCTAATTCATCATTTTGCATGCTGCTTAACAAAATTAATAACTTTATCATAGGTAGGGGTCTCGTTACAATCTAAAGTTGATTCGAAGGCTTTCTGTGTAATTGTATCCAGTTTTTATCTGTTTGTTTATTTAATCAAACGGAACAAGCCATTTTACAGATGTACCAGAAAATAACTAAACCTAGATATAAACAATATCGAAAAATATAACATAATAGTAATAATAAAACAAAAAAGAAACTAAGAGTAGAATATAAAATTATGTAGAACATTTGAGATATTTCTTCATGTCAAAAATAGACATTGCCCACAAGTCAATATCTCGGCTATTAGCCTCTCTTAAGGCTCTATCAATAGGATTGTGGAAACTGTAGTTAGTTGGACAAAAATTAATAAAAAAATTGTTCCCTCTTCCTAAGGGAGACTGTATTGGCATTAAGGCCAATTCTCTCAAGCACATAAGAGCAATCGGTGAAATTATTCAATATTTTGTAAACAAACATCGAATCGAAGTTTTAGAGTTTTTTCTTCTACTATTGAGATTTTGAAGTTCCAGCATATCATAAAGTTCATCATAATTAATATCCGAGATTGGAATATGAAGTTTGAAGGTAATCCACTTTAGGAATTTTTTTTGCACTCGTTCTAAACTGTTTATATGAATATCATACAGGTGACCATACGACAGTAGCGTATTCTAATATTGATCTTACATGAGCTATATAAACTAATTTAATTGCCTGAATATCTTTAAAGCCAGTCATACTTCTTTTTATAAAACCTAACATTCTCAATGCTCTTCCTGTTATAGATTGAACCTGCTCAGTTAAGTCAAATCTTTCGTCTAGAATAACCCCAAGATCCCTCATAACAGTAACACTCTCCAGTACTTTATCGTCTATCCGGTAATTAAATTCTATATTTTCTCGTGATCTGTGAAATCTCATGATTTTTCATTTATCGATGTTGACCTCAATCTCATTGAAACGGCACCATTTCGTCAGAGCATTTAAATCTTCTTGAAGTAGATTACAATCATGTATACTTTTTATACTGCGGAATAACTTTAAGTCGTCAGCGAAAAGAAAAGAAAAGTTTTGTCAATGTTAAATGCACAAGCATAAAATCGGTAAGATCTGGGATTTTTAACTGTTTCGAAGGATTAACAGAAATATCAAATTTCTCTAAAAATGAGTTTATATTCGAAAGGGATTTTGAATTCAGTGATTCAAATTGTATTATTGATCTCAAATAGGTCCTTGCCATTAAACGTTCGTCTTGATATGTATCCACGAGTATTTTTCAAACAGTGGGTACAATTATTAATTGATTAATTTGAATATTTTAAGTGCTAGATTTTATTTTGTGCTTAACTGACGCGTCAAATAATTTCTTCAGAATTTCAGCTAGTCTTATATGAACATTTTTTTGATGTAATATAGAGTATTTGTTCATCAACTTTATATTGAATGGTAGTTATAGTATATCCAAAGTCACTTGGAGTAAGCCAGATTATTTCAATTATACAAGGGCTCTCCAAGTTTTCAGAAATTCCTTTGGAATTTATGAAAATATTGCTAACAATACTCTCAAATAAACCCCGGTATTCAGTAAATCGTCTTGGAAACAAGAATGTCCTGATTTGATTCGTCTTATTGGCTAAATATACGCATAGACCACTGTGTCCATAGGGGTATTATTGGAATGCATTTTTATGTAGTTTCAGTTCGTTGTGTGACTGATGCTTTTAATGATTTCGACTATGATGTTTGGCAACATTCTATGGCTTATGTAAAAAAATATGAATATTTCGCAATCAAATCTATTCCTCCATTTACTTTCAAAGTCAGAATTGATATGACGGGTTCTGAAGAAAACGATTTCGCATCCTAAATATCTTGGTTCCACTGAAGAAAAAATTTATTGAAATGAGAACCAACAAATGTTTCATTACATTTTCTGATTTTAGCAATTTTATAACTGGTTTGAGAAATCATGTAGAATAGGCATATGATCGTGAGGCTCTCTAATTTAGTACATCAAATTAGCAGTTACGTAGCGAGATCGAAAAATCAATCAAGTATTTTATAGAAAGTAGAAATATTTCACCATTTCCTGCCATCAGTCGGAACAATTTTAGTAATAGGTTACCTATATCTTTGAATTTTTATTCTTATTCTGAATACGAAAAATCTAAGAGTTATCGAGGAAAAACTTGACCTAAGGAAATACTACAATTTCTAACTCATTGGACTAGTCTATGACTTCCGGGAAATATAGGAACTAAAATCGAAATTTGGATAACTAAATTTGACATTTCATGAAATTTCATTAATTATTCATACCTAATTGAAACTTTTATTGGTTGATGGATTCTGAACCATCTTAAAAAATAATTCATTACAATTTATAAAATTTCGACTTTATAATAATAACTCTTTAAGTATAGGATTTGCTTGAAATCCCTGTCTTTTTATCCCTAAGTAAAATTGACTGAATGAATAAGAAATATAGGTTTTTTTCCAAAAAACTTTTTTATAAGATATCTATAAAAATCTCATTAAATCATGAACCGTTGAGCTTATACTCATGTATTGCCATATTGCTGAAATTATCATCAACCAAGCTATCTGATAATGCAATAATATACTGGGTGTGCCGTTTGAAATGAGGAAATAGTACTTTGTTCCCGGTATAAAAAAAAATTTTATTAATTTTCAGCACAAAATTATTATTAGTTTACCATAAACGTCTAATAGGTCATCGTGGTGAATCACCCTGTACATCATTATCATTTATTCTGCTTCCACTGCGGGACATAAATTCCGGCTCACAAAAACGAAGAAATAAAATTCAATTCGGCAACGTAGCTGCTAGTTCGACGTAGAAAATTGGATGTCATTCAAGGATCTCAAGGTCATGCACCTATTCTACCCTAGTTTGTCTTATCTTCAGACAGAACATTTCCGAATTCATCTCGAACATTTTCGTCCTCTTCTAATTTTATGCAACGATCAGTTCATCTTCGTTGATAATGTTACTTGATAATATATTACAGGTCGAGAATAGAGAATAATCAAATTATAACACCGTAGAATGACACTATCATTTTTGATGTGACATCAAAAGCTACTCACGTCACAAATTTTCTGAGAGAATCGACATCTGAGTCCCATACATACGCAAAAATATTATTTGCAACTAAAGGGTTTGAAAAGTGTGCGGCTATGGTTTATGACGGTTTTGCCAAGCGTTGTTATAGACAAGATCAAGTGACTTTGGATATACTATACTAGTTATAGTTATTACAGCCTTAAAAGGTCACGCCACTGGTAACACTGGCTTAAATCGATACGATATATCGAACTTATTTTCGATGTTGAATTCGAAAATTTCGGATGCAAAATACGATTTTCTGATTGAAACCATTTTAAGGAATCCTGAAATTTAATAATATTCAGGATTCACTTAGAGCACTTTGAAAAACTTTGAAATCTTATTTAATTTAGGAAACAGAACGAAGTGATTTCGAATGAATCTAATCTCACGCCAAGTGAACGCTTCTCAAAAATAAATATCGCGATTTTTATTAATTTATGGTTTATGTTTCGTTATTCAGATGTGAATTGTGAACCCTCTCATATAGAAGAACTCCTGATGTTCTTCGTCTTCTTTCAACATGTTATATGTCAGCTGTGTTGATTGTTTATCTCTTTCCTTCGTTTTCACCCAAGAAGGAAAATATGAAACATGTTTTATCGCCGATTCAATATGAGATTAGATTCATTCGAAATCACTTCGTTCGGTTTTCTTAATTAAATAAGTTTTCAAAGTTTTTCAGAGTGCTCTAAGTGAATCCTGAATATATTACTAAATTTCACGATTCCTCAAAACGGTTTCATTCAGAAAATCGTGTTTTGCTTTCGATATTTTCAAATTCAACATCGAAAATGAATTCTATACATCGTGTCGATTTAACAACTATACCTAGGACTCTGTCGTGTCGCCGCAGATAAAGTGAAGATAGCCATGTTGGTCGCCAACATTCGTCGCGAATAGGCACTCCAAGAAGAAGTGTCGATTTAAGCCAGTGTTACCGGTGGCGTGTCCTTTAAAGGCACACAAGGATAAGTGTGATCCATCTATTAGCAACCCTGACTAAAAGGATCCTCTGTTTCCATGTTCGTTTGTCGAGCTCGATCACTCTGTTCATGGGTAGTGGAGACACTATCAAGGTCCATTCTGAGTTGTTGATAAAGGTAAGAATTTTCTTATTGCTTTTGGGGACACTTATCCTTTTCATCTAGTGTTGGGAATTAATAAATAAATTCAACGTATACATTCCATTCACTACCTCGTTTTTCTTCATTTTATGATAATTCAAACAAGTACTTCTATTGATAATTGAACAACATATCAGTCTTTTCATTTTTTGCCGGATATTTAAGCTCAATTTCATAATTCTCCAGTTTCTTTCAAATTAAATTTTTTCTCAACATTTTTTCAGGTTAAATTTCACGTTAAACTTTTGAGCTACATTAAATACTTCTTCCAAAATTCCATTTTGTTCTTCTGGAGTTTCACCCCAAACAATAGTGTCATCTATGTAAACAGCTACTTGATCCATATTAAATATTTCCCTAAATCTATCATTGAATACTTCTGGAGCGCACTTTATTCCGTAAGGCATTCTCAAAAATTTATAACGCCCGAAGGTTGTACCTACAGTACAGAGATTACAACTTTTTTCATCTAGTGAAAATATTTTGGCATCTTTCGAATTTGCAGTGATTTCTTCAAAAGTTAACTATTTACTATGCTCTCGTTTAATAGCTATAATAGGACCATCAACATTCTTAACAATTCGCAATTTTTCTAAATTGTTCAGAGTGTCTTATTAGGTACTTTGGAGGGAATAATTAGGACCTCCACCACAACATACCGAATTATATATTAACGATATATGAAATAAAGTTTTTTTTTTGTCCTTCAATGTATCATGTAATGCTGAAGGCACTCTTTTAATAGGTGAAATTACAGGTGAAATGCTTGGATCAACTTTTATTTGATATGGGGGTTGAATGCAACGAATTCCTGAGAAAATCGATGTATATTTAGACAATCATGATTGATGAATTTTAGTGACTTGCAATGATCTTAGTTTCTTTCGACTGTGATTCATTTTTAGATATCAGATTAAGTGCTATACGCTATACAAGCATTCAAACCAAGTAATGGTTAAGAAATGTCATTAACCTCGTAAAAGTTAATCAAATATCTCTTATTATTGTAATTGCAATTCAAACGACATTTACCAAGTACTGGGATGATATTTTTCGTATACAATTTGAGGATTATTTTCGATCTTTTGATCTCTGATAATGGAATATTCAAATTATTGAAATGTTTTATAGGTAATATATTAGCCATGACACCGGTATCTAATTTAAAAGTCAATTTCTTTCCATTCATGTACAATTGTGTCAGCCAGGAGTTAATATTGTTTCCAGAAATATTGTCGATATAAATGAATTCTTCATCTGTTTCATAGATATCGAAAGAATTATCGAGTTCTAAATTGTTTAGTTGCTTGTTATCGAGACACATGGTGGCGGAATGATTAATTTTTTTACACTTGCCGCATAATATTTTGAATGCAGGACATTTTCTAATTGGATGATTATTACCACAACGGTTACAATTATTAATATTCCCTGTCTTACCCTTGACACAATTAGAGGGATTATTTATTTTTCTTCCTTCTGGAGTCCGGGAACGTAACCTCTGATTCCCGAAGCGACCAGGGACCGTATTCTCGACAAGTGATCTTTCAAAACGTATACGTACTTTCAGTGCTGTGAACACTGGATGTACCAGGTTTTTCACCTTAATTTGACCCCTCCTTTAACTTTGTTTCTAAAAGGGGTACAAAAAAATGTTTCCTACAAAAGTTTCACGAAATCGACTAGTGTTTTCTAAAATTATTTCACAAAACGAAATATATACAGAGTGGGCAACATATTGATTACAACTTCATTTTTTCAAATGGAACACCCTGTATATTTTTCTATATTAGACTAGCTCTTTTTCCCCTGATTATGAATATATAACATATGTTTGGTCTACTCTTATTCTGAGTACCACAGAGTTTCAAATTTTAAGAACCACCTCGCAAGCTAGGTAACCAGTTTTATTTGAAATATTTTCACTTTTTGTGAAGAACAATAAAAATAAGAACGCTAAAAGCAGAGAATATATGGAGTTGCATCCTAATCATCCAATTACAATTTATAGTGAAAAACGAATGTCATATCGTTGCCAACGAGATAACTCACAAAAGAGCATTTTGAGTTATCGCAGCATACCACTTGAAAACTGGTTACTTAGCTTGCCAGGTGGTTCTTAAAATTTGAAACTCTGTGGTACTCAGAATAAGAGAGATAGACCAAACATATGTTATATATTCGTAATCAGGAAAAAAAGAGCTAGTCAAATATAGAAAAATATACAGGGTGTTCCATTTGAAAAAATGAAGTTGCAATCAATATGTTGGACACTCTGTATATATTTCATTTTGTGAAATCATTTTCAAAAACACTAGTCGATTTCGTGGAACTTTTGTAGGAAACATTTTTTTGTACCTCTTTTAGTAATAAAGTTAAAGGGGTGGTCAAATTATGGTGAAAAACCTGGTACGTATACGTTTTGAAAGATCCCTTGTCGAGAATACGGTCCCTGGCTCGGTCCCTGGCCTTCTGCGTGCCTCGAAAACTCGATCAACGGGATTGCTTGAGCTGTCCATATTCATTGCTTACGATTTAGATTCTTCCATTATTGAACACAATTTGATGATTTTTCCTAAATCTGCGTCGTCGTCTTTTTGGAGTAGTCTTAAAAATCATATAGAAACAAATCATTTTAATTTAAAGAAACATAAATGTCACTTATGCGATTTTGCTTCTGTTCGAAATGATCACCTTAAAAAGCATATAGAAGCAGTTCATTTGAATTTGAGGAAGTATGAAGTGAAAAATGTGCTTATTCCACAGCATATAACTTAAGTCATCATATAAATTCAGTTCATTTAGACTTAAAAAAAAACATGAATGTCACCTATATGATTATAGATCAGTTGAAAAGATAAGTCTTCAAGAGCATATAAAATCGAAGAATTTGAATATAAAAGAAAATAAGTGCCACTTATTTTACTATGCATCTGTTAAAAAGATACAGTTTCAAGTTCATATAAACTCAGTCCATTTAAACATAAACAAACACAAATGCCACTTGTGTCACTATACAGCAGTTCAAAAACAACATATAGGCATATAGAATCAATTCATTCAAATATAAAGAAACACAAATGTCACGAGTATAATTGTAGTCAAA
Source organism: Harmonia axyridis (assembly GCF_914767665.1). Classification (NCBI taxonomy): domain Eukaryota; kingdom Metazoa; phylum Arthropoda; class Insecta; order Coleoptera; family Coccinellidae; genus Harmonia; species Harmonia axyridis. The sequence goes on along the minus strand of NC_059508.1, from coordinate 20,350,362 downwards.
AGATAGATTCAAAAACTCATTTGGAATCTGTTCATTCGGAAGTTGAATAACATTAAATGAAAATCCTTCTCCACACAAATAAGTCGTTAAAAAAACTATAAAATAGCGCAAGGCGATTTCTCGAAGTTTGGTATAACAATATGCTTTTTTACACCAAACCGAGTCGAGTGATTTGATTCAAAAGCATCCTTGCAGTTCCTATCATCTTGAAATTTAATGAGTTCTTCCTGAATTTTTTCCGATACTTCTCCAGCGTCCGTACTAAAATAGGGCTGCCATAAATGTTGGAAAATCGACCGGGACAAGAGGCACAGAAATGGGTTAAAATACCACACAAAAATTAAAACCCTATCTGAGAGGTATTCATTTAATAATAATCCAGGGTTTCTAGGATTATTGACTTTTTTGCACCCAATAAAAAAAGATTATTCGGACATATCCACTGAAATAATTTATAACAAACAAAAATAATATCAATTCGCAATAAAAACAACAGTGCAAAAATGGAATACTTTATCAAACAAAATAAGATTTTTCATTCTAAGGGAAATATTTTTTATTAAAAAAGGAAAACAAATCAACATTAAACAACTATACTAACAAACATAGGTAGGAACTTTATATGGCAGGTACAAAATACAGTACATTAATATATTCATATTCCTAATAACTGAAATTTAATTTCTTGATATTGTAATGTAAAAACACCAACATTTCCGCCCTATCTTCATTAAGTCTATTTCTTTTTGGTTCATAAATATTGCCTAATTCACTGAATAGTTGCTCACTAGACACACTGGCAGCAGGTGCTGACAGGTACTCCGAAGCTGCGGTGAACAAACAAGGAAATTTTTTCTTTTCTGCCTCCCACCACTCGAAAGGAGATTTATCTTTCGGTTGTGTTGAACATTCCAAATATGTCATTACTTCATTTTTCCATGCTTGCATGTTTTTTGTTTTAGTGGTTTCGGTCGAAGTAGAGGCAATACTGTCAAAGGTTCCCCAGAATGTATTTTCCTTATTTAAATCGCTTAAAGGAATATTATCATCTTCCGAAGATTCGAGATCCACTTCAGCTACAGTATTATACCTCCTTTTAATTAAATTTTTAATACAGGTTAATATTTGTCCTTTGGTATCTTTAGGGAAAAAATTCATTTTAAACCTTGGGTCTAAGAATGTGGCAACATACAGATTTTCTCGTTGAAATATTGTTTCACCAAGTCTTCTTTCTAAACTTGTTAAAAGTTCATTCTTCATTGTGCCTACACCAGCAAAGATTGGCCCCTCTTTAGATAAATATTCTTTTAATGTTACGACTAATGGAATCACTTCAGAAATGCAATATTGCTCTTTACTTGCAGTTTTTGTGATTTCTTCAAATGGCCTTAAAATATTGAGGATGTTTTTCACCAATTCCCATTCAGAGTAAGTAAGGTTGGTGAGACCATCATTGTTGGTGATATACAGGGTGGCCATTTGAAAACGAAACAGACGAGATTACAGACGAAATAAAGTTTTTCGATAGAAATGCTCGGACAGGTCGATTTCTGTTTCGAGGGGGACAACTTAAGATGTAGGTTACGGACGCATAGCGCTTCAACCCTTGCTACTACAACCCTCACCCCCAAATTTTGAATAGGGAAGATGGGGTGAGTGATACCTCATTTGAAAGGTATTTTTATACTGATTTCAGCACAGTAATTGTTTTTTCATTTTATGCATTAGTTCTCGAAATATTCTTAACTAAGTATTTGAAAATGAAGTTGTGTTTTCATGGCACTTGTAGTGTTTTGTGAAAAATCGACATTTTGAGCTTCAAAACAACCATGACTGTGGCTTCCTTCCTAACTAACTAACGCATGAATATTTCGAGAACTAATGCATAAAATGAAAAAACAATTACTGTGCTGAAATCAGTATGAAAATACCTTTAAATTGAGGTATCACTCACCCCATCTTCCCTATTCAAAAATTGGGGGTGGGGGTTGTAGCAGCAAGGGTTGAAGCGCTATGCGTCCGTAACCTACATCTTAAGTTGTCCCCCTCGAAACAGAAATCGACCTGTCCGAGTATTTCTATCGAAAAACTTTATTTCGTCTGTAATCTCGTCTGTTTCGTTTTCAAATGGCCACCCTGTATAATGTGATCGCTCCTTTTTGTTCCAATAAACGCTCAAGCATATAGTACCTACGTAGAATTCCAACGCGTTTGAATATCCTGAATCAACTTTTTTTTTTTAAATTCAACTGGTTTTGAATTTGTTCAAGTTTACCACATGCCAATTGAGAATGACTGAAATGTCCCACGATTTTCCGAGATTTTGCGATTGCATCATTAATAGCTCTTTGACTGTTGATGCCATCATGAATAATTAGTTGAAGTGTATGAGCGAAACATGGTTCGTAGTTTATATTGACTTCTTGCATTGCTTTTTTCATATTGCCTGCGTTATCAGCAATTACGGCATGAACATCTTTTATAGGGAGATTCCAACCTCTAAGCATTTCTGTTAAACACCTGGCAATGGTCTCACCACTATGAGTTCCCGGAAAACCTTTTGTGTTTAAAACATAGGAGCATCGCGTTCCATTGCTGATCTAATGTCCAGTTAGAGAGATAAATGCTTTATTGCTGTTACTGGTCCATATGTCAGTAGTAAATGATATTTTTCCAGATCTTGCTTCAATATTCTTTTGCAGAGTCCCTTTACATTGTTCGTAAATATTAGACAAAACAGTCTCTTTAAAGTAGTTTTCTGAAGGCATTTTGTACCTAGGAACAGCTTTTGCAATCAGGTGTTTAAAGCCAATATCAGAAACAATTGAAAAAGGCTGGTTATCAACTGCAATCATTTCTCCAATTAGTTTGTGATACTCCTTTGCTTTATTGCTATTTATGTCCCATGAATTTTTTGATGCAATATATTCCACAATATCAGGTTGGGTAGAATTGTTGTTTGGTGCTGTAAAATTCTGTGGGGATTCTTTTGCCCTCTCAACATCTGGAAATAGTGGAAATAGAGAACAAAATAATTTGTCTCAACTCTCAACCGAAAATAATTTAATTTGTGGACACACTCTATGTGAGGACATTTAAGTGTGCAGGGCATGGGATTTTTTTAAATAATGGCGAAACTAAAATACAAAAATACAAGTAGGTATTGCCTAAAGTTGATACACGTTCGATAATCATTCAGGTACAGTCCATTCAGGAATTATTGACATCCCGGGTGGCTTTGGAAAATCGAAATTAAGTTGGTACTGGCTCATTCAGTAACATTTTGAATTGCCCATTTCGGGTTGGCATTGGAACTGTCATTGACAGGAGGTTAGATTTCAGTTTGTTTGTGTTATTGGTTTTGATCGAAGAAATTTTGAAACTTAAAAGTTGTATCAATTTCAAACACACATTGATTAGTTTATTTGAGTATTTCTCACAGTACTGTTTGAAAAAAAAAGAAGGCAAGTCATTACAACCTGGATTATTAGTGGAAGAAAACCTGTGGAATACGATTTCACCTTCAAAGAATCATTGAATGATTTGATTGTTAGCAAAAGCCGAGCCAAAAGCAACCAATATATCAGCCTGGATGAAATTTGAGCAAAAAGCATCTGGATTTTAATCAATCAAAGACAACATTACATAAACTACTTAGATATCTCGTATTCAACACCATTAACTATACTTTCTTTTTAACCAGATTTATCGAAAAACACGTGAGTTACATCCACCACTTTCAGTCATCGAATGAAAAACGGAAATTTCACGTAACGGTCATTAACCGTTCCTTTACCACCAGGTGGACTAGTTGTCCTCTATGACTGTTTGTCTATAGGCCGCTAGAAGGACTGATCGTCCTTCATACGCTAGTTCGTCTATTCACCGCTAGATGAACCAATTGTCCTCTATAATCTAGTTCATCTAGCTGCCGCTAGATGGACTAATCGATTTGTTGTAGGCATGTTTAAAAAAAGAGTTACACAGGGTGAACTCTAACACCCCCTCCCATGCCGACAAGGTAAAAGAGAGAAAATTCATTAAAATCTTTTTTTTTTTTTTCTTTTTTTTTTTAATCCGAATTTTCGCTTCAGAATACTATTTCGCTGCAAATCGAGTTGGTTCTTTATTTGAAAAGACATAAACCTTATAAGTTTCAGCTATAATAAAGTACAGTTTCATTTTGTTCTTAATAATTAATAATAATTCTAGAAACATAGTTACAGATCGCTTCGAACAATCAATCAAGTATTAGCTTTCTAGAAACAGAGTTTCAGATAGCTTCGAACAATCAATCAAGTGGTATATTTCTAGTCATATTTTCAGATCTTTCCGACCAATCAAACAAACAACAACAAACTAAAAATCAATCTACAAAAAAGCGAGTGTTTTTTTTTTTCCGGTCATACAGATCAAAAATTGTTTTCCCGAAATTTGTTGGTGATGTCGATAACCAGATACCGGTGAGGGATTCAGTGAGTTTCCTTGGTATTACTTTAGACAAGAGTCTGAGATGGGACATACATATTGATCAGCTTAGAAAAAGGCTGAATTTAGTTTCTTTTACTCTTTTCATGCTGAGAGATCAGGTTAACTTTCATGTCCTGAAAGTTCTATATTTTGCTAATTACCAATCTTTACTTTCTTACGGTATAATTTTCTGGGGATGCTCCATCCACTCTGATAACCTTTTCATTTGCCAAAAATGGACATTTAGATCTATGCTAAGACTCAACAATAGGCATTCTTGTCGTGGACTATTTAGAAAACATAATTTTCTCACTTTCTATGGACTATATTTATACAAAATACTTACATTTTTCCATAAAAATCAAAATTATTTTGTAGAATTCAAAAATGTTAATAATACAAGGCAAAGTGTTCCGTACTTTTTCCCTATTCATTCTTCTTCTTTACGTGAAAGGGGTACAGAATACATGGCAATCAAGTTATTTAATGTATTACCGAAACATCTACAGGTCATTTCTAATCACGGGACCTTTAAGAGAATAATTCAGGCTAATTGTGCAGTGTGAACCTTACTCAGTCGAGGAGTTCAGGGTTTATTGTTCTAAATAAGTCTTCTCATTATTATTATATTCTTTTTTCTTGTGACTCGTTTCATTTTTATTTGTGTAATATTTCAATATTTTGTACGAATAATCATTGAAATTAATAAACTTATTATTATTATTATTAATGGTAGCTTTCTAGAAACAGAGTTTCAGATCGCTTTGAATAATTAATCAAGTAGTAGCTTTCTCGAAACATAGTTTCAGATAGCTCGAATAGTCAATCAAGTGATAGCTTTCTCGAAACAGAGTTTCAGATAGCTCGAATAGTCAATCAAGTGGTAGCTTTCTCGAAACAGAGTTTCAAATAGCTCGAATAGTCAATCAAGTGGTAGCTTTCTCGAAACAGAGTTTCAGATAGCTCGAATAGTAGCTTTCTCGAAACATAGTTTCAGATAGCTCGAATAATCAATCAAGTAGTAGCTTTCTCGAAACATAGTTTCAGATAGCTCGAATAATCAATCAAGTAGTAGCTTTCTCGAAACATAGTTTCAGATAGCTCGAATAATCAATCAAGTAGTAGCTTTCTCGAAACATAGTTTCAGATAGCGCGAATAATCAATCAACTAGTAGCTTTCTCGAAACATAGTTTCAGATAGCTCGAATAATCAATCAAGTAGTAGCTTTCTCGAAACATAGTTTCAGATAGCTCGAATAATCAATCAAGTAGTAGCTTTCTCGAAACATAGTTTCAGATAGCTCGAATAATCAATCAAGTAGTAGCTTTCTCGAAACATAGTTTCAGATAGCTCGAATAATCAATCAAGTAGTAGCTTTCTCGAAACATAGTTTCAGATAGCTCGAATAATCAATCAAGTAGTAGCTTTCTCGAAACATAGTTTCAGATAGCGCGAATAATCAATCAACTAGTAGCTTTCTCGAAACATAGTTTCAGATAGCTCGAATAATCAATCAAGTAGTAGCTTTCTCGAAACATAGTTTCAGATAGCTCGAATAATCAATCAAGTGGTAGCTTTCTCGAAACATAGTTTCAGATAGCTCGAATAATCAATCAAGTAGTAGCTTTCTCGAAACATAGTTTCAGATAGCTCGAATAATCAATCAAGTGGTAGCTTTCTCGAAACATAGTTTCAGATAGCTCGAATAATCAATCAAGTAGTAGCTTTCTCGAAACATAGTTCCAGATAGCTCGAATAATCAATCAAGTAGTAGCTTTCTCGAAACATAGTTTCAGATAGCTCGAATAATCAATCAAGTAGTAGCTTTCTCGAAACATAGTTTCAGATAGCTCGAATAATCAATCAAGTGGTAGCTTTCTCGAAACATAGTTTCAGATAGCTCGAATAATCAATCAAGTAGTAGCTTTCTCGAAACATAGTTTCAGATAGCTCGAATAATCAATCAAGTAGTAGCTTTCTCGAAACATAGTTTCAGATAGCTCGAATAATCAATCAAGTAGTAGCTTTCTCGAAACATAGTTTCAGATAGCTCGAATAATCAATCAAGTGGTAGCTTTCTCGAAACATAGTTTCAGATAGCTCGAATAATCAATCAAGTAGTAGCTTTCTCGAAACATAGTTTCAGATAGCTCGAATAATCAATCAAGTAGTAGCTTTCTCGAAACATAGTTTCAGATAGCTCGAATAATCAATCAAGTAGTAGCTTTCTCGAAACATAGTTTCAGATAGCTCGAATAATCAATCAAGTAGTAGCTTTCTCGAAACATAGTTTCAGATAGCTCGAATAATCAATCAAGTAGTAGCTTTCTCGAAACATAGTTTCAGATAGCTCGAATAATCAATCAAGTAGTAGCTTTCTCGAAACATAGTTTCAGATAGCTCGAATAATCAATCAAGTGGTAGCTTTCTCGAAACATAGTTTCAGATAGCTCGAATAATCAATCAAGTAGTAGCTTTCTCGAAACATAGTTTCAGATCGCTTCGAATACACAAACAAGTGGTAGATTTCTCTGAAAAGACAACTTATAATTATTATTATTCCTATTTATCAATAAACTCACCTACTTACTTACTTATAAGTTTCATCCCTAATAAAAAACAGTTTCATATTGCATCCAATAATATCTAGAATAGTTATGTTAACATTACTGATCAGAGAATAAAGATTATTATTTTATAAGGGTAATTTTGGGCAATGAAGTACATCAACATAAACAGTGCTTTAATGAAGTAAGTAAATTGCTCTTGTTAAAAGGGGTTTTGTTGTACAAATAAGTTGCGCATTGAGTAGCTAGGCCCCAAAAAGATAGTGAAAATCCTGAACTTACAAGTAAAGCTCGAATGCGTTCTTCTTAAGTGCGATTCAATCTTTCAATTGTACCATTATGTTCTGAGTATATGGTTCAGCTGTTTGTAATTCAATATTGTACTTATCAAGTATTAATGTAGTCACATTGCCTGTGAATTCTATTCCATTGTGACATCTTATAAGTTTAAATGAATATTTCTCAGAACACATTGATTTTAAAGTTCTTAAACTTTGCTCTAAACACTCAGGTACTTTTTTTTTTTTTTTTTTGCCCTGAGGTAGGGGGAAAGCTAATGCCTTCTCCAGCGGCGGGCCAGAAGATGTTACGTTGCCGCTGGATTTGTGTGGGACTCTCACCTCACTAAAACCCCCTCCCCTTTTAAAATATAGCGAGAACCACCGGAAAAAATGAGCATCTTTGCTCTTACATCGGTGGCCTCCTATGCACTATGGACCGGCTTGTTGTTCCCTCCTTCGGTCTTCCTCTTCCTTCCTCTTCATTATGTTCGTGATATATTCATACATGACGGTCCACGTTTTTTTACTTTCGGTCATCTCTGTAATTAGCGAGTTTATGTCTGGGAGTCTTTGTAGTTGACTCCTCACCCAGCTCCTTTCCTCTTCCCATCTTACACATGTCCCATATACGTGTTCTGGGTCGTCGGTCATACCACACCTCTGGCACTGGTCGCTTTCTGTTTTTTTGATCCTTTTTGTGTACGTACCGAACGACCCGTGTCCAGTCAGGAACTGGGTGAAGTAGTAACCGGTCCTCCTGTATAAACACTCAGGCACTTGTATTTTGGATTTTAATACAAAAGTTTGCAAAAAGCAAGTATAATTATCAAGAAAGGTTAGAATATATTTATTCTTGTTAACAAATGTGGCTGGTGTGATTAGACCAATTAAATCTGTGTGAATTATTTCACATGATCTATTTGACCCATTTCTGGCTTTGTTTATCGTTTTCCTAGTTAATTTCGATAGAGAGCATGTGGAGGATTTTTCCATTGCTTTTTTTTTTTTTTGTAAATAAATTCCGTCATACCTGATGACACATTCCGTAATTTATTCAAGTACGTAGAGGAAATGTGAGCACACCTTTCATGCCACAATTCCCCCTCCGATTCTACTGTTCGAGTCACTATCATACATTATAAATCCTTCTCATACTCACTTTCTTTACATACCTATAACCTATAGCAGAGTTACCCTGGATAGGGACATACATTTTGAGTGTGGAAGTAGGTGCCACACTTCTCACCTTGGTTTTTTTTTTTAATTCTATAGGTATCCATTTTTCTATTTCTTCTTTGGAGAATAAATCAGTCATGCTTATTCTTTTCTTGAAATTAATATTTCTTCTTTGGTTCTGATTTTCATTTTGCTTCATTTCCTTCATTGGGGTTGTGTGTTTACTTCTCTTCCATGTTTAACTTTCTTCACTCTCATTTTTTCCTTTTTCGGATGCGAGTATAGAAGTTTCTCAGGTGTTCTGGCAAGCTTCTCATATTATAATAATTAGAATATAGATTTCCAGATTCATATCAATTCTCAATTTTAATTTTGCCAAGAATCTAGCAAGCAATAGATCTTCAAATACTGTTCCCAGTTTTCTGTATTCTTCGATACTGTTTTGAAATTCTGTCACGAATTTTATAGGACAGTCATAATTACGAAAATGCAACTTATTATAGTTTTCTTCAATAACTATAAATTCTTGATGTTTTTGACCAGAAAACATTTCTAGGATCTGTTTATATTTACTATTAGCAGATTTTACTTTTTCAACAGACTTTTTGCAATCCCCTTAGATATTGGTGACGAGACTGGTCCCATTAATCTAGTTCTGCGAACTTTGGCGGGTGCCGCTGTTGTATCCGCCTGCTCCGACCTCCTTCTCTTCCCTTTTGTGGGAGTTAGTGTTGATATTAAATATTGCATTGCTTGAGCATCATGAAGAAGTCTATTACCAAAAGGCATATTGTGAGACAAACTTCCATATTCTTCAGTTAGGAAATCTAGTAGATTCAATGAACGAAGTCCCAGTTAAAGTCTAACCCTTCATTGGCAAGAGTTTCATCTACTTGCTGTTTTATTAAAGTAGCCAAATCTGTATTCACTGCCTCTTCTTGGTGTGGAGATGTAACCATCCAATCAGGGTCTTCAATTTGAGCTTCTGTATTGATGGGAACGTCATATTCTTGGTTGTTATCCATTTTATTATATGGGATTTATTTCAATTATTTCACAATGATATCGACAAAAATACTGTTGTCAAAAATTAAGAGTTATTCGCTCTGCTACCAACTTAGATATCTCGTATTCAACACCATTAACTATACTTTCTTTTTAACCAGATTTATCGAAAAACACGTGAGTTACATCCACCACTTTCAGTCATCGAATGAAAAACGGAAATTTCACGTAACGGTCATTAACCGTTCCTTTACCACCAGGTGGACTAGTTGTCCTCTATGACTGTTTGTCTATAGGCCGCTAGAAGGACTGATCGTCCTTCATACGCTAGTTCGTCTATTCACCGCTAGATGAACCAATTGTCCTCTATAATCTAGTTCATCTAGCTGCCGCTAGATGGACTAATCGATTTGTTGTAGGCATGTTTAAAAAAAGAGTTACACAGGGTGAACTCTAACAAAACTTAATTGGTTACAAGTTCAAAACAGTTAATAAAAGGAAAATTCTTATTGATAAACAGAAAAATATAATAAGTTGAGTACGATTTTATGGTGAATACAGAGAATATTTGCAACAAAATGTGAAATTCATTTATTTGGTGGAAACTTGGTTATTTATTCAACAGTGGACTCTAGAAAGAAAATAAAATGTTTTTCAATTATATTCAAGGGTAAAAGTAGAAGGAGCACTATTTTGAATGCTGGATATTTGGATTTTTACCTGGATGTTTTTTTTGACAGTGGTGATCATGAGGATTATACAGGGTGTTTCCTAAACATGCGGCAAAAATTCAGGGGGTTGTTCCTTGGACTATTCTAAGAATATTTTGTCCTTTGATGATTTTTGAAAAACCTATTTGTTTCGAAGATATAGGGGAAACAAAATTTCAGATAATAACATTTTATTATGAAAAATCACATGAAAATTCAACTCGACCTACAAAAACTGTTGAAAATGACCACCTCTAGCCAGCATACAAGCATCCAATAAAAATAAAAAAAAAAAAATAAAATGTTAATTGCTAATACATCACAAAACGAATTCAAATGAAAACCGTGTTTAATCTGTATTCCTTTACCATCTGCACTTATCAATTTTTAGTCAAAAAACTGGCCGTTTTTAGTAATTGGAATGTTGTTTAACAAATTTAAAAAAAAATTGTACCTACTTAGTAAACACAGTGCGGTACGCATTTTTATTTAAACTATTATTAATTTTAAAAATATGAAAAATGTTGTTCGCCCTGTATCTTCGAAACAAAGAGGTTTGCAAAAAATCATCCAAGGACTAAACATGCTCAAAATAGTCCAAGGAACAACCCCCTGAATTTTTGCCGCATGTTTAGGAAACACCCTGTATAAATCTATGAAGAGAGAATTATTTTATTGATTGCTAAACAAAGTCTTGGCATTGCATCCATAGTTCATTTATATTCTATATTGAAATTAAGTATTGTTATTCCTGTTTTTTGTTCTTCAATGAGTAATCCAAAAATCTAATAAATTCCAATTGCTTTATAGAATTTTTACTGAGTATTCAATCGAAAAATATATTCAGAAGAGTAACTTCAAGAACTTCTTCACCTCTTACCCACTTGAAGATAATAATAGAATGCAATTAAATTTTGAAATTCACAAATTGAACATAATTTCATGCAAAAATGCTTTTAGTGAGTGAGTTAAAGCTGTTATGGGCAAAATAATTTATGTAATTTAATAGAAACTCGTATAAAAGCATTTCAATAAAAAAACAAAAATCTCGAGTACAAATAGTACCTATATTTTTCATACAAGTTTAATCAATCATTCATGTCATGAACAGTTTCAATAAATAGTGACTTTAGAAAGTAATTTACACATCGGCTGATAAATTGGTTCCAATTTTGAAAGTTTAAGTACAACTGTAACTATGATGTCAAAATTTTTCATATACTAAATGGATTCTTTGAATTTTATTTCTGTCTTATTATGATATGGCTTTTCCATTCACTAAGCTACACTATTTAAATTTATCAACCAGTTTTTTCTGTTTTCTTCACCTGTTTAGACACCACAGTTAAAATGATCCATAAGAGCTATTTGATAAGAATTTTGCAAGCAAGTTGGTATCCAGTGTCCATCAGTAATGCAATAATTTTTGAAGAGCCTTTGGTGAAAAGGAAAATGCATATTTTAATGATCTTCAATGGGATCTTTCATGGGCGACTCTTAAATGAATAGATATCTCTTCATTGGATTTCATTGAAATGAGATAGCATTTCACTATATTTTTACGTTATATAATCTGAATTTCAATTTATGAAATCATGACTGTATGCGTCCCTTCGTAATAATCGTCATTTCGTAAATTCAGGATCTTTCGGATACAAAAATGATGAAAATAATTTAAACTGGTTATTTCTATGATGAACAATAGCAATTTTTAGTGATATTTTTGTAACCAGAAATAAAGCCGCGACTAGACGTTCAAGGCCTACTTCGATGTCAATAATTCCTGAATGGACTGTAAATTATTTTAAGTTAAACAATACAGGGTAATTAAAAGAACCACAAGGTCCTACGAGAGTTGTTCAGGCATCCACAACTTATTTACAGAAATACACAAGTTTTGCACATAAAGTATAGTGGCAAATTAACAAAAAAGTGAAATTGAAATTAATTTTATCTGTATTGATTTAACTGTTTTCCCTAATTTTTCAAAGGGATAAAATGCAATTCATGTTTCTAGCTCGAAAACAATTGATTTTTTTTCCAGGAGATGTTTTGATATTTATGCCTACCTTTTAATTAAAAACAATTTTTCTTTAGTGTATTTTGTAGATTTTGCATCTCGAAATTCCCATATCTTGGACATTTAAATAACTACACTATATTAAAATTCAAAATATTTGAAGAATAAATGAAATAAAATCAACTTACCTTTTCCTGTAACATTGCAAAATTCCTTATGGTGATACTTTTCCAAATGCGATTTTAAGTTTGAAGTGTTTGCATGTCTTCCTCTTCCACCCAAAGAGATGGTCCTTTTACAGATATCACACGTCGCTTTTTCGTTATCAGATTTATCTGACGGCAACTTCACAAAATATTTCCAAAAGATGCTCCTTTTACCTTTGTCATTACTTTTAATTTTTTTATTTTCCGGTTCTTTACTGGTTCCCGGTCCAAAATAATCTGCAATCGTTCTTTTCGTACCATTGCCCGTTTCCGCTTCTATTCTATTTGAGCTCAGTTAAAAACGCCATGTTAGCACTACAGAATCAGAATACAGAATGTTAGGGGAAATCCGAAACGTCCCTCACTACGAATTACTAACGTTCCCCCGCGACGGAATTATAAAACGGGACTTCCCCGGTTTTTCCTTGGGACGTGTATGAATAGATGGCGCAATCGCAACTGTTTCCTCGCAACGGAATTATATGTATTATGAAACGGGACTTCCCCGGATTTCGCTTCGGTAGTGTATTCATGGGTGGCGTTAGGTTTGCCGATACGATATATCGGTATATCGGCACGTAAATATCGGTATCGGCCGATATATCGTATCGGCAAAAAAAAGTGACATCGTTCTATCACTAGTTGTTACATAATACATTTTTAAAATTTTTCATTATTTTAAAACCGCATTTTATTTTAATTTTGTTATGAAACTACAGAGGTTTTAAAACCTGAGCTTTATTCTTCTTTAAATTATTCATAAATATATAAACCAAACAATAAACAAATAAAATATTCAATTATGGGATCAAATTGAATGGATGTTTTTTCAGATTTGGCTGTTGCGAATTCTTTTATAATATCATCAAAATCAATTTTATCGAGAATGTCTTGCTCTATAGCTGAGATGGCCCAACCAGATAATCTTTCTTGTGACATAGTAGAAGACCTCATAATTATTTTTAATTCAGAGAATGATCCCTCACCAGAAGCAACAGACACAGGTAAAGTCAGAAGGATTCTTAAGGCAATATGTACTAAGATTCGGTAGAGAAGAAGTTAGATTTTTTTCAAAAATATATTGTAGAATTTCAAGAGGATTTGACGCTTCAGGTAATGAAAACAATCTTAGGGCTTTTATCTCGTGAAATAAATCGTTTTCTTTCACGTCAGTCTCCTTCTTTTCCTGATCAGTTAGCTTTTGTGAAGAGCATGACAGCATTTTAATCTTCGTCATTTAATTTAAGAATATTACAAATAGAACCAAAAACGTTATCCCAATCAGATATCATATCGAACCTACCATCTAAAGAACTTAGCGTTTGATCAATTATTTTCAAGAAGAAAATTATTTTGAAAGCGATTTTTGGATCTTGAAGCCCCTCATCCGTGTGTTCATAATCGAACAATTTTGGTTTATACTTTCGTCTTACACTATATAATGGAGGAAAACTTTGCTCTATCCCAAGAGCAGCCGGTAGTTTTCCAGCTTCAGAAAGTTTTTCCTCAAAAACATTATCATCTCTATAATTTTTAAAATGATCAACTGAATTCTTTAAATAGTTTTGGGACACTTTCAAGGGCGCCCGCAGAAATTTTTCTCAGGGGGGGCAAAATAAAAATTATTGAAAAACGATAAGGCGTCAATGATTGTTGTAGGCTACATTTATATTCCGTTTTTTTCTATTTCTGTATTTACATTCATAAATTTACATTGTCTGATAAGATCTTCAATTTTCATGTTTTCATCCATTCGTGATTTAGATAAATACTCATTCCAAATGTTCAATTCACTTTCTAAATTTTCAATGTTATACAAATTGCCGACCTTAGATGCGAAAGATTCAATATCTAGTAATTTTGAATTCTTCGGCAAAAAATTGAACGAAGAAAAAAGCATTACATGTTCCTTCGACAATCTCGTTTCAAGAGCTGAAATCAAATGATCTAAATATGGGATGAATATAGATTTTTTTAAGTAATCTTCAGCTGAATATGCTTCTTAATTAGATCTGTACATTTGTCTACCGCAAATTCGTGGTTTTACAATCCATATTGAGACTCTGAGCAATAGATGATGCTTTGGAAAAAAATTCTGTGAAGCATCATCGGAGCGATGTTCTCCACATATTTCTATAATTAAATTTATATGACGGTTAACATCTACAGAATTAATAGGAACAACTTGTAGTGTATTTGCTATTGGTTCCAATATATTTGAATATTTACTTGCTGCCGTCAAACAAACCACAAAAGTGAAAGAGTTTATTGCAGCCCATAACTGAGAGGCTCTTTTTGTTGTTGAATAATTCATTGAAATTTCTCCAGATTTTATAGCAAAAAGAGTTTTGAATATAGTATTAAAGTTTTCAGCGAAAACTCGCAAATATTCATATTTAGCTGACCAACGAGTTTCACAAAACAAAGGAATATTTGGAATCAGATGTCTTCTTGAAGTAATCTCTCGAAAAAAGACTATAATGTCCTTAACGGTGCCAATGCTATTACGAATTTCAGTAATTTTACTGATGTCATTTATTACTAAATTCAACCTATGGGAGGCACAATGGAAATAAATCGCTCTCTTGTAGTTATCTCTTCTTTCACTTTAAATTTTCATTTTGCTCATGTACATGTCGTATTCCAATAGATAACTGATCATGTCCAGAAATATCAGCAGACTCGTCATTACACTGAAATATTTCGAAGAATTTGCTTCTTCTACAATATTTATCATTATTACATGCCCAGCTATCGAAATGATCTCATTTTGAATTCTGTGAGAAGTATATTTCGAGTTACTAGCTGCGTTGAATAAATGGATCTCTAAATCTTTATCACCAGCATCTACTCTGAATTTCAAGAGATCATCAAAGTTGACAGAGTTCTTGTAGCTATCTCGTATAGGCATATCGTTTCGCAAAGAACTATTGTTTTTATAATCGGTAAATTTTTTTTTCTATTTTCTGCAACACTTTTTTTCTTACCTTCATCTATTGAAGAGAATAGGAGAGTATATATAAGATGGATCTATGAAAAAATTGACACTCATGGATTGCGTTAGGTTCCATGATTTTTCTTCACCCAAAAAGTGCTCAACGCGCCTAAAAAAATTGTCAATTCAAAAAATTCCTCTGCCGATTATGGGAAATTGCTGTTGTTGTTATGGGATTGGGAAAATAATATCGAGGATGTTGTGCTGAAAAATGAGGCAATCAAAATCTCAGGGGGGGCCATGCCCCCCCCCCCCCTGCGGGCGCCCATGGACACTTTAATGTCAATCGCTACACTCTGCATCATTTCGCTTACAATATTAATTTGGAATAAAACATCATACCGAATTATTATACTACAAATAAATTTAAAAGTTTGAATATTTGATAAAAGAGAATTTGCTTTATGTCTAGTTTCTATGTTGAAAGTATCATTTTCAGCTATTTCTGAAAGGCTATCACATATTTGAATAAAATGAAATTTTAGTGGTTTTATAGCATCAATCCTACTTGACCATTCAGTATCACTTAGGGGTTTTAGATGTAACTGAGGAACATGCTTTTTTATAATATCCCATCTTTTTGTGGAGGAAGAGAAAAATATATAAAATTTGCGAAAAATCTTCTACTGGTATTACCATCATTGGTATTTCCAGAATTTGTTTTAGACATGTCCACGAGTAATCCAGTTTCAATCCGAAACCTCTTTTTTGGATGTGCTTTTTTGTTTGTGCTTCTTTCTCTTGGTCATTCCTTCTCTCTCTCTATAATTTATATGCCAAATGTAAAACTTTCAAACAGTCTAATTCTGGCGTGCAAGACATAGTCAAAAATTAAATCCGGTTGAACTTGATGTCTCCTTTTTATCAATTTTGTTGAAGTCTTTCGATGTTGCACCACAGATATAGCACCGACTAGTAGACTTAGTTCCGGTTGTACAGTTACATATTTTTCCGTCCACCATAGTCATCTCAAAAGTCTGGAGAAATGTAAATTTGATATCGTTCAAAATAATTTCTGTAACCTTTCCCTTAATTTTTCTTTAAATGAAGAAAATCGTTGTTTAATTGTTTTTAAATTATCATCACTAGTGCCATAGTTCGATATTGAGTGATTTTCCAGATAATCGTTTTATGCTTCAAAATTTGGTTTTTCATGCGGTCTATAAGAGATTTTGCGGTTACGGGGGCCCTGTTAGTAATCTTCCATCCAACTGTTTCTTAGTACCTATCCTCTCAAATAATTTTTACTTCAATAACAGTAATATAGTAATTTACGTAACAAGTCCGGAAAATAGGGTTATTTTGGACTTTTTGGATCTTTAAAGATCTTTGCCTCTTACGATTATTTGGCATTTCTTTGTTGGATGGCCTACCAGCTTGAATACGTCTAATTTTTTTTCGGCTCACTGATGTTGGCTGAACAGAAATGTTCTTTTTTAGTGAGATATTTTTTGATACGTGAATAAAATTAAATAAGTCAGAGAGTGTTATAATTTTGTTTAGAGTTTTATTAAATTTCTTCCTAACATTAACCATATCAACCGTTTTATTTTTGTATGCAATTTCACTAATGCGTTCAAAATTTTCTGATAGTTCTGTTACAGCTGCGGAATGTTCTTCACCTAAATTTGTTTCATTCCCATTCTCGACAGTGTTTATTGTTCCTATAGAAAATATTGCTTTGTTGTTCTGTACTAGTTGTCAAGTCATTTTCTATACCCACATCAAATGACATGTCGTCATAAAATTCTGAGGATATGTTTTCTCCTAGAGCTAATTTTGCTAATTCTTTTCTGTCATCAGTGTTTATTTGCATACAGGTCCTGAAACTGATTCCAAACTTATTTTGAATGACACAAAGGTGCTTACAATTCCTTCCACCCTGTCAGTCGCAAAATGCAATATCTACATTATGCAGTATAAAACATATGATCATCGGTCTGCGAAGAACGATTCTTTGAACAGAGACATTAGCAGAATGTGACATTTTTCTATAAAGTATTTCATTCTTTGAGTTGGCAAATGACAGCAAGTGTCGTCTTTGATAGGACTCGAAAACATTGGCAACGAAATCCACCAAGGCACAAGCATTGAACGCTTTTGTGCACCATCCATCATAAAACTGCGCATCTTTTTTATCAGAACAGCCACTTTTTGCTCTAACAAGAGCAGTGAAGGAGCCTTCATTTTTAAAATTATAATTACTGACAACGCCGTCTCCACTTAATTTCTTTAGTGATATGAAAATATTGTTTTCGAGAGACATTTTTTTCCTAACCTTCGCAACATCTGCGCCTGTCTAGCGGTCATGCGTAACTGAAAAGAGCTCAGAAGGCACGGTGGCTGGTACAAGTTGGTGCGGCCGTGTAAGCAGAGCTCAATGTTGAGTTGGAACGCGGTAAAGAATGCCCCGACAATGGGCTCGTATCCATAATACAAAAGTTACTACGTCTGAACACCTTCCTGTGCTGAGTCGTGGTAAGATATGTCTGGGTAGAGAGAGCATTGGTTCAGTCATTATTTACTGCGTTGCAACACCATGTATGCGTTGCAGCATAGTAAACAATGCCAATACGCTTCCCGGACGGTTGCCGAAAAAATGATTTTTCAATCCTTTCAATCGGTTTGTCAATCAGAAATGCTTGACTGTGTAGAAATAGAGTATAACGTTCTAATAAAGAGTCAAAAAAAATCGGTTACAGCTTTTGAGGCCCTTTTTTCAGCTAAGAAATTTTTTTCAATGACACCCATAGCTTCAGCAAGCGTTCAATAGCTAGAAGTAGTGAAAGCCATCGAATTTTAGAATAAGAGAGTACATTGCTGTAAGTTGTTTCTGCATACTCACGAAAACCTTTCATCGTTCGACCCTTACAGAAAATATCGAAAAATATTTAAAAATAGACTGCACAGAAATTGACATCATATCGGCGGAAGTGAAAGCAGTATTGTGAAGCCTGTGCGCTGGACAACCGATAGTCTTCTGAAAAAATCTCTTCTAATTAATAAAAACTCGCCTTTATTTCACTTCGAAGTAAGTACCTATTTTATATGGAAACTAGCTGACCCGGCGAACTTCGTACCTATAATCAAGAAATATCTGTTACCTTTTTATCTGAATTAAGTTAGTTTCTTTATTAAGTATTACTGTTGGTATATTTATAAATCAAAATTATTCCAAAAACAAAGTATTTATTATTCTAATGCTTTATGATACACAATATTCTTAGTTTTATTTTCTGGCTCGTATATAAATAGTGTTGTTGGTATTCCGACACGGGAACAGGCGACATATAACTGGACATGTGAAAAACATGAATTTTCAAGATTTCATTTTTAAACTTAAATGCCTTGCAATATTGAAAAACAACGTTCATTGGTCCAATAGCAACAATATGCAGTGTACTGTAGTCAATTTCTTTGTTATAATTAAATGCAGCTCTATAGGGGTTAAACGCAACACTTTAATTTTGTTGGTTCCGGTTCCATCGATTCCGTTCAACTTCATTCCGCGTTTCACGTTGCTCATCAGTTCGACTTGCTCTTGTATTTCTTTGATTTGCAGCATTACGGGTTCTGCGACTTAAGTTTGTAGGTCTAATTGCCGGCATTTTCAGAAACAAAAATTCAACTGAAAATAAGAAAAACAATAGTACCTATTATTTTGTGAAAGTATGAAAAAGATTTACCAAAACTTTCCAACACTATATAAATTTGACTAACCGTGTTGAATAACACTACAAATTATCCAGTAGAAACCAATGTGAAAAATACACTAAGAAATGGTAAATGAATTATGTAGGTATCTTGTTATTATAACTACGACCACAGACCAACTCTGACAGATATTCATTCATTCATTCTTCTCGCTCGTTGGGCTCAATCTTTGGTTATGTACCCAGTCACAAAGTTGTTGGATTTCTCCTAATTTTCCCACATGTATTACATATAATTCACACTCGCATTCATCCTTATGTCGACATACAATTTTCATTTTTTCTCAAAGACTTGAACAACCATTAAACATCCGTGCCCTCACCGTGATTCGAACCCGGACCTTCGGTGCCGCAGTCGAGGTCGCTGTCGACCACGCCACCGAGGCGGCTCCGACCGATATATTTGCAAAGAGCATATAAACTACGATTCTTTGTTTCAATGTCGACTACGTGAGTTCTGCAACTTTCGAATTTTTTTCTTACATAAGAAACTTCTCCTAATAATAACAAATACAACAAAAAAAGAATTAGTGAAATCGGTCCAGCCATTCACGCGTGATGCCGTGACCAAGGAAAAAGGGATTCATTTTTATATATTGTTGTATTCCTCTTTGGAATAATGCACGATGTAGAAGAAAGAATAGCAGGATTGCTGTCACCAGGGCAGCTTTATGAAGGAAAGCTCCGTAAAACTTGATGAGATGAGAAGAGGTTGCTGAGGGTATATGCGATGATGGTTTGAGTTCACTTTATAGTTACACTTTAGATTTCACTTATTGGGGTTTTTTAGGAAATGCACTTGTTAAGGAAGAATACGAAATATTAAGAACGATATTTATTAAGATACCAGCTTCGTCCTCATCCCTACTTTGGATAAGTGGTGACACCTGGCGGGGATAACTGATCGATTGATAGTTGATCAGTATTCGACCAGCGAGGGCGGGAGATCAAATTGAGTTTAAAAAAAAATCATAATGAAAGGAACTTGAAATTATAAACTCTGAATAAGAATTTCTCCAATTCTGTGGTTATTTCGTTCATTCTTCCACATCTTGTAGAACAAAATCGTGCGAGAATATATCAGAAACGCACAGTTTTCATGGTTATATTTCATTATCATATGTTGGTACTCCGAACTTTCCGCCACGGCTTTATCTGTCAATTCATCAATTTGCCTTAAAAAATCAGTTCTGCCAACCAACATTTTTCAATGCAAAAATCACTAAATGATATTTATGGAAATATTTCATTAATTTCAATAAAAATGCAATGAATACGAGAAAATAATGTATAATACTCGTACAGAAGGCTTATTCTACCACTCGTTCATTCCAAAACTCGCCACTTCGTGGCTCGTTTTTGAATTTTGAACTCGTGGAAGAATATCAATGCCTTCTGCACTTGTATTATAAATAACTATTATCGTACTACAATTATAATATTTGATTGCCATCTTGCAACCTTATTGCGGATCTGTGGATAGATTAAAAACGATAAAAATCGGGATTTAAAAATAGGGGTTGATCGTATAAGAGTGAAAATTGAGAGAGATATGAAATTTTTTATTCTGTCATGACAAATTAAAAATAATTCTTACCAAAAAAATTGAAGTTTATAATTAACAAATAAAAAAAAAGTGGTTAATCGTAGAGGGATGAAAAATTGAGAGTATAATCAAATTTTTTTTTTAAGTCGACAGGATAAAAAAAAATTTTTGCCAAAAAATTAAAGTTCATAATCCACAAAAAAAAATAGGAGTTGATCGTAGAGGGGTGAAAATTGAGAGTAATATGAGATTTTTCATTTAAAGTCATGATAGAATAAAAAAAATTTTTGCCAAAAAATTAAAGCTTATAATTAACAAATAAAAAATAAGGGTTGAACGAAGAGGGGTAAAAATTGAGAGTCATATGAGATTTTTCATTATAAGTCATGACAAAATAAAAAAAAATTCTTGCAAAAAAAATAAAACTTTTTAATTACCAATTAAAAAATAAGGGTTGATCGTAGAGGGGTGAAAATTTAGGGTTGTATGTATTTTTGTATGATGTATCATAAAAAAATAAAAACAAAAAATTTTGTCTGAAAAATAAAATAGAAAAAATTAAGGGGTGGACCACCCTTAACATTTAGGGGGATGAAAAATAGATGTTGTTCGATTCTCCCCCCTGACTAATATCCTCGCTAAGGATCACGAAAATCGGTCGAGCCGTTTCGGAGGAGTTCGATTACGCACCCGTGACAGAAGAATTTTATATATTAGATATTAAGGTCCTCTAAGAATTCAATATAAAATACAGTGATTGTATAAGACGGATTTATTTGGCCATGTGCCCAATTTTAATAATTGTATTTTCAATCCTTCGGTTTCTGAAAAATAATATTTTAGAAACGGAAACGGCATTTCAGATTCATGATTACAATGCAGCGATTCACCAAGCATGTGAGCCGGTGAGCCATATTTTAGGCTCAGCCCTAATTAAAATAGGAGAAAGGGGGATCGACGTTGCCAAATTCAAGGGCGAACTTTGAACTATTATTTCGGGACATTAACAGAAAAATTATTAATTTCAATTACAATCTGAAAAAAATCTAGCACCTATAAATATGAAAAAAACAAATGGATAACAATAACTAAGAGCGTATGCACTGGCTGCACCAGTTCGAATTAATTCGAGCTAATTATGTCATTTAGCACTACAAAAATTAGAATTATTACGTGCAGCCGGTCGAAATTTTGATAGTAATTCGAGGTCAGTTTTGCTGTCATACAATAATTCCACCATTGCCAAGTGTACATATTACATTAGATCTATTTTTTAATTCAATATATTTATTTCGATTCTTCCATAATAAACCATGAGTAATATATATATAAACTTACTCTATTCAACATAAGCAGTAAAATGAGCTGATTATAAATAATAATTACACTAATAATCGAATTTTTAAGTGCATCTTTGTCATTTGTCACAGAGAATGTCGTTTATGTCACAGTGTTGCCAAGTTTTTATCAAGATAAAAACCGCTGGGTCCAAGGCAGCGGATTTGAAGTCACTTTTTTCTCCTCTTAGAGACGACAACGCTGTAGGTTGTATCAAAAGTTGCCTTTCATTTTATGGAATTCATAATATCGAACAGTCAAAATATACCTAAACGTACATATTCTAACCCAAAATTATTTCTCAAGTAAGTAACTAATTCAAGAGGACAAGAAGCATTATAAAACGATGTAATGGATTACTGAAAAACACTTAGACTATATAACTATATAAAAATATAGTCTAAGGGAACACAGGTTTCACTGTAGGCAGTAGCAATAATATTGGCATGTTGTGTGCAACACAATATTTGTGTTGATAATCATATTCAACAACCAGAAGAAGAAGAATTTACGAATGCTAATCAGGGAATAATCGATGAAGGAAATAACTCTTCAATGAAGAGAAACCGAACAGCTCAAGATGATCCAAGAGCCTTACAAACAATTATTGTGACAGTGAATTATTGAAAATAATTTTTCCCAACATATGAGAATAAACAGTTTATTTAATAAATAATGGTCTATTTCAAGCAAAGAGATTGTATATTTATATGATCTACTTTAATATACAAAGTAAAAATGTACATTATAATCGATCGAAATTTCAGTCCAATATAAGGAATACATTATACAGGGTTGGGATTAACCTTCCAGCGGGCGCGCCCTTTGAGTTTCCATGAGCGGGCGCTTGTCGTAAATTTTGCGTCATCCAGTGAATTATGTTTTCTGCATAAATATGTTCGGGAATTATTGTGGTCATATGAAAAATGAAATTCAACATCACTTTGGAAGAAATAAAGTTTTATTCAATAAACAAAAACTCATCCAGAACATAAAAATCATGAAATTCATAACAATTCATTTAACGAGTTAATTTTCAGAATCAGCATTCTCATCTTCACAATCATGACAAACCACATTGATTGAAGCATGTTTTTTGCAAGTGAAGGACTGACAACGGCAACATTTCATCGATGCTGAGGTTCTTTTCCTCTCCTTCACACATACCCGACATACACCTCGTTTTGGAAGATTTATTTCTTCAATTTCTTCTGTTGGTTCAACACACTGACCATAAGTCACTTTCAGGAAACATCTAATGTCTTGGGTAAATGTCTCAGAGTCGATCTAGAGATGAGATGTTCTTTCATTAGGCTCAATGTCAAATTTTTCAGGAATATTCTCCGATGCTTAGGAGCCTTTGTTGGGCAGGCAAATTTGTGTAAAATTTGAGCATTTATGCCTCTTATATTTATTAGAGTGTAGAAAACTACACACGGCTATCTCTTTGTTATTCTAGAGACAGAATACGCAGCACACATTTTGTCGACGGTGTCCACTCCACCTTTGGTTCCGTTATAGTCTAATATAACTTGGGGCTTTCTGGTGTCTGGATCCATTTGGTCGTCGTTATGAAATGTTGACAGTAATGTCACGGATTTATTCTTCCGAGGTACATAGGAAACCATCATTTTGTCCTTTTGGAAACCAAATAGAGATGATCTAACACTTCTTTTTTTGTCTGGCAAGAATTCTTTCGGGATTTCACATTTGTACTAGCTCCTCTTGTGTAAGCGGCTTACTTCCCATAATGAGGCACTATGAAATTTTATTTAGCTGAAATAATAACAAAAATATAGAAATAAATTCGAAATAAAAACGAAAAAGACAGTTTACACCACAAACTCACCTGTGAGGGCGCGTGTCGTAAAATTTACGCTCAATGAAAATTTCCCGAATATTTGGATATATAACACTTCTGAGCACGGACCGCACGCCTGAAGTTCTGGGAGGTACTGATCCTGCAGTGCTGCCAACCCACTGAGCTCAAATAAAGGTAGATAGAGGTTCGAAATTTAGGTAGATGTTGCCAAATTTAGGTAGATTATTTTTTCCTTTTTTTTAGGAGTTTTGAAAGAACTGAGTCCATAGAATTATACCTTATGAATGATAAATATTGAAGAATTAATAAAAAAATATAAGAATTTACATAATAAAAAAAATTGAAAAACAAAGAAATATATTTATGTGATAATTTAAAATTAAAATTTAAATATATATAAAATAATGATAATTTTTCCCAATCACTCTTATAGGTCTGATAATACTTTCTTTTCTTCGGTAATGGACCACGACTTGTTCCTTCGCCTCCACTATCACTGGCACTCATATTTTCGATAAATTCAGCAAAAAACTTACCTATACAAAACGACACCTTTTCTGTTTCGTCAAAATCGCAATATCCCGATTCAGCAATTCTACTGCCTGCTTTGAAGGAAGTTGTTCTCTTTACTACTTGAACACGAAAGAATAATTTCAAATATTTCATTTCAACAGATGTGGATAATTTGCAAGAAAACGCTTGTTGTCCAAAAACTTTTATTATTTTAACACCCAGAAGGGTCTTTTATTGCTTCCCGACGGCAGCCTTCGATGCATTCAGAAGGTCTCATCTCATTCCTTTCGACGATCTTATTTTATTCTGTTTCTTTTTTTAAGCATAAGGATCGATTCAATTAATCTGCGAGCAATACGAACCTATCTATTTTTCCTACGTACATGCAACCATTTTTACTATCGCTATTTATCTATCAAGCAAGTGCGTATTGAGGCGCAGCCATCGTTATTTATTAGTTTATTACCCATTTCGGTCCTTTCTTTGCATCTGTATGTTTCTGAAACTCTACCGCTGATCTCCGGAGATCTTAGTATCCAATGGCGTGCGTAAAAATTAAGATGTGAGAGCGTTAATGAGGAATAGATTTTTTTCATCGTCACGTTACTGATAAAACGATTTGTCGTTGGTCTAAAACCGTAAAGTTCGCGCGGAGCTGAATTAAGGTAGATCGAGCTCAAAAAAGGTAGATAGGTAGATTAGTTCGAATTTAGGTAGATCTACCTAAATTTAGGTAGGGTTGGCAGCACTGTGATCCTGGAATACCTCGAGTCCTCGAACCTCTTTGCTCTCAAACAAGTCGTTAGAGTGGGAGAAGCAATTATATGTGTTTGTCGTAAATTTTAAGACACCACGCCCGCTGGAAGGTTAAGTATGGAACCAAGTAAATATCTTTTGAACGAAAAGGACAATATTTATGAAAAATTGCAGGTAAGTGCAATGGCTCAAAATGCATCTGATGTACAATTTTGTTTTCATAATATACCAGTTAAACCACTAATACCCTCAACTCTTATAATTCATATGGGATATCATTGCTGAATGTGAACTAATACGTGGAGAGGTCTTGGAAAGAGTGATTCAAGAATTTGTTAAAAGGATGGAACATTGTTAGGAAGTGAACGGCAGGCATATTGTATATTTGATTTAATTTTATTTGAAATATTATTCTTATTAGTCTGCAGTAAATAAATTCAGCTATTCTAAAAGCAACAGTAAGTTATTCTTCGTTTATTGTAGATTTTTTACACTAAACTCAGTATGTGCGCATTCGAATTCACAAGCTCTTTCAACATCTGCAAAGATATACAGGAGATCATAAGTTAAAAAAGTCAAGGGTATTTCTGGTTCAACGAGAAGTATATAGTCGACCCAAAATTTTACATCACATGCATTTTGCGCCATTGCACTTACCTGCAACATTTCATAAAAATTGTCCTTTTCGCTCAAAAAATATTTTCTTGGTTCATTACTTTATCCCAACACTGTATATGTTTAATACTTATGGTAAAGATATATCTAAAATTGTGTAGATCATTCCTTGAATAAATTGAATGTCTGTTTTTCCAATAAAATTTTTAGGAATTCGTTTCTTTTCAATCATAAATTCAAATTTTCATTTGGATTTACTTTTTTTTTTAAGTGGTTCGAGTAAATATAAATATCCTATAATGATACTTTATTAAAACCAAGAAAAACTTCTAAAATAGCAAATAATTCATCAACTTAAAATCCTGTCCCATATATTGTTTTTATTTTGTAATTTTCGAGTTACATCCTTATAAAATGAGAATAGATTTACTTTTGATATAACTCAGAGAGGAAGCAAATTTCAACATAAAATTTACTAGAACAGACTAGAATTTTCACATATTATTAAATATCTTGTATACTGATAATATATAATATCTTGTATACTCATAATGAACAATGCAAAAAATTGAGTCTTCATTCCACTACATTATGTACAAAAAGAACAAGGGCATATACATAATCATAGTCACTGTCTCAATTCATGAAATCAAATTGTAGCCATGCATTTTGATGCAACGTTTTCACAATCATTGTAAAATGGCTTTCAGTGATCGTTACATATGCATGCGGAGTGCAAAGCTATGATAAATTCGAGTATAACTATGATGCATTGAATTAATAGGCTTTAAAAAAGAATTCTATTTTTTGTAGGCTTATGAAAAAGGAGTTTTAGTTCATACAAATTACTTATCTTTCAAACTTATTATTGATTCCATTTTTTTTTGGACAATCAAAGATTATCAAATAATTTAGTATTGAAAATATAGTAAGACAGAAAACTCAATAAAGTAGTTCCATAATCGATATTAGACATACTACAATACTGAGATATCCACATATTTATTCAACAGTAAATTTAGTCCTATAGATATTTGATATGTTGGGTTTCTCTCCATTGAAGAGTTATTTCCTTCATCAATAATTTCTTGATCAGCATTCAGGGGCGGATCCAGTGGGGGAGGCATAGGGGCCATGCATATGCGTGGGCAATCAGAAGGGTGAGAGATTGGTTATGATCTAAAATTGTTGAAGACAGGTTGAATGGATTGGCATAAATGCATATAATTACAGGATTCCATCCCGTTCTGATCAATTGACGTAATATTGTATTCTTCATTTAGATTCACATATCAGTATGCTGCATTTTGCTTACACCAGCATAATGCAGGTGGTTCGACGC
The DNA here is from genome assembly GCF_914767665.1 of Harmonia axyridis. Taxonomy (NCBI): domain Eukaryota; kingdom Metazoa; phylum Arthropoda; class Insecta; order Coleoptera; family Coccinellidae; genus Harmonia; species Harmonia axyridis. The sequence continues at coordinate 20,323,286 of NC_059508.1, read as the reverse complement.
GAGGCGTCAATTAAGATAAGAAAATATAATGTTATAAATAGGAGACAATATGTTATAGTCAGTCAGTCAGTCAGTCGTAACTAATCAATCTTAAGAATCATCTTAGATTCATCCTATTATTCATTTCCATATTTCCTTGTAAATGAATTCGTTTTTTAAAAACGTGGTTTTCTCAACGAACAACATATTTATATACACAAAACCATTTGCAGCAGTCTGAATGTTGAAAATATTATCTAAAGATATGCTAGTCAAAAAAATAACATGCCAGAATTTGTTATTGAGTTATTAATATTTGATCATGTGTTTTTATTCAATAGGAGTAGTAAAAAGGAATCCATTATTTTTCTAATAGATTTAGTTATCTGTATCACTGTATCTCGTGTTGTATAGGGTGGGCGAATAAGCGCGGTAAGCGGCTATATCTCAGGATCCACTCATCGTAGAGACTTGCGGTTAAAAAGTTTACCACTGTAGTGTACAAGAAAACACACTGGAAATTGTTTTGAAGTGCATACCTCTACCGCTAGGGGGCGTAATAGCTACCGTCGAGTGGAAAAATGAATTTTACTCGAAAATGTTTCGTATGAGGTTGAAGAAAAAATATCATCACTGTAATCCTTGGAAAATTCTCTATCTTTTTGAATTGTCACTTTCGATTTTACGATATCAAATAAGGGTAGGTGAAAGGGAGAAATCTGACTGATTGAAATGCCTGTAACTGCAGTTTGTCTCAACATTTTCGAGCAAATTAGATCTCATCTGAAAGATAATATCTTGTTGATTGAGGACAAAATAAACTTATGATAAATTAGTTTTTGCTGCTTTCGATAGGAGGCGCTAAGTCAGCAGTTCATTGTTTTGTTCATTTTACTCCGAAATTTCAAATGTAATGATAGGATTTTCTTAACAGAAACAGAAATTCCATCGAATTTGCATGAAAAAACCTGAAGTTCGCAAAGCGATAGTTTCAGACGTTCTGAAGTTATGGCCGAAAAAAGATATTCTTCAACTGATGCACTGCGAAAAACCAAATTGTGTCTTTAAGTTCTGACAGAAACATAAATCCCATCAAATTTGTATGAAAAAACCAAAACGTCGCAAAGCGATAGCTTCTGGCGTTCTGGAGTTATGGCCGAAAAAATATATTCTTCAACTGATGCACTGAAAAATTAATTGTGTTTTCTATCGGCCATAACTCCAGAACGCCAGAAGCTATCGCTTTGCGACGTTTTGGTTTTTTCATACAAATTTGATGGGGTTTATGTTTCTGTCAGAACTTAAAGACACAATTTGGTTTTTCGCAGTGCATCAGTTGAAGAATATCTTTTTTCGGCCATAACTTCAGAACGCCTGAAACTATCGCTTTGCGACCTTCAGGTTATTTATTGGTAGCAAAGCTTTTTCAATGATAGTTTCTCCATGTATTAAAATCGTAGTTTAATTGTTTTTGAATTATCATCACTAGTGCCATAGTTCGATAGTAAGTGATTTTCCAGATAATCGAGTTTTGCTTCAAAGTTTGGTAAATTTTGGTCTTTCATTATTCCATAGAGGTAACTCCGGGTAACAGTTTTCACACCTGATGTTCCGGCAGTTTCTAAAATAACGAAAAACAATGATTAGCGAAATAATAAAAAAAATTGAAATTTTTGTTGAAAAAGTATGTCGTTAAAAATCGCCCTATTTTTATCATCTGCAAATTTCTGCAGGAAATTTTTGTAACATTTACTAAGGAAAGGATGGTACTTCATGATAAAAAAAGATTAATCACGGGGTTTAATGGAGGACTACAACAAATTAACTTTTGAAGCTTAAAGTTACTTCAAAATTTGTTTAAGAAAACACTCTTTATTATATAATACGTAAATATACTAATTTTGCATTGATGCTAAGTAAATTATATTAGAAATGAAGAATATTACCAGGGTTATCGAAATCCATCACTTTCACTCCAAAAACTGACACCGGTAAAGAAATATTTATGTTCAAATTTGTTGTTATTTCAAACTCTGTGATCTCGAAGAAGGGGGCACTGGTTGAGGGTCAAGTTCCAACTATCTGTGCACGCTCAGGATGTACCTGGGGGGGTTATAATGAGTGATTTAGGATTACCTGGAATGTTTTCTAATCGACGATAATTTGCTTTAAATTTAAATGATTATCGTTAGTTTTTAAAATCCAATTTTGGCCGCGTAGATGGTTAAAATTGACCTATGTGCGTCGGGCAGTCAAGTTCATTCTCTGATTTACAGTCGTGCGGTCGTGTCCAGAGCTGCCCGACTGTAAAATTATCCGAACGCTCGAACATGGTAGCCTCGTGAGTGGTCGCCTTCAGATAAAGGAAAAAATACAAGCCAGGCGGTTGAAAATGTAAATAGTGTTTATGGACCTGTTGCACCACGCACTGGAAGGCCAATTGTCGAAAATATCGATAAAATCATAGACATTGTCGAGTCCTGTTTCGATTGCTCATGAGCTTAAGAGTGCACAATAAACCGTTTGGAACACAATTTGCATAAGGCTGATTTCAAAAAGATGCTAGATGTATGGGTACCACACGAGTTAACTCAAAAAACCGCATGGACCGAGGTTCCACTGCGAATTACTGCAGAATAGCACCAAAATCACCCCATTTTTGAAACGCTTGGTAACCGGTATTGAAAAGTGGATCATTTACGATAGCGTCAAGCAAAAACGGTCGTGGTCGAAATGCGGTGAGCCATCGGAAATGGCCAGGCAGGTTCTGATGTGTGTTGTGTACTGAGATTGGCAGGACATTATCTACGAACAGCTGCACAACTGTAAACTTGGAACTGTAGTTATCGAACGAAACAGTGCATATTTGACCTTAATTGGATAATTCTAACTATGGTAATTGAAGCTCCGTTCTTCATGCAAAAATAATGGATTTCTTGTCACTACACCTTATACTTTCTTGCGCCTGAGTTTTCTTATGAAATAAATTCACATATATTTATGAAACATGTGAAATTTTTTGTTTTTGTCTTCCAAAAAATGTGGAAACTGAATATGATATGATTTAATAAAATCCATCTTTCTTTAAAAAAACACTTGACCCAGTAGGTACCAACAAAAATTTTCGCTATTTTGCTATCCTATATGAGCTGTGACTTTCTATCGTTATCCTACAAAATATATGTCATATAGAAATAAGAAATTAATAGAAATTTGACATTATTCAAATATAGAAATAATAAAAGCCCACCTACACTTTTTCGTGTACATTTCTGAGCGAGTTTTGAACCTGTATTTTTGACTCTTAGGTCGAGAATGAAGCATCAAAATAGACACAAAAAAGGCCAAGATTATACACGATACAAAGATAAAAAAGGGAATAAAATACGATTGGTATTCTGTATTGATTTTTCATACCTGAATCACCTAATAGAAAGAAATTTCTCCCATTTTCACGATTACTCCGTTGTAATATCAGATTGACCCCAAATATGAGCATCATGACTGATTTCAGGAACGTTAGGATTAGCATTCATTATCCTGAGGTTTTCATCACAAATCTGAATGGATTAAACTGTAACGCCTCTTTTTGCGTCACGGCGCGCCTCTGCTAATGATCTTCAGCACCTTGCAGTTTTATCTCGAGCGCCAGCCAATTTTGGGGAGAAATTTACAAACCTTACCAGGGTAGCTTAGTGAAGACAGGATTCGGTGTCACCTAGGATGGTAGCGGTGACCAAGTAACAAACAATGCAACAGAATTAATAAGTTTACTGATTCAATTTTGCAATACAGAAAATCTCAGCAAAACGGTAAATCAGAAAAAAGTATAGACTGTAACAATATGTATACTTGAATTCGGTTACTGAGATAATTTGTACTGTCTACAACTACTGTGTCCTTACCTCACCAATTTAATATCAATCAGAACCGTTGAACAAGTTAGTCGGATCCGGAAGCCGGGGTATGATATGGATATGAGTTTGTGGATTTGCGGAGTCGGGAAGGAATGAAAACTAATCCTAAAGCTAGGTTGACATGGGTAGTGCATTGCGACCTATGATTTTACGCCTTAGGCCCGGTGCACACATCCGACTTTTGCAGTTACGACACCCGTTGCGGTGTCGTACCTATTCAATGCACACTACATACGACACCGTCGTGGTTGCGGAGCCGGATCAATTCACTTCAATGAAGAGCTCAATATCCAATTCCCTCTCTGCCATTGTGCGAACTCACGACAAACGTCGTATGTGTGCGCAGGCCAATTTGGAATAGAGTACTGAGAGATCGCATGTACGACTGCGGCACAGTTGCGGCCTAGAGGGACATGCTACCAAAAAACGACCGTATGCTGGCAGTTACGACGTCGCAACTGCACGGCCGGTAGTGTGCATGCTCCCATTTGATTCTCTGTACCACAGGCCGCAAGTACGACACAGCAACGGTGTCGTAACTGCAAAAATCGGATGTGTGCACCGGGCCTTATTCACGGGCGATGAAACGACGTATATTCGTATCGCCATAACCTATTTGGCAAATTTATGTTGTTTCTTCGTCGGCACAAAGGGATGCCGACCAGCCCTGATGACTGCACATGTCTTTCTGCGTCAATCTAGATATTTATGACTATGATGCGGCTCCTTTTTGATGGGAATTAACTTTGTCGGTATTCCTGCCTGTTGTTTATGACCGAATTAAATCTCATTCCGAATTTCTAAACATGCGATTTTTGTTGATCAATCGCAAAACGTTTGTGGGTCTATTTTCATAGGACTGTTTTTATCCAAAGAATCTCGCTTTTTCGTTTTCTCTTACCGTTAATATTTTCACAAAAATTTTCGTCTGAGAATATTTTTTTGTAGTTAGGCTATAGACAGGGTATCCCGGGAAGAATGCGACAAATGGATGCTTAAATAAAGGTCATCATGAAGGACTCGTATCAAGATCGCCGTTTGCTATATACAGGGTGATGTTAACCTTACAAGTGAAATTTCATAGTTCAATAACTCTTCAACTAATCGACAGGATAATTTCAAATTATGAAGTGTAGTCACTCTACTATCGCCTTCCTTCAATATTTCTGAAATCGGGAACAAATCAGATCCGGACTTTTTTTATTTTTGGAAATATTGGATCACCCTGTATGTGCTTTATGATTTTATCTCGAATTTGTAACCACAAATAATTAATTCATAGAGAAAATTCAAAAATCATTTTTGGCACTGTCATACAGGGTGATCAATAAACATTGCCTTATGAGTGGAATTTCATTGTGCGATAAACTTATCAGTAGAATTAAATTCGAAATTTGCAGATCGCCATTCCTGACGTCAAAGGAAATACCTTTTTCCTTTACCATTTCTTCCGAATCGGCTCGGTTGAAAAGATATGTGCTGCTGGAAATCCATAAAAAAATAGTATATTATTTCATAAGGAGGAGAAGTGTCACTTTTCATGGCGAGCTTATGTTTGCCCGCCGAACGGAGTGAGGCGGGCAATTTAAGCGAGCCATGAAAAGTCACTTCAACTCCGAATGAAATATGCTATTTTTTTTTCAAACGTTTTGTATTTCATACAATCAAATTCTGAACAAAATCCTACGAGAATATATCAGATTTGCACAGCTTTCATGGTTATATTTTATTATCATATGTTGGTACTCCGAACTCTCCGTCAGCCGTCACGGATTTATCTGTCACTTCATCGTTTATTTTCATTTCTGCTCAGAAGTCAAGTCGTGAACAATAACGAATACAATATCTACTCTACACCTATAGTAATATCGAAATTCCTGGAACTTGCCTAATTAGAAATATATCAAGTAGATCCTGTGTTATCTCGAACTTATCTAATAGTATAGAAGAAGTTGTTTCATAAAATGGAAGGTAGAATCAAGCAAAATTATTACATCTCGTATGATTACTATTTACATTTATTTTGCAGAATTGTTGAACTCTCCAGGGTGAAAAAAATCGAAAATAATAATATGTACAATCCACACATACGTATTTATATATTTAATAACTGCATTGGATAACCAAAAGGATTGAAATATGAATATATTCTCTTGACAAAGATTTTAATGAAGGTTGTCATTTCAAATAATTCGATTTCGAAAATCAATATTATGTTATCGGTTGAGTACCTATACAACAATACATCGAATAGGTTTTCTCTTCCACAAATTTGACCACATTGAGCCATCAACTTTTGAACATAATTCTAACCATTACTATATGGTTTCAATTTTCATAATGCAACATTAATCAATTTTACAATATAACCTTGGTCAATAAAAATGACGTTTGAATTAGAATTATTCATTCTTGTCCTTAGTAACTAATTAATCGTTTCCGTAGCAACCACTTTTCCCTCCGCCGGAGGGAAAAGTATTTTTCCCTCCGGCGGAGGAAAAGTAGAACTTTTCGATGATCCTGTCAGTCGAGAAAAGACGTTGTTATTGTACGTTTGAAAAAAAAATAATTTTTAGTTATATCTCACATATGGAATGGAATCGGGCATGTACAAGCAAAGATTCACCCTGTATAGTTGGCTATATATTTCAGCTGACTAATGTCTGTCAGATTTTCAAACAATTTACTGATTACCATCCTTTGAAGAAAAAGTAGAGAGTTATTTCTGAAAATCTGACCAGAACAAGGCAACTCTACAAATGTAGCAAAAGTATCTGAAGCAATTTGGCCGAAGAAAAAAGTGCACGACTAACTTTCTTCAATTTTTTTTTTTACGAAAATGTCAAGGGCACAACTTTCCATAAGTGCAGCACAAAATCGAAATACAGATGTGCTGGGATGAGTTTTTTTTTTTTAATTTTTGAGTATTCCTGTGAAAGACAAAAAATTTATGACTTAGGTGCTGGCCTGGCTTTTAATTGAATTTTGTGTTATTTAGTATATGTACTAAAAATTTATTTCATCCGTTGAAACCCAATAAACATATTTTGGGAAATGGTTTCAAAGTCGTATGTAACAAAAAAAAAAGTTACAAAGTATCACAAACCTAGTACAGCACAATTCAGTAAAAAAAAATCGAAAATATCCCTTGTCTTCTTCCACTATGGTCGCTCAAAGACCACGAAACACGTTAAATATCTAACATGTTTGATATCCCATTTTACGTTCGTGCCGGCTGCGAAACCGTCCGTTTCGAGAATAGTTTCACAACTCCTCTGTTGACACGAGTCGATCTCTACACATAACTAACCTCGCCTGTATTTCACTACCCGTGTCAACTAGGATAAATCGTTCATTTCGTGAATATTCGCACGATTCTTCCGTTGACACGGGTCGTTTTCCATGTATTCTTGAACCACAGCTGTGATCCACTTGCCATGTCAACCTAGCTTAACGCGTTGAAAACTCCACCGGTACACCACCCTCTCGATGTCTCTATCAAATGAAATCCCTTGAAAGTTCACTCGTGAGAAAAGCCACAAGGAAAATTAGCAAACTCCCCAGAAAATGACTAACAAGTAAGTTGCTTGACGAAAATGGCGGAATCACTGCGAATTTGAACAAATCACCGTTCCCCAGTGCGGAGGGTAGAAACAACATCCCCGGTCGGTACTATTTCGCGGGACTTTCACTCTCCACAATGTAGAACACGATCTAAGATTGAGGAAGTGAAATTACTTCAATGAGCAACTTTACTATTTCACGGCGAAATGATTTTTCCCTGAATTTTGGCCCCAGAAACGAATTTGAGACTATTAGCGTTCAATTACTAATTTCTCTACTGCTAAATCACTTTTTATACCCACAATATCTTTTTACTAATCTGAACCATCATATAAAACTGAATCTTAATATTTAAACTAACTAAATCTCAACCTCTAAACTATTTAACCATGAATACTATCTTAATCTGAATTAATCTCTCAACTATCTAAACGTGAATCAATAACTCTCTAAATCTGAATACCGATTTTCGGCCGGTTACACCCTTTTATAACCTCGGTGGGGGACGGTGAAAGAATTCAGCCCACGTGACTTCTCATGTCGACAAAAACCTCGTTTTTCGAGAAAATTCTCTCAGCGGAACGCAATTTAACATCTGGCAAAAAATTATATCGGTGGCAGAAAACGCTGAAATCAATAATCTCTTATATTATTTCAATCCGATAATTCGAGGCCCTGGTCGGTTGAAAAACATGAGGCATGGGCTTTTTCATTATCGCGGTGAACAATTAATAAAATAATTCTAATATTTACGGAATATATCAGAATGATTAGTTGGAACGGAAAACTATGAAATATTCTTTAGACGGAGCCTGATCATGCCTATTGGAATAATCAGACTTCGTTACAAAACAACAATAAGATAATCAATCAAATATGCGAGTCACTAATTAGATGACGAGGCATTTGGCTATCAGATTGCGGCACTGTTTTGCAATACCTGTTCTCGAACGTGGCACATCATCATGTAGCCCCGCCGGTCAACTAAACCACGCCGTGAGTTTCCATCCCAGCGCGAACCCGCACCGAGTCAAGAACAACAGAAAGGTCGGACTGGTCGTGCCCCCTGCACCAGCAATACGGGGGTTAGCCCGCTGCTTACTTTTCCAGGGCACGGTCTGAATCTCGGGGCTCAAATTCGCCAGAGGATTATTTCCCCTACAACTAAGGTCCGTTCTCAGACTATGTCAGGACACGAAACGAAATCCACATTCCTTACTGAGACTTCCACCCACGAACGCGGCCAGTGCACCAGTGTTGCCGAAAGTATAAACTCAAGATCGGTATAAATGACTGCGCAAAATCGGTGTATTTGGGGAGGAAATCGGTGTAAGGAAGATTTTACCAAGAATATCAATTCATTAAAATAAAATATAAACAAAAGAACATTTAATTAACTGATAATACATTTTCTTGTAACCAAAAATAACATTAAGTGAAAAAATTAATAAAATACAATATTTTCATTAAAAAATAAAAACATATAAATTTTCCCCACAATTGGGTATTCATGAAATTGTCGACCCATACCAATATGATTTTGACAATATGGTTGTGACACTGTAACGAGAATTGATAGGTTCTATATGAAATTGTCTGATATTTCTGTTTTCTCGGTTGTATCGATTTCACCAAATCTAACGAAGAACAGATAGGATCTATTTCTCTGGTAGATCTGAGTAGACAGTTTCTTAAACTAAAGATATTGTAAGAATCTTCCACTACAAAAGTACAATAAAATTTTGGTACTTACCCAAGCAAGCTGTGATGTTAACTGGTTTTTCTGAACAAAATATGCAACACTGAATGTTGACACTTTCTCCCACCTTTGCAAAAAAGGCTCAAATGTTTAAAACCAATGAAAATAACACGAAAATCTAGACCAATCGCATAAGGACAAATTATTGGAAAAGCCAAAAAATTTTTGCGTTTCCTTTATCCTATATTCCTATCATAAACCCATTGAGTAATTGTATGCAATTACCTGCCGACAAATGTGGTCGGTACCTTCTAGTCTAGTTAATCCTATAGAGTAATAAACATGTATAAGCCGGAAATCCCAAAATTTCGAAAGCGCCCGTGGTCTGTAACTTTCCGGTAATGAAGGCCCATGAATCTTTGAATCTTATCTTTATGTATCTAAACCGAGCAAGATGTGCTCATCTAATCTCTTGCATTTGCCTATGCATCTAATTATAAAAAATATTTAATTTTTCGGTAAAAAATTCAATTTAATAATAATAATAATAAACTTTATTTTTCTGACCTTAAATCAGTACATAATATCTATGAAATTGAAAAAACGGTATACATTTATCCCCTTTCGGTACATCGGGAGATCAGTTTCCAAATCGGAATAAATACCGATAAATCGGTGTTTTCGGCAACACTGCACTGGCGTTCACCAGGCGGATTTGAAGGACTCGGCCGATCGGTAAAAGATTGCCCCGCAACTGGACGCAGTGTTGCCGAAAGTATAAACTCAAGATCGGTATAAATGACTGCGCAAAATCGGTGTATTTGGGGAGGAAATCGGTGTAAGGAAGATTTTACCAAGAATATCAATTTATTAAAATAAAATATAAACAAAAGAACATTTAATTAACTGATAATACATTTTCTCTTACCCCTTATTAACTTCTTTTTCCCCTCCATAATTTCTTGCTTACATCCTTCAATACGACTTCTGAAATAATAATAATTTCATTATAATTTGAATAAATTATTTTAGATATAAATATTTTATATTACCTCTAGATCTAAGAGTCCTTACTTCAACCGCAGCTGAATCAGAACTCGTGGATTGCTGAGGTTCTTTATGCGTTGAGTGTGTGTGTGTGAGCTCCTCCGTAGTGCCTGAAGATCCTGGGGCGATATGGGTGACTGAAGGTCCTGGTGTGTACTGGGTGACTGAAGGTCCTGGTCGGATACGACTGACTGAAGATCTTGGTGTGGAATGGGTGACTGAATTGGTTTTTGTGCCTGAAGATCTTGGTGTGGAATGAGTGACTGAAGTGGTTTTTGTGCCTGAAGATCTTGGTGGGGTTTGGGTGACTGGTCCTGGTGTGATGGGCGTGACTGGAGATCCTGGTGAATTTATTGTTACCTCTATGGGTCCTGATATGGTTTGGGTGACTGGTCCTGGTGTGATGGGCGTGACTGGAGATGCTGTTGAATTTATGAATACCTCTATGGGAATTTGCTCTATCGTATCGACTACATTTAATATAATTGATTGTTATACTTACGTAATGGCGAAGTTCCCACTGTAACACTGTGGTTCAGCCGAGCCATTAAGGACTCGAAATCGTTCAGTACTAACATTTCTTCCAGTGGTGCTCTCATAATTTCCACGTGGTGGAAAGAAGTCCAGGTTGAACGAATACGAGGATAATTCTTGACCATTACCATCAACAGTTTCAAGTGATTAAGTGCAAACCCTTTAAATTTCTGCACCTTCACCGGACAAATAAACTCCCTATTTCGGGAGAAGGACCTTATGATGGCCTTCATGGTCGGAGCGTTGTTCAAGATGTGAAATATTTGTAGATAGTCCTTTCCCTCTTGAACCATCTGATACGCGATCTCGATTACCACCTTCATGAAAATCCTCCCTTTAACCCTCGCATGCAGTAGCTTACCCAAATGGAACTCCATGTCTTCTTCCTTTTTGCAAAGTTTGCAATCATACATGATTGTTTTCTCTGTAAGAAAATATTTTATTAATGGACATTATAATTATAATCTATTGCCTCTCATGTATATTTTTAATAAATAATGTTTGCGATCGATAAGATTATTTAAGATTATTAATATAAGATGGTACTCATCAAATGAATTTTTCAAAGTGGACAACACTCGACTACTAAAATACTTGTGTCTTCCACAGCAGTTAAACGGAAAAGAATTGAAAATCCCCCCTTAATCATCCTAGTCAATGTTTAGTTCAAATTCTATGACTTAATTTTAAATATGTAGGTCATAGTTTTTACAAATAGTTGAAATTTTTAAAATGCATTCAATTCAATAGCGACGAAATATTATTTTTTATATAGTCTGATAGTATATTTGTATGAAATTCAATTCGGTTTATACTCATGTGAGAAATAATATCTTTATTCAATTATTATTATTGTTTATGTTACTTCCCGTTTCAATAATAATAATAATAATTTATTAGATACCCTCAAAATTTTACAGGTAGTGTAAAAGAATTGTATGATAATCTACATCATAATATAAAAGGTGTATAAATCAGACAATAGCCAATAAATGAATACTTCTAAAATTTACAACAACCAATTATAAAACAAACTATTACACATAGGTACGAACTGAAACACAGAAGGATAATGACTAGAACTGGTACCTCATAAATTCATCCATGGAATAAAATGCACATTTAGTGAGAATGGCTTTAACTTTCCGCTTGAATGTTTTATGATCCAGTGATGTTAGGGATTGTGGAAGTTTGTTGTACATTTTCATTCCATTGAATATATGCGTGTTTTGTGTCTTCTTCAGTCTATGTCTTGGGGCAATAAAGTTGTTCCTAAATCTGGTCTCATGATTGTGAACCGCTGAGTGTTTGTGGAAAGTATCCCGATTTTTGTGTATATACATAAGACTCTCCAGTATATAGCAGCCTGATAAGGTAAGTATACCATATTTCTTGAAAAGAGGTCTACAGCTAGTGGTATAGTCCACTCCCGCTACCAACCTCACAGCTTTTTTCTGTTTCGGAAACACTCTTTCTGCCTCTGGAGATGCACCCCATAGAATGATGCTGTAGGTCATCCTACTATGAAAATGTGCGTGGTAAGTGAGTAACGCTTCTTTTTCTGTGAGCAGGTTCTTAATTCTTCTTATTGAGAATAATGCCGTAGAAAGTTTTTGACTTAATTCGGTGATGTGTTTTGTCCAAGTTAAATTTCCGCTGATTGAAACCCCAAGTAGATGAATAGTTTCCGGTTCATGACGTTTTGTGCTCACAACCAACTCCTGAGTTTTCTCTTCGTTCACTTTCATATCATTGGAATTGAACCATTGGATAGCATCTCTGACTGTTTCATGGGATTTATTCAGGAGTAGATTTCTTTGGCTCTGTTCAAAAATGTTGTATCATCAGCGAAGAGGGTCTCATCATCTGCACCAACGTTACATATCAGATCATCGATATATATTAGAAATAGGATGGGCCCAAGCACCGATCCCTGGGGGAACTCCTGCGGTAACTTTCATCCCTGAAGACCGTTTACCTTCCAAATCTACTATTTGGTATCTACCCTTGAGGAAAGACTCCAAAAAATTCAAAACTGGGCCTCTAATACCGATGTACTCCAATTTACTCAGGAGCTTATCATGGTTGACACAATCAAATGCTCTACTCAGATCCATACAGGTCAGTTACATCATCATCACATCATCACATCATCTGCATCATCCAATGCCTTCATGATATATTCAATAATGTGGACCAAAGCCGTGGCAGTAGACCTTCCCTCTCTGAAACCATGCTGGTAACTGCCAAGCAACGAGTTTTCCTCCAGAAACGCGACCATTCTAGTTTTGAGGAGGGTCTCAAATATTTTTGAGACAACTGGCAGGATTGATATTGGTCTATAGTTCTCGTATAGCTCCTGATTACCCTTTTTGTGTACCGGTATTACTCTCGAAATCTTCAGTTCTTCTGGAAAGTAGCCCTGCTGGAAGCAATCGTTTATGAGGCAAGAGATGGGATCAATAGATGTCGCTGCCGCATATAATTGCTATGCTTTCATTTAAATTGCGACAAAATATTATTTTTTATATAGTCTGATAGTATATTTGTATAAAATTTAATTCGGTTCATATTTTAGACAATAAACAATACATATATCTCACTTTGTTTTCTGGTCCTATTCCTCAGCCCTCCTGGTCTGTACGACAAATATTAAATGCCTATAATTTTCAATTTAAGTTTTAATCATTATTCCATAATATTATATTAGTTTTCATTTTTACCTGAATTCCTCAGCCCTCCTGGTCTGTACGACAAATATTATATGCCTATAATTTTCAATTTCAGTTTTAATCATTATACCGTAATATTATATTAGTTTTCATTTTTACCTGATACTTCCGACGTACTGGTTTGCTGGTCAACTCGCCGTCTTTTATTCCCATATCGACTTAAGATGACAGGAGAATAGGCCCGTTCACTTCTAGGCTTCAGTTTGATGGCTTCCCTTATATCTCCGTCGGGATTTATCTCAAACTGAGCTAGAAGAAGTTCGAAATTAACAGATCCTAACTCGCTATCATTTAAGTGCAGCAAGTATGACTCGAAAGTATCGTACTGACTGGCCATATCAAATATCAGATCGAAGTGTGTATTCGAAAAGTATTTGTATTTTTGTATAAGGGCCGAGGCGAATGACTCCTGTTCTCCTCCTAAACTCTTCAGGACCGTCTTTACTTTATCATGCTTATTCAATTTTTTATACATGGACTCCCAATCGATTTCTCCTTGTGTAATTAACTCATGTATTACTATTATGAGTAGTCTTACATAAGTTTTTGGCCGATATTTACACTTGAAGAACCTCGTCATATGGTACCCCATATCCTCATCCCGTGGTGCATTCCAAGCAAATTCTTCTGGATGACATCTTCTGAAATTTCATATTATGGTTCCATGTTAGACTACTATATTTGTATTTATTTTTATATGACTCTTTCTCTATTATCTATGAGCATGCTATTCTTTCGTCCTCCTGCTCCTCCCTCCCTACCCGACCATAATCATGACAGTCAATACATGATTTATTATTACTAATTTTTTTTAGGGGGGAGGTTCCAAGATTTTGGACCTTTTTTTTTTAATCATAATTACCGACCCGATGAAAGTAGGATGATGGAATTTGTTTTATTGCAAATCGAATTGCACGTAAAAAAATTAGACATCGGCCAGCGTCATTATTTTAGTTATTTATTTAGTTAGTTATTGTACTCTAGCCGTACAGGTCGTCCGAGATGAGTCCCCCTCATCCCCTCTAAATGTTGGACTTCATCCACGAACGCCTGGATTTCGTCTAGAGTGAGTTCTGACTGCTCTATAAGTGTTGGACCAGCGACTCCTTCATGTGCAAAGGCACCTGGTTCCATCGTATAGGAGGCCTCAGCCCGTGGTTTTTTCACGGGGGTGGAGACAACAAATGTTGGCCGTCTTTTTATTATAGGGGAGGGGGTTTCCCCGATAACAACCGTCGTATCGGCTACTCCGTGCCGATGATGTTTATTCAGGTCTAGATATTGACCTGAATAAATGTCATACGCCAAGTAGTGACATTTGCTGTCTGCACTGCCCTTGATTGCATTGTACAGTTCCATGAACATCTGGCGCCTTGGCTCTGTACAATTCTTATTTACGGTACTGATGCATGTCCATACGTATGAGGGCTCCAGATGATTTTGAAGGCATAAAGTTGCCAACGTGACCCTCTCCTTATAGCGCATCATCCCCTTTGAAAATAGCAAAATAATAGTTCTAGGTATTTTCCCGTCATGATTTATGTCATTGAGGAACTCCCTATATCTGGTGTTAGCGTCAGACATGTTTCTAAAATAAATTTAAATTAATTAGATTAATGTAGCCTTCTTAATATATTATATGTTTTATATTATATATTAATGCTATTATTATAGACACTTGCAGTTATGACAATAAATCTTTTCGTAGTTGACCTAATTTTTGGTAGAATTTGAGCCGATGTACCGACCAGACGCGTGACGCTGGACGATATAGAATTTTTGAAGAAATTCTGTGCGAAATTCTATTTTTGAAGCTATGACTTTTCGCCATATTTTCTGAACGGTTGTCACTGGAAGATTTTTGATGCCATATTCGTGATCTACGACCTCGATTTAATAGGATACGATACCAAGATCGACGATTTTCGAAAAAAAAAATTTTTAAGGGAATTTCGTCGAAGACCGCGATGTGATGCAATATCTAATGGGATGGAAATGAAGTTTGCGCGCTCATGTCCGAAATTTTATTTTTGAAGCTATGACGTTATGGACATCATGTCTTATGGATTCGGACACGTAGATTACGAATCCGTAATCAGACGGCTCTGACGAAGTCAGCGCCAGTGCCAGACCAGTAAGGGGGGGGTGTTAGGTTAGGTTAGGTTAGGTGATGAAAATAATTGATATACCTACCTCACATCTTACTAGTGTTGAAAATAATTTTATTTCGAATTGAGTATTTCCCATTTGCGGTTGTGTTTTTTGAATTATTCGAAGAAATTTGAGTCCCTTCGCTCCTGTAATTGATGTCGAAAATCTTTGCGTTCGCCAGATTTTCGTTGTACTAGCCTGATGAAAATAATTGTTATACCTACCTACTTACGTGTGTTGAATATAATTTAATATCGAATTGAGTATTTCCCATTTGCGGTAGTGTGTTCTGAATTACTCGAAGAATTTTGAATCGCTTCGCTCCTGTAATTTATGTCGAAAATCTTTGCGTTCGCCAGATTTTCGTTGTACTAGCCTGATGAAAATAATTGATATACCTACCTAACATCTCACGTGTGTTGAAAATAATTTTATTTCGAATTGAGTATTTTCCATTTGCGGTTGTGTTTTTTGAATTATTCGAAGAATTTTGAGTCTCTTCGCTCCAGTAATTTATGTCGAAAATCTTTGCGTTCGCCCGATTTTCGTTGTACTAGCCTGAGGAAAATAATTGATATACTTACCAATCATCTTACGGGTGTTGAATATAATTTAATATCGAATTGAGTATTTACCATTTGCGGTTGTGTTTTTTGAATTATTCGAAAAATATAGAGTCGCTTCGCTCCTGTAATTGATGTCGAAAATCTTCGCGTTCGGCAGATTTTCGTTGTACTAGCCTCATGAAAATAATTGATATACTTATCTATCATCTTACGGGTGTTGAATATATTTTAATATCGAATTGAGTATTTCCCATTTGCGGTTGTGTTTTTTGAATTATTCGAAAAATATAGAGTCGCTTCGCTCCTGTTAATTATGTAAAAAATCTTTGCGTTCGCCAGATTTTCGTTGTACTAGCCTGATGAAAATAATTGATATCCCTTCCTATCATATTACGTGTGTTGAAAATAATTTAATTTCGAGTTGAGTATTTCCCATTTGCGGTAGTGTGTTCTGAATTACTCGAAGAATTTTGAATCGCTTCGCTCCTGTAATTTATGTCGAAAATCTTTGCGTTCGCCAGATTTTCGTTGTACTAGCCTGATGAAAATAATTGATATATACCTACCTAACATCTCACGTGCGTTGAAAATAATTTTATTTCGAATTGAGTATTTCCCATTTGCGGTTGTGTTTTTTGAATTATTCGAAAAATATAGAGTCGCTTCGCTCCTGTTAATTATGTAAAAAATCTTTGCGTTCGCCAGATTTTCGTTGTACTAGCCTGATGAAAATAATTGATATCCCTTCCTATCATATTACGTGTGTTGAAAATAATTTAATTTCGAGTTGAGTATTTCCCATTTGCGGTAGTGTGTTCTGAATTACTCGAAGAATTTTGAATCGCTTCGCTCCTGTAATTTATGTCGAAAATCTTTGCGTTCGCCAGATTTTCGTTGTACTAGCCTGATGAAAATAATTGATATATACCTACCTAACATCTCACGTGCGTTGAAAATAATTTTATTTCGAATTGAGTATTTCCCATTGGCGGTTGTGTTTTTTGAATTATTCGAAGAATTTGGAGTCTCTTCGCTCCTGTGATTTATGTCGAAAATCTTTGCGTTCGCCAGATTTTCGTTGTACTAGCCTGATGAAAATAATTGATATACCTACTTCACATCTTACGTGTTGAAAATAATTTTATTTCGAATTGAGTATTTCCCATTTGCGGTTGTATTTTTTGAATTACTCGATGAATTTTGAATCGCTTCGCTCCTGTTATTTATGTCGAAAATCCTTGCGTTCGCCAGATTATCGTTGTACTAGCCTGATGAAAATAATTGATATACCTACCTCACATCTTACGTGTGTTGAAAACAATTTAATTTCGAATAGAGTATTTCCCATTTGCGGTTGTGTTTTTTGAATTATTCGAAGAAATTTGAGTCCTTTCGCTCTTGTAATTTATGTCGAAAATCTTTGCGTTCGCCAGATTTTCGTCGTACTAGCCTGATGAAAATTATTGTTATACCTACCTTCTTATGTGTGTTGAAAATAATTTAATTTCGAATTGAATGTTTCGCAATTGACGTTGTGTTTTTTGAATTACTAGAAGAATTTTGAGTCGTTTTCGCTCCTGTAATTTATGTCGAAAATCTTTGCGTTCGCCAGATTTTCGTTGTACTAGCCTGATGAAAATAATTGATATACCTACCTAACATCTTACGAGTGTTGAGAACAATTCAATTTCGAATTGAGTATTTCCCATTCGCGGTTGTGTTTTTTGAATTATTCGAAGAATTTTGTGTTGCTCCGCTCCTGTAATTAATGTCGAAAATCCATTTGTTTGCCAGATTTTCGTTGTACTAGCCTGATGAAAATAATCGATATACCTACTTCACATCTTACGTGTTGAAAATAATTTTATTACGAATTGAGTATTTCCCATTTGCGGTTGTATTTTTTGAATTACTCGAAAAATTTTGAATCGCTTCTCTCCTGTAATTTATGTCGAAAATCCTTGCGTTCGCCAGATTATCGTTGTACTAGCCTGATGAAAATAATTGATATACCTGCCTCACATCTGACGTGTGTTGAAAACAATTTTATTTCGAATTGAGTATTTCCCATTTGCGGTTGTATTTTTTGAATTACTAGAAGAATTTTGAGTCGTTTTCGCTCTTGTAATTTATGTCGAAAATCTTAGCGTTCGCCAGATTTTCGTTGTACTAGCCTGATGAAAATAATTGTTATACCTACCTTCTTACGTGTGTTGAAAATAATTTAATTTCGAATTGAATGTTTCGCAATTGACGTGTTTTTTGAATTACTAGAAGAATTTTGAGTCGTTTTCGTTCCTGTAATTTATGTCGAAAATCCATGCGTTTGCCAGATTTTCGTTGTACTAGCCTGATGAAAATAATTGATATACCTTTCTAACATCTTACGGGTGTTCAAAATGATTTGATTTCGAAATGAATGTTCTCAATTTGCGGTTGTGTTTTTTGAATTACTCGAAGAATTTTGAATCGCTTCGCTCCTGTAATTTATGTCGAAAATCCTTGCGTTCGCCAGATTATCGTTGTACTAGCCTGATGAAAATAATTGATATACCTACCTCACATCTTACTAGTGTTGAATATAATTTTATTTCGAATTGAGTATTTCCCATTTGCGGTTGTGTTTTTTTAATTATTCGAAGAAATTCGAGTCCCTTCGCTCTTTTAATTGATGTCGAAAATCTTCGCGTTCGGCAGATTTTCGTTGTACTAGCCTGAGGAAATTAATTGATATACTTACCTATCATCTTACGGGTGTTGAATATAATTTAATATCGAATTGAGTATTTACCATTTGCGGTTGTGTTTTTTGAATTATTCGAAAAATATAGAGACGCTTCGCTCCTGGTATTTATGTCGAAAATCTTTGCGTTCGCCAGATTTACGTTGTACTAGCCTGATGAAACTAATTGATATACCTACTTAACATCATACGTGTGTCGAAAATAATTTAATTTCGAATTGAATGTTTCCCAATTGAGGTTGTGTTTCTTGAATTACTCGAAGAATTTTGAGTCGTTTTCGCTCTTGTAATTCATGTCAGAAATCTTTGCGTTCGCCAGATTTTCGTTGTACTAGCCTGTAGAAAATAATTGATATACCTTCCTTACATCTTACGTGTGTTGAAAATAATTTAATTTCGAATAGAGTATTTCCCATTTGCGGTTGTGGTTTTTGAATGACTCGAAGAATTTTGAGTCGTTTTCGCTCCTGTAATTCATGTCAAAAATCTTTGCGTTCGCCAGATTTTCGTTGTACTAGCATGATGAAAATAATTGAGATACCTACCTAACATCTTACGTGTGTTGAAAATGATTTAAAATCGAATTGAATATTTTCCATTTGCGGTTGTGTTTTTTGAATTACTCGAAGAAATTATGAGTCGCTTCGCTCCTCCAAAATCAGAGGAGCGAAGCGACTCAAACTTTTTCGAGTAATTCAAAAAACACAGTATACGACATACAACATAAATATGTCGAAAATCTTTGCGTTCGCCAGATTTTCGTTGTACTAGCCTGATGAAAATAATTGATATACCTACATAACATCTTACGGGTGTTGAAAATAATTTAATTTCGAATTGAATGTTTTCCATTTCCGGTTGTGTCTTTGAATTACTCGGGGAATTTTGAGTCGCTCCGCTCCTGTAATTTATGTCGAAAATCTTTGCGTTCGCCAGATTTTCGTTGTACTAGCCTGATGAAAATAATTGATATACCTTCCTAACATCTTACGTGTGTTGAAAATAATTTAATTCCGAATTGAATGTTTCCCAATTGAGGTTGTGTTTTTTGAATTACTAGAAGAATTTGGAGTCGTTTTCGCTCCTGTGATTTATGTCAAAAATCTCTGCGTTCGCCAGATTTTCGTTGTACTAGCCTGATGAGAATAATTCATATACCTACCTTACATCTTACGGGTGTTGAAAATAATTTAATTTCGAATTGAATGTTTTCCATTTGCGGTTGTGTCTTTGAATTACTCGGGGAATTTTGAGTCGCTCCGCTCCTGTAATTTATGTCGAAAATCTTCGCGTTTGCCAGATTTTCGTTGTACTAGCCTGATGAAAATAATTGATATACCTTCCTAACATCTTACGTGTGTCGAAAATAATTTTATTTCGAATTGAATGTTTTCCAATTGAGGTTGTGTTTTTTGAATTACTAGAATTATTTTGATTCGTTTTCGCTGCTGTAATTTATGTCGAAAATCTTTGCGTTCGCCAGATTTCCGTTGTACTAGCCTGATGAAAATAATTGATATACCTTCCTAACATCCTATGTGTGTTGAAAATAATTTAATTCCGAATTGAATATTTTCCATTTGCACTTGTGTTTTTTGAATTATTCGAAGAATTTTGAGTCGCTTTCTCTGCTGTATGTTATGTCTTAAATCTTTGCGTTCGGCAGATTTTCGTTGTGCTAGCCTGATGAAAATAATTCATATATCTACCTTACATCTTACGGGTGTTGAAAATAATTTAATTTCGAATTGAATGTTTATATTGCACACAAAGCCTGTGCTTGCCGTTGTTATGGCCAACGCTCCTGATGTGCCCTGGCCTGAAGGCCCATGAGCTACCACCGGTGTGCGATGTGATTGGCCAACCCTCGCGTTGTGTTAAACGCTTGGGATCGCAAATAAGGCATACGATCTCTGGTGGTCGAGATTGTTGACCAGAGTCAAGGCCGGCCTGGGTGCTCCTGGAGTCCGTCAACAGTAGCGCGGGGTTCCGATCGCCCCGCCGTTGGCCCTCAGGCCGATTACTTTTTCTTGTATCTGGAGATACTGTTGGTTGTGGGTGAGGCCGGCTAGCCCACACCCACTCGGGGTGCAATACCCCTGTCCCTCTCCCGTTAGGCTGAGCTCCAGACACCGATTAATCGGTGGGAGTCGGTCACTTGGGGGGCTGCCCCCTTTGTCCCACGCTCGGTGTCACGCCCACAGCGCCACCAGTGCCAGGGAGACGGCGTTCTATGCTCACCCTGCCATTGCCTGCTTTTGGCCGTTTACCTTTGCAAACGTTACCGACTCTCACCACAAGGAGGTAGCAGGTTGGACTTTTTTTTTTGTGGCGTTAGACAACACGAAGAGGTGGGAATCTATTAAAGACACCCCGCCGCAGCGGCGAACGGGGTACTGTGAGACTCTCCCTTATCGTGATAAGGGCCTACTCACTAAACCCCACCTAAACGTATCGTCTTCTCATACCATGCATACAATGTATTCTGCCCTTGGTACGGACGCCTCTATTACTCTCTAGGCGGATTTAAGTTGTTGTGGGTGGAGGTTGCCCAGAAACGATTCATGTGTCACAGACAATGTTTTCAGCCTACGCCGCTTCTAGTGGGTGGAACATACGGGCTGTGTCTAGCTGTTGAACGACACCAAGTGTTCCAGTTCATAAGGAACCTTACAGGATCCTCGTAGTCATGCCTGCTATGAGGCCCGTTTGTCAGATCGTCAATCGATTTCGCAGACCATACATCCCGCCCGGAGGCAGTACAGCCGGAGACCCTTATGCTTGATAGTGGCGTGCCCGTGAGGTTGGCGACCGCAGTCTTAATTGGGGCTTGATCGTATTTCGCCACTTTAGTCGCATTGGTCATATCGAGAGGCGGTCCTCCAGAGACGATTTGAACTTCTGTCACCCAAGTAACATCGGGTGTCACTATTACTAGATCGGGAATTTTCTTACCTAATTTGGTCTTTAGGTTGGGCTCCTTGTAGACTTTTAATCGTTTATTTTTGATGAACCCTTCGAGCATATTGACCACGTCGTTGTGCCGCCTAACCCTGCCGTCATGGCTTTTAGGGCAGACTTGGATCACATGAGCCGTAGTCTCATCTCTATCGCATCCATTCCGACACCTAATGGCGTCTGGTGGACGGGGCTGTCCACGAGTGGTTCTGACACGAGATGGCAGTGTGTTAATATGTACACGGTGGTATCGTATATAATCTCTCCCAGGAATACCACCGGAGGTCGTATCGATCCACCGAGTCGAGGCAAAGCACGTCCTACTTTCCCTAAACTCTTTTCCGTCGTTAGCAGAATATAATCTCTGCGACCAGTAGGTCTCTCGACTAGCCTTGGAATAAAGTCTATCCCCAAATCGAGATAGCACTTTCTCAGCCCAGGCGATCCTGTTCCGAGTCCAAGGTAGGGAACCCGCCGCTCGCGCGGAAACGGACGATGACAGTCGCAGGTTCAAAAGCCTGGCCCGCATCATTCCCGGTATCTGCGTTTCGAAGTTAGGTAGACCACCACTCTTACAAGGAGCATGAAAATAGCCGATAGGAACGTCCTTTGGAAACTGTAACCAGCGCCTAACACTAGCCCTCATCTGTAGGTCCAAGAGCCTAAGCGTTCCAACCGTACACCCAGACAGTATCAACGAGTGATATAGCCTGGGTACCAGAAAGTAACGCAGGATCTTCAGTCATTGCTGCGGTTTCAGTGGTGCTGCTGAGATCTTTTTCAACTCTTTTTCAAGAGAGAATTTCACCTTTCGTGTTCCACCTGGAGACAATTTCACGCCTAAACACGTCCAGTAGTCTGTTGGACCTAACTGGGGTATCAGGGTCCATCTTTATCCAGGCGAAACCGTGGCGTGGTGAGAACTTTCATTTTCTGTTCCTTTCCAGAGGGAACTAATGAAACAGCTGTACATTTGCTAGTGTTAAATGTTAAGCCACTGGCCCGGGCTGCGTTCTGGATAGCCCTAGTTGCCAAGTTCATTCCCGGGGCTGTCCCGGTAATAATGGCGATGTCATCTGCGTAAGCCACCGCATTAATGCGATCGCCTCCTACAGCGTAGCCAACTTCAGAAGGGATTGCCTGCAAGAGAGAGTTGGCAAGAATAGATACGGCGCGCCAGTATTTTGTGTAGCTGACGGACAATCACCGATGTAATACTAATCAGCCGGTAGTTCTCGGGCATTCCTCCGTGCTTTTTAGGCACAAAAATCGTCCTGCTAGTCAGGAGTGTTGCGGGAAAGGATCCCATGTGAAAAATGAGGTTATAGAACACTGCACGGTGTTTACAACGTACTCTCTTCCAAATAGATGTTGTTACACCATCAATACCTGTGGCTGTATTAAGAGGAGTATTATTCGTAGCGGTCTCTTCCTCCGTGATGGGGATCGCCACAGCCTCCTTTGTGACTGCGCTCACCACTGGAGCATTATCGACTGGAGCAGATGACGTTGTTAAGATCGGCTCCCAATGTTCATACATTAGATTGAGATCCGGTACTCCACCTTTCTGCTCGCCGTCAATCACAAATTTGGCGGCCCGAGACATATTCTTTTTGAAAAGTTCTTGTACTCGGGCATACTCCTGGCGTCTTCGATGTTTTCTGTTCGAAGCACGCCGTGGCTTACCCCAGTGTGGCTTTGCCTGTTTATTATCCGTATTGCCGTATGATGCAACTGCGGCCTTCAACCATTTAACGACCATTTCTGCAGGGTCTTCGCCTTTCTGCGCGACGTCGTCCATCCTCTCCAGAATCTCCTGGCCACGATATCGTGGGCCCTCTAGAGTTCCTAGCAACACGGCAGCCGCACCCAAAAAGGGCGAGGTTCTGCGATTGTTGGGTGAAGGGCATACCGTAGCCGGATCTTCTACTTGAGAATACTGATCAGACCTTTCAAGCAGATTCTGTAACAGAGTTCGATAAGCCTGAGACTTCCTCATGTTTGAAATCCCCTGCTATGTTCTATCAGGCAGAACATGTTCGGAGAGGTAGATGTTTAGGAATTTGACTTTTCTCCCGTCCCGATCGCAATGATCGTGGTTGAGAATATATATTTCCTCTGCAGCCACCAACCTGAGTTCTTCCTGCAAGTAGGGCTTCCTTTTTAGGCCAATCTTTATTTCTGAATTGGCGATTTCTGGATGCATATGACGCCGATGTTGACCCAGTTCAATCTTGGTTGCAAAACTACTACCGCAATTAGGACACTGGAAGTTGAGATTTTCCATCTTCCCGAAAGGCACACCTTCAGCAGGTTCTTCACTGGTATGAGGAGCAAAAGATCTAGCCTCTCCTAAGTTCCCACCACCATCATTGGGACCATCCTCGGATTGACTAGTTTCGCCCCTTGTACTTAGAAGCATCCCCTTAGTCTCCTTTTCGGTTTGATTTCTTGCCTCCCCTTGGGGCCCACCAGTTGGTATCTCACCACCGGTTTTTAAAGAAGTACTAATCTCCCCTAGGTAGGCACTATTGCTAGCCCCGCCATGAGTTCGAGTTTCCCCCCCCCCCCCTTTCGTCCCCTAGAGGTCGCCCTCTGGTCACCTCATCAGTTCGGTCCTTTCCTTGGGGCTAACCAGTTGGTATCTCTTGAGTTCTTAAAGGAGTACTAATCTCCACTAGGCAGGCACTATTGCTAGCCCCGCCACCAGTTCGAGTTTTCTCACTTTCGTCCCTTAGAGGTCGCCCTCTGGTCACCTTATCAGTTCGGTCATCTCTTCCTTCAGTGCGAACACCTTCCCTTAGAGAGTCTCTATTACTATCCCCCTCATGAGTTTGTGTGCTCGCTGGGCCCACCTCACTTAGAGGCCTACCGTCGTCGGGTCCCTCACCGGTTCGAAGAAACTCACTGGTCTCCCCTAAGCTCCCGCTATTAGTTCGACCAGATTCTCCCATCTCCCCTAGAGGTGTCCCTCCGGTTACTTCTCCGGATCGATGAATCTTAGGATCGTTTTTGTGATCATCTTCCCCTAGAGAATCTCCACATGTAATTATCTCATTGGTTATGATGATCACCGAGCCCACCCCTCTTCGAGGCCTACATTTAGGTATCTCACCGGTTCGTAGGACGTCCCCAGTCTCCCCCAATCTTCCGCTTTTGGTTCGACTAGATTTTCCCTCTTCCCCTAGAGGTCGCCCTCCTGGTACCTGCCCAGAACGGTGGACCCTGCCTTCGCTGTGGCCGTTCTCCCCTAGAAGCCTCTTCATGCTATCATCTTCGTTAGTTCGAACGGTCACTGAGTCCATCTTACCTTGAGGCCCACTAGCTGGTATCTCACCGGTTCTTGAAGAAGTGTTAGTCTCCCCGAGGCAGGCACTATTGCTAGCCCCACCACCAGCTTGACTATCCTTACTCTCGTCCCCTAGAGGTCGCCCTCTAGTCACCTCATCAGAACGGTGAACTCTCCCATATGTGCGACCACACTCGGTTAGAGTATTTCTATTGCTAGGTTCCTCACTGGCTTGCATGGCCACTGACTTTCCTCTACTAGAGGTCCTCCATCAACAGGTCCCTCATCAGTTCGACGAGTATCACTTGTCTCCCTTGTGTTTCCACTATCAGTTCGACTAGATTCTCCCCTCTCCCCTTGAGGTCTCCCTCCGTACGCCTCCTTGGATCGGTGGGTTCGCATATGGTTTGCTAGGCCTCTTGCACTCGGTAGCGCTCTCTTACATAGCTGGCAAGCAAACTTGCCGCCAGAAGTGTCGCGAGCCGAAACCACTCTCTGCGACGGTGATACTAGGCCGGGGGTCCGAAGTCCCCGGCGTTGGCCTTTCGGCCGATAATTTTTATTTTCCTTATCCAACGCTAGTATCGGTTGATGCGTGAGGGTAGCAATCCCCCACGCACCCGAAGCTTCTGATACCCCTCTCATTTACCATGTTATAGCGCCTACCTCTTACGAGGCAGAGAGCTGGCCATTTGTGTGGGCTGCACACTTGACGCTATAGGCCGATGCATGACGTTGAGGGAACCTTAACAAAAGAAAAATTAAGGTGTCATACCTCTTGAGTCTAAAAGACTCCGTAACTGCGCCCATCCCCTCCAGATTTCTACCGATACATGATACGTCTCCAATACGTAGTAGTTACAAGCGAGTATTATGAAATTGGAGTGTCTTCTTATCAAAGGCGTGTAGTTTTTGCCAATGACGTACAGTGTTAAGCAACATATACCTCAGAACGACAACCCTTTCACACCGATTTTCGGACTTTCTTCTCAAGATGCCCTAGACCAAATGCAAAGAGATAAATCCAACGTTGATACAGATGCGTACGCATCATATAAAGGCCCTCTGGGCAATTCGGGGGGATGTCCGAGGGATCTCTATCATCGAGTTCTAAAAAAACCCGTGCAAAGAAGGCACGCCCGAACATCCACTCATTCATAGTGTCGTCAGGGTTACAACCGAAACAACAATCATTGAGTCATAGTTTTTCCCGGAAGATAGCGCCGCCCTCATACGCTACCCGCTATAGTACACTTAGCCACTCCGAGGAGTGTTACCAGCGGGACCTATATACTACAACTTGAGTCTGAGAGGCTATTTGAGTCGCGTCAGACCCCGTAACTACGCCTATCCTTCACTCGTAATTCTGACCAGATGCAGCACATATACACCAAAAGGTTCGTATCCCAACCATTATTGCCGGTCCGTGAACTTAGAGGACCGTCGTCTTCCAGCACAGACGTAACAACTGCGACAAAAATGCCGAGGATCACTATCATTGATGGTCCGTGAACTAACAAAATAGCGAACTCCCCACCTTTTCGGTTAGACCGGTTCGGTTGCCATTGCACTTGTCAGCACAGACGTAACTACTGCAACAACAACAGCTTTTCCCCAAATGACATACACACACTACATCAATGTCGGGTTTCGGGATAGTCAAGGGGTGTTCGCGAACCCAGCGAACCAACCACTTCTTAAGGAGGCTGAACACGCGTGAACAACCGATCGCGCGACACACAGAGGGAGAGACAATGAAATCTCAGAACACACTCTTTTTATCCCGATACTTCAGTAACACACTTGTGTTAGCTATCAGATTGCGGCACTGTTTTTATTTTTAGTACTCGAGCGTGGCACATCATCATGTAGACCCGCCGGTCATCTTAACCGCGCCGTGAATTTCCATCCCAACGCGAACCCGCACCGAGTCAAGAACAACAGAAAGGTCGGACTGGTCGTGCCCCCTACACCAGCAATACGGGGGTTAGCCCGCTGCTTACTTTTCCAGGGCACGGCAGCACGAGCACCCGTGGGTCTAAATCTCGGGGCTCAAATTCGCCGGAGGATTTCTCCCCCTACATCTAAGGTCCGATCTCAAACTGTGCCAAGACACGGATACGAAATCCACGCCGAGACTTCCATCCACGAACGCGGCCAGTGCACGCGCATTTGGTGGCGTTCTTTCCACCGTCCCTTTTTTGAAGGGGAACCTGCGCGACCGGTCAGGGTGCCCTCCCAGCAGCCGGAACTCCCATCGCCGTGCATCTGAAACATAATATAACGCGTAAAATGCTAATAACTGATTAAAATCAGACCCTGTGAGAATCAAATAAAATTCTTCTAAAATGCCACTTTTATTTCTTTTATGATGTTTGTATAGATAAAATAATAAATTAAGTAATAAATAGGATAAAATTGTAAAAATAAAATATTCAGATTTGTGGATGGTCAAATATAAAAGTAGTACCAGATCGAATATCTTAATTTCATCTGATCAGGAAAAATGTTTTAAGGAATAAATCTCTTCGCCATATTTGCCAATTTGTATAATTTCTTAAAATTGATGTATATCTAAAACTATAAGTTAAATAAATAAATTAAAAATGTGTATAAATGTGTATATATAAAACTATGCTCAACAGGATCAGCCACACTTACAACATAGAGTATAGATAAAATAATAACTTAGCAATAAAATGTAAAAATCCTATGTACACCAGCTGGGCAGGTTCATCGACCAGCTTGCAGTGTGTCATCAGTTTCCGCGCTCTCAACGCTTATGGGCAGCGAACCGCCCGAGAAGACTTCATAAAGTCCTTCCAGACCATAATGAGGCCAATTATGGTCTGCGTGACCAAGGTCGTCATGTCCTGGTGGCTAAAATTTAACTAAGCCCTAAATAGAATCGAGACAACAGGATGTATCTAAAATGAACTATATATATATATATATATATATATATATATATATATATATATATATATATGTATATATATATATATATATATATATATATATATATATATGTGTGTGATGATCAGGTATATTTATTCTATAAAAAAAAAATTATATTTCAACCGTCTATGACAAATTCATCTTCATCAACTTCGATACGAGAACTGGAAGAATACATATCCATTTTGTTCATTCTTGCATACATATTCTGAGTAGGTGTAAAATCTACGCAGTTACCATCTTTTTTCACACACTGAGACGTTAATAAACAACCATTGATTGTATTAGTTATTAACTTATTTCTTGATTTTGTTTTAACCAAGTTTATTTTACTGAAGACTCTTTCGCATTCAGCATTTGAGTGCGGAAGGGATAATATATTCAGTACGAACTGTGACAAATTCTGGAATTCAAATACACCCATTTCATTTGTATATTTTTGGAGTTTTCCCCAGAATATGTCAATGTCCTCGTTGATGTCTATTTTTTTTTCTTTATCAACATTTTTCTTTGGTAAAAACCAAGTTTTGTTAGACGGATCTATTTCAGATATTGCAGTTTTTGTTACGTATTGTTTTTCCATGTAGCATAATAGAAAATTTCTATAAGCTTCCTCTATCATTTTATGCAAATACGGCAGTACTACCTTATCTGACTGAAAATTTTGATTCAAATTTGATATTTTCGGTAAAATATAATTGAGGAAAAGGTAATATAACTTTACAAAATATACGTTACAGATAAGCTTGCCGAGCATTTTTCTAGTTCTGGGTCTCGCTACGAGATGGCACTAGTTAATGAATTACATTTTTAAGGGTTTGTCTTGAATAGAATACATTGAGATGCATTAGAAAAATCGCAATTGAAATTACCGTATTTCGGCGTACGGTAGCCCATTCGGACCGTATACCGTATTTGGCATCAATTTACCGTACATGTACGGTAATTACCGTACGGTTGGCAACGCTGTCATGCTCCCTCCACTCTCCACCGTCCAGCGCCCCTGCTTACGAATAAACTCAACGCTATAGGACGAGGAAAGAGTTGCCCACGTTATTGGGTCGGCCGCAATGAACAGGCGATTAAGCCTGTTTCGGAGGATGACTGGTATAATCTCACTAAAACATGAGACACCGAGGCCGAGCCCACCCTCCCGAACGGGAGCGTGTATAAAGGCCTCTGCACAGGTCTTGTTCAGGTGGAGGTAGCTGCGGATAGCCACCTGCACGACCCGTTCAAAATACTTCAGAGATTTTTTGGTTACGACAGGCGATTAGAGCAGATGATAATATCGTGGCAGGAGATACACTTTCAAGATGGCCAACTCCTTCTAACTCACTATTTGTATAGCCATCGAATGGTAACTTTTCCTAATGACAAAGACATCTTTATTTTCATTCGGTCGAACAATTGCAGCATGGGTACAATCTAGGTAATTATGCAATCAAATTGTCTAGTATGAAAGAAAATTTTGCTTGCAACGTCAGCGTACCAGGTAAAATGGCTTCCTCATTAGTGACTAGATACAAAAACTTGTTGGCGTTTTGGACGTTTCTGTCACAGGCATCTATCGGCAGAATTTCGCACATTTTCGAATTTCGAATGGCCCCGGAATCCGTTGAGATTCTATGAAAACAAAATTTGTCTCACCTACTCCATAAGGAAATATGAACCTCATAACGTTCAAATTACTGACCGGGACAATTGAATAACTAACCGGGACACGGGGACTCAATGGTTCAACCGGGACATGTCCCGGCGTACCGGGACCTATGGCAGCCCTATACTAAAAGGGTCACGAATCAGTTTTTGATCAACTTCAGATTCTGTGTTATATTCTGGGAAGTAACGATTGAATTCATCACTCAGTATTTTTAAAAGTGTATCGATGCTTTTCTTTGAATTTTGCCTTACTATCATCATATTTCGGTTTTCCCAAATGTGCTTTCATTGTCGCAAATGCAGAATAATTACTCTCTTAAATTTTACGCATCCACATCTGAAGTTTGCAAATAAAAGCTCGAAGTTTATATTGTGTGCACAGTGTGCCAACTTCGGTGCCCTGCATCCTTAGCGCTTGCCTGGTCAGTCTGGAACCAGATACCACCTTGAGGTGAGTTTGTCATAGAGAACATTAAGAATTTTAAAATTTGATTTAGGTAATTCTAAAAATATTTTTTGTGAGGTAATAAAAATAACTTAATATCTCCCATTTTTCATGGATGAATGAGATGTCACTTTGACATGTTATACATATATGTTGAACTCATGGAAGAATATCAATGCCTTCTGCACTTGTATTATAAAAAATAGTTGCATTAAAAATAAACTTAAATCCATGCGCATTTCTAAGATACTGTGAAGTTCTGATATACAGGGTGACCACTTTTTTAATGGGATTGTATTGGTAACTTTTAAACCATAAGAGTCAGAAGGTTGGTCAAAGCACATCAAAGCAGTTCAAACAAATCGAGATTATCAGGGCCGGTTATCGAGATATCATAAGAAAAGTAAATTATGTTATTTTGATTTTTCTTTTTTTCCCACTTCATTTCAAATATTATCAAAAAATGTTACAGGAATTTTTTATTCGACAGTAAATTATCCTCAATTTGACGTAATCAGATTTCGTATCCAACGTTTCGTACTCTCTGGGCCACCCTCTACCTCATTTTTTTCGATACGGACCTGCATTTTTTATGACATTTTTCGAAATATCTTTTAACGCTGAATTCAACGATATATCATACAATGTCATTCAAAGTAGATTTTCAGGTGAATAGTGAAATATTCGAATCAGTAATTTTTCAGAGAATTTTTCGAGAACGAATCAAAATATCTATGATCTGCTACTTGAATTTGCAAAATTCTTATATCATACTCATAAGCTCCATTAAATTCTGATTTCGAAATACCCCAATTGTTATCATTCATTTGTAGTACTTTTTTACGTAGGTCTCTTTTTGAACCAATTTCAAAGCTATAAAGGTTTAAACTAAAACTCATATCCTGAAAACCGTTGGAGATAATTGAACGATTTTTTATTGAATTCCCCGAGAAACACTGAAATTTTAGAAAAACCTTTATCAAATGTATTGGAAATTGGTTGTTAATTACTGAAACACTGAAAAACATAATCGAAGTCATTGAAACCACTGAAGATATTTTTTACAAAGGTCTAATGTCTAAGCTCACAAACTGACGATAAGAAACTGACAACGTTTTTTACAGAGGTCTAAACTCACAAATAACACAGATCTAAAATTCGATCAACCTATTTGGCACCCCCTTATGTTGAAAATTTCACAGATAAGTTCAAAATTGTCTTTATAGAGGTATTTTGATATTGTTCTGTGGGATTCAGCAAAAAAAGGTTAAATATCGATTGAAAGTTTTAATAACTAAGAATTTAATTTAATGTGTGAATTTGTACATAGTTAAGGTCATTAAAAGTTTAATTAACGAATTCAAAAATCATCAAATATATAACAGTTATTTCTTTATCAAAGTAGCTTTATCACATTTGCAGTTCCTCCACCAAGTTGCTCTCTGAAATGAAAATAGTTGTCAGTTCATAGAAAGATGAATTCGAACAAAAATAAAACTAATAATTGAACAAAATAATTACCAGATCCTCATAGTGTCGCAACTTGAGATGTGAAATTCTTCAAGTACCAGAGAAATTTCTTAAATCTTTATTTTTAAGATAAGATATGATCACTTCTGAACATGCAACTGGTAATCCAAAAACATTTTTGAAGGTGTTCGAAGCATTATCCTCCAAATTTCTCCTGATTATCGCCTCTTTTCGAACTTCTGCAATATCATAATGATATTCAGAAGGACCAAAAATTTTTCTCTGTGTTCCCATTAGGACATCTTCATATTTCATATATTTTGCGACAACTCTCAGTGGTTTGAAGATCGACAAGTTTGTATTTGCAATTTTATGCATCTTTAGAGCAATGATTTGCTTCCAACACAACTAATGTAACTAATGTCTTTCAATCATTTGCAATTCGATAAAATTGATCACAGATTCGTCCACTACTTTCCCTTGCAACTTCTTCACCAGGCAGAACTTGGTGATGGCGTGAAGACATGAAAATCTCTGTTTCTCAAAGGAATATTGTGCTACGTTTAGATTATTGCTTAAAATCATGCTTGCTCCACGCCTTTGAAGAATCCGCAGCAAATCAACATTCATGAGCAGAACAGCAGTTTCTAGTGGTGTCCCGCCGAATTAATCTCTTACTTCTATGAATAGAATAGAATAGAATAAAACAGATCTTTATATCTAAATACTACAAATAGTAGAAAAAAAATAGTGTCAAACAAAATGATGTCACTATGATGTCACCACCTCTTTCTTCTAGCAACAATTCAACTGCTCGCAAATATAGACCTGATGAACAATCTTCAAAAGCCAATCTGTGCAATATATCATCTCTAGTGAAGTCTATGAAGTTAATATCACATCCCAGATTTGAAAGCTTGTCTAAAAGTGAGGTAGGAGGTTTTATCGAATTGTTGGATCTCTGGAAAATACAAAAAAGTTCAATAGATTTCGGTAAACTATGAGTTCTTGATATTATTGCACCACCCATACAGGGTGACGTCTGTCACCACTCGTTTGACATTTGGGTAGCTTGTTATTTTGATGTATTGGACCCAGAAATTGGAGAGCATTGAACTTTAAGTACCTTATTAGAGCTGCTACAGATCAAGAAATCCCATTATGTCCGACCTCCAATGATGGAGAAGGCACAGACAAAAGAAAGATACAGAACTGAAAGTTGATCGCGACAATAGAACCAACAAAGTTTCAAGAAGAATATTAAAAATTACCTTATATCTTCGTGACTAAAAAACAGGAGAAGATAGATTTAAGCTGTAGTTATGAAAATTTCAAGCTTCATGAAGAATTTCAAGTAGATCAAATAATCAGAACCATAGAAAATTCAAGAAGAATATTAGAAAACAACAATTTAAGAGAATAGCTCATAATTCGAATGAATAAACTAACATAGGCATACGTTTTGGACTATTTTCAGTGAATAAATAGGTAGTCCACTTACAAATAGGGTGGTCCACTTACAAGAGCACATATGAGTTTTTCCATAAAACAGCAAGACAGTTTATTATTTGAAGTGAAATTAAAAAAATATATAGAGCCTATTACGAAATATACCTATCATTTGTAACAAAAAATGAATACTGTTAAATATCATAAGAATACGGAGAATGAAACAAACCAAAAATTAAACAGCACAACAATAATAAAATAGTAGTAAAAACTATAATCTCGAATTTCCTGAACTGAAAAACATTGGGACATTGGAAAAATTTTAGCTTCAAAAAACAATTAAACATTCTTACATTGAAAAGTTTTTTCACTGTCACCGTTCAGCCAGAGTTCAATACGTAATACACTAATTTCAATATTGCAAAATAAAATAACAATACATGAATACAGTTTTGGTTGTAACTTGTTGAATTGAAATTCGAAATATTTTCGTAAGATGTTTCCTTTTTGAGATTTTTAACTTTAAAATTCATCCGGTATATAGAATTACCATGTCGAGCTTTATATGACATTTTTTGTCGACAGCTTCATCCGAAACAAAATTAAAAAAGAAAAACTGCCTATTCTATCAACGAATGCGTGAATTCAACTGACGACTCATCTCATCTGACCACTTCTTTCAGTAATAAACACATGGAGTGCGATTCTGTTTTCCGTCCTCACTGCCAAATAAGGTGAAATTCACACATATAAATCACGCAATTTAAAATAAATGAAATTTCAATTTTATGAATTTGAAACAATGTACATTTTTATAATTATATGGTCAGAATAATAAAGATAAAATTATTGAATAACTTTATTGTCATTGGTCCCTGATTAGTATTATATGTACATAGTTTTAATAACAACAGATGTTTTCAAGCAGTTAAACATTAAAAATTTTATCAATAATCATTATCAATAAATAAGAATTCAATTCCCATATCCACAGGCATTTGTTCCTAATGCTTTTCAGGTTTTTAATTCTTCTTAACAGCAAACAATAATATCGGTTGATGAAAAGTTCAATATGAAGCATGAAAAAGAAACAATATATGTAAATAAACCTATAATAGAGATATTGCACCCAAGAATTCAAACTCCCCAAATTCTAGAGAAATTTTTCAAATCGTCATCGTCAACACGAGAATAATTTTTTTCTGAACAAGATGCAGGTAAATTGAAAAGCTTTTTGGACATATGAGTAAAAAAATCCTCAAGATCTCGTCTGAAAAAGCCTCAGTAAGATCACAATAGAATATAGATGACTCGGTGTTATTCCTCTGGATTGCTAACAGAACATCATTATTCCTCAAGTATTTCACCACATCTTTTTTCGGTTTGAAAGAAATAGTCCAAGAGCCCGTGAGTGCCAGACCTTCGGATTTTCATAAAAGCTGAAAATTTTTCTATGTGTGTCCCTAGTACAGGTAAGAATGATCCCCACCCATGAAGCTGAGGCAGCGGTGGCTTTGGCAGGTAACAGGTAACAAAGGTGTATAAAATTCCATCTCAAATTTATCATAAAATAAAACTTAATTTTTTTATATTTGATTCATAATAATATCAAAACTCGCGTTGCTCATTGCCAGACAGTTAGTATGGTTGCAACCCTCTGCCGGACACCCTTAAACTATTATAATTTATAATTATACTTACGTTATATTATAAAATCTCAATTTTATATATAATTTTTTGGGGGCCTATTAATCTATGTTTACATGATAGCCGGACAGTTTCGACGGTTCTATCATCTTGCTAGACGCATTCAAAGTGAGCAGTAGTTCGGGGAGCAAGGAACGTATACAGTAACTAGTGCGAGTGAGACAGAGTGCTTGGTCTATTGCGGTCCTTCACTGCGCATCCACTGTTATCAAGTTCAAATTGTGCAGCTTATTTTTTTCTTAGTCAAGAAATTTCATTAAATAAATTTTTACAGTTTGAATAACAAATATTTAAAACAGTACTCAGTAAAATTGTTCTAATACAACTCCAATCATATCGAAACTCTAATAATTTTATTTATATTATTTTTCATTTTTACGAAGTTTATTATTTTCAATTCTATCAAAATTGTAAAGCCAATGAATTAAATGAATGAAATTAAATAAAGTAAATCAAATTTTATTGTTTATTATATCAAAGGGCAAATTTTTTTTAAAATAAAAAAGTTACAGAAAAATATATTTATTTTAATAAAATCTTTAAACATTTTCATCATTTTCATCGTCGTCGTCAATACATCCATATTCCTCGTCACTATTATTCCATTCTGTGGATTGATCGTCTTCAATATCGCCTTCTTCATTGTTTTCTGCAATAGTAAAAAAACCAAGTTAATTTAATTACAAATAGTCCAAAATTAATGTATAATAATTTAACATAATTATCAAATACCTGGAACTGTTTTTAGAGATTCGCTGACATAAGTCGGTAATTGATCTCCTTCAAACCATTTAAAATAGTAGTGGTCATTTTCCAGTATCCAACCATTATTTACTGGTTTATATGCTGTTGGCTTTTGTAAGTGAGCGTTGTTCCATATGCTACATATGTAATTCGCTCGCAAAAATTGCTGCCATAGCTCACTTTTGCAAGGTGGTAAACAGCTAGCATCGAAATTTTGCAACTTTTTTCGATTAAAAGCTTCGTTCACATCAGATACTGTATACGAATTAATAAACATTTGTAGCCTAGCAGCATCAACATCATTGATATCATTCATATTGTATAGATAGCATACAAAACTTTGAATTATATCGAAGATTAATACTTGTTCATTGTTATTTTCGATGATTTTGCTGTCACCAAACTTCATGAATGCTTGTTGAAACTCTACATATTTTTTTAACAATTTAAACGGTTTTAATTTTGCTTTTCTGTAAAATGCAGGATTGTAATCACATCCTGTGAAAGCGTGTAGTCCAGGTAAACTTCTGCAAATAGATTCTCCTAATTTGGCGTGTATATTAGTTAGGTCCACATATCTTAAATTATTTCCAGCTCCTGTAAGCATCCAAACATGTGATCCATCATTAAGACGATGCATGTGACTTAGCATTATAGCAGCAACATCGGTGTCAACAGTTCGAATCACAATGTTTGCTTCATGGTTAATTTTACACGCGTGGTACACTATTTTGGTGTCTGCTTCTTCATGCTCTGGGCAAGACAATTCCTCATTTACACCTGACATCACTTTTTTGGCCTCATTAACAGTAAACGAATGACATTTTCTGAAATTTATATGTATCATTTTATTGCCAATAAACGGCGCCATTTCGTCAGAAGCCCAGTGTAAAATAAAAAAATCAACTAGAGCTTCTTTAAAATTAGAATTTTTTAATTCTTTGACAAAGTCACTAGGACGGACTTGTTCAGGACCAGCAATAGTATACTCCAATTGTGCAGATTCAAATCGCAGAGAACGTTCGTATCCTTTTATCGATGGGGTAAAATACTGGTCGAAAACGACATCAATTCTTGACGCTTTTAATTGAGTTACCATCTGCAACATTTTTTTAGAAATGTCTCCGAATTTTCTAGGAACATTTTTCATTGTATGTAACAAAAAAAAATTATTAGAATATCAATTTGAGATGGCTGTTCATGCTCGGCCTCTTTCTCTAAACATTTCATCAAAGCAGATTTATCGGTCTTGCAAACGGTCCCATCCAAATGACACATTGACAACGGTACTGAAGTAATCGGGTAGGATAAGATTTTTGAAATGTCAATGCTGTAATCCATTGAGATTCCCAGCATACGTCCAAATAAATCCCTTTGAATTTTAACTTCTTGAATTTGTCCACCGACTTTAATTTTTTTTTTTTTCATAATCTTTAGAAAAATTATTAATAGATTTTTTTTTAATAGCTTTTTCAAATCGCGTAATATCAGATTGGCATTCAGAAATGAATGTTTTTCGAAGGCTATCGCCGTTAGCTTCTAAATTTAATAGAAATTCTTCTACTGGCAGTGATGCGGACTTTCCTGATGAAATATTTACTAATTGGTCTTTGGGAACTTCTAAACTGAAAGGATTGATAAATTGATCGAAAGTTGCGACAAATTGTTGTAATTGTTTGGCGTTTTTCCTGATATTATGGGGATTCAAATCTGCTGAAATATCTTGATGTTTTTGTAGTCCAAGTTCAAGATAAACTTGACTTATAATTGTAGATCTCACATCATGGTTTCGAGCCCACCGTTGTCGCGCCGAAATTGAGTTAGTGAAGTGTGTAACACCTGTCAGCCTTCTTGCAGCTTCTGCATTTATAGTTTGCTCTAGAACCAGGTCAATAGGTTGTCTTGAAAATGGCTTGGTAGTTCTTTTAATTCCAAAACAGCCTTTTAGGAATCCTTCATACAAATCAGGATGAGTTTTGTCAACTTGCAGTAGATTATCATAATATTTGACGCTCCACCTAGCATAGTTTTGTTGATTCAATATAAAAAAAATGCTTGTAATTTTAGGTAACACTGATTTAAAGAGTTGAAAATTTCCAGCACGAATACTTCGAGACAAGTCCAAGTAATGATGTATAAGATTTATATAAATTAGATAAAATTGTGACGTTTTACCATGCTCCCCGTTAAGGGTTTGTTGTTTGTAGATACCGTAGTTATTTATCAGCTCTTTAAGGCCATCATTTTCAATTTCAAACAAAGAAATTTTGCAATTTTGGAGTCTTTTAACTTCATCTATTATATCCTCAGTTAAGGTAATGTTATCATTTTGTAAAAATGATTTAAAATGTAGTATTTCTAGTCCTAATGCTACTAAAGGATGCAATCTTTTGCAGCGATTAAAGTGTTTTCCCTCTAAAAACCCATTAACTGAACCGTTTGCCAGCAAATTACTCTCAACCATTACAGTAGTCAACCCACAATCATTAATTACTTTACCGATAGCTTTGAAGTAAGCCATCATTATATGAAATGGTCCTAAATGAATGAATAAATTATCAAATGTTGGTTTTTCTGTAGCTTGTATTTGTAACGCTACTTTAGCTATAGCTAGATCGTAGGTTACCTGTATGTAGGGTTGCTGTAAATCTTCAGCTATTTTTTGGCTTTGTTTCATAGTTTCTAATACGATTGGTGTACTGGTTGGAGATGCATTTATCGGCGTCAAGTAAGATATATGTTGTTGTGGACTATCCTGATCATCAATCTGACTATTGAAACCAACCCACATAGGTACATCAGGTAATTCTAAAGCGTGACTAATCATCCATATGTTGTCAATTTCCGTGTTTATTTGAGAGTCTATACATTCTATATCATCGACTGATAATTGTAACTCACTTGTCATTTTGGGTTTCTTAGGGTATGGCATTTCATCTATATTTATTTCATCAAATGTTCTTCTTCTTCTTTTTTTATTCGGCGAAGTATTTTCACTTGAAACTTCGGACATTTCAGGCTCGTCAGTTGTATCTGCATCGATATTTTGGTATATTATTCCGACTGTGTCGTGTAAAGTATCCTTACCACTAGAAGTTTCAACAAAACGATCAAAATTATCGTATGCCACACCAGTAAAAAGCTCTGGTTTTTTTTTTATTTTTTCTGGACATAAGCTAGACTTTTTCATTGATGTAAATGTAGTTTCAGTTTCTAATTCTTCAACGCCTTGATAACTAATACAGTGTCCATATCTGTTTATAATGTCAATTATTTTTCTGCTGCTTGTTAAGCTTTTTAGAGTCATACCTAACATGATATGCTTTGACGTTTTAACTCGACCATCATGAACTCCGAAAATAACATCTTGACAATAAGAACGAACTAGACGAGAACATTTTTGGCCAGTCTTTCGTTTTTGGTTACATCCACCAAGAAGGGTAGAATAAAAGTCTGATAATTCTTCTGGTATTGAAACTTCTCCGGATATTAAATGCTGTGATGTTATATTTTTTGTTGATAATTTTTTTTTTTCTATTTGGAGTATTATTTTTCTCAGAATCAATGCAGATTTTTGTAAAATGTTTTCTTGTTGTAAATTATCCAGTACTGAATCATCGATGGCTTCTAGATATTTTGGAGCTAGTATTTTTTTATTACGAACAGTAAAGAATTTTATATCCTTAGAGAATACTTTTAAAATTTTTTCTTCAAGGTGGTGTGCTGTGAAAGTAGCTGTCATTTGAATAGAATTTTCTTGAAAAATTTTTTCTAATAAATCGATATATGATTCATGTAAATACACTAATAAAAAACACCGCCCTTTTTTAATCACATCTTCTTTAATGATTGTACTAATTTCGTTAAAAACTGTTTGATGATACTCCCGGTGATAATGCCACTCCGTTTTGCTAGGCGTTGCTTTTAATGAAGATAACTTATTATTAAAATCAACTCGGCATTCAGTATGATAATAGATTTTTGAGCCAGAAAAATTATCCAATTTATTAGAAAAATCTGTAAACTCTTCATGACTTTCAATATTAGGTTTGACACTATCTTTAAATTGCTGAACATCAGCTGCATGAAGCAGAATCATTCTCGATCGCACTTTTTTCTTCTTTTTATTACAAAATATACAAACAACTTCATTATCATTTTTACCAGCAATATTATCAGTCGAAATATTAACATCTTGAGTTACAAAATTATTATCAATAACTTCTGGTTCGAAAACGTCAGCAATATCTCGAAGAGTTGCAGATTGTAGACCTATTGATTCACAAATTGGAGCTGGCTGAGATGTCGTGGGAGATTCTGAGGGTACAGACTGTAAATGAGATTCATTTTCAGATGTCGAAGGTTGTGTTTCTGTGGACTGGGATAGTAAAATTAGTTGAGATGAAGATTCTGTTGACGAAGATTGTAGATCAGGTAGTTCGGAACTCAAATCTCGTATCGACGACAAGGTTGAAGATGAGTTGCTTGTAATTACACAACTCTCTTGTTTTTTTCCTTTTTGTTTTTCAGCACTTAATGGTTGAGAGGTGAAATATTTTTTCATAAGACCTGTAAATACCTTGTAACATACTCTGTGATAACCACTCTCGGTGTATTCACTAGGTAAAGTAATGTCTCTGTATTTTAGCTTATGTATTTTTCGTAATTTAAGAATAGTCTGGCATTTTTTTAAAGTTTCTTCAGAAAATAATATTATGTGTTCATCACTTTTCTTACAAACAAAGCAAACTATTTTTTCGTCACTCATGATAGCACTTTATTACAACTGATCACATTTATTTTATAAACTGCACAGAAAAATAATACATTTATTATGAGCATAGCCGTTCACCAGATAGTTACAATAAACAACAGCTGATGCGCAGTAAAGGGCCGCAATAGACCAAGCGCTCTGTCTCACTCGCACTAGTTACTGTATACGCTCCTTGCTCCCCGAACTAATGCTCACTTTGAATGCGTCTAGCAAGATGATAGAACCGTCGAAACTGTCCGGCTATCATGTAAACATAGATTAATAGGCCCCCAAAAAATTATATATAAAATTGAGATTTTATAATATAACGTAAGTATAATTATAAATTATAATAGTTTAAGGGTGTCCGGCAGAGGGTTGCAACCATACTAACTGTCTGGCAATGAGCGACGCGAGTTTTGATATTATTATGAATCAAATATAAAAAAATTAAGTTTTATTTTATGATAAATTTGAGATGGAATTTTATACACCTTTGTTACCTGTTACCTGCCAAAGCCACCGCTGCCTCAGCTTCATGGGTGGGGATCATTCTTACCTGTACTAGGGACACACATAGAAAAATTTTCAGCTTTTATGAAAATCCGAAGGTCTGGCACTCACGGGCTCTTGCTCTAAAACATCGTATAAAGACACGTTAGTGTTAGAAATTTTCTGTTGTAGAACGTGAAATTCCTTCGTAAACAAATTGTAATGCTCTCTAACAGGCTCAGATTTGATGAAACTTTTCAACATTCTCCCCTTTCAGTTCCCTATATAGACAAAAAAATATTATGATCTCTTAAGACTTTCAAACTTTCTAGTTTGAAAACACCTGTGAGACACGCTCAACCAAACATGACAACGTATGTTGGCTCCACGTCTAAGAAGCAAACGCAATAAATCAAAATGTTCATACACAGCTGCGCATTCTAAAGGGGTTTGGTTAACACAATCCTTTGCATTTATGGTAATGTCTTTTTTCAGTAGCAACTTCACGACTGGTAAATGAGTTTTGTTTGAGAAAAACAGTGCCAATCGATGCAGTATATTCTCTTCTTTGCGGTCTCTACAGTTTATAATAATAATAATAATCTTTATTCACAGACATATTGATACAAAGTGAATAATTTTAATCCATCAACATTTTACATGGGGCGTCAAAGTAAAATACAAGTATAATATGCTAATCATCCCGAAAGATAGAGATCAATAAGTTAAAATATAAATGTACAAAAATATAGTTTGATAAGTTAACATTTAAGTATATCACAAACATCACATTGAAGTACAAACTATTCAAAATGGCTTGACCAAAATTCATCCATAGTGTAGTATGCTTTTTCATATAGAATTTTTTTCATTTCATTTTTCAGCTTTTTTTTTATTCATAATTTTGAGACATTCAGGAATTTTGTTATAGATTTGGATGGCTTCATGATTTATGCTCAGTTGAGTTGCTAACTTTTACTTGGCATCCGTGGTCTAAAAGCTTCTGTATAAACTCGATGTCTTCAGGTCGTTCTGTAACTGATTTGAACAAAATAGTCCTTCCCATCTTGTCTCTTTCGTTGATGTCGATTGCATACAAAAAGGGTTCCTCCAGACATTCTATAGGTCTTGGGGATACGTTGAGATAGAGAACTGCTTTTTCTAGTTTGCAACCATGCTCGACCAAAGGAACTATAAGATCGTAGTGCCCTAGGCCGACAGCAAGCTGTAAGGTTGTCATGGTTTTTGGGTAATAAGTGAAAGAGAAACCTGGATTTTTGAGTATTTTCAAGAGTTTTTTCTTGTCACCATCTCCTACGGCTAAGTAAAGTTCGATTTTTTCTTTCAGGTCTCGTTTCCATGTCTCGCTTAGCATGCACTCAGTATATCTGCTCCTTATCTGATAATCTTGGTAGTTTAACTTCGAACGTTTCACCAAACTTTCGATTTCCTGGAAAAACTGAAGGAATTGTTGTTTTAAACGTTTCGACGATGAATGTTTTTAATAGTAAAATATGTTTATAGGACTTTTTTTTCTTGAAACTATCCAAGAAATTTCCCATTTTCGTTTATACCTCTAATTTAGAAAATACAAGTACATAATAATAATAATAATAATTCATTTCGGTAAATAAAACTAATATGGATGAGGATAAAATAGGCTAACAAATTTTTTATTATCCCCGTATCACATTAGGCCTTCTTTTTGTCCATTTCTGAATGAGCATGACTATTCTTAACAATTGAATCAAGCAAAATCAATTCTAATTCAAATGCCATATATGGCTAGATTATTTTTGAAATATATTATTATTGTTTTATTTACAACATTCATCTACATTTTTAATCAAATGACGCTTCATCAGTTAGCTTTAGGGGAATTGGGATGAAGAAAAAATTTTAAATAATTTAAATATATTACATTTTATCTACACAATATTATTTATGCAATATTTATATTTATTCATTTATTCAATGTCAACGGACCAATGATTATATCAGAGATCCTTTTTACAATTAAACTCATGATTCATCGATCCCATTTTATATCATATATCCGGAAGGTTTTCTCCACGATTAGTGTTGTCCTACACAACGGGCAGGACCTTTTTGAATGAGCATACCATTTCTGGATGCACTCCTTATGGAAGCAATGAATGCATCCTGTGAGGTATGTTTCGCCTGACATCTCGTTCAGACAAATGCTGCACTCTCCTCTTAGTATGTCCCTAGAAAAAATATATATATATATATATACGTATTAATTTGTTGTTTGATAGGTATAATATGATTATTATTGATTTCATACACATTTCTAACACATAGAATAAAAATTACACAGGTGCAGTGCAATTATGATATTTAAAGAATTGTTAAAAAATTCGATGTGTAAATCCTTACCTTTCCATAGAGTCTGTCTAACACTATTC
Source organism: Harmonia axyridis (assembly GCF_914767665.1). Lineage (NCBI taxonomy): Eukaryota > Metazoa > Arthropoda > Insecta > Coleoptera > Coccinellidae > Harmonia > Harmonia axyridis. Next base: position 20,279,998 of record NC_059508.1, on the reverse strand, counting down.
TATCAAGTTCCTCCTGAGTTAAATTATTATGAACAGGGATCATACATATTGCATCAATTTGACTTACAGATATTGTGAAAACTTATTCTATATATGAAATTAAACACTGTTGAACTTCTACTAAGTTTAGCAAGACACTCAATGAAAACATAGGGAGAACAGAACCATGAAGCTAAAGATCTTCATATAGCAGATACCTTTTTCTTCTTCTTTCCTTTGGGAAAACAGAAAAACATTATTTGCATGAATATGTTAAAAAAAATTTTTTATATGTGCTAGGCTACTTTGGCCATCCACACAGTGAACATTTCATAATCTCTAAGACTCTATCCACCACCAGACATGCACAACATCCATGACCTTAGTCGGGATTCAATTCAATTCGATTCAAACATGTATATTTAGTGTTAAGAAATACATTATAAGTTGGTATATGAACTTATTTATAAATACATTGGGGGGCTATGAAAGCTTCTACTTAGTACAAGTATATACATTTAATTATGATAATAAAAATGAATGAATATCTTAAAGTAATTGGGGATAAGGGGGATTTTTGTTTAATATCGTTTATTTATTTATTTATATATTTTCATTAGGATTTATTCAGGAAAATTAAAAATAAAAACCTGATTTAAATAATTTGGGGTAGGAAGTGGGGAGGTAGGGGGAGTTTGTTGCGTGGATTCGCGATTTCGTAATATTTTTTGTCAGTCTGTTTGAGTTGCATTGGAATTGGTAGAAGTCATTGGAGATTTTGTTTATGTATTCTCGTATCGTCGGTATGTTTGCTTGTTCGTGTAGGTCTGAAATTCTTGTGTAGTACGGCTTGTTTAGAGCCAGTCTTAGTGCTTTGTTCTGCAAACTTTGTATCGATCTCAATGGGTAGGGTCTCAGGTGGCAGAAGGCCGGCGCGGCGTAAGTAATGATCGATCTTATGTAAGAAGTGTATGAAAGAATTTTGTTTTCAGAATTTAAATTACTTTTTTTGCACAATAGAGGATATAGCTTCTTTTTTGTTGCATAACCTTTGGTGACTTGATTTTCAATGTGTCGGTGAAAGTTAAGTCTTTCATCTAGTTCAACCCCTAGGTATTTGATACTGTTTTTGGGTTGAACTTCGATGTCACCTATTTTTAATTTATTTTGAATAATTTTATTATTTTTCCTTCTGCTAAACACGATTTGTTCGGTTTTCGCTTCGTTTAGTTTGATTTTCCATCTCTCAAAATATTTATGAAGAATTTTGAGATGGGTTTTAAGCTCGTTGTTAGCGTCTTCAACGCAGTTTGAATGAGCATATATTGCTGTATCATCTGCAAAGAGTGCTAGGTTTGTGTTTTTGTGCATTGGGATTTCTTGGACATAGATATTAAATAATCTAGGTCCGAGGACAGAGCCCTGTACAATGCCCGCAGTAATGTCGATGGGGTCGGAAATTTCCTTTCCTACTCGGACAGTGAATTTCCTATCTGATAAGTAGGAGTTCACCAGTTTCGTAATGAACTTGGGGAACTCTAATTTTATCATTTTGTAGGTCAGGCCCTCTATCCAGACTTTATCGAAAGCTTTTTCGATATCTAGAAGGAGCAGGACCGTATGATTTTTGATATTGAAATTGTTGATAATATCTACGACTATTCTGCATGTTTGCTGTGTCGAGCTGTGTTTTGCCTTGAATCCAAACTGATGGTCGTCTTCAATGTGATTATTTTTAATAACTGAATTGATTTTAGTCAACAGTATTTTCTCAGTCAATTTACTAAGGTTAGATAATAATAGGCTGATCGGGCGATAATTACTCGGTGATGTCGTGATCTTTCCGGATTTGGGGATGGGAGTAACTATCGCCGTTTTCCAGCACTTAGGCCAGTACTTGAATTTAAATATTGCGTTTATGATATAGTTCAATTGAACTATTGATTTTTTAGAAAGGTTTCTGATCAGCCTATTATCTATTTCGTCATTTCCCGGAGCTTTCTTCATCGGAAGTTTTTTGATTAATTCGAAAATTTCCGTTGGGTTCGTTAAGAACTTTTGTTCTGGTTTAACGAACCTATTGGAATTAAGGAAATTTTCTACTGTTTTACGTATGTCCGCCTGTTCATGGTCATCGGCTTGAGAAATATGATGAGCGGTTTCGAAGGTTTCCGCTAATATGTTCGCTTTTTCTTTGTCGGTAGAGAATTCCGCGGAATTTTGGATTAAGATGGGAACCTCGGAATATTTTTTGATATTACTTTGGACTGTTTTCCAAAGGAAGGTTCTGTTATTATTTATTTTTGTAAGTTTTTGTTCCCATCTATCATTCTGGAGATTTTTGATTTCTTTCCGGATTTCGCGAGTGTAAATATTAGGAATTTCTTTGTCTATTGAATTTCTATGTTTTTGCCAAAGTTTCCTAGTTTTATTTCTCGATTCGATAAGATCGATGATATGAGGAGGAGTTTTTTGGACGCTAAATTTTGTTGTTTTTTAGGGGTTGTTTTATCGCGAGCATATTTGAGGGCCTTCGTAAACGTCTCGATTTCCCTTTCGATTTCTGAGGCGGTTTCAATTTTGTTGTTGATAGCGATTTTGCTATCTAATTTTTTACGAACGATATCCCAGTTGGTGACTGAGTAGTCGTACACCAACTTGGCTGGGTTTCTTTCGATATCAATGTTGACTTTGAAAATAACTGGGTTGTGGTCAGATCCCAGTTGACAACTAGTTTCTGGGATACTGTTTATGCGGACGTTTTTGGTAAGCACCAAATCTATTGTACTTGGTGCTTTGCCATTGCCCGGGAAATGTGTATGTCCGCTAGGGACGTTTAAGGTTATATAATTGTTGGATTCAAGGAAACTGAAAAGGCGATTCCCGTTAGTATTTCTGCAATTACAGTTCCACTCTCCGTGCTTAGCATTCAAGTCCCCTAACACGATAACGTTGGCGGTTTTTTTAATTGAAAACAGGTTCCTTGAACAATTATTGGTGAATTTGTTACTAGGACTGTTGTACACCGCCGTAATAACTAAATTTTCATTAAAAATTACACTAATATTCTCTATTGTGCAGTTTACTTTGGGTGAAGGCGAGATGGTGGATGCGCTACTAAGACTGTTCTTCACGAGAATGGCGACTCCACCAAAACCAGAATTGTCGTTTCGGTCCGCTCTAATGGTTCTGTAACCGTTAATAAACAATTTGTTTGTCTTTCAGTCTAGTCTCGTTAATTGTAAGTACGTCTATTTTGTTGAAATTTAGAAAATTCTCAATTTCGGTGTGTTTTTGAGACACACCGTTGGCGTTCCACGTAACTATTTTTAAGGACTTAGAATCCATTTGAGGTAATTACATATTCAAAGAATATTTTCGACTGTTCCTGTTGAGAAGCGGCTCTCTCCAATTTTTTATTTAAGAGCTTTATACCTTCAAGAAATTTATTGAGGTTGATATAAGAATTTAATTTTTTAATTTCATTTTGAATTTCCTCAAATGGATTTCCTGTTGATTGGAATTCCGGGGATGGCGTAGATGGGATATTTGGCAGGATGGTGGGTGCGCTTTTGCTGATATTGTCACTCACCTTATTTGATTTGATTGTCGCCTCATAGGCGGCTTTCCTCTGTTCTCAGGGGTTGCTTTCTGGAATTGGGGCCGGTCTGTATCTCGGTTTGGGGGCGACTGCGGCTTTGGAGCTCCTGGCATTCTTCTTTTCAATGATAGATTTATAAATTGGACAGTCAATGCTGTTGGCCGGGTGACTTCCATGGTAATTAATGCACTTTGCCAAGGTTGTTATGGGTTTAGGGCAGTTCATTGTCAAATGCGACTCGGCGCATTTGAGACATTTTTCCGCCCTATGGCATCTGTGGCACTGAATAATTTCTTTTTTGGTGGTGTACCTATTCCACCTTATTTTCGTGTAGCTTACAACTTTGATGTGGTGTTGTAGCTGTTTTAAGGTGACTGTGTTATCGGTCACCACCATGTAGGCCGGGGATTGCGTCGCCCTCATTTTATGGATCTGGATTACAGGAACATTCTGGCTTGTTAAATCGTCCTTAATTTCCTCCAGCTCAATGTCTTGCTCTAGGCCCCTAAACGTAAAAGCGTGGGTCTTTAGATGTTTGGGGGTATATGTGTGGTATTGGATACCATGTTTGTCCAAGAATTTCATGATTTTTTCTTGGTCCTTTAAACTCTCACTGTATATGGTGGTGTCATTTACCCCATATAGTAGAAATTTCCGTCTACTTCGGATCTTATTTCCTTCACTTTTCTTGCGTGATTTGTAAACACCCCCAGTACGACAATTGGGGGCGGTTTTTTAGTAGATCTAGGTTCAACTTCGTCCTTCGTAGTTTCAGGAAGGTAGTTGAAACTATTTTTGATTTCAATGTGCTGGACCGTCTTTCTTTTTAAGGTTTTTTTGGTAGTTGGGTGCGTGAATTTGGGATTGCTGATATCGGTAGTCCTCGATTTTTTGGTTGGTGCGGCTTCAGTGGAGCTTTCCTCGCCGGAACTTGTATCGTTGTTCTCGATTTCCATTTTATCGAGCGTCATTTTTGATTTAAATTCCTCGCTCGGAAGAATTTAAATTCAAAACTTTAGTCACTTCACTTAAAAACACGGTCAGTTTTGTCCAAATCGACCCAAAACAGGTAAATTTCAGGTAGATTTCACTATCACTTGAGTCTGGAATGCGGCTAGGCGCCGTAAAGTCTAGACCGAGCGGCTTCAACTAGGAATGAGGCCAACGCCGGGGGGGGTTTACGCCCAGTTTCGACTACGGAATGTGGCGAATCGCCCGAGGGCATGAAACGAACACTTGAAACCCTTTCACAATAACACAGGTAATTCTGAGAGGTCTGGAGACGACAACCTTTCGGCGCAAGGGTCAAATTCAAATTCAAATTCAAATGGGCTTTATTTGTTCTTGTGATAGATACAGTTATGTGCCTATATAGGCCATGTTTATCAATAATAAGGGTTTGTATACAGTTCCCATAGACCTAATATCCATGGACGTCGCGTTAGAGAGAGAAGTCGAGAGAACGAATGAGATGGAACATCGGATGGAAGTCTGTCAACTCTCTTGATTTATTGCCCTAGAGAAAGAGAACAATATACATCTCTTTCAACTCGAAGAGTTGAACGTTAAATCGTTATTTCAAATTTGAATTTAAAGCAAAGAATTGTGAATACTAGCTCTACAAATTTTGCTACTTACGAAGGCAGTGTACTTTTATTTTGAGAGAATCTAGTGAGAAGAAGAGACTTTTTTTAGTGGAATTTTGCTACTAAATTTATTTTGTTGGGAAATAAAGACTTTCAAATTTTTTGTTCTTTTGAGAACATCCATCATGCCTCAAAGTTTATGAAAACGAAGGGACTAACTGGAAAACTGCGTCAGTTGAAGAATCTCCAGCAATATATCATTTTTTCCCATCATGAATAAAAACAATATTTTCAAGAGAAGATAATATCATGTTGAGTTTTTCATATTACATTAGAATTTAGTAGTATTTATTTTCAATTTGTCATTTATTAAATCATAGTATCATGGTGCTTTAAGATACCCCAAGTCCATATCTTACCCACAGCTTTCTTTTTCAGCCGATAATATTTTTTTATCTAGCGAAATTTATTTCTTTCCTTTCAGGTAAAGAAGCCTCAATATCATCTATGCAGTTATGGCAAATTTAGAATTTCTACAAATAATAATAATAATAGGCAAATATTATGGAGGTAAATTTTTTATGGCTGCTTTAATCTATTAAATTTGATTCTATTCGAAATAGATTGAAAGGTGAAATAGATCATGAGTTGGAGAATGGAATAGTATAGAACCTCAATGCTCAATCCTAATGGTATTTCGATAATCATGGATGAATGAATGTTCTCTTTTATCTAATGAAAATTTTCTGTAGCATAATTTTTCTACCTGAAGTAAAAGAAATATTACCAATTCAAAAGATGATTGAATCGAATATTACTTATCTTCACCTATAGCCAATAAGAGTATTGCTGATTCCTATAAGCAATTATTTATATGTATATTATATTTCCTTGAGATATCAACGAGTCCAACTCATTGTTACATTAAATCCTGTTCTGTCCCCACAATGTCAGAAAGAAGTATGGTCTAAAATTTCTCAATTTTCCTGATTCACATGGTAGAAGTTCATCCAAATATGTATATGCCATATTTTATTCTATCATTGAATTAGGCAAATCGAAATGATAAATATAAAAAAGTATGTAAATTTCATTCTATTCAGTTCATAAAACGTATAAATAAATATCATGTCTTTATATCTTTCAATCAGATGATTTTGACATTTGACCATCTCAGAGTAATAAATCACCTATTTTATTGCTTTTAGGTTCTTTACAGATTTCCATCAGTAGCATCTCTGTTCGAATCAAGAGAAATCATATATTCTTCTCTCTCTAGGTCTTTCTCCTCTACGAGCTTCTGAAAAATCACGTGACACTCGGTCCATGGATATTAGGTCTATGACAGTTCCTACCAGATAATTCTGGTATTAGCAGTTACATTTCATATACATAATTATAAAAAATTTTATATTTATAATTATAATATATGATATTTACTTGAACACAGATTCACAATTAGGGTGAAGATTTTCATAGAGCAGATACCCTTTTCTTCTTCTTTTTCTTGGGAAATTTGTTATTATCCCCGTATCACATTAGGCCTTATTTGTGACCATTTCTGAATGAGAATGCCTACAGGCCTATTTTTGACAACTGAATCAATCATCAATTAAACATTTTACCCTGATATATCAAAATGCAGGTCGACCAACACCATTTTTATCTGTTTGATGTGGCATTGCTCAAATTAGATAGGACACTTTCTGTAACAGCGTTCGAGTCGGGAAGGAATGAAAACTAATCCTAACGCAAAGCAATATCGTCCCTCGTGATGTAGTCTAATGTCACTCTAATGGCGTAGGTAAGTCCATGTCTCCTTTTCGGTTAGCATCTTACGTTTATGGTGAACAGACACCAACAAATCCCGTTAGTCACAATGGTTGATGAATTTGATGACTCCCAAAGAGCTGTTGGAGGTCCCAAATAGCTGAACTCCCAGAAATCAAACTATTCGGAAGATGGAATTGCGAGGATGTGCGAGTGAATGACATTTCTCTGCAGGATTATATTGCAGTTAAGGAAAAAAATGCCAAGTATCTTTCCCATTCCGCTGGTAGATACGCTGCTAAACGATTCAGAAAGGCCCAGGGTCCCATTGTTGAGAGATTGACAAACTCCCTCATGATGCATGGTAGAAATAATGGAAAAAAATTAATGGCTGCTAGGATAGTCAAACAGTCTTTTGAGATTATCCATTTGTTAACCGGTGAAAACCCACTCCAGGTTTTGGTATCTGCCATCATACACTCCGGTCCTAGAGAAGACTCTACTCGTATTGGTAGAGCAGGTACCGTTAGGAGACAAGCTCTAGATGTGTCTCCCTTGAGAAGAGTTAACCAAGGTTTGTGGTTACTCTGTACTGGTGCCAGAGAAGCAGCGTTCAGAAATATCAAAACTATCGCTGAGTGCTTGGCTGATGAACTCATCAACGCAGCAAAGGGATCATAAAATTCTAATGCTATCAAGAAGAAGGATGAGTTGAAGAGAGTAGCCAAATCCAACCGTAAAAATCATCAAATATATAACAGTTATTTCTTTATCACAGTAGCTTTATCACATTTGCAGTTCCTCCACTAGCTGCCATCCAAGTTGCTCTCTGAAATGAAAATAGTTATGTCAGTTCATAGAAAGATGAATTCGAACAAAAATAAAACTAATAATTGAATTAAAAACGAACAAAATAATTACCAGATCCTCATAGTGTCGCAACTTGAGATGTGAAATTTTTCAAATACCAGAGAAATTTCTTAAATCTTCATTTTTAAGATAAGACATGATCACTTCTGAACATGCAACTGGTAATCCAAAAACATTTTTGAAGGTGTTCGAAGCATTATCCTCCAAATTTCTCCTGATTATCGCCTCTTTTCGAACTTCTGCAATATCATAATGATATTCAGAAGGACCAATAATCTTTCTCTGTGTTCCCATTAGGACATCTTCATTTTTCATATATTTTGCGACAACTCTCAGTGGTTTGAAGATCGACAAGTTTGTATTTGCAATTTTATGCATCTTTAGAGCAATGATTTGCTTCCAACACAACTAATGTAACTAATGTCTTTCAACCATTTGCAATTCGATAAAATTGATCACAGATTCGTCCACTACTTTCCCTTGCAACTTCTTCACCAGGCAGAACTTGATGATGGCGTGAAGACATGAAAATCTCTGTTTCTCAAAGGAATATTGTGCTACGTTTAGATTATTGCTTAAAATCATGCTTGCTCCACGCCTTTGAAGAATCCGCAGCAAATCAACATTCATGAGCAGAACAGCATTTCTAGTGGTGTCCCGCCGAATTAATCTCTTACTTCTATGAATAGAATAGAATAGAATAAAACAGATCTTTATTTCTAAATACTACAAATAGTAGAAAGAAAATAGTGTCAAACAAAATGATGTCACTATGATGTCACCACCTCTTTCTTCTAGCAACAATTCAACTGCTCGCAAATATAGACCTGATGAACAATCTTCAAAAGCCAATCTGTGCAATATATCATCTCTAGTGAAGTCTATGAAGTTAATATCACATCCCAGATTTGAAAGCTTGTCTGAAAGTGAGGTAGGAGGTTTTATCGAATTGTTGGATCTCTGGAAATTACAAAAAAGTTCAATAGTTTTCGGTAAAGTATGAGTTCTTGATATTATTGCACCACCCAAACAGGGTGACGTCTGTCACCACTCGTTTGACTTTTGGGTAGCTTGTTATTTTGATGTATTGGACCCAGAAATTGGAGAGCATTGAACTTAAAGTACCTTATTAGAGCTGCTACAGATCAAGAAATACCATTATGGCCGAACTAATGATGGAGAAGGCACAGACAAAAGAAAAATACAGAACTGAAAGTTGATCGCGACAATAGAACCAACAAAGTTTCAAGAAGAATATTAAAAATTACCTTATATCTTCGTGACTACAAAACAGGAGAAGATAGATTTAAGCTGTAAATTTCAAGCTTCATGAAGAATTTCAAGTAGATCAAATAACTGAACTACAAAACATTGGAACATTGGAAAAATTTTAGCTTCAAAAAACAATTAAACATTCTTACATTGAAAAGTTTTTTCACTGTCACCGTCCAGCCAGAGTTCAATACGTAATACACTAATTTCAATATTGCAAAATAAAATAACAATATATGAATACAGTTTTGGTTGTAACTTGTTGAATTGAAATTCGAAATATTTTCGTAAGATGTTTCCTTTTTGAGATTTTTAACTTTAAAATTCATCCGGTATATAGAATTACCATGTCGAGCTTTATATGACATTTTTTGTGGACAGCTTCATCCGAAACAAAATTAAAAAAAAAAAAAACTGCCTATTCTATCAACGAATGCGTGAATTCAACTGACGACTCATCTTATCTGACCACTTCTTTCAGTAATAAACACATGGAGTGCGATTCTGTTTTCCGTCCTCACTGCCAAATAAGGTGAAATCCACACATATAAATCACGCAATTTAAAATGAATGAAATTTCAATTTTATCCACTTTTCCCTTCAAAATTCGCTATTATAACCTATATGAACGTCATTGTCTTCAAGTTGAAGTTGAAAAATAATCAAATGTAAACATATTAGGAAGACGCAAACATAAAAATCATTGTTATCCACCTTTCACAATGAAAGATGCATAATCTTAAAGTTAACCTTACTTTAGATCAGGCGGCCAAAATTTAAATTTATTACTGTGAATGTCGACTGTTCGCTCGCACCGAAGTAACAAATTGTTCCAGAACGGAGGGGTGTTGAGGGCAACGTAATGGCATAGAATTCAACTATGTAGATGGTATTACTCATGAATTCGCAATCGAAAGGGATCATCTTACCTGAAGGGATCAACTCTTACACCTTTCCCCTATATAACTCTTATCACTGAATATTCAAATTGATGTTCATGATATATTGTCACAAAATATCAGGTATATTTCATGTATAATAAATATGACTATCGAAAAATCAAAATGACCTATAATTTTGCTATAAACTTATAAACAAAAGCACTTCATACCGAAGATTTTCACAGAAAAAGGCCCACAAAACCACTGCATGCGCTTCGCTTAAACTTAATCTTCATCAAGTGAGACAGTTAAATACGTGTAGTAAATTTGTCAACCCTTTTTTGTGAAAATATATAGTGTTATTTCTTCACTTCATCATCAAATATCGTCCACGTCTATTGAAAAAATGTAAATAGATAGTTCCAGTAGCATAAAGAATTCAACAAACTATTAAATATTCCATTTATTTATTACTGTGGCAAGGCAAACCTCAGCTAATTAGTTAGCTGTGTTAATATGAAATATATGCAACCAGCTCCTTGAAATTTAAATAAAATATTGAGATGTAGAATTTCAACCATGTCATATTCAGCGACTCCTTCGAAAATGTCGTGAAATATATCCACCTCATAATTTTCTGTCACATAAAAAGAATCTAGTTCATTCAAAAAGCACTCTTCCTTCATTCTAGTTTCACCTACATCGTTCAGATCCAAAACAATTTCATAATTTCGAAAATTAATTAACGAATTCAAAAATCATCAAATATATAACAGTTATTTCTTTATCACAGTAGCTTTATCACATTTGCAGTTCCTCCACTAGCTGCCATCCAAGTTGCTCTCTGAAATGAAAATAGTTATGTCAGTTCATAGAAAGACGAATTCGAACAAAAATAAAACTAATAATTGAATTAAAAACGAACAAAATAATTACCAGATCCTCATAGTGTCGCAACTTGAGATGTGAAATTTTTCAAGTACCAGAGAAATTTCTTAAATCTTTATTTTTAAGATAAGATATGATCACTTCTGAACATGCAACTGGTAATCCAAAAACATTTTTGAAGGTGTTCGAAGCATTATCCTCCAAATTTCTCCTGATTATCGCCTCTTTTCGAACTTCTGCAATATCATAATGATATTCAGAAGGACCAAAAATCTTTCTATGTGTTCCCATTAGGACATCTTCATTTTTCATATATTTTGCGACAACTCTCAGTGGTTTGAAGATCGACAAGTTTGTATTTGCAATTTTATGCATCTTTAGAGCAATGATTTGCTTCCAACACAACTAATGTAACTAATGTCTTTCAACCATTTGCAATTCGATAAAATTGATCACAGATTCGTCCACTACTTTCCCTTGCAACTTCTTCACCAGGCAGAACTTGGTGATGGCGTGAAGACATGAAAATCTCTGTTTCTCAAAGGAATATTGTGCTACGTTTAGATTATTGCTTAAAATCATGCTTGCTCCACGCCTTTGAAGAATCCGCAGCAAATCAACATTCATGAGCAGAACAGCAGTTTCTAGTGGTGTCCCGCCGAATTAATCTCTTACTTCTATGAATAGAATAGAATAGAATAAAACAGATCTTTATATCTAAATACTACAAATAGTAGAAAGAAAATAGTGTCAAACAAAATGATGTCACTATGATGTCACCACCTCTTTCTTCTAGCAACAATTCAACTGCTCGCAAATATAGACCTGATGAACAATCTTCAAAAGCCAATCTGTGCAATATATCATCTCTAGTGAAGTCTATGAAGTTAATATCACATCCCAGATTTGAAAGCTTGTCTAAAAGTGAGGTAGGAGGTTTTATCGAATTGTTGGATCTCTGGAAAATACAAAAAAGTTCAATAGTTTTCGGTAAACTATGAGTTCTTGATATTATTGCACCACCCATACAGGGTGACGTCTGTCACCACTCGTTTGACATTTGGGTAGCTTGTTATTTTGATGTATTGGACCCAGAAATTGGAGAGCATTGAACTTTAAGTACCTTATTAGAGCTGCTACAGATCAAGAAATACCATTATGTCCGACCTCCAATGATGGAGAAGGCACAGACAAAAGAAAGATACAGAACTGAAAGTTGATCGCGACAATAGAACCAACAAAGTTTCAAGAAGAATATTAAAAATTACCTTATATCTTCGTGACTACAAAACAGGAGAAGATAGATTTAAGCTGTAGTTATGAAAATTTCAAGCTTCATGAAGAATTTCAAGTAGATCAAATAATCAGAACCATAGAAAATTCAAGAAGAATATTAGAAAACAACAATTTAAGAGAATAGCTCATAATTCGAATGAATAAACTAACATAGGCATACGTTTTGGACTATTTTCAGTGAATAAATAGGTAGTCCACTTACAAATAGGGTGGTCCACTTACAAGAGCACATATGAGTTTTTCCATAAAACAGCAAGACAGTTTATTATTTGAAGTGAAATTAAAAAAATATATAGAGCCTATTACGAAATATACCTATCATTTGTAACAAAAAATGAATACTGTTAAATATCATAAGAATACGGAGAATGAAACAAACCAAAAATTAAACAGCACAACAATAATAAAATAGTAGTAAAAACTATAATCTCGAATTTCCTGAACTGAAAAACATTGGGACATTGGAAAAATTTTAGCTTCAAAAAACAATTAAACATTCTTACATTGAAAAGTTTTTTCACTGTCACCGTCCAGCCAGAGTTCAATACGTAATACACTAATTTCAATATTGCAAAATAAAATAACAATACATGAATACAGTTTTGGTTGTAACTTGTTGAATTGAAATTCGAAATATTTTCGTAAGATGTTTCCTTTTTGAGATTTTTAACTTTAAAATTCATCCGGTATATAGAATTACCATGTCGAGCTTTATATGACATTTTTTGTCGACAGCTTCATCCGAAACAAAATTAAAAAAGAAAAACTGCCTATTCTATCAACGAATGCGTGAATTCAACTGACGACTCATCTCATCTGACCACTTCTTTCAGTAATAAACACATGGAGTGCGATTCTGTTTTCCGTCCTCACTGCCAAATAAGGTGAAATTCACACATATAAATCACGCAATTTAAAATAAATGAAATTTCAATTTTATGAATTTGAAACAATGTACATTTTTATAATTATATGGTCAGAATAATAAAGATAAAATTATTGAATAACTTTATTGTCATTGGTCCCTGATTAGTATTATATGTACATAGTTTTAATAACAACAGATGTTTTCAAGCAGTTAAACATTAAAAATTTTATCAATAATCATTATCAATAAATAAGAATTCAATTCCCATATCCACAGGCATTTGTTCCTAATGCTTTTCAGGTTTTTAATTCTTCTTAACAGCAAACAATAATATCGGTTGATGAAAAGTTCAATATGAAGCATGAAAAAGAAACAATATATGTAAATAAACCTATAATAGAGATATTGCACCCAAGAATTCAAACTCCCCAAATACTAGAGAAATTTTTCAAATCGTCAACGTCAACACGAGAATAATTTTTTTCTGAACAAGATGCAGGTAAATTGAAAAGCTTTTTGGACATATGAGTAAAAAAATCCTCAAGATCTCGTCTGAAAAAGCCTCAGTAAGATCACAATAGAATATAGATGACTCGGTGTTATTCCTCTGGATTGCTAACAGAACATCATTATTCCTCAATTATTTCACCACATCTTTTTTCGGTTTGAAAGAAACATCGTATAAAGACACGTTAGTGTTAGAAATTTTCTGTTGTAGAACGTGAAATTCCTTCGTACACAAATTGTAATGCTCTCTAACAGGCTCAGATTTGATGAAACTTTTCAACATTCTCCCCTTTCAGTTCCCTATATAGACAAAAAAATATTATGATCTTAAGACTTTCAAACTTTCTAGTTTGAAAACACCTGTGAGACACGCTCAACCAAACATGACAACGTATGTTGGCTCCACGGCTAAGAAGCAAACGCAATAAATCAAAATGTTTATACACAGCTGCGCATTCTAAAGGGGTTTAGTTAACACAATCCTTTGCATTTATGGTAATGTCTTTTTTCAGTAGCAACTTCACGACTGGTAAATGAGTTTTGTTTGAGAAAAACAGTGTGCCAATCGATGCAGTATATTCTCTTCTTTGCGGTCTCTACAGTTTATAATAATAATAATAATAATCTTTATTCACAGACATATTGATACGAAGTGAATAATTTTAATCCATCAACATTTTACATGGGGCGTCAAAGTAAAATACAAGTATAATATGCTAATCATCCCGAAAGATAGAGATCAATGAGTTAAAATATAAATGTACAAAAATATAGTTTAATAAGTTAACATTTAAGTATATCACAAACATCACATTGAAGTACAAACTATTCAAAATGGCTTGACCAAAATTCATCCATAGTGTAGTATGCTTTTTCATATAGAATTTTTTTCATTTCATTTTTCAGCTTTTTTTTATTCATAATTTTGAGACATTCAGGAATTTTGTTATAGATTTGGATGGCTTCATGACTTATGCTCAGCTGAGTTGCTAACTTTTACTTGGCATCCGTGGTCTAAAAGCTTCTGTATAAACTCGATGTCTTCAGGTCGTTCTGTAACTGATTTGAACAAAATAGTCCTTCCCATCTTGTCTCTTTCGTTGATGTCGATTGCATTCTTGGGGATTCGTTGAAATAGAGAACTGCTTTTTCTAGTTTGCAACCATGCTCGACCAAAGGAACTATAAGATCGTAGTGCCCTAGCCCGACAGCAAGCTGTAAGGTTGTCATGGTTTTTGGGTAATAAGTGAAAGAGAAACCTGGATTTTTGAGTATTTTCAAGAGTTTTTTTTTTGTCACCATCTCCTACGGCTAAGTAAAGTTCGATTTTTTCTTTCAGGTCTCGTTTCCATGTCTCGCTTAGCATGCACTCAGTATATCTGCTCCTTATCTGATAATCTTGGTAGTTTAACTTCGAACGTTTCACCAAACTTTCGATTTCCTGGAAAAACTGAAGGAATTTTTGTTTTAAACGTTTCGACGATGAATGTTTTTTATAGTAAAATATGTTTATAGGACTTTTTTTTTCTTGAAACTATCCAAGAAATTTCCCATTTTCGTTTATACCTCCAATTTAGAAAATACAAGTACATAATAATAATAATAATAATGGAGTTTATTTCGGTAATAGGCTAACAAATTTTTTATTATCCCCGTATCACATTAGGCCTTCTTTTTGTCCATTTCTGAATGAGCATGACTATTCTTAACAATTGAATCAAGCAAAATCAATTCTAATTCAAATGCCATATATAGCTAGATTATTTTTGAAATATATTATTATTGTTGTATTTAGAACATTCATCTACATTTTTAATCAAATGACGCTTCATCAGTTAGCTTTAGGGGAATTGGAATGAAGAAAAAATTTTAAGTAATTTAAATATATTACATTTTATCTACACAATATTATTTATACAATATTTATATTTATTTATTTATTCAATGTCAACGGACCAATGATTATATCAGAGATCCTTTTTACAAATATACAATTAAACTCATGATTCATCGATCCCATTTTATATCATACATCCGGAAGGTTTTCTCCACGATTAGTGTTGTCCTACAAAACGGGCAGGACCTTTTTGAATGAGCATACCATTTCTGGATGCACTCCTCATGGAAGCAATGAATGCATCCTGTGAGGTATGTTTCGCCTGACATCTCGTTCAGACAAATGCTGCACTCTCCTTTTAGTATGTCCCTAGAAAAAAAATTATATATACGTATTAATTTGTTGTTTGATAGGTATAATATGATTATTATTGATTTCATACACATTTCTAACACATAGAATAAAAATTACACAGGTAGAGTGCACTTATGATATTTCAAGAATTGTTAAAAAAATTCGATGTGTAAATCCTTTCCATAGAGTCTGTCTAACACTATTCTATCAAGTTCCTCCTGAGTTAAATTATTATGAACAGGGATCATACATATTGCATCAATTTGACTTACAGATATTGTGAAAACTTATTCTATATATGAAATTAAACACTGTTGAACTTCTACTAAGTTTAGCAAGACACTCAATGAAAACATAGGGAGAACAGAACCATGAAGCTAAAGATCTTCATATAGCAGATACCTTTTTCTTCTTCTTTCCTTTGGGATCTAGGATTCGTTTCTCAAAACTAATTTTGAACGATCAAATTGATGAAAACATTAAAACAGTATGCCATAAAAAGATTAATTATCCATGTATTTCAAACAGAAAAACATTATATGCATGAATATGTTAAAATTTTTTTTTTATATGTGCTAGGCTACTTTGGCCATCCACACAGTGAACATTTCATAATCTCTAAGACTCTATCCACCACCAGACATGCACAACATCCATGACCTTAGTCGGGATTCGAACCCGGTACCCTCGGCACCACAGTCAACCTCCCAGTCGACCATACTACCGAGGTAGATTGTTAAAATTTTAATATATTTACTTGAACACAGATTCACAATTAGGGTGAAGATTTTCATAGAGCAGATACCTTTTTCTTCTTCTTATTCTTGGGAAATTTGTTATTAACCCCGTATCACATTAGGCCTTATTTGTGACCATTTCTGAATGAGCATGCCTACAGGCCTATTGCTTGCCCACCACTTTGTAATCTCCTCAAACGGCTATCAGAGAACTTCACTCACAATAATGCACTGAAATCAATAACAATGAGTGAAAATATTTAAGTATAAATTAATATAATTTGCAACTTTGATTGAATAACAATTTTATATATGTATTTTCATTATTCAACTATTCCAGCTGTAAATTTATGAATAACTTCGATAATCTGCCCAATGTAAGACGCAAGTCACGTTCAAAAAAGAAGAACAAGAAGCAAACTTTCGTCAATATAGACAGGCAACTGAATCAATCATCAATTAAACATTTTACCCTGATATATCAAAATGCAGGTCGACCAACACCATTTTTATCTGTTTGATGTGGCATTGCTCAAATTAGATAGGACTCTTTCTATAACAGCGTTCGAGTCGGGAATGAATGAAAACTAATCCTAACGCAAAGCAATATCGTCCCTCGTGATGTAGTCTAATGTCACTCTAATGGCGTAGGTAAGTCCATGTCTCCTTTCCGGTTAGCATCTTACGTTTATGGTGAACAGACACCAACAAATCCCGTTAGTCACAATGGTTTATGAATTTGATGACTCCCAAAGAGCTGTTGGAGGTCCCAAATAGCTGAACTCCCAGAAATCAAACTATTCGGAAGATGGAATTGCGAGGATGTGCGAGTGAATGACATTTCTCTGCAGGATTATATTGCAGTTAAGGAAAAAAATGCCAAGTATCTTCCCCATTCCGCTGGTAGATACGCTGCTAAACGATCCAGAAAGGCCCAGGGTCCTATTGTTGAGAGATTGACAAACTCCCTCATGATGCATGGTAGAAATAATGGAAAAAAATTAATGGCTGTTAGGATAGTCAAACACTCTTTTGAGATTATCCATTTGTTAACCGGTGAAAACCCACTCCAGGTTTTGGTATCTGCCATCATACACTCCGGTCCTAGAGAAGACTCTACTCGTATTGGTAGAGCAGGTACCGTTAGGAGACAAGCTGTAGATGTGTCTCCCTTGAGAAGAGTTAACCAAGCTTTGTGGTTACTCTGTACTGGTGCCAGAGAAGCAGCGTTCAGAAATATCAAAACTATCGCTGAGTGCTTGGCTGATGAACTCATCAACGCAGCAAAGGGATCATCAAATTCTTATGCTATCAAGAAGAAGGATGAGTTGGAGAGAGTAGCCAAATCCAACCGTTAAATTTTTTTGTTCATGATATATTGTCACAAAATATCAGGCATATTTCATGTATAATAAGTATGACTATCGAAAAATCAAAATGACCCATAATTTTGCTATAAACTTATAAACAAAAGCACTTCATACCGAAGATTTTCACAAAGAAAGGCCCACAAAACCACTGCATGCGCTTCGCTTAAACTTAATCTTCATCAAGTGAAACAGTAAAATACGTGTAGTAAATTTGTCAACCCTTTTTTGTGAAAATATTTAGTGTTATTTCTTCACTTCATCATCAAGTATCGTTCACGTCTATTGAAAAAATGTAAATAGATAGTTCCAGTAGTATAAAGAATTCAACAAACTATTAAATATTCCATTTGTTTATTACTGTGGCAAGGCAAACCTTAGCTAATTAGTTAGCTGTGTTAATATAAAATATATGCAACCAGCTCCTTGAAATTTAAATAAAATATTGAGATGTAGAATTTCAACCATGTCATATTCAGCGACTCCTTCGAAAATGTCGTGAAATATATCCACCGCATAATTTTCTATTACATAAAAAGAATCTATTTTTTTGTTTTATTATAAATAAAAGAACATTTTGTTTTAAGAAACAGTTGTTCAACTAAATCGTAAGTACTATACAAAAAACATCGCTGTGTTCAGCGGATGTTGTCATAAAATACAAACTTTGGTAACGAATAAATAGCTAAGTGGTAATAGAAAATGAAATAATATTTTATATACATTGGCTTTATCAGTCTTTCAGTAGATATCACAGTCAGGTAGTAGAGCGATCGGGTTTCTCGACTTGTGAAGTAGAGTTGTGATCCCGTAGATAGATCTAAGTGTATAGAACATATAGATTTCGCTACTATTGGTAGGTGTTATCATGGTAGTGCGGTAACTTGACCAGAGATTAGCGTACTTATCTGGGAAGTTAGGTGCTTCCTCAGCACGAAATGCGGTCTGTGTGAACGCGCATTTGTTATCATTAAAAAGTTCTGTTGGCGTGCAGCCTTTGGGGGTAGGATCTGCAGTTGCTATGCCGTGGAGGGGGAATACAGGGATGGCTACTCTGGACATACCTTTTGTCGCAAAGTTTAAGGGCTGTTGCTTAGAGGTGTGTCTTGATCTATTAATCATACGGTAATATGAATTTCCGTTGTACGTTAATAGTACTGGTCTAATCGATCGGGAGGGTAGGGCACCTTGTAGATGAAAACTATTGTTTTCAACTAATTACTAAAGATGGGTCGGGATTAAGAGTCGGGATGGTAACGCCGTCAATATTTCCTTGCTCTATCTTTGTTCCAAGGAACAAAGCAAGTCCGCTGAACACAGCGATGTTTTTTGTATAGTATTTACGATTTAGTTGAACAACTGTTTCTTAAAACAAAATGTTCTTTTATTTATAATAAAACTAAAAAGAATCCAGTTCATTCAAAAAGCACTCTTCCTTTATTTTAGTTTCACCTACATCGTTCAGATCCAAAACAATTTCATAATTTCGAAAATTCCTCATAAGCGCATTATTTTGAATAACCTGGGTTTCCATTTCCCGTCTACTACATTTGCAAAATCTACAGGAAACATTGGCATGAAAACTTTGTGTGAATCCTAAAATTGAATTCAAACCAAGATTGTCACCGAAAACTAGAGCGGCAACATAATGAATTTTATAAGATCTGTGGCTGGATACGTTCACCAAGAATCCTTCTGATCTGAGAGAATTTAATTCATCCACTAATTTCGAAAATATGATACCTATACCAAATTCTTCCAAATCTGAACTATGGAACAAAAGGGTAAGGAATATATTTTCTAAATGAGCTCTGTACTTTGGTGGAATGAATGGTAAGGATACATATACTGTACCTAATTTGTGAATGCTATGGTGAGATCCTAAAGGATCCCCACATTCAAATTCAAATTCATCAAAATATACAAATAAAGGAAAGACAATTTTATTTTCAAGTTCTTTATCTTCTCAAATTGGGTTGGAATTATATTCGAGATATTTTTTGAATCAGATGCTTATTCTTCAGTGTATATGAGAACATCAGAAAAAATGCCCGGTAACTCAAAATAATGTTTTAGAACTCTACCACTAGGAATATGTTGTGTTTTGCACATCTGTTCTTTTATTCTCCTTTTTGTTAGATTGTCATTCCATTTGTACTACATTGAGCTCTTCAGAAGGAATATAATTTTATTTTTCAAAATGAGAAATCCTTTTGTATTCCGTCTTTGAATTTTCAAAAATATTTTTAAATTCATCTGAACATTCTTTAATATTGATTAATTCAATTTGTTCTACATGCAGTGTCTGCATGTATTTAGTGAGATGTACTCATAGGTATGGAAAATAATTTGCGGACATTATCAACTATGAATTGATCATTTTTTCTGGTGATAGTGTCGTCGTCGTCTGCATACATTTCGCAAATGAAGGACAAGATAGCTTGCTTCACTTTAGTACCAAATTCTTCATACTCTTCATTTTCCTCAGATTTTTCGTTTTGAATGCAAATTTCAGGGTAATCAATTTTAAACATTAAACATAAATATCTGTACAGGTTAACTCCACATTTTTATAATAAGTTAAGGACAGGAACCTTCTCTTCATGCTGTGTGTAGAAGGATTCTATTTTTCTTTTAGAGGCTGCTACTTCTAGTTCGAGTCTATTTATTATATTCACTACTAACCTTCGCCTCCTGGTTAGTTTTCTTCTAGCAACAAGATCTTCTGCTGATGCCCGAGTATCTTTATATATTTTATATTCATCCATAGACATTTGTGTTATCTGGACGACCCCTTGGAAAGCAAAGGGTTTGAGTTGTTTCATGATGGCATTGTATACATCGGGAGGGACTATAGCCAATAACGAATTAATATAATGACTCGCTACTGCATAACGAATTTGCGGGGTTAGCTGAGTAGACACATTAATTCCTGTACCGTAAGTCCCTGCATAAGCAGAGTAATATTTTAGTACAAGCGCTCTACTATGGCCATGGGTAAGTCCTACCTCGAACAAATCTTCTGTAGTCGACTCCGCTACCTCAGGGATATCGAAATCAATTCTGGTGAATCTCAATGCATACGGGTAGTTAGCATTGAAAAAAGTTGTCATAGTGGGATATTTGTCTATAACGCTGTCGTCTTCTGCTGCATTTGTTATTGAAGACAACTTTCTTGTAATATCGTTAATTTGACTTTGTGATACTCCGTATTTTGTATCGTTTCCTGTGACAGACTTAATTAGGAATACTGTTACAGTCTTATATCAATATCAAGGGTGTTATCAGAAATATTTGTATCACGACATGTTGCTGAATTACTTGGTGAATTTGAAATTGTATGTTTGTTATTAACATGTCTTTGGGTTTTATTAATTAAAATTTAAAAAAATAAATACCTTCGGAAAGAATCAATACTATTGAAATTTCTAAAACAGTTTTCTTCTACACAAATATAATTGCTGTTTTGGTGGAAAAATATACGCACTTTTTAATTTCCACAGATTTCAATTATTTCCGACAATTGTTTCGCCCTCTAAGCGGCTTCATCGTATTCATATGAATACGCATAAGCTGACTGCTCTCATCTGAACAGCTATATATTCTCTCTAGAAGTTTCCTAATTGAATCTTCAGTAGATGAGCCTTTCCTGAATCCAAATTGATTATCCGATATGATCTTATGTTCCTTCAGAAAGTTTACAACGCGGACCTTGATCAATTTTTCCATTATTTTAGCCACATCAGACATATTGTTCTATAATTAGCTATATCAGTTTTATCTCCTGATTTAAATATGGGTTTGATGACACCTACCTTGAGCTTATCCGGGAACTTGGCAGTTTCAAAGCATTTATTGACCAGAAACGAAATTGGTTCTGCTATTTCCTCACTAATATTCTTTATAAGTGTTGTGTTTAAACAATCCTCGCCTGGAGCTCCCCCAGTTTTCAACTCTGATGATTTCCTTAACCTTAACCTCATCTATACTAGTTGGTTAGAAAATAAAGTTTTTTCTATTCCTTCCTTCGTCTCTTGAACATCAGCAAGTTGCTCCTCTATATTAGTGAAATATTCACATAACTCTCCTGCCATTTGTTCTTTTGCACTTATTTCTTGTTCATCAGGTGTTCTAATCATTTCAATTTTCGTTTCTGACCTAGATTTTCCACAGAGGTCATCCACGCAAGAGCAAAGTGACTTAGAATTGGACTTATTCTTTTTGATACAATGCTTAAGTCAGCGAACATCTGATTTTCTTCGTAATTCCGTAGCTGACCAATTTTTATTATTATCAAATAAAATAAGAGCTGAGGTTTGGAACCTAGCTAAATGATCGCAAATTATTGCAACCAATTTCAACAAACAACAAATTTTCGCCAGGAAAAATTCTACAGGGTACATTCACGACGTAACACTAGCTCAGAAATGAAAAAAAAAATTGAACATAAGTACACCAGAAAAAACTAAACTTAAGTGATACACCAGAAAGCACAAAGGTAAATCACATAAAAACATGCAGTCACTGCCGCAGTACAGAATTATCAGCTGGAGAAAATGAAAATATTGCTGATTAAGATATGAAATTCATCTAAGTTCTCAAGCTCCTTAATTTCATTTGACAAGTACACCAAAAAGCACAAAGGTAAATCGCATAAAGTAACGCAGTCGCCGCTGCAATACAGAATTATTTGCTGGAGAAAATAAAAATATTGCTGATTTTAATATACAATTCATCTAAGTTCTCGAGCTCCTTTATTTCATTTGGCAATTATGTAAACATTCTGTTGAAGCCTTCTCCATTGATTATCAATTCTCTGTTGAGATTCCTGGGACCACAAATTCGGGGTAATTCTTTCATTAGTTGAAAATGACCATTATTGCTAATGGGAATATTATTTTTATTCAAAATACAGTAGAACTCCAATTATCCGAAGTAATGGGGACCGGGGCCCATTCGGATAATCAAATATTCGGATAATCGGATTTTTTTTAAAAAAATTGCCATTGGAGAGAATAAAAGCTACGTTTTGATATTGCACTATTTTTTTATTATTGAATTAAATGAAAGAAACATGAAATTTTCACATGTTTTAAATATAAATAAAATGTACTTATGTACAAGTTTAGAAATAAAAATCATTGTTTTTTAAACATCTCCGTCAATGTAAGCTGTTTTGCGGTCTTCAACCGTTTTCGGGCAGCCAGGTCACGCATTCGCTTGACGGTGAGCAGTTGCAAGTGGTCACACTCGGGCTGACGCTCCATCCACTTCAAAGCAGTCTCGAGACCGGCAAATGCTTCACTAGCTGATGGTCCAGCGTCTACTTCAACATCAGCAGAAAGTTCTTCTTCCACTTCCACTTCAACATCTTCTCTCACACTTACAACAATTTCATCGTCATTGAGAATTTGAAAACCAGGGTCAGACGTGTCACAAGCCATCCACTCTCCTACATCTTCAGCACTTACTTCTGTACAGCCAGGAATTTTAACAATCATTTTTCTTATTTCCTCTAGTGACAACGCATCTTCATCATCATCATCCTCTCCATATTCTTGTTTCTCATATTCTTCAGATTCTTTTTTTTTGTTCTTCTCAGACGGTAGGCCTTTCAGTTTATTCCACGCACGTCTTAGCGTCACTGGCGTAACCAAACTCCAAGCTTCCGCTACAATGTAACAGCAGTCCTTTAAATTTATTTTGCTATGATTTGCCAAAACCAATTCTTCATCTTCAGCACCTTCGATCAGCAGTTTTCTCAGCAGTTGCCTTCTGTAATGGCGCTTCATTGTTTCAATAACAGACTGGTCCATGGGTTGCAGCAAACTTGTAACATTGGGAGGCAAAAACGTCGTTTTAAACTGCCCATTCTCTCTTTCCAACAGTTCTGCTGTAGGATGAGTGGGTGCGTTATCAACAATTAAAAGCACCTTACTGCCTTCTTTTCCCACCGATTTTTGGTGCTTTTTCACTTCAGGAATAAACACTTCATCATACCATTCGGTAAACAAAGCTGCAGTCATCCAGGCCTTGGGTTGACTTTTGTAGAAGAGTGGAAGTATTTTTACGTTTTTAAATGCTCTTGGATTTCTTGATTTTCCTATCAAAAAAAGTGGCAGTTTATGATTTCCAGTGGAGTTGGCACAGTTAAGCACTGTAACACGTTCTTTACTGACCTTATGTCCAGGGGCACTAGATTCCCTTTTAGAAGCCAAAGTGGTTTTTGGTAATGCTTTCCAAACAAGGCCAGTTTCATCGGCATTATAAACAAACTCTGGATCATAGGATTCTGATGCAGTTTTAAATTTTTCAATAAAATTTTCAGCTGCTGCAGAGTCTGCTGAAAGCTTCTCACCAGCCAAATCTAACTCGCGTACACCATGCCTGAATTTAAAATTCCTTAGCCAGCCGTTACTAGCCTTAAAAGATGAATAACCAAGCTTTTCCGCTAAGATTTTGGCTTTTTCACAAAGGATTGGACCTGAAATCGGATTTCCCATAGAACGTTGCTGCAAAAACCATTTAAACACAGCATCTTCCAAATTTTTGTTGGTTGCTGTCTTCATTGTTTTCCTGGAGGAACTTCCATCTCCATTTTCAAGCACCGAAACAAAGTTTAAAAGTGTTGACTTACTGTTTTTAATGTCAGAAATTGTTGCTTGTCCAACACCATAAATCTCAGACAACTTCTTACCCGTTACACCTTTATCGAGTTGCTCTATAATTTTCAGTTTGTCCGCTAACGATAGCACAACACGTTTTCTTTTCGAAGCCATGGTATAAAAACAATACAGTATTGTACACGCACAAACAAAAGTAAGCCGTAGCGAAAGAGTAGCGTCCTCGAGCAAGGTCAATAGCACACTGGCTAATCAAAACAAACAATGACAGGTGCGCCGTGACTGCAATGTGCCGGAACTTGTCTTAACTTGTTAAGACAAGTCAAGTCAAGACTTGACGCGCAAACACTGGCTTCGCGGCTTTTTTGTGATTCGGATAATCGGCGATTCGGATAGTCGGAGTTCGGATAATTGGAGTTCTACTGTATTTATTTGACTCATGACCGGGTCCGAAAAGTTGTATCTCTTACGAATTTGTAAACAAAATTCTATTAAGAAACGTCGACATCTCTCATAAAAATCTAGTTTGAGGTTTTGACTCAATTTTCCTATATTCTGCATGACCCCAATTCCTAAAAACATATTGACGAAATTAGTAAATTTTTCCTGATTACACGGTTCAATATTCTCCAAATTTGTTTGTCTTATGTATTGTGGATCTATGTATGCAAATAGCAGATCTTTATATGTTGTGTTCATTTCATCATGCAGATTGGTTATGATAACTTTATCGCTTTGGAAAAATGTATTCAAATCCACAAATTTTGGTAACATCCATTCCAGAAATAAATAAAACAGTTTTAAAGCATCATTATTCAGGTCCTGATATATTTCATTACTGAAGAATAATCTAAGCGGTTCCCACTGTTCAATTATTCTTTTGACAACAGCCAACAGAGACAACCACCTGGTTTGAGAAGGGCGCAGTATTTTGTGCGGATCAGTTTCGCAGAAATATTGAAAGTCTTGAAACATTGCTTGACGTTTTGCGCAATTTTTGAAAAAACTATAAATATTCCTGGCTAAGTCTTCACATCTTCTGGGTAGGGACTTACAGGCTTCACTTGCCTAAATGAAACGAATGGCAAATACATTTTTGCACCATAATAACAGGAAAATTTTCCTTCAATTTGCTAGTAACAAATTTATATTTTCAAACATTGTATTGCACCCGTCAGATGCAAAACCAATGACACTTTCAAGGGGAATTCGTTTCGAAACAAACGCAGCTTCAATTTACTTATATAATCTTTCTGCTGTTGCCCCTTCATTTGCCTTATCAGATTCACACCCAGAAAATATTTGAACAAGACTTCAAAATAAGCTCCCAATTGTATTTAATTTCGGGTAGAATACGCGAAAGAAGTGTTTTAACTGAAGCAATATCAGTGACTCATCAATAATTAAGCTGAATTTCTGAGTATTTGATTCTACTTCTCCTCAGAACATTTGCCAATATGATCAGCTTGTGTAGCTTTTGTTCTATGAAGCTTCAATCCCATAGGAACTTTGGGATCAGTGAAACATTGTCTGATTATATTAGTCAAATGGTCAGCTGCTTTAAAAGATATATTATGTTCGGTTAAAAATCCAGCCAACTTGATTGGCGTTTCGGCTTTTTTGAATGCGTCCATAATACTTTTTTTTGGGAATACCAGATTTAGATTTGAATAGGTGCTTCGCTGATCTCATGTAATTCTTTATAACTGTCAAATCAGCAGTCAAGACTACATTGCTTAGACGACAGCGTGCTTTCGTTGAATCTATATAAAATTTCCTTTCAGATCTCAACTCAGATGTCAAAGAAAAAACTCACCTTTAGTATAAGCCATCAACCATACTTTGAACTCGGTCTGTTGTTCCCATTCCTTCCGATATCTTTGAACTCGTTGTTTCAATTTACTTTCGAACTTTTTAATTTTCTTGTACTCAGGAGTTGCACATCTCGTGGTTGATGAATCGGAATCAGACATTTCGGAAAAACTAGAAAAATCTTCGTAAGAGAATAAAATTTTTTAAAATATCATGAGGTTTTGTAATAATTTCACTGATAATTCATGAACTCTAAATTATGTTCACGAAAAATTAAAAAACCCAAAAACTGAAGATTAAAAGTTAACACAATATAAGTGCGTACTTATGCTATTTGATTATGAGAAAATCTGACTCATAATTCAATACAACTGAAGTATTTGTGATGGACATATATTTAATATTGCACTACAAAGATATTGAATATTGCACTACAAAGAACTACAACTTTATCCAATGCACTCTTATTATTCTCACTAGTGTAAAATACCGTTGATATAGGAAGGGTTGCATGGAGGATCATAAATTTTTTCTTTAAATAGCCTTTTACTCTTTCCACATGAATTCGAACAGTAGCAATGTTACGTGTTTTTTCAAAGTCCAGTGGATGTAGTTGACTTTTACCTTTTGTAAAAGCAGGCATGATCAACTTGGCACCTTTAAATATCACAGCATCATCTATAAGAAAGCCTCTATCAACTAAAATTATATCACCAGGTAAAATATTATCCGAGAATCCACAATTTTCAGTGATATATTTATCGGTACTCCTATTTCATCATGCTTCAGATATAAAAGATATTGCTCCTGGGGGAGTTATACCAATCAAAAACTTGATTATTTCATGATGTTTGTAGTTAGACCAACAACGGGCTTCATTCAAGATTTTGGAAGGTGTTCAGTGAATACTTCAAAACAATTAATAACCACTGCAACTTTATTACCAAATGCCAGTTTGAAGCATTCAGGAACATTTTTTTGCAACGCTATTCTTTCAGGCCATTCTACAGAATATGTAAACATTTCCAAGAAGTATATGAAACCGTCGTTGGGCTTACTGCGAATCAATAGCTAAAAATATTTTAATATTTAATTTCATCTCAATTTCATCAATGTGAACAACAGCTGTTTGAAAGAAGTTGAAATATTGTTAGAATGAGATGGAAGGTCAGGTAGCAAGAGTTTATGAAGTTGAAATAACATTTCAGACCAAAGTCTGAAATGTTATTTCAATCCTATAAAATATAATGTTTTGGAATCATTGTACCTCATAAAATTTTCATTTAATTCCATGGTCTCTAATTTTGACCTCAAGGTGTAAATTTCACTATTACGAAATTTAAGTTCCTCCATTGAATTACATAATACTTCTACTGTTCTTCAGTTTGAGCAGAAGCACCAACAAAATTGGCTGTAATTTCTTTCGATGGAATGATTTCTTCAGTTGCTGACGTGTAAGAACAGCTTGGAGCGTTTTCGTGATCAATAGGAATAACAGTTCCCTGAGGATTACCAGTATTTAACTAAAAAAATTAACATGTTATAATCGAGCATAATATATGAAATAAAGTCGAGAGAAGCTATAACACTTATCTTTCATCATCATCATATCGAGCCCTCTTGATAGTTTTCTTATATCTTGTTAGATCTAATATAGATTTAGGAGTCCCAGATAAATAACCCATATTTTGAGTTGGTATCCCATCAGAATTATTTTTCTCTGTCAATGAAGTAGGTTTCCCTGAAATATTAATTAAGTCCAACTACGTAAATAGAAATATAGCAATTCACTAACGAAAAGTCTGGAGCATATACTACCGTTTCTGATTTGTATTTCAGTTAAAGGACCTCGTTTTAAAGCTCTATCCATGCACTACGACGTTCACTAGATGATTCCTTCGAATAATCCCCTCGATTTTTAAAACTACAGGAAATCTGAAGAATAATATTCTGTCCCTTACAGCTCGCATAGAGCATTTCACAACTGAACAAAACGAAGGCATTTTGATGCCTCTAATCATTGAAATTACAGGAAATAAACTATGTTAGCAATACTCCGTTAATCTAGATTATCGATTATACATAGGTAAACTTTTGTTTGCTCCTCACCCAAATTTCAATGACGTCATTCTGGAATGGTCTATAAGTTTTTGACCCCGTAATTTTTGCCCTTCAATTGTCTTATTTCATAACATTATAACAAAATTTTCAGGAAATTGTAACAAATTATTGAACGGAAATATTCCAACACAGTTTGAGCTCGAGACACTACAGGTGTCAATGGAAAAAGTGAAAAAGGACGCAATTGGTTCAATGTTCAGCAATAGTGTGATCGACTGCAAAGTGTCTCCAATTGTGCACTGTTTATTATATTGGCATTTCTGTACGTGACACGATGTGGAATGTCTGCGTGCCTACGACGTCTGTTTCTATTTCTGTTTCCTACAGGTACAGCCAATAATTGGGATGAACTTCTTTCTTCCTGATTCTGATTATCTCCTAGCACCGCAGGAGACGGTCTGTCTGGGCGTAAAATGAGAATATCAGTTGTTGTCTCTGAATTGTCGTTAACTCTTTGATTAGATGGCAATGGAACCCTCAGCGTTCTCGTTTTATTCCTTTCCAACTCTCGTGATTAGAGCATATCTGATATGATGGAACTTTCTAAACGTATGATTAATTTCCTTCTTTCGGGAGCAGGTGTCGACATTGCAACAGGCTGGAAACCCGGGGGAAGAATGAATCTTTCTGAAACATCTCCAAAATTCCGTTGTACAATTACTTCCAGTTCAATTTATTGATATTTTGTTTGAACCCCGAAATTTTAATACTATTCCTTTTTTGTGGGAGTTGCTCTTCTGAAATCATATATCCAATGTGGCGGTCTCGGTGGTCTCATCACCTTCTCTACCTTTTAAAGTGGTATTGGGGCCGTTGACAAAAGAATTTATCAAAATTTAGTTCATCAATTTATTTTATTTACAATTATTGTTAGACCCCTGAATTCTTGGTTTTCTTACGTCTCCCCAACTTCTTTACTTTCAAGAGTGGTATAGAGGCTATTGACGAAAGTATTCATTGAAAATTTTGTTAGTTTATTCAATTTATTAACAATTTTTTTTTGAACTCCGACATTTCAGTACTATTCCTTTTTTGTGGAAGTTGCTCTTCTCTTCCATGCAAGCACCTGAAATCATATCTCCAATGTGGCGGTCTTGGTGGTCTTACCTTTCAAAGTGGTATTGGGGCTGTTGACAAATGCATTTATCAAAACTTAGTCCATCAATTTAATTTATTTACAATTATTGTTAGACCCCTGAATTCATACTGCTATTCCCTATTTGCGGGATTTGATAGAATAATAAAAACCTCTTCTCGTCCATGCAAGCCTCTGAAATCATAACGCCAATGTGTCGGTCCTGGTGTTCTTACGTCTTACCAACTTCTTTACCTTCAAGAGTGGTATAGAGGCTGTTTACAAAAGAATTCATTGAAAATTTTGATAGTTTATTCAATTCATTAACAATTTTTGTTTGAACCCCGAAATTTTAGTACTTTTCCTTTTTTGTGGGATTTGCTCTCTTCTTCCATGCAAGCACCTGAAATCATATCTCCAATCTATAGACAATCCAATTGTGTAAGACCGGTGGTCTTACCACCTTCGGCACCTTAACCTTTTCAGGTGGTATTGGGGCTGTTGACAAAAAAATTCATTCAAAATTTTGTTTATCAATTTATTAAAGTACAATTATTGTTAGACTACTGAATTTACACTGGTATACCCTTTTTGCGAGAGTTGCTGGAATGATAAAAACCTCTTCTCGTCCATCCAAGCTCCTGACATCATGCCTCCAATGGGGTCCAGGCGGTCTGACTACTTTCTCCACCTATTCAAGTGTTATTGGTGCTCTTGTCTGAAAAATTCATTGAAGATTTTGTTTTTCAATTACTTCAATCTACAATTGTTTCTGACCCCTGAAATTTTACTGCTATTCTTTCTTTGCGGGAGTTGCTAGAATAATGAAAACAATATAAAACCACCTTAACTCCTCAAAATGTTTTATTTTTAGTATTCTCCCCTTATTTCTGATACAGGTTTTCCGAATATTCCAATGTCCTGATCAAGTTAATATCGAAGTTGTATATGAAAACTTTTTCTGGATTTGGAAGTATATAAATGATGAAGGTGAAAGATTTCAAGCATACATATATTCGATAAGAATGATGGTCAGATATTACTGATTGAAAAATTTCTCCGCTGAAAAGCAAAATAATTATTGTCATTTTTTTGCTAAGCAAATTATTATAGAATTGAAGGTCTTCAGCACTTGCTCAATAGGTACTTATTCAAAAATTCATCGCGAATTGATCAGAATATGTATATGTGATCCATCGCAATGTCTCACATTGCCTTCAAATTACTTTTCTATCGACTAGAAATTGTTTTTTGAGATTCGAAGAAACTGTCATATCAGGGGAATACGATGGCTATTCGATAAGATTAATAAAAGATTATGCAACTGTAAAACTTAACATTAGGCGGCAAAAAATTTAACTCATTTCTATATTGAGTAATTTTTTCACTTAAATATATACTAAGTATGTGGTTTTTCATTGGTGAAATGAATATTATTACTTTTGTAAGGTATCCTGGTGAAATTTCAAATTGACCTATTGGCAAATTATCGATCAATTAACTTGAATTAGATATTTGAGATATTAGTAGCGGCTTCCACAAAATTTTTATTGTGGGATTGTCAGCATCTGTGTTCAACCAGAGTTTATTTTTAGAAACTTCCAAAACGCAATCAAATGATTGATCAATCAAAATTTTGTGGAACCCGTAGTAATGAAGATTATGACAAGAATGCCCTGGAACAGTCACTAATGGGATTCCATCATTTTATAAATCTACTATTTGAGTGATTCAAATGAATTGGAGTTGGTGGTTGAAAATATGAATTTTTTGTTTTTAAAATTCCGTTCGCAGTTAGAATATCTGCATTTAAATTCGATATTTATGATTTTTTGTTCAATGCAATATTCCCCCTAGCAATCATTCGACAATTCAAAACTTCATCAGTTCTTTCCAGTGGGCAAAATATCGTATTGACATTAAAATCATAATTTAAAAAAAAAATATATAAAAAAAAATTATTGAAAAAAATAAAAAGAAACCGAAAAAAAAAGATGAGAAAAAAGAAAAATTACACAAAAAAGCCAACAAAAAAAAAAGGAAACCCAAGAAAAAATCCAGAAAAATGGAATGATATATGTCCACTCATGCCATTGGATATCTTGCCTAACAATAATAAACGAATTAAAAATAGATCAGATTTTCAATGCCCTCTGACATGAAATATATTCTATAAGAAATCATAATTTATTCATATAAAAAAATGTACAGTATATACTATATCACACAAAAATATAATAAATATAAGTCTTCAAGTTCAATGAAATTTCATCTGATGTTTTTATTCATTTATCTATCTATCGCATTCACAAAATATATTGTCGAAAGTAATCAAAAATTTATTTGAACTTTTTCCACGAAGAAAAATAATGTATTTATTTCTCATATCATATTTGGTTGGGAAAAAAGTAATTTCGTAATTTTCGCTTAACGCAAAGTGTTGCAATCGTCCAAACTAATTCGAATATACGCCGTTCTGTTCGATATCTAGATGTCCACGAGAATCCAACGTCATAATGCCATTCTCGTAGAAAACCTTTTTCCTATTGGCAATAAAAACCTGACAACCCATTTTTAAAGTCCTCGATTAAGGCCAACTTTGTACCCCCAAGCGCGTTGGCCATACAAAGGAACTGGTGGTAGTCACTTGGTGCCAGGTCCGGTCTATAGGGGAGATGCACAATAACTCGCCATCCGAGCGGCATTGTGATGCAGCTTATTACAGAGCTACAACTGCTAATATGACGGTCTATCTCGAAATTCACCATGATTTTTTCGACAAAAGGCCTGTCAGAGCTTAATGTATAATATACTCAAAAAGTATCGATCTATATGGGACCGACATATGCCAAATCTCTCAGGTAGTAAACATATAGAATATGGCGAATTTCTTCCTTTGAGACCTACTATCGTATGATCCGAATGAGATGTCGAAAAAACAGACGTGAAATACGAAATTACCTTTTCCTTGACCTAGTATTGATGACGTTATATTCCAATGTTTGTTATGATTTTCATATATTCCCTAAAAAAATTCAAAAGAAATTGCAAAGGGAAAGTGAAAAAAAATTGAGAAATAATCATTCAATGTTCATATTCTCTCATGTCATGAGATATTTACCGATCAATTTTCCAATAATGTGAAAAAAGATTAGATTTTCTATCTAGGCAAAATATGCAATGTCATGAATTGTATATCATCACTAATGTAATGTAATGTAATGTCTCACTCCAAGTCCAATTAAAATATATCAAATGAGCGCATTTTGTGGAACTCAAAATGCAATCAAGTCTACTTATATTATTATAAATTGAATCTCCTTCGAAGGCTCTTTCAGTGGTTTCAATTTTATGTTGATAAATTAAAAAAATAATATCGGACTCTTGATTACATTCCATATTTGAAAGACGTAACTTTATTCTATTCTTACGATAACTTGCCAAATCGTTAAAAGGAATAATTTATTAGAAATTACGAATAAAAATAATATTCTACCTTCACTATTGCCAGATAAATGTTTTTGAGCGGAGTAACTTTTGGGTCACTGCTTCTTTTTCTTCATCATCATCATTGCTAAAATAAAAAACAATATAAACAGACTCGGAATAAAGGACATTGAAATATTGAACTCATTCATATTCCTCTACGCAGTATAGTTGAAAGAATCCCTTTGCCCTCTCATTTCTGTCCAATTCTGAAGAATGACTCAATCTCTTGACTTGTTACATTCAATATCATTAGGGTCACCAGGCCATTGGAAAATCCGAAAAACCCTTATCAGGTATCTTCTCTTCCATGCAATCACCTGAAATCATATCTCCAATCTATATACAATCCAATTGTGTAAGACCGGTGGTCTTACCACCTTCGGCACCTTAACCTTTTCAGGTGGTATTGGGGCTGTTGACAAAAAAATTCATTCAAAATTTTGTTTATCAATTTATTAAAGTACAATTATTGTTAGACTACTGAATTTATACTGGTATACCCTTTTTGCGAGAGTTGCTGGAATGATAAAAACCTCTTCTCGTCCATGCAAGCTCCTGACATCATACCTCCAATGGGGTCCAGGCGGTCTGACTACTTTCTCCACCTATTCAAGTGTTATTGGTGCTCTTGTCCGAAAAATTCATTATAGATTTTGTTTTTCAATTACTTTAATTTACAATTGTTTCTGACCCCTGAAATTTTACTGCTATTCTTTCTTTGCGGGAGTTGCTAGAATAATGAAAACAATATAAAACCACCTTAACTCCTCAAAATGTTTTATTTTTAGTATTCTCCTCTTATTTCTGATACAGGTTTTCCGAATATTCCAATGTCCTGATCAAGCTAATATCGAAGTTGTATATGAAAACTTTTTCTGGATTTGGAAGTATATAAATGATGAAAGTGAAAGATTTCGAGCATACATATATTCGATAAGAATGATGGTCAGATATTACTGATTGAAAAATTTCTCCGCTGAAAAGCAAAATAATTGTTGTCATTTTTTTGCTAAGCAAATTATTATAGAATTGAAGGTCTTCAGCACTTGCTCAATAGGTACTTATTCAAAAATTCATCGCGAATTGATCAGAATATGTATATGTGATCCATCGCAATGTCTTACATTGCCTTCAAATTACTTTTCTATCGACTAGAAATTGTTTTTTGAGATTCGAAGAAACTGCCGGTGTCATATCAGGGGAATAGGATGGCTATTCGATAAGATTAATAAAAGATTATGCAACTGTAAAACTTAACATTAGGCAGCAAAAAATTTAACTCATTTCTATATTGAGTAATTTTTTCACTTAAATATATACTAAGTATGTGATTTTTCATTGGTGAAATGAATATTATTACTTTTGTAAGGTATCCTGGTGAAATTTCAAATTGACCTATTGGCAAATTATCGATCAATTAACTTGAATTAGATATTTGAGATATTAGTAGCGGCTTCCACAAAATTTTTATTGTGGGATTGTCACCATCTGTGTTCAACCAGAGTTTATTTTTAGCAACTTCCAAAACGCAATCAAATGATTGGTCAATCAAAATTTTGTGGAACCCGTAGTAATGAAGATTATGACAAGAATGCCCTGGAACAGTCACTAATGGGATTCCATCATTTTATAAATCTACTATTTGAGTGATTCAAATGAATTGGAATTGGTGGTTGAAAATATGAATTTTTTGTTTTTAAAATTCCGTTCGCAGTTAGAATATCTGCATTTAAATTCGATATTTATGATTTTTTGTTCAATGCAATATTCCCCCTAGCAATCATTCGACAATTCAAAACTTCATCAGTTCTTTCTAGTGGGCAAAATATCGTATTGACATTAAAATCATAATTTAAAAAAAAAATATATAAAAAAAAATTATTGAAAAAATAAAAAGAAACCGAAAGAAAAAGATGAGAAAAAAGAAAAATTACACAAAAAAACCGACAAAAAAAAAAGAAACCCAAGAAAAAATCCAGAAAAATGCAATGATATATGTCCATTCATGCCATTGGATATCTTGCCTAACAATAATAAACGAATTAAAAATAGATCAGATTTTCAATGCCCTCTGACATGAAATATATTCTATAAGAAATCATAATTTATTCATATAAAAAAATGTACAGTATATACTATATCACACAAAAATATAATAAATATAAGTCTTCAAGTTCAATGAAATTTCATCTGATGTTTTTATTCATTTATCTATCTATCGCATTCACAAAATATATTGTCGAAAGTAATCAAAAATTTATTTGAACTTTTTCCACGAAGAAAAATAATGTATTTATTTCTCATATCATATTTGGTTGGGAAAAAAGTAATTTCGTAATTTTCGCTTAACGCAAAGTGTTGCAATCGTCCAAACTAATTCGAATATACGCCGTTCTGTTCGATATCTAGATGTCCACGAGAATCCAACGTCATAATGCCATTCTCGTAGAAAACCTTTTTCCTATTGGCAATAAAAACCTGACAACCAATTTTTAAAGTCCTCGATTAAGGCCAACTTTGTACCCCCAAGCGCGTTGGCCATACAAAGGAACTGGTGGTAGTCACTTGGTGCCAGGTCCGGTCTATAGGGGAGATGCACAATAACTCGCCATCCGAGCGGCATTGGGATGCAGCTTATTACAGAGCTACAACTGCTAATATGACGGTCTATCTCGAAATTCACCATGATTTTTTCGACAAAAGGCCTGTCAGAGCTTAATGTATAATATACTCAAAAAGTATCGATCTATATGGGACCGACATATGCCAAATCTCTCAGGTAGTAAATATATAGAATATGGCGAATTTCTTCCTTTGAGACCTACTATCGTATGATCCGAATGAGATGTCAAAAAAACAGACGTGAAATACGAAATTACCTTTTCCTTGACCTAGTATTGATGACGTTATATTCCAATGTTTGTTATGATTTTCATATATTCCCTAAAAAAATTCAAAAGAAATTGCAAAGGGAAAGTGAAAAAAAATTGAGAAATAATCATTCAATGTTCATATTCTCTCATATCATGAGATATTTACCGATCAATTTTCCAATAATGTGAAAAAAGGTTAGATTTTCTATCTAGGCAAAATATGCAATGTCATGAATTGTATATCATCACTAACGTAATGTAATGTAATGTCTCACTCCAAGTCCAATTAAAATATATCAAATGAGCGCATTTTGTGGAACTCAAAATGCAATCAAGTCTACTTATATTATTATAAATTGAATCTCCTTCGAAGGCTCTTTCAGTGGTTTCAATTTTATGTTGATAAATTAAAAAAATAATATCGGACTCTTGATTACATTCCATATTTGAAAGACGTAACTTTATTCTATTCTTACGATAACTTGCCAAACCGTTAAAAGGAATAATTCATTAGAAATTACGAATAAAAATAATATTCTACCTTCACTATTGCCAGATAAATGTTTTTGAGCGGAGTAACTTTTGTGTCACTGCTTCTCTTTCTTCATCATCATCATTGCTAAAATAATAAACAATATAAACAGACTCGGAATAAAGGATATTGAAATATTGAACTCATTCATATTCCTCTACGCAGTATATTTGAAAGAATACCTTTGCCCTCTCGTTTCTGTGCAATTCTGAAGAATGACTCAATCCCTTGACTTGTTACATTCAATGTCATTAGGGTCACCAGGCCATTGGAAAATCCGAAAAACCCTTATCAGGTATCTTCTCTGCCATGCAATCACCTGAAATCATATCTCCAATGTGGCGGTCTCGGTGGTCCTACCACCTTCACCTTTTCAAGTGGTGTCGGTCCAGGTGTTTCTCACGTCTTACCAACTTCTTTACCTTCATGAGTGTTATAGAGGCCGTTGACATTCATACTCCCATGTCCTGTGGTGAGATATCCCAAATACAGGCCAGGGAAAAACCATTCATTTTCCTGTGCATATAACACATTTGGTATAAACCGGTACGTTACCCTGCCTAATTCACTTTCATCCCATCTTATCTGCCATTCTCTTCTCGGTGATAGCTTCAGTTTTTTTATGCTTTCCATGGGATTCATTTCCCTCTCACTCTTCCATTCATTATCAAAATCATTCAAGGGTAAATTCTTTTTAATCTTATATCCCACTCCCAGCCAATGGAGTGACACCCATCAATACATGCATTGCTTCGATGGAAACCGTGCAACATACTCTCAAGCATGCTCTCATTACCACTCTGGCATCTATTTATTCTCACTGTTGCATATCCATGCATCATAGATTCCTACCATAATTGTGCCTCATACATGGCGCATGCTTGTAGCATGCCACCATATATCTCAATCATTGCTTTCCTTTTGTAAGACTAACTGGATGTTGGGGGAGAGTTTTAAAGAAAGATTGGGGACTCAAAAGTTAGTAAGAAAGTTAGTAAAATTCCCTTTTATAGGAGAAAAGTGACCAGAACATCTGAATTCCTCCTCTATTCTGACACCCAAGTATTTAATACTTTTCTTATATTTAATAGCGTTGCCATTTAGAATTACTCTAGGTGGCCAATTACTGGCCAACCTCCCTTTCATCAATGTACATACTGTCTTCTTTTCCGAGACACATTGGCTATTATATGCTTTATTGATCACATGTGGTACAGTTATAGTGAGTTTGCAATTTTTGATCAGAAAAAAGTTTCACAAACAGAACATAAGTGTAAAATTTATACAACAAATATACAGTGTAAAACAGTTAACAAAGATGTATAAGGGACAATGTCATAATCAAATTGCAAGCAAATGTATAAGACAGATAATACAAGTCCAAAAGGAGAGATACACAACGTTATGGTATCACTATGGCGTACTATGGCGTTCACCGCACACATGTGAAACCCAAAATACTCCATCGATTTTCACAAAGCCTCGTTGGTTTTGGCTGATAGTAATTGTGGAGAGTCTTTTAGTTCACACTTTATTTATCACTCTCAATAGGAAGCTGAAGACAGTTATCGGGCGCCAGTTCTTAACGTTGTCCAGGTTGGTCTTGGTTTTTGGAATCAGAGTTGTTCTGCTCGCTCTCAGGACTTTTGGGATGTATTCGAGAAAGACCATGGAGTTATAAAGGAGAAGAAGTCTATGGAGCGGCATGGTTTATAACGCTTCAAGGGTTATCCCGTCAGGGCCCGCTGCACCCTGCTTTGCTGTTTTGTATTGCTTCCTGCACATCGGCTTAGATGTTATTAGTGTAAAGCACCTGCTTTACACTCATAACATCTTAGCCGATACCGAATCAGACCACGGCAGAGACAAATGTTTGTCTCTTCCGTGGTGTTGACGTCTAGCTGGTCTGGTTCGGAGTGGGTGGACAACACTTTTCGATATTCGGAAAGTATTACTGCCTTACTCGGCTTTGATGTACTATCGAGGAGTTCTAAGTTGTCGATAATCTCCATTGTCAACTCTTTTCGATTTTTCGTCCATTTAATTTGCGCGTTCCTATACTTGATGGCGCGCTGTCTTCGATTGGTGTTGGGTGGCAGTTATTCGCCTTGTGTTATTTTGTCTACTGCCATATTGTTGCGTCAGACGGGCTGTCCAGTTGTCCAGGGAGCTTTGAGCTTCTTCATTTACAAAGCACACCGCAGCCGCAAGCAGTATATCTTCATCCAAGAAGTTGAGGGGACAAGTGTAATATTGCCTGCTTAATAGCGTTATCAACGACTGGGCGGAAGCTCTCGGACATTTCGGGAGGGGGGAGTAGCTCCTCTACGATTTCTGGCCCTGCCTCTGCTTTCTCATAGCGTCATTTCCTCACATTCTATTTCTTTCAGTCGGTTTAGGATATACCCTCACTTTAAGTGGTCAAATGCTTACTTAAAATCTACAAAAATACACTGGACATGCTTCCTGTGCTTCCCTAACTAATCTACCAAATAATAATAATAATAATAATAATAGGCAAAAGTCAGAATACAAAATCACTTACAATAAGAAAAGGAAAACTAACCAATATAGGATATCACTCCTCCATATGGTTTGATAACAATTTGCACTTGGCCTCTCTTATTTTGAATAATTTTCTTCCACATCTTCTCTTCAATAATTTCTTCAAGCATGTCTAGTAGCTGTTCAACTCTGGTTTGAATAATTTTCATAAGCAGGAGTTTTCAATAACATAAAATATAGATACCACCTTATATTTTGTTTAACATCCATTTTGTTTTATTTAAAATACTTGTTCAGGCTTTCGATTGCCATGTTGGTGTTGATTCCAGCATTTATTCTATAACGATGTTCCCACATCATCATCCGTTTCTTGCTTTGGAAGTAATAACTGCAAAATGATAGAACTCATGTTAATTCATTTTTTCTCAATAGGTATTGAAAAAAGATTATTATCTATAATCTTCATTAGTCGTAAAATAAATTTATATAATTTACTCCTGTTGTCAAATATTTCAGGAAATCACTTTCACCCGCATTTTTTAAGTATTTGAGGTAGTAATTTTCCAATTCATCAAATCTCAAAGGACTGTTAGTTTCTTGCATAATCTTTCCCATCTTTAACTTCAGTTCATTACGAACATTTTCATTTTTTATTTTCATCCTTCCTTGTATGTTCCAATTCATCACATCATGCCATGTGCATAATAGTCTTCTGGTTTTTTATGTGTCTATTACTTTCACCCATGCATTATTGTATTTGGGATCATCACTCATTCAGCCTCTATTGGTTGAAGTGCATTTATAAAAATTCCTGAATTTTTTGATCCCTTCTGTTACTTAGTAAAAATGCAACTGGAAAACCCATATTCAATTCATCCCTGATCACTACAGTAGTCAAATCCCAATTTCTTTTGTTTGTTCCATGTGTACCATCTATGCAGATAGTTTTTCTATTTTCTTCAGGTGTTTTTTTTTCCATAACACCATTCATGAATCCTACTGCAAAATCTTCATCATCGAAACCTGGTTAACTTTCACCTAAAATAACAGATTAATAGTTGAATTTAAGATAATACACTGCCTACATATACAGCTTGAGAAATTTGTATAATAGAGAAAAAAATTGAATATTAATATATAGATATGGAAACTGATATTGGTGATACATGAAAACAACCTATATATGTTATATCCGTAAAGTATGGAACAAATTCATTTTTAGCTAAACAGACCATTTTAAGAAATAATCCTGAAACACGTCGATTTTTTATTTTAATTTACCGTATTTTAAAATAATAATCTTATATGCAGAAGGAAAGTCTGCCTAGAGCAATATTTTGAACTTCTACCATAAGGATGTCAGCCACCACAGGAGCAAGACAGGTCCCCATTCCAAGTCCAAAAATTTGTTCATAATATTTGTGGTTAAAGATGAAGAAACTGCTTTCAACACAAAAATTGAAAAGTTGTGAAAAGTCCTGAATTGTTAGGGTTGGATGTGGCTCAATTTGATTCCATTTGTTTTCTATCAATGTAATGGCAAGATCAACATATACAGGGTCTTTCACGAGGAACCTCACCCATATTTATACGGGAAACTACTGAACGTATTTTCATGAAGTTCAGCACTTATAAGTATTTCACGATGCTGATGAAATCTAAAATATTTTCAAGGCATGAGCACCTCCGGTTTTTCCGGAAATGACGTCAACTTCCGTTTTTCAAATTAGAACACCATTTTTTTATTGCAGAAATAGATTCCTTAGAAAATTTCAAGTTATTTTGATGTAACATTTTTCAGTTTTGTTTGGAAAATTCTCTCTGAGCGGGAAAATTCGAAAAAAAAAAAATCGAAAATAGAGCTCCGCTGAAACAAGAAAAACTTCGAGGTTTTTGGATGGAAAATTTTCATTTTTGGGATTTTTCAAGATATAAGATTGATGTATCCACTTTAAAAATCGAAATCGCGATTCATGATACAGGGGGTGAAAAAATCGCTTTCAAAGTTAGGGATGACAAAATCGTGAAAAATCAATTTTTCCAAATTAGAACCCCATTTTTTTATGGCAGATATTGAATCTACGTTAAAAAATAATGTGAATGTATGCATCACACCCTTGCCCTAAAATGGATATTTTCTGAGTTATTCACAAAAAACTTTTTCGTCTTGAATTTTCAGCTATTTCTTTTCCCTTCACGCCAAAAAGATGAAATTTTCAGGAACTGTTATTTGAAACATGCTGTAGATTTTTCACCCCTTCTTGAAACCGACTTCAAGTTACTATTAGGAGAACCATGGCAAACTCTCGCAGTTATAACTAGAGAAGATGCTCAAAGTTTTGACCGTTAATTTCTAGACATTTATTTATACGTCTCAGGAATGCTTCGTGCGTTGCTCTTCTTATTTCATCGGGAGGAAGAGATCTGAAAAAGTGTTTAAAAACCAAATTGAGTTTCAAAACTATGAATCTAAAAATCTAAACAAACCTGAACGCAT
This sequence comes from Harmonia axyridis, assembly GCF_914767665.1. Classification (NCBI taxonomy): domain Eukaryota; kingdom Metazoa; phylum Arthropoda; class Insecta; order Coleoptera; family Coccinellidae; genus Harmonia; species Harmonia axyridis. Next base: position 20,238,658 of record NC_059508.1, on the reverse strand, counting down.
TTCTGACTCGTTCTATGCAGTCCTCTTTATCAGTCAGGGGAGTTGAGTAGACAATATTTGTTATCCTACCCCAAACATAATAGTCTAAAGGAGTTAAATCGGGAGAACGTGGTGGCCAAAGATGTGGACCATTGTTCGCCAACCATCGATCTTCACATAGCCTGTAGAGGATATTTGACACATTGAGTGAATTGTGTGGAGGCGCGCCATCTTGTTGATACCATAAGTCATTCTGGTTCTGTACTAGCGGCTCAATTATTTGAGTCAATATGTCAGAATATCTATCTCCTAAGGGAGAACATTCTTTAAATAATGCAAACATGTGTAGTGTTCTATCTTACCAGTTAAAGTCCCATCATAAATGTGAACATCGAGAATTGCATTATTTTTGATGGCGCAAAAAACATTGAAACTCCAGGTCTCTTGAAAGTTCCATTGTCTGAAGTGGTGGTTGTTCTCTTCATCCCAATAATGACTGTTATGTAATGACTATTGAAAGAACCATTCTTTGTGAATTTAGATTCATCTGTCCAAATTATACCGTCCAAAATATATAATAATAATAATAATAATAAACTTTATTTTTCTGACCTTAAATCAGTACAGGTGTACTGGTACCAAGGCTTCAACTCATATAACAAATCTAAATTAACAAATCATTTCTATCGAAAAAACAAAAAAAAACAAACAATTACAAACATTGAGGTTAATTAAGTTCTAGGTATTCTCTTAGATTACGTTTCATTCTCTTGAAATCGAATCATCATAGCTTCGCAAAACTCTGTTCTCCTGACGAAATCAGTTTCCTTCAAATGCTGTACCCTATTGAATTTATATGGGTGTGTAATAAACTGGCCTGTTCTTGGGTGTTAATGTTTAAATAGGAACTTATTAGAAGAGCGGCTTTCTAATAGTTCCAGCCAGTATATTTATGTTGAAATTAACTCAATTTCTCTTTTACGAAAGAACCTTTCGTGCGTCCGGCTTATGCACTAGGATAAGTCTTATATTTGATCTTTTTCTAGGAGGTGTTTCACTGAATGAGACCAAGTATTATTGGATAACAAAGTTTAATAATATTGAAATAATTCATGAGAAAAAATACAATCAATAAAATTTGTACATCACTAGCCTATGACAAAAAATAAGAAAAAAAATTATAACCTTCGACAATCTTGGACTATTTTGGTAAATTTTTTTATGAGGAGACAAATCATCAACCAATATGTATACAATTAAATTAAATGTCCTTACCCTGGATATCACAATCACTGTTCAACTAAATCTTTCAACAAATTCCCTATCTGTAACTTTCCTGACAACCGTTCCCGCAAACCGACTTGAACTTTATTCAACTAAGAATCGAACTTGAACTCCGAAACCAAATTCCCCTTTTTGGTCCCACCTTCGAACCGAACCCCGGACTTTAACTCTAACTCCTTAACCCTCGAACTTCTGACTTTAATTCTAACTGCCTACCGAATTGAAAACTGTTGTTTTTATCGTTGAATAATCGTCACCCTCCTTCTACCAAATTTTTCTAAGCGTCTAGCTTTTTTTTCTTTAGTCCAATCAGAGTGATTGTCCTTATGTACCTAGATTATTGGTTCCACCCCATGTTATGTACTATTGACATGGGGTTGTTCCGTTGGTACCGCCTAAATTGGAAACCATTTTGTTGGACGCGGACCACCGCATAGAACAGATTTTTATGTTCGGAGTTTTGGGCCATTTAAACCTCCCTAGAGTTTTTACGACTACATTTTTATTGCCTTTGACATCCTGTACTAATCGTGTGAAATTGGAACCTACTTGTTGTATCGTGGGATATCAACAGTGCCAACTACCCTGGGGGTGTTTATCTTAAGCCAGGATGAAGGATTTAATGCCTAATAAAATGTGAGGGGTGACAACGACTTCGTTTGCATTCACTCTACTGGGATAGAACCGGGAATTTGTTGAATATCCTTTCAATGAGCCTGTACTAATTATAAATTATTATTCACATTCATTACATTACTTTCCCCTTTGAAAAAGTTTTGACATCGGTTGTCATAACTTTTCCCTTACTACCATCAATAATCCAAATTCATCATCCCTCGAACACATGCATATATCCAATAAGTATATACCTATAATAATGCAATAGCAATCAAGCATTCTCCAACATATATAAAAAAAAAAGGTGAATCAACATATCTAAAATTTATCCCTCAAAAAAAAATCTCTTATCACTAAGGTGGTATGTTCTTTTCCCTTACTACATATCGAATTCAAAAATCTTCAACAACAAAAAACAAAAATCTACAACCTAAAATTAAAGGCAAGATTCATCTATCATTTTTGTAAAATTCTTTCCTTGACCATTTCACTGTCTCCAACCTGGAGTGCTGTGAGTTCACTGTCGGATTTCGTGGTACATACTGGTGTCGTCATGCCGGCTCCTAGTGTTTTCGAAAATTCAGGACGATATTTCGTTTTCTCCTGGACCCAACCTTTGTTTCGGGGATAACCTCCAAGGATAGGGAAGGGACATAGTGTCACTTGTCCTTAATGTAACGCAATAATTCGTGAAATTCGCACATTCATTACACATATTGTTTGTATTTCGCGATTCACTTCTTCAGCGTAAGACTTGTAGTCTGCTTCTCCATCCATTAGGGTGTAGTTAAAGTACTATGAAATGTTGTTCTAGTTCGATGGTTTCGCTCGGTATCAATCTTGACGATTCTCTTGGCATCGTTGATGTCTTCTTCAGTATATTCGTAAATCGTAGTGTATATCTTGGTCGGATTTGTACGAAGTTACGGTTTGTGTAAACTTCTTCTGCATCCTCAGTTTCTCGCTGACTTTCTTCTCTTCATCTCATTAATGAACAACTGAACAACTTCTTCCATAGCCTCTAACTTAACCCTTTCGCCTGTTTCCTTAACACAACTGTCTATACTTCTCAGGTGTTTTACTCAAACTGTAGTTCATTGTCGCTTTCGACACATCGGAAAATCACGTTAATTAATTGTTATCTTCCGCACCTATACTATTCGCGGTAGACACACACCCTTGGGAGGAAGGTTATTCCCTTAACTACGAGTTGGTCCTTCTTCAAGACGGTTGATTTCTTCTTCCTCGTACTCCCTATATGAATTACAACAGGACACAAGAAACCTCTCAAAAAGGTTCGTTGAAATATACAATATTTAAATTAAAATGAAATACACAAAACATTAAACATCCAATAGAACATTCCACCCATTTCTACTAAACAATAAAACATTGTGCTCACTTTTGAACTGCAGGCGAGGGATGTCCTTCAGCGATCACAATGTTTTTTTTTTCTTTTAAGAATATTTTAAACCAAACAAAACCCATGGATACCAATTAAATTCAACTAAAATATCCAAAACCCAGAAGGGGTACCTTAATCAGGTTGTCGCTCTCCGAGTCAGTGAGTCCCTGGAATCTACGAAAAGGGCAGGAGCCGATTCACATCTCCTGAAGGTCATATCTATCTCTAAGATTTTCCCCACGTTACCCATTGCGAAGTTATCCTATCTTACTCTATCAACTAAATTAATCCTAACTTAAACGTAACCCAAAAACTACAATAAAACTAAAAAATTCTCACGGTATCTGAGGCTGTCTTTCGCCGTTAGTATCTAGTAGCCCCATCGATCTGGTGGGCGTCTTACTCTATTTGAACATCGTCGAACAGGAATTTCAACTACTTCTACCGATTCTTCTTCGCTTTCCCCCTGATCCTCATACTGGTTTGTCCAAGTGGGGATCAAAAACGGGGGGAATTTTTCTATTTCCTTCCGTGCTTCATCTGAATCCGTATCTAGGTCCGTATATCCCGATCTCACGCGTTTTTCTAGTTTTTCCTTCATTTCATTACCTCGTGCAGTGTACGTTTTCAATCTATTTACATGAACAACTTGTTCCTCTCTTCCTCCGCATTTTCTTACTCTACACGTCACGGGACCAATTATTTCGGTTAATCTATACGGCCCACCCCAGTTTTTCGATGATTTGTTAGATAACTCCTTTTTCGCGCTCATTTTACTCAAATAAACTAAATCTCCCACATTGAACTGAGGGTTTACTACATTTTTATTAAACCTCGTAACCCTTGCGGATTTTGCATCCCCAGTATTTTCGTACATTCGGTCGTAAACTTCACTTTTCAATGTTTCACCGAATAAGTTGTTGGTTTCCGAATTGCCCTTCAATTCTGCCGGTATTAATGCTTCCGAACGAACCGGAATGACAACCCCTGTTTCTGAAGTGATATCATTTTTCCGCTTTTTCTTTGCCTTCACGACTGAATCAACTGACCCGAGCTCAAAGTCTCTCAACTTTTCATATTTCATCACTTTTCGGAAAGGCGATTCCTGTTTCTCGAAATCCGTTATATTCTCCCGTGTAATACCGCAAACCCTTACTTCTCTCCTTTTCGAATTTTCCATGTCTCTATACTGCGTCTCCACCTCAAGTTCCCTAACCTCATTTGATTTTGTCAAAATATCGTCATTTATTTTTTCGGCCGCTTGCGCGCTCCTCTTCTCAATGCGAGGTTCACTCTCCTGGATTTCCGTTATTTCATTTTTCGGTATTTCTTCCGACTTATTTTGATCAAGGTAAACTCTCCTGATATTTCCGATCTTTAACTCTTTATTCCCTTGACAATGATGATTATTATGATATTGGGTTTCTCTCCAATTTTTCGTTGGACATTCTCTCGACCAGTGTCCTGTCCGTTTGCAGGAAAAACATACTACCTGATTTATTCGTTCCGATCTCCCAAAAGTCCGACATTCCCTCGCGAAATGGCCCGGTTTGCCACAAGAATAACAGCCTTTTTCGACGTTTCGTTGAACGTTCCTCCAATTTGCCCTAGTACTTCTACATTCCTTTGCTGAATGACCTACTTCTCCGCAAAATTGACATATTACTCCGAAATTAACTGTCGATATATTTCTTGTAGATAATCTCCCTTGCAACATTTTATGAGACGTTTCCTGCAATCTTACTAGTTCCTCCGCTTTTTCCAAATCTAAATTTTCTTCGCGTAATAAAAACATACCGACTTCCCTCATAACGTCTTTACGTAAGCCAATTTTGAATTGATTCAAAATGAAGTCCCTATTTTTCTTTCTTATACCCGATTCCTCATCCTTCGTTGCTCCGGCCAAATCTTCACTTAACAGTTCCGTCCCTATAGTTCGCAATCTAGTGCAAAAAGATGACACGTCTTCGTCCTGTCTCTGAAAACAATTATTCAAATTCCATTGATTTTCCCAAGGCAACCTAACTGAAGTGAATTTCTGAAGAAATCTAACTTTCAATTCCGCATATGATAAAAAATTCAACGTGATATCGGATTTAAAAAAATTATACGCGTCCCCTACGAGTTTCAATTTAAGCAGTGTCAACGTCTCATTTTCACTCCACCCGTCTAATTTTGACCTAAGCTCAAATATTTCAAAATATCTGGTTGAGTCCTTGCCTGAAAAATCATCTAAAGTTGTTGCGATCATTCCTAAAGGGTATCTAAATGGAATTTGCGATAAACTACTTGTATTCGCCGTAGAGTTAGTGCTAACCGTCGGGAACATTGTAAGTGTTTTCTGAGCTAACCTGTATAAACAAACAAAATTATTTTCTTAGTACACAATTTCTAGTAGAATAATAAGGAATAAAATTTCTACTCAAATTTTCTCATAAAAAAAATTATATCAATGCATACAACAAATTCATGTACACCGATCTCGTAATCCTCTTACTGCTCCTCGCCAAACAATATTTCCTTAAATAAATCTGAACTATTAATCACTTGGGAATCAAATTTCCCCTGGAAATAAATCTGTATTATTAATTAACTCAAAAAAAAAATACCAAACGTGAGTCCCCAGAGTTTTTTTCAGAAAAAGATCAAAATAGATCGCACCGCTGTCACCATTGTAATAAACTGGCCTGTTCTTGGGTGTTAATGTTTAAATAGGAACTTATTAGAAGAGCGGCTTTCTAATAGTTCCAGCCAGTATATTTATGTTGAAATTAACTCAATTTCTCTTTTACGAAAGAACCTTTCGTGCGTCCGGCTTATGCACTAGGATAAGTCTTATATTTGATCTTTTTCTAGGAGGTGTTTCACTGAATGAGACCAAGTATTATTGGATAACAAAGTTTAATAATATTGAAATAATTCATGAGAAAAAATACAATCAATAAAATTTGTACATCACTAGCCTATGACAAAAAATAAGAAAAAAAATTATAACCTTCGACAATCTTGGACTATTTTGGTAAATTTTTTTATGAGGAGACAAATCATCAACCAATATGTATACAATTAAATTAAATGTCCTTACCCTGGATATCACAATCACTGTTCAACTAAATCTTTCAACAAATTCCCTATCTGTAACTTTCCTGACAACCGTTCCCGCAAACCGACTTGAACTTTATTCAACTAAGAATCGAACTTGAACTCCGAAACCAAATTCCCCTTTTTGGTCCCACCTTCGAACCGAACCCCGGACTTTAACTCTAACTCCTTAACCCTCGAACTTCTGACTTTAATTCTAACTGCCTACCGAATTGAAAACTGTTGTTTTTATCGTTGAATAATCGTCACCCTCCTTCTACCAAATTTTTCTAAGCGTCTAGCTTTTTTTTCTTTAGTCCAATCAGAGTGATTGTCCTTATGTACCTAGATTATTGGTTCCACCCCATGTTATGTACTATTGACATGGGGTTGTTCCGTTGGTACCGCCTAAATTGGAAACCATTTTGTTGGACGCGGACCACCGCATAGAACAGATTTTTATGTTCGGAGTTTTGGGCCATTTAAACCTCCCTAGAGTTTTTACGACTACATTTTTATTGCCTTTGACATCCTGTACTAATCGTGTGAAATTGGAACCTACTTGTTGTATCGTGGGATATCAACAGTGCCAACTACCCTGGGGGTGTTTATCTTAAGCCAGGATGAAGGATTTAATGCCTAATAAAATGTGAGGGGTGACAACGACTTCGTTTGCATTCACTCTACTGGGATAGAACCGGGAATTTGTTGAATATCCTTTCAATGAGCCTGTACTAATTATAAATTATTATTCACATTCATTACAGGTGCATTATATGTTTTTTTAATATTCTCCAAACACTCGATTGAGATAATCCCAGATCAATCTCGGCATCTTTGAGAGAATTTTGAGGATTCACACGAAAATATGCAAGAACTGTAATTTCGTTGTTCTCATCTTCTACTACACTTTTTTCTCTGTGTATAGTTTTCTTAACGAAAGATCCGACATTTCTCAAGTTTGTCATGGTTCTGTTGATGGTTTCTTCTTGTATCAAGATGTTACATCAAGAGAAACAAGGACACAGTTATCTGGGAGGACTATATTCTTTATACTATCCATGAATTGGAAAGAGTTCCTCGCATATCTCTCATCTTTGTAGAAGACACAGGACAACAAATTTGACAAGAATTTAGTTAGATCGAGAGGGGACAACCAATATAAGGAACAATCGGTCTTAAAGGATGATTTTCTTTGTGTATTTTTGGTAAAAAGTAAGCTTTGGGACATAAACCATTACTACAGATCTTACTACATTGTAATTCATCTTAGAGCCCTGAAGAAGATTCCAGAATAAAATCCATGTCGGCAATGGTCTGAGAGGTGGTTTTTTGTTCCGACAACCTGACCTTCAACCGTGTCAAGTAAATCAGTTTTATCAGTAGAAGGTCTCAAGCCAAAATATCTTTCTTCTTGAATTCTCTCTGATTCTGATCACCATAGAACTTCATCACTGCCCAATCAGTATTTCTAAAAGGACTTGAACAAAAACTTCCAAGCCACCTCATTCACACGATCCCTAGTCGGAAAAGCCCATTATCGAACTCAACCGCAGCATTTATGAGGTGACTATGCCCTGAACATATCGAGATTCTAAGTCTTCCGTTCGAGAGTTATCATGTTTAGAGCCAGCCGAACAGAATTGAATATGATCATGAATTTGTCGTCGTCTGAAAATTGGACTTTATTTATTTATTTATTTATTTATTTATTTATTTATATCCCAACAGACCACAAAGGTCTCATTACAAGGATAAAAAGGTAACATAAAAAAATAACCATACATAATAAATCATAAGAAGGTATAAGTTACATGCCAACACTGAACCTTACCATATAATACAATATAATTTAATTTAATTTAATGGGGTTGAATCACACAGAGAGTTGTATGAGGTATCGCATAACTGATGTGCGAAAAGTACTCTGCGACATTCTCCAATCAAGATCTATCATGGAATTGAGTTCATTTGCTAATCGTAACATGGCCACAAGCGGAGATCTAGTAGTGAACATACGAGGAACATTGAACACAGGGAAAGATCGAATTTTTCTTGGGGGTACGTTGAATCCTACAAGTGATAATATTTCCGGTGAGTTTATCTTGTTATTGATCAATTTATGCAAAAAAGTTAACACCGCGAGAGTTCGTCTGTTTTCTAGCGATAATAATTCAAATTCATTTCTTAGTTGATATGTTCTTACAGTTTTATAGTCAGCTGGTTTGTTATACTTCTTGAAATAAATGTATCTTAAAAATTTGTTTTGTATTTTTTCCAACTGAACCAATTTACTGTGATATTCAGCAAACCATATCTGTGTACCAAATTCTAGTTTGGGTCGAATTAAACTATAGTAGAGAATTTTCAGAGAATTTATGTTTTTGAAGCTTGCAGATTGCCAGATTTATGACGAGATGATAGAGTGATCTGACGAAAGACAAAACAAATATAATATTATATCTAAGATGTACAAATCACTGGTGTGCGCACTTGAAAAACCTTAAAGTGGAGACTTTTCAAGGAACCAGCCTTCTTGACGACGCTCACATCGTCTTTTTGTCAATGTCATTTTGAGGTTAAATCGACCGTTAACTCCGTTTCACAGAACAAGGAAAATTTTGGAATGATGTCGTTGATTGATTTATTCTTTATATAGCGCCTCCTTAAGGAACAAAAGGGAAAAGGGACCCTTGCCGCGCCGAGTCGTCAGAATTATCTTAAACAAAATGTAATCAGTGAACATACCAGTATTTTAGACATCTTAATTATATCTTAAGTAGGTAGTGTATGTAGTAAGAAACTATTTTATCTATCGAACTCAGTTGTTTGACGGGGATCGAGAGCAAACTTCAATTATGAATCTAAGATCAGTAGATATTCACTTTCATGTTGGAAAAACTGTTTTTTTGCACGATCCCATATTTTTCCCTGTATTGAATAAATTTTATTAATTCCACCTAATTATTGAAGAGTGGAAAGTTAAATTCATGTAAAGTGATTTTTTCTGTTGTCTCAGTTTCAGTGAGTATAGGTAATTCCACTAACATACGAGGCATTTCCATAAAAAATAAACTATACTTTCTTATTCAAGGTGTCAAACAGATTTTCTACTTTCTATGTTTCTACTACCTATAAAATATTTTACTACCAAATAGTAATGGCGTGAACAGTTCATTATTCAAATGTTCCTAAGTTCTATCTTTAATTATTTTAAAATTGGATATTAGATACATAGATAGATAAGTTTTATTCATTTCGTGGTATACATAATATGTAATACATAGAAAAAATGTCAAAATAAATTTCACATACAATTCAATTATGGTTTAAAGCCATTATTACATTTATTACAGTAGTCAAGATACTCTTGAACATTATTCGGTTCACAGTTTATGATAAATTAATACAAATTTTAAATAGTTAAAAGCCTCTTCATCGGTTATTTTTACTACGAAAATGTTTTGGTAGAGCATTAAATAATTCAATGCACATATACATTGCATTATTCTTTGTGAGTGTAAGATTATGTATTGATCCACCAGCCTAGTTTTAGCCTTCTTATTTCTAAATCCATCAAATAAATATCTGTGTTGTATGAAAAATATTATACAATTGTAAACATTGAGGCCTGTGGAAGTATGAATATTATTAGCCCGAAAAACACCCCTGCACGTCTACCTGTATTTCATGTTTAGCATATTCTGCAGTTTGGGAATAAGAATCCTGGGTGGTTTCATTGTCTGAGATATAAGACCAGACCAAAATTCCTCGCACCATCTGGAAATAAAATAATAATAAGATTCGATTAGGTAGAAGTAGAATTAGTCTATAGTGGTGTCTCGGAGTAGGTAGAACAAACAATTTTCTGCTAACCTGTATCCTCTTTCACTCCCGAGACACATTAGTGCATAAGGTTAACCGAACATATTAGAAGCAATTTTTTTGGTTATCTAGGATTGGAATGGGACCTTAAAACATATTCAAAACACAATAAACTGAAATCTCTATTGTGAATGAAAATATAGACCGTTATGCATATAAGTCATTAAGGTGAATATAACAAGTATTCTTTTGAGAAAGAGCAATAAAAAATATTAATTTCAAACAATCAAGCATATGTGCCGATGAATCTGAGTATTAGCAGAGGAAATGTAACGGGGCATCATACATTTCAACGTATGATACAAGAGAACAGATAAAAACCTCAGCAAAAACTCTGTCTCCCCGTATCGGTGTAGTGACTGGTTTGTGTAAACGTTTACAGAATAAGCTGACATAATTTATATTGAAGGCCTTCCTCTTCAACCAAAACAAAATTATCTTCATCCTCTCTTTTCGGTTGACGACTCTATAATTTCCAATTGGATCCTAAAACAAAAAAAAAAAACAAGCAGGAAGGAGTACTAAATATTAGTTTTCATTATATGGATTTGAAGTTAACTACCAATTCTAAAAAAGAATCTGAAACTGAATGGATAGCTTGGAAACCATCATGAAATTTATAAATCGGACAATCATTCACCAAGTGGTCAATGGTCTCTGCTACACCACACTCACATAGTGGGCTATCAATAGAATGATATGCCCTAAAACAGTTTTTGTGGTGTAAGCCCACATTGCATTTGGTACAAACGAAATTGGATTTTTTCCACATGTGGCACATCTTCTGTCCGTTGGGCAATCATCAACGAAGTGAATTCGTTCATCAAATCTCACCTTCTGTAGAGACTTCGATGACATTTTACCTTTCATTGATTTGACACCATAACTTTGCAAAATTACACAAATTCCTTCTGAAATTCAACAAACATAATCATTGGGATGCAATTTTCTCATCAACAACCAGACGTCTACAACGCTCACGTCAAACAGATAGACAAAGAAAGGCCACCAATTTGCAATAATTCCATCCAATTTGTCAACGCCTCCCATTCATTTATTATTGTGTCCTTTATTTATAAGTGTTTATGATTTCTGGTTGTGGTAGAGTTTTCTTTCGACTTTTCATCTCTTGAATATCGTAGGCAATTTTTGATTCCAACTCGAAATGTCCTCAACTTCTTTCTTTCCACTCTCGGTTTATCATTGCTCCTTTCAAAAGGTAGTTAGTTACTCAACCGGTTATCACGAAGCGTTCCACTGGCACAATATCCTTTTTTTGAAAGATGATTCAGTAGGACAACAGAAGTAAAATAATTGTCAAAAAATAATGTATAGCCTTCCAGTTTATTAATCAGCACTCGATAAAATACACTTGATTAACAAAACTAGACTTTACAATGAAGCAACAATACATCAACTCTGATCACTAGAGCATTTGAGTTTAGGTGCGCCCTTTCAGGGGACGCTATGCACTAATGGGTTAATGTCGAAAATAACTGTTAGAGGAGTTCGAGAAAATTGAGGCGGAAGAAAACATTTTGAACACCTACTTCAATCAGCTTTCTGTCCCAACTTTTCTTTGAAAATCTCGACATTTTACCAATATTCCGTTTGGTTTATTATTTTCAATGAAACGATTTTAGAATCGTTTCATAATTCGATTATGGTGTAGAAAAATAAAGCAATAGGGGGTTTCTCATCCCATATGAATTTCAGCTATTCTGATTATACCGTTGGCGTTGAACATGTATACAGGGTGGTCCATCATGAACTGGACAAACATATATAGGGTGAGTCTTTGACCTGTACATATATTTCAACCGAAGAGTTGTCAAATGAAACACTTTTTCCGATTCGATTTTTTTTCTCACTCAGTATACAAGATTTTCAACAGTCTTTATCTTTTCAACCGAGCCGAATCGGAAAAAATGGTGAAAGAATAAAGTGTTTCCTCCGACCTCAAGAATCTTCCGTTGAAATATATGTACAAGTCGAAAACTCACCCTGTATAGTCGCGTAGACGGCACTAGAAGATTTATGTTTGCCTTATGAATAATACCTCGTTTTGGAAGCATAAGCGAGATACAGGATATTCAACGTCTTTCTCGAGTACTATTGTATTGAGTGTGATCAGTTATGTATAACCTTCAAACTAAAGATGAAAAACTCTAAAAAATTATTCAAAATGACGGAAAACCTGCAATGGTAGTGCTTTTTTTGTTTCCAAATTGAAGTTCATTATTTGAATGAACTCAATTCAAATAATTTCTGTGAAATTTGTTTTCATAAATAAATGAAATATTTCACGATTTTACTTTTTTCTGTACCTAAAACGAATATGGAAACGACATCGAAAAATATCGAACGGGTCTTTCTTTATAGCCATACTTATTTGTCCTTTGGATCTCTAACATGATTGAAAAAAATAACTGATTGAGCTAATTAATAATACCAAAATTTTGTTATTTTGGGGTGTCGAAATATTTCTGATGGATACTTTAACGTTGTCTCACAAAAAAATTCACTGTCATTCCAATGAACTCAAGTTGGGAATTCGAACTAATCTACAGATATTGAAAGAATAACGGTTTGATATTTTGCAATTCCTGTTTCATACCCATGTAATGTAGAAAAAAAAACAATCGTAAAACATTTCAAAATTTTCGGGAGAAATTTGTTTTCGATGTAACTCGACACTTAAAGAAAATTGGTAGAGATATTCTTATATATTACGGTATGGTCAATATTATAATATTATAAAGGGTGATACACGAAGACCGTTAGTAATAATATTTCAAAGAAAGACTCGAAATGAATATATAAAATTTCATTGTTGGCTGCTTCACCGGAAATCATACCAACTTTCGTTTTTCAAATATAATACCCAGTTTTTTATTCATAATTTATTTACTCATTGAGTTATACTTTTTAGGTACTTTAATGTATCATTTGCATATTTTTTCCAGAAAATTTGTCTAAAATCTGAAAAAGTCTTCAAATTCTCTAGAGTCTATCAGAAGACATACCAATGCTGCTCCTTCGTTAATTTAAAATTCAATTGAATATACAGGGGGTTCGATTTAAATGTCGGCCATGACAAAAACCTCAAATTTTTTCTTTTCGAATTTCAGTTCATTTTTTTCAATATTTATGTTGACCTTCTATGTTTGCGATATTTAATTCAGATTCAACCAAATTTATTGATGATTCAATGGATACATCTCATTGATATGAAGTCTTTACCTGTGTTTTCTTATATCGCCCATTCTTCCATATCCCAGTCTTTCATTCGGTTCCCTTTTACATAATTTTCTCACTAAATCCTCAGTTGGTAGGCCCCATAGTTGATAAGAAAATTTTACTTTTTCGATCCATGTCATTATTTGACCGTATGCCTTCATTGGATTCACTGTACTGAATAAATTACTGTGAAACGAAAATCAATTCAAAGGTTTCGATATAATTTGAAAATATATTCAATAATTGACAATAAGGAATGAATAACAGATAAATTTAGAATTATAATGTACTAATAATAATTCTTGAGTCATATTAGGTATCCCAGCAGTATTTTTTGTTGTAGGTTTTTTTATTTTTTAATGCAAAGTTTTCAAATGATGGATTCATTTATGAATTAGTCATGGCCAATATCCACTCTATTGGTCCAACTGTAAATTTCCGAGATTGGTTCAGGTCAATTTATATTCGCCTAATGAATTGGTTGATATTTGAAATTCACCCAATTAAATGGATGAGTTATTATAAGACATAAAAAAATAGTTATATCATCGGACTTTATTTTCGATCAATATTATATATTTCATAATATAAAGGTTGAATAATATAGCGTTAGGATATTATACCTGAAATAAAAATATGAAAAAAATTCCTTCAAATCATTTAAGCGTACAACTAAAACACTGAGAAAATAAATAATTGCTTAACTTAAGCTAATCAGTTTTTCTGTTCTGGGCAGCGTCAGTAAATAGATGAGTAACCAATTTGGCAAATTCTCATACACATGGCTTCCTGGACTCAGATCCTTTAATCATTTCAATAAGAAGAGAAGAAGAGAAATACGAAGAGAAGAAGGTTTTAGAAATAAATTATAAAGATCAAACGTTTCAACGTATCATTCTCCTCAAATAAAAAAAAATCAAACAGGATAATAATTCTAGAAAGTCAACTTCGGTCCGATTAGCAATTAATATATTAACACTCCAAATATCCAGATATCCACTGCTCTATCGTGACCTATTTTCAGTATAATTTCGGGGGCCATAGTAAAAAGCGAGCCACAAAATGACCATGTCCTGCCTGTGAAATCCAAATGCTTAAATAGTCCAAAATCTGTGAGCTTCACAAATCCATAACGATCGATAACCATATTGTCTGGTTTCAGATCCATTGCAAAACAAAATTGCGAATGTTTAATAATAATTCCTGGAATACTAACCATTAAATATATTCGTTTAATGTCAAACAAAATGGAAGAGTATTTTTATTTTTATCGACAGTAAATTATGTATTATCACTTACCTATAGATTATATACCTTTTATGCAAATAGTCCAGTGCTTCTAGGGCACAAGCTGAAATGAAACGATCTGTTTCGTTATCGAAATGATCATGTTTTGTCATGACTTCGAAGACTTCTCCACCATGGACTGCTTCGAAGAGCATGTATATATGTTTATTGCTTCTAAACGTTTTTTACAATCTAAAAAAAATGTCCCAAAATTTCAAAACGTATCAAGATTTAGAGTGCTAGATAGTTTCCGACATGGAAGTATTTAGTAAGTGGCTGATCCAGGATTTCGTCGAGGGAGGGGCGCACAGTACCGAATTCACATGAAAGTTATACAGGAGGTATTTTTTTTTCATCAACTTGAATTTCGTCGGACGAAGACGAAGCATCATTACTCAAAAGGGGGCGCGCGCCACCTGCAACCCCTGTATCCGACCCTGTTCAGCACCGATATACAGGGTGTTCTGATTTGTTTCCGACAAACTGAAATGGGTGATAGATCACATCATTTTAAGCAAAAAAGTTCCTATGAACATGGGTCCGGAAATGCTTCGTTTCCGAGATACAGGGTGTTAAAGTTGAAAAAATAATTCGCGTTTTCTGTATATGTTTTGACTGCTTCGAAATCCTTTCATGAAATTATTCCTATTCAAATATTAAATTTAAATTCATTTTGAAAATTTCTAAGGCGAAATGCATGCGGATTTTCTATTGCCCACTAATAAGTAGAAGTGGTATGCTATGTAATTGTTGTTTTTAAGTGTTCTGAATATTCTGTTTCCTGAAATATTGCGTTGTTGGAATGCTTTACGAATACTGAGTTTTTATTTTCTTCGAAGGTCTGTAAAATCCTATTTCTCTGTAGATGATTTCTTCTTTGTATGCTTCGTTCGGGCCTTTGGTAACCAATACCATTTTCCTGTATTTGTTGATAAGCTATTAACTTAGTTAACTATAATTATAATTAATGACATCTGAACCTAACACACTTTAAATCTGTCATTGTGTATAGCCATTTTAAATCTATTGCCGCAACAATTGTTGAATGTAAAACAATCAATCATTCGAAGATGTCATTTGTGCATTCAACAGAACGGTGGACATTTCGAACACCTTCTTTAAAAATTATTATGTTATTTTGTTTTGTTCTAAATTGTAACTTCTAAAAAATATTTGATTTAAAATTATTACAAATTTGTTTCTACATGTTTTAGAGATTACAAAAATATGGATTTGGCTTTAAATGCGTTTTTCTCTGAAACGGTTGCCCCTAGCAACTTGAATGAGTTATACCTTTTTTAACTAGAAAAGTCAGGGGAATCGATTCTTTTAGTCCAGAATGAGTAGCACAGAAAAGTTGCTACGGTTTAAAGGGGACAAAATGATTGCCAGTGGCGCCCTCTAGAAAATACAACCAAATCGACCACAAATTTGAATTTCTCACCTCAAAAAACCCTATGTACCAACTTTCATGCAATTATTTGGAATCAGTCGAAAGATATTTAGGAAAACGCGAATTATTTTCTCAACTTTAACACCCTGTATCTCGGAAACGAAGCATTTCCGCACCCATGTTCATAGGAAATTTTTTGCTTAAAATGATTTGATCACCCGTTTCAGTTTGTCGGAAATAAATCAGAACACCCTGTATATATATAATTACATAATACGACCCCATTCTGATCAAACGACATATTTTTGAATCTTCATTTGTTACTTTATATTTCATGATAGAATATTGTTAACTCATCAATTTCAAACATGAGATAATGTGGGTGGAATGAATGCCCATTGTTACCATAATACGCTCTTTGTTCTTACAATGTATTTTTGCTATTTTAGCTATTCTTTGTGTGACGCTTAGGATCACGGCACTTTTTGCATTAGAGATGAGTAATGTTATAAATTGTCAGATGCATTGTTTTTTAGTCGGTCAATAATAGATCAGTCAATAATGGATCAGTTCATGACAGATAGTTCTTATTACTTTCGTCTTTTTCTTGTGAATAAAGTTTTTTTAAAAACAAGGTTTTCCATCTCAAAAACATAATTATATATATATATATATTTTTTTTTTTCACCGACTTATGCGGGAATTTCCTACTTAGTCATCTGCCGGACGAAACGTCAAGACAGGATGCTGCAGCTACGGGCCCTCCAGGAATTTTCGCACAATCCTAGTAGTTCCCAAGATGACCTGTTTTTGGGCGCTAGAGATGACATAGCGTTCCAAGCCCAATCTTTCTGTGTTCTCTAACAGATGCTTCTCAACCAGTCCATTGACTGAGATTATCAGCGGGAGGACACTTATGGATTTTAGACCGTACATCTCGCGAAGTTGGTAGGCCAGCTCACCATATTTGGAGACTTTATCAGTGTACGCCCTTATATATATATATATATATATATATATATATATATATATATATATATATATATATGAATAACTGTCTTATTTTTACACACACATATATATATATATATATATATATATATATATATATATATACAGAATGTGATAATTTCCTAAAGTAATTAATAAACGATGGTTTAAGGGGTGTTGGAAAACTTCAATTGTTACTATCTTCTTTATTTCATCAGTCGACGTTTCGATCCTTGGTTGGGATCTTCTTCAGGACTTCTATAAAACAAACAACATACAAATATAACACAAATATTGCAGAAAAGACAACATGTTAAAACGCACCGAAATGCGAAGAGTTACCAGATCTTAAGTTGCACTGAATCTTATACAGATTTGGAGGAAAAATTATTAATTATCTTGAACACAAAATAGTCTCTAATACAATAACGTCTTTTTTTTATCACACACTTCCTTATTCTCTTGAAAACTTCTTTTTAAAAAACTTTCTTCATCCATCTGACAACTGCGTAAAAAACGAAAGGGGTTAGGTCGGGTTCATAGAACATCATAGATCTTCAACTGACATTCGAGAACATAGAACTTGAGATCAACAACTCACTCTCACTAAGTTGGTTTGAATGTATCAGATATGAATAAATGTTGCTTATATTCTCTATATCCTTTCTGTAGTTCATGGAATTTTCATGTCGCTTAATGTGAATCATCTCCAGGAAACATCTTTTTCTCATATTCTCCTCGCACTCCAAGACTGTCACCGAATCATAGTCCATTCGATGGTCAACTGATCTTACATGTTCTGCCAGTGCACATATCTTTCTAGGATTCTTAATGTCGCTAATATGTTGGGTTATTCTTCTTTTAAGTTGTTGGGATGTTTGTCCGATATACACCTCATCACAATTTTGACAGGGTATTCTGTATACAACACAGCTTTTCTTTTCAGTTTCTATCCTATCTTTCAAATTACTATAAAGTCTCTTTAATTTAAATTCAGTTCTAGGTATCACTTTGATATTATCAGTTTTTAATAAGTTTATTAAGGATTTTGTCATTACATTAATCAGTGGAATGGAAGTAAATATAATTCTCTGATCTAAATTGGTGGATGCGATTTCATCGTTATTCTGTGGCTGTCCAGAATTCGATGAATTGTGTATCAATTTCTTTAAAAGGTTCTTGGGGTAACCATTCTCAAGCATCAACTGATATAATAGTTTCATATTCTTCTCCTTCAGAGTGGGGTGTGATATTCTTTGTATACGATTCTTCAATCCTGTAACCATATTGATTTTTTGTCTCTGAGGGTGGTTGGAAAAATAATGCAAGTATCTACCTGAGCTAGAGGGCTTTCTATACCAATCAAGAATCAGTGTATTGTCAGGTCTTCTAATGACTAGGGTATCTAGGAAGGGCACACTATTGTTATTTTCTAATTCTATGGTAAATTTTATAGACTCACTCTGTCTGTTGAACCTTTCAAGAATGTAAGATGTCTTATCACTGGGAACTGCACAAATGATGTCATCTACATATTTTTTAATAAAAGGCATCTCAAAGGGGATATCTGTTAGGATGCCATCTAGGAGGAAATCCATCACTATCTCTGCAATGGAAGGGCTGAATTTAGACCCCATTGGGGAACCTAGTATTTGGTTGTAAAAATTACCTTGGAAGATGAAATAGTTTGAGTTGAAAAGAAATCTGATGATGTTGATGAAGTCTTCCTTTGGTATCGTGGTGTGGCTACTGATTGATTCCCATCTGTGTTGAATTGCAGACAGAGCTAATTCTAATGAAATATTGGTAAAGAGGGATACTACATCAAGGCTGATGAGGACATAATCTTCTGGCAGAAGGAATTCACTAATGAAGGTGGAAAAAGAGAAAGAATCTTCTACGTAATATCTGCCTCTAGAAACACTTAAATAACTTGAAATTATTTCAGATATATAACCTGATATCTTAGATGTTGGTGTATTCAAAGAGGAGATGATGGGTCTGAGGGAGAGAACAGGTTTATGGACTTTAGGTAGTCCATAAAATCTTGCAGGAATGGAGTTATAACTGTATAAGGATTTTCCTTGCATTTGGGAAATATGACCACTTGTTACCAATTTTTTAATCAATGTGTTACCTTTAGTTTGTATAGTAGTTGTTGGGTCTGACATGACTATATTAGCCAAAATGGGACTGATTTTACTCCCCATTGCACAGCCAAAGATTTGTGAAATGAAGGAACCCCTGAAAACGAAATAGCTGGACTCAAACAAAAACTTTATGATTATTATAAAAAGTGATATATCTATGGTTGTGACCTGACTTACTCTGGACCATTCCTGTTGGATAATTTGTATAACTAGCTCTAGTGAAATATTCGTGAATAAACTGACAGCATCTAAGGAAATGAGTTTATACCCTTGTGGTAATATAAAGTTATTAATTTTGGAAGCAAATTGGAAAGAGTCAGCTATGGTATAATCATGGAATATATATATATATATATATATATATATATATATATATTGTTATGGAATGGTATTATCAACTTATAAAATCAATGAGAATACATTACCAGACTCTATCCTTCGGAAACTACAGCAAATTCATCAAATAGATAATAAATTTTAACTTGATATGATCCAATAATTTTAAAGAAAAGTAGAGTAACTTTATTCATTTATTCCATTCATTTGCACATTATAAAAGTAGCATAAATCCAATATTCCTAAAGTACTATATCAATATTCATTCAAAACATCTCAGGATCTGAAACAAAATGAAAATATCAATAAAATTCAAGTTCAATTTGATAAAATCAACAAAAGATATTCAATTCAAGTATCAGGAACCATTTATATATCATGTAAATAATGTTAAAAGAGTCAAAAGACTGAATATTCAATTTTCATTTAAAATGATAAAAAATAATCATTTATTTTATATTTCCTATGTTAATTTTCATGAAATAGCTTGTGATCTAGTGAATTACATCTAGATGCAATCTCAAAAATGTAATATTAGCTGAAATTCCTAATAAAATTGTAAAAAATGGATAGGGATAGGATATCGAATGATAAATCAGGGATTCCAAAGTAATTCATGTCTCAAACATACAAAAATGTATATATTTCATTAGATTATAGTATAATTTAAAAATATGTAGTAGATTTTAGGAGTTATAGATAGAAATCTTTGAATATTAGGCCAAAGAAAGTGAATATTAGAAAAATTTCCAAATTGTATATAGAATATTTGAAAATTTTGTAACTTCGAATCGACCGAATGCAACATATGTGGTACCAAAAGATGCGGAATTAAATGAAGAAATTAACTAGATCAAGATTGAAGAGAGAAAACTTACCTCAAAAGAGAAAATTGCGAAAGCATCATATTTGGAAAATTTTTTGACATCCAAGGCAATCTTGATTTCAAGAAAAAATTGAAAATCTATATAAAGCCCAGCCGAATGACAGCTAATCAGTCAGTAAAAAACCATTGTTGAGAGCACGTCACCTGACTCAAGAAATTTACCTGAAATAATTGATAAACGAAAGAATTTATTTACGAAAATTTGCAAGATATTAAAATTGTTAAATACGTACCTGAAAATCATTGTGAGAAGAAGTGGAAAATTATTTAATCAATTTCAAGAAGAAATTTCCCTGGATTCAAGCAAGTTGAAGCAATATCAAATGGAAAATGGATTCAAAACAATGCAACTGAATTAAGGTTATAATCCATTCGAGGTTAGGAGCATAGAAGACGATTACATACCATAACATAGAACACTGATGAGGTCGATGAAGATTTAAATACGTAAATATAAGATTAGATTAATATAAATTTAGTTATTAGATAAGAATTTCTTTATAGTTAGTGAATTTCGAAAATATTAATTAAATTAAAAAAAATATATAATTGAATTTGAATGAACCCTCCTGAGATATAAATAGTCGGCGCAAAATTATAAAAATATAGTTTCAAATTTAGTTATTGGATCGAATCAATTTAAATCAAATCAATAACAACATAATCTCAACTTGAATATATACGATCCATAACAATATATATATATATATGGAATATATATATATATATATATATATATATATATATATATATATAGAAAATAGAAAATTCCATATCAATTTGTTTCATATTCGACTAATTCTTTTTCATTCATCCAAAAAGTGCTACTCTCAAGATAGAAGTGCTTATTTATGTCAATCCTTAAATGGATGGTCAAGATCTATTTTTACTCTGGTATATGGAATATATAAACATTATTTACATAGTTGATGTTTAGTATTAACCGATGGTTATAATTTCTACCGATTACACCGTTTGTTAACTAACGATATTTAGCAAAACAGGAGATATTTTTGGCAAAATTTCGACGGTAATCAAAGATAAATAGAAAATTCCAGTTTTTTAGTATTATGTTCTTTGCTTTTGTGGTGCCAAAGTCAACATAAATTATGAATTTTCATTATAAATTATCATTGAATGATAATTCATTATCCGAATCCATATTTCAATTTTGAATTTTCTCACAAAACCAAATACAGAGGCAGAAATACACAATGTGACACAATAAGGTTATGTTCATAGAAAAATAATGTCTATGGGTATTCTCAGATATTGTACTTTGACCGACATATGAGCAAGGTTCTTCGTCAGTACTTATTGTACTTTTGTTTCATCACTGAAGCCCTTGGGATTCCACGTTCAGTCTGCAACTCCCGGAATTCGCCTTTCAGCTTCGTTAACCTATTTGTGGAACCCCAGACCTGAAAGGGAAAAATGGATAAGTGGGATTCCGTTTTGGACTTCTGACGAACCCCTGGGGTTTTGCGGCTCTATTGCTTTGTTTTCGGGGTTCCGATTCCTGGTCTACGAAAGCCAGCGAGGCTGACTTTCGTGCCCACTATGAACGTTTCTCCCCTAGAACATCCCAGAGCCGCCCTGGGTGTGCTGCTACGACCTACCCTGTAACAGACAAAATTACAAGTATTATTATTTACAGACCAATATATGTTTACAATGATTTATTTACAGTTGCTCACTTTGAAAAATATTTCATATACTCTAAGTCCTATTTCGGACTTGTGTTTTAAAATCTACTGATTTTATTTGTGTGATTACTATGTTCTACCCGCATAAATGCTATCTATAACGCTTCTTGTCGTGCCAGATATAACCTGGTAACTATCCCGATTCTCGATAAGCCTAGATGGTGCTTGCAAATTGCTAGATAATCCCTGAGAACTGTGTGTGTCATAAAGAGCTCATTCAAATAAGACATGCGAGGATGTGTCACTTGCCGCTCCACAAGAGCATCTGCTGCAGTCGGACAGATTGAGTTTGTATAATGTGGCCCTGAAGGGACCGTGGCCTCTTATAAAACAGGTGAGCGGATAGGTTGGACGAAAATAAGGATTTTCGGTAGTGAAATCTACCTTGGGAATCCAAAGGTGCGCGTTTCTGCCAGTCGAGCCGGTATCCCAGCACACCTGCCATTCCTCGGTTAGCGTTGACCAGAGCTCTTTTTGAAGAGAGGTGATCGTGGCTTTTCTGTTTAAGGCCTTTGAAAGTATACGCGATGCCTTGACGGAAATGATATCGAGCAGAAAAGCTCTGAAGTTCAGAGGCATATACCCTGTTAGGACTTCGAGTGCCAGCGTTGCGACAGTCCTACAGGCCGTTGTTAGAGATAGAAAAATTGACCTATGGCAGGTTCCTCTGAAAATGAGAGTTTGAAAGACGGTAGGTCCATACTGATGAACAGTATAGGACCACTGGTAGATAAACGGAATTGTAGTAGACACGCATAACATGTCTACCCGTGGCCTCTAGAGGCCTGCTGAATCTACGAAACTTGTTAAGACCTATCACCTTTTTACGAATGTACATAATATGCGGTGGGAAAGAATGTCCCGCATCTAGGATGACTCCTAGATATGAAGTTTGTTTCGACCACCTAAGAGAGCCGCTTGTTAGGGGGACGGTAGGTAGTCGTTCTGCATTAAGTTGGCCCTTGAGAAGGACTGCATAAGTCTTTCCATGCGAAAGTTTCAATTTGTTCGCAGCCAGCCAATGAATTTGTGGACTCTGTTAAAGCGTACTTTATGTCCCTTCGACTATTTGGCTTTTACATAGTTATTATTTGCTGTTCTTACAGCCGCTGAGTGCTGCCTAATGACATCGGGATCCTCTCCCCGTCGACGCACCCGACGTAACCCTCTTCTTTTACGATTTAGATCAGTCTTGAGCGTGCTGAGGTGAGAATTCCACCACCCAAGCCCACGATTAGTGCGGGTGGAGGCGAATATTGGTGTCATTGCGGATTTAAAAATTGCCCTAGTTAGAGCATCCACGACTCTGTTCAGTTCAGCTTCATTCTGGCATTGAAGATCAATCTCCGAAAGTCGTCTGTCAAGTTCCACATCGAACCTTTCCCAATCAGCATTCCTGGGAACGAATCTCGGGGTGTTCAGATCGATAAATGGGATCCTATTCTCAATTTGTCTCGACGCTATCTCGAAGTAGATAGGTCGATGGTCCGAGGTGGACCAATTCTCTCGCACCGCCCAGCCTTGGATGAAGTCCGCCGCATTCGGGGTAGCGAGAGTGATATCAATATTGGATTCAACGTTGGATGAGGCGAAAGTGTTCGGTGAATCCGCTGTATTGAGGACGATAAGCCCAAAACGGTCGATAAAGTCCTCGAGAAGAGATCCACGATGGTCTCTATGATTAGAGAACCAAAGCGGAAATTTGGCATTGGAAACCGTACACTCGTGCCTAACGGACGCGAGATGCTGCATTATGACATCTGGGCCCTCTCCCCAGCGTCGCGCTCGACGTAACCCCTTCCTTTTACGGTTAAGGTCAGTCTTGAGCGAGATAAGTCGTGGGTTCCACCATCCAAGCCCGCGATTTCTGCGGGTGGAGGTAGTAATTGATGCCATAGCTGATAGAAATATGGCTTTGGTCAGGGACTTAACGACCCTATCCAGCTCAGTTTCATTCTGACATAGAAGATTGACGTCGTGAAGACGCCGGTCTAATTCGGACTCGAACAGGTCCCAGTCAGCGTTCCTAGGAACGAATCTCGGGGTGTTCGGGTCGACATATGGGATTCTATTCTCAAATTTACTCGAGCCTATCTCAAAGGAAATAGGTCGATGATCTGATGTAGACCAATTCTCCCGCACCGGCCAGCCTTGGACGAAGTCCGCCGCATTGGGGGTAGCGAGAGTGAGGTCTATATTTGATTCACCATTTGAAGAGGCGAATGTGGCCGGAAAACCAGCTGAATTGAGGACGATGAGGCCAGAACGGTCGACAAAGTCCTCAAGAAGTGAACCACGATAGTCTCTATGGCTAGAAAACCAAAGTGGCGACTTGGCATTGGAGTCCATGCATATGAGAACCCTTTTGCCCCTGTTATGTGTTAGAATAGAATCCAGCTTATGTAAAAATGGGTCAATGTCTAAGCTGAATTGGCAATAGACATTGACCAGAATAAATGAAATTTTATCGAATTGTATGGTAGCCACAGTGATATTTGGTTCTGACAAGTTACCCAGCAGGATAACGTTTAAGTGAGGGTTAAATAATGCAATAACAGATCCGATTGGATCTTGGGGCACGCGTAAAAGGCGTGCACGCAAACCGAGTCCCCTCACCTCGCCAAAGGCGTGGTAAGGTTCCTGTATTAAGGCTATATCTATATTTTTCGTGCTCATCAAATTTGAGATCTCCGCCGATACGGCGGCAGATCTCTGGGCATTTATCTGCATTAATTTTAGGCCGTGGCCTTGAATTTAGTGCTCGAGGTGTCTATCTTCGATATGAAGTCCTCGAGCGCTTTCCTGTACTCCGGGCAAGCTTTGTCGCTTGCCGGGTGGTCCGTGTTTTTATTCCCCTTTTGCTTGCAGTTGATACAGCAAGCGGGGTTTTCCTCCTTGGCGCATTCCGAGACGGAATGGCCTTTACAGGCGCAGTGTGAGCAGAGAGAAACCTCTGCGCTGCACCTGAGTGCTGAGTGCTTGTAGGATTGGCACATTTTGCACCTTGAAATCCTTGTGTGCTCGTAAGCACGATAAGATCGGAGTCCCACGTACGCTCTGCCCTGACGGGTGATCGCGCTCGTGAGACATGCCGGTGCGGATACGACAACCTTCTGTGTCGATGTCTCCGAAGGAAATTTAAAAATCACCTTCGTCGCCAACTTCACAGAAGACGGATCAAACTGATCCGGGAGATTCTTTTCGATGATCTCGTCTATGAGATCATCTACTTTTGTGTCCTTAGACACGTCATACAGAATGATTCTCGGAAGAATCTTTTTTGGAGTTTGACACTCGATATTGTGCTTGTCAAAAGATGCCTTGACAAGATCGTGATCCTTCTGCGATGCGCAGACGATAAGAATGTCTCCTGACTTCACTTTTGTCGTGAATCGGATTTTTGCCGAGGGGGCCTCCTTGCGGAGGGCCTCTTTTATAGATAACTGGATTTTTGACGAATCCTTTCCTCTCATGATTCTCGGAAGAATCTTTTTTGGAGTTTGACACTTGATATTGTGCTTGTCAAGAGATGCCTTGACAAGATCGTGATCCTTCTGCGATGCGCAGACGATAAGAATGTCTCCTGACTTCACTTTTGTCGTGAATCGGATTTTTGCCGATGGGGCCTCTTTTATAGATAACTGGATTTTTGACGAATCCTTTCCTCTTGCCTTTACGTATAAAGGAGAGTCGCTCTGTGGTTTTGGCTTGGGAAACGGTGTGGGACGGGATGATGTAGGAGTAGGAGTGGCCGCTGTAACTCTCGCGTACGAGGGTCGGGCCACTGTCTTGTTAGCAGACTGAAGAGAGGTGCAAACCTACTCCAGCCTACTCCTTTCTTGTAGGCGCCCCTTGAGAGAGGCGTTTTCCAATCGAGTTGACATTAACAATTGCTCTAGTTCGGTAGTCCTTTCAAGGATGAACCGACGTTGAGCGCTTGCAACCTTGTGGTTCACGTCATAGAGGTATTCCTCTAGCGTGGACCTATTCGCCGAGCTCGTAAGCTCTTCGGGAATTGGGGTAAGGGAAGGCTCTTTCCGCTTCGCTTCTGGCGTTGCCGCCGGTGCGCTAGTTAAAGTGCCTGTGGTTTGTTGTCTGGTTTTCACACCAGACATGATAGGAGAGGAAGTTGCCTTCCTCGTTGTAGGTGAGGGTGTGAGCCTCTGTTCGGTAGCAGATCCAGATCTCCCGGCCCGAACAGCCGAGGAGGTGGAGGTCGCGTAGTCACAGGATGACGGTCGACGAGAGCCTACGCTGGAACTTTTACCGACGACCGGCGCTGCCGTTCCTGCGGCAGCGCGAGATTTTATTATGTGAGACGTGTTCATCATAATTTTTAGGGCGAGCCATTTTTCGCATTTCCTCTATTGTTCCTGCGATATATTCATATGCTAATACGCTATATCGGTCTAGAATTACAGTGGAAATGAACCCCCCCACCACGATAAGGTAATGGCTCATCGGGGGGGAGTAGGTAGGGGCATTCTCAGATTTTCGCACTTGACCGACATATCAGCTAAGCTCTTTGTCAGTACTTATTGTACGTTTGTTTCATCACTGAAGCCCTAGGGATTCCACGTTCAGCCTCCGCCTTCCGGCTTTCGCCTTCCAGCTTCATTGACCTATGGGTGGAACCCCAGTCCTGTAAGGAAAGAATGGATTAGTAGGGATTCCCTTGGTGGAATCCCTGGGTTTTGCGACTCTATTGGTTTGTTTTCGGGGATCGATTCCTGGTCTACAAAAGCCAGCTAGGCCGACTTTCGTGCCCACTTTGAACCCCTCTAGAACATCCCAGAGCCGCGCTGGAGCTGCTGCTGCGACCTACCCTGCAACAGACTAAAATCATGAATTAAGAATTAATATTTACAGACCATTTATTTACAAAGTTTATCTACATCTTTATTCTAAGTCCTATTTCGGACTTATAAAATCTATTGATTTTACTTGTACGATTGCTATGTTCTACCCGCATAGACGCTATCTATAACGCTTCTTGCCGTGCCAGATATACCCTGGTAACTATCTCGATTCTCGATAAGCCTAGATGGTGCTTGTAGATTGCTGGATAACCCCTGAGAACGGTGTGTGTCGTAAAGAGCACACTCAAATAAGACATGCGACGATGTCTCACTTGCCGCTCCGCAAGGGCATCTGCTGGAATCAGACAGATTGAGTTTGTTTAAGGTGGCCCTGAAGGGGCCGTGGCCTGTTATAAAACAGGTCAATGGGTATCCTGGTCGAAAATGAGGATTCTCGGTAGCGAAATCTACCTTGGGAATCCAAAGGTGCGTGTTTCTGCCAGTCGAGCCGGTATCCCAGCACTCCTGCCATTCCTCAGTTAGCGTTGACCAGAGCTCTTTTTGAAGAGAGGTGATCGTGGCTTTCCTGTTTAGGGCCGAGACATTCGGAGGATCAAATGTTCGGTCTTTGTAAGTATACGCGATACCTTGGCGGAAATGATATCGAGCAGAAAAGAATTCCGCTCTGAAGTTCAGAGGCATGTACCCTGTCAGGACTTCGAGTGCCGACGTTGCGACAGTCCGACAGGCAGTTGTTATTGATAGAAGTATTGACCTATGGCAGGCCGATAGGTTTCTCTGGAAATGTGAATTCGACAGACGGTAGGTCCATACTGATGAACAGTATAGGACCACTGGTAGATAGACAGAATTATAGTAGACACGCAGAGCATGTCTACCAGTGGCCCCTAGGGGGGCCTGCTTAATCTACGAAACTTATTGTTAAGACCTATCACCTTTTTGCGAATGTACATGATATGCGGTAGGAAAGAAAGTCCCGCATCTAGGATGACTCCTAGATATGAAGTTTGTTTCGACCACCTAAGAGAGCCGCTTGTTAGGCGGACTGTAGGTGGTCGTTCGATGCTTAGTTTGCCCTTGAGGCGGACTGCATGGGTCTTTCCATGCGAAAGTTTCAGTTTATTCGCAGCCAGCCAATTTTCTAGAGAATTTATGGACTCTGTAAGAGCGTACTCTATGTCCCTTCGACTATTTCCGCTGACGATTATAGCAATATCATCTGCGTATGCAACGGTTATGCCTCCCGAGGAGGGCAGAAGAGCCAGAAGTTCGTCCAGAACTACGTTCCAGAGGAACGGTCCGAGGACCGATCCCTGAGGGCAGCCCCTGTCGACCTCTCTTCTGTAAGTACGCGCACCTTGCCTAATGAAAATGTTTCTGTCTTTTAGGAATGATTTTAATAACTTATAATATGATGGGCACGGCAGTGCAGACCGTAGTCTGCGAAGAACTGCCGGCCACCACAAGTTGTCGAATGCACCATCTATATCGACAAATAGCCCTGCTACATAACGCTTAGTTGATTCTCGAGTGAAATTTACGACGCGGCGAACCGCGTCCTCGGTAGATAGATAGATAGATAGATAGATAATATATTTATCCTGAATGACATTACATTAATGTATAGGACACGTCAATACTTAATACAAATAGTAAATAAAAATAAATACTAAATTAACTGATTTTAGTTGAAAAATATTCATCCAGGTTATAGAAACAATTGAGAAACATAATTTTGGTAACTTCCTTCTTGAATTTCGATGGATTCAAGGACTTGATCCAGTTTGGTAAATGGTTGAACAGCTTGATCCCCACATATGTTGGAGACGATTCAAATCTAGATGTCTTATGGGTCGGAATACAGATGGTGAAATTGTGCCGTGTGTTGTATTCATGGAAACCAGAAGTTGTATCCAGCTCCGGCAACTTACTGTGAACAACAGCAGACAGTTCAAAATATAAATGCAAGGCAATGGAAGGATTCTATGCTGGATGAAGATCGGCCTGCATGATTCTCGAGGTCTTAGGTTGAATATAAGTCGAATACACCTTTTTTGAGTTATGAAAATTCTGCTACTCGATGCTGAATTACCCCAAAGGACAACATTATACTTCAAATGGGCAAAAACCAGGGCGTAATAGATGGCAAGCAAACCCTCCAGAGGCAGCGAGTTCTTGAGGCGACTTAGAGCAAAAAAGGACCCATTTAATTTTTTGCTAAGATGATCAATATGGTAGTGCCATCTCAAACTGCTGTCAACGTGCACTCCCAGAAATTTAACGCTATCAGTTGACTTAAGTTTACTGTCTTTGCATTCGATAACAAAAGGCACTTGAGGAATAGATTCTCTTAATTGGAAATGAATTATCTCTGTTTTGCTTAAATTCAACATGAGTGAGTTTCGATAGCACCAATCGGAAAATTGCTGGATAAGTCTGTTGCATTTATTTTCAAGCTCTTCCTTTGTTCTCCCTGAGACCCCCATCGACGTGTCATCAGCGAAAAGAGTGATAGAGTCGGTAGACCTGCCAGTTCGAAAGCCGAACTGAGAGTCGTTTTCTTGACCAGACAATCGATATATTGGGGAGATTCGGGAAAGAAGGAGACGTTTTAGTAATTTGCCCATCTCGTTAGTAAGACACACCGGGCGGCGTAAAGGCAAAGGCCTGTACAGTTCAGAGCGCGAGGTCCGCGCGGCGCTCTCGATCACTCGTGGCTTTGTTTATGAATACGCTGCATGGCAGACGACAAATTCCAGTGTAATACAGAGCCAATAAATTATATATGTCTTTGTGTCGTGTTCATATTTATACGTGCTTAATTAGGTATTTTGCAACACTGCATTTTCATATTATTTTACATAAATTTGGCATATGATTCTGAATTAAAATTACTTTTTGTTTAATTGAGAATATTGTGGCGAAATACCCAATTGAACAGTATAGGTTTGTCTCGTGAATTTTAAAATCTATTCATTCCTACCTTCATCTTCCTGATGAATGGTAGATATTCGTACAATAAAAGTCATATATACATGGGTCATTATATATTTTAAATAACGAAATACAGAATTAAGTTCAATGTAACTTAGCATTTGGTAGGTTATGCGAAATGTTGCTTCCAAGGCTGTGCTTCCGTTTTAGTTTTTCAATTTTGGAAGGCCTGCCAGCTTGAATTCTCCCAGATTGAGGCAATGCTTTGTTTTTACGTCGCGAAATTGACGTTGGCTGCACTCGAATTTTTCTAGATTTTCTCCCGCATATTCGACTTTTAGCTTCCAAAAAGTTTAAAATTTGGGAAGGGGTTTTCAGGCTGTTCATTACTGCATTAAACTTAATGATGGATAAAGTAGCTTCTGGGCTTTGATTGTCTTCGAGCGTACTTGTTATGCGCTCAAATTCACTGCGCATTCTTTTAATTTCTTCTTTAAATCGGCTTTCACATTCTTCGGCGTTCATTTGTAAATCCATTGATGTTGCTAAGTCTACTTCAGCAGGAACAGAATTAGTTGATTGAACTGAGTTTTCAAAGTTTTCAAGATCAGTTGTGTTTGAATCCATATTTTTATAAAATTCCTCTGGTGCTGAATGCCCAACAGCTAATTTGGCTAATTGTATTCTGTCATGAACGCTTAGAACTGGAGACGTTTTAAATAATATACCAAATTTTTGTTCTATTGCGCATAGGTGCTTACAGAATTTGCCACCTGTGCCTGATGGACAATCACAAAAAGCAATTTTAGCATTCACTGTATAAAATAAATTGGAATCTTTTTCAGATGCAACATGGAAAATTGTATTGTCCCTTTGATAAATAATGTTAATATCTTTTGCTCTAAAACACATATTTCTATAATCAATTTGGGGTTTAGATCTTCTTGAATTTGCAAATTCCAACAATTTTCGCTTATAGTAGTTTTCGAACACATTGATGATAAAATCAACCAATGCACAAGAGTTAAAAACCTTGCACCTTTGCAAAACTATATCTTTAAAAATCCTAATTGAAGCTTCAGTGTAATTATTAGTATTGTTACCTCTTGTTATTATATTATTTCTGTACGAAATACACCATTCTTTTCTGCGGACCCACAATTTCTCCAGATGATCATATAATGCTTTGTTACTTTGCACTATATTATTACTCATCAAGAAATCATAATTCTCTTCTGAATCTTGTAATGTTGGAGCGTAAAGTATGTTCCTAAACATTTCCATCACTGTTCTTCTGTCCTCCTTTTTCACGTTATGGTCAGTTTGCCAGAGCCATCTCCATAAAGCTTGACAAAGATGGAATGTACATAGAAGTAATATGGAGTTCGGAAATACAGCTGATAACGCATTGCGCTCGGATGCACTGTCATCAGTCATAAACACTTTTGGATCGAACTTTCTATTTTCTACTTCGATTGCTTCAGTGGCAGACGCAAAAGCTAAAGTATAATTCGCTTCAGTTTGGGATGTGTGAAGAATGCATGCGATAGGAACAGCCCCTGTTTTGTTTGAAGTGAATAGAAATGTGACACAAGTATTTGTCTGATCGCAAGATCCGCTGGAGTCCACGAAAACCATTTCAGTGCATAAATTTTGAAGAAATGCGCGTCGCATTATTGGAGTAATAACAACTGCGATAAAAGGATTTTCTTTGATGACTAGTGTACCGCCGGATTTCTGCAACAAGGACTGTCTGTTCTTGAGAACTTCTATCATACTTTTTTCTTCTCGACTACCGTACTGAGAGAAACGCCACTTATCATACAAGTACTTTATCTGCCTCTCAGTAGGATTTTCTCTAGCATTAGCAAGAAGATATGCTGTACTTACATTCTGTATTTCCTTCGTTTCTTCAGAACCAGATTCAATTATTTTCATTTCATGATAAAATCTAGCAGCTGACGGAGTCATTCCCGAAATAAAGTATGACTCAAAAATGTCTTGTACTGTCTTGTTCACACGCAAGTATCGAAAAGCTTGTGCCACATTTATCCTATGGGAATGTTGAAAATTTATTTTTATCACTACGTTAATTCCGTCTTTTAACAGCACATCATTTTTTATTGTGTTTCTATTAATTTTTTTGAATTTAATGTCTATTTGTGCTTTGCAATTTTTGTTCCTAACTTCACACGACTGCCGTTTTCGTTCAGCTACTTTATTCAATGATGAGTGTTGACACACGTATAGCTTTCGGAATTCATAGCGAGTTGCATTAGGATAACGTCTTAACGTTATCCAGTTTGTATTGGTCGAGTATGAAAAATCTTTTACCCAATTGTCACATTTTTCATCCACTGTGCCCACTCCTGAAAGCTTACACTGCACTAAAATACTGAACTTTTCGTTGTTGTCCACAGCTGTTATATTGAGAATGTTTACATTTTGGCACAAACGCCCGAACAATCTTTTTAAGGTTGATTCATCCATGATGCACGCGATAGAATCAAGAGAAAATAGAAATTATAACCTATAACAACGTGAACGTGTAATATGCAACTAGTAACTGGTCAATATTACGATTCCAAGTGAGGCGGACGAGGAATTGCGACAGTTGCTCTGTATCGTACTGCGATTTGTCACACGCAACGCAGCATATTCATAAACAAAACCACGAGTGATACAGAGCGTCGCGCGAACCTCGCGCTCTGTACTATACAGGCTTTTGCCTTTACGCCACCGGGCGATACGACTTGGCATCGTCCGGCTGCCTCTCCTTCGATTTGAGCAAAAGACATACTTTCCCTGACTTCCATGGCCCAGGAAACGTACGTAACCTAGGACATGACTTGTACAAGGAGAGAAGAACTTCGGGATGTGTGTCGAAGACTCTTTTAAGAATGAACCCTGTGATGTGATCAGGGCCAGGTGCACAATTTTTACTTGTGGCCTGAAGAGCTCGCCCAAGCTCCTCCATCTCAAAAGGCTCCGGGTCAGGTAGGAAGGGCCCCGTGAGGTCCTGTTCGACGAAAGCAGTTCTGACTGCGGCTTGGGCTAGATTGTCTTCGCCACAGTCGTCCCTAGGAAGAAGCCGTGATAGAATGACCTCGACTGTTTCCAGCCAAGATCTGGTGTAAGAACCTTGAGAGGTTTTTACTGATGAAAGAGTGGTTTGAGCAGATATGCGCTCAGTGACCACTTTGTAGGCAGTAGACCATGGGCTACGTTCCGATTCAGTTTGAACGAATCTTTGCCAATTATTGAATTTCGCCTGGCGGATGGCGGTAACATAGATGTTATTTGCGCGCCTGATGGCTGCTCTTTGATCGTTTATGACATCGGGATTCTCTCCCCGTCGACGCATCCGACGTAACCCTCCTCTTTTACGATTCAGGTCAGTCTTTAACGTGCTGAGGTGAGAATTCCACCATCCTAGCCCACGATTTCTGCGGGTGGAGGTGGAAATTGATATCATGGCCGTTCTGAAGATGGCCTTTGTAACAGAAATGACGACCCTATTTAGTTCGACTTCGTCCTGACATTGAAGATCGGTCTCCGAGAGACGTCTGTCGAGTTCAGCATCGAACAGCTCCCAATCAGCGTTCCTAGGAACAAATCTTGGGGTGTCCGGATCAATATATTCGATTCTATTCTTTGTTTGTTTCGAGCCTATCTCAAAATAGATAGGACGGTGGTCCGATGTGGACCAATTTTCTCGCACCGACCAGCCTTGGACAAAGTCATTGGGGGTAGCGAGAGTGATGTCAAGATTGGATTCACCGTTTGACGACCCGAAGGTACTTGGTGAATCCGATGTATTGAGGACGATAAGCCCAGAACGGTCGATAAAGTCCTCGAGAAGAGACCCACGATGGTCCCTATGATTAGAGAACCAAAGCGGGGATTTTGCATTAGGGTCCATACAGATGAGGACTCTTTTGCCCCTGTTTCGCCTAAGAATAGAATCTAGTTTCAGTAGAAAGGGGTCAATGTCTAATCCGTATTGGCAATAGACACTAACTAATAGAAATGATAGCCCATCGTGATGGACAGAGGCCACAGTGATATGTGGATCCGACAAGTCGCTTAGAATGATAGCATTCAATTGAGGATTGAAAATAGCAATGGCGGATCCGAATGGATCCTGAGACGTTCGAAGTATACGTGCTCTAAGACCTAAGCCCCTCACCTCGCTGAAAGCATGGTAAGGTTCTTGTATGCAAAAAATGTCAATATTTTTCGAGTGAGCGATATGTGAGATCTCTGCCGACACGGCTGCGGATCTCTGCGCATTTATTTGGACCACCCTTAGGCCGGCGCCTTTAGATGGTTGATCGAGGTGTCAATCTTCGATGCGAAGTCCTTGATCGCTCTCCTGTAGATAGGGCAGGAGTTGTGACTAGCGGGATGGTCCGTGTTTTTGAGTTTTTTGAGCTTGCAGTTGATACAGAAAGCTCGATTTTCGTTTTTGGCGCACTCCGAGACGGAGTGGCCTTTCGTGCCGCAGTGTGAGCAAATTGGGAGATCCAGTTTGCACCTTGGCGTTGGGTGTCGGAATGACTGGCACTTCTTACAGCGCGAAACACTTGCATGTTCGTAAGCGCGATGTGCCCGGAGCCCAGCATATGCTCTGCCCTGACGGGTGATCTCATTAGTTAGGCATGCCGGTGCGCTCAGAACAACCTTCTGTTCAGAAGTCCTCGAGGGAAATTTGTGAATTACCCTCGTCTCTTTCTTTACTGAAGACGGATCGTAACGATCCGGCAAGTTCTTGTCTATGATATCATCGATGAGCTCATCGATGTTGGTGTCCTTAGACACGTCATGAAGAATGACCCTTGGAAGGATCTTCTTCGGGGCGTTATATTCCAGCTTCACCTTGTCAAGAGCTTTCTTGACAATTAGCGAATCTTCCTGCGATGCGCAAGCAATTAGGAAGTCGCCAGACCTGACTCTCACCGTAGTGAGTATTCTTGCCGAGGAAGCCTCCTTGCGGAGGGCCTCTTTTATTGAAGCTTGGACCTTTGAAGAGTCCTTGTGGTTACTCGCCTTGACAAATATCGGCGTTCTTTCGTTCTTAGCCTTGGACACTACGGCTGAAATTATAGACGAATTTGTCTTAGTAGTCGCTGTGACGCTCGCGTACGAGCGTCGGACTACTGTCTGGTTTGTAGCAGGCTGTGTGGCTGATGTAGTAGCCTCCAGTCTGCTCCTCTCCTGTAGCCTACCCTCAAGGACGGCACACTTCAGAAGAGTTGACGCGACAATTCCCTCCAGCTCTGCCAACTTCTGCAGGATGAACTGCTTTTGGGAGTTATTGATCTTGTTGTTGGCGTTGTGAAAGTATTCCTTCACCGCCGAACGGATTGCCGAGCTGTTCTTCAGCTCTTCTAGAAGAGTCGAGCCCGTAGGCTCTTCTACGATAGGTTCCATAGGCTTAGCTGCCAGAGTTGCCTCCGGAGCATCGGCCAAGGAGCTCGATCGAAGACGGGTTTTGATACCCATCAAAACGGGAGATATTGGGGTCGAGGACGATGACCCCTGCTCAGTAACAGATCCGGTCCTCTCAGCCTGAGCAGCTGATGAGGTGGAGGTCGCACAGTCGATGGATAACGGTCGAAGTGGGCCTATGCTAGCACCCGATTCGACGACCGGCGCGACAGTTCCGACTGCCACGCGAGTTTTTTCTCTATGATTTTCCATTATCATATTGAAAGTTTGAGTCATTTTTCGCATTTCCTCTATCTCTCCTACAATATAGACATATGCTTGTACGTTATATCGGTCTAGAAAAACAGTGAAAACGAACCCCCCCCCCCACAGCGCTAATGTAATGACTCGTCGGGGGGGAGTAGGTAGGGGCAGGACTCAGCATATACTTCCTCGTGCTGGAGTCAGTTTAAAACTGTCTCTTGGCACGGATATTTGTGTATCTGTGTATGCATTGCTGCATACACGTCATCATCGTCCTTTGCATAAATCCCAGTCCACTGCCTCATAATAGACAACAGCTTGTGGAACGGATCGACAAGATTGTCTGAGACAACTAATGCCAGTAAAAATATTAGTCAATGCCTAATTTGAAAATTCAGTTTATTTTATTAATTTAATTTAATTTGAAAGACTTCGTAGCATAAATGTATAACAGTTTTTGAATTGAGATTATGGAATTGTATTAGAGTTTTTTTAAGTGATCATTGTTTGATTTATAATTAAGATTTAGATTTAGAACTTGTGATTTTAATTTGACACAAACAGTAGCATAGTGTCCAGGATAGACCTAATAATAGTGCACATACAGGTTTCTTTGAATTTAAGTATTATTTCAAAAAGTATAGACAGTTTCAAAATAATATTGAATATTAATGATTTTATTCACTCGAATTGCTATTTCGCTCCAAGTAAATCTGCTGCAATATCAGCTTTGCCACACTCATAGTTTGGCGGTATGTTGCCAGTGACCCTATCAGGCCCCTGTGGTCAGTGATATATCCAGCCAACCCTACAGGTCTATGAACTCTATACCGGTTGCACTCAAAGAAGATGTGGTCCGACGTTTGTTTCTAAGGCGCCACATGTGCACCTTGGATCGCTTTCTAAATTTAGCCTACATAATGTATCCCGGAACGGACCATGCCCCGTGATAATGCAGGTCAAATAATAGTCAGGTCTGAAGTACTTCGCTTTAATACCGAAGTCTACTTTTGGGATCCATGAGAAGGTATTCCTGCCCGTGTCGCAGGAATTCCAGTCATTTTGCCAAGCAGTCAACATCAAACTTTCCAGCTCGGTTTTATACGAGTTGATGGATTGTTTGAAGGTAGGACTATTCACATCCAGAGGAGTGAAAACCCTGTCTTGGACTTTATATTCCATACCACGTCTGAAATAGAATTTCCCTGTGGTGATTCCAGCCATATGCTGCAAAAGAATAGTGCCTGTTAACACTTCCAGCTCCGCGATGGCGACAGTCCTGCAAACAGGCGCCAGCATGAGTAGAACAGATCTGTGGCACGCTGACAAATGCCGTACAAACAATTTATTCGTTACCCTGGAAATCCATACTGACGAGCAGTAGAGAACGACAGGCAAATAAATTGCTTTGTAGTACATCCGCATCATTCGCCTACCATCTTCCCCCGTGCCACAGCATAAACGCCGAAATTTCATATTCAGCGAGTTTACTTTGTCACGCAGATAAATGATATGCGGGATAAAGGTCAGACCTGTATCCAAGTGGATGCCTAGGTACACAGTTCTATCGGTCCACCTAAGATTGCCTCCGGAGAGCCTCACTATGGGTGGACGCGATTTACTTAGCTTTCCTTCCAGAAGAACTGCGTGAGTTTTCCTTAGGGATAAAGCCAGCTTGTTCTCGGACAGCCATTCTTCTATTTTGGAAGTGTATTGTTCTAGAGGGGCTTCTAGTTCTTTACGACTTCCCGCGCGTACCAAGATTGCTAAATCGTCAGCGTATGCGAGGGACAGGCCAGGCATAACAGACAATTCTAGCAAGAGCTCGTCCAGGAGAAGATTCCACAAAAATGGCGCGAGGACCGATCCCTGTGGACAACCCCTGTTGACTATCCGGCTGAAACACTTACCTCCTTGAGAGAAGTAGATGCTCCTGTCAGACAGGTACGACTCAAGAATTCGGGTATATGGGGAGCCTGGTATGGAGACCCGAAGTCTCCGTAATACCGATGGCCACCACATATTGTCGAATGCGCCTTCTATGTCAGCAAATAGGCCCGCCGTGTAGGGTTTTTCTGATTGCTTAACATAGTCGACGACTCGCCGAATGGCATCTTCAGTTGACCTTCCAGGTCGGAAACCGTATTGATTATCCGATTCCTGCCCAGACAACTTATAGCGCGGACTGATGCGTGCTAGTATCAGTCTTTCTAATAACTTTCCCATCTCATTTGAAAGACATACCGGACGGTATGACTTTGGATCGTCAGGCGGTTTCTCTTTCGATTTTAATAACAAGCAAATTTTCCCCTTCTTCCAGGCCCGGGGGAAGTGTTGTAGCCTGATACATGAATTGTACAGACTAAGTAAAATCTCCGGATGAGTAACCCAGACTCTCTTCAGGATGAACCCTGATATCATGTCTGGGCCAGGTGCACATGCGTTTTTAGTATTACTAAGGGCTCTCTCTATCTCTTCCACATCTAAGAGAGGAGAGAGCTCTGACGTGTTAGACGCGCGGTTTCTTGTCTCGTCACGTACTGCTGACTATGCAATGGAGTCTGAGAGCTCCGTGTCTAGTGGCATAAGCCTTTGAAAAATAGCATCAACTGTGGTTTCCCAAGTTGATGTTTACGCCCCATTTTGGTCCTTGACCGTTGAGATCACAGGTGGAGCCGAAACGCGTTCCGTCACCACCCGATAACCCATTGTCCAAGGACCCCGTTCTGTTTCCTTTCCTAGGAAACTCCGCCAATGCTCTAGCTTAGCCTTCCTGATCGTCCTGACATACACGGTGTTGGCATGCCCAGCCTCGACTGCCAACCGGTCAACTACCTCGGGTGCGGCCCGTTGAGTTCGAGCCTTCCGCAACCTCTTTCGTTTCCGATTGAGGTCACCCTTAAGGTCGTCGAGTCGACCATTCCACCATCCCACCCGATGGGAAATTCGGGATGAACATGGAATCGACGCGGAAGCCGATTTGTAAATTTTTGCGGATATCTTGTTGACCAATTTATCCAGATCAGAAACAGAATTAACCTCAAGGGCTAAGTCAGAGACATTTCTCTCAAACTCCGAGTCAAACAGCTCCCAGTCCGCATTCTTCAAAAGAAATCTGGGCTGGTGTAACGTTATCGCCTGAATTCCGACAATTCCTGGATTTTGTGATGAGTGCAACTTAAAAAATATTGATCGACGGTCGCTTGTTAAGCAAGCTTCCTTGACAGACCAGCCTGTAATAATTTGATGCGTGCTGAGAGTGATGTCTATGTTAGACTCACCCATGCTAGATGAGAACGTCGATGGTTATCCATCTACGTTCTGGATCAGCAGATTGGGTCTCATGATAAGGTCCTCGAGAAGGGCGCCGTTCCGGTCTCTGGAGCCAGAGAACCATAGCGGTGACTTTGCATTGCAGTCCATACAGACTACAACTCTACCCTGAGTCCCGAGGTTTATAAGGATCCGCTCAAGTTGATCGAGATAGCGGTCTATCTCATGGCTAAATTGACAATATATATTGACTAGATATATTGTCTCTCTGTTCACAGTTATCCCAATAACACAAACATGTGAATTTGACAAATGCCTTAATTGCACCACATTTATATTTGGATTGAATATAGCAAATATGGCCATCGGTTTCTCCCCAACTGAGACGAGTCTCATGGGGAGTCCTAGGCCTCTGACCCCACCAAAGGCATGGTAGGGTTCCTGCACCACAAATAAGTCTATCCTCTCTTTCTCTGCCATTCTACTAATTTCGGCTGCTACTTGGGCCGATCTCTGCGCATTGACCTGTACTATTCTTACTGCCACTAGCTATCCCACGCAACAGCAAGTCTATATTGTTCCAGCTGCTGCCTAAAAATGGGGCAGATGGAACTACTAGAAGGATGCGATGCATCCTTCTGGTTTTTATGCCGGCAGTTTATGCAAGCTGCCGGTTTGCCCTTTTGCAGTCTTTGAAGTCATGGCCAAGGGGCCATGACTTCGGCGCAATGACTGCAGACCGCGTCTTTGGCCTTACACAAGCTAGATGTGTGCCCGTATTGCTGACATCTGTAGCATCTACGGACACTATGGTGCTCATGAACCCTGTAACAGGTCATGTCACCATATGCTCGTCCTTGGCCCAGGAGGGCGTTGGCAAGCTGCGCAGGGCAACTAAGGACAACCTTACGCCTGTTTTTTACACAAGGGTATTTATGCACTACCCTTGTGCTTCCCCTGATAGCGTCTTGGTCTCCCGTTGCCGGGAGATTTTTGGACACAATTGTACTCACGAGGTCCTCGTCGTTGGTATCATTCCCGACGTCGTGAATTAGTACTCTAGGGAGTACCTTTTTAGGTTCCGAGCAGTCGAAACCACTCTTCTCCAGGGCTCTTTTGATTTTGTCTCTGTCCTGCTCAGTCGGAGAGCTCAGTAGTAGAGCTCCCGATCTGAGACGAACGGTCCGGCCGACTTTCGCAGAGGGAGCATCCTTGCGGATGACCTCGGCTACTTTGTCTACGATCACCTTCGCCTGGTCTGCTCCTCTCTTCGAGACGACCCTCCAATCGGGCGTTCTTCAGGCTGAGGTCGGATATTCTCCTATCCAGCTCGTTGAATACCTTCATGATGAAGCCGCTCTGTTTCTTTCCGACTTTATTGTCGGAATCGCACAAGTACGAAGCCAAGCTATCCTTCAGCTTCCTAAGCGAAGCTTCCGAGAGGTTGACATCCTCCCGGTTCAGGACCTCAGCATCAGCTATGTTAGGGCTGACCGTACTTTTCCAAGGTTGGGATCACCGTTGACTGGCGGCGCGCGGTCACAGTCCTTGCGGTGCTGGTACTGCTTCCTTTCGCCTTCGGGGGTGTCTGAGACGCCCCTATAGTCACTGTGGGCCTTGCGCTAATTGTGGCCTTTGCGGATTTTGAAGTCATTTTTGGCTCAATAACTTTGACACGAACACCAGCTTGAGCTCCCGGTGTTGTGCTGCAGTCTCTTGATGACGGTCGAGCAGGGCCTGCTTTGGCACCCTTATCCTCTACCGGCACTGGTGACTCCACACCTGTGCAGTAAGGTTTCTTATTTCTATGGTTCATCATTTCATAAAAATTTTTTTTGAGCAGATTTTGGTCCATGTTGCGTACTACCCTTGATTCCTTTTCAGGAGACCAGCACACAACACTTCAAGCCCCCCCCACCTCGTCAATGTATCTGCTCGTCGGAGGGGAGTAGGTAGGGGCATCTCTCAGGTACTTGTACTTTTGACCGACATATGAGCAGAGCTCTTCGTCGGTACTTAATTGTACATTTGTTTCATCATTGAGGCCCTTGGGATTCCACGTTCAGTCTCCACCTTCCAGCTTTCGCCTTCCAGCTTCATTAACCTATGGGTGGAACCCCAAACCTGTAAGGGAAGAATGGATTAGTAGGGATTCCCTTGGTGGAATCCCTGGGTTTTGCGACTCTATTGGTTTGTTTTCGGGGACCGATTCCTGG
The DNA here is from genome assembly GCF_914767665.1 of Harmonia axyridis. NCBI lineage: Eukaryota > Metazoa > Arthropoda > Insecta > Coleoptera > Coccinellidae > Harmonia > Harmonia axyridis. The sequence continues at coordinate 20,197,481 of NC_059508.1, read as the reverse complement.
TCTACAAAAGCCAGCTAGGCCGACTTTCGTGCCCACTTTGAACGGTTTCTCCCCTAGAACACCCCAGAGTCGCGCTGGATCAGCTGCTGCGATCTACCCTGCAACAGACAAAATTAAAAATAATAATATATACAGACCATTATTTACATTCATATTATTTACAATTATTTACAAAATTGCTCATTCATCAAACATTTTGATTTTCTAAGTCCCATTCCGGACTTTAGTTTTTCTGAACTTGTTATGTATTCTGAAATTGCTATATTCTACCCGCATAAACACTATCTATAACACTTCTTGCTACCCCAGATATACTTTGATAACCATCTCGGCTCTCGATAAGCTCAGATGGTGATTACGATTGAAGAGATAACCCCTGAGATCGGTGTGTGTCATAAAGAGCACACTCAAATAAGACATGCGAGGATGTCTCACTTGCCGCTCCACAAGGGCACCTGCTGGAATCGGACAGATTTAGTTTATGTAATGTGGCCCTGAAGGGGCCGTGTCCTGTTATAAAACAGGTCAAAGGATAATTGGGTCGAAATTAAGAATTTTCGGTAGTGAATTCTTACTTTGGGATCCAAAGGTGCGTGTTTCTTCCAGTCAAGCCGGTATCCCAGCTCTCCTGCCATTCATTAGTGAGCATTGACCAGAGCTCTTTTTGAAGAGAGTTGATCATGGCTTTTCTGTTCGAGGCTGAGACATCCGGAGAATCGAATGTTCTGCCTTTGAAGGTATATGTGTTACCTTTCCGAAAATGATACCTCGCGGAGAAGAATTCCGCTCTAAGACTCAGAGGCATATAGCCTGTCAAGACTTCGAGTGCCGATGTGGCAACAGTCCGACAGGCAGTTGTTAATGAAAGAAGTATTGACCTATGGCAGGCCGATAGGTTTCTCTGGAAATGAGAATTTGTTAGACGATGGGTCCATACTGATGAACAGTATAGGACCACTGGTAAGTAGACTGAATTATAGTAAACACGTAATGCGTGCCTACCCGTGGCCCCTAGAGGCCTGCTTAGTCTACGGAATTTATTATTAAGACCTATCACCTTTTTGCGAATATACATAATGTGCGGTAAGAAGGAAAGTCCCGCATCTAGGATGACTCCTAGATAGGTTGTTTGTTTCGACCACCTTAGAGATCCGCTTGTTAGGCAGGCGGTGGGTGGTCGATTTGTGTTAAGTTTGCCTTTTAAAAGGACTGCATGGGTCTTTCCATGCGACAATTTAAGTTTATTCGCAGCCAGCCAATTTTCTAGAATTATAGTGGACTCTGTTAGAGCGTACTCTAAGTCCCTTCGACTTTTACTGCCGATAGTGATGGTAATATCGTCCGCATATGCGGTGTTAATGCCACTTGATGAAGGCAGAAGGGCAAGAAGTTCATTCAGGAGTACATTCCAGAGGAACGGCCCGAGGACCGAACCTTGGGGGCACCCCCGGTTTACCTCTCTTCTGTATGTACACGCACCTTGACTGATAAAAATATTTCTGTCCTTTAGAAAAGATTTCATTAATCTATAATATGTTGGACACGGCAATGCAGATCTTAGTCTGCGAAGAACAGCCGGCCACCACATGTTATCGAATGCACCATCTATGTCTACAAATAGTCCAGCCACGTATGGCTGGGTGGATTCTCGAGCGAAATTAACGACGCGGCGAACCGCATCTTCGGTAGATTTACCAGTCCGAAAGCCGAACTGTGAGTCGTGTTCTTGGCCAGAAGATTTATATATTGGAGTGATTCGGGAAAGGAGGAGACGCTCTAGTAATTTGCCCATCTTGTTAGTAAGACACACCGGGCGATACGACTTTGCATCGTCCGGCTGCCTCTCCTTCGATTTGAGCAAAAGACATATACTCCCTGTCTTCCATGCCCTAGGAAACATTTGTAAACTAAGACATGAGTTGTACAGAGAGAGTAGAGTGTCAGGGTGTGTGTCAAATACCCTTTTAAGTATGAACCCTGTGATATGATCAGGGCCAGGCGCACAGTTTTTACGTGTGGCCTGTAGAGCACGCCCTAGCTCTTCCATTTCAAAAGGATCGGGATTGGGAAGGAAGGGCCCCGTAGGGTCCTCTTCGGTTGAGGAATTTCGGACTGCAACTTGGACTAGATCGTCCTCGTCACAGTTGTCTTCAGGTAGAAGCCTATTTAAAATTGTCTCGACTGTTTCCAGCCAAGACCTTGTGTAATCACCCCGAGGGGTTCTTACAGATGAAAGCGTGGTTTGAGCGGTGATACGCTCAGTGACCACTTTATATGCTGTCGACCATGGACTTCGATCTGACTCTACTTCTACAAATCTCTGCCAGTTTTTGAATTTTGCCAGACGGATGGCTTTTATATAGATGTTATTGGCTGTTCTTACAGCCGCTGAATGCTGCCTAATGACATCGGGATCCTCTCCCCGTCGACGCACCCGACGTAGCCCTCCTCTTTTACGATTTAGGTCAGTCTTGAGCGTGCTGAGGTGAGAATTCCACCACCCAAGCCCACGATTAGTGCGGGTGGAGGCGGATATTGATGTCATTGCGGATTTAAAAATTGCCCTAGTTAGAGCATCCACGACTCTGTTCAGTTCTGCTTCATTCTGGCATTGAAGATCAATCTCCGAAAGTCGTCTGTCAAGTTCCACATCGAACCTTTCCCAATCAGCATTCCTGGGAACGAATCTCGGGGTGTTCGGATCGATAAATGGGATCCTATTCTCAATTTGTCTCGACGCTATCTCAAAGTAGATAGGTCGATGGTCCGAGGTGGACCAATTCTCTCGCACCGTCCAGCCTTGGATGAAGTCCGCCGCATTCGGGGTAGCGAGAGTGATATCAATATTGGATTCACCGTTAGATGAGGCGAAAGTGTTCGGTGAATCCGCTGTATTGAGGACGATAAGCCCAAAACGGTCGATAAAGTCCTCGAGTAAAGATCCACGATGGTCTCTATGATTAGAGAACCAAAGCGGAGATTTGGCATTGGAGTCCATACAGATGAGGACCCTTTTGCCCCTATTTTGTGTGAGAATAGAATCTAGTTTGTGTAAAAATGGGCCAATGTCCAAACCATATTGGCAATAGACATTGACTAATAGAAATGATAAGCTATCGAGGTGGATGGATGCCACCGTAATATTTGAGCCAGACAAGTCGCTTAAAATGATAGCATTTAGTTGCGGATTAAATATAGCAATGACGGATCCTACAGGATCCTGTGGCACTTGCAGTATTCGTGCCCTAAGTCCTAATCCCCTTTAACGAGGTAAGGTTCTTGTATACATACAATATCAATGTTCTTTGAATGAGCCATATTTGAGATCTCTGCCGACACGGCCGCGGATCTCTGCGCGTTTAGCTGCACCACCCTTAGGCCGGAGCCTTAAGATGTTTGATCGAGGTATCAATCTTCGACGCGAAGTCCTCGATCGCCCTCCTGTAGATGATACAGGAGTTGCTGCTTGCTGGGTGGTCTGTTTTTGGCAGCTTTTTCAGCTTGCAGTTGATACAGCAAGCTGGATTTTGTTTTGTGGCACACTCCGAGACGGAGTGGCCTTTGGTGCCACAGTGTGAGCAGATCGGGAGTTCTGATCTGCACCTGGGCGAGGAGTGTCCGTATTTTTGGCACTTCCTACATCTTAACACACTTGCGTGTTCGTAAGCGCGATGAGATCGGAGCCCAGCAAACGCTCTGCCTTGACGGGTGATCTCGTTCACCAAGCAAGCCGGTGCGCTCAGAACCACCTTCTGGTCCGAAGTCTTCGAGGGAAATTTGTAGATAACCCTCGTTTCCTTCTTTACAGAAGCCGGATCAAAACGATCTGGCAAGTTCTTATCAATTATGTCATTGATAAGTTCTTCAGTTTTGGTGTCCTTAGACACGTCGTGTAAAATGACCCTAGGAAGCATCTTCTTCGGGGCATTGTACTCGATGCTCGCTTTGTCAAGAGCTTTTTTGACATTGAGCGAGTCTGCCTGCGATGCGCAGGCTATAAGGAAGTCGCCCGACTTCACCTTCACCGTGGTGAGGATTTTGGCAGAGGGAGCCCCCTTTCGGAGGGCCTCTTCAATAGATGTTTGGACTTTTGAGGAGTCCTTTCCTTGCGCCTTGACAAATATAGGCGTCCTTTCATTTCTGGCCTTAGATATGGTCGCAGAAATTATTGTAGACTTAGGGCGGTTGTCTGTAGCCGCTGCGACGCTCGCGTACGAATGCCCGACTACTGTCGTGTTATTTGTAGGCCGGGGAGCTGATAGAATAGCTTCCAGCCTACTCCTTTCCTGAAGTCTACCCTCAAGAGAAGCACACTTCAACAAAGTTGACGTGACGAGGCTTTCCATTTCTGCAAAGCGCCTTAAGATAAACTGCTTTTGTGAGTTGTTTATCTTATTGTTTGGGTTGTGAAGATAATCTTCCAACGCCAAACGTATCGCCGAGCTTCCGCCTAGCTCTTCTGAATTCGCCGAGCCCGTAGGCTCTTCCAAGATCGGCTCTTCGGTCGGTATGACTACCGGAGTTGCCTCCGGAGGTCCGGCCGTTGAGCCTGAACGTAAGCGGGTTTTAATACCCTTCAAGATAGGAGATGTTGGGGTCGAGGTTGGTGACCCCTGTTCAGTAGCCAATCCGGTCCTCTCAGCCTGAACAACTGAAGAGGTGGAGGTCGCGCAATCGCCGGATAACGGTCGAAGTGGGCTTGCGCTATCACCCAAAACAACGACCGGCGCAGCAGATCCGACTGCCGCGCGAGTTTCTTTAATATGATTATCCATATTCATATTAAAAAGGTTGAGCCATTTTTCGCATTTCCTCTATCTCTCCTACAATATAGACATATGCTTGTACGTTATATCGGTCTGGAAAAATAGTGAAAACGAACCCCCCCACCACGATAAGGTAATGACTCATCGGGGGGGTGTAGGTAGGGGCAGGACTCAGCATATACTTCCTCGTGCTGGAGTCAGTTTAAAACTGTCTCTTGGCACGGATTTTTGTGTATGTGTGTATGCATTGCTGCATACACGTCATCATCGTCCATTGCATAAATCCCAGTCCACTGCCTCATAATAGACAACAGCTTGTGGAACGGATCGACAAGATTGTCTGAGGCAACTAATGCCAGTAAAAATATTAGTCAATGCCTAATTTGAAGAATTCAGTGTGTTTTATTGATTTAATTTAATTTAAAGGACTTTGTAGCATAAATGTATTACAGTTTTGGATTGAAATTATTGAATTGTATTAGAGTTTTAAGTATTCATCGTTTGATTTAGAATTTAGATTTAGTACTTTTGATTTTAATTTGACACAAACAGTAGAATGGTGTCGAAGTCCAGGATAGACTTAAGATAGTGCACATAGAGATTTCTTTGAATTTGAATTTAAGTATTTTAAAAATGTCAATTAATATAAATGATTTCATTCACTTGAGTTGCTATTTCGCTCCAAGTAAATCTGCTGCAATATCAGCTTTGCCACACTCATAGTTTGGCGGTATGTTGCCAGTGACCCTATCAGGCCCCTGTGGTCAGAGATATATCCAGCCAACCCTACCGGTCTATGAACTGTATACCGGTTGCACTCAAAGAAGATGTGGTCCGACGTTTCTAAGGCGCCACATGTGCACCTTGGATCGCTCTCTAAATTTAGCCTACATAATGTATCCCGGAACGGACCATGCCCCGTGATAATGCAGGTCAAATAATAATCTGGTCTGAAGTACTTCGCTTTAATAGCGAAGTCTACTTTTGGGACCCATGAGAAGGTATTCCTGCCCGTGTCGCAGGAATTCCAGTCATTTTGCCAAGCAGTCAACATCAAACTTTCCAGCTCGGTTTTATACGAGTTGATGGATTGTTTGAAGGTAGGACTATTCACATCCAGAGGAGTGAAAACCCTGTCTTGGACTTTATATTCCATACCACGTCTGAAATAGAATTTCCCTGTGGTGATTCCAGCCATATGCTGCAAAGGAATAGTGCCTGTTAACACTTCCAGCGCCGCAGTGGCGACAGTCCTGCAAACAGGCGCCAGCATGAGTAGAACAGATCTGTGGCACGGTGACAAATGCCGTACAAACAATTTATTCGTTACCCTGGAAATCCATACTGACGAGCAGTAGAGAACGACAGGCAAATAAATTGCTTTGTAGTACATCCGCATCATTCGCCTACCATCTTCCCCCGTGCCACAGCATAAACGCCGAAATTTCATATTCAGCGAGTTTACTTTGTCACGCAGATAAATGATATGCGGGATAAAGGTCAGACCTGTATCCAAGTGGATGCCTAGGTACACAGTTCTATCGGTCCACCTAAGATTGCCTCCGGAGAGCCTCACTATGGGTGGACGCGATTTACTTAGCTTTCCTTCCAGAAGAACTGCGTGAGTTTTCCTTAGGGATAAAGCCAGCTTGTTCTCGGATAGCCATTCTTCTATTTTGGAAGCGTATTGTTCTAGAGAGGCTTCTAGTTCTTTACGACTTCCCGCGCGTACCAAGATTGCTAAATCGTCAGCGTATGCGAGGGACAGGCCAGGCATAACAGACAATTCTAGCAAGAGCTCGTCTAGGAGAAGATTCCACAAAAATGGCCCGAGGACCGATCCCTGTGGACAACCCCTGTTGACTATCCGGCTGAAACACTTACCTCCTTGAGAGAAGTAGATGCTCCTGTCAGACAGGTACGACTCAAGAATTCGGGTATATGGGGAGCCTGGTATGGAGACCCGAAGTCTCCGTAATACCGATGGCCACCACATATTGTCGAATGCGCCTTCTATGTCAGCAAATAGGCCCGCCGTGTAGGGTTTTTCTGATTGCTTAACATAGTCGACGACTCGCCGAATGGCATCTTCAGTTGACCTCCCAGGTCGGAAACCGTATTGATTATCCGATTCCTGCCCAGACAACTTATAGCGCGGACTGATGCGTGCTAGTATCAGTCTCTCTAGTAACTTTCCCATCTCATTTAAAAGACATACCGGACGGTATGACTTTGGATCGTCAGGCGGTTTCTCTTTTGATTTTAATAATAAGCAAATTTTCCCCTTCTTCCAGGCCCGGGGGAAGTGTTGTAGTCTGATACATGAATTGTACAGACTGAGTAAAATCTCCGGATGAGTAACCCAGACTCTCTTCAGGATGAACCCTGATATCATGTCTGGGCCAGGTGCACATGCGTTTTTGGTATTACTAAGGGCTCTCTCTATCTCTTCCACATCTAAGGGAGGAGAGAGCTCTGACGTGTTAGACGCGCGGTTTCTTGTCTCGTTACGTACTGCTGACTGTGCAATGGAGTCTGAGAGCTCCGTGTCTAATGGCATAAGCCTTTGAAATATAGCATCAACTGTGGTTTCCCAAGTTGATGTGTACGCCCCATTTTGGTCCTTGACCGTTGAGATCACAGGTGGAGCCGAAACGCGTTCCGTCACCACCCGATAACCCATTGTCCAAGGACCCCGTTCTGTTTCCTTTCCTAGGAAACTCCGCCAATGCTCCATCTTAGCCTTTCTGATCGTCCTGACATACACGGTGTTGGCATGCCCAGCCTCGGCTGCCAACCGGTCAACTACCTCGGGTGCGGCCCGTTGAGTTCGAGCCTTCCGCAACCTCTTTCGCTTACGATTGAGGTCACCCTTAAGGTCGTCGAGTCGACCATTCCACCATCCCACCCGATGGGAAATTCGGGATGAACATGGAATCGACGCGGAAGCCGATTTGTAGATTTTTGCGGATATCTTGTTGACCAATCTATCCAGATCAGAAACAGAATTAACCTCAAGGGCTAAGTCAGAAACATTTCTCTCAAACTCCGAGTCAAACAGCTCCCAGTCCGCATTCTTCAAAAGAAATCTGGGCTGGTGTAACGTTATCGCCTGGATTCCGACAATTCCTGGATTTTGTGATGAGTGCAACTTGAAAAATATTGGTCTGTGGTCGCTTGTTAAGCAAGCTTCCTTGACAGACCAGCCTGTGATAATTTGATGCGTGCTGAGAGTGATGTCTATGTTAGACTCACCCATACTAGATGAGAACGTAGATGGCTGTCCATCTACGTTCTGGATCAGCAGATTGGATCTCATGATAAGGTCCTCGAGAAGGGCGCCGTTCCGGTCTCTGTTGCCAGAGAACCATAGCGGTGACTTTGCATTGCAGTCCATACAGACTACAACTCTACCCTGAGTCCCGAGGTTCATAAGGATCCGCTCAAGTTGATCGAGATAGCGTTCTATCTCATGACTAAATTGACAATATATATTGACTAGATATATTGTCTCTCTGTTCACAGTTATCCCAATAACACAAACATGTGAATTTGACAAATGCCTTAACTGCACCACATTTATATTTGGATTGAATATAGCAAATATGGCCATCGGTTTCTCCCCAACTGAGACGAGTCTCGTGGAGAGTCCTAGGCCTCTGACCCCACCAAAGGCATGGTAGGGTTCCTGCACCACAAATAAGTCTATTCTTTCTTTCTCTGCCATTCTACTAATTTCGGCTGCTACTTGGGCCGATCTTTGCGCATTGACTTGCACTATTCTTACTGCCACTAGCTATCCCACGCAACAGCAAGTCTGTATTGTTCCAGCTGCTGCCTAAAAATGGGGCAGATGGAACTACTAGAAGGATGCGATGCATCCTTCTGATTTTTATGCCGGCAGTTTATGCAAGCTGCCGGTTTGTCCTTTACCTTGCAGTCTTTGAAGTCATGGCCCCTTTCGGCGCAATGATTGCAGACCGCGTCTTTGGCCTTGCACAAGCTTGATGTGTGCCCGTATTGCTGACATCTGTAGCATCTACGGACACTATGGTGCTCATGAACCCTGTAACAGGTCATGTCACCATATGCTCGTCCTTGGCCCAGGAGGGCGTTGGCAAGCTGCGCAGGGCAACTAAGGACAACCTTACGCCTGTTTTTTACACAAGGGTATTTATGCACTACCCTTGTGCTTCCCCTGATTGCGTCTTGGTCTCCCGTTGCCGGGAGATTTTTAGACACAATTGTATTCACGAGGTCCTCGTCGTTGGTATCATTCCCGACGTCGTGAATTAGTACTCTAGGGAGTACTTTTTTAGGTTCCGAGCAGTCGAAACCACTCTTCTCCAGGGCCCTTTTGATCTTGTCTCTGTCCTGCTCAGTCGGAGAGCTCAGTAGTAGAGCTCCCGATCTGAGTCGGACGGTCCGGCCGACTTTCGCAGAGGGAGCATCCTTGCGGATGACCTCGGCTACTCTGTCTACGATCACCTTCGCCTGGTGATCGTCTTTGCTCCCCTTGACGAAGAGTACCAGCTCCCTAAATCTTGCTGGTGCTCTTGAAGGGTTCATCGCAACGGGACGTTTCGGCTTTGGCTTCATCGCCGCAACCGCAGCCCAGGAGGACTTCGGTGGAGATGCCTCACCATTGCCTATGTTCGCACTCGGGAGGAGCTTGTCTTCCAGTCTGCTCCTCTCTTCGAGACGACCCTCCAATCGGGCGTTCTTCAGGCTGAGGTCGGATATTCTCCTATCCAGCTCGTTGAAAACCTTCATGATGAAGCCGCTCTGTTTCTTTCCGACTTTATTGTCGGAATCGCATAGGTACGAAGCCAAGCTATCCTTCAACTTCGTAAGCGAAGCTTCCGAGAGGTTGACATCCTCCCGGTTCAGGACCTCAGCATCAGCTTTGCTAGGGCTGACCGTACTTCCGGTGTCCTTTCCCAAGGTTGGGATCACCGTTGACTGGCGGCGCGCGGTAACAGTCCTTGCGGTGCTGGTACTGCTACCTTTCGCCTTCGGGGGTGTCTGAGACGCCCCTATAGTCGCTGTGGGCCTTGCACTACTTGTGGCCTTTGCGGATTTAATTGTCACTTTTGGCTCAATAACTTTAACACTAACACCAGCTTGAGCTCCCGGTGTTGTGCTGCAGTCGCACGATGACGGTCGAGCAGGGCCTGCTTTGGCACCCTTATTCTCTACCGGCACTGGTGACTCCACACCTGTGCAGTAAGGTTTCCTCTTATGATTCATCATTTCATAAAATTCGTTTTGAGCAGATTTTGGTCCATGTTGCGTACTACCCTTGATTCCTTTTCAGGAGACCAGCACACAACACTTCAAGCCCCCCCACCTCGTCAATGTATCTGCTCGTCGGAGGGGTGTAGGTAGGGGCAGTGAGAATCTTGTTAATCCATTCATGCACGTCATTTATTAGATGACTTTATTCTGCCACATCCCGCTCTGCACTTTCTGGCGTCCGCCAGGCCATACGGAAGTCCTCTTCTTGGTAGAGTATTGGACCTTAGTTTAATAGCATATATATAGTCTCTTCCTGACCACATCCTCGGCGGATTCATCACGAAGAATCCAAAGGCGGCATCGTTAAATGATTGAAGGGTGTCTCCTCCATAGAAGGACTGGTCGAGGCGTTCGATGAGTCTATTTCAGATGCCGTTCTGTATACAGGCTTTATCATTCTGGTTATCTTCCTCATCCATCCGTCAATTTCTTTTATCACCGTCTTAAACATTGTGCACTTGTTCTGCACTCTCTCCAGTCTATCCAACATAATCACCGGTATTTTCCTGACAAATGAAAAGACACCCAGGCCACCGATTTTCGTCGGGGTGTATAGTGCCTCGTCGATGATATGCGTTGGTAACTTCAAGATCTTTTTGACGGCTCTTTTGATTTTACGGTCTGCAATACTCAAGATCTAAAGATTCTCAGATGGAGACTGTAGGCTGTGGACGTATGTCGGGCACAAAAAGTTCTTGAGCATTGTCGAATTTTTGCTGTGGCTTCAGGGGAGTCTTCATCAGGCGACCAATTCACGTGTCCAGGCCACCAATGTCGCACGGAGTCGCTCCTTCCTCACTGAATCGGAATCCTAGGTACTTGAACGTTGCCCCCATGGATGTTGAAGGGGGGATGGGCTTGCCTTTGATATAGAACTCTGGTGTCGTATGTAAATAGAGCTTCTTCTTGAAACGGACATTTTCCAGCAACAGTGAAGTGCACTAAGAGGGGTTCAGTTCAAGATTACTGTCTTCAAAGAACTGACACGGGTATTGGAGGAAATGTGCAATGTTAACGTTATCTGCCAGGATTAGGAGGTCATCTGCATATCCCAATACCGATATGTTTGCCGGTCCCATTGTATGTCAACTCCTGATCCTGAGGGATGAAATTAGCTCATCTAACACCATATTAAATAATAAGGATGCAAGGGGGCCACCCTGCTTCATTTCTCTTCTCAGATGTATGTTGGCCATTTCTTCACCCTCGCAGTATATGGTTGTTGATGCTCCCTCAAAGTTAGTCATAATATACTGCGAGGTGTCTTCATCAACTCTGAATCTTCTCAATGCATACCTTATTGAGTGGTGCGAGATACTGTCAAAGGTTCGCTTCAGGTCCAATGTGAGGATGGTGAACGCCTTTCCTTCAGATTGAAATTTTTTTTATTCTATTGACTGACATACGTCGAAACCGTTTGTTTATTCTCCACTTTGACTAACTATTTTATTAATTGTATGATGAGGTATGAAATCAAATGTTTGATGTTCCTATTCATGATTAATAAATGCTTTATATTCAGCCTTGAAAAAGGAACAAGTCGTTCCGAAACGTTGGCAAAATCATAGTTGATTATTCATTATTTCTGTCCAAATTCCTGTTATAAATTGCTCTAAAAAAATACAATATTGAGGTATGGTCATCATTCAGTTTACTGACCTTCAAAAAGACTGCCAAATTTTCCTCTTCAATGCAAATGCATTTAATGTTTGGTAAAATAACGATATAAATGTATTATAATATTTGTAGATGGAAAAGGTGAAAAAGATCTTTCGAAAATGGCCAAACAATGAGGATGAGGTGATATGAGTCCCTTATTCCTAGTGTTCAAACTATGCATATATATGCACGTCAGTTCTAAATCTAATTTTCCTGTACAGATATGGAGGCTGTTTGTTTCTTATAATATTATGATATATAATAATAATAATAATAATAATAATAATGGGTAGCGGTAGGAAATCCCTAGCGATTCACCTATCAGGAGAGTTGAATCGACTCCTGCCCACCGCAGATTCCAGGAGCTCCCTGACCCGGGAAGCTGTAACCTGTCGAAGGGTCCCTGTCCAGGGTAACGGACGAAGCCGTGTGGAAAGCAGCTCAAGAATTCTCCCACCGTAGCTCTGTGGATCGTAAAAAGCGATCAAAGGCCGTCTCCCCCACGACACGGAGGAACCCATGAATGATGGTGAATTTGAGGAATAAGAATATAGAGCCGCTGCCTGAGGTTCGCCAGGTCGTGTCTGGAGCCGGCGCTGGACATGACAGTATGCGGGACGTCGGTGATAGAGTGCTAAGGAGACGGGCGTCTGTCGATCAAAATGCTACGCCTCCACAATCTCAACATTCTAGGAGAAGAATAACACGAGTTTCTCTAACTGCTGAAGGTGCTGTGCAGGATCCCCAACCAGCACTCACCCAAGCAGGTCTACCAAGAAGACGCATGAAATGGACAAGTTCGATAAATGAAACGATCATGCGCATATACTATGAAGTAACTAATATGAAAGAGGATAAAATAGGCTACCGGCAAAAGCTGTTTGCAGAATTCCACAGAAACTATCCCGAACTTCAAGTTTCTGAACAAAGAGTAGCCGACCAATACCGGGTCATATTGAGAAATAAACTTGTACCCGATGAGAGACTTAACACAATAAAAAATGAAGTCCAACTGAGGCTACAGAATAGGAACCCCACTAACAACGAAGTGACAATTGAAGAAAACTACGATTGTGCTGAAAACCAACACAACATCAATGCACAAATTAATACTGAGGAACAAAACAGCGGAGATTTGGCACTAGCAAGAGATGAGCAATGGCGGAATATACAAACTGCGACTATGGAAAACCGAGAAGAAAGTCGAAGAGATCTATTAGAGCAATTATCTGTTACAATGAATAGATATTTTATAGAATTCGAGGGTACTGATTCTCTTAAACGACCAATTCTTCCTAGACTGAAGACATCGAAAAAACTCTCACATATTCTGCACATAATGAACAAAGAGATAATTCCACCGTTTTTTTCGAATGACCAAAACCTAGAGTCATTGCATCTTATTACCTACTGTGCAGCCTCTACAATATCAGCAGTGCTCGGTGTGAAGCCAAAACCTAGAAGTGAGCAACCAGCACAGAAAAAACAGCATAACAAACCACATTGGCAAAATAGGCTAGAAGCAAAAGTACATAGCCTCCGACAAGATATAGGACGGTTAACACAATTTGAAAAAGGTTCTCCGTCGAGAAAACTACAGAAAATAGTGGATGCAATTATGGATCGCCATAGGCGACATGCAAACTACGACGCCAACAATGAAAGTGCTCAAGAAACTCTAGATACACTCAAACAAAAATTAAGTGTATACTCTGAACGACTGAGAAGATACAATGAGAGCTATAAACGAAAACATGACAATATGATTTTTGAAAACTCTGAAAAGAACTTTTATAGAATGCTTAATGAACAAACGTCAACTAAATTAGTGAGTCCTCCAAGCGCCGAAGATATGGAGAGTTTTTGGACCGATCAACTGTCAACACCAACTCCTTTTAACTCCAAAGCGCATTGGATAAGAAGAGAGGAGAAATCATGTGAGACCATAGAAAATATGCCACATAGTGTAATAACGTCTGAAGAACTACAGGAAATATTGAAGAACACTCACAATTGGAAATCTCCAGGCCCAGATGGAATTCACAACTTCTGGTTGAAGAAGTTTTGGTGTCTGCACGGCAGGCTAGTCGAATACATAAATAACATAATACATAATCCAACAGAAATGCCAACATTTTTAACAACAGGTATCACTTACCTAATACCGAAGGATTTTCAAAACACTATGGATCCATCAAAATATAGACCTATAACATGCCTACCAACAATATACAAAATCATCACATCATGTTTAGCATCTCGTATCTACAAACATTGCGAGAAAAATAAAATAATAACAACACAACAGAAAGGATGTTCCAAGAATGCACAAGGATCGAAGGAACAGCTGGTTATAGATTCCATCATATGCAACCAAGCCTTCAAGAAACATAGAAACCTTTTCATGACTTATTTTGATTATAAGAAGGCTTTCGACTCACTTCCACATGGCTGGCTGAAGAAAATTTTGGAGATATACAAGATCGATCCAATTATAACCAATTTTCTAAAGCTTGCAATGGACAATTGGAAAACGAACATCGAGCTTTCCACGGAAAACATAAAAACCAAACTGATTCCAATTAAGAGGGGAATTTTCCAAGGTGACTCCATGAGCCCTTTATGGTTCTGCTTGGCGCTGAACCCACTCTCTCTCTAAACAGCTAAACGCTACTGAAAAGGGTTTCAACATTAAAGGAAATAATAATACTACCACCCTCAATCATTTGCTGTACATGCATGATTTGAAACTGATAACAGGCAATAAGAACCACCTAGAAATTATGGTCAAACTAGTGGAACATTTTTCGAAAGATGTAGGTATGGAATTCGGTTTGGACAAATGTCGTACTCTCAGCGTAGTGATAGGAAGAATACAAGATGAACCGATCACTCTCGCAAATGGACAGCAAATAGAAGCAATGAAGTTGGATGATCTTTATAAATATCTTGGAATGAAACAGAATCGACGAATCAACCACCAAAGAATGAAGCAAGACTTAACGACTGAGTTCATTAGGAGAACCAAAAAAATCTTAAAAACAAACCTCAACAGCAGGAACATGACGAGAGCCATCAACACATATGCATGTTCAATTCTAACATACTCATTCGGTATAGTTCCATGGAGCAAAACAGACATCGAAAACTTGCAACGTAAAATGAGAACGTTGATGACAAAAGCAAACAAGCACCATCCGAAAAGCAGCATTGAGAGGACTACACTGCCGAGAAATAAAGGAGGCAGGGGTCTTACGGACATCATGGAACTTGCTAGTGGGCAGATAGAAAGCCTACGGGAATACTTCAGAGATCAAGCAAGTACATCAGAGTTCTACAAAATACTGTGTGAAGCAGACGAATCAACACCTTTACAACTTCACAAGGAGCAATTTTCCTACAACCACCAGACAAACCAAGAAAAATTGGATAGATGGAGAGAGAAGCCCCTGCATGGAAGACATTTCAACGAGGTGAACCAGGATCATGTCGACATTGAAGCGTCGAACTTTTGGCTCACATCAGGTGCAATGTACCCAGAAACAGAGGGTTTTCTTTTAGCCATCCAAGATCAAGTGATCTCAACTAGAAATTACTGCAGGCATATCATAAAGGATCGAACTATTACCGACGATCGATGCCGATATGGGTGTCCAACAAATGAGACAATACAACATATCACGGGTGGATGTCAGATGTTTGCAGGAAATGAATATAAAGAGAGACACGATGCAGTAGGAAAGATATTACACCAAGAAATGGCAACTAAATTAACACTAACTCAATCTGAAAAAGTACCATACTACAAGTACCGACCGGAGACCATCCTGGAAAACGAACGCTATAAACTGTACTGGGATCGTACAGTTTTGACTGATAAAACGGTCCCTCACAACAGGCCAGATATATTGCTAGTTGATAAACATCAAAAGGCAGCAATACTCATCGACGTAGCAATACCCAATAACAACAACATGCGTCAAAAAGAGGTCGAAAATATTTCAAAATATAGGGACCTCGAATTTCAGATAAAGCGCCAGTGGGGAATGATATCAACGAGAACTATTCCAATTATCATCTCAACAACAGGAATAGTACCCAAAAATCTCAAGAGAAATATCAAGGAACTAGGTCTTAGTGAGTATATATGTAATATAATGCAAAAAGCTGTTCTTTTAGGTACTGCAAGGACGGTGAGAAAATTCCTAGGAAGCGAAGGACAGGTCCAAGGATCACGTGTGAGAGGACCAGAAGTTCGACGAGAACCAGGGGGACCACAACGACCGGACACGACCGAGCTCTGCCCTTCTGATATTTTAAATATCTGGGATTGAGTGAATGTTCTTCTTAGCGAGGAGTGAGAAGCCGACGGCGAGGAGAAATCCTACGCGTATAGGCAAAAGTCGATAATAATAACAACAACATGCGTCAAAAAGAGGTCGAAAAAATTTCAAAATATAGGGACCTCGAATTTCAGATAAAGCGCCAGTGGGGAATGATATCAACGAGAACTATTCCAATTATCATCTCAACAACAGGAATAGTACCCAAAAATCTCAAGAGAAATATCAAGCAACTAGGACTTAGTGAGTATATATGTAATATAATGCAAAAAGCTGTTCTTTTAGGTACTGCAAGGACGGTGAGAAAATTCCTAGGAAGCGAAGGACAGGTCCAAGGATCGCGTGTAAGAGGAACAGAAGTTCGACGAGAACCAGGGGG
Organism: Harmonia axyridis; assembly: GCF_914767665.1. Lineage (NCBI taxonomy): Eukaryota > Metazoa > Arthropoda > Insecta > Coleoptera > Coccinellidae > Harmonia > Harmonia axyridis. Next base: position 20,181,036 of record NC_059508.1, on the reverse strand, counting down.
ACCACAAGGACCGGACACGACCGAGCTCTGCCCTTCTGATATTTTAAATATCTGGGATTGAGTGAATGTTCCTCTTAGCGAGGAGTGAGAAGCCGACGGCGAGGAAAAATCCTACGCGTATAGGCAAAAGTCGGATAATTCACTTCTTGTGAAATGATTATTTTTCAATAATTCAATGATGATATTTTTATCGTGAATTGTTTTCTCCAAATCATTAATTATACGTTTAGAACGTTGCAATTCTGTTTCCAGTACTTTGCTATTGTTTTGAAGTGTTGTTTCCAATTTAGCCCTATTTAGGTTAGGTTCAATAATTGGAATTGCTGGAATATCCTTGGAATTATGATCGACATCCTCAGCTTCGACAAAAACACGAAGTTCTTGACTTACTGTGAGCCCTTTCGGTACGTTTTTATTGACAATTGTATGAATTAAATGTTCTCTCTTCAATTTCGTCAGTTCATTTACGACAACTTCATTCGGCGCCATTTTGTATTTTGTAAAAACCAAAGCTGCAAACTTGAATATGTTCTGCATATTTAGCCTCTTCGCTTCCCTCAACTTGTGACTTATTCTGTCATATTTCCTCAAACCATAAATGAAACCCAAGCAACTGTTTTGAACTTTTTGAATCTTGTAAAGAGTAATTTGATCCGAACATGAATAAAATATTTGAGAACAGTTGTTAAACGATGACAAAATCAAACTGTTGCAAGTGTAATCTTAAGTTCGTGTGGGAGACAACCTCTATGGGGGTATAGCATGCGAAAACCATAGATGGCTTTCTGAGTACAGTTCGATATATGTACGGAAGCAAAACGAATTGTCCATATTTAGACCTAGATTGCGAACAGAATCTACAATTGGTATATCCTCCGCTCCAATGGACACCTTAGCAGTTAGTGGCAGAAAATCACAGATCTTATCACCGCCGTAGAATATAGCTTGAGATTTACTCGAATTGATTTTTAAGTTATGGCTGAGTGATATCCCTGCAATATTTTCAAGATCTGCATTTATCTTCTCAATACCCTCGTCAATATTTTCAGGATTGTGATGTACCCAGCTAGGGTAGTTTCGGTCAATCGTTAAACAGTTGAAGGAATGGTCAATTAATACTCTGCAGACTGATCAAAGGGTATTTATTTCTCACGCCACACTGAACTGATCACAGATGATATCTCATATGATGTAATTCAAGAATGTAAGCATTGAATGAATGAAATACAGAATACTACTGAATAAGATTATTATTAATACTTCATGTATCTAGCGACATGATACTTATGTACAGGGTGGGCAAATAAGCGAGGTAAGTGGCTATATCTCAGGATCCACTCATCGTAGAGACTTGCGGTGAAAAATTTCACCACTAAAGTGAACAAGAGAACACACTGGAAATTGTTTTGAAGTTCATACCTCTACCGCTAGGGGGCGTAATAGCTACCGTCGAGCAAAAAAATGAATTTTACTCGAAAATGTTTCATATGAAATTGAAGAAAAAATATCATCACTGTAATCCTTGGAAAATTCTCTATCTTTTTGAATTGTCCCTTTCGATTTTACTACATCAAATGAGGGAAGGTTGTAACGTTACAATTGCCCATGAGACTCTAAGGACTAATTTCTAGGGGTGGTTTGGCTTATTTGGCAACAAAACTCCTACCCAGGTTTTTACAAATTTAATAAAATTAAAATATACAATGATCGATCCTTTTCACTCCAAACAAATAAAAGAATAGAAACTTAACTTAAAACGATTTTAAATGAGCCACTCTGCTACTAGGATGGAACCTCTTCTGTAAACTATCTTCAGCCTTCTGAACACCAATTCTTATCAGGAAGCTATAGTACTCCAATCCCCATTCAACGAAGTTGATGTGATAATGCCAGGTATTTCGCAGGTATTCTCTCAGATTCAGGAACTAAAGTGGTCTAACATACGTACTATTCCAAATTCTGTATCTCAAGGAAATAGTTCTTGATATCTACCAATCCCAAGAAAGGTTTTCTTTGTTCTAATCCCACGGGAGGTTTCTTCGTTCTAATCCCACGGGAGGTGCTTTGAGAAAATGAACAAAAATGATATCAGAATATGTTTACTGAATTTACAACTCCTTCTCGGATTTCTTACCAAGAAATTACAAAGAAATCATTACATTTATTATCAAATAAACCTGAGAAGGAGTTTTGCTGACATTATTTGACACAAAAAGAATTCTACCAAACCTGAAATACGTTTCGACAAGATGGATGACTAAAAAAACTACTGTTTCAAATTAAATTGATTCATTCTGGTGAGATTATTACTTGTTGAATACAAATATTCATGTCAACACTTACCGAGAATCCCGACACAATTCTCGCCGATAAATAAGATTCCGAGTCTCAAATTAAATTAATAATGATTGAAATCTAAATCTGAGGTACTTATTCTTGCTGAAGTGTCAATAATCATTGAAAATCTTTCAGAAAATTCTCTCCAGAAACGCGCATCTGCGTTCCGACCGATAGTACACGATAGGATACGATTAATTGACAAATTACTGCGTCTTCAAAAATTCCAGTAGCGTAACATGGAATGAAGCGTGCAAAATCGTTGCACATACCTCTCACCAGGAAAAAGAAAGAAAAAAAAAATTTTTTCTTTATGTATGAATATCTCGAAAACAAAAACTCGATGGCATCAGATCAAGCACAGCACGTCAAAAGAAAACATACTCCGACTTGTCAACTGGAGCAAATGATAAAAGTTATAATTAGTGTGATATATTACAAGGGAAATTCCGCAAACGTACCATGTCTTACCCAAAACCTATCGAATGTAACTAATTTGAAATATGAAATGCCAAATATTATGACCAATTGCTGAAGGCAAGTTGAAAAAATATATATAGAACAAATAGTCAACCAAATTTAGAAACGACCTGAGCACTAAGGAAAAAGGAAAAGAGGGAAAAAGTGAAACAGACTTCAGTTGCCTAAGGCTTCTCTCTAAAAAACGAAAGAGAGATGAGTGTAAAGGAGCTCAATGAGAACTTCTTTACACCCTAAATATTTAAATTACTGAGAGTTGAGTGAAAAGGTGAAACAGAAGTCGGTTGCTGAAGGCCTCTCTCTAAAAAACGAAAGAGGGATGAGGATACTTCACACTGATGTGAAATACCATCATCCTACCGATTCTGGAAAGTCATGCACAAACGACCTATCGTCAAAAATCTCAATATAAATTTCAGCCACTGCTACTAAAAAGTAAACAGTGCTGCGGTTATAACAATGAAAACTAAAAAAAACCGTCTCAACTAAACAAAAGTGAATGAATTTAAAAGGTGCCGTCGCACTTATACAAGAAAAATCTTCCTGGCACCCGAGACAAAGGTGGACCAGAAAGGGGGGGCATGGAAGATTTTTAGTTTGAGTCCAAAATTTTCAAAAATGACTCCATCATTCTATGTTTCTTGCATAGAACGATGTCAAATCCGATAATGAAACTAAATTAAGGTGAATCCAAAATTAGCAAATATAACGTCAAATCCGGTAATGAAAAGGTAAGGTAAAATCGATATTGATCGACCACGAAAAAATGCGATAACATTCGACAAAGTAGGTAAAAGATAATTAACGCCGTCTGTGAAAAATCAGCCATAAATGGCTCAAAATAGTCAAATAATGTGTACAAAGATGTTCTGTACTGACGTGTATATGAATCAACTGAGCTCAAGGATTCACTTCCCTACCTCCCTCTCCAGCACAGCAACGTTAAGTTGGGCGCCAGCAAGTATATAACTTGCAACGATAACGTTAAGATAAATGGAAATTGAAGAAAAAATAAGGAAACGGGAAATTGCAACAGTACACAGAAAATAAGAAAAAAAAACTGAATCGTTACAGACCCAAAATAATGAAAATCTCCAAAGTATACTCTCAGTTACGCCAAAATCAATTTGCTCTGCATATCTAAAAGACACTTCAGTCAGATTAACAACAACTTTAAAGGTAAATATAAGTAGTATCCATACTACAACGATAAGATAAATAGTAGCCACCATAAACTAATAGTGGTACAACGATAAGCGATAATAGTAGCTATGCTACAAAGATACGATAATAGTAGCCACGCTACAAAAATACGATAATAGTAGCTATGCTACAAAGATAAACGATAATAATTGTCAAAAATAAAGAAAAACATATAATCTGTGTATCTGGAGCAAATTTAGGAAGTAAAGGTTAAAGGCAAAAAGAAATTATTCATCATTGTCATCAGTTTTGTCAAAGTCGGTAGAAACATCATCATGGGTCAGATCTAGTTTTATGTGTTTGACATGGAAATTGCCAAGGTCAGTCCCGTTCAAGCCTCTCAAATTATAAACCAACGGAGAAATAACTTTGTTCACTATACAGGGGATGTATTTCGGTGCTAACTTGGCCGAAAATTTATTTGAAGCGTCTGACAGAACGAAATTCTTTTTCCAAACTCTATCTCCTACCTTGAAACGAAGATCGCGCTTCCTCAAGTTATAACGATGGGCATTTTTCTGATATGCTTTAAATAGCTTACTTTGAACTGTTTTATAGAGTTCTGGGAGATTGTCAGCTTGAAAGGAAGAATCTATAACTTTATTTCCTATTTCAATATTATTGTGAGCATTATCTGATTTTTGAACCAAAAAATGCTCCATCAGTAGGAACGTTCCTAAGAAAGCATAAATAGGATGGGGAAAATCCTGTTACCTCATGTCTAGCTAATCTAATAGCTTGTGCTATCTGATTTATATTTTGATCCCAAGTATTGTGATTTTCATGAATGAAAGATCTTATTGCTGTTACTATGGTCTTATTCACACGTTCCGTAGGGTTGATCTGAGGGAAATATCTAGCATTGTACCAAATTTTCTGTACATTATAATCTTTCATTAAGTTTTTAAAATCCTTTGGAATGAACTGGACTCCATTATCAACCACCATTATTTGTGGAACTCCGAAAATTAGAAACACATTATTTTCAATAAACTTGACGATGCCTTTTGCGGTAGCTTTAGCCATAGGATGTACCAAAACAAATTTCGTGAACCAATCAGTAATAACTAGAACGTACTGATTTCCATTTTTCGATCTTGGATATGGTCCTAACAAGTCTGCAGAAATCAATTGAAAAGGAAAGTTAATATTACGATAATTTCCTGTTAAGCCAGCCTGTGGAAGGTTGTCTGGCTTACAAGAAGCGCAGATTTTACATTTTCTTACATATGATTTTACTGAATTTTGCATTTTTGGCCAATAATATAATTGAGAAAGTCTAGACAAGGTTTTGAAAATACCGAAATGTCCAGCTAAGGCGTCATCATGAAACTTATTTAGTAGTTCCAGTCTATTTCCAGTGGGAACCACTATTTTCCATTCAGGAGAATTATCTGACAACTTCGATCTACTCATGATGTGTTTGTATAAGATATTTCCGGAAACTCTGAAATCAGGAAAAGATTCGGGATTTTTTTCAACTCTATCACACATATTTCGATACCAAAGATCAGGCTTTAAGGTATTCAGATCTAGAACAGCTGTCTCTGTTATTCGTGACAAGGAATCAGCAACTGTGTTTAACGAACCACTACGATGGACAATTTTGAATTTATGGCAAGATAGTTTGATTATCCATCTAGCTATTCTAGGGGATGGATTTTTCATGGAATTCAACCATTGCAGTGAAGAATGATCGGTGATCACTGTAAACTCTGTTCCTTCGATATAAGGGCGAAATCTCTCAATGGATAGAACAATGGAGAGAAGTTCCTTCTCCGTCGTGGTATAATTCTTGACTTTCGTTCAAGGATTTGCTAAAATAGGCTATGGGATGTTCAACACCGTCACTTTCCTGAAAGAGAACACTACCTACTCCGACATCAGAGGCATCACAAGCTAGAAAAAACCGCTTCGAAAAATCAGGGCTAGCCAAAACAGGAGTTGGAGTTAAAACCTGCTTTACTCTTTTGAATGCTGCATCAGCTTCCTCAGTCCATACAATTGGTTGTCCTTTCTTGCGACCTTTAAGCAAATCTGAAATTGGGGAGCAAACTGTTGAAAAATCCTTCAAAAATCTCCTATAATATCCCACAAGACCAATCAATCTCCTAATTTGCGTCGTATTCGTAGGCACTGGATACTCTAAGATTGATTTGATTTTGTCGGGATCCGTCCTAAGGCCTTGCTCATCAACTAAAAAACCCAAAAATTTAAGAGAGGAACGACAAAACTGACATTTGGAAAAATGCTGACTTTAAATCAATGGAAGAAACAAATGAGGCATTACGAACTTTACTAATTATTGAATCTATTAAAGGCATAGGATATGAATCAGGTATGGCAACTGAATTTAGCTTTCTTCCATCGAAACATACTCTAAATGAACCATCTTTCTTACCGACCAACCAAAGGGGAGACAACCAGGGTGAAGTGGTTGTTACTGGCTTGATTATATCAAGTTTTAACATCTCATCAATCTCCTTATTGAGAACTGATTGCATAGCAGGTGAGAGAGGGTATTGTCTTTGGCGTATGGGCGAACCTTCAGTTTTAAAAGTATGCGTTAGTAAGTGTGTCCTGCCAATTTCATTCTCAGGTCCTATTGATCGGAATAATTTCACCACCTCATTCAATCCATCTTGCTGCAAGGGAGTCAAGTCTTCAGCTGGTTTTATCGCATGTACTGCAGCTGTCGACAAAGTGGAGGTATTAAAAGAAAAATTCGTAAAATCAAGCTTAATATTGAATGCTTGTATAACATCCATTCCCAAAATCATTGGTTGTGAAATCGAAGGAACTACCAATACCCTAAAGTTCTTAGACAAATTATCCAACCCTATTGGCAGATCAACATAACCTAAAGTGCTTTGTAATGTACCATCAGCAGTAGTGGGATGGAAGGAAACGTCATAATTTATAGGTAAATTCAATCTTTTTAAAAGAACAATGATGGAGAACCGAGAATTGAGACATTACTGCCGCTATCCAGAAGGGCTAAAATACTTTCATTGAAGACTCTAATTCTAAGGTACGGTCTGTCATCGTCATTAAGTCTTTCCAATAATGGGCAAACTTGAGGAATTGATGGAATGGTTGTGACAGGAGGCTCAGGTGGTTTCTTTGGTGGCTTTGGAGATTGCGAACCATCTACAAGAACATTTACTTTCTTTGGTTCATATTGCCCTTGGCAGCTATTGAAGGACCTGGCTGATTCATGTTTTCTGCCAGAACATGACCAGGTTTGGCGTTTTTTGAACATTTGAAACATTTTGATTTAATAACACCAGCCGTTCCGCAACCGAAGCAAAAGGTATTTCTAGGTTTCTTACAAAAGGTATATTTATGTCCTAATTTTCTACAATTCCAACACGTTATTGATTCAAATTGCGCTACTGAATAAGGTTTTCTTCGATTCAAATCTAATACATTCTCTACTCTTTTACACAACGAATTCAAATCTGACAACGTATCTATATCCCTCAACACCAACGCTCCAACAAATTCTGACTGTAAATTTGCTCTTATTATATCCACCATTTCCCTCTCCGATACTTTACGAGTTAACCTATGAAATTGTGATTCTAAAGTTGTTATAAACACACTGACATTTTCTCCTGAACGTTGTTTCCTTGATTTAATTTCATCAAGCAAAATATGATCATAATAAGAATGTAAAAACGTATCTTTAAGTGCATTTACTAATTCCGACCAATTTGAAAAAGTTTTTCTTACAAAGTGGTTATGCCACCAGTTCCAAGCATCCAACTCAAATAAATCTGACGCAGACTCGAACAAATCTGTGTCCGTACAACCACGAGAAATCTTTAACGTATCTATCAATTCAAGAAATGGAATTAATGGCTCTTTACCTGAAAATTTTTTCAAATTCCACTTGTAAACAGGTACTTTATTACATGACGATAAATGACTCGAAACTGAAACAGATGGTACTGTTGGGGTGGAAGTTACACACTTTTCTGTTGGCTTACAATCATAAAAATCAGCTTCCAACTCAATAATCTTAATAGCAACCTCGCGTTTTTGCTTTTCCTCGCAATCATCTTCCACTAAAATTCGATGCAATCTCTTCGAACAATGAGATAATCTGTCCTCAATTCTCTTAAAATCAGATACATTTGAACCCGGAGTTAATTCAGATATTTTATCAGTTAGATCCGAAATTGAAAGCAATAATTCTTTCACATTTTCACTTACAGTATAGACATCCTGAATTTCTGTAAAGCTACGATCACCCTTTTCCTGAGCTAAAAGTCCCCTTAAAAGTTTACGATTTTGTTCTACAGTTTTAGCAACGTCTTCCCTACCAATACGTATCGCAACCTCATACGCAAGTTCATGTGCCTTCAAGAAATCTGGATTAATCATTTTATCAAAGAAAACAAACAATAAAGAAAAAAGAATATGTATAATAATATATAGCTACCAAAAAAAAATTTCACGACACGTGTGGTCAATCTGATACCAACGAAAAATATCAAAGACGAGAGAAAAGAAAGAGAGAGAAAAAAAAATTAAACAAAGATAGATTATTATTTTAGAACTGAAAAGGTCGAAATGATAGGAGTAGTTGCCAAAATTTTCGGGCCTCACGTTGTTGCGCCAAAATGTGTAACGTTACAATTGCCCATGAGACTCTAAGGACTAATTTCTAGGGGTGGTTTGGCTTATTTGGCAACAAAACTCCTACCCAGGTTTTTACAAATTTAATAAAATTAAAATATACAATGATCGATCCTTTTCACTCCAAACAAATAATAAAATAGAAACTTAACTTAAAACGATTTTAAAAGAGTTTCTCTGCTACTAGGATGGAACCTCTTCTGTGAACTATCTTCAGCCTTCTGAACACCAATTCTTATCAGGAAGCTATAGTACTCCAATCCCCATTCAACGAAGTTGATGTGATAATGCCAGGTATTTCGCAGGTATTCTCTCAGATTCAGGAACTAAAGTGGTCTAACATACGTACTATTCCAAATTCTGTATCTCAAGGAAATAGTTCTTGATATCTACCAATCCCAAGAAAGGTTTTCTTTGTTCTAATCCCACGGGAGGTTTCTTCGTTCTAATCCCACGGGAGGTGCTTTGAGAAAATGAACAAAAATGATATCAGAATATGTTTACTGAATTTACAACTCCTTCTCGGATTTCTTACCAAGAAATTACAAAGAAATCATTACATTTATTATCAAATAAACCTGAGAAGGAGTTTTGCTGACATTATTTGACACAAAAAGAATTCTACCAAACCTGAAATACGTTTCGACAAGATGGATGACTCTAAAAAAACTACTGTTTCAAATTAAATTGATTCATTCTGGTGAGATTATTACTTGTTGAATACAAATATTCATGTCAACACTTACCGAGAATCCCGACACAATTCTCGCCGATAAATAAGATTCCGAGTCTCAAATTAAATTAATAATGACTGAAATCTAAATCTGAGGTACTTATTCTTGCTGAAGTGTCAATAATCATTGAAAATCTTTCAGAAAATTCTCTCCAGAAACGCGCATCTGCGTTCCGACCGATAGTACATGATAGGATACGATTAATTGACAAATTACCGCGTCTTCAAAAATTCCAGTAGCGTAACATGGAATGAAGCGTGCAAAATCGTTGCAAGGTGGAAGGGAGAATTCTGACTTATTGAAACGCCTATAACTTCAGTTTGGCTCAACATTTTTGAGCAAATTAGATCTCGTCTGAAAGATAATATCTTGTTGAATGAGGACAAAATATAGTCATGGTAAATTTGTTCTTGCTGCTTTCGATAGGGGGCGCTAAGTCAGAAGTTCATTGTTTTGTTCATTTTACTCCGAAATTTCAAATGTAATGATGGGATTTTCTTAACATTAACAGAAGTTTCACCAAATTTGCATGAAAACATCTGAAGGTCGCAAAGCAATAATTTCAGGCGTTCTGAAGTTATGGCAGAAAGAAGATATTCTTCAACTGATGCACTGCGAAAAACCAAATTGTGTTTTTAAGTTCTGACAGAAACAGAAATCCCATCAAATTTGTATGACAAAACCAAAAGGTCGCAAAGCGATAGCTTCAGGCGTTCTGGAGTTATGGCCGAAAGAAGATATTCTTCAACTGATGCACTGAAAAACTAAATTGTGTCTTCCTTCGGCCATAACTCCAGAACGCCTGAAGCTATCGCTTTGCGACCTCTTGGTTTTTTCATACGAATTTGATGGGATTTATGTTTCTGTCAGAACTTAAAGACACAATTTGGTTTTTCGCAGTGCATCAGTTGAAGAATATCATCTTTCGGCCATAACTTCAGAACGCCTGAAATTATCGCTTTGCGACCTTCAGGTTTTTTCATGCAAATTCGATGGAATTTCTGTTTCTGTTGAGAAAATCTTATCATAACATTTGAAATTTCGGAGTAAATGAACAAAACGATGAACTTCTGACTTAGCGCCTCCTATCGAAAGCAGCAAAAACATATTCATCATGAGTATTTTGTCCTCAATTGACAAGACATTATCTTTCAGACAAAATCTGATATGCTCAAAAATTTTGAGCCAAACTGAAGTTACAGGCGTTTCAATCAGTCAGATTTCTCCCTTCCACCTAACCTTATTTGATGTAGTAAAATCGAAAGTAACTATTCAAAAAGATAGAGAATTTTACAAGGATTACAGTGATGATATTTTTGCTTCAACTTCATATGAAACATTTTTGAGGAAAATTCATTTTTCTACTCGACGGTAGCTATTACGCCCTCTAGCGGTAGAGGTATGAACTTCAAAACAATTTCCAGTGTGTTCTCTTGTTCACTTTAGTGGTAACATTTTTCACCGCAAGTCTCTACGATGAGTGGATCCTGAGATATAGCCGCTTACCTCGCTTATTTGCCCACCCTGTACATATTTAGTATATATATATTGTATATTCACAACAACCTTGCGAGTTGATAAATACAACACGATCGACAAGGGTAAGCATAGTAAAATATATTTATATTTCGAGATGGTGTTTGGTTATACGGACCTTGTCGTCTCAAGTATGAAAATATACAGGTTCTTCATACTGATACTACAGGATGAAAACTATAATATAATTGCGTATCGTCCGCATAGAAATGAACTTTACAATTTTCCAAAGAGTTTTTGAAATTGTGTGTATATAAAATGAAAAGAAGGGGGCCCAAAATTGAGCCCTGCGGTAGACCAATGGAAATATCTATCAGGCCCCTGTGATGATATATCCAGCCAACCCTACCGGTCTATGATCCCTATACCGGTTGCACTCAAAGAAGATGTGGTCCGACGTTTCTGAGACGCCACATGTGCACCTTGAATCGTTTTCTAAATTTAGCCTACATAATGTATCCCGAAACGGACCATGCCCCGTGATAACGCAGGTTAAATAATAATCGGGTCTGAAATACTTCGCTTTAATAGCAAAGTCTACTTTTGGTATCCATGAGAAGGTATATCTGCCCGTGTCACAGGAATTCCAGTCGTTTTGCCAAGCAGTCAACATCAAACTTTCCAGCTCGGTTTTATACGAGTTGATGGATTGTTTGAAGATAGGACTATTCACATCCAGAGGAGTGAAAACCCTGTCTTGGACTTTATATTCCATGCCACGTCTGAAATAATATTTCTCTGTGGTGATTCCAGCCATATGCTGCAAAGAAATAGTGCCTGTTAACACTTCCAGCGCCGCAGTGGCGACAGTCCGGCAAACAGGCGCCAGCATAAGTAGAACAGATTTGTGGCACGCTGACAAGTGCCGTACAAATAATTTATTCGTTACCTTGAAAGTCCATACTGACGAGCAGTAGAGCACGACAGGCAAATAAATTGCTTTGTAGTACATCCGCATCATTCGCCTACCATCTTCCCCCGTGCCACAGCATAAACGCCGAAATTTCATATTCAACGAGTTTACTTTGTCACGCAGATAAATGATATGCGGGATAAAGGTCAGACCTGTATCCAAGTGGATGCCTAGGTACACAGTTCTATCGGTCCACCTAAGATTGCCTCCGGAGAGCCTCACTATGGGTGGACGCGATTTACTTAGCTTTCCTTCCAGAAGAACTGCGTGAGTTTTCCTTAGGGATAAAGCCAGCTTGTTCTCGGACAGCCATTCTTCTATTTTGGAAGTGTATTGTTCTAGAGAGGCTTCTAGTTCTTTACGACTTCCCGCGCGTACCAAGATTGCTAAATCGTCAGCGTATGCGAGGGACAGGCCAGGCATAACAGACAATTCTAGCAAGAGCTCGTCCAGGAGAAGATTCCACAAAAATGGCCCGAGGACCGATCCCTGTGGACAACCCCTGTTGACTGAAACACTTATCTCCTTGATAGAAGTAGATGCTCCTGTCAGACAGGTACGACTCAAGAATTCGGGTATATGGGGAGCCTGGTATGAATACCCGAAGCCACCACATATTGTCGAATGCGCCTTATATGTCAGCAAATAGGCCCGCTGTTTTTCTGATTGCTTAACATAGTCGACGACTCGCCGAATGGCATCTTCAGTTGACCTTCGATTCCTGTCCAGACAACTTGTAGCGCGGACTGATGCGTGCTAGTATCAGTCTCTCTAGTAACTTTCCCATCTCATTTAGAAGACATACCGGACGGTATGACTTTGGATCGTCAGTCGGTTTCTCTCTCGATTTTAATAGCAAGCAGATTTTCCCCTTCTTCCAAGCCCGGGGAAAATGTTGTAGCCTGATACATGAACTACTAGAAGGATGCGATGCATCCTTCTGGTTTTTATGCCGGCAGTTTATGCAAGCTGCCGGTTTGCCCTTTGCTTTGCAGTCTTTGAAGTCATGGCCCCTTTCGGCGCAATGACTGCAGACCGCGTCTTTGGCCTTACACAAGCTAGATGTGTGCCCGTATTGCTGACATCTGTAGCATCTACGGACACTATGGTGCTCATGAACCCTGTAACAGGTCATGTCACCATATGCTCGTCCTTGGCCCAGGAGGGCGTTGGCAAGCTGCGCAGGGCAACTGAGGACAACCTTACGCCTGTTTTTTACACAAGGGTTTTTATGCACTACCCTTGTGCTTCCCCTGATTGCATCCTGGTCTCCCGTTGCCGGGAGATTTTTGGACACAATTGTACTCACGAGGTCCTCGTCGTTGGTGTCATTCCCGACGTCGTGAATTAGTACTCTAGGGAGTACCTTTTTAGGTTCCGAGCAGTCGAAACCACTCTTCTCCAGGGCCCTTTTAATTTTCTCTCTGTCCTGCTCAGTCGGAGAGCTCAGTAGTAGAGCTCCCGATCTGAGACGAACGGTCCGGCCGACTTGTCGCTAGATTGTAAGCAACCACACGGACAAAGTTCATCTTCGACTAGACCCAGCCTGAACAGGTTACCGTTGAAGGGGCCGTGACCTGATATGAAACAGGACAGTGGGAATTTTGGGCGAAACCAAGGGTTTTCAGACACAAACTGAACGACCGGGATCCAGTCGAAGGCACAACGACCCGAGTCGGACGCCTCCCAGTCCGATTGCCAACAAGAAGTTAGGTAGCTCAGGGACTCATCAGAACGCTGACGGATATCGAATACCCTGCCTGGGCAATCCAAAGGAACAGAAGAGAGGTGCAGACCATCGAAGTGAAACTCCTGTCCCCTCCGCAAGAAGTAAATAGCAGCGCGATGAACGATATAATAATGTGCGGGCAAACTACCCGTCACAACTTGAAGAGATGAGGTGGCGGCGGTCCTGCACATGGGGGAGATCAGGAGAAGGAAGTGACGCTGGGCTGACAGAACGACTCGCCTGACATGCGAATGACTCAGGCGCCAGTACCAGGCGGAAGCGCAATACGAAACTATTGGAAGAAAAATGCATTTGTAGAAGATGTCAAGTGATTGGGACTGATCACCTCCCAACGCACGTCCAATACGAAATAATTTCGAAGCAACCGCCTGGGACTTTTCACGCACGGCCTTAGCGTGAGGAATGAAAGTCAATCCAGAATCAACAATCAGTTAGATATTTCGTATTCAACACTATTAACTATACTTTCTCTTTAACAAGATTTTTCAAAAAAACACGTGTGTTACATCAACCACTTTCAGTCATCGAATGAAACATAGAAATCACACGTAACGGTCATCAACCGTTCCTTTACCACCAGGTGGACTAGTTGTCCTCTATGACTGTTTGTATAGGCCGCTAGAAGGATTCATCGTTCTTCATACGCGAGTTCGTCTATTCACCGCTAGATGGACCAAGTGTCCTCTCTAAACAAGTTCATCTAGCTGCCGCTAGATGGACTAATCAATTTATTTTATTGTAGGCATGTTTAAAAAGAGTTACACAGGGTGAACTCTAACACCCCCTCCCATGCCGACAAGGTAAAAGAGAGAAAATTCATTAAAATCATATATTTTATATATATAAACTCCTACTTAATGGTCGTGTTTCATTGATAAATTTTTTTTTTTTTTTATATATTTTTCTGTCCGAATTTTTTTTTTCTTCAATATCCTATTTCGTGGCAAATCGAGGTGGTTCTTTATCTGAAAAGACAAAACCTTATAAGTTTCAGCTATAATAAGGTACAGTTTCATTTTGTTCTTAATAATATATAATGGCAGCTTTCTAGAAACATAGTTTCAGATCGCTTCGAACAATCAATCAAGTATTAGCTTTCTAGAAACAGAGTTTCAGATCGCTTCGAACAATCAGTCAAGTATTAGCTTTCTAGAAACAGAGTTTCAGATAGCTTCGAATAATCAATCAAGTGGTAGCTTTCTCGAAACATAGTTTCAGATAGCTCGAATAATCAATCAAGTGGTAGCTTTCTCGAAACATAGTTTCAGATAGCTCGAATAGTCAATCAAGTGGTAGCTTTCTCGAAACAGAGTTTCAGATAGCTCGAATAATCAATCAAATGGTAGCTTTCTCGAAACATAGTTTCAGATCGCTTCGAACAATCAATCAAGTATTAGCTTTCTAGAAACAGAGTTTCAGATAGCTTCGAATAATCAATCAAGTGGTAGCTTTCTCGAAACATAGTTTCAGATAGCTCGAATAATCAATCAAGTGGTAGCTTTCTCGAAACATAGTTTCAGATAGCTCGAATAATCAATCAAGTGGTAGCTTCCTCGAAACATAGTTTCAGATAGCTCGAATAGTCAATCAAGTGGTAGCTTTCTCGAAACAGAGTTTCAGATAGCTCGAATAATCAATCAAGTGTTAGCTTCCTCGAAACATAGTTTCAGATAGCTCGAATAATCAATCAAGTGGTAGCTTCCTGGAAACATAGTTTCAGATAGCTCGAATAGTCAATCAAGTGGTAGCTTTCTCGAAACAGAGTTTCAGATAGCTCGAATAATCAATCAAGTGGTAGCTTCCTCGAAACATAGTTTCAGATAGCTCGAATAGTCAATCAAATGGTAGCTTTCTCGAAACAGAGTTTCAGATCGCTTCAAATAGTTAGCTTGGAATTGTTATTATTCCTATATATCTATATATTTAAAGTTTATTTTTGGAACAATTTACAGAGGCTCTGAAACCAACATTTGTTGATTAAGAGTCAGGAATAAAGATTATTATTATTGTTATTATATCAGTAAACTTACTTACTTACTTACTTATAAGTTTCATCCCTAATAAAACACAGTTTCATGTTGCTTTTAATAATATATCAAATAGTTATGTTAACATTACTGATTTAAGGTCAGAGAATAAAGATTATTATTATATAAGGGTAATTTTGGGCAATGAATTACATTAACTTAACAGTGCTTTATTGAAGTTAGTAAATTGGTCTTGTTGAAGGGGTTTTGTTAGAATATCAGCAAGTTGTAGTTTTGTTGAAATATGTTCAGCTTTCAATATATTATCTTCAAATAATTTTTGTTTTTCCAATAACTTTTTCTCCATATATTTCAATCTACCACGAGAAGTAGTTTTTCACATTGAGTCACAGTAGCTGTATTGTCTTCATAGATTGTGATTGGAAAATCAACCTTACATACTGTTTCTTCGGCAAGTCTGGTAATGAAGAGGATCTCATCTGATGCGTCTGAGATTGCAACATACTCAGCTTCTGCTGTTGATTTTGCTATTGAATGTTGTAATTTGGATTTCCAGTCAATTAAGTTTCCTTGGTATAAAATAACATAACCTGTTGTCGAGCATCTTGATTTAGGATCTCCACCAAAGTCAGCATCTACATATGCTTCAAATATTTTAGCACTAGTTTTATTGAAACTAATTTTCAAGTGTCGAGTTCCATTAAGGTAACGAAATATTCTCTTCATCATAACCCAGTGAATATCAGAAGGGTTTGCTTGGAAATGTGCTAAATAATTGACAGCAAATGTAATGTCTGGTCTTGTGCAACTTGCTAAAAATAAAAGTGCCCCAATGGCCTTTTTGTATGGATAATCTTTTGTACTTTCATGATCCATATTTTTATAGTTACTCAAAGGCATCATAGGTGTGGGTACAGGTTTCGAATTTTCCATATCAAACTGTCGTAGCATTTTATCAATGTAATCTGCTTGGCATATTGAAATGATATTTGATTCTTCAAGTACTTCAAAGCCAACAAATTTCTTGGGAAATCCAAGATCTTTTATTTCAAATTCAGACGACAATAAATGTTTTGTGTTCAATATTAAGCTCTCACTATTACTAATGAGCAGCATATCATCAACATAGAGTAATATTAATAGAACATTTGTGTTTTCAAACTTTGTGTATACACATGGTTCTCGACAGTTTCGTTGAAATCCATTTTTCTGAATGAATTCATCAAATGTTAGATACCAGCACCGAGGTGCAGTGACAAGACCATATAATGCTTTATTAAGCTTTCCCACAAAATTCCTGTTATTAGATGTACCTTCTGGCAAATTGATAAATTTTTCTCTGTCGATTTTTCCATGTAAAAACGCAGTTTTTATATCTAATTGGCAGATTTGCCACTTATTAAAAGAAACAAAGGCTAGAACCCAACGAATAGTTACCATAGAAGGGGTGGGCGAGGCTTTATCTGCAGGTGAATATGTTTCTGTGTCTCTGCACCCTACAGCTACAAGTCGAGCCTTGTGGATACCACCATCTTTTATGCTAAATAACCATTTTACTGGAACAATTTTAGTAATATTATCTCGTGGAACTACAGTCCATACATTATGTTTTTTCATAGCTTGTAATTCAGAGTTGATTGCGTGCTCCCATTTTTCTTTATTACTTCCAGTCATTGCTTCTTTGAAGGTTATAGGAATTTCATCAAAGTTTTTAATATGCGTATCAAGGAATGACCAATTTATACACGATGGAATAAAGCAATGATTTAGTGATAGTGAGTTTGTACAATTCGGTGAATTTCCAATATTTTCTAGTGATTCTGTCTCCGTATTTATTTGACTAGTTGATGGTTGAAAACCTACTTTGACACAATTTTCTTCAATTTCTGATATGGTAGAAAATGATAATGATTTTAGTTGTTCCTTTGAGGGAAAGTCGTGTTTATATAAAATACTTTCATCTATTTTAACATTGCAACTGTTAATTGTTTTTCTAGTTTTTGGATTGAACATTATAAATCCTGTATCGCGAAAACCTACTAAATACATAACATCTGATCTAGGTGCGAGTTTATGTCCTTTAGGTATTGTTTCATTTTTAACATACGATCGCGAACCGAATTTCTTTATATATTTAATTTCTGGTTGTTTATCGTACGCTTTTTCGAAAGGAGTTAAAAAATTAATTGCTGAATGAGGAGTTCTGTTGTACAAATAAGTTGCGCAGTGAGTGGCTAGGCCCCAAAAAGATAATGAGAATCCAGAACTTATGAGCAAAGCACGAATGCGTTCTTCTAAAGTGCGATTCAATCTTTCAATTGTACCATTATGTTCATGAGTATATGGTTCTGCAGTTTGTAATTCGATATTGTACTTATCAAGTATTAACGTAGTCGTGTTGCCTGTGAATTCTGTTCCATTATCACATCTCATAAGTTTAAATGAATATTTTTCAGAAAACATTGATTTTAAAGCTTTTAAACCTTGCTCTTAGCACTCAGGTACTTGTGTTTTGGATTTTATCACAAACGTTTGTAAAAAGCGAGTATAGTCATCAAGAAAGGTTAGAATATATCCATTCTTGTTAACGAATGTAGCTGGTGAAATTGGACCAATTAAATCTGTGTGAATTATCTCACATGGTCTAGTTGACCCATCTCTATCTTTGTTAAACGTTTTCCTGGTTAATTTTGATAGGGAGCATGTGGAACATTTTTCCATTGCTTTATTGTAAATAAATTCTGTCATTCCTGTGGACACACTTCGTAATTTATTTAAGTATGTAGAAGAAATGTGAGCCCACCTTTCATGCCACAATTCCCCCTCCGATTCTAACAATTCTACTGTTCGAGCACTCAACTTTGGTTTCTTTTTATTTTTACTAATTATATTATTTAATCTAACTGATTTTGCTTTTTCTGATAAAGGATATATTGATTTTTCTTTTAAATGCGTAAATTTGTCTTTTGTATGTACTTGTGCTTGTAAACGATACAACCCATTACGTGTATGAATCAAAGCAATCTTAGATTGTAGTTTCCTCGATGAAATTGTTCCATTCGAGGTATTCAAGATAACAGATGTACTAAATTGCAAGTTGAATGCTCGAACACTTAAAATATTGTCTTTTTACATAGGAATTACATGAACTCCTAAAAGCTTCAGTACATATTTTCTTTTAGCAAACTCAATTAGAAGAATCAAAGATCCTTCCCCTATAGCATGACATGTACCCTCAATAGCAGTTGTGACTTGTAGAGGATTATCAAATTTGTGGTAATCAATCAAAATATTATTATTATTAATAGCATGATGTGTTGCACCAGAATCAACAAGAAAAGATATAGATTCATTTTGGGTGTCTAGATTCGTGTAACTGAGTTTGTTAATACATACTAAATCCTTCTCATACTCACTTTCTTTGCATTCCTTTTTTTTCATGTTCAAATCTATGGCAACTATAACAGAGTTTTCCTGGATAGGGACATTCATTTTGGATATGGAAGTAGGTTCCACACTTCTTGCACTGGTTTTTTTTTTCGATTCTAAATCCATTCTTCTCAATTTTTCTATTTCTTCCTTGGAATATAGATCAGTCATATTTACTCTCTTGTTGAAGTCGATGTTTCTTCTTTTGTTCTGAACTTCATTATTGTACTTCATTTCCTTCAATGGGGTTGTGAGCTTACTTCTCTTCCACGTTCTACTTCCTTCATTCTCATTTTTCCTTTTTCGGATGTGGGTATTGTCAACTTCCAAAAATTGATTTTTTACGTATTTGAAGTTTCTCAGGTGTTCGGGCAAGCTTCGCATCATATTATAATAGATTGGATTACCAGATTCGTAGCGATTCTCAATTTTTGCCAAGAATCTAGCAATCAATAAATTTTCTTCAAATACTGTTCCTAATTCTCTGTATTCTTCGATACTATTTTGAAATTCTGTCACAAATTTTATGGGACAGTAGTAGTCACGAAAGTGCAACTTGTTATAGTTTTCTTCAAGAACGACAAATTCTTGAAGTTTTTGGCCAGAAAACATTTCTTGTATCTGCTTATAAGCACTATTGGCCGTTTTGCATTTCAGCAAACTATCTCCAATGCCCTTGGATACTGTTGATCTCAAATATTGCATTGCTTGAGCATCATGGAGAACTCTTTTATCAAATGGCATATTATGAGTTGAACTTCCATATTCTTCTGTTAGGAAATCTAGGAGATTCAATGAACGAAGTCCTAGTTCAAGTCTAACCCCCCCATTTGGCAAGATTTTTAGTTCCTGTTAATTTTTCCTCTGCAGGTATATATGGAATTTGAAATGGAGGCATCGATTTTTCAATATGTGACTGGGAGGCCAATGAGCTTTTAGAACCACATGAGGAAGATGAATCAGCACTGGATTTTAATTTACTCATCAATGGTCCAAGAGTTTTTTGTAAAGCATCACTTACTTGGTGTTTTATTAAAATAGCCAAATCTATATCAACTTCCTCATCAAGGTGTGGAGATGCTATTTCCCAATCAAGTTCTTCAGTTTGAGCTTCAAGATTTTTTTCCATTTTATTATATGGGATTTATTCAACAATTTTCACACTGATATCGACTAAAATACTGTTGTCAAACTTGAGAGTTATTCGCTCTGCTACCAAGTTAGATATTTCGTATTCAACACTATTAACTATACTTTCTCTTTAACAAGATTTTTCAAAAAAACACGTGTGTTACATCCACCACTTTCAGTCATCGAATGAAACATAGAAATCACACGTAACGGTCATCAACCGTTCCTTTACCACCAGGTGGACTAGTTGTCCTCTATGACTGTTTGTATAGGCCGCTAGAAGGATTCATCGTTCTTCATACGCGAGTTCGTCTATTCACCGCTAGATGGACCAAGTGTCCTCTCTAAACAAGTTCATCTAGCTGCCGCTAGATGGACTAATCAATTCATTTTATTGTAGGCATGTTTAAAAAGAGTTACACAGGGTGAACTCTAACACAATCACACCCAGATACCTATGTTCTGAAGCCCAGCGGAACGAACCAACAGGGGATCGAATAGTGGGAGGACGGTTCGGGTCAAGGGAACCCCTCAGCATAACAGCAACTGACTTACCCTGTGAGACCGAAAGCCTGTTACGACCGAGCCACTCGAGTGTATGGTCGACAAGATGTTGTAGGGCGACTTCGAGTGAGCGCCTGCTATTGGCGCTGACGACCAGGACAAGTTCATCCGCGTAAGCGATTGCGAGGCCCGACTCTCCCTCCAGAAGAAGAAGCAACTCGTCGAAAACCAGATTCCACAAAGAAGGACCCAAAATAGAACCCTGAGGGCAGCCTCTAGACAGAACTCGTCGTCGAAAAACTGAATGGCGGGAGAAGATAACGTGACGGTTAGAAAGGTAACTGTGCAGGAGGCGCAGCTGATCGGGAGAGACACCCAAGTGCCGAGAACGACGAAGAATGGACGGCAGTCGAAAGCGCCATCTATGTCCAGGAACAGTGCAGCAGAGTACCTATCCGGAGAATCTCGAGCAAACTCGACCAATCTGCGAACAGCGTCCTCAGTGGAGAGGCCAGGCCTAAACCCGAACTGCAGTGGGGAGAATTTGCAGGGATCAAGCAAGTCTCGCAAAAGGCGTGCAAGCATTAGACGCTCCAAAGTCTTCCCAAGAACAGGAAGAAGACTGATTGGACGATAAGACTTGGGGTCCTGAAGCGAGCGGTCCCCAGATTTGAGGAGAAGACAGATAGACGCCTCCTTCCAAACGTCAGGAAAATGGCCAACGAGCAGACAACAGTTGTAGAGAGAGAGCAAGAGACCAGGGATCACCAACCAGGCTCTACGAAGAATAGTACCATTTATCAAGTCCGGACCAGGGGCCCCGCGGTCAGGGGTGGCGGCTATCGCCGCTCCAAGCTCGTCAAGAGTGAAAGGTGTTGTGGAGTCTGCAAAAGTGGTGTTATGACTCGACATTTCAGCACGCACACCAGCCTGATACGCGGAGTCCCCAGACGGATCGTCCGGGGGAAAGAGTCGGTCTAGGATGACATCGACCGACTCAAAGCATCCCTGGTAAAGGAACCATCGGGGCGACAGACGGAATGAGGGACCGCATGTCCAATAACCTTACCGGTGGAAATCCTATAAGCGACACCCCAAGGAGAGCTCTGCATGTCAGCCCTAACGAAGTTGGACCAGTTGTCATACTTAGCACGTCTAATGGCTAGAGTATACAAGTTTCTCGAAATCTTGAAGTCAGACAAACACCGAGAAATGACTGATGATGAACGACCACGAGACCTTGCTCTCTGAAGGGCCTTCCGCTTATGATTGACAGCTGACTTCATCAAAGCTAGTTCATCCGTCCACCAGCCCACACGGAATGCACCCCTAGTAGAAACCGGGATCGAAAGACTTGCAGAGTCGAAAATGGCCGAAGTGATGGAAACAGCCATACTCTCCACATCCTCCGAGGAGGTAGGAGAGAAAAAGAAGCCATGGGTGCGGCGCTCCAACTCGGCGTCAAAGAGCTCCCAGTCAGCCCGAGAATGAATAAATCGCGGCCTGCTAACCGCAGGCACGACCTGATATTGTCCAGAAATGCCAGGATCCCACACGAAGGAAATGGAGCGATGATCACCGACACCAAGTCCGTCATAGACGCGCCAGTGCCCGACACAGTCCGCCAGTGCTGAAGTAGCCAGGGTCACATCAATATTTGATTCACCATTGGGTGACCAAAATGTGGAAGGTTGGCCATGCGTATTGCAAATAACAAGGCGATGGTGAGCGATGAAATCCTCGAGGGAAGAACCCCGAGAGTCTCGTGAGTTGGAAAACCAGAGGGAGGATTTGGCGTTCGAGTCCATGCAGATAATGAAAGTGTTAAGGGACGAAATCATATGATCCAGCTTATTCAGAAAGATATCTATATCCTGATTGAATTGGCAATAAACGTTGAAGAGATGAAATCTACGTGAACCGAAAGTAATGAGAGCAGCGGTGATATGAGTATCGCAAAACTGGGAAAGAGCGAAAATCTCCAAAGCAGGATCAAGGACAACAATTACCGACATCGGAATCCCCCCCTTAGATGAGATTACAGAAGAACGCAGACCAAGGCACCTGAGTTCTCCGAAAGCGTGGTACGGTTCCTGGATAACCAGGATACCCGATGACCACTGCATCGCAAGTTGACAGACCGCGGAAGTGACGGACGCCGAGCGCTGAGCATTAACCTGAATAAACTTTACAGTACTCATTGTTGATAGTCAATGAGACCCTTATATCTGGCAAGTTGCTTTAGGTAAGATGGACATTCCCTATTTGAGGTGTCGTGACTTACCGCTACACCGCCGCCGGCAGACTTAAAGTTGACACAGCATGGCTGGGATGATTTGACAGGGCAATCTTTGAAGGAATAACCGCTTTCAGCACAAAAACCGCAACACTTTGGCCTATTGCACAATCCTGATGAATGACCGAACTGCTGACAGTTGAAACACCTCATAATGTTGAAGTGATCGACCGCATGATGTGAGCCCACATCCAAGAAGACTCGACCACGACCAAGCAAAATGGAACGAAGAGATGCGGGAACACTGACCACGAAATGTTCTCTATCCGAGAACCTAGATTTAAGGCGAGTGACCAGCCTAATCTGAGGGCGAAAAGCAGATCTCAACTCCTCACTGTCAACATTTTTTGTGAGAAGATCATCAATGAAGCGCTCCTCGACGATAATCTTAGGAACATCGAAGATTTCAATGCGGGGCTGAATCTTTTTCGGATCGGAACAGCTAAGCGTCTCCGAGGAAGCGACCGATTTCCTGATTACCGAAACATCGGTCTCAGAGGAAGCATCGATAATGACAGAACCACTACGCAGCTTTCTGACGCTGTGGATGCGAACAGACGGTGACTTTCGCAACATGGATGCCACTGTGGACTTGACCTCATCTGCATCACTCGATTTGGTAGAATTTATGATGATCGAATGAATTTTAGGTGGAACCGGGGGAGACGATCTTAAAAGAGAGGTGGCGGCTACAGAGGCAAAAGAACGAGGGGGAGCAGCAGGATCAGCCGCTGACGCAGCTGGACCAGAGTCTCTCTCCTCGAGGCGGCCCTCCAAATAGGAAATCCTAGTTTGAGCAGAAGAATAAAGCTGCTCCACACGGCGAAAAGAAGCGAGAACGATTTCAATCTGTGCCTTCGGGATCTTAGCGGCAGACGAAAACAAGCTGGTCTCTAAATACCTTCTAACCGACGACATGGAATCCGCAGTAGACAAAGAAAGATCAGGCGGAAGAGGGGAAAGACGACCGGATGCCGAACTTGAAGGAGAAGGCAAAGTTGGAGAAGAGACAGCGCTAGTCGACTGGGGTGGAGGAATGACCAACTTAGACAGACCATGAGAAGATCCCTGCGCCTTAGCATGAGAATCAGAAGAAGCAGGAGCAGGAGAGCGTGCGGATATAGAGGGAGCACGATCCCTCGTAACGGGTTTTTTAGAAATTTGTGACATAGTGAATCCCACGAGAAGGGTCGAAAGGGAGGTCACTGAATGGCAGTGCGCCCTTACCAAACAGAAGGCTAAATTTCCCACCGGGTGCGCCAGGTGCCTGGTGGTGAGAAAGTTAAGGACCGGACATCCCACCGGCCATGCATCTTATCGGCACCTATTTCACCTTAAGATTCGGGGTTTTTACAGAGGTTATCTCCTCTTTGAGCCGGGTGATTAAGCCAAGCTCCCCATCCTGCCTAAGACATGACTAGATCAGGACGGTATATACAAGGTGGCAAGCCACCAGGTCCTAGGGTACCTCGGGTTTGGCGATCCCCGTAATGAACACCCGAAGATGTTCATCCCCTGAGGGAAGTAGGTAGGGGCAGGACTCAGCATATACTTCCTCGTGCTGGAGTCAGTTTAAAACTGTCTCTTGGCACGGATTTTTGTGTATCTGTGTATGCATTGCTGCATACACGTCATCATCGTCCTTTACATAAATCCCAGTCCACTGCCTCATATTAGACAACAGCTTGTGGAACGGATCACAAGATTGCCTGAGACAACTAATGCCAGTAAAAATATTAGTCAATGCCTAATTTGAAAAATTCAGTGTATTTTATTAATTTAATTTAAAGGACTTTGTAGCATAAATGTATAACAGTTTTTGAATTGGAATTATGGAATTGTGTTAGAGTTTTTTAAGTGATCATTGTTTGATTTATAATTAAGTTTTAGATTTAGAACTTGTAATTTTAATTTGACACAAACAGTAGAATAGTGGCGAAGTCCAGGATAGACCTAATAATAGTGCACATAGAGGTTTCTTTGAATTCAAGTATTATTTTAAAAAGTATAGACAGTTTCAAAATAATATTGAATATTAATGATTTTATTCACTCGAATTGCTATTTCGCTCCAAGTAACTTTCCCATCTCATTTAGAAGACATACCGGACGGTATGACTTTGGATCGTCAGTCGGTTTCTCTCTCGATTTTAATAGCAAGCAGATTTTCCCCTTCTTCCAAGCCCGGGGAAAATGTTGTAGCCTGATACATGAACTACTAGAAGGATGCGATGCATCCTTCTGGTTTTTATGCCGGCAGTTTATGCAAGCTGCCGGTTTGCCCTTTGCCTTGCAGTCTTTGAAGTCATGGCCCCTTTCGGCGCAATGACTGCAGACCGCGTCTTTGGCCTTACACAAGCTAGATGTGTGCCCGTATTGCTGACATCTGTAGCATCTACGGACACTATGGTGCTCATGAACCCTGTAACAGGTCATGTCACCATATGCTCGTCCTTGGCCCAGGAGGGCGTTGGCAAGCTGCGCAGGGCAACTAAGGACAACCTTACGCCTGTTTTTTACACAAGGGTATTTATGCACTACCCTTGTGCTTCCCCTGATTGCGTCTTGGTCTCCCGTTGCCGGGAGATTTTTAGACACAATTGTACTCACGAGGTCCTCGTCGTTGGTATCATTCCCGACGTCGTGAATTAGTACTCTAGGGAGTACCTTTTTAGGTTCCGAGCAGTCGAAACCACTCTTCTCCAGGGCCCTTTTAATTTTGTCTCTGTCCTGCTCAGTCGGAGAGCTCAGTAGTAGAGCTCCCGATCTGAGACGAACGGTCCGGCCGACTTTCGCTGAGGGAGCATCCTTGCGGATGACCTCGGCTACTTTGTCTACGATCACCTTCGCCTGGTGATCGTCTTTGCTCCCCTTGACGAAGAGTACCAGCTCCCTAGTTCTTGCTGGTGCTCTTGAAGGGTTCATCGCAACGGGACGTTTCGGCTTTGGCTTCATCGCCGCAACCGCAGCCCAAGAGGACTTCGGTGGAGATGCCTCACCATTGCCTATGTTCGCACTCGGGAGGAGCTTGCCTTCCAGTCTGCTCCTCTTTTCGAAACGACCCTTCAATCGGGCGTTCTTCAGGCTGAGGTCGGATATTCTCCTATCCAGCTCGTTGAATACCTTCATGATGAAGCCGCTCTGTTTCTTTCCGACTTTATTGTCAGAATCGCACAAGTACGAAGCCAAGTTATCCTTCAGCTTCGTAAGCGAAGCTTCCGAGAGGTTGACATCCTCCCGGTTCAGGACCTCAGCATCAGCTTTGTTAGGGCTGACCGCACTTCCGGTGTCCTTTCCCAAGGTTGGGATCACCGTTGACTGGCGGCGCGCGGTCACAGTCCTTGCGGTGCTGGTACTGCTTCCTTTCGCCTTCGGGGGTGTCTGAGACGCCCCTATAGTCACTGTGGGCCTTGCGGTAATTGTGGCCTTTGCGGATTTTGTAGTCATTTTTGGCTCAATAACTTTGACACTAACACCAGCTTGAGCTCCCGGTGTTGTGCTGCAGTCTCTTGATGACGGTCGAGCAGGGCCTGCTTTGGCACCCTTATCCTCTACCGGCACTGGTGACTCCACACCTGTGCAGTAAGGTTTCTTATTTCTATGGTTCATCATTTCATAAAAATTTTTTTTGAGCAGATTTTGGTCCATGTTGCGTACTACCCTTGATTCCTTTTCAGGAGACCAGCACACAACACTTCAAGCCCCCCCACCTCGTCAATGTATCTGCTCGTCGGAGGAGTGTAGGTAGGGGCACGAAGAGAAAGATTATTTAACGTGACCTGCCTACCTCCAAGAGGTTGATGATCACGGTCCCCATGGGCGCGGGATTTGGGTACGCCAAATCAGCGCACAATGCTGCTTAAGGACAACATTGCTACCAGTGTGGCTTCAGTTCTCAAGACTTACACCCTTACTGGCGAAAGGAGGCACTATCCATCCTCTACTAGCTCTGCAGGCTAGTTCCCGAGTTGTATACGCAACTCACACGCCGAGAAGGGCAGAACTTCTCTAGCCCAGCTTTGTAGGCTTTCAACCGACTGACACTACGAAACCTATCCCAATAGGGCGGACGGGATTGCTCCCGCGGGCATGCCCTCCCGTAGTACCAATTATAGCGTCATTGGTTTGACATGCTTCGGGAACGTATTCCCTACCAATTTAGGATCTTGAGAATCCATGCCTTGGTGAGGCAAGTTCTGGTCGTGCGGGTTCACTACTACCCGTCGGTACCACTGGAATCAACATGCTCCAGATCACCAGTCCAGAGTAGGGATGCAAGCAAAGTATCGATACTTCGGAAGTATCGATACCAAGTAATTTTGGCATCGATACTTTGAATGCGATACTTACTTGGTATCGATACTTCAAATCCGGGTATCGGTTAAGTACCTTATCTCGGTAATGTAGGTTTCCACTAAAAAGCGCCATCTGTTATTTTGTAAGAGAACCGGCATAATAATAACATTTGAACTTGTAGATTTCTTCTCAAACCGGGGAAAAACCGGAGGAACAAACAGGGGAAATACCGCACTTGCAATATACTTTCGTCGTTGATATTTCACGATTTCGTTTTCTGTTGCCGCGTTAGTGAAGCATCTGACTTAATTTTAATCGAAATTTTTGGAATGCTTCCGCCTAAAAGCGACGTTTGGACGTATTTTAAAAAATTAAATTCTTCTACTGCAATTTGCAAACAATGCAGTAGATCTTTAAAAACTAGTGGAAATACTTCCAACTTGATGAAACATTTGAAGGTGAGTGTTATGCATGTTACATTCAATTCTTACTCAAAAATTTTCATCAAATAAATTTCAGCTATATGTATAATTTTCTTATAGATTCACGATTTTTCAATTCAGAAAATTTCACAAAAATAAATTTCTGCTATATATCTTTTTGTAGAGTCATGGAATCGATACACGAACCCACAAAGCAAAAGGATGTTATTCAGATGATACTCCAAGACCAAGCACATCAAAAGATGCTGATATTATTTTAAATGAAGAAACTAAATTAGAACAAGACTCCCTCAATGAAGGCTGCGAAACTCATTCTATTAGTTCTGTTAGTACCACTACTATAACCAGTGATATATTACAATCATTTAAAACCATCAAAAGTTTTGAAGGTAGGATAAAAATGATATTGTTATACATTTTTTTAACTCAATATTTCTTCATTTGTAGTCGGTGGGGTGAAACACAGTGAGATAAGTAACACCATAGCTTATTTCATCTGCGCAGATAACCGCCCCTTCTCAACAGTTGAAGGACGAGGGTTTAAAAAATTAATGAAAACTGTTTGCCCATTGTACAAATTACCATCGAGAGAATATTTCAAAAGCAATATTGACCTGAAGTATGATATTATGCATTCCGTATATAAACAGAAAATGTCTGAGATTGAGCATTTTTGTCTGACTATGGATATATGGAGTGAAATGATGACAGGAAGGAGTTTCTTAGGTGTAACTGCCCATTTTATCCACAAAACGAGAAGAAACTCAATATCGTTGGATGTGAAGGAATTATGTGACCGCCATAATGCGGCGTACATATCAGAACAATTAAAAATCATTTTGAATAGTTGGGACATCAATGAAAAAAAGGTTGTTACTATCGTAACAGACAATGGTGCTAATATGGTTGCTGCAGTAAGGTTGATGGAGGGAAATCAGCATATACCCTGTTTTGCTCACATCATCAACCTGATAGCAGAAACACCCTTATCCAACCCACAAATATCCACTTTGATAGATAAGGTGAGAAATATTGTCAAGTGGATAAAGAATTTTGTGATTTTATGTGACGATCTCAGAAATAGACAGAGGCAAAATAATGTTAAGGAGGGATTGTTGAAAAAAGTTATTCTTGATGTAAAAACAAGATGGAATAGCACCTTCTATATGCTGGAAAGGTTCATAGAACTATCCTCGCTTATAAGCGAAATTCACTTTGGCAGACGTAATGCCCCACCAATGGTCGATGCTGGGGAATTGGAAGCAATTGCAGAAATCATGAAAGTTCTGAAGCCTCTGGAATATATGTCCAAGGAACTATCAGGGGAGGATTACATAACAGCCTCTAGAGTAATTCCCATGATTAATTGTGCAATGCATACCTATGAAAATAATATATTCGAAATGGAAGAGTCCAAGTTACTCAACAATCTCATATTGACTGAAATGAGAAAAAGACTGAGCAAAGCAGAACATATCCCTGTTTTGGCTGTTTCTACACTTTTGGATCCTAGATTCAAAAATATACATTTTAAAGATTCGCAAGCAGCTGCAAATGCAATTTCCTTTGTGAGGAGGCTATTGAAACACGATGTAATGCCTGAAACTCCTGAAAGGAATAATTTACAAGCTGAGAGTACATCAGAAGGATTTGACTTTTGGAGCTTCCACAAAACCCTTGTCTCAAGCCAAACAGAGACAAGAAAGGAAACCGATGAAGTAGCAATGTACTTATCGAATCCTCTGACTCCAATTGATTCAAAAAAGGATCCAGTAAAATATTGGGAGGATACTAAAAATGTATTTCCTAAGCTGTATAAGGTTGGAATCAAATACATGTGTTTGGTGGCAACCTCGGTTCCATCTGAAAGGCTTTTTTCAAAAGCTGGTGCCACTTTAGTTCAAAATAGAAACAGGCTTCTTGGAAAACGATTAGGAAAACTGTTGTTTCTAAATTCTATTCCTGAAAGTGAATGGTTTTGAGTTCTAAACTTGTTAGTTCATATTTTCATTAATTTTTTTCATTTCTATTATATACCGACCACATTTTCAGTTTTTTATATTTTTGCAATAAAATTCATAATACTTTAATGAATTTCTTTCTTGCCCACATAAAACATTATAACCAAAGGTAAAAAAGAGATGATTTTGAGCAATGAGCAACTTAATATTTAGAATTTCGATGTTTTGATCATTTGAGGAATGAGGTTAGATCTAAATAATAAATAATGCAGGATAACTTTCATCATAGAATATGTTATTGTATGTTCTGCGAATTTTTTTTTGAAGTATCGATACTTCGATACTTCATGGTATCGATACTTTTGAAACAAGTATTCAAGTAGTATCGATACCTTAGTGTGAAGTATCGAATGAGTACATGGTATCGATACCTTATGGGTATCGTTGCATCCCTAGTCCAGAGCTCCGACCCTCTTTCCCGGAGTCCAGAATCATGTCTTTTAACCAGTAGTGATCCGCCATGCACCACAATGATCCCAACAAAGGGGGAACAAATCCCTCACCTTCCCCCGTCATTTCCGACGGGAGGGCCCCTCCAAGAGTCTATATTACGGGATAGTGTCCTTTTACGGAACCCCTCCCGAGAGAAGCTCAACATTCTCTCATATTTTTCTGCTGTATCTAAGATCCAGCTTAAATCATATTCAATGTTGGCCCCCGCCAACATACCCTCCAGAATCACTCTTCGTTCTTCTGTGTATTCTGTACACTCGAAGAGAACGTGAAACCACGTCTCTACAGACACATCTGTCGCTATCACTGAGGCCTCTGCTATTCAAGAATTCGTTCATGCTCCCATGTCCCGTAATGAGATAACCCAACCAGAGACTGGGAGAAAACCATTCATTTTCATTTGTATAGTTGACACATGGTATGAACCGATGTGTAACCCTTCCCAGACTGCTTTGGTCCCTTCTTGTCTGCCACGACCTCTTTAGTGATATCTTCAGTCTGTCAGTACTCCCCATGATATCATTCACCCCCTCACCCATCCACCTGTTGTCTTGCTCATTCATTGGCAAGCCCTTTTTGAGCCTATACCCCACACCCAACTCCACTGCCAGCAAATCCCATGGAGTTACGCCCATCAAAACATGCATTGCATCTGTCGAGACTGTGCGGCATACCCTCAAGCATGCTCCCATTACCACCCTCTGACATCTATTGATCCCCACCCTTGCATAACCATGCACCATAGATTTATACCAAACATGCGCTCCATACATGGCGCATGCTTGCAGCATGCCACCATAAAGGACATTAAGTACCCTTCCCAGACACCCAGTTAGTCGAACTAACTTTCCTTTCAATTCAGAGAAGTGACCAGAAAACCTGAAACCCTCCTCTATTCTTACACCCAGATATTTTATACTGCTTGCATACCTAACAGCGTTGCCATTCAGAATCACCCTAGGTGGCTTATTACGGTCCAACCTCCCTTTCATCAGCATGCATACTGTCTTCTTTTCAGACACGCTCACCCCTGCCTTAGCAGCCCATACACTCAAAAGTTTCATGCTATTAGTCCCTTTTACCTCCAGTTGAAGGCGACTATTACCTTTCATTACGAGGAGCACGTCATCCGCATACGCAACTACCTCTATCTCTCGATCCTCATATACTCTCAAAAGTTCATCCAGACATAAATTCCACATTTTGGGCCCAGCAATGGACCCTTGTGGGCATCCTCTCTCTATCATTCGTGTTACTGACTCATGCTCACCTTTCATAATTGCTTTCCTGCTACTAAAGTAGCTTTCCCACAGCGCCATTTCCTCACATCCTATGTCTTTCAATCGGCTCAGGATATACCCCCACTTAAGGTGGTCAAACGCGCCTTTAAAATCAACAAAAATACACAGGACATATTTGTCCTGTGCTCTCTCTACTATCCTTTCAAACTCCAGCCATGCATCGACTGTTGACTTCACTTTCGAGAAGCCGAACTGTCTGTCAGACATTTCGCCAGACTTGCTTTCCAGCCTATTGACTAAGATTCGTTCCAGAACCTTCCCAAAAACGGGAAGGAGACAAATCGGCCTATACGATCCCACCTCCGTCCTGGGTTTATCCAAAGATTTCAGCAGGACCACAACCGACGCCACCCTCCATCTATCAGGAAAGATCCCCTCTTTCAAAATGGTGCTGTACATTGACAACACGAACTCAGGTATACAAAGCCAGACATTCTTAACCATCTCAGGATATATTCCATCCATACCAGGGGCCTTCTTACTCTTTTGACCTTTAACAGCCACTTCTACCTCAGTCATACTGGGCTCTTTTATTTCATTCGAAATCAGGTCTTGCCTAAATTCGACCTGTGGGTCAACTGGGAAAAACCCATCCATAAGTGCATTCACCGTTTCGCACCAGGTGCGAGTGGTGTCCCAACTTTCACGTCACATATGTCTGTCTTTCGCCTCTTTCCCATGCATATCTTATACACTTCTCCCCAAGGATCAGTGTCCTCATGCTTTTCAACAAAATTAACCCAGTCTTTCTTTTTGCTTTCATATATTTCTCTCTTATACAATTTCCTCAAACGGAAATATTCAATTCTTTCTCTCTCTGACTCGCCCCTTTTTCTATTGACCTGCCACTTTACTCTTGCCTTTCTTACTTCTTTCTTTCTTCGTTGGAGTGCTACAGTCCACCAAGTAGTCCTACCTGGTGTATTGACTGGCCTCCTCAACATTTGCTCATTCACCGTAGTGATCCATTCTTCCACTAGATTGACTTTCTCACCAGACGAAAGACTGTCGAATCGATCGAAACCGACTCCATCAGCCTCCCACCTAATGAGGTCCCTATATTCGCCCCAGTTGACCCCTCTCATGCTCCACCTTTTTATTATCTGTTTCATTCCTGTCTTTCTTTCTCGCCTTCCCAAAACAATCAGTATACCATTATGGTCACTGATGCTCCAGTCCGGCTTGACTACCCAATCAGTTGTGAACATTTCGTCCACTTTTTCATTCATCAATGTCAGATCGATGTCTGACTGCCCTGCCGCTCCACTAAAGGTGTACCATTCAGAGTACTTATTAGCCACAAGAAGCCCTTTTTCAATCAAGAAATCTTCCATTCGAAGGCCCCTTTCCACACTTGCACCATATGTACCCATTCCCTTGCTGTACCACAAGGGAGATGTCGCATTCACATCCAGCCCCATTAGGACTGGTTTGTTACCACTTATGCTGACCACTCTTTCCAAATATCCCAAGTATGGTTCCAACTCCATACTGAACTGGCAATAGACTGAGACCAAGTACCCTTCATACTGAGCATTCCTGAACCACAGGCATACCCCAAATTCATCAGTCAGTTCGGGAACAGGTACGACATCACCACTGCAATCATTGATCACAATGGCTGCCCCACCATTCGCCGAAGCATACGTCCTCATGGCGCTGGGTAATCCCACAACATTCCCATCCCTCACATACGGTTCCTGCAGTAAACATATGCTCAACCTTTCTCGCTTCATACACTCACCCAATTCATTCATGACGCCGTAGCATCTTTGTCCATTCAACTGCAGGATTTTTAGGATGTCCTCCGTTAACCAGAGTCCATCCTAGGTCTAACCTTTCTCATCCTTAATAGGAATTCGGGACATTTGGCACTAGAAGTACCATGTCCCGTTCCTTCTTTTCTTCCTCTCGCCAGACATATTCTGCACTCTTCTTTGCCCTTACATTCTTTATAGACGTGCCCCTCTTTCCCACATTTTCTGCAGACATTCTTTGTGATTTTGCACTCTCTCACCCGGTGTCCGAAATCCAGACACCGGTGGCAACGCTCTACCATACTTGCCTCTTTCACCCTGCATGCGCTGAAGTGGAGATATATTCTCCTCTCCTTCAACCAACTGTAACGCCCTTTTTGCGTCACTGGCGCCTCTGCCAATTGCCCTTCAGCACTTTGCAGTAGTATCTCGAGCGCCAGCCAATTTTAGGGAGAAATTGACAAACCTTACCAGGGCAGCTTAGTGAAGACAGGATTCGGTGTCACCTAGGATGGTAGCGGTGACCAAGTAACAAACAACGCAACAAAATTAATAGGTTTATTGATTCAATTCTACAATACAGACAATCTCAGCAAAAACGGGAAATCAGAAAAAGCATAAACTATATCAATCTGTATACTTCAATTCGGTTACTGAGATGATTTGTACTGTCTACAACTACTGTGTCCCTACCTCACCAATTTAATGTCAGTCAGAACCGTTGAACAAGTTAGTCGGATCCGGGAGCCGGGAAATTATGATATTTGGAGATTGAGAATCGTGGATTTTGTAGAGTCGGGAAGGAATGAAAACTAATCCTAGCGCGTTGAAAAACTCCACCGGTACACCACCCTCTCGTTGTCTCTATCAAATGAAACCCTTGAATATTCACTCGTAAGAAAGTCACAAGTAAAAATTAGCCAACTCCCCAGAAAAAGACTAACAAGTAAGTTTACTGATGAAAATGGCGATTTTCGACCTCAGAAACGGATTTGTAATTATTGGCGTTCAATTACCAATTTTACTATTTTCCGGTCACCTGGTAACCACTTAACCAAAATGTCTTTTCTAAAACTAAACTACTACCTAAACCTCTAAATCTAACTATATCTATCTACTGAACTATCTACTACCTAAATCTATCTGAATAACTAACTAACTTTACTATACTACTGAATCTGAAAATCTCTACTATCTAAACTACTGAAAACTACTACTCAACTATCTGAAAGCCTGAACATGAATTCCCGATTTTGGGTCGGTTACCCCCTTTTATAACTTCGGTGCGGGACGGTGAAAGAATTTAGCCCACGTGACTCTTCATGTCGACAAAAACCTCGTTTTTCGAGAAAATTCTCTTGGCGGAACGTAATCTGACATATGGAAAAAAATATATCAGCGGTAAAAACGCCGAAATAAATAATTTCTTATATTATTTCACTCGGATTATTCGAGGCCCTGGTCGGTTGAAAATCATGAAGCATGGACTTTTTCATTATCGCGGTGAACAATTAATAAATTATTTCCAATATTTACGGAATATATCAGAATGATTAATTTGAACGGAAAACAAAAAAATATTCTTTAGACGGAGCCTGATCATTCCTGTGGGAATAATCAGACTTCGTTACATCCCCCCTGGTTCGGAAAAATTCAAGTTACGGTGAAACAGAAATTTGAATTCTAAAAACAAACAAAAAATAACCGAATACTATCCTGTCTTATTACGCGGGATATATGGGAAGTACGGGTCTGACTGTTACGTTACGCTATCAAAGATTATAATGTTGTTGTAGACAGTATGACATATAAAAATAAAACTTTGCTCTATGAATCGATGTCAATTCAAACGTCGTCTTCTTTCTTCTGTCATCCGGGGTGATTTGAATGTTTGGAAATTTCTTCATCTCGGGGTTGTGGAGTAGAACTCATTCCCATTTCCATGAAGTTTCCAAGTGTCGGTGAAAAATTCAAACGCCGTCTTCCTTCTTCGGCCATCCGGGGTGATTTGAATGTTAACATGTTTGGGAATTTCTTCATCTCGGGGTTGTGGAGTAGAACTCATTCCCATTTCCATGAAGTTTCCAAGTGTCGGTGAAATAATCTGATGTCAGGTGTGGATTATCCCATTCTCCGGTGAGTAGTTCTGTTATTTCCATATCTCGATGAATCATGCCATATTATTTCAGAGGGACGTCGAAGTTCCCAGTCAGATGAGTCGAAACCATTCCAAACCCATTGATAGACTGGTTGATTTACCTGTGGATATTACAAGGAATCAGTGACTGTATGGTGAAATTTTCAGAACGGTGAAAATTCTTCCAGTTATACAGTTTAAATTATCTATATGAAAATTGAAATGGAATCCAGATGTCCACCAGAGTAATAATTGACAGGTCATGATGTCCAATTCTTCAAGTACTTCTTTCTTGGATGATGACATGAATAAATCTTCAGGAATCATGTCTTCGGTGGAATTGGGCTTACAGCTGATCATCCGATGAAAGGTGTGTTGCCTATCTCCAGCATTTATTCTCATCGGTGAGTATCTAGCCTCTTAGAAAATTTCATCTGTAACACTGCGGAATATTTCAGTTATTTATCAGAACAGTAAGAGATTAGAAATGGCATTCTTCAAATAGATTACACAGTGAAACTACTAATTTATATCTGATGGCCTTTGAAATTCGGGGCAAGTGACTGGAATTGTTTTTATTGCATAATATTCACTGACTTATTATGTACTATTCGGTTTCATCAACATTTACAGATTAAAAATCAGTCTACTAGTCTTGAATATAATGTTATAGATATCGGGTTAGGCCCTATATTGTTTTATACAGTTTTACAGGATTATGGAACAAAAACAACGGTATCTTCTTTCTAATTCTATTTTTCCCATCATTCTTTTTTTTTTTTCTATCTCATTTTCCGCTGCATGGCCTCCCTTTCTGTGCATCTTGCACATGGATGCCTGGCTGGTTGTTCCGACCTAGTTGCTGGCGGTCGTGGGGCCAGTTTCCTGGGTACGCACTCGCAGTACCTGGTCTGCGTACCTATCAAACCACATCTGCTGCAAAATAGGAGTGGTGGACCTCGACACTCCTGCCGCGAGGGCATGTCTTGCCGCACTTCCAGCACGTGTTGGATCTCACCTCCAGATAGACCTTAGATCCTGTCGTACCGACTGTACGAACACTCTTGGGGGCCGGTGTGGTTTGATCTGAAACATAAGGTTTAGTTATACCGGTGTTGTCTTCCACACTCGTCCTGAATGGAATTTTAGAACCGGTATCTTGCTTACTGGCACGCAGCTGGCACAAAGGGGGTGTTTGTGTAGACTGGGTAGTGGTCCGTTTCACCACCCTCTCCACTCTTGCTAGGGTGTTTCTCCCTCGCACTGACGACACTGAGCTCTGGGGGGCTCTAGACATCCTCACCTCTGTCACCGTTCTTCTCCTCAACACCGGTACTTCCGGTATTGTCTCCGGTGATGAGCTTCGTGGCTCGTACACCACCTCATCTCCCCACCGGATTTCTGCCCAGCGACTATGCAGACTCTCTGACATCCTCTTTGCCTGAACAAGAAAATCACAGAATAATAAGAACATGTCAGTAGTATAAAATCAGATTAATAGGTCTAGTTTATGCGGGGAGGTACCAGTTAGTAACAATTTTTTTTTTTTTTTTTTTATCTCAGTTCTGACTTTTCCTCGGTGAGTTTAACAAAGTAACTTACTAGTTATGAAATGGTTTTAGGTCTTTAACATGTACGTGATTCACTTTCTTACCTGACCGGTCTTTCAGGTCATAAATAACTGGTGAAATCACCTTCACAACAAGAAATGGCCCTTCAAACTTTGGAGCTAACTTGGATGCGAAGTTATTAACGGCGGATGATAGGTGATGTGTACGACGAAGCACTTGATCGCCTACCTGGAAACGAACTTCTCTACGTCGAAGGTTATAGTTATGAGCTTGTCGATTAAATGCCCTGTATAGGTTGGTCCTTACAAACTCATAGGCCTCCAGTAGATGTTGAATTTGCTCTGTACGGTGAGTCAAACTTTCTTCTTTTTCTTCGGTGTTCTCGTTGGGATCTCCAGATCCTTGATTCCTGGGTTCCGTGGCATATATGGCTTTGGGGATGCGCAGTTCCCTTCCATAATTTAGATATGCCGGAGTGAATCCTGTAGAGTCCTGTCGAGCAGTATTAATAGCAAAGGTTAATTCTCCTACCTTTTCATCCCAATTTCGGTGATCTGCCTCGCAGAATTGAGCAATCATTGTCTTCAGTGTTCGGTTGGCCCTTTCAACCGGATTGTATTGTGGAGTATACGTAGGGGTAAACTGGTGATTGATACCCATAGCCTGGAGGTTTTCTCTGAATAGCCGGCTGTCATACTGTTTCCCATTGTCGGAGATCACAGTGGTTGGACATCCATACTTCAGTACAACCTGTTCATATAACGCCATGTAGACAGTCTTGGCGTTGGCCTTCCTCACTGGTCGACATTCCACCCACTTGGTAAACCTGTCCTGCATAACTACAATATAGGAATTACCTTTCTTGGAGCGGGGTAGAGGTCCTACTACATCAGTTGATACTTCCTTGAATGGCGCATCCACCATCTTTCGAGGTTGCATCTTTCCTGCCAGTTGCTGTTGGGGTACTTTAAACTTTTGGCACGAAGTGCAGTTCCGGACATATTTCGCAATGTCCCTAAACATACCTGGCCAGTAATAATTCCGCGAGATCCTCGCAATTGTCTTGGCTATTCCCAGATGTCCAGCCAAGGCCGAGTCGTGGTTTTCTTTCAGTACTTCGTTCCTCTGTTCGGTGGGTATACACAGCTTCCATGGGTGGCCTGTTCCAGCTTCCCTAACATCTGATGAATCCCAAAAGTGTCGGTGTAGTCTTCCATCGATGATGGAATAGTCGGGGCAGTGTTCTGGTCCTTTCTCTACTTCCTGAAACTTATTTTTGTACCACTTACATTGAATATCTGTCTCTTTCAGTTGGACACAGTTAAGTGTCGGTAGTGGGTTTCTTGACAGGCTGTCGGCCAGTTTGTTGAGTGATCCTCTTCGGTACTGTACTTCAAAATCAAATTGCTGTAGGAACACTGCCCATCTTGCAATTCTTCCAGAGGGTGATTTGATGGAGTTTAACCATTTCAAACTCATGTGGTCGGAGATGACCGTGAATCTAAACCCTTCCAGGTATGGTCGCAGCTTTTCTATCGCAAATACTATGGCGAGGCATTCTTTCTCGGACACTGAATAATTCTTCTCGGCGGCGTTCAATGTCCGGCTGACATAAGCGATGACTCTTTCTTCTCCTTTGATAGTTTGAGTTAGGGCTCCTCCCAGTCCCACATCGCTTGCATCAGTCTGTAAAATAAATGGTTGTGTAAAATCAGGACAAGATAAAATAGGTGACTCGGTCAACTTATGTTTCAGGATGTCGAATGCCTCCTGCTGTGCTTGACCCCAGTTCCATCGTTGCTTCTTCTTTAACAACTGTGTTAATGGAGAAATTACCTCGGAGAAGTTCTCAATGAAGCGACGATACCAACTGGCGACTCCCAAGAATCTTCGTACCTCTCGCACTGTCTTTGGAGCCGGAAAGGCGACGATGGCCGACACTTTGTCGGGGTCAGTGCAGATTCCGTCTGAGGTGACGACATGTCCCAAGTATTTCAGTGATTTCCGGACGAACTCACATTTGTCTGGGTTGAGACGCAGTTTGGCTTCCCTCAGTCGTCGGAATACCTCTTGTAGATTTTCCAGGTGTTCCTCGAACGTTTCTCCCAGCACGACGATGTCATCTAGGTAAGCAAAAGCTTTTGGTTCCATCTCCGGTCCGATGATGGTGTCTAAGAATCGTTGAAAGGTTGCTGGGCTTGCATGTAGTCCAAAGGGCATTACCGTGAACTGATATAATCCCCTTCCAGGCACTGTAAACGCAGTAATGGGGCGACTCTCTGTCTCCAGTGGGATCTGCCAGTATCCTTGCTTCAAATCAATTGTTGATATGTATCTGGCCCGTCTTAGTTTATCCAGAATTCCAGAGATGTATGGCAGGGGATATGCATCCTTAACTGATGCCTCATTGACTGCTCGAAAGTCTATGCAGAAGCGATACTTCCCATCCTTCTTCTTGACCAGTACCACGGGTGAACTCCAGGGGGATTTGGAGGGTTCTATAACTCTTTCCTCCAGCATTCGATCCACTTCCTGATCAAAGATTTCCTGCATCTTCGGGTTCTGAGGCCTATATCTTTGTTTAATCGGTTCAATTCCAGGTTTCAGCTTTATTTTATGTTCTATCAAGTCTGTAGTGCCACTCAGTTGGGTAAATTTTCTTAGTTCTTCGGTGAGGAAGGAATCCAGTCTCGTCCTCTGCTCACCAGTTAGATCCAGTAGGTGTTCTGCTGCGGCCTGTATCTCTATGGCCTTCTTTGTCACCTGTTCCACTCTGGGTACAAGTCGACCTTCCAAGTAGACATTTGTCTTTCGAAGATCCAGGGAGAAGTTGTATTTCTTGAGGACTTCTATTCCCAGGATTAAGTCTACCGTTAAATTGGGTACCAACAAGAATTCTATATCTGTCAGGACATAATCGGCTATCACCATTGACAAGTGATACATCTTCGGGGTGGCTGTCGTTTGACCATTTGCTACCATGACAGTTTCTGTGTTGGATTTTTCTCCCTTAATTCCATTCCTTTCACACAGCTGGGCTACCTTCCGGCTGCAGAAACATTTGGTTGCACCAGTATCTACCAGTGCGTGAAATACTTTTCCTTCGATGTATACCAGCACCAGGGGCCGGTTGTCACTTCCAGTAGTGGGGTTCAGTGGAGTCAGTAGCTCGATGGACGTCGTCGGGGAAGTTCTTTTCTGATTCCGGGAACAGGGGCAATCTCGGGAGAGGATGCCCACTCTCTGACATCGGGAGCAAAATAATTTCGGCGTTCCTTGGCATTCTCTTCTTAAATGTCCATATTTTCCGCATCGAAAGCATTGGGTCTGAAAGGTCACTCTTCGTTCCGCTGGGGATCCAGTCCGGCCCTGGGAGGTGTTACCATTTCT
The DNA here is from genome assembly GCF_914767665.1 of Harmonia axyridis. Lineage (NCBI taxonomy): Eukaryota > Metazoa > Arthropoda > Insecta > Coleoptera > Coccinellidae > Harmonia > Harmonia axyridis. The sequence continues at coordinate 20,140,723 of NC_059508.1, read as the reverse complement.
TGACCTGTTGTCTGTATGCTCCAGTGATCTTGAAGGCAGTTGTGAACGACCAGGTCCAGTGGGTCTTCGGTTTTCTATTCTACCGTGGGAGGACACTGGCCTCGGGGAATCCGGTTTGGAATTTGGGACTTGATCTTCTGTCAGTACATGGAGATTAGCTTGATAGTCTCTTTGACGACGCTGTTGATAAGTGAGATGAGGTTCATCAATAAGGCTGGGGTTAGCCGGTGGTTTTGTATAATGTCCCATTTGCCATTGTACTAATTCAAAGATTTTTCCTTTCTTCAGCAGTTCATCGTATGTGGTGGTCTCTTGAAAGGCCAAAGCCTGCTGCAGTGATGGCAATAACCTCTGTCTTATCAGTCGAATCTGTTCACTCTCAGTGGGACGATTGCAAGTCAGTTTCTGGAACAGATTTTGCATCCGGGTAACATACAACAATAGCTTTTCATCAGGGCCTTGCATCCTCTTCTTGATTTCATCCAGTAGGTTCTCTTCATAATTGACTGGTAAGAATGCTTCTTTTAATTGATTTTTGAAATCATCCCAGTTTCTGAAAAGTCCCCTCCGGGGGATGAACCAATCCTTGGCATCCTTTCGTAAAAGTTCGTAAATCGATTCGAACACATGCTCTAAGGATGTCTTCCGGGATTCAGCCAATCTCTCTATCTCCTCTATAAATCCGGTTACGCTATCAGTGCCATCAAAATAAATATTCCATTTATGAATGGGTACCGTTGCAGTCGGTGTTGACTTCTGTTGGGTGTCATGTCGGGGGTTCAAATCTATTATCGATTCCGTCGGATGGGGGAATGACACCCTTCTCATAGAGCTCGTCCACCTACTATGAGTTGGCCCCTCTTGTTGTTCCACATTCTGTCTCTGTGGTTGAGAAACTGGCATTGTTGGTAAATGCTGTAGTAAATCTTCACATTCCTGTCTAGTTTCATTCAGGACCTGTGCTAATTTTGATTTATTTTTAGGTGTCGCAGCCTGGGGAATTGGAACCTGTGGTAGTGGCTGATCATCAGCGTCCAATGTTATCAACGATGTCTCCAGTGGTGCAACCTTGGTTGGCTGTATGGGAGACATCCCCGGCGACTGTGGAATCTCTATATCCAAAAGCGATCCATCCGGATGAGTCGATGGCTGCGGTCTGTCTGCAGTCACTAGTGCCTCCAATGACCTCAAGGCCCGAGCTGCAGTCTCCTTTAATTGTTCTATCATCTGTGACTCGGTTTCATTTTCAGTGATAATAAAATTCAGTCTTCTCTGAATGTGTATCAATCTTGTTGAAATCCGAGTATATTCATTTGTGGTGTTCCCAGTGTCAAAGTGTTTAATGGCTTCCAGCAAGTCGGTGAGTTTATTCTGACAGGACTCCATGTCCAGTGTCGGGTTCATTCCTGTCGGCTGTAGAGGCAAATTTAATTTCAATACCTGTCGTAATAGGCTTCTCTTTAGCGTTACTGTGCTGGGTATTGTTTGTCCTCTCAGCTGTAACTCATAAGTCAGCTCATCATTCAATAATCTATTCACATCCATGTTGAGGTTAAGTCCAAACTCAATCGATTTGAAATCTATCGAAGTTATTCGACAATGTCCTCTTCTTATTAATCGTTGAAGTCCGAACACTTTCCCCCACTTCACTATTCCCGGTAACAGTCCTTATTTTTCCCTTATCCCTCGCACAAAAATAACACTAATAGACAACAATGCTGAAAAATTACAAGTTGATAACAGAATCTATTCAGGTTTGAATTATTGTTTGATACAGTCAAAGAAAATCAAAAATGAGAAAACTTTCAGAAAACAAGTTGGTTTAAATTTATTATGATTCTCAAAAAATTTTTCAATGTCAGACAGTTGACAATTTCCAAAAGAAACTAATTCATAAACCCAGCTCAAAAAATATTCAATGTCAAACGCAGTTGACAATTTCAGCAAGAAAATAATTCAAAAACCCAGAAAAGAAAAGTAGGGTTAACCGAGTAGTTCAAATAATGTCCACTGTCAAACACAGTTGACAGTTCTAGCAATCAGATAATAACAAATTGTCAATTTTATTCACAGTCAAAATATATTTCAAATAAATCAATATTCAGCAATCCTGGAATATCAGACAAAGAAAATCAATGCAAGTCTTTTTTCAAATCAATAACGATAATCACTTGTTTCAAAAATTCTTCAGCAATTCAACACAAAATAAAAATGTTTCAGGCAATCAGTAAACTCAGAAATAAGGAATACACAGCAACACAAACTTATATTCACTGTTGCAGCAATAATAAAAACAAGTCAACTTTATTTATCAGGAATCAGTTATTATGGTTCAAAAGCAAATAAAATCACAAGTATATATCTCCAAGTCCTTATGACTTTTATATCCCTACCTTGTTTCAGTCTGGAATAAAGTTGCTCAGGATAATAGTGTGTAAGGGAAAAAAATAACAAATCTTTCTTTATTCAAACGATGATCAGTAAATAGTAGCAGTGAACAATACCCTATTATATGAAGGCGGTATGATATCACTATCTTAGCTACAGTGATTGTACAATGAAACAATCGGTAGCAGTATCTCAATTATACTCACTGGTTTTCTGTCCGAGTTGAACCAACCACTCAACGTTAAACAGTATTCAACGCGCACAAAGATAGTCACTGAGTGTCACCCCAAAGTCACTTTCCGTAACCTTTCACGTAACCGAAAAAGTCACAAAGAAATCCGGCGGTCGATTGTTCTAGTCCTGCAATACACAAAACAAAAAAAAAGTTATTCAGATTTAAATGTCCACACTGTCAATGCTATGTCGGTTTCCTGCTAATAAAGGAAATTATTGTCAAACGCGGAAATGTTTATAGCACTTTAATATAGTCCACTGATACTTAGGTACCAGTAACAAATCAATTCAATATACGGATCTTCCTCCAACAGGAGAAGATAATCTCTTCCACTCAGAGAAAAAAAAAATGGTTGCACTGACCTTCGGTTCCTCTTCAGTCCTTACACCCTTCAGCGTCGTTTTCTGAAGATCGGGAGCTATTCTGTCCTTTTGTAGCGTTGTCTTTTCTGGTCCCTGCTCTAGGGCGTCATTTGTAACGCCCTTTTTGCGTCACTGGCGCCTCTGCCAATTGCCCTTCAGCACTTTGCAGTAGTATCTCGAGCGCCAGCCAATTTTAGGGAGAAATTGACAAACCTTACCAGGGCAGCTTAGTGAAGACAGGATTCGGTGTCACCTAGGATGGTAGCGGTGACCAAGTAACAAACAACGCAACAAAATTAATAGGTTTATTGATTCAATTCTACAATACAGACAATCTCAGCAAAAACGGGAAATCAGAAAAAGCATAAACTATATCAATCTGTATACTTCAATTCGGTTACTGAGATGATTTGTACTGTCTACAACTACTGTGTCCTTACCTCACCAATTTAATGTCAGTCAGAACCGTTGAACAAGTTAGTCGGATCCGGGAGCCGGGAAATCATGATATTTGGAGATTGAGAATCGTGGATTTTGTAGAGTCGGGAAGGAATGAAAACTAATCCTAGCGCGTTGAAAAACTCCACCGGTACACCACCCTCTCGTTGTCTCTATCAAATGAAACCCTTGAATATTCACTCGTAAGAAAGTCACAAGTAAAAATTAGCAAACTCCCCAGAAAAAGACTAACAAGTAAGTTTACTGATGAAAATGGCGATTTTCGACCTCAGAAACGGATTTGTAATTATTGGCGTTCAATTACCAATTTTACTATTTTCCGGTCACCTGGTAACCACTTAACCAAAATGTCTTTTCTAAAACTAAACTACTACCTAAACCTCTAAATCTAACTATATCTATCTACTGAACTATCTACTACCTAAATCTATCTGAATAACTAACTAACTTTACTATACTACTGAATCTGAAAATCTCTACTATCTAAACTACTGAAAACTACTACTCAACTATCTGAAAGCCTGAACATGAATTCCCGATTTTGGGTCGGTTACCCCCTTTTATAACTTCGGTGCGGGACGGTGAAAGAATTTAGCCCACGTGACTCTTCATGTCGACAAAAACCTCGTTTTTCGAGAAAATTCTCTTGGCGGAACGTAATCTGACATATGGAAAAAAATATATCAGCGGTAAAAACGCCGAAATAAATAATTTCTTATATTATTTCACTCGGATTATTCGAGGCCCTGGTCGGTTGAAAAACATGAAGCATGGACTTTTTCATTATCGCGGTGAACAATTAATAAATTATTTCCAATATTTACGGAATATATCAGAATGATTAATTTGAACGGAAAACAATAAAATATTCTTTAGACGGAGCCTGATCATTCCTGTGGGAATAATCAGACTTCGTTACACAATCATCCTTTACTTTCTGAGGCACTTCGAGCACCACATTTCCTTTTTCTCCTGAGCCACCTCTGGCTCTAACCTTCACCTTACTGATGAAGGTTTCCTTGTCCAACCCACACCCATTTTTTCTATGGAGTTCATCGATGAGATCACTCTCAGTAAGGTTTGACGGAACGTCAAACACTATCATTTTGAAGCCTAGTTTCCTAGGCTTCTCAACACTTAAACCTAACCCTTTAAACTTTTTACAGTTCTCCAGGTTTTCAAGCTCGAGAGCGGATTTTGTCTCAATGACAATTCCGCCCTCTTTTCTGCACTTGCGTACCGCTGTGACGCGGATGTCGCATTCAGCTGCCACCTCAGCTATGACCTTTCTCTTAACAGCTTCGCTGTCAAGCTTGCCGCCCATATCTCTTACGACGAGCGCGTATGACTTTGGGGCCTCCCTTTTCGGGGGGGTTACCCTTGGTACTGGCGCGCTCGCCACGTTTGGTCCTACCCAGACATTCTGGGTCTGACTTTTCAGCGTTATTTCGCCTGTTTCTACCTTCTTTAGCCATTTCTCTTTCTCATTTATGTTGCCCTTCAGTCCAGTATTCTCAGCTGTGAGCTGAGACAGCATGCTCTCGTATTCCCCAACAACTCTCAGAATGTACGAGGCAGCATTTTTGCTGACCTTGTTTGATTCCGAGAGCAGAAATTCCCTTAGGTCGGAACCCATCTTCCTAACCTTTTCAGCCGTGCTCACGTTCACGCTGGAACTCCTCCCTCTCCCAGTGCTACTACCAGCACTGGTTTTGCCTTTGTCAATGCTTAATTCCAACTCTTTAGCCAATTTCGTTACCTTGTTAATCCTTTCATCTGTTTTTTCTTTGCTTATGTTTTCCATAGTGTATCCCACGAATAGGGCCGAAATAAAAGTCACCCTCCGGCAGTGCGCTGTAGGTAGGGGCACTCAGCAAGCGGTTTATACTGACATGTGAGCTAAGCTCTTCGCCAGTGTGTTATCACTTAATATCATCATTGCATCCCTTGGCGTACCCGCCACGGAGCGAACAGAAAGGATGCTCACTGCATGCAGTGAGCGTCATGGATAAGGATAGGATAATTTAGAAAAATCGAATTTTAGAATTTAATGATTTAAGTGAACAAATTACTTTAAGAGGTAAAGACGTCTCATCCATTGCTGGGTGAGTCGCCAGGACATTGGAACTCTTAGAAGAATGAAACGGTTTGAAGTTAGTGTCTAACATTTTTTGATTTCTGACCGGAAAATCCACAACCGAATTGTCTCGCTTGGCACTTGTCTCAAGGAACTGGCTAGGTCTCGCATCGATTGCAGAAGGATCACGTGCTGGTCTCGGGTCATCACTCCGATTGCAGCTGCAGAGGCTTGTTGGTCTTAGATAGAAATCCTTAAACAAGTGCGTGGTCAGGCAACACTTATCGCTGGACCCATCACTGGACCAGCCTCTGTAGGGTTGTACAAGTCTTCGTAGTAAGTACCGCGGGCCCTTACGGCACCTCGAACTCCGACAAGTAGCTGAAAGTGCAGGATACATCCCTGAATCCTGGCATCCCGAAAACCATTCATCAGGGGATGTGGGGAAAGGGGCACCGTTCTGTGATCCTTCCGTACATGCCCTCTAGGAATAGCAAGTACTTCCAGCAGAACGTTTTGTGTGCGGTGTCCTAGGATTGCTCCTGCCTAGAACAGGGCATCGCAGCGCAATCTTCGGACGAGAGGAGTTTGGATAATGGGTATGTTAGACACTTTGACAAGATTTTGTTTGACTAATAGAAAATAAAAGATTTGACTAGACGTCTTTTGTATGTTTTAATTGCAATAATTAATTTAGTAGAATAAGGAAATGTGTGGGCCGTTCTTGGTTTGGCTGTTTCCCTCCTCCCTTCACAGTTCGGAGTTCCACAGTTACTTAAGCCCCCCCACCACGTCAAGGTGACGGCCCCTTGGGGGTGTAGGTAGGGGCAGTTCTCAGAGTTGTACTTTGACTGACATGTGAGCGAAGCTCTTTGTCAGTACTTGTGTACGATCGTACGGTTAGTACTATTGTCATCATTGAACGCCCTGGGATTCCACGTTCAGTCTCCACCTTCTGGCTTTCGCCTTCCAGCTTCGTTAACCTATGGGTGGGACCCCAAGCTGGAAGTAATACGGGTCCACTTTCGGACTTGCGTCCTAGGTGGGTGCCCGCGATTAGTGGGCTTCCGTTTTGGATCCCTCACAGGAACCTCAACGGAACCCCTGGTTCTGATTCAGACTTCAGTCCGTTCTCCGGGAGTCCGATTCCTGGCCTACGGGAGCAAGCCCCCGTGTCCACTTTGAACGTTTCTTCCCTAGAACGTCCCTCTATCTGAATCTAAACGGTTTCTGCAAAAAATTTCATTAGCCTGAAAGAGAGCCTTTATTATTACTCATGAAAAAGGATATCTGATTCTCGACCAACAGACTAAGTACGGAAAGCATGATAGGAAGAAACAAAATAGAAGAATGCGCCATTTGATAAACATGAAAAATTTTTCTAAGTCCGTAATTTGGACTTGTTAATTTAGTTTATTGTTTTAAGTGTTATTGCTATATTCGCCTCGCATAAACGTCATCTATGATGATTCTTGCAGCCCCAGTTATACTCTGGTAACTATTTTTCGATTTAATGAGCATAGACGGGCTTTCAATTTGATCGGTAATTTCCTGAGAGCGGTGTGTGCTGTAAACAGGACACTCGAACAAGACATGCGATGATGTCTCGCTCGCCGCACCACAAGAGCATACGTCGGAATCTGACAGATTCAATTTATGTAATGTGGCCCTGAAGGGGCCGTGACCTGTAATAAAGCAGGTCAGAGGGTAACTGGGTTGGAAGAAAAGATTATTGGTAGCGAAATCTACCTTTGGAATCCAAAGGTGAGTGTTTCTGCCATTAGAGCCGTTATCCCAGCTCCTCTGCCATTCCTCAGTGAGCATCGACCAGAGCTCGTTTTGATAAGAGGTGGTCTTTGTTTTGTGTTCTGGGTCAGAGACATCCACTGATGCGAATGTTCTGCCCTGGTAGTTAAATTCAATTCCTTGTCGAAAGTGGTACCTAGCTGAATAGAATTCCGCTCTAGGTGCTAATGGAATGTAGCCTGTTAGGACTTCGAGAGCCGTAGTGGCTACAGTCCGGCAGGCTGAAGAGATTGTAAGTAGAATTGACCTGTGGCAGGCTGATAGGTTTCTAGAAAAATGAGAATTATTGATTCGGTGCGCCCATACTGACGAGCAGTAAAGGACGACCGGAAGATATACTGTTTTGTAGTAGACACGAAGACCATGTCTACCCGTGGCCCCGAGGGGCCTGCTGAGGCGTCGAAATTTATTATTTAGGCCTATCACCTTTTTTCTGATATACTTGATATGTGGTATGAATGTAAGACCACTATCTAGGATGACTCCTAGATATGTAGTTTGGGTTGACCACCTTATAGTACCGTTTTTGAGACGGACTGTGGGTGGTCGATTGATGTCCAGTTTGCCCTTTAAGAGGACTGCATGGGTTTTCCCATGCGAAATTTTTAATTTGTTCTCATCAAGCCAATTCTCGAGAATGGATGCAGAAGAAGTTAGAGCGGATTCTAAAGCTTTACGGCTTTTACCTTCGACGACAATTGAAATGTCGTCGGCGTAGGCGACATTAATGCCACCAGAGGATGGCAGTAGAGCCAGAAGTTCGTCCAGAAGCACGTTCCAAAGAAACGGTCCTAAGACCGATCCTTGGGGGCACCCCCGGTCGACTGGTCTTCTGTAGATGCACTCGCCTTGGCTGAAAATAATTTTCCTGTCAGATAGGAAAGATTTTAATAGTAGATAGTATGTGTGGCTGGGCAGTGCAGATCTGAGCCTGCGGAGTACTGCTGGCCACCACATGTTGTCAAAAGCACCGTCTATGTCAACAAATAAGCCAGCCACGTATGGCTGTGTGGAATTTCTTGCGAAATTCACGACGCGTCTGACCGCGTCTTCTGTAGACCTGCCAGAACGAAAGCCGAACTGAGAGTCGTGTTCCTGACCGGAATCTTTGTAGATTGGCGAGATTCGTGTTAGTAAGAGTCGTTCTAAGAGTTTGCCCATTTCGTTGAGAAGACAAACCGGGCGATACGATTTCGCATCGTCCGGCTGTCGACCCTTCGATTTGAGCAGAAGACAGATTCTCCCCGTCTTCCATGCCTTCGGAAATATGCATAACCTCAGACATGAGTTGTACAACGACAACAGAACGTCAGGATGGGAGTCGAACACCCTTTTGAGAATGAACCCTGTTATGGAGTCAGGCCCGGGCGCACAGTTTTTACGTGTGGCCAGGAGAGCACGCCCTAGCTCATCCATCTCAAAGGGGTCCGGGGTGGGTAGGAGGTTCCCCGGGGGGACCGATGCTGCTGAATTTCGAACTGCGACTTGGACTAAAGTGTCCTCTTCACAGTTATCGCTCGGAAGTAGTTTCGCGAGGATAGTCTTGGCTGTGTCCAGCCAAGTAGTTGTGTAAGAACCGCGTTCGGTTCTTACAGCAGAAAGTGTAGTAGGAGCGGTTATCCGCTCCGTCACAATTTTATAGGATGAGGACCATGGTCCTCTTTGTGATTCTGTTTCAACGAATCTTTGCCAGTTTTGAAATTTAGCCTGACGAATCGCGGCTGTGTAGATGTTATTTGCGTGCCTAACGGACGCAAGATGCTGCATTATGACATCTGGGCCCTCTCCCCAGCGTCGCGCTCGACGTAACCCCTTCCTTTTACGGTTAAGGTCAGTCTTGAGCGAGCTAAGTCGTGGGTTCCACCATCCAAGCCCGCGATTTCTGCGGGTGGAGGTAGATATTGATGCCATAGCTGATAAAAATATGGCTTTGGTCAGGGACTTAACGACCCTATCCAGCTCAGTTTCATTCTGACATAGAAGATTGACGTCATGAAGACGCCGGTCTAATTCGGACTCGAACAGGTCCCAGTCAGCGTTCCTAGGAACGAATCTCGGGGTGTTCGGGTCGAGATATGGGATTCTATTCTCAAATTGACTCGAGCCTATCTCAAAGGAAATAGGTCGATGATCTGATGTAGACCAATTCTCCCGCACCGACCAGCCTTGGACGAAATCCGCCGCATTGGGGGTAGCGAGAGTGAGGTCGATATTTGATTCACCATTTGAAGAGGCGAATGTGGCCGGAAAACCAGCTGAATTGAGGACGATGAGGCCAGAACGGTCGACAAAGTCCTCAAAAAGAGAGCCACGATAGTCTCTATGGCTAGAAAACCAAAGTGGCGACTTGGCATTGGAGTCCATGCATATGAGAACCCTTTTGCCCCTGTTATGTGTTAGAATAGAATCCAGCTTATGTAAAAATGGGTCAATGTCTAAGCTAAATTGGCAATAGACATTGACCAGAATAAATGATATTTTATCGAATTGTATGGTAGCCACAGTGATAGTTGGTTCTGACAAGTTACCTAGCAGAATAACGTTTAAGTGAGGGTTAAATACTGCAATAACAGATCCGATTGGATCTTGGGGCACGCGTAAAAGGCGTGCACGCAAACCGAGTCCCCTCACCTCGCCGAAGGCGTGGTAAGGTTCCTGTATTAAGGCTATATCTATATTTTTCGTGTTCATCAGATTTGAGATCTCCGCCGATACGGCGGCAGATCTCTGGGCATTTATCTGTATTAATTTTAGGCCGTGGCCTTGAATTTAGTGCTCGAGGTGTCTATCTTCGATATGAAGTCCTCGAGCGCTTTCCTGTACTCCGGGCAAGCTTTGTCGCTTGCCGGGTGGTCCGTGTTTTTGTTCCCCTTTTGCTTGCAGTTAATACAGCAAGCGGGGTTTTCCTCCTTGGCGCATTCCGAGACGGAATGGCCTTTACAGGCGCAGTGTGAGCAGAGAGGAACCTCTGCGCTGCACCTGAGTGCTGAGTGCTTGAAAGATTGGCACGTTTTGCACCTTGAAATTCTTGCGTGCTCGTAAGCACGATAGGATCGGAGCCCCACGTACGCTCTGCCCTGACGGGTGATCGCGCTCGTGAGACATGCCGGTGCGGATACGACAACCTTCTGTGTCGATGACTCCGAAGGAAATTTAAAAATCACCTTCGTCGCCAACTTCACAGCAGACGGATCAAACTGATCCGGGAGATTCTTTTCGATAATCTCGTCTATGAGATCATCTACTTTTGTGTCCTTAGACACGTCATACAACATGATTCTCGGAAGAATCTTTCTTGGAGTTTGACACTCGATATTATGCTTGTCAAGAGATGCCTTGACAAGATCGTGATCCTTCTGCGATGCGCAGACGATAAGGATGTCTCCTGACTTCACTTTTGTAGTGAATCGGATTTTTGCCGAGGGGGCCTCTTTACGGAGGGCCTCTTTTATAGATGATTGGATTTTAGACGAATCCTTTCCTCTTGCCTTTACGTATAAAGGAGAGTCGCTCTGAGATCTTGGCTTAGGTAATGGAGTGGGACGGGGTGTGGGGGTAGGAGTGGCCGCTGTGACTCTCGCGTACGAGGGTCGGGCCACTGTCTTGTTAGCAGACTGAAGAGAGGCGCAAACCTCCTCCAGCCTACTCCTCTCTTGTAGGCGCCCCTTGAGAGAGGCGTTTTCCAATTGAGTTGACATTAACAAGCGCTCTAGTTCGGTAAATCTGTCAAGGATAAACCGACGTTGAGCGCTTGCGACCTTGTGGTTCACGTCATAGAGGTATTCCTCTAGCGTGGACCTAATCGCCGAGCTCGTAAGCTCTTCGGGAATTGGGGTAAGGGAAGGCTCTTTCCGCTTCGCTTCCGGCGTTGCCGCCGGTGCGCTAGTTAAAGTGCCTGTGGTTTGTTGTCTGGTTTTCACACCAGACATGATAGGAGAGGAAGTTGCCTTCCTCGTTGTAGGTGAGGGTGTAAGCCTCTGTTCGGTAGCAGATCCAGATCTCCCGGCCCGAACAACCGAGGAGGTGGAGGTCGCGTAGTCACAGGATGACGGTCGACGAGAGCCTACGCTGGAACTCTTACCGACGACCGGCGCTGCCGTTCCTGCGGCAGCGCGAGATTTTATTATATTAGATGTATTCATCATAATATTTAGGGCGAGCCATTTTTCGCATTTCCTCTATTGTTCCTACGATATATTCATATGCTAATACGCTACATCGGTCTAGAATAACAGTGAAAATGTACCCCCCCACCGCGATAAGGTAATGGCTCATCGGGGGGGTGTAGGTAGGGGCACGAAGAGAAAGATTATTTAACGTGACCTGCCTACCTCCAAGAGGTTGATGATCACGGCCCTCATGGGCGCGGGATTTGGGTACGCCAAATCAGCGCACAATGCTGCTTAAGGACAACATTGCTACCAGTGTGGCTTCAGTTCTCAAGACCTACACCCTTACTGGCGAAAGGAGGCACTATCCAACCTCTACTAGCTCTGCAGGCTAGTTCCCGAGTTGTATACGCAACTCACACGCCGAGAAGGGCAGAACTTCTCTAGCCCAGCTTTGTAGGCTATCAACCGACTGACACTACGAAACCTATCCCAATAGGGCGGACGGGATTGCTCCCGCGGGCATGCCCTCCCGTAGTACCAATTATAGCGTCATTGGTTTGACATGCTTCGGGAACGTATTCCCTACCAAATTAGGATCTTGAGAATCCATGCCTTGGTGAGGCAAGTTCTGGTCGTGCGGGTTCACTACTACCCGTCGGTACTACTGGAATCAACATGCTCCAGATCACCAGTCCAGAGCTCCGACCCTCTTTCCCGGAGTCCAGAATCATGTCTTTTAACCAGTAGTGATCCGCCATGCACCACAATGATCCCAACAAAGGGGAACAATCCCTCACCTTCCCCCGTCATTTCCGACGGGAGGGCCCCTCCAAGAGTCTATATTACGGGATAGTGTCCTTTTACGGAACACCTCCCGAGAGAAGCTCAACATTCTCTCATATTTCTCTGCTGTATCCAAGATCCAGCTTAAATCATAATCAATGTTGGCCCCCGCCAACATACCCTCCAGAATCACTCTTCGTTCTTCTGTGTATTCTGTACACTCGAAGAGAACGTGAAACCACGTCTCTATATCCCCACAGACACATCTGTCGCTATCACTGAGGCCTCTTCTATTCAGGAATTCGTTCATACTCCCATGTCCCGTGATGAGATAACCCAACCAGAGACTGGGAGAAAACCATTCATTTTCATGCGTGTAGTTGACACATGGTATAAACCGATGTGTAACCCTTCCCAGATTGCTTTGGTCCCATCTTGTCTGCCACGTCCTCTTTAGTGATATCCTCAGCCTTTCAATACTTCCCATGATATCATTCACCCCCTCACCCATCCACCTGTTGTCTTGCTCGTTCATTGGCAAGCCCTTTTTGAGCTTATACCCCACACCCAACTCCACTGCCAGCAAATCCCATGGAGTTACGCCCATCAATACATGCATTGCATCAGTCGAAACTGTGCGGCATACCCTCAAGCATGCTCCCATTACCACCCTCTGACATCTATTGATCCCCACCCTTGCATAACCAGGCACCATAGATCTGTACCAAACATGCGCTCCATACATGGCGCATGCTTGCAGCATGCCACCATAGAGCACATTTATAGCCTTCCTTTTGAGTCCCCAATCTTTCCTAAGTACCCTTCCCAGACACCCAGTTAGTCGGACTAAGTTTCCTTTTAATTCAGAGAAGTGGCCAGAAAACCTGAAACCCTCCTCTATTCTTACACCCAGATATTTTATACTGCTTGCATACCTAACAGCGTTGCCATTCAGAATCACCCTAGGTGGCCTATTACGGTCCAACCTCCCTTTCATCAGCATGCATACTGTCTTCTTTTCAGACACGCTTACCCCTGCCTTAGCAGCCCATACACTCAAAAGTTTCATGCTATTAGTCCCTTTTACCTCCAGTTGAAGGCGACTATTTCCTTTCATTATGAGGAGCACGTCATCCGCATACGCAACTACCTCTATCTCTCGATCCTCATATACTCTCAAAAGTTCATCCAGACATAAATTCCACATTTTGGGCCCAGCAATGGACCCTTGTGGGCATCCTCTCTCTATCATTCGTGTTACTGACTCATGCTCACCTTTCATAATTGCTTTCCTGCTACTAAAGTAGCTTTCCCACAGCGCCATTTCCTCACATCCTATGTCTTTCAATCGGCTCAGGATATACCCCCACTTAAGGTGGTCAAACGCGCCTTTAAAATCAACAAAAATACACAGGACATATTTGTCCTGTGCTCTCTCTACTATCTTTTCAAACTCCAGCCATGCATCGACTGTTGACTTCCCTTTCGAGAAGCCGAACTGTCTGTCAGACATTTCGCCAGACTTGCTTTCCAGCCTATTGACTAAGATTCGTTCCAGAACCTTCCCAAAAACGGGAAGGAGACAAATCGGCCTATACGATCCCACCTCCGTCCTGGGGTTATCCAAAGATTTCAGCAGGACCACAACCGACGCCACCCTCCATCTCTCAGGAAAGATCCCCTCTTTCAAAATGGTGCTGTACATTGACAGCACGAACTCAGGTATACAAAGCCAGACATTCTTAACCATCTCAGGATATATTCCATCCAGACCAGGGGCCTTCTTGCTCTTTTGACCTTTAACAGCCACTTCTACCTCAGTCATACTGGGCTCTTTTATTTCATTCGAAATCAGGTCTTGCCTAAATTCGACCTGTGGGTCAACTGGGAAAAACCCATCCATAAGTGCATTCACCGTTTCGCACCAGGTGCGAGTGGTGTCCCAACTTTCACGTCACATATGTCTGTCTTTCGCCTCTTTCCCATGCATATCTTATACACTTCTCCCCAAGGATCAGTGTCCTCATGCTTTTCAACAAAATTAACCCAGTCTTTCTTTTTGCTTTCATATATTTCTCTCTTATACAATTTCCTCAAACGGAAATATTCAATTCTTTCTCTCTCTGACTCGCCCCTTTTTCTATTGACCTGCCACTTTACTCTTGCCTTTCTTACTTCTTTCTTTCTTCGTTGGAGTGCTACAGTCCACCAAGTAGTCCTACCTGGTGTATTGACTGGCCTCCTCAACATTTGCTCATTCACCGTAGTGATCCATTCTTCCACTAGATTGACTTTCTCACCAGACGAAAGACTGTCGAATCGATCGAAACCGACTCCATCAGCCTCCCACCTAATGAGGTCCCTATATTCGCCCCAGTTGACCCCTCTCATGCTCCACCTTTTTATTATCTCTTTCATTCCTGTCTTTCTTTCTCGCCTTCCCAAAACAATCAGTATACCATTATGGTCACTGATGCTCCAGTCCGGCTTGACTACCCAATCAGTTGTGAACATTTCGTCCACTTTTTCATTCATCAATGTCAGATCAATGTCTGACTGCCCTGCTGCTCCACTAAAGGTGTACCATTCAGAGTACTTATTAGCCACAAGAAGCCCTTTTTCAGTCAAGAAATCTTCCATTCGAAGGCCCCTTTCCACACTTGCACTGTAGGTAGGGGCATTCTCAGATTTTCGCACTTGACCGACATATGAGCTAAGCTCTTTGTCAGTACTTATTGTACGTTTGTTTCATCACTGAAGCCCTAGGGATTCCGCGTTCAGTCTCCGCCTTCCGGCTTTCGCCTTCCAGCTTCATTGACCTATGGGTGGAACCCCAGACCTGAAAGGGAAGGATGGATTAGTAGGGATTCCCTTGGTGGAATCCCTGGGTTTTGCGACTCTATTGGTTTGTTTTCGGGGACCGATTCCTGGTCTACAAAAGCCAGCTAGGCCGACTTTCGTGCCCACTTTGAACGGTTTCTCCCCTAGAACATCCCAGAGCCGCGCTGGAGCTACTGCTGCGACCTGCCCTGCAACAGACTAAAATTATGAATTAGAAATAGTATTTACAGACCATTTATATACAAAGTTTATTTACAGTTGCTCACTTCGAAAAATATTTCATATATTTTAAGTCCTATTGCGGACTTATAAAATTTATTGATTTTACTTGTACGTTTGCTACGTTCTACCCGCATAGACGCTATCTATAACGCTTCTTGCCGTGCCAGATATACCCTGGTAACTGTCCCGATTCTCGATAAGCCTAGATGGTGCTTGTAAATTGCTAGATAACCCCTGAGAACGGTGTGTGTCGTAAAGAGCACACTCAAATAAGACATGCGACGATGTCTCACTTGCCGCTCCGCAAGGGCATCTGCTGGAGTCAGACAGATTCAGTTTGTTTAAAGTGGCCCTGAAGGGGCCGTGGCCTGTTATAAAACAGGTCAGTGGGTACCCTGGTCGAAAATGAGGATTCTCGGTAGCGAAATCTACCTTGGGAATCCAAAGGTGCGTGTTTCTGCCAGTCGAGCCGGTATCCCAGCACTCCTGCCATTCCTCAGTTAGCGTTGACCAGAGCTCTTTTTGAAGAGAGGTGATCGCGGCTTTCCTGTTTAGGACCGAGACATTCGGAAGTTCAAATGTTCGGTCTTTGTATGTGTACGCGATGCCTTGGCGGAAATGATATCGAGCAGAAAAGAATTCCGCTCTGAAGTTCAGAGGCATATACCCTGTCAGGACTTCGAGTGCCGACGTTGCGACAGTCCGACAGGCAGTTGTTATTGATAGAAGGATTGACCTATGGCAGGCCGATAGGTTTCTCTGGAAGTGAGAATTAGACAGACGATGGGTCCATACTGAAGAGCAGTATAGAACCACTGGTAGATAAACGGAATTATAGTAGACACGTAGAGCATGTCTACCCGTGGCCCCTAGGGGCCTGCTTAATCTACGAAACTTGTTGTTGAGACCTATCACCTTTTTGCGAATGTAAATGATATGCGGTAGGAAAGAAAGTCCCGCATCTAGGATGACTCCTAGATATGATGTTTGTCTCGACCACCTAAGAGAGCCGCTTGTTAGGCGGACTGTAGGTGGTCGTTCGGTGCTTAATTTGCCCTTGAGGAGGACTGCATGGGTCTTTCCATGCGAAAGTTTCAGTTTATTCGCAGCCAGCCAATTTTCTAGTGAATTTATGGACTCTGTTAGAGCGTACTCTATGTCCCTTCGACTATTTCCGCTGACGATTATAGCAATATCGTCTGCGTATGCAACGTTTATGCCTCCCGAGGAGGGCAGAAGAGCCAGGAGTTCGTCCAGTACTACGTTCCAGAGGAACGGTCCGAGGACCGATCCCTGAGGGCAGCCCCGGTCGACCTCTCTTCTGTAAGTACACGCACCTTGCCTAATGAAGATGTTTCTGTCTTTAAGGAATGATTTTAGTAACTTGTAATATGATGGGCACGGCAGTGCAGACCGTAGTCTACGAAGAACTGCCGGCCACCACAAGTTGTCGAATGCACCATCTATATCGACAAATAACCCTGCCACATAGCGCTCAGTTGAGTCTCGAGTGAAATTTACGACGCGGCGAACCGCGTCCTCGGTAGACCTGCCAGTTCGAAAGCCGAACTGAGAGTCGTTTTCTTGACCAGACGATCGATATATTGGGGAGATTCGGGAAAGAAGGAGACGTTCTAGTAGTTTGCCCATCTCGTCAGTAAGACACACCGGGCGATACGACTTTGCATCGTCCGGCTGTCTCTCTTTCGATTTGAGCAAAAGACATACTCTCCCTGACTTCCATGGCCCAGGAAACGTACGTAACGTAAGACATGAGTTGTACAAGGAGAGAAGAACTTCGGGATGTGTGTCGAAGACTCTTTTAAGAATGAACCCTGAGATGCGATCAGGGCCAGGTGCACAGTTTTTACGTGTGGCCTGAAGAGCTTTACCAAGCTCCTCCATCTCAAAAGGCTCCGGGTCAGGTAGGAAGGGCCCCGTGGGGTCCTGTTCGACGGAAGCAGTTCTGACTGCGGCTTGGGCTAGATTGTCTTCGCCACAGTCGTCCCTAGGAAGAAGCCGTGATAGAATGACCTCGACTGTTTCCAGCCAAGATCTGGTGTAAGAACCTTGAGAGGTTTTTACTGATGAAAGAGTGGTTTGAGCAGATATGCGCTCAGTGACCACTTTGTAGGCTGTAGACCATGGGCTACGTTCCGATTCGGTTTGAACGAATCTTTGCCAATTATTGAATTTCGCCTGGCGGATGGCGGTGACATAGATGTTATTTGCGCGCCTGATGGCTGCTCTTTGGTCGTTAATGACATCGGGATTCTCTCCCCGTCGACGCATCCGACGTAACCCTCCTCTTTTACGATTCAGGTCAGTCTTTAACGTGCTGAGGTGAGAATTCCACCATCCTAGCCCACGATTTCTGCGGGTGGAGGTGGAAATTGATATCATGGCCGTTCTGAAGATGGCCTTTGTAACAGAAATGACGACCCTATTTAGTTCGGCTTCGTCCTGACAGTGAAGATCAGTCTCCGAGAGACGTCTGTCGAGTTCAGCATCGAACAGCTCCCAATCAGCGTTCCTAGGAACAAATCTTGGGGTGTCCGGATCGATATATTCGATTCTATTCTTTGTTTGTTTCGAGCCTATCTCAAAATAGATAGGACGGTGGTCCGATGTGGACCAATTTTCTCGCACCGACCAGCCTTGGACAAAGTCCGCCGCATTGGGGGTAGCGAGAGTAATGTCAATATTGGATTCACCGTTTGACGACCCGAAGGTACTTGGTGAATCCGATGTATTGAGGACGATAAGCCCAGAACGGTCGATAAAGTCCTCGAGAAGAGACCCGCGATGGTCCCTATGATTAGAGAACCAAAGCGGGGATTTTGCATTAGAGTCCATACAGATGAGGACTCTTTTGCCCCTGTTTTGCCTAAGAATAGAATCTAGTTTTAGTAGAAAGGGGTCAATGTCTAATCCATATTGGCAATAGACACTAACTAGTAGTAATGTTAGCCCATCGTGATGGACAGAGGCCACAGTGATATGTGGATCCGACAAGTCGCTTAGAATGATAGCATTCAATTGAGGATTGAAAATAGCAATGGCGGATCCGAATGGATCCTGAGACGTTCGAAGTATACGTGCTCTAAGACCTAAGCCCCTCACCTCGCTGAAAGCATGGTAAGGTTCTTGTATGCAAAAAATGTCAATATTTTTCGAGTGAGCGATATGTGAGATCTCTGCCGACACGGCTGCGGATCTCTGCGCATTTATCTGGACCACCCTTAGGCCGGAGCCTTTAGATGGTTGATCGAGGTGTCAATCTTCGATGCGAAGTCCTCGATCGCTCTCCTGTAGATAGGGCAGGAGTTATGACTAGCGGGATGGTCCGTGTTTTTGAGCTTTTTGAGCTTGCAGTTGATACAGCAAGCTCGATTTTCGTTTTTGGCGCACTCCGAGACGGAGTGGCCTTTCGTGCCGCAGTGTGAGCAAATTGGGAGATCCAATTTGCACCTCGGCGTTGGATGTCGGAATGACTGGCACTTCTTACAGCGCGAAACACTTGCATGTTCGTAAGCGCGATGTGCCTGGAGCCCAGCATATGCTCTGCCCTGACGGGTGATCTCATTAGTTAGGCATGCCGGTGCGCTCAGAACAACCTTCTGTTCAGAAGTCCTCGAGGGAAATTTGTGAATTACCCTCGTCTCTTTCTTCACTGAAGACGGATCGTAACGATCCGGCAAGTTCTTGTCTATTATGTCATCGATGAGCTCATCGATGTTGGTGTCCTTAGACACGTCATGAAGAATGACCCTTGGAAGGATCTTCTTCGGGGCGTTATACTCCAACTTCGCCTTGTCAAGAGCTTTCTTGACAATCAGCGAATCTTCCTGCGATGCGCAGGCAATTAGATAGTCGCCAGACCTGACTCTCACCGTAGTGAGAATTCTTGCCGAGGAAGCCTCCTTGCGGAGGGCCTCTTTTATTGAAATTTGGACCTTAGAGGAGTCCTTGTGGTTGCTCGCCTTGACAAATATCGGCGTTCTTTCATTCTTAGCCTTGGATACCACGGCTGAGATTATGGACGAGTTTGTCTTGGTAGTCGCTGTGACGTTCGCGTACGAGCGTCGGACTACTGTCTGGTTTGTAGCAGACTGTGTGGCTGATGGAGTAGCCTCCAGTCTGCTCCTCTCCTGTAGTCTACCCTCAAGGACGGCACACTTCAGAAGAGTTGACGTGACAATTCCCTCCAGCTCTGCAAACTTCTGCAGGATGAATTGCTTTTGGGAGTTATTGATTTTATTGCTGGCGTTGTGAAGGTATTCCTCCACCGCCGAGCGGATCGCCGAGCTGTTCTTCAGCTCTTCAAGAAGAGTCGAGCCCGTAGGCTCTTCTACGACTGGTTCCATAGGCTTAGCTGCCAGAGTTGCCTCCGGAGCATCGGCCAAGGAGCTCGATCGAAGACGGGTTTTGATACCCATCAGAACAGGAGATATTGGGGTCGAGGACGATGACCCCTGCTCAGTAGCAGATCCGGTCCTCTCAGCCTGAGCAACTGATGAGGTGGAGGTCGCACAGTCGATGGATAACGGTCGAAGTGGGCCTATGCTAACACCCGATTCGACGACCGGCGCGACAGTTCCGACTGCCACGCGAGTTTTTTCTCTATGATGTTCCATTATCATATTGAAAGGTTGAGTCATTTTTCGCATTTCCTCTATCTCTCCTGCGATGCATCACGCTAAACGTGAAGCATCGGTGTAGAAAAATAGTGAAAATGTACCCCCCCACCACGATAAGGTAATGACTCATCGGGGGGGTGTAGGTAGGGGCAGTGAGAATCTTGTTAATCCATTCATGCACGTCATTTATAAGATGACTTTATTCTGCCACATCCCGCTCTGCACATTGTGGCGTCCGCCAGGCCATACGGAAGTCCTCTTCTTGGTAGAGTATTGGACCTTAGTTTAATAGCATATATATAGTCTCTTCCTGACCACATCCTCGGCGGATTCATCACGAAGAATCCAAAGGCGGCATCGTTAAATGATTGAAGGGTGTCTCCTCCATAGAAGGACTGGTCGAGGCGTTCGATGAGTCTATTTCAGATGCCGTTCTGTATACAGGCTTTATCATCCTGGTTATCTTCCTCATCCATCCGTCAATTTCTTTTATCACCGTCTTAGACATTGTGCACTTGTTCTGCACTCTCTCCAGTCTATCCAACATAATCACCGGTATTTTCCTGACAAATGAAAAGACACCCAGGCCACCGATTTTCGTCGGGGTGTATAGTGCCTCGTCGATTACGTTGGTAACTTCAAGACCTTTCAACGGCTCTTTTGATTTTACGGTCTGCAATCCTCAAGATCTAAAGATTCTCAGATGGAGACTGTAGGCTGTGGACGTATGTCGGGCACAAAAAGTTCTTGAGCATTGTCGAATTTTTGCTGTGGCTTCAGGGCAGTCTTCATCAGGCGTCCAGTTCACGTGTACAGGCCACCAATGTCGCACGGAGTCGCTCCTTTCCCACTGAATCGGAATCCAAGGTACTTGAACGTTGCCCCTAATGGATGTTGAAGGGGGAATGGGCTTGCCTTTGACATAGAACTTTGGTGTCGTATGTAAATAGAGCTTCTTCTTGAAACGGACATTTTCCAGCAACAGTGAAGTGCACTAAGAGGGGTTCAGTTCAAGATTCCTGTCTTCAAAGAACTGACACGGGTATTGGAGGAAATGTGCAATGTTAACGTTATCTGCCAGGATTAGGAGGTCATCTGCATATCCCAATACCGATATGTTTGCCGGTCCCATTGTATGTCAACTCCTGATCCTGAGGGATGAAATTAGCTCATCTAACACCATATTAAATAATAAGGATGCAAGGGGGCCACCCTGCTTCATTTCTCTTCTCAGATGTATGTTGGCCATTTCTTCACCCTCGCAGTATATGGTTGTTGATGCTCCCTCAAAGTTAGTCATAATATACTGCGAGGTGTCTTCATCAACTCTGAATCTTCTCAATGCATACCTTATTGAGTGGTGCGAGATACTGTCAAAGGTTCGCTTCAGGTCCAATGTGAGGATGGTGAACGCCTTTCCTTCAGATTGAAATTTTTTTTATTCTATTGACTGACATACGTCGAAACCGTTTGTTTATTCTCCACTTTGACTAACTATTTTAAATATATATTTTATTAATTGTATGATGAGGTATGAAAGCAAATGTTTGATGTTTCTATTCATGATTAATAAATGCTTTATATTCAGCCTTGAAAAAGGAACAAGTCGTTCCGAAACGTTGGCAAAATCATAGTTGATTATTTATTATTTCTGTCCCAATTCCTGTTATAAATTGCTCAAAAAAAATACAATATTGAGGTATGGTCATCATTCAGTTTACTGACCTTCAAAAAGATTGCCAAATTTTCCTCTTCAATGCAAATGCATTTAATGTTTGGTAAAATAACGATATAAATGTGAGCCCTTTCGGTACGTTTTTATTGACAATTGTATGAATTAAATGTTCTCTCTTCAATTTCGTCAGTTCATTCACGACAACTTCATTCGGCGCCATTTTGTATTTTGTAAAAAACCAAAGCTGCAAACTTGAATATGTTCTGCATATTTAGCCACTTCGCTTCTCTCAACTTGTGACTTATTCTGTCATATTTCTTCAAACCATAAATGAAACCCAAGTAACTGTTTTGAACTTTTTGAATCTTGTAAAGAGTAATTTGATCCGAACATGGATAAAATATTTGAGAACAGTTGTTAAACGATGACAAAACCAAACTGTTGCAAGTGTAATCTTGAGTTCGTGTGGGAGATACCCTCTATGGGGGTATAGCATGCGAAAACCATAGATGGCTTTCTGAGTACAGTTCGATATATATGTACGGAAGCAAAACGAATTGTCCATATTTAGACCTAGATTGCGAACAGAATCTACAATTGGTATATCCTCCGCTCCAATGGACACCTTAGCAGTTTGTGGCAGAAAATCACAGATCTTATCACCGCCGAAGAATATAGCTTGAGATTTACTCGAATTGATTTTTAAGTTATGGCTGAGTGATATCCCTGCAATATTTTCAAGATCTGCATTTATATCCTCAATATCCTCGTCAATATTTTCAGGATTGTGATGTACCCAGCTTCAATCGTTAAACAGTTGAAGGAATGGTCAATCAATACTCTGCAGACTGATCAAAGGGTATTTATTTCTCACGCCACACTAAACTGATCACAGATGATATCTCATATGATGTAATTCAAGAATGTAAGCATTGAATGAATGAAATACAGAATACTACTGAATAAGATTATTATTAATACTTCATGTATCTAGCGACATGATACATGAAAAGTCGTAATCTAACCAAAGGCTCTCGGCTTTGATGTTCCGCTCTGCAGAAATTGTAGAAATTCTTCTTTTTGTAGAGAAATCGTGAAAAATTGATGAAAATCGTATGGAAAATTGATACGTCTTCGGCTCTCAAGGTCTGGATTATGAAAAGGATTCCAAAATACAAACGGGATATTAGAGGATGCCATGCGTCTTCTTGTCTCTTGAAGTAAAAATTCTTCCTCATTAAGTCATCCATAAGGTGGACGATATAGTACATATGAAATGCACAGGGGGTAAAGCGGCTGGTTTCTGGCTCAGGCTTACCGGTGAGGGGTACTCTAAGGTAGGGTGTGAGGATCATGAAGATAGTGGATGAAGGAGTAGGCTTGTGGATTTCAGTCTTTTTGACAGTCTTTTCAGGTTTATGTTTGTGGAGCCTGGGTTTAGACGTTTCTGAATTTAAGTCTCTTATTTTCTCGATTTGAGAATGTATTTCTTCAGTCTTATCGTTCATATTGTTATCAATACTGTACGTAGTGTGGGTTAAATAAGTTAAAGTTTTTTATATTTATAAAGCCGTTGAAGGGTTAGTAGTTAAACTAAGAGCTACGGTGAAACAAACGAAATAGAGTCATAAAGAACAAATGAAAAAAAATATTCTATTGAATGAAATCCTCCAGCTTGTTAGGTTCCAATTCTATCAAAATTTTATGTATTTCCTTCTTAAACTTCTTGAAACTTTCTTCCCTTTGAATGTTCAAAGGCAAGGAATTGAATAATTTCAAACATCTATACTCGACTTGTTTCTGAGTGCTTGCCAAGGTATGCTTTGGATATGTGTAATTGAAATTTCTGATGCTGTAGTTTGATTTATTTCCATTTATGTGTTGATTGAATAGGTTCTTATTTTTGTGTTGAAATATTGAACACTCTTGAATGTATACACCATAAATAGTAAGAATCTCATTACTCCTAAATACACCTCGATATGATTGTATTCTGTTCAAACCAAAAATAAGTCTGATGGCCCTTTTCTGCAATAACAATAACAAATATTGATTGTAAATTTCCGGATCCATAAAAAATTACCCCAAATCTTAATCTGGCTTCTATTATGGCATAGTAGACTGCCTTCAATGCACGTTAGGTCATATACTTGAGATAATTCGCAGTCCATGATGAAATTTTCTTGGAGAGATGATCAATGTGGCACTTCCAGTTTAGTTCAGAATCAATGTGGACTCCCAGAACTTTTGCTGTATAAGTTATCTTATATATTGGTGTTCATTAAGTTGGATAGAATTTGGGATTTCTGTACCAGCATTGGTGTGATGAAACAAAATTATTTTAGTTTTATCTTTGTTCAGTACAAGGTAATTTTCACTGAACCAGAGACATGCTAGTTTCATAATTTCTGAAAGAAATTGACATTTCTCAATTCTATATTTAGTGATTTTTTCACTTAAATATATGATAAGTATGTGATTTTTCATTGGTGAAATGAATATTATTACTTTTGTAAGGTATCCTGGTGAAATTTCAAATTGACCTTTTGGCAAATTATCGATCAATTCACTTGAATTAGATATTTGAGATATAAGTAGCGGCTTCCACAAAATTTTTATTGTGGGATTGTCACGATCTGTGTTCAACCAGAGTTCATTTTTAGCAACTTCCACAGATTCCAAAACGCAATCAAATGATTGGTCAATCAAAATTTTGTGAAACCTGTAGTAATGAAGACAATGACAAGAATGCCCTGGAACAGTTACCAATGGGATTCCATCATTTTATAAATCTACTATTTGAGTGATTCAAATGAATTGGAGTTGATGGTTGAAAATATTAATTTTTTGTTTTCAAAATTCCGTTCGCAGTTAGAACATCTGCATTTGAATTCGATATTTATGATTTTTTGTTCAATGCAATATTCCGCCTAGCAATCGTTTTATAATTCAAAACTTCATCAGTTCTTTCAGTGGGCAGAATATCGTATTGACATTAAAATTTAAAAAAAATCAATGAAAAAAATAAAGAGTAACCAAAAAAAAAGAGAAAAGCCAACAAAAAAATCTAGAAAAAAGCAATGATATATGTTCACTCATGCCAAACAATAATAAACGAATTAGAAATAGTTCAGATTTTCAATGCCCTCTGACATGAAATATATTTCATAAGAAATCATAAGTTTTCAAGTTCAATGAAAGCTCATCTGATTTTTTTATTTATCAATTTATTCACAAAAAATATTGTCGAAAGTAATCAAAAATGTATTTGAACTATTTCCACAACGAAAAATAATGTTTTTATTTCTCATATCATATTTGGTTGGGAAAAAAGTAATTTCGTGATTCTCGCTTAATGCAAAGTGTTGCAATCGTCCAAACTAATTCGAATAAGCGCCGTTCTGTTCTATATCTAGATGTCCACGAGAATCCAACGTCATAATGCTCGTAGAAAACCTTGTTCCTATTGGCAATAAAAACCTGACAACCAATTTTTAAAGTCCTCGATTAAGGCCAAGTTTATACCCCCAAGCGCGTTGGCCATACAAAGGAACTTGTGGTAGTCATTTGGTGCCAGTTCCGGTCTATAGGGTAGATGAATAAGAACTCACCATCCGAGCTCCATTGGGATGCAGCTCATTGGAGAGCTACAACTGCTAACATGACGGTCTATCTCGAAATTCGCCATGATTTTTTCGACAAAAGGCCTGCCAGAGCTTATTCATAATATACTGAAAGAGTATCGGTCTATATGGGACCGACATATGCAAATTCTCTCTTGACGCATATTTCCCCTCTCAGGTAGTAAACCTATTGAAAATGGCGAATTTCTTCCTTTGAGACCTCCATCAACGTAGTAGTATGCACTCACATCTTTACAACGCCGTATCGTATGATCCGAATGAGATGTCGAAAAAACGGACGTGAAATACGAAATTACCTTTTCCTTGACCTAATATTGATGACGTTATATTTCAATGTTTGTAATAATTTTCATATATTCCCTAAAATATTTAAAACAATTACAAAGAGAAAGTGAAAAAAAAATTTGAGAAATAAACTTTCAATGTTTATATTCTCTCGTGTCATGAGATATTTGCCGATCAATTTTACAATAGTGTGAAAAAAAAATAGAATTTCTATGTAGGCAAAATATGCAATGTCATGAATTGTATTTTATCACTAATGTTACACCTCCAAGTCCAATGAAATGATAACAAATGAGCGCATTTTGTGGAATTCAAAATGCAATCAAGTCTACTTTTATATTATTATAAATTGAATCTCCTTCGGAGGCTCTTTCAGTGGTTTCAATTTTATGTTGATAAATTAAAAAAATAATATCGGACTCTTGATTACATTCCATATTTCAAAGACGTAACGTTATTTTATTTTTACGATAATTTGCCAAACCGTTGAAAGGAATAATTTATCAGATAATAAGATCTTCGAAATTACGAATGAAAATAATATTCTATCTTCACTATTGCTAGATAAATGTTTTTGAGCGGAGTAACTTTTGGGACACTGCTTCTCTTTCTTCATCATAATTGCTGAAATAATAAAATAAACTGCTCAACAATTGATAGGGATCACTTACTTGTTCTAAATTTATTTCTGAAATATTCGCTCCAAGATTATAAATTTAGTCAGATATGAGAGTATTTTCAGTTGATAATATGGTTCACTTGAGAAAAGAATGAAAAAATGGAAAGTTGGAGAGAAAAAAGACTTTATTAGGAACATTCAAAATTCTGTGTTTGAATAACATAAACATTTTATAATGAAACCACAAGAAGGCTGAAGTTTCGGTTAAGCTAGTACCTAGTTGGTCCCCCACGAGCTCGTCTCAAGCATTCTACCCTACGAGGCATACTTTTGATCAAACTATTTATAAAATTTTGGGGCAAATTCGTCCAAATATCCCGTAAAGCGTTAGTTAGAAAGGTCATCCAGGTTATTGATCGGTTGTTCTAAGGTTGACAATTGTCTAGAAATCTCAGACCAGACATGTTCGATGCAATTCATGTCTGGAGAGCGAGCTGGCCAGTCCATCCTATCAATAGCATGAGTTTCTAGCGCTTCATTAACCAGACGACTACGGTGTGGACGGGCATTATCGTCAATTAAAATGAAATTCTCGCCCACGGCAGCCGCAAACGGAACAATTATGGGTTCGATAATCATATCGTGATATCTCTGGCTGGTCATGGTGGTGTTCTGCAGAACAACCAACTCTGTGCGTTGGTTCAAACAAATGCCTCCCCATACACATATAGAACCTCCGCCAAAAGCTGTTGTGGGTACCATAAACTGTTCTGCATACCTTCGACCTCTTTCCCTCCAAGCAAGAATACGTCCATCGGAGTTGACCAAACGAAATCTAGACTCATCCATAAATAAACATCGGCTCCAATCTTCAAGTGTCCAATTGCGGTGCTCCTCAGCCCATTGCCGTCGATGAACCCGGTGTTCCCTATTCAAACGGGGATGTTGTACCCTCCTACGTGCTCTCAAACCACGAACATGTAGTCGTCGTCTTACAGGCTGGTTCGAAATTGGAACTCCTGTTGCAACTCTCAGTGATCTATTGAGCCGCGACGCCGGGTAAGTGGGATTTCTCCTAGCATTGAGGATCAAAAGACGATCTTGGGCAGCGGTTGTACTGCGCTGCCGACCTCCCCCATGAACATAAGCTACTGAGTCGTTTTGGATGAACCTATTCCAAGCCCGACTCACAATACTTTGCGAAACATTCAACCGCCGGGACACTTCTCGCTGGGACAAACCTTCCTGTATCCACCGTATGATTTGGTCCAGTTGCACAGGAGCCAAACGTCTTCTCGGCATGACTGATAAGCTGATATTGTTCTCATTTCTTCAATTATTGCCACCTTATGTGTTTGAACGAGAGAAAAAAACAGATTTAATAACAAA
This sequence comes from Harmonia axyridis, assembly GCF_914767665.1. Taxonomy (NCBI): domain Eukaryota; kingdom Metazoa; phylum Arthropoda; class Insecta; order Coleoptera; family Coccinellidae; genus Harmonia; species Harmonia axyridis. The sequence continues at coordinate 20,113,186 of NC_059508.1, read as the reverse complement.
TACCACATTGCTTTTCACTCCACCTGTAACAGCCTACAGATAATAAGAGCCGATGAAGTGAGGAAGACTTTGATATAATCAACTCAAAACATCTTACTTTTTCCTTAGAGAACATATAATGTACAGATATTCACGAGATAACTTGAAAAAAATACGAAAGAAGAGAATTGAAATATTTAACTAATTCCAAATACCTCAACGCAGTTATAGTTGAAAGAATAAATTTGCCCTCTTGTTTCTTTTCAATTCTGAATGACTTAATATCTTGACTTGTTACATTCAATGTCATTAGGGTTACCAGGCCATTGGAAAATCCGAAAAATCCTTATCAGGTATCTTCTCTTCCATGCAAGCACCTGAAATCATGTCTTGGTGTTCTTACCACCTTCACCTTTTCAAGTGGTATTGGGGCTGTTGACAAAATAATTTAGTTTATCAATTTAATTCATTTCCAATTATTGTTGGACCTATGCATTCATACTGCTATTCCCTATTTGCGGGATTTGTTAAAATAATAAAAACCTCTTCTCGTCCATGCAAGCCTCTGAAATCATAACGCCAATGTGTCGGTCCAAGTTTTCTTAAGTCTTACCTTCATGAGTGGTATAGAGGCTGTTGACATTCATACTCGAAAGTAATTCACCCTGTATATTAGATTATTATTTTGAAATACGGCGTGTTTCAGGATTATTTCTTAAAATGGTCTGCTTAGCTAAAAATGAATTTGTTCCATACTTTACGGACACAGGGTATGTTGTTTTCCCATCTGTATATTTAACCTTTAACTACTCGTGCTTTTCCTAACGTTACAGCTCGCGTGGTGTATTTTATACACCTGTAACGCTCCTTTTTGCGTCACTGGGCGCTTCTGCCAATTGCCCTTCGGCACTTTGCAGTAGTATCTCGAGCGCCAGCCAATTTTAGGGAGAAATTGACAAACCTTACCAGGGTAGCTTAGTGAAGACAGGATTCGGTGTCACCTAGGATGGTAGCGGTGACCAAGTAACAAACAACGCAACAGAATTAATAGGTTTACTGATTCAATTCTACAATACAGACAATCTCAGCAAAAACGGGAAATCAGAAAAAGTATAAACTGTATCAATATGTATACTTAAATTCGGTTACTGAGATAATTTGTACTGCCTAACACTACTGTGCCCTTACCTCACCAATTTAATGTCAGTCAGAACCGTTGAACAAGTTAGTCGGATCCGGGAGCCGGGAAATTATGATATTTGGAGATGAGAATCGTGGATTTTGTAGAGTCGGGAAGGAATGAAAACTAATCCTAACGCGTTGAAAAACTCCACCGGTACACCACCCTCTCGTTGTCTCTATCAAATGAAACCCTTGAATATTCACTCGTAAGAAAGTCACAAGTAAAAATTAGCAAACTCCCCAGAAAAGGACTAACAAGTAAGTTAACTGATGAAAATGGCGATTTTCGACCTCAGAAACGGATTTGTAACTATTGGCGTTCAATTACCAATTTTACTATTGTCCAGTCACTTTGTAACTCCTTAACCAAAATGTCTTTTTCCAAACTAAACTAAACTATACTACTGCCTAAATCTCTAAATCTGAATAACTAACTAAACTAAACTACTGCCTAAATCTGAATAACTATCTCTACTATACTAATAACTACTGAATAAATCTGAATAACTATCTCTACTATCTGAATGCCTGAACATCAATTCCCGATTTTGGGTCGGTTACACCCTTTTATAACTTCGGTGCGGGGCGGTGAAAGAATTCAGCCCACGTGACTCTTCATGTCGACAAAAACCTCGTTTTTCGAGAAAATTCTCTTGGCGGAACGTAATTTAACATATGGAAAAAAAATATATCAGCGGTAAAAACGCCGAAATAAATAATTTCTTATATTATTTCAATCGGATTATTCGAGGCCCTGGTCGGTTGAAAAACATGAGGCATGGACTTTTTCATTATCGCGGTGAACAATTAATAAATTATTTCCAATATTTACGGAATATATCAGAATGATTAATTTGAACGGAAAACAATAAAATATTCTTTAGAAGGAGCCTGATCATTCCTATGGGAATAATCAGACTTCGTTACATCCCCCCTGGTTCGGAAAAATTCAAGTTACGGTGAAACAGAATTTTGAATTCTAAAAAACAAACAAAAAATAACCGAATACTATCCTGTCTTATTACGCAGGATATATGGGAAGGACGGGTCTGACTGTTACGTTACGTTATCAAAGACTATAATGTTGTTTTAGACAGTATGACATATAAAAATAAAACTTTGCTCTATGAATCGATGTCAAATTCAAACGTCGTCTTCTTTCTTCTGTCATCCGGGGTGATTTGAATGTTTACATGTTTGGGAATTTCTTCATCTCGGGGTTGTGGAGTAGAACTCATTCCCATTTCCATGAAGTTTCCAAGGGTCGGTGCAAAACTCAAACGTCGTCTTCTTTCTTCTGTCCTCCGGGGTGATTTGAATGTTTACATGTTTGGGAATTTCTTCATCTCGGGGTTGTGGAGTAGAACTCATTCCCATTTCCATGAAGTTTCCAAGTGTCGGTGAAATAATCTGATGTGAGGTGTGGATTATCCCATTCTCCGGTGAGTAGTTCTGTGATTTCCATATCTCGATGAATCATGCCATATTATTTCAGAGGGACGTCGAAGTTCCCAGTCAGATGAGACGAAACCATTCCAAACCCATTGAATATATGGAATATACTGCTTGATTTACCTGCGGATATTACAAGTAATCAGTGATTGTATGGTAAAATTTTCAGAACGGTGAAGATTCTTCCAGTTATACAGTTTAAATTATCCATATGAAAATTGAAATGGAATCCAAATGTCCGCCAGGGTAATAATTGACAGGCCATGATGTCCAACTCTTCTAGTACTTCTTCCTTGGATGATGACATGATTAAATCTTCAGGACTGACTGATTACATGTCTTCGGTGGAATTGGGCTTACAGCTGATCATCCGATGAAAGGTGTGTTGCCTATCTCCAGCATTTATTCTCATCGGTGAGTATCTAGCCTCTTAGAAAACTTCATCTGTAACACTGCGGAATATTTCAGTTATTTATCAGATTAGAAATGGCATTCTTCAAATTGATTACACAGTGAAACTACTAATTTATATCTGACGGCCTTTGAAATTCAGGGCAAGTGACTGGAATTGTTTTTATTGCATAATATTCACTGACTTATTATGTACTATTCGGTTTCATCAACATTTACAGATTAAAAATCAGTCTACTAGTCTTGAATATAATGTTGTAAGATATCGGGTTAGGCCCTATATTGTTTTACACAGTTTACAGGATTAGGAAACAAATACACCGGTATCTTCTTTTTATTTGTTATATTTTCCCCATCATTTTCTTATCTCATTTTCTGGTGAGTAGTTCTCTCTTCTCTCCGCTGCGTGGCTTCCCTCTCTGTACATCTCGCACATGGACGCAGGGCTGGTTGTTCCAACCTAGTTCCTGTCGGCCGTTGGGCCAGTTTCCTGGGTACGCATTCGCAGTACCTGGTCTGCGTACCTATCAAACCACATCTGCTGCAAAATAGGAGTGGTGGACCTCGACACTCCTGCCGCGAGGGACATGTCTTGCCGCACTTCCAGCAAGTGTTGGGTCTCACCTCCAGGTAGACCTTAGATCCCATCGCACCTACTGTACGAACACTCTTGGGGGCCGGTGTGGTTTGATCTGAAACATATGGTTTAGTTATACCGGTGTTGTCTTCCACACTCGTCCTGAATGGAATTTTAGAACCGGTATCTTGCTTACTGGCACTCAGCTGGCACAACGGGGGGGTCTGTGTAGATTGCGTAGTGGTCCTCTTCACCACTCTCTCTACTCCTGCTAGGTAATTTCTCCCTCTAACTGACGATACCGAGCTGTAGGGGGCTCTAGACATCCGCACCTCTGTCACCGTTCTTCTCCTCAACACCGGTACTTCCGGTATTGTATCCGGTGATGAGCTTCGTGGCTCGTACACGACGCAGTCATCTCCCCACCGGATTTCTGCCCAGCGACTATGGCTACTCTCAGACATCTTCTTTGCCTGAACAAGAAAATCACAGAATAATAAGAACATGTCAGTAGTATGAAATCAGATTAATAGGTCTAGTTTATGCGGGGAAGTACCAGTTAGTAACAATTTTTTTCTTTTTACCTCAGTTCTGACTTTTTAACGGTGATTTTAACAAAGTAACTTACTAGTTATGAAATGGTTTTAGGTCTTTAACATGTACGTGATTCACTTTCTTACCTGACCGGTCTTTCAGGTCATAAATAACTGGTGAAATCACCTTCACAACAAGAAATGGCCCTTCAAACTTTGGAGCTAACTTAGATGCGAAGTTATTAACGGCGGATGATAGGTGATGTGTACGACGAAGCACTTGATCGCCTACCTGGAAACGAACTTCTCTACGTCGAAGGTTATAATTATGAGCTTGTCGATTAAATGCCCTGTATAGGTTGGTCCTTACAAACTCATAGGCCTCCAGTAGATGTTGTATCTGCTCTGTACGGTGAGTCAAACTTTCTTCTTTCTCTTCGGTGTTCTCATTGGGATCTCCAGATCCTTGATTCTTGGGTTCTGTGGCATATATGGCTTTGGGGATGCGTAGTTCCCTTCCATAATTTAGATATGCCTGGGTGAATCCTGTAGAGTCCTGTCGAGCAGTATTAATAGCAAAGGTTAATTCTCCTACCTTTTCATCCCAATTTCGGTGATCTGCCTCGCAGAATTGAGCAATCATTGTCTTCAGTGTCCGATTGGCCCTTTCAACCGGATTGCATTGTGGAGTATACGTAGGGGTAAACTGGTGATTGATACCCATAGCCTGGAGGTTTTCTCTGAATAGCCGGCTGTCATACTGTTTCCCATTGTCGGAGATCACAGTGGTTGGACATCCATACTTCAGTACAATCTGTTCATATAACGCCATGTAGACAGTCTTGGCGTTGGCTTTCTTCACTGGTCGACATTCCACCCACTTGGTGAACCTGTCCTGCATAACTACAATATAGGAATTACCTTTCTTGGAGCGGGGAGGAGGTCCTACTACGTCAGTTGATACTTCCTTGAACGGCGCATCCACCATCTTTCGAAGTTGCATCTTTCCTGCCAGTTGCTGTTGGGGTACTTTGAACTTTTGGCACGAAGTGCAGTTCTGGACATATTTCGCAATGTCCCCAAACATACCTGGCCAGTAATTATTCCGCGAGATCCTCGCAATTGTCTTGGCTATTCCCAGATGTCCAGCCAAGGCAGAGTCGTGATTTTCTTTAAGTACTTCGGTCCTCTGTTCGGTGGGTATACACAGCTACCATGGGTGGCCTGTTCCAGCTTCCCTAACATCTGATGAATCCCAAAAGTGTCGGTGTAGTCTTCCATCGATGATGGAATAGTCGGGGCAGTGTTCTGGTCCTTTCTCTACTTCCTGAAACTTATTTTTGTACCACTTACATTGAATATCTGTCTCTTTCAGTTGGACACAGTTAAGTGTCGGTAGTGGGTTTCTTGACAGGCTATCGGCCAGTTTGTTGAGTGATCCTCTTCGGTACTGTACTTCAAAATCAAATTGCTGTAGAAACACTGCCCATCTTGCAATTCTTCCAGAGGGTGATTTGATGGAGTTTAACCATTTCAAACTCATGTGGTCGGAGATGACCGTGAATCTAAACCCTTCCAGGTATGGTCGCAGCTTTTCTATCGCAAATACTATGGCTAGGCATTCTTTCTCGGACACTGAATAATTCTTCTCGGCGGCGTTCAATGTCCGGCTGACATGAGCGATGACTCTTTCTTCTCCTTTGATAGTTTGAGTTAGGGCTCCTCCCAGTCCCACATCGCTTGCATCAGTCTGTAAAATAAATGGTTGTGTAAAATCAGGACAAGATAAAATAGGTGACTCAGTCAACTTATGTTTCAGGATGTCGAATGCCTCCTGCTGTGCTTGACCCCAGTTTCATCGTTGCTTCTTCTTCAACAACTGTGTTAATGGAGAAATTACCTCGGAGAAGTTCTCAATGAAGCGACGATACCAACTGGCGACTCCCAAGAATCTACGTACCTCTCGCACTGTCTTTGGAGCCGGAAAGGCGACGATGGCCGACACTTTGTCGGGGTCAGTGCAGATTCCGTCTGAGGTGACGACATGTCCCAAGTATTTCAGTGACTTCCGGACGAACTCACATTTGTCTGGGTTGAGACGCAGTTTGGCTTCTCTCAGTCGTCGGAATACCTCTTGTAGATTTTCCAGGTGTTCCTCGAACGTTTCTCCCAGCACGACGATGTCATCTAGGTAAGCAAAAGCCTTTGGTTCCATTTCTGGTCCGATGATGGTGTCTAAGAATCGCTGAAAGGTTGCTGGGCTTGCATGTAGTCCAAAGGGCATTACCGTGAACTGATATAATCCCCTTCCAGGCACTGTAAACGCAGTAATGGGGCGACTCTCTATCTCCAGTGGGATCTGCCAGTGTTCACGCCTAAATACGACCCTGTTTCACGCCTAACTCCGACCCTGTAACTCAACCCCCTGACCTCGAACTTCAAGTACCACCCACACGCTGAAGACGGAACGAAGAGACAGTATGCAGCTAACAATCTAGGGGTTAACATCTTAATTTTACCCTGATTTCAATATATTTCAACGCTGTATGCTCTTAAGCAATAAACGCAGTTTTTAAGTTTACAATTGAATTTAAAACCACACAATCCCCAACATGGTCCATTCGAGCCACATTTGAATCCAGTGAATTCAGAAAAGCGATACACATTCGAATCCAGTGAATCCAGAAAAGCGATACACATTTGAATCCAGTGAATCCAGAAAAGCGAGCCACATTCAAATCCAGTGAATCCAGAAAAGCGATACACATTTGAATCCAGTGAATCCAGAAAAGCGAGCCACATTTGAATTCAGGGAATTCAAAAAACCGACACACATTCAAGATTTCAAGCATCCAGACGTCCAGTGAAACTCAATCCTACGCATTCCAATCCAAGGGCGCAGTGGATCACCGCAATCGTCGAAGCGATTCAACTCTAGATCCAGGCATACACACAAGCTGGGCAACTGGAACCACTTCGTGAGGTGTAAATAAATTCCTTCTTTCTCTCTTATACTGTTGCTGATTTTAAGCGATATTGACTTCAACGTCCCATAAGTATCCCACTACTCTTTTCAATATTTCTAATAATCGTTCACATTCCATAATGAATTTAGAAACTCTTGAAAGAAATCGCGGTGCTATTAAATCAAAACTAACGATATTCACGAATTTCTTGAACGAAATCAAGTCAAAAACGGAATTGCTTAGCACTGATTACATACAAATTTCAGAAAGGCTTTTGAAATTTGATAACGTTCTCGAGGAATTTGAGGAAGTTCAGAATCTAATTGAGAATTCATCGGAAGATGAGGAAGTCAATTTTTCAGAAAGAGAATCTTTCACAAATAAGTACTACATGCAAAAGGCGTTCGCTAAATCAATTTTAGATAAAAAAGAATCCGAAGATAACGCAAGTTCTATCTCAATTCATAACAAAGGTAATAATTATTCAAATTCGATCAAGCTTCCAACTATTGAGCTACCGAAATTCGATGGTAATTACCAAAACTGGTTAGAGTTTCGCGATACATTCGAATCTCTGATAGAGAAAAATCAAGCCATAAATGAAATTCAAAAATTTCATTATCTTCGGGCATCTCTGGAAGGGAGCGCGGTACAGGTGATTCAATCATTAGATTTCTCCGCTACAAATTATGCAGTGGCGTGGAATAGCTTGCACGAACGGTACGATAACAGACGATTACTTATTCACAATCACGTGAAATCCATCTTTAACTTTGAAACTATCGCGAAAGAATCGAGTGAAAAATTACGTGAGCTTTTAGATATAGTTTCGAAAAATCTTCGAGCACTCGAGCAACTAAACCAGCCCACATGTCATTGGAGCACATTAATAGTTTTTCTCATTCAAACCAAACTAGACTCAGTAACGGTACGCGAGTGGGAAAAATTTAGGGCTGACAAGGATGTTCCAACTTGGGACGATCTGAAAAAATTCCTAAAGTCTAGAGCTGATTTTCTCGAAACGACAGAAACGAATCATACGCAAAGGCATATTGAGATAAAATATCAAAGGCACAACACAACTAGAGGTTTTTATACCAGTGGCGCAGAAAACAAACCCAAATGTGTTTTTTGCGCAAAGAATCACTACAGCCAAACATGCGAAAACTTCTTGAAACTTTCTGTGAACAAAAGAAAAGAGCGGATTAAAGAATTGAAATTATGTATGAATTGTCTACGTCTAGGTCACTTCAGCGAACAATGCAGATCTTCAAATTGCAAGAAATGCAATGGCAGACATCATACACAAATTCATTCTGATATAGTTAACGTAAAAACGCCCAATGTCAATACCAATAATTCGTAGTCTACAAATTCAAACAACGCGTTATCATATGCGTTGTCAGCGAATAAGTCGAACTCATGCGTACTCCTCTCCACAGCAGTTGCTCATATTGTGGATAATGAATCAAATCGGCAAAATATCCGAATTCTATTAGATTCCGGTTCGGAATCTAGCTTCATCAGAGCAGATGTCTGCAAACGTCTAAAACTAAAGACTGCTCCGGTGAATGTTGAAGTTTGCGGCCTCAATCGTGCGGTTTCCTACATAAAATCAAAATGCTCTGTCGATATTCACTCTCGTAATAATTCATTCTCCACGAAAATTCACTGCTACATTCTTCCTGAAATCATAGGAAACATTCCAGCCTCAAAAATACTCGATTGTTCTCATTTGAACATTCCGGACGACATCAAGCTTGCAGATCCCAATTTTCACGAACCAAACACAATTGACATGCTAATAGGTGCAGATTACTTCTATTCAATGTTGAACGTCGGTCAAATCTCTTTAGGTCCTAACCAACCAATATTACAAAAAACCAGTCTCGGTTGGGTAATTTCAGGACCCATAAGCAAATCAAGGCCCAAGCGCATCACATGCAATTTCGCACGAACCGCCAATGTACAAAAACAATCAGCGCGATTTTTGGAAATCGAAAAAATTCCATTCGATAAACCACTGTCAGAGGAGGGAGAGCTGTGTAAAGAGCACTTTGCTCAAAACACACAACTGATTACTTTCGAACAATTTTCAAGTATCAACAGACTTGAAAGATGCATGGCTTATGTCTTGAGATTTGTGAACAACGTTTCAAAAGGTCATAAAAAACAAACCGACACACTGTTTCCTAACGATTTGAAGTCAGCGCGTACGAAACTAATAAAATTAGCTCAACTCGAATCATTTCCCATCCAAGTTAAGAATCTGGAAATGAAACAGAAAACAAATTCAAAGAGTACAATTTTGAGTCTGAATCTCTTTCTTGACGAACACAGAATACTCAGAGTGGGAGGAAAAATTTCACAATCCACGTATGCGTTTGACAAAAAACATCCCGTAATATTGAGCCACAAGCATCATTTCACGGAACTGTTGTTCGAAAATAAGCATAGAAAACTATTGCACTCCGGTCCTCAACAATTGCTTTATGCACTGCGCGGAACTTTCTGGCCAACCTCTAGTCGCTCTTTCGCAAGAAAAACCGTACGCCACTGCATGAAGTGTTTTCGGAACAAACCAGTGATAGTCCAGCCCATAATGGGCGATCCACCTTTAAAAGAGTAAAACCGCAACAACCCTTGATTTCAGACTTAAGCAAAGACGCCTTTGTATTAGCACTTCGCAGATTTATATCACGCAAAAGAAAACCTCATAAAATACATTCCGATAATGGAAAAATGCTCGTAGACGCCAATTCTGAAATTCAAAATTTCCTCAAGTTAAAAGAACCAAATTCAACATATGCCCTTTCTTCAGAAGGCATTCAATGGAAATTTATTCCACCTGACTCCCCTCATTTTGGCGGTCTTTGGGAAGCCGGTATAAAATCAATAAAATATCACATGAAAATAGGGATGGGAAACGCTCATTTGACGTTTGAAGAGCTATATTCATTATTAACGCAAATTGAAGCAACAGTTAACTCCCGTCCACTCACACCGCTTTCCACCAATCCCTCAGACCTTTTACCTCTTACACCAGCACATTTTTTGATCAGGCGACCGCTAACCTCCGCCCCAGATGTCGACTTGAGAGATGTCCCCATGAACAGATTGTCCTCTTATCAACGCTTGCAACAGTTGAACCAACATTTTTGGGAGAGATGGAGCAAGGAGTTCATCTCTGAAACACAACATCGGGTGAAATGGAAAAGCTCCCAACAAGCCCTGCAAACTGGAACCCTTGTAATGCTCAAAGAAGACAATCAACCTTCCCTCGTCTGGAAGCTAGGAAGAATCGAATCCTTGCACCCTGGAAAAGATGGCATCTCCCGAGTAGCAACCATACGAACGTCAACAGGTCTGACGAAGAGAGCCTTCAGTAAGATTTGTCCGCTTCCTGTTGATGTTGAAAGCCAGCCCTTTCAAGGCGGGGGCCATGTTCACGCCTAAATACGACCCAGTTTCACGCCTAACTCCGACCCTGTAACTCAACCCCCTGACCTCGAACTTCAAGTACCACCCACACGCTGAAGACGGAACGAAGAGGCAGTATGCAGCTAACAATCTAGGGGTTAACATCTTAATTTTACCCTAATTTCAATATATTTCAACGCTGTATGCTCTTAAGCAATAAACGCAGTTTTTAAGTTTACAATTGAATTTAAAACCACACAATCCCCAACAGCCAGTATCCCTGCTTCAAATCAATTGTTGATATATATCTGGCCCGTCTTAGTTTATCCAGAATTCCAGAGATGTATGGCAGGGGATATGCATCCTTAACTGATGCCTCATTGACTGCTCGAAAGTCTATGCAGAAGCGATACTTCCCATCCTTCTTCTTGACTAGTACCACGGGTGAACTCCAGGGTGATTTGGAGGGTTCTATTACTCTTTCCTCCAGCATTCGATCCACTTCCTGATCAAAGATTTCCTGCATCTTCGGGTTCTGAGGCCTATATCTTTGTTTAATCGGTTCAATTCCGGGTTTCAACCTTATTTTATGTTCTATCAAGTCTGTAGTGCCACTCAGTTGGGTAAATTTTGCTAGTTCTTCGGTGAGGAAGGAATCCAGTCTCGTCCTCTGCTCACCAGTTAGATCCAGTAGGTGTTCTGCTGCGGCCTGTATCTCTATGGCCTTTCTTGTCACCTGTTCCACTCTGGGTACAAGTCGACCTTCCAGGTAGACATTTGTCTTTCGAAGATCCAGGGAGAAGTTGTATTTCTTGAGGACTTCTATTCCCAGGATTAAGTCTACCGTTAAGTTGGGTACTGTTGGGGATTTACAAAGAAAATTTTAGTGGACTGTATTTAGAGACTTAGAGTTAAATCTTATCCCAACACAGTACGAAAACGAAAAGGACAAGTGAAACCAAAGTAATAATAAAATTATATTCTTACCTAGAAGTGGTGAACTTAAGTTATGGATCTTGCAGCAGTCCTCAGCTTCCAGAAGCAGATTGATTGAGCTTAACAAACTGAACCAGAAGTGATAGATCCTTTATGATTGACAAGCTGGAAAATTATTAATTCGACCCCACTTATCCTTATGAATGTCACAGAGTACGCCACTGGTGACAACTTTATTTCTCAAACGGAGTCTTTTGATTTAATGTTTATGGAACAGAAACACTGTATTTCGGATATACACAACTTCGATTGTCAGCGAACAACGAGTTGAAAATGCGATATTTTCCGAAATTTGTGTACGTAAATTAGAACAATAATTATATTAATATTTGGTAGCAGAATGGAAACAATCAAATCTTTCGTATAAAACGTAAAGAATGATACTGATTGATAGGGAAATCACAACATGTGCGCTAAACGGCAGAGATCACAGCTGTTTTAAAATTGCGATAAATACCGCATTTAAATTCATTCGAAATTGAAAACTGAAAAATTGAAAAGTTTTGAGAAAATTAAATTGCAAAAAAAAGAACGTTCACTTGGCGTGAACGTAACCGCCCACCTAAAATTTACCTAATTTCACAGACAAACGACATACAAGAAGAAATAATGGAAACGATTAAATTAAATACCTAATTACCTTAAAGGTTGAGTGGCACCAATTTTGTCAGCGCTCTCGTATATTGACCAGTTGCGGTCTTAACAGATGCTACACGAATTATACCATCAGGTCCTGGATATAATTTCAATATACGCCCGATAGGCCAAGTGGCAGGACTTGATTCAACGCCCTTTATAAAGACTAAATCTCCTTCAGACGGAGAAACATTTTCTGAATGCCACTTATTGCGTTGAAGCATGGTATGTAAATAGTCACTTGACCACTTTTTCCAAAACTGTTGGAATAATTTTTTATGTTGTTCCCAACGATAGAGAGGAGTTTTGAACTCGTCATAGGATAACTCGGGACTAGATAAGAGGGGGGCACCTATCAGGAAATGTCCTGGAGTAAGAAAATCGACAGACTCAGAGGGGTCTGTAGATAATGGACATATCGGTCTACTGTTTAGGGGTTGTCCATTAATCACGTGATCTTTTTTTAGCATTCTTTAACCCCCCCTCCCCCATTGGTGATACGTAGTGAGGTTTAAGACTCCCCTCCCCCTTCTCAACATCACGTGTATTTTTAGTACCTACAACGAATCTTGAAATTTTCTGAATATTATCTTAATTTAAATACAGGTATAAACTATAATCTTATTTCATTCTGAAATTAAGGATCATAATAAAAATGTCTACACCAGGTTGCAAGTTTGTTTTGATTGCCATAACAATAATAATAAACGAAGAGTGTAATCATAGGAAAAAACATGTATTGTACTAGTACATGAATATATTTAATGTAGTCAAGGTCACTACACGCCACGCCGTGCCGCTTAATATTTGTTTAAAAATCGCCCGTTTGACGAAAAAATAAATACACGTGATATCTTACTACAACCCCCCCCCCCTCCCCCTTGTGATATTTTCGTGATTTTCATCAAACCCCTCCCCCCCCTTTCAAGCCTCACGTGATTAATGGACAACCCCTTAGTACAGCTTCAATACGAGCAAAAATTGTTGCCAATTCCTCAAATGTACAGGCAGTTGTGCCCAACATTTTGAAAAGAAGTCTTTTTGCCGACTTCACACCGGCCTCCCAGAGGCCACCGAAATGAGGAGCATATGGGGGGATGAATTTCCATTTAATGGATTTAGATGCTAATTTTTCGGAAATATCTGAATTATTTTGACCTTTTTTTTTTGGCCCTGAGGCAGGGGGAAAGCATCATGCCTTCTCCACGCGGGCTCTTGCGTGGATTTGTGCGGGACTCTAACCTCGCTAAAACCCCCTCCTCTTTTATGTCTCTCCGAGCACACTGGAATTAAGCTCCTTGCTCACGCGGTCAGTGTGCTCAGGTTTAATGGTTGTTACGTTTATCGTTGCTGTTTCTCCCTGTCCTCCCTTTCCTTTCGACTCATTATCTCCGTCACATAATCGTAAATAGCGTTCCATCTCTTCTTTTCCTCCAGCATACAAGGTACAACCTCCCTCACGGCTGGTATGTAACCGATATATTCTTCCAGCTTTTCCCTTTCCTTCCTCCACCTCTCGCAGCTTGCGTATACGTGCTCAGGGCTGTCCTGGACACTGCATACCGCACACATATCGTCCACCGTCTTCCCAATTCTCTTGGTGTATGTGCCAAACGAGCCGTGGCCTGTGAGGAACTGGGTAAAGAAATACCCAGTCCTCTTATGCCCACATTCCACCCAATCACGAATATCCGGGATCAATATCTTCGTCCATCTCGCATTCACCTGACTTCCCGCCCATCTATCCTGCCATTTATCATACGTCCTCCTCCTCGCCATTCTCCTATTTCCCTCCAATCTTGTTCCCACCTTGAATAGGTAACAGACCTCCGCAACCATCAGATCAATCGGCGGGTATCCCGATATCACCTGGGCCGCCTCGTCCGAGGTCGTTCGATATGCCGAGATGACCCTGAGCAACCCCCTCCTCTGCACAGAAAGGAGCTGTCCTCTATACTTCTCCCTCTTCATAGCCTCTCTCCAAACCGGGGCCGCATAGGCTATCACGCTATGAAGCACTGTGCACAATGTTCTTTTTTTGTAATACGAGGGGCCTCCCACATTAGGCAGCAACCTCCTCATCGCCTCCACCTTCTTCCCAGCCTTCTCCACCACGTGGGCGATATGTAATCCGAAGGTCATGCCCGAATCCCATACCACCCCCAGGTAGGTCAGACTCCTCGATGGCATGATTTCCCTGCCCAATATACTCAGCCTGATGTGTCCCCTCTTCCTTGGCCCTTTAATGACCATGCATTCCGTCTTTTGCGGCGCCAGCTCCAAACCTCTGACCTGAAAAGTGACCAACTTCAGAAATATAACGCGCAGAACCTACAAAATTTTTACCGTTATCTGACCAAATCTCTTGGGCTAAACCTCTTTTTGCAATAAATCTATCCAAGGTTGATAGAAATGCCTCTACATTGAGAGATGACACGAGTTCTAAATGAACTGCTTTAGTTGAAAAGCATACAAATAAGGCAAGATGTGCCTTCAACATAGTTGGTTTACGCGAATTATTTGACCGATAGGAAAATGGTCCGGCGAAATCCACACCTACCTTACTGAATGGTAGTGCAATATTCACTCTTTGTGACGGTAGAGGAGCCATTAAAGGTTGATAAGTAGCACCACGAAATCTAGTGCAAGTGATGCATTTTTTGATGCATTCTCGCACCAAACTTCTGAGAGACAAAACCCAATAACTTTACCGAATCAAACTCATAGTCGTGTTCGGACCTGAATGTAGAGAAATCAAATGAAAATGGTTTCAAATTAACCGAGATAGTACACACTTTTTTGGAAGGAGAATAGGGTGCTTTGCATTCTCAGATAAACAAGAATACTGTAGCCTACCGCCCACCCTGATCAATCCCGCAGAGTCGATATAAGGACTCAAGTTTCGAAAAGATTTTTCAATTGATTTTTTTCGTGATAAACTCTGACTCAATTGATCAAAGTGGTAATTTTGAGTAATCAAAATAATGGAATGTAGAGCTTCTTTGAGCTCAGCTTGTGAAAGTGGACCAGACAAACGTGTTTTCGAGTTCAGACAATTATAAGTGAATCTCCTAACGTAAACAAATACTCTTTTCAGCCTATTCAAACTTGAAAAGGTATCAAAAACATTTATAAATTGGTTAGTTGTAGGTTTGGTTGCAATTGCAACATGAAGACTTGGTTTCAACTCAGGTAATAAGCAAGTTTCAATGTCAGAATTGACAAAGGGTGTTGGCCAATTAATAACAGGCATCGACAGAAATTCAGGACCATGAAACCAAAATTTTTGAATTTCCGGGTTCATGAACTGTTGAGGGGTGAGACCTCGTGAAGGCAAATCGGCGGGGTTGGAATCAGTTAGGATATGATGCCATGAAGCACTCGGAACATAATCGTTTATTGCGACTACTCGATTTGCAACAAACGTTTTGAGCCTATGAGGCGGGGTTTTTATCCATGAAAGGACAATTTGAGAGTCGGAAAATAAACGAACCTCAGAAATTGGCACTATACAAATATACATTTGGAAATACATCTTCCAAAATAACTTGACCAGTTTGGTCAACAAGACTGCAGCAGATAGTTCCAGTCGAGGAATAGACAAAATTTTCAATGGAGCCACTTTGGTTTTTGCAATCCAAAGATGGGCGTATATGTGATTCTTGAATTTTATATGATATGTATATAGTGGCTGCGTAAGCTTTCTCGGAAGCATCACAAAATCCCGCTAATATAACGCTACTTTCAGGAGCAGAAAGACCGTGGAATTTTAATATTTGATAGCAACTGAATTTCATTCACTATTCTCGACCAGTCACCATGACAAGCATCTGACAAGGGGTCATCCCAATCATGTTTTTCCGACCATAATTTTTGTATTAAAAGCTTCATTGAAATTACAATAGGTGATAAAAAGCCCACTGGATCGAATATACGTGCAATGTAGGATAAAATTGAACGTTTACTTGGTTTTTCATTGAATTCATTTACATTAACAATGAAAGAATCTATTGCTGGAATCCAACTCAAACCCAAAATTTTTATTCCCATGCTATCATCGTTAAAATCTAACTTAGCCTCAATATATCGAGACAGTTCCTCGAAAACTTTTTCATAGAAAATCCGCCTTTCTTCAACATTTCCTGAAGCTCATTACGCAGTTCGATAGCTTCCTGAACATTAAAGGCACCGGTTAAAATGTCATCGACATACAGGGTGTCCCGTAAAGACCACGTCAATCCGAGGGAGAATGTAGATCAAAGGATAACCCACCGGCTATGACAAAATTCCCATTATAAAAGTCTTACCGTTTTCGAGATATTTTTTTTTTTGAAAATAATGAATTTTTGCCCCTTTCAATAGTTTTGTCCTTACGGTTGGTACAATTTTACATCTTTCTGGTCAATTTTTTCAGTGAAATATTGCTGAAGAATGATTTTAACGTCTACATTAAAAACATCCTCCGAACATTTTAAAGGGGGGCTATGAGAAATATTTTTATTGGAAATTTTGGTAGTGGATTATTTTGTTCATGAAGTTTAGCCCATCGTAGTGGAAAAAAAATGTACCGAGCTACTGCTGCACATTGCACCAATAAATTGTCTATTTTATAGTGATTTCAAAGAGGTATCACACAAGTCATTTGTTATTCAAAGAAAAACGATATGGCTGTTTTTATCCAAATGGGTACGTTTCTGACAAAATCAAGTTTGTCAATTCTGTCAAGAAATCTTCGATATTGCATTACTCAGTGAACAATGGTAATTGTTTACGTGCGAAAATATTACTCGCATAATTATTCACCTCAAGGAAATTCAATTTTGCCGGCAAATTTTGCGAAAACATCATGCAGATCCAGATGTTTTCAATAAGATCATTTGGAGCGAATAGTCTCCCTGTACCAAGGGTGGGTACATGAAGACCTAAATCCTCTGGACTTCTAATATTGGGGCTACCTAAAAGACAAAGTATACGCAACACCCATACGTGATGAAGCCGAATTGCGGATGCGTTCTCTCAATTCGACTTCATCACGCATGGGTGTTGCGTATACTTTATCTTTTAGGCAGCCCCAATAATAAGAGTCCATAGGATTTAGGTCAGGTGAACGAGGAGGCCACAAACTTTCACCTTCTCTTCCAATCCACCAGTGGGGATAAGTTCTATTCAAATGAGCGGTGTTTGACATCGATCATGTTGAAACCACAGACTACGTCGCAGCGCCAGTGGCACATCTTCCAATAAAATGGGCAGCTGGTTGGTTGAAAATTCCAAATAATTGTTTGCGTTCGGTGATGGCGGCAGTTCAGTTAAATATTCCAGTCCATAAATTGATCTTGAATCGATATTGTGATCTATCTTCTCTCACCTCGTGTGGATTTATAATATTCCAGCCATGCAAATTGTGGAGATTCATGTACCCATCCTTGGTACAGGAACACTCGTTGCTCCTAATGATATTATTAAAAAAATCTGGATCTGCATGATGTTTTCGCAAAATTTGCCGGCAAAATTGAATTTTGTTGAGGTGAATAATTATGCGAGTAATATTTTCGCACGTAAACAATTGCCATTGTTCACTAAGTAAAGCAACATCGAAGATTTCTTAACAGAATTGACAAACTTGATTTTGTCAGAAACGTACCCATTTGGATAAAAACATCCATATCTTTATTCTTTGAATAACAAATGACTTGTGTGATACCTCTTTTGAAATCACTATAAAATAGACAATTTATTGGTGTAATGTGCAGTAGTAGCTCGGTACATTTTTTTCCACTACGATGAGCTAAACTTCATGAACAAAATAATCCACTACCAAAATTTCCAATAAAAATATTTCTCATAGCCCCCCTTTAAAATGTTCGGAGGATGTTTTTAATGTAAAAGTTGAAATCATTCTTGTGCAATATTTTACTGAAAAAATTAACAAAAAAGATGTAAAAATTCATTATTTTCAACAAAAAAAAATATCTCGAAAACGGTAAGACTTTTATAATGGGAATTTTGTCATAGCAGGTGGGTTATCCTTTGATCTACATTCTCCCTCGGTTTGACGTGGTCTTTACGGGACATCCTCTATGTGTCTGCCAGAACCAGAGACAATGGTGAACCCATGACCATTTCGAAATCTTGGTAGAAAATGTTATTTATCTGGAAGTACGTGGTTTTGATACAGACTGAGAGCATATCCATAATCACTGTGGTTCGTTCGGCTAATATATGGTCCTTCTCGAGTGTCTCACGATCTCGGGTGTTTGGTCTGTGGGAACATTTGTGAACAAGCTGGATACATCGAAGTTTATCATGTGTACTTATTGAGGATTTCCTTTGTGCACATGGTTTCTATTAAATGTCCGTATTTTTGACCATTGATGTTGTATGGCCTCTTAGTGGTGATATTATCACAGATTACTACAGATGTTTCACTCTATGCATTTACGAAGGAAATCGTCACCGGCGTTTCTTTGACCTCGAATTCGCTCTACTCGTATTTATGAATGAGTTCGGGGTGATTCGGGGTGACCAATTAGAGAGCTAGATTGATTCTTTCGACTAATCGCAGCGATAGTTCAATTTGAATCGTGGATTTTGCGTTCGCTTAGGTTATGTTATTGAAAATGACGGTTCTAAGAAAATAAATTTTATTTTGTTCTTGCTTGATTTAAAATATTAATCGCCAATATTTCTACATTCAAATATTTCTCTCAATGTAGGATCGCTGCTCGAGCTCTCCTTTCAATAGTTCAATTTGAATCGTGGATTTTGCGTTCGCTTAGGTTATGTTATTGAAAATGACGGTTCTAAGAAAATAAATTTGATTTTGTTCTTGCTTGATTTAAAATATTAATCGCAAATATTTCTACATTCAAATATTTCTCTCAATGTAGGATCGCTGCTCGAGCTCTCCTTGCAATCATAGTCTGCCGTAAACAGTCATTCATCAGTAAGACGAAAAAGATTTTTTGAATCTCAGAGATACCAAGCAACCCTTAGAACGTTAATAAGATTCTGAGAAGCAACCAATAGACGTTTTTTTTTTAGTAATCATGCTAGTATTCCAAGGAATTTCATTTTTGATACATACTTTCACACAGTTATTTTAGTGTATTGTTAGAAGTGTGGTGTAATTTTTAATTCTTGAGGTGTACCTTTTTAAAGCTCTCAGAAATACTCTTGTTTTTTGAAAGTGTCTAAAATGAAATGTTAAGTATGTGCTTTTCATTCCTGAAAATTATGAGGAATCCATATTAGTTTTCATTAGATATATTGCAATCTCTATCATTGATTTGATTGCAACATTTCAAATTAATTATCAATTGTGCAGTGTTCCTCATCAGAGCTAGTAGCAGGCACAATGAAAATCTATACCAATTTGAATCAGTATCGAATAGAAATTGATTTTTAATATATGTTGTTTTGTTTAGTATCTAGTTGTTGATCTTCTGTGCATTTAGATATTGATTGAAAAATTCGATGAGCCTGAATGTGTTATGTATGTTTTCGAAAGAAATATTTGTCAAAAAAAATCATTAAATATGCTAAGAAATACAACACTAATAAATGAATCCTGTTTATTTGCTTTTTTTCATTTGATACAATTCCTTTCCATTCATATCAAATTTAGTATATTTATCAGTTACACCTAAATTTTTTGAAAATGCAACAAAGTTAGAGCCCAAATCAGACACTAGGACTCTTGCATCAAGTCCTATTTCAACCATTTTGTCGATGCAATCTCCAATAATTCCACTCAGGTCTGTTGGACTACAGGATGTATTTAAAAAATAATATCCTAATGGCTGCTTCCAATTATCGTTTATTCCTCTTGCCATCAATACTAAGGCATTTTTTGCTGGGATATATTTTTTCTCTTTGCCTGAAATAAAAAGGTTTTGTAAAAACTTTTTCTATATATATCAAGTATTCAGCAAATGGAAAAATTCAGCTCTTAATGCTAACCAATATCGTGGAAACCCACAGTTTTATCATTTTTGTATCATATTGCAAATTTGCTTTGATCGATACTTCATCCATTGACAAAGCACACATCCTGTTTTCCTTAGTTCATCATTATGTCATCACTACAAGCCAATTTCCATTGCATCACTCGGTCCTTATAAACTGGATTAGGAAATCTGAAGAATCTTATGGAATTCGTAGAAATTCCTTGATATCTTGCACTATTACAATTTTTAACACAACACTTCGTACTTTTTTTACCTTGACCGGCTTCCATATTTACTGATTCCAAATATATTATAATCTACCTTCTAGTCGCCATTTGAGACTTCTGAATATAAAATCATTTAAACCAGTTCCTTTCTGAATATTCTCTGTCATTCTCCTCAATGTAGATACTGATGGAAAATTATATATGGCAACCATTCTTTCATAAATTTTAGGCCCGGAATAATATAATGAAAGGGCATGCTGTTTAAATTCCTTGGTATATCTTCTTCCTTTTAGATTTTTATCATTGAGATCACTGATTATTTTGGCTATATTTCCAAAACTATTTGGCAGATGAATATCACAAGCCTTTTTGAATTTGTCTTTAGATAGTTGTGTCTTACAGGGATCTATTTCCTGAATAGACTGTTCGAGGTTGAATGTCTTTAATTTAATTTTTTTAATTTCATTTTCCTTTGACTGAAAAATAAGGTTTTTTTTATTGACTATATATTCTCCAAATTTAACTATATATTACCTCAATTAGATGCCTCAACTTTCTTTTTCTTGGTGTTTGGTGAGATAATTCTTTGGTTGTTTGAGTTTCTATATGTACAACTCGATTTCCTTCGGTTCCCATTTTATCTTCTGTTTGGGTTTGAACATCTATTCCTCTTGGTTTTCGGAACAGATTCAATGTTGGAATTGCATTTTTCGATAAACGGTGATTTGTCATTAGGTTGGCATCAAAGTGGATACTGCATATTCTGTTATTTGGCTTGTCCGTATATAAATAAATAACAGCATTGCATCTTAGTTCATCATTATGTCATCACTACAAGCCAATTTCCATTGCATCACTCGGTCCTTATAAACTGGATTAGGAAATCTGAAGAATCTTATGGAATTCGTAGAAATTCCTTGATATCTTGCACTATTACAATTTTTAACACAACACTTCGTACTTTTTTTACCTTGACCGGCTTCCATATTTACTGATTCCAAATATATTATAAATAATAAAATATTTAGTTCCTTTGTTGTTTTAATTCAAAGAAATATATTTAATGTTCTTGAAAAAACAGGTATTTTGAATACTTTGATGAATTTTGCTTGGTATTCAATATTCAAAGAGAATAGGAGTTGAATATAAGCAATCCGGTGAATTCAATAATTTGAATGGGTTAATCTGACAAATCACATGCGTTTTGAACCTTTTAGAAAGAGTGGGAAGTTCGGTTATCTTTGTCATTTTTTACTACAGTAGTTCATAGTGAAACTCAAGGTCAACGAAACGCCGTGCCTAAAAACGGCAGAGTGAATTGTCTGGTTAGTCTGTGATATTATCTTAAGGAGGTACTTGGCTAAGGAGTGGCAAGATGAATTTCTCAACTGACGATCGGTCTCAAAGGGATGTTTCCTTTATGTATTTTTGGGAGACTGTATAGATGTGGAGGTTTGCTGTAATAGGGTGTTAGTCTTGACTTTATGAGACTTTGTCTTCCACTGATGAAGTGGGGTCCTTCAATTTCTTGTATTCTTCTGCTTCTAACACCTCTCTGATTTTTTCATTGAACTGGTCCACATCCATGATGACCGTCGCATTTCCCTTGTCTGCCGGGAGTATTTTGATGGTGGGGTCTGATTTCAATTCTTTCAGGGCTCTTCATTCCGCCCTCTTTATATTAGTGGTTGCTTAGTGGTTGAATTCAATGCAGTTCTTATCCTCCAACTGAAAATGATTTATACCCATAGTTTCAATTAATGATAACCAACTCTTACAAGATGTTCCTGGCACGGAGAAAGGATTTTTACTCGCTTGTTTTGTGCAACGGCCCAACTGTCCATACTGAATGTATGAGAAATAACATCTACAACAGATGACAAAATATTTTTTTCATTTATTCAGAGAATAAAAATAATATTCCTTGTCTATACCTATAT
This sequence comes from Harmonia axyridis, assembly GCF_914767665.1. NCBI lineage: Eukaryota > Metazoa > Arthropoda > Insecta > Coleoptera > Coccinellidae > Harmonia > Harmonia axyridis. The sequence continues at coordinate 20,090,918 of NC_059508.1, read as the reverse complement.
AATTCAGAAAGTTCTCCTTTGTTGGCATTGTCTATGAAATTGCGCTAAATTCTTAACCGACATGAATTCAACACTTCCCAGCAAACACTGGGAGGTAACTGTGAAGTACCATGGAAGTAACTTTGCAACTAAAAGCTCGCATGCGATGTATTAAAAACATTGCCTCCCGCTCGCATTTGCAGCGAAATGTCCGCGACATCATGTACGCATTTCAAGTCGTTGTGTTGTTCAAATTGAGACATGAAAAAATATCCCCAAAAAAACATCCATTTGTTGTCACTTTTATGGAAGTTTTTGAGTCAATAAATGTCTTTTTAATAACCACATTGGGTCGTTTCATGCGAGGTCTCTTTGATATCTCTATATTCCATTCCCTTTTTCACCACACATAGAGAACATTATATCAATTTCAATAGGAAGTTCGATTATGATTTCATTAGGATATCATTATTAGACTTCTCAATTCTATTCTTTTTTTCACTACACATAGAGTACACATACTGACTTCCATATAAGATAAAATTTTGAACTTAATAAAACTTTTGGGACAGCGTGACGACTTGGTCGATGGTGGGGTATAATCAGGCCTCCTGATTAACCTCGGGATAACTATAACGGAACATGCGCTAACTAGGTCTCAATCTGCCTACTCCTAGTTAGCGGGAAAAATAAATGGTTTTCTAACTAGGCCTTTATCTGCCTACTCCTAGTTAGACGGTTATTAAATAAAACTGTAAAAATGAACTATAGTACAGATATAATACAAGACACAAAATGCTACATGATGTAGGTTGCTATTTGACTGGGATTCCTCGGCTTATATCCGTTTAAGATGCTTACTTCGAGGCTTAAGTAGATTGTTGCGCCCTCTGTTGGGGGAAGCGTTAACCTGGTTGGCAGCGCCACCATGACCGTAACGCAGGAATCTGTAATCCCCACAAAACATTACTTTTGTGATATTCATAAAAAAGTCCCTTTGGCACTATACAGTGCGTTTCCAAATTGTATGTATGACTTTGACAAGATATTCTACCCATTGAATAAATGATATTTAATATAGGTCAAATGCCTTGTATTGTTCAAATTCGGACAAGGATTCCTATATAGAATATCATTTATTTAATGTGTAGAATATCTTGTACAAAGTCATACATACAATTTGGAAACACACTGTATAGTGCCAAAGGGACTATTTTATGAATATCACAAAAGTAATCCTGTAGAAATTTGTACATACAATTTGGAAATGGGAAATGAAGTAATGAAACATCCATATAATAAATAATTATTCAATCTAATATAAAAAACAAACGTCACAAAAAAGAGAAATTATCTCTCATAAAATAATAAAATTAACAAACAGAGCCGGTCTTCATTTGACCACTTATAAAAAAATACTATATATATTTTAATTTATTGGTTTTTTGGTGATATAGCTATATCACCAGCCACATGGCAGACACCAACGCACAAATAAAACTGAAAAAACGGGAAGCCTATAGCTATTGTAGTTTTCGAAATATCGCTCGATCAGCCAGAAAACGGACCAAGTGAAGACGTAATCTGTATTTTGTTGCAAAAATGCTTCTATTAGGATCACGTTCTGGTTTCACCGACGACCTCTCGGATTGCTCTGAATCGTTTGTTTTTGTTTATTACATCCAGATGAAGGAGAATAAATAAATATTCGTCGGACTCTTTGAGGGCTGGATATTTCAGTGCCACAGATGGATAATTGAAAATAATAATCTGCAAAGTATTACTATTACATTCACCAGAATAAACAGCCACATTGGGAACATAAAGTGACCCACTCAAAAAGGATTTGAAATATCATCCAATTCATGTTAACATTGTGTAGTTCTCAAAAAGACTTCGTTGCGAAGTCGCTCGATGGTAAACTTTTTAACTACTAATTTACCACTTTCTATGGGGATGGCTTTGTGGTTATTTATTAATATCCTCAAATTATTATCACTGCATCTTCGAATTGTTGTTAACAAAGCAATGTCGCAAAATAAATATGTTTAGAACAAGTATGCGTAATCGCAATGAAGATATCTGTCAATGTGCAATTTGAGACTTCGCGAAACTGCCAAGTGATGTGACGTGTTTGCTGGGTTAGTTCATGGCAGTATCATTAAAGGTAATTCTTTTTAGAGTGATAAATTCATATACTGAGTTTCGAAACCTGCCAAGTCTAAATGATTCAACTTTGGATAAGACATAAAATTCGCAGACGTATCCTCAAATTCATCTTCAACGCCCATTCGGGCTATTATTCTGCCCAAATGTATGTTATGTCGAATTTTAAAACCGAAAATGGTATTAAATGATCGGGTTCGTTTCACTGATGAATTTTATCCTTCAGAGATATAACCAAAGATTCCATGTCCAACACCTTTCAACTTTTGAGCTACATCAGGGTATTGAAGTTTCAGATATTAGGGTTTGAAGTTGTCGTTTACCGTATCCACTTGCACCACAAGAAGGCGGAAGTGTCATTCCATATTACGTGAAATATCATACCTAAGAATCTGGACAGAATCGAATTCAGATTCTAGTTATTTATGATCAACCAATACCCCATTTAAACTACCCCATATAACTTGAAATGTCATATCTGAAAACATGTTTTGGGGATATGCTTACAAATAATAGCATATTATAATGCGGTTCACCGCATCCACTTGCACCTCAAGAAGGCGGAAGTGACACCCCATATAATTTAAAATGTCATGCCTAAGAATCTGGACGGGATCGAATTCAGATTCTGGTTATTTATGATCAACCAATAGCAGTAAGAAGTACCGTTTACCGCATCCACTTACACCACAAGGGCCGGAGGGGGGTACCCCATATAACATTAAATGTCATATCTGAAAAAATGAACATAGGATCGAATTAACGTTTTGGGGATATGCCAACAAATAATAGCAGAAAATAATGTCGTTTACCGCATCCAAATGCACCTCAAGAAGGCGGAAATGTCAGCCCATATAACTTGAAATATCATACCTAAGAATCTGGACGGAATGGAATTCAGATTCTGGTTATTTATTGTCAACCAATGGCGGTAAGGAGCACCGTTTACCGCATACACTTACACCTCAAATGTCGGAGGGGGGTACCCCATATAACTTTAAATATCGGAAAACATGAACATAAGATCTCCTGTGTTGGCATTGTCTATGAAATTGCGCTAAATTCTTAATCGACATGAATTCAACACTTAGTTCATGGCAGTATCATTAAAGGTAATTCTTTTCAGAGTGATAAATTCATATACTGAGTTTCGAAACCTGACAAGTCTAAATAATTCAACTTTGGATTAGACATATAAAATTCGCAGACGTATCCTCAAATTCATCTTCAACGCCCATTCGGGCTATTATTCTGCCCAAATGTATGTTATGTCGAATTTTAAAACCGAAAATGGTATCAAATGATCGGGTTCGTTTCACTGATGAATTATATCCTTCAGAGATATAACCAAAGACCAACTTTTGAGCTACATCAGGGTATTGAAGTTTCAGATATTAGGGTTTGAAGTTGTAGATATCAAATGGCAGGACCAGATATGAAATCTCATTAGTAAGATGAACGGTCATTCCACCAATTACCCATTTACAACTTCGCCAACATTGCCAACATGATGTGTGTGGTTTGTGATCCGATCTTGGTTTTTCCAGTCTAGCTTGAATTGTTATGCATTATTCTACATCTATGTTTTTTCTGTTTGCGATGTCTGTTTTGTTATGTCTAAGGTTTTCCCTAGGGTTGGAAGCAGACTCATGGGTCTCAAGAAGCAGTGCTTTTTTGGCAATCAGCCCACATGAACCTGCTTCCAAACCCTCGGAAATGTTTACATGTCTTTTTACATGTCGGTCAGTTCGTCTTTTACTGCGTCATATAAATATGTCATGGCTTCGTTTGATATCTTATCCTGTCCTTTTTCCTTTCTTGGCGTTCAGTTCTTTGACCGTGTAACCGTTTGTTATGCCAGTAAGCCTAAACGTTGGTTTTCTTGTTTTGTCTGTTTTAACGCTAATTTCTTTCGCCTTTTTCAATACTTGCTTTAGTTTGTCATGTTGTGTTCTGTCCTTGCATTGAACAATTACTTTTTCGTCATTGATGGGTATGACGTTCTTAAGTTCGTTGTTCTGTAGTATGTCTTTCATTGCTTCCTCAAGTTGTTGTAATATGTCTTTTGTTGTTTTCGAGTCCCATGATGTCCTTGTTGCTATTTATTTTCTCAGAGGTTTTCCACCCTTCTTTGTTTTTTTGTGTCCTGCTTATTTGGCATATACGTTTTTGTTTTTTTTGTGTGTTCTTTTCTTCTTCTGTGTCGCTTTGAGTGGTCATGTCAACGTCTGTGTTTGCTTCGGTAGCTGTTGATGGATATTGTTTGGATAATTTCTGTTCTAGAAATTCAACTGAGTCTATGTGATTGTTAATGACGATTTTTCTGTTCAGAATTCTACGATATTCTTTCCAATCTGTGGTAGAATAAAATCGAAGATTTTTCTTGTCGTTTTGTCTCAGAAGTGTCCTCGAATATTGAATTTGACCACATTATGGTTTGAGGGAAGGTCAAGCAAGACTGAATGTCACTAAGCCGGCGTCTTTTACCTTTAAAACCTTTGCTCTCTCGAGGGCTTGAGGCTCATTCTCGAAGGGAATCGTCACGTCGATAATCGTGATCCTAGACTCCTTTTCGTATATGATGACGATGTCGGGCCGTAAATTGTTCACCAGAGGGTCCTGTCTGTTGACCAGTACGATTCCCATCCTGTCCAGAATGGATTTGAAAAAATTATCTAGAACGGCATTGTGTCTCCTTTGCCACGCTGCCGAATGCATTTTACAGTAGTTTATGATGCGTGGCAAAGTTTCTTGATGTTCCTGAGACCTCCGACACCGCTTATCACCACTCCGGAATCTTTGGTGGCATTGAGTGAGACGAAGTCCAGTCTGACCCTGTGGATTAATTGCCAGTCGCAGAAGCGTGTGATGAAGGGATTGCTGGCGGCACTCTTCGAGAAGCACTTGAATGTTTCTCCCAGGTCCGGTTTTCGGGTCAGGGATGACGCAAACAAATTCCTTAGCGTACTTGAGCCTCCATTCAAGGTTCTGACGACAAGATGGTGTAATCGTCTGACTATCTGGCGAATCGTTCTGACCGATCTGGATGAAAAGGGATGTGTTGATGGTCGTCCATCCCATCTCCAGCCTCTTTGAGAACCTCCTCGTTGCATTTCTAGCCCTGGACCATAGCGACGAAATGTTGCCACCATCTCTACCGAACGTCTCAACAAGACACCAGTGCCATCCCTCTTCATTGGCACATATAGTAGTTCGAGATTGGCTCTCTGTGGAAATTTCATTCAGGATTTCCGGGCTCTCTTCACCTGCCTGTCATGCATTCTGAGCTTATTCCCTCAGAACGAAAGAAACTTTTGGCAGGATGAAAATAACAAGGGCGTAGATTTTCTGCCACGGTGCTTACTGTTGGCATTATCTATGAAATTGCGCTAAATTCTTAATCGACACGAATTCAACACTTAGTTCATTGCAGTATCATTAAAGGTAATTCTCTTCAGAGTGATAAATTCATATACTGAGTTTCGAAACCTGCCAAGTCTAAATAATTCAACTTTGGATTAGATATATAAAATTCGCAGACGTATCCTCAAATTCATCTTCAACGCCCATTCGGGCTATTATTCTGCCCAAATGTATGTTATGTCGAATTTTAAAACCGAAAATGGTATTAAATGATCGGGTTCGTTTCACTGATGAATTTTATCCTTCAGAGATATAACCAAAGATTCCATGTCCAACACCTTTCAACTTTTGAGCTACATCAGGGTATTGAAGTTTCAGATATTAGGGTTTGAAGTTGTATATATTAAATGGCAGGACCAGAGATGAAATCTCATTAGTAAGATGGACGGTCATTCCACCAATTACCCATTTACAACTTTGCCAACATTGCCAACATGATGTGTGTGGTTTGTCTAGTGATCCGATCTTGGTTTTTCCAGTCTTGCTTGAATTGTTATGCATTATTCTACATCTATGTTTTTTCTGTTTGCGATGTCTGTTTTGTTATGTCTAAGGTTTTCCTTAGGGTTGGAAGCAGACTTATGGGTCTCAAGAAGCAGAAGAGAATTATCGAGCTTTTGTACATCTCTGGTCATCCTATCGATGACCGGGAAATGGTCGACGTGGTAGCACTTCGGGATGCCGAGATGTTCGTAGGTCTGATCTTCCGCCAGCGTTGGGGTTTACCCTAGATCGAGTAAGTAAGGTCCCGGCAGGTATGTTCACGCCGGCAGTCCAAAGTGAGAGACCCGCACTTTCCCGGCTTGAAAGTAAGGCCACAGGCAGCTGCTGTTCCTCCGATGCTGTCAAGGGGATCTGCATATCTTCGGGCGTGCGGTTACTATCACCAGATCATCCGCATAGTCCAAAATGACGATGTTGTTGACGTCTATCTTGTAGCCTAGTTCGGTGTTGAGAGCAGCCCGAAACAAAGATTCCAGTGCAATGTTGAAGATTATGGGGCTGTATATGGGGCTGAGTGGGCAACCCTGACGCATCCCCGCACGAACCGAAAGAGGCCGGTGATGGTTAGGTTAGAGGCTAATGACTAAACAGTTTTCAATTACTTTAAAATATATTTATTCAGACCTCCAACAATGCTCCAACATAAAACGTGTTCTTCACCCATTATATTCAACAACAACAACTACTCAAGTGACGCGGTTTTTTATACACTTTTATATTTCTAGAACATTCCATAATACAGTATTCTTTATAGTGTCTAGCGCCCTCTATGAGTGAGTGGAAAATTGTATCCTATTACAGATTACTTTAACACCCCCCTTACAATTTTACATTCTTAATTAACAAAATTAATAAACATTCATTTTATAGCGATAATTTTCAAATTTATCACGGCAAAGGGATTTTGTAAATGTATCTGCCAAATTTACATTTCCATCAATTTTAACAACATCAATTAGCTTATTATTAACACTATCATGTACAATATGTAAAGCTACATTTATATGTTTGGACCGTTTTGAAAAATTACCATTTTTGGCTAACATAATACAACTAATATTATCAACATAAATCTTAATTTCATTCAACAAATCCTTTGACAAACCAAGATCAACTAAAATATTTTTAATGAATAAAATTTCTTCTATTGTACAAGCTAAGGCAATATATTCTGCTTGGGTAGATGAACGTGAAACTGACTTTTGCTTCACAGTCTTCCAAAATATTGGATTTCCAAAAACTTTAATTATTGATCCAGTAGTTGACTTTGAATTAGTTGGATCACCTGCCCAGTCAGAATCTGAATAACCACAAATCATAATATCAGAATCACCAGTAAAGTGCAAACTCAAATGCTTGGAATGGTATAAGTATATTAGAATGCGTATAGCATGTTTGTAATGAGTATCACTACAACAATTTTGAAATCTACTTAGATAGTTTATTGCGTACATTATATCAGGTCTGGTTGCTTGAGCAATATAAGATAATGCGCCTATTAAATTTCTATAATTTAAACTTTCGTTAATTTTTCCTTCAAACAATTTTAATCCTGTTTCCATAGGTGTATGCTTAATTCTTGAGTGTACAATTCCGAATTTTTCAGCTAAAGTTTCAATGTATTCTTCTTGAGAAAGTTTCATTTCTCTTGTAGATTTATTAAAGTCAATTTCGATGCCTAAATACCTTTTAACATTTCCTAGATTTTTCAGTTTAAATTGAATTTTGAATTCACTTTTAATGCTCTCAATGAGTTCTTTATCTGGACCACAGATAAGTAAATCGTCAACAAAAAGTATGCAATAGATTTCTGATTTCACATTACAGTACAAACATAAGTCATGATTACTTCTAGTAAATTCCAGTTTCGTAATAAAATTATTGAAATGGTCGTACCAGTTCCTTGGCGACTCACGTAGACCATATAAAGATTTTTTTAGATGATAGACCATATTTTCATTTTTAATAAAACCGTCGGGTTGACTAACATAAACTTCAGATTTTACATCACTGTTCAAAAATGCAGTTTCTACATCCATATGATGCACATTAAATCCTCTTTTAACAGACAAGCTCAAAAGTAACCGTAAGGTAGACATTTTTGCAACAGGGGCATAAATTTCATCAATTTGGTCTTTTTGTTCGTAGCCTCTAACTACAAGCCGTGCTTTGAAATTGTCTTCAGATTTTTTTTTTATAAACCCATTTTACCGAAAGAATTTTCTTATCAACCGGCTTAGGTATTAATTCCCACGTTTTTGAATCATTTAATGCACTAAACTCTTTTATCATTGCATCCTTCCAATTTTGGAATCTACAGAATTTATAGCCTCATCGAAAGATTTAGGAGCATCTAAATCTGCTAAATTTACAGAAATAATAAAATCATCATATTTATTCGGAAGTCTTCTTTTCCTGACAGGTCGATCAATTGTACTTCCTTCATTATTGTCTTTTTCGATTTCATTATCATCATTTTCCTCATCATCACTTATTTGAATAAAATCAGTACCGGGCTCTACAACTTGAACATTTCTAGCTAATTCAATTTTACCGTTTATTAAGACTCTGTAACCTAAATCAGTATACCCAATCAAAATTCCTTCAACTGCTTTGTCGTCAGATGTTTTTTTTTTTTCGTCAGGAATTCTCACATAGACACGACTACCATAAATTTTCAAATTTTTTGCACTTGGTTTTCTACCGAAAAAGATTTCAAAAGGGGTTTTCGATTCGAAAGTAGAACTATTTCTCAACCTATTACCTACAAAACATGCGGCCAAGACAAATTCTGGCCAATATTTGCGGTCTAATTTAGATTCTTTTCTGAGACATCTTACTCTGTCCAGTATTGTCCTGTTATATCTCTCTGCAACTCTATTCAACTGATGGTTATATGCAATGCAAGGAAAAATTCGAAAACCTTCATTTTTAGCCAAATTATAAAACTCTTTATTCAAAAATTCTTTTCCGTTATCGCATCTAAATTCACATAAAGGACCTTCAGCATAGTTTTTAAGAATATTGAAATATTCAACAAATTTATCGTATACTTCAGACTTGTTCTTAATTGGATAGGCTCTTGCAATTCTCGAGTAATCTTCAATAAAAGTAACGAAATACTTTTCTCCATTAAACCCATCTACATCCAAATACTTCACATCAGAATGCACTATTTCACCGCAGTATCTAGCTCTTCTACGTTCAGAAGCATATTCCTTGTTTGACATCTTACTTTCTAGGCAAATTTTACAGCTTATAAAATTATTATCTAAATGGTCTGGCAAATCATCTAAATACTTATCACGACACATTATATTCAGATCTTTAAAGTTAACATGACCCAAAATACGATGGAATCTTTCCTTGGTTGACATATTCTTAGCAATATGATTTGCAGAAATAGCATCAGCACCTTTTAAAACTTCACACGTTATAGAGAATAATTTCTTATTTTGTTTCGAATGGAAAAGGAACTCATTTTTTTCATTATAAATCTCCGCATATTTACCGTTAAAGATTACTGTCTTGTTTGTCGACATAATGGAACTAACACTTAGTAAATTTCTTCCGATTTCAGGAACATAATAAACATTTTTTATATCAACACTTATGTTTTTATCTCCAGATCTGAATCTACACATTATGTTCCCTATCTTTGTTGCTTTTATGACATCTGAATTTCCTAGCTTAACCTCAGTTTTTGTCTTAAGATCTACAGAACTATAAAAATATTCATCAGTTTTCGTAATATGATCAGTACATCCGCTATCAATTAACCATTCCATGACATTTGTGTTCTTACCTTGCTCCAAATCAAAAGAATTTACATCAACATGAAAAAGTTCCAAGTTTCCTTCGTCTTCCTGCATATTCTGAACCTCCGAATTGCCAGCAAATCTTCTACCATAATTACCACGACCTTTATTGTAGTTGTTTCTTCCCCCTGCTTGATAAAATCCTCGATATCGTTGACCATTGTAGCTTCCTCGACTATTCTGACCATGACCACGTCCATTTTGATAGCAATTTTGCTTCATGTGTCCAACCTTTCCACAGTTCTAGCAAGTTTTTGGATTTTCATTCGTCTTGTGCCAGTTTCTTCCTTTTGTCAATTTCGTGTTGAAGGCTTTCGATTTCAATTCCTTATCTTCAGTAGTAGACTCAGTCTCTTGAATGCCAGATAATTCGTTCCAACTCATTAGTTTCTCTCTTATGTATTCAGTTGTACGATTTTGTTCAGCTAGAGAATCAAGGTCATCCACCAAGTGACGGCAGTCCTTTGGTAATGCCATTATAAGAAAGCTCAATTTTCTTTTTCTAGAAATATCACCACCAGCTAATCTTAGTTCATTGATTTTCTTATCGAAGTCTTCAAAGAATTTTTCTGTTTGTGATTTGGAGGCATTTTCATTCAATTTCATCAAGTTCAACTGACGTTCTATTAGTAATTGCTTTGATTCGCTTTTCTTTAGATAGATAGAGTCCAATTTATCCAAAATTTGTTTCGGTGTTTCTAAGTCAGCCATAGTGGCAGCATTTAATGCTAACGAAAGAAAGTACATCACCTCATTTTCTTGTTCCTCCCAATCTGCCTCTTCTATTACTTCTGGACGTATTTCATATTGGACAACAGGCAAGCACTTCTTGAAACGAAGCAGGAACATGAATTTGTTTCTCCAATCTTCATAAGTGATATTTTTGTCGAACGGTATAACTGTCGTATTTTCTCTGGCCATTTTACTTGCATTACTTCCTTACTTACTGCGATACTTGATTAACCACGCTCTGCTACCATAAACAGTTTTCAATTACTTTAAAATATATTTATTCAGACCTCCAACAGTGCTCCAACATAAAACGTGTTCTTCACCCATTATATTCAACAACAACAACTACTCAAGTGACGCGGTTTTTTATACACTTTTATATTTCTAGAACATTCCATAATACAGTATTCTTTATAGTGTCTAGCGCCCTCTATGAGTGAGTGGAAAATTGTATCCTATTACAGATTACTTTAAGAATGACCATAGCAGTCGATGCCTTCAATGAAAGAAAAAAAAATAACACAATAAAAATAAATACATAATGAAACATAACACGATAAAAATTTCAATATTTAGCACCGTCATCTAAGTTGCCATCTTCATCGTTACAATAATCTTCACCATTATCGAAGTAATTATTGCCATAATCATCTCCATCTTCAATTTCCTCCTCCAAGTCACCGGACTCTCCCTGCGTGATCTTGATGGTGGAGAAGCTGGTATCTTGAATACTCCTTATCAACTCCAATGCGTTCCGGTTCAAGCCCATGATCTCTAGGGTGTTGAATATGTGGCTGTAGGGCAATGAGGAAAAAGCATTCTTCAAGTCAAACCAAGCAACGGTGGGGCGTCTACCCTCTCTCCTCGTGATATCGAGGATGCTCTGCAGGATGAAGTTGAGCTCATAACAACCCTCATATTGTCCAAATCCCTTCTGCGTAGCTGATTCTAGCTGAGAGACAAGATGTAAACAAATTATATAGGCATGAACACAGAGAAATGGGACACCAGTTGTTAGGGTCGTCTCGGGGGCCTTCTAAATAGTCATCACTATTAAAGCCAAATGTCATGCTTCGGGGATGCTTCTCAGGGTGAAGACTCTAATTAAAAAGAGTTAATCAGAGCACTCAGACATGCATACAGAATTCCCCTATATAAAGAGGCCAATAGGGCAACAATTCAACCTTTGTACACCATATAAATAAAAAACGCCTATAGGGCAACAGCAAAATTCAACCTTTGTAAACCATATAAATACTCATACTCATACTCATACTCATTTATTTCCCTCAAAACTTTACAGGGTAGGTCAATAAAATATAAGACAATGTATACCTACAAATGTCCTGAACATTAGTACACACATCAATAACATTTAGACACATATATCATAAATATAATAAATATAAATAATAATAAATAAATAAATATAATACATATATAAAATTGACTGGTGAATATAATGACTAGAATTGATGGTTCATGAATTCTTCTATGGAATAGAAGACATTTTCAATAAGCAAATTTTTCACAAGCCTCTTAAAGGTCGCTCCACGAAGTGATGTCATGTGATCGGGAAGTTTATTATACATCTTAACACCATTGAAGATGTACGTGTTTTGAGTTCTATTAATGCGGTGGCTGGGAATCACAATTTTATTTCTGGATCGCGTAAGGTGGTCATGTACATTTGAGTGTTTGGGGAGTTCTTTCTTTCCATGAACGTAGAGGAGACACTCGAGCATGTAGCAGCATGGGACGGTAAGTACTTTGTACTTTTTGAACAGCGATCTGCAACTTGTCATTTGATTAACTCCGGCTATCAATCTTATCGCTTTCTTCTGTTTCAGAAAGACCCTGAGTGCATCCGACGACGCACCCCAGAGGATAATACCATAGGTCATTCGTCCATGGAACTAAGCGTGATAGGTGAGGAGTGCTTCGTTTTCTGTGAGCATATTTTTTATTTGTCTTAAGGCGAATAATGATGTGGAAAGCCTTTTACACAATTCAGTAACATGCTCAGTCCAAGTCAAATTTCCACTGATGCACATCCCGAGCAAAGAAATACTCTCTTTATTATGGCGTTTGGTTGATATTACTAGCCTTTGTGTTTTCTCAGGATTCACCTTCAAACTATTTCCATTGAACCATTCAACGGCTTCCTGAATAGATTTTTCAGCTTTTTGCTGGAGTTTTCTATCATTTTGTGCTCTATTCAAAAAAGATGTATCATCAGCGAAAATAATCCTCTCATCCGCGGCAACGTTATATACCATATCGTCTATATATATTAAAAACAATATCGGACCCAATATAGATCCCTGGGGCACACCAGTAGCAACGCATCTCTTGGAAGATTTCTTTCCACCAATATCTACTATCTGGTTTCTATTTAACAGATATGACCGAAAGAGTTCGTATGCTGGGCCTCTGATCCCGATATACTCCAGTTTGGATAGAAGTTTTACACGGTTGACGCAATCAAAAGCCTTCGTCAAGTCCATACATGTTAGTATTGCCTCCTCTGAATCATCCAACGATTGCAAGACGAATTCAGTTATCTGCACCAGAGCAGATATAGTAGACCTACTCCCCCTGAATCCATGCTGATGATCACTCAGCAACGAATTATTCTCCAAGAATGAGACCAATCTTGATTTTATGAGGGACTCAAATATCTTTGACATTGCTGGTAATACTGATATTGGTCTATAATTGTGGCACAGTTCTTGGTCTCCTTTTTTATAAATTGGTATGACTCTTGCCAACTTCATCTCATCTGGAAAATAACCCTCTTGAAAGCAGGAATTTATGAGTTCAGATAAAGGATCTGCTAGATAGTCTATCACCTCCTTCAGTATATTTACTGAGAAACCGTATATATCTCTTGATGTTTTCTTCTTCATTTCGGACACGGCCCTTTTGACCTCCTGTGGTGTAGTCGGAGTTAGAAAAAATGATTTGGGATTTTTGATTATTTTTCTCTTCAAAAAGTCATCGCTTGTTTCTGGGGCACAGTCTCGTGTACCCAATTTTTCTGCCATTGTTGAAAAATATATACTGAAATCTTCCTCTGACAGTAATTCGGCGTTGTTTGTTCTTGTTTTGCCTTTTATTTTAGAGTTTATGACTTTCCAGATTGCACGGTTTTTATTGGTCGACTCATTCAAAATCTGTGTATTTTCAGTTTTTATTGTATTTTCAATTAGTTGTGTCAGTTGATGTTTTAATTTCGTGTATAACTTTTCTGTGTTTTCATTCCTTTCAACTGGAAAAATAGTGTGTGCTGCATCTACTTTTTTCTTTAGTTCTATTATCTCCGGTTTATCCCAAAATTTCTTTGGGGGCACACTTCTTATTCTTATTCTTTTTTCAGGGAAGCACTGGTTGAATGTATCAGTCACTACCTTATGGAAACCATTACACGATAACGGAGCCGACATATTTCTGATGAATTCCCAGTCTACATTCTTCAATCGCTCTCGAAAATGGTAAGTGTTATTTTCACTCATAATTCGAATGAACTCGTATTTTTCTTTTTCAGGGATTTCCGTCGTCTGTAATTCCAATCTTTGTGCCAGATGATCTGAAAGATGGTGATTCACCGTGAATGCTTGATATGTTGAAGACCTCATATTCGTGAAAAAATTGTCGATACAGCTGCTCGATCTCAGTGTTACACGTGATGCCTCCTTGAATATAATATGTAATCCAAATGATATGACTAATTCCTGCAATTTTAATTTCGCATTATTCATTTCATCGAAGTTTATATTAAAATCGCCAGCGATCACAACATTTTGATGTGGATTTTTGAAGACTATGTTCAATGCTGTTTCTAGACGTTGCATGAACAAATCATAATCTCCATGAGGAGGCCTATAGATACACAAATAATTTGTTTTTGTGGTCTTTTCTAGAACGCCACAAATTTCTATATTTTTTTCGATAGATAGTTCATTTATTTCTGTAATCGCTCTGCCGAGAAAGTCTTTTCTTGTTAGTATCAGACTTCCCCCATGTATGAAGTCCTCGCGACAAAAAGCACTCGCCACATTGTAATTCGGAATGTTCACAGTTTTGAGTTCATCAATGGTCATCCAGTGCTCGGTCACACAGGCTACTTTATAGTTTTCAGTATTTAATACGAAATCCATTGCGTCAAGTTTATTTCTGAGGCATTGTATGTTTATGTTTAATATTGCATTGCAGTTTTGATCACTCTGGTTCTCTACCCTCCCAGCTAGGTTCCTATGGTTTATGACTACTCCTTTCTCTGAGAAAAAACTTAAAACGTTTCACAACCACACCCACAGGCCAGTTTTCCGGTTTATATAGATCTTCAATAAGGGATAGGTCAGCTCCAACCTTGAACGATGAGCTTTTTGATCCGTCTCGTTTCGGTAGTTTCTCGATTATGAAATTTTTTCCAGTGAAGCATTCTTGTAGATGTTTGAGAATTTGCGACTCCGCCACATTTTCACTTACACGTCCTACATAGACCCAGGCACGTCGAGGAGCTCCCAAGAAGGAGGAAAGTTTGTCACCCGTTCCAGTCACCTCACCTCTTTTATCTCTCAAGTTTGCTTTACGTCCAGGTTTGTTTTTCTGTAAGCTTTTGTTATCTTTGTTTGAATTTTTTTCTTCTTTCGATTTATTTCCGTTCGAGAAGATTTCTGTTATATTTGTCGTTTTCTTCTCAGCAGAGTTGTAATCACTCTCGTTAGATGTCGCCGTCTTTCTTTCATACTTCTCCATGATGTTTGGCGCAACAGGATCATCATTTTCTTTGTGATGAAGAGATCTGTTTTTAGACTCTTTACAGGTTGGACTTACAGGTGGTGTTTTATGCCAGTTTTCATCTATTTTTTCTAATAGGGATGTATACTTTTTCAAAACTTTAATTTTATCCTGAAGTTCTTCTATTAATATTGACTTTTCATTTATAATTCTGTTTAGATACATCACATCTTTATCATCAATCTCACCTGATTGTGACGGTTCAAGTAGGTCGATGCAGTCCCCAGAATAATCCCCGTTGTTTAAGAGATTTTGTTTACAAATAGATTGTTCGAAACAGTGTTCATTGAGTTCAGATAGTCTTGTCTTAAGCTTCTGTATTTCCTGATCCTTTTCCTCGAGTTTTGTCTGTTTTGAGGTTATGTCATCACAACAAAAGATTTTTCCATCACTATCTACATAAATTCCACAAACTCTCAGCAAGCAACTCGGGTGATAAGTCTTCTGACACTTCGAACAAGTCACAAAATTTTTTACTTCCTTTGTACATTTATTGCAAAATTTTTCTACAGACTCTGTTATACGCGGCGCCATTTTATCTATCCCACACATAATAAAATGCCAATAGGGCAACAGTGAAACCTTTGTACACCATATAAACAAAAAACGCCAATAGGGCAAACAATACAACCTTTGTAAATCATAAAAAATAAAAAGCAATAAATTAACGATTAAACAATGAAAGACACCCATGGAAAAAGAACAAAAACAAGCAGGGATAAAGTGATTCACCCCTGCCTCCGCCTATCCTCCTTCCCCTTCCTCTTCATTATTTCTACCACAAAGTCGTATAACAAGTCATACACTTCTTTCTTCTCAATCATGCGAGGTATAATTTCCGGGGGTCTAGGGAGCTCATTCATGTGTCTCAGTACTTTCTCTCTTTCCCTATTCCACCTCTCACACTCGTAGTATACATGCTCAGGACTATCTTGTTTCCTGCACAACACACACCTGTCGTCCTCAGTTTTTCCAATTTTTTTGGTGAAGGTTCCAAAAGAGCCATGTCCCGTCAGGAACTGTGTACAAAAAGTAACACGTTTTTCTGTGTTGGCACCTTATCTACTCTGCAACATTTTCAATCAGGGTGTGCGTTCATTGTGACACCTCTCTTCCGTTCCTCCATCTTTCTTGCCACATCCGCAGAGTTCTTTTCCTTGCCATATTCCTCTGGCCTTGGAGTCTGCTATCCACTTTGAACAAGAAACAGGCCTCGGCCACCATAATGTCAATAGGTGGGTATCCAGCCACCACCTGTGCCGCTTCCGCTGATACCGTGCGGTAACCTGATCACCCTAAGAAGGCCTTTTCTTTGAATACTGATCATTTTATTCACTAATCTTTGTTTCCTGAGCTCCTTTCTTCACACAGGTGCAGCGTACACCATTATGCTCTGAATCACCGAGCTCATCACTCGGCGTCTGTAGTTGAGCGGGCCCCCAATATTCGGCGTCAACCTTCCCACCGCATCCGCCTTAGCACTAGCCTTCTCGGACACATATTTAACATGTGCGTCAAAGTTCAGGCCACGTTTAAGCACCACTCCAAGGTATTTAATTTCCTTCACTGGTTGTTTCCCGCATTTCCACCCTCAAAATGTCCGTATTTCTTGTACCTTTCATGACAAGGACTTCGGTCTTTTGTTCCGCCACCTTCAACCCTCTAGCCTTCATCCACTTCACTATCATGGTTAAGCTCTTATTAGCTCAATGAGTCACCTCTTCAGCTCCTTTGCCTTCTACGACCAGTGTGAGGTCGTCAGCATATGCTACCGCACATACACCCTTTCCATATGGTAGTCTGAGTACGTCACCGTACCCTACATTCCATAAAACAGGTCCCGTAACTGATCCCTGGTGAACCCCCATCCAGCATTGGTGCCTTACGCTTCCCATTTTGACAAACCTCTCCTCAAAGTATTCCTCCACCCAACTCACTAAATATGGACTCACTTCTCTTTGTTTGAGAGATTCTACTATGCTCTTCCACCTGGCAGTATTGAAAGAATTTCGAACATCAATAGTTACAATCACACACCATTTTTCCTCGGACCTATTTAAGTATTCCACTAGCTCTAGTATTGCCGTTGTAGTCGACCTTCCCTTACGAAAGCCATGCTGTGATTTTGAGATCCACCCTCCCATTTCCAATTCCTCTGTCAATCTCGTCACTATCATTTTCTCGTAAATCTTGCCGGTCACGTTGAGGAGACATCCTTTGGATCTTTGTCCTAAGGGATCGATACTCCTCTCGCCACTTTCCATTCTTTCGGGACAGTTTGTTTCCTCAGGTACCTGTTGTACAGTGCATCCCATTTTGGGTGAGACAGCCAGGTTTCTCGCTTGTTATTTAAGATAGAGCCTTGCGGTTTTCACGTTCCTGTCCTACTTTTTCGTGAAACTCAAGTTGGTCTAATCAGATTTTTCATAACTGGCTCCGTTCAAGAGATACAGGGTGATTTTGGAAATTGAGACTTTTTGGACACCTCATTTATCTCCGAAGTTATTAGAAATAATGCTGAGGTAAAAACTACGACTGAATCAGAATTCTGCGTAGAATCCAGTGGCGTACTCAAATCTTTTTTTTGGGGTATGGTTTTGAAGATTCAACACAAACCTATATTTTTTTTGATGGAACACCCTATATATCATAACTTCGTTGAATTCGTTATTTTTTTCCCTTCAAAATGATGTATGATATTATATAGGTAGGATGTTCAGAAATGTTAAAAAAACACTAAAACATCAAATAAGGATGATTTTTTTTGTTAATGGGCAATGGATTTGCAATATAAAAAAAGAATCAATGGGATAATTTTCATTTGTGATTTTTATTTATAGTAGAGTAAGCAAACAAAGATAATACATTCATCACTAACAGACTAACATGAAAAACAAAACGTAGGTACCTACCTAAGAGCAACAAATAAATAATACAAAAATTCATAAACATTGTATAATATCTTACAGATTGCTATCCATTTTCCCTAATACATACTACAGTAAAAGACACAACAGTCTCGAAGAACTTCGTGCATCAACAGTGGCAGTTTTTCAGGATTTACAAAACCACCCTTTTATAATATTAAATGCACTCAAGCGTATTGAAAAGTTTTTCAAATTATGTATTAGGGGAAAATGGACAGCAATTTGAACAGTTTAATCTGTAAGATATTATACAATGTTTATGAATTTTTGTATTATTTATTTGTTGCTATTAGGTAGGTACCTATGTTTTGTTTTTCATGTTAGTGATAAGTGTATTATTATTATTATTATCCCGACTTTTGCCTATACGCGTAGGATTTCTCCTCGCCGTCGGCTTCTCACTCCTCGCTAAGAGGAACATTCACTCAATCCCAGATATTTAAAATATCAGAAGGGCAGAGCTCGGTCGTGTCCGGTCGTTGTGGTCCCCCTGGTTCTCGTCGAACTTCTGGTCCTCTCACACGTGATCCTTGGACCTGTCCTTCGCTTCCTAGGAATTTTCTCACCGTCCTTGCAGTACCTAAAAAAACAGCTTTTTGCATTATATTACATACATACTCACTAAGACCTAGTTGCTTGATATTTCTCTTGAGATTTTTGGGTACTATTCCTGTTGTTGAGATGATAATTGGAATAGTTCTCGTTGGTATCATTCCCTACTGGCGCTTTATCTAAAATTCGAGGTCCCTATATCTTGAAATTTTTTCGACCTCTCTTTGACGCATGTTGTTGTTATTGGGTATTGCTACGTCGATGAGTATTGCTGCCTTTTGATTTTTATCAACTAGCAATATATCTGGCCTGTTGTGAGGGACTGTTTTATCAGTCAAAACTGTACGATCCCAGTACAGTTTATAGCGTTCGTTTTCCAGGATCGTTTCCGGTCGGTATTTGTAATATGGCATTTTTTCAGAATGAATAAGTGTTAATTTAGTTGCCATTTCTTGGTGTAGTATCTTTCCTACTGCATCGTGTCTCTCTTTATATTCATTTCCTGCAAACATCTGACATCCTCCCGTGATATGTTGGATTGCCTCATTCGTTGGACACCCATAACGGCATCGATCGTCAGTAATAGTTCGATCCTTTATGATATGCTTGCAGTAATTTCTTGTTGAGATCACTTGATCTTGGATGGCTAAAAGAAATCCTTCCGTTTCTGGATACATCGCACCTGATGTGAGCCAATAGTTCGACGCTTCAATGTCGACATGATCCTGGTTCACCTCGTTGAAATGTCGTCCATGTAGGGGCTTTTCTCTCCATCTTTGCATTTTTTCTTGGATTGTCTGGTGGTTGCATGACAATTGCTCCTTGTGCAGTTGCAAAGGTGTTGATTCGTCTGCTTCACACAGTACTTTGTAGATCTCTGACGTGCCTGATTTGTCTTTGAAGTATTTTCGTAGGCATTCAATTTGACCATGGGCAAGTTCCATGATGTCTAGCAGACCTCTGCCTCCTTTATTCCTCGGCAGTGTCGTCCTCTCAATGCTACTTTTCGGATGGTGCTTGTGTGCTTTCGTCATCAAGGTTCTCATTTTGCGTTGCAGGTTTTCCATATCTGTTTTGCTCCATGGAATGATACCGAAAGAGTATGTGAGAATTGAACATGCATATGTGTTGATGGCTCTCGTCATGTTCTTGCTGTTGAGGTTTGTTTTTAAAATTTTGTTGATTCTCCTAATGAACTCAGTTGTTAAGTCTTCCTTCATTCTTTGATGGTTTATTCGTCGGTTTTGTTTCATTCCTAAGTATTTATAAAGATCGTCCGATTTCATTGCTTCTATCTCCTGTCCATTGGAGAGAGCTATCGGTTCATCTTGGATTTTTCCACGCACTACGCTAATCGTACGACACCTGTCCAATCCGAATTTCATCCCCACGTCTTTCGAAAAATTTTCCACTAGTTTGACCATAATTTGCAAGTGGTTTTTGTTGCCTGTTATAAGTTTTAGGTCATCCATGTATAGCAAATGATTGAGTGCAATGGTATTTCTATTTCCTTTGACATTGAAACCTTTTTCAGTAGCATTCAGTTGTTTAGAAAGGGGGTTCAGCGCCAAGCAGAACCATAAGGGACTCAATGAATCTCCTTGGAAAATTCCCCTTTTTATTGGAATCTCTTTAGTAGTTATGTTCGCCGTAGAGAGTTCGATATTCGTTCTCCAGTTGCACATTGCATACCTCAGAAAGTTTATTGTAATTGGATCGATCTTGTATATTTCCAAAATTTTTGTCAGCCACCCATGTGGAATAGAGTCGAAGGCCTTCTTATAGTCAAAATATGTCATAAAAAGATTTCTGTGTTTTTTGAAGGCTTGGTTACATATGATGGAATCTATGATCAGCAGTTCTTTCGATCCTAGTGCATTCTGGGAACATCCTTTCTGCTGTGCTGTCATTATGTTATTTGTCTCGCAATGCTTGTAGATACGAGATGCTATACATGATGTGATGATTTTATATATTGTTGGTAGACATTGTAACGTCCTTTTTGCGTCACTGGCGCCTCTGCCAATTGCCCTTCAGCACTTTGCAGTAGTATCTCGAGCGCCAGCCAATTTTAGGGAGAAATTGACAAACCTTACCAGGGCAGCTTAGTGAAGACAGGATTCGGTGTCACCTAGGATGGTAGCGGTGACCAAGTAACAAACAACGCAACAAAATTAATAGGTTTATTGATTCAATTCTACAATACAGACAATCTCAGCAAAAACGGGAAATCAGAAAAAGCATAAATTATATCAATCTGTATACTTTAATTCGGTTACTGAGATAATTTGTACTGTCTACAACTACTGTGTCCTTACCTCACCAATTTATTGTCAGTCAGAACCGTTGAACAAGTTAGTCGGATCCGGGAGCCGGGAAATTATGATATTTGGAGATTGAGAATCGTGGATTTTGTAGAGTCGGGAAGGAATGAAAACTAATCCTAGCGCGTTGAAAAACTCCACCGGTACACCACCCTCTCGTTGTCTCTATCAAATGAAACCCTTGAATATTCACTCGTAAGAAAGTCACAAGTAAAAATTAGCAAACTCCCCAGAAAAAGACTAACAAGTAAGTTTACTGATGAAAATGGCGATTTTCGACCTCAGAAACGGATTTGTAATTATTGGCGTTCAATTACCAATTTCACTATTTTCCGGTCACCTGGTAACCACTTAACCAAAATGTCTTTTCTAAAACTAAAACTACTGCCTAAACTTCTAAATCTAACTAACTAACTACTGAACTATCTACTACCTAAATCTATCTGAATAACTAACTTTACTATACTACTGAATCTGAAAATCTCTACTATCTAAACTACTGAAAACTACTAATCAACTATCTGAAAGCCTGAACATGAATTTCCGATTTTGGGTCGGTTACCCCCTTTTATAACTTCGGTGCGGGACGGTGAAAGAATTTAGCCCACGTGACTCTTCATGTCGACAAAAACCTCGTTTTTCGAGAAAATTCTCTTGGCGGAACGTAATCTGACATATGGACAAAAAAATATATCAGCGGTAAAAACGCCGAAATAAATAATTTCTTATATTATTTCACTCGGATTATTCGAGGCCCTGGTCGGTTGAAAAACATGAAGCATGGACTTTTTCATTATCGCGGTGAACAATTAATAAATTATTTCCAATATTTACGGAATATATCAGAATGATTAATTTGAACGGAAAACAATAAAATATTCTTTAGACGGAGCCTGATTATTCCTATGGGAATAATCAGACTTCGTTACATCCCCCCTGGTTCGGAAAAATTCAAGTTACGGTGAAACAGCAATTTGAATTCTAAAAACAAACAAAAAAAATATAACCGAATACTATCCTGTCTTATTACGCGGGATATATGGGAAGTACGGGTCTGACTGTTACGTTACGCTATCAAAGACTATAATGTTGTTGTAGACAGTATGACATATAAAAATAAAACTTTGCTCTATGAATCGATGTCAAATTCAAACGTCGTCTTCTTTCTTCTGTCATCCGGGGTGATTTGAATGTTTGGAAATTTCTTCATCTCGGGGTTGTGGAGTAGAACTCATTCCCATTTCCATGAAGTTTCCAAGTGTCGGTGAAAAATTCAAACGCCGTCTTCCTTCTTCGGTCATCCGGGGTGATTTGAATGTGTACATGTTTGGGGAATTTCTTCATCTCGGGGTTGTGGAGTAGAACTCATTCCCATTTCCATGAAGTTTCCAAGTGTCGGTGAAATAATCTGATGTCAGGTGTGGATTATCCCATTCTCCGGTGAGTAGTTCCGTGATTTCCATATCTCGATGAATCATGCCATATTATTTCAGAGGGACGTCGAAGTTCCCAGTCAGATGAGTCGAAACCATTCCAAACTCATTGATATACTGGTTGATTTACCTGTGGATATTACAAGGAATCAGTGACTGTATGGTGAAATTTTCAGAACGGTGAAAATTCTTCCAGTTATACAATTTAAATTATCTATATGAAAATTGAAATGGAATCCAGATGTCCACCAGAGTAATAATTGACAGGCCATGATGTCCAATTCTTCAAGTACTTCTTTCTTGGATGATGACATGAATAAATCTTCAGGAATCATGTCTTCGGTGGAATTGGGCTTACAGCTGATCATCCGATGAAAGGTGTGTTGCCTATCTCCAGCATTTATTCTCATCGGTGAGTATCTAGCCTCTTGGAAAACTTCATCTGTAACACTGCGGAATATTTCAGTTATTTATCAGAACAGTAAGAGATTAGAAATGGCATTCTTCAAATAGATTACACAGTGAAACTACTAATTTATATCTGACGGCCTTTGAAATTCGGGGCAAGTGACTGGAATTGTTTCTATTGTATAATATTCACTGACTTATTATGTACTATTCAGTTTCATCAACATTTACAGATTAAAAATCAGTCTACTAGTCTTGAATATAATGTTATCAGATATTGGGTTAGGCCCTATATGGTTTTACACAGTTTTACAGGATTATGGAACAAAAACAACGGTATCTTCTTTGTATTTCTATTTTTCCCATCATTCTTTTTGTTCTATCTCATTTTCCGCTGCATGGCCTCCCTTTCTGTGCATCTTGCACATGGATGCCTGGCTGGTTGTTCCGACCTAGTTGCTGGCGGTCGTGGGGCCAGTTTCCTGGGTACGCACTCGCAGTACCTGGTCTGCGTACCCATCAAACCACATCTGCTGCAAAATAGGAGTGGTGGACCTCGACACTCCTGCCTCGAGGGGCATGTCTTGCCGCACTTCCAGCACGTGTTGGATCTCACCTCCAGATAGACCTTAGATCCTGTCGTACCGACTGTACGAACACTCTTGGGGGCCGGTGTGGTTTGATTGGCACGCAGCTGGCACAAAGGGGGTGTTTGTGTAGACTGGGTAGTGGTCCGTTTCACCACCCTCTCCACTCTTGCTAGGGTGTTTTTCCCTCGCACTGACGACACCGAGCTCAGGGGGGCTCTAGACATCCTCACCTCTGTCACCGTTCTTCTCCTCAACACCGGTACTTCCGGTATTGTCTCCGGTGATGAGCTTCGTGGCTCGTACACCACCTCATCTCCCCACCGGATTTCTGCCCAGCGACTATGCAGATTCTCTGACATCCTCTTTGCCTGAACAAGAAAATCACAGAATAATAAGAACATGTCAGTAGTATAAAATCAGATTAATAGGTCTAGTTTATGCGGGGAGGTACCAGTTAGTAACAATTTTTTTTTTTTTTATCTCAGTTCTGACTTTTTCTCGGTGAGTTTAACAAAGTAACTTACTAGTTATGAAATGGTTTTAGGTCTTTAACATGTACGTGATTCACTTTCT
Source organism: Harmonia axyridis (assembly GCF_914767665.1). NCBI lineage: Eukaryota > Metazoa > Arthropoda > Insecta > Coleoptera > Coccinellidae > Harmonia > Harmonia axyridis. The sequence continues at coordinate 20,066,686 of NC_059508.1, read as the reverse complement.
TACCTGACCGGTCTTTCAGGTCATAATTAACTGGTGAAATCACCTTCACAACAAGAAATGGCCCTTCAAACTTTGGAGCTAACTTAGATGCGAAGTTATTAACGGCGGATGATAGGTGATGTGTACGACGAAGCACTTGATCGCCTACCTGGAAACGAACTTCTCTACGTCGAAGGTTATAGTTATGAGCTTGTCGATTAAATGCCCTGTATAGGTTGGTCCTTACAAACTCATAGGCCTCCAGTAGATGTTGAATCTGCTCTGTACGGTGAGTCAAACTTTCTTCTCTTTCTTCGGTGTTCTCGTTGGGATCTCCAGATCCTTGATTCTTGGGTTCCGTGGCATATATGGCTTTGGGGATGCGTAGTTCCCTTCCATAATTTAGATATGCCGGAGTGAATCCTGTAGAGTCCTGTCGAGCAGTATTAATAGCAAAGGTTAATTCTCCTACCTTTTCATCCCAACTTCGGTGATCTGCCTCGCAGAATTGAGCAATCATTGTCTTCAGTGTTCGGTTGGCCCTTTCAACCGGATTGCATTGTGGAGTATACGTAGGGGTAAACTGGTGATTGATACCCATAGCCTGGAGGTTTTCTCTGAATAGCCGGCTGTCATACTGTTTCCCATTGTCGGAGATCACAGTGGTTGGACATCCATACTTCAGTACAACCTGTTCATATAACGCCATGTAGACAGTCTTGGCGTTGGCCTTCCTCACTGGTCGACATTCCACCCACTTGGTAAACCTGTCCTGCATAACTACAATATAGGAATTACCTTTCTTGGAGCGGGGTAGAGGTCCTATTACGTCAGTTGATACTTCCTTGAATGGCGCATCCACCATCTTTCGAGGTTGCATCTTTCCTGCCAGTTGCTGTTGGGGTACTTTAAACTTTTGGCACGAAGTGCAGTTCCGGACATATTTCGCAATGTCCCTAAACATACCTGGCCAGTAATAATTCCGCGAGATCCTCGCAATTGTCTTGGCTATTCCCAGATGTCCAGCCAAGGCCGAGTCGTGGTTTTCTTTCAGTACTTCGTTCCTCTGTTCGGTGGGTATACACAGCTTCCATGGGTGGCTGTTCCAGCTTCCCTAACATCTGATGAATCCCAAAAGTGTCGGTGTAGTCTTCCATCGATGATGGAATAGTCGGGGCAGTGTTCTGGTCCTTTCTCTACTTCCTGAAACTTATTTTTGTACCACTTACATTGAATATCTGTCTCTTTCAGTTGGACACAGTTAAGTGTCGGTAGTGGGTTTCTTGACAGGCTGTCGGCCAGTTTGTTGAGTGATCCTCTTCGGTACTGTACTTCAAAATCAAATTGCTGTAGGAACACTGCCCATCTTGCAATTCTTCCAGAGGGTGATTTGATGGAGTTTAACCATTTCAAACTCATGTGGTCGGAGATGACCGTGAATCTAAACCCTTCCAGGTATGGTCGCAGCTTTTCTATCGCAAATACTATGGCGAGGCATTCTTTCTCGGACACTGAATAATTCTTCTCGGCGGCGTTCAATGTCCGGCTGACATAAGCGATGACTCTTTCTTCTCCTTTGATAGTTTGAGTTAGGGCTCCTCCCAGTCCCACATCGCTTGCATCAGTCTGTAAAATAAATGGTTGCGTAAAATCAGGACAAGATAAAATAGGTGACTCAGTTAACTTATGTTTCAGGATGTCGAATGCTTCCTGCTGTGCTTGACCCCAGTTCCATCGTTGCTTCTTCTTTAACAACTGTGTTAATGGAGAAATTACCTCGGAGAAGTTCTCAATGAAGCGACGGTACCAACTGGCGACTCCCAAGAATCTACGTACCTCTCGCACTGTTTTTGGAGCCGGAAAGGCGACGATGGCCGACACTTTGTCGGGGTCAGTGCAGATACCGTCTGAGGTGACGACATGTCCCAAGTATTTCAGTGATTTCCGGACGAACTCACATTTGTCTGGGTTGAGACGCAGTTTGGCTTCCCTCAGTCGTTGGAATACCTCTTGTAGATTTTCCAGGTGTTCCTCGAACGTTTCTCCCAGCACGACGATGTCATCTAGGTAAGCAAAAGCTTTTGGTTCCATCTCCGGTCCGATGATGGTGTCTAAGAATCGTTGAAAGGTTGCTGGGCTTGCATGTAGTCCAAAGGGCATTACCGTGAACTGATATAATCCCCTTCCAGGCACTGTAAACGCAGTAATGGGGCGACTCTCTGTCTCCAGTGGGATCTGCCAGTATCCCTGCTTCAAATCAATTGTTGATATGTATCTGGCCCGTCTTAATTTATCCAGAATTCCAGAGATGTATGGCAGGGGATATGCATCCTTAACTGATGCCTCATTGACTGCTCGAAAGTCTATGCAGAAGCGATACTTCCCATCCTTCTTCTTGACCAGTACCACGGGTGAACTCCAGGGTGATTTGGAGGGTTCTATTACTCTTTCCTCCAGCATTCGATCCACTTCCTGATCAAAGATTTCCTGCATCTTCGGGTTCTGAGGCCTATATCTTTGTTTAATCGGTTCAATTCCGGGTTTCAACCTTATTTTATGTTCTATCAAGTCTGTAGTGCCACTCAGTTGGGTAAATTTTCCTAGTTCTTCGGTGAGGAAGGACTCCAGTCTCGTTCTCTGCTCACCAGTTAGATCCAGTAGGTGTTCGGCTGCGGCTTGTATCTCTATGGCCTTCTTTGTTACCTGTTCCACTCTGGGTACAAGTCGACCTTCCAAGTAGACATTTGTCTTTCGAAGATCCAGGGAGAAGTTGTATTTCTTGAGGACTTCTATTCCCAGGATTAAGTCTACCGTTAAATTGGGTACCAACAAGAATTCTATATCTGTCAGGACATAATCGGCTATCACCATTGACAAGTGATACATCTTCGGGGTGGCTGTCGTTTGACCATTTGCTACCATGACAGTTTCTGTGTTGGATTTTTCTCCCTTAATTCCATTCCTTTCACACAGCTGGGCTACCTTCCGGCTGCAGAAACATTTGGTGGCACCAGTATCTACCAGTGCGTGAAATACTTTTCCTTCGATGTATACCAGCACCAGGGGCCGGTTGTCACTTTCAGTAGTGGGGTCCAGTGGAGTCAGTAGCTCGATGGACGTCGGTGGGGAAGTTCTTTTCTGATTCCGGGAACAGGGGCAATCTCGGGAGAGGATGCCCACTCTCTGACATCGGGAGCAAAATAATTTCGGCGTTCCTTGGCATTCTCTTCTTAAATGTCCATATTTTCCGCACCGAAAGCATTGGGTCTGAAAGGTCACTCTTCGCTCCGCTGGGGATCCAGTCCGGTCCTGGGAGGTGTTACCATTTCTTGACCTGTTGTCTGTATGCTCCAGTGATCTTGAAGGCAGTTGTGAACGACCAGGTCCAGTGGGTCTTCGGTTTTCTATTCTACCGTGGGAGGACACTGGCCTCGGGGAATCCGGTTTGGATTTTGGGACTTGATCTTCTGTCAGTACATGGAGATTAGCTTGATAGTCTCTTTGACGACGCTGTTGATAAGTGAGATGAGGTTCATCAATAAGGCTGGGGTTAGCCGGTGGTTTTGTATAATGTCCCATTTGCCATTGTACTAATTCAAAGATTTTTCCTTTCTTCAGCAGTTCATCGTATGTGGTGGTCTCTTGAAAGGCCAAAGCCTGCTGCAGTGATGGCAATAACCTCTGTCTTATCAGTCGAATCTGTTCACTCTCAGTGGGACGATTGCAAGTCAGTTTCTGGAACAGATTTTGCATCCGGGTAACATACAACAATAGCTTTTCATCAGGGCCTTGCATCCTCTTCTTGATTTCATCCAGTAGGTTCTCTTCATAATTGACTGGTAAGAATGCTTCCTTCAATTGATTTTTGAAATCATCCCAGTTTCTGAAAAGTCCCCTCCGGGGGATGAACCAATCCTTGGCATCCTTTCGTAAAAGTTCGTAAATTGATTCGAACACCTGTTCTAAGGATGTCTTCCGGGATTCAGCCAGTCTCTCTATCTCCTCTATAAATCCGGTTACGCTATCAGTGCCATCAAAATAAATATTCCATTTATGAATGGGTACCGTTGCAGTCGGTGTTGACTTCACTTGGGGGTCATGTCGGGGGTTCAAATCTATTATCGATTCCGTCGGATGGGGGAATGACACCCTTCTCATAGAGCTCGTCCACCTACTATGAGTTGGCCCCTCTTGTTGTTCCACATTCTGTCTCTGTGGTTGAGAAACTGGCATTGTTGGTAAATGCTGTAGTAAATCTTCACATTCCTGTCTAGTTTCATTCAGGACCTGTGCTAATTTTGATTTATTTTTAGGTGTCGCAGCCTGGGGAATTGGAACCTGTGGTAGCGGCTGATCATCAGCGTCCAATGTTATCAACGATGTCTCCAGTGGTGCAACCTTGGTTGGCTGTATGGGAGACATCCCCGGCGACTGTGGGATCTCTACATCCAAAAGCGATCCATCCGGATGATTCGATGGCTGCGGTCTGTCTGCAGTCACTAGTGCCTCCAATGACCTCAAGGCCCGAGCTGCAGTCTCCTTTAATTGTTCTATCATCTGTGACTCGGTTTCATTTTCAGTGATAATAAAATTCAGTCTTCTCTGAATGTGTATCAATCTTGTTGAAATCCGAGTATATTCATTTGTGGTGTTCCCAGTGTCAAAGTGTTTAATGGCTTCCAGCAAGTCGGTGAGTTTATTCTGACAGGACTCCATGTCCAGTGTCGGGTTCATTCCTGTCGGCTGTAGAGGCAAATTTAATTTCAATACCTGTCGTAATAGGCTTCTCTTTAGCGTTACTGTGCTGGGTATTGTTTGTCCTCTCAGCTGTAACTCATAAGTCAGCTCATCATTCAATAATCGATTCACATCCATGTTGAGGTTAAGTGATTGAATCGTTGAAGTCCAAACTCAAACAATCGATTTGAAATCTATTGAAGTTATTCGACACTGTCCTCTTCTTATTAACCGTTGAAGTCCGAACACTTTCCCCAACTTCACTATTCCCGGTAACAGTCCTTATTTTTCCCTTATCCCTCGCACAAAAATAACACTAATAGACAATAATGCTGAAAAATTACAAGTTGACAACAGAATTTATTCAAGTTTGAATTATTGTTTGATACAGTCAAAGAAAATCAAAAATGAGAAAACCTTCAGAAAACAAGTTGGTTTAAATTTATTATGATTCTCAAAAAAAAATTTTCCAATGTCAGACAGTTGACAATTTCCAGAAGAAACTAAATATTCAATGTCAAACGCAGTTGACAATTTCAGCAAGAAAATAATTCAAAACCCAGAAACGAAAAGTAGGGTTAACCTAGTAGTTCAAATAATGTCCACTGTCAAACACAGTTGACAGTTCTAGCAATCAGATAATAACAAATTGTCAATTTTATTCACAGTCAAAATATATTTCAAATAAATCAATATTCAGCAATCCTGGAATATCAGACAAAGAAAATCAATGCAAGTCTTTATTCAAATCAATAACGATAATCACTTGTTTCAAAAATTCTTCAGCAATTCAACACAAAATAAAAATGTTTCAGGCAATCAGTAAACTCAGAAATAAGGAATACACAGCAACAAAAACTTATATTCACTGTTGCAGCAATAATAAAAACAAGTCAACTTTATTTATCAGAAATCAGCTATTATGGTTCAAAAGCAAATAAAATCACAAGTATATATCTCCAAGTCCTTATGACTTTTATATCCCTACCTTGTTTCAGTCTGGAATAAAGTTGCTCAGGATAAAAGTGTGTAAGGGAAAAAACAACAACTCTTTCTTTATTCAAACGATGATCAGTAAATAGTAGCAGTGAACAATACCCTATTATATGAAGGCGGTATGATATCACTATATTAGCTGCAGTGATTGTACAATGAAACAATCGGTAGTAGTATCTCAATTATACTCACTGGTTTTCTGTCCGAGTTGAACCAACCACTCAACGTTAAACAGTATTCAACGCGCACAAAGATAGTCACTGAGTGTCACCTCAAAGTCACTTTCCGTAACCCTTCACGTAACCGAAAAAGTCACAAAGAAATCCGGCGGTCGATTGTTCTAGTCCTGCAATACACAAAACAGAAAAAAGTTATTCAGATATAAATGTCCACACTGTCAATGCTATGTCGGTTTCCTGCTAATAAAGGAAATTATTGCCAAACGCGGAAATGTTTATAGCACTTTAATATAGTCCACTGATACTTAGGTACCAGTAATAAATCAATTCAATATACGGATCTTCCTCCAACAGGAGAAGATAATCTCTTCCACTCAGAGAGAGAGAAAAAAAAAATGGTTGCACTGACCTTCGGTTCCTCTTCAGTCCTTACACCCTTAAGCGTTGTTTTCTGAAGATCGGGAGCTATTCTGTAGCGTTGTCCTCTCAAGTCCCTCGCTAGGGCGCTATTTGTAACGCCCTTTTTGCGTCACTGGCGCCTCTGCCAATTGCCCTTCAGCACTTTGCAGTAGTATCTCGAGCGCCAGCCAATTTTAGGGAGAAATTGACAAACCTTACCAGGGCAGCTTAGTGAAGACAGGATTCGGTGTCACCTAGGATGGTAGCGGTGACCAAGTAACAAACAACGCAACAAAATTAATAGGTTTATTGATTCAATTCTACAATACAGACAATCTCAGCAAAAACGGGAAATCAGAAAAAGCATAAATTATATCAATCTGTATACTTTAATTCGGTTACTGAGATAATTTGTACTGTCTACAACTACTGTGTCCTTACCTCACCAATTTATTGTCAGTCAGAACCGTTGAACAAGTTAGTCGGATCCGGGAGCCGGGAAATTATGATATTTGGAGATTGAGAATCGTGGATTTTGTAGAGTCGGGAAGGAATGAAAACTAATCCTAGCGCGTTGAAAAACTCCACCGGTACACCACCCTCTCGTTGTCTCTATCAAATGAAACCCTTGAATATTCACTCGTAAGAAAGTCACAAGTAAAAATTAGCAAACTCCCCAGAAAAAGACTAACAAGTAAGTTTACTGATGAAAATGGCGATTTTCGACCTCAGAAACGGATTTGTAATTATTGGCGTTCAATTACCAATTTTACTATTTTCCGGTCACCTGGTAACCACTTAACCAAAATGTCTTTTCTAAAACTAAAACTACTGCCTAAACTTCTAAATCTAACTAACTAACTACTGAACTATCTACTACCTAAATCTATCTGAATAACTAACTTTACTATACTACTGAATCTGAAAATCTCTACTATCTAAACTACTGAAAACTACTAATCAACTATCTGAAAGCCTGAACATGAATTTCCGATTTTGGGTCGGTTACCCCCTTTTATAACTTCGGTGCGGGACGGTGAAAGAATTTAGCCCACGTGACTCTTCATGTCGACAAAAACCTCGTTTTTAGAGAAAATTCTCTTGGCGGAACGTAATCTGACATATGGACAAAAAAATATATCAGCGGTAAAAACGCCGAAATAAATAATTTCTTATATTATTTCACTCGGATTATTCGAGGCCCTGGTCGGTTGAAAAACATGAAGCATGGACTTTTTCATTATCGCGGTGAACAATTAATAAATTATTTCCAATATTTACGGAATATATCAGAATGATTAATTTGAACGGAAAACAATAAAATATTCTTTAGACGGAGCCTGATTATTCCTATGGGAATAATCAGACTTCGTTACAACATGTAATGGGTCTGTATTTCGATGGATCCGCTGTGTGTTGCAGATCCTTCGGTAGGAGATAAGTGGTCCCTGTTGTTAGAAATTTGGGCATTTCCGTTGGATTCCTCATAACCTCATTTATGGTTTCAACTAGCCTGCCGTGTATACACTAAAATTTCTTCAACCAAAAGTTGTGGATTCCATCTGGGTCGGGTGATTTCCAATTGTGTGCGTTTTTCAATATTTCATGGAATTATCCTATAGAAACTGCGTTATGCGGCATGTGTTCTATTGTCTCACAGGATTTCTCTTCACTTCTTATCCAATCAGCCTGGGAGTTGTAGGGGGTTGGTGAAGCCAGTTGATCTGTCCAAAAATTCTCAATATCCTCGACGATTGGATAACTACCTGGTGTTGCTGACATATTGTTGTTTAACATTCTATAGAATTTTCTTTCGGAGTTTTCAAAAATCATATTATCCTTTTTTCTTCTATAGCTCTCATTGTATCTTCTGAGTCTTTCGGAGTACACACTAAGTTTTTGTTTCAGTGTGTCTAAAATTTGTTGAGCATTTTCATTGTTTGGATCATATGTTGTATGTTGCCGGTGACGATCCATTATTATATTCACCATTTTTTGTAATTTTCTAGACGGTGAACCTTTTGCAAATTGGGTGAGCCTCCCAATATCTTGGCGGATGTGTGCACTTTATTTTCTAGCCTTTTTTGCCAATGTGGTTTATTTTGTTGTTTTTCTCTGGCTGGTTGCTGACTTTTAGGTTTTGGCTTCACACCTAGCACTGTTGCTATTGAAAATGCTGCACAGTATATGATGAGGTGTAATGATTCGAGATCATGGTAGTCAGAAAGATACTTTGGTATAATCTCCTTGTTGGTCATGACCAGAAGATGAGATAGTTTCTTGGATGTCCTCAATCTTGGTAGAATCGGTCGTCTCAATGGATCTGTGCCCTCAAAATCTATAACGCATCTATTCATTGTGGCAGATAATCGCTCCAGTAGTTCTCTTTGGTCGTCTTCTGAATTTTCGACGGGTGCAGCATATATATTCCGTCGTTGAGCATCACTTATTGCTATCACATCTGCGTTGTTTTGTTCCTCAGTGTTCATTTGTGCATTGATGTTCTGTTGGTTTTCAGCACAATCGTAGTTTTCTTCAATTGTCCTTTCGTTGTTAGTGAGGTCTCTATTCTGTAGCCTCAGTTGGACTTCATTTTTTATGGTGTTAAGTCTCTCATCGGGTACAAGTTTATTTCTCAATATGACCCGGTATTGGTCGGCTACTCTTTGCTCAGAAACTTGGAGTTCGGGATAGTTTCTTTGGAATTCTGCAAATAATTTTTGCCGGTAGCCTATTTTATCCTCTTCCATATAAGTCACTTCATACTATATGCGCATGATCGTTTCATTTATCGAACTTGTCCATTTCATGCGTCTTCTTGGTAGACCTGCTTGGGTGAGTGCTGGTTGGGGATCCTGCGCAGCACCTTCAGCGGTCGGAGAAACTCGTGTTATTCTTCTCCTAGAATGTTGAGATTGTGGAGGCGTAGCATTTTGTTCGACAGACGCCCGTCTCCTAAGCACTCTGTCACCGACGTCCCGCGTACTGTCATGTCCAGCGCCGGCTCCAGACACGCCCTGACGAACCTCAGGCAGCGGCTCTATATTCCTATTCCTCAAATTCACCATCATTCATGGGTTCCCCCGTGTCGTGGGGGAGACGGCCTTTGATCGCTTTTTACGATCCGCAGAGCTACGGTGGGAGAATTCTTGAGCTGCTTTCCACACGGCTTCTTCCGTTACCTTGGACAGGGACCCTTCGACAGGTTTCAGCTTCCCGGGTCAGGGAGCTCCTGGAATCTGTGGTGGGCAGGAGTCGATTCAACTCTCCGGATAGGTGAATCGCTAGGAATTCACCTACCGCTACCCAACCGCCAAAATGTGTAACGTTACAATTGCCCATGAGACTCTAAGGACTAATTTCTAGGGGTGGCTTGGCTTATTTGGCAACAAAACTCCTACCCAGGTTTTTACAAATTTATTAAAATTAAAATATACAATGATCGATCCTTTTCACTCCAAACAAATAATAAAATAGAAACTTAACTTAAGAGTCCGTTCACGCGGCGCAAATTCAGGCGTTTTCTTAACTAATTCGGTCGTGATTTTCTCAGGAACGGTAAACGCTATCGAGATGATTCAAAACAATATTGGAAGGTCTTAATCCCTTGTATGTTCGTTAGGTAATAATTTCACTTTAAGTTGCAAATTAATTGTTTTATTGAAGTAGAAAGTACGATTTTCAATACCAATTTTGAATGATTTATTGTCGCTTCAGTTGACCTAAATTCGAAAATCTAATACAAATTGGTCATAGCCTATTTCCTCTTCTTTGCAATGATACCAATTAGAAATCTATTACATCATAGTTACTCAAAATTCTCTGAGACGTTGTAAATCTGTTTCGAGTGCCAGAATTGTGAACTAAAAATCGTTGCTCCTCCCTGAGGGGCGTGGCTTGTAGCTATCAGGACCGTCTCTTAGGAAATATATTCTTGAAAACCTGAATTATTTGTCACGAACAAAAAAAAAATATTTTGTCGTTTAAAAAAAGCCATACGACCGATTTTCATGTTACTTTTTCGAATGAAAAAATTTATTCCTCGTGGAAGATTTTAGATCCAATAGTCAACTTATTACTTCGGACCGAAGGTTTCGTAAGTTTGAGAAAAAGGAAATGTTTGTTATTGAAGGAAAGCGATTTGGATTTAATGATGTCAGGTAAATAATCTTGTGTTTACCATATTTCATATAATACAGAATTGAGGTAGTTTTGAACCTCTCTCAGATTAGGTATTGTACTTTGAAAGTAAACAAGAAGTGATTTCGTGTAAATTTATTTGATTTATATCAAGATTTTATTGACCCATTAGATAAACATCAGTTGTAAATAAGGGTTATTCGGTACTCTTTTGTGAACGTATTATTTCAATGCTGGACAATTTGACAGTTTCTAGGTCGGTTCAGCATTGCATAGGTACCTGAAAGAATTCAATTTCGAAGTAAGGATTTGAAAGGGTTTATTTTTGTACTTATACCTATATTTCTACTTACTCAATGATTTTATGTAGAAATGAAGGATATTAACAATACCTGACATTAAAATAACGCATTTTCAAACTGAAATTCGTAGAATGGTATTCTCAATTTGGGGGTGGGGTATTACTTGAAGTTTTCATATATATTTGTCCTGTGTAGTAACGTTCAAATCTTCGAACATCATTGAAGGTTTGAAAACGAATTTTGCGTGGAAATTAATAGTTCGTGAAATAGTGATATGGATCGTAGGAGAGGAAATAAAAGCAGGCTTCGGCTTTCTGCCATAAGAAAGAAAAACCGTAATTTAGTGGGATATAATCAGTAAGTAATATTTTCACTATTTATTTTCCCATTTCATTTGTACAATTTTTTCATAAACTTTTAAATACAGGTGCCGGCGTGTGGGTTTGCCTTATCTGAACAAGAGTATTTTAAATGGTTTAGCTGCAATCGCCACAGATACGGGTGGATTAGTGAATGAAATAACTAACAATGCTGTAACATATACTTCTTCATCTAATGACTTGAGGTGAGTTTAGTTTCGTAAAATATTAAAATTCATATAATATAGAGTGTCCATGGTGCACGTTTGACGTTTTTAGAGAATGTATCATACGTTGAAAATTCCTTTCTGGAACTAAAACCACAATATTTTCATCCTTGCGGTGTTGCCTCTTCTGCTAATGGAAACGTCTGTTTGTTATTGCATTTTTAGATTCGCTTCAGCTTTTCAATTTTGTTGCTGTCGACTTTCAGAGTTTTTCGAATTATTGATTAATTTCCGTATTTATTAGGAAAAAAAGTATCAGTAATTATCAAGCAAGCTTCAATATTTATTTGAGTTATACAAAGTTCTAGTCTCCTATGAATTCCTAACTGTAGATATTTATGAAATAAATTCATCAACATTCTTAAAGAAACTTAACAATTTTGATTCGTTCAAAATTCATTCCATTTAATTCATAAGGGTTTTTAACAATTCAAAAAATGAGAATAATGGTACCTATATCAAAGCTTATTTGGATTCGCAATTTGATATGAAGTAATTATGGAAATGAAGGGTCATTTTCAAAACCTAAAAAAGAGTTCGTATTTCTCAAGTCTATTCTTATTATAAAGAAACCGTCTTTACAACTTTAATCATAGATGACCATTTGACAATCATTTCATTTCATCAAAATGTTAAGAATGCGGCCACATATTCCGACACGCACTAGTAGAACACGAGAAAGAAACGAGATCATCCCAATGCGTTACAAATTCATTCAATCTGGGCTGAGGGCCTAATACGTTCACGATATATTCACCACAATAGTCAACGCCCACCCGCTCTAGCCCCTGCACGTCGCGACCCCTCTGCTACCCAAGCAGTGTGGTGTAAACAGACTCTTAAAACGATTTTAAATGAGTTACTCTGCTACTAGGATGGAACCTCTTCTGTAAATTATCTTCAGCCTTCTGAACACCAATTCTTATCAGGAAGCTATAGTACTCCAATCCCCATTCAACGAAGTTGATGTGATAATGCCAGGTATTATTATTATTATTATTATTATAAACAGATACTGAGATGAGGCCATATGGCCTATAAATCTCATACAAAAAAGAAAAATAAACACCTCAGGAGATCAATGTAATAATAATAATAGTTTATTGTGACATAAACATAAATCGCAGAGGCTGAAGCCTGTACGCGATATACAATTAACATATGAACAATATTACAATAGCCACATTTGAAATAAATCTAATTCTGAATAAAAACTGAATAAATAATGGAATTGATCGAATCATATCAAAATGAGGATAACTTGAAGTGCCGAGAACTCAGTGATGACTCTTTAGTGTTGTAACCTTGGTGACATGCAGTTGAGGATTACCGGTGCATCATCTAGAGGCCGATCTAAGGTAGGCAGGAATTCTTGGATATGAGGTTTCATCCATGATTCAACCATTGATTATGGATTGAATATATTTTCTTCCTTTTTCAAAAATCCATTTCCTTATCATAATTTGTTGTTTCTTATTGTGTCTTATGTCTTTCAGGTTCTTCGGGATCATACTATAAATGCGTGGAGCCAGGTATGTGAAGCATCTTTGTCCAATTCGCTTTTCTGCTCTAGGAATCACGTGAATTATCTTACTTCTTGTTTCATAACTGCAATCGGTTTGTCTTAATGTGAGTTGTATTCTTCTAGAACAGATGGCCGTTAATATTTGGGATACAAATAACTGTTGAGGATTCATTGCCCGCGATAAGAAGTATAATTCGTCTGAAGGAAACAAATGGGGCTTTCCGTAGATTACACGGAGCAACCATTTCTGGACCACTTCTACTCTTTTTATATGACATTCGTATGCTCCACCCCAGGCAATAATTCCATACTTTATCAGCGATTGGCATAGAGCATTATATATCTGCATTAGCCTTTCTATTTCCAAAAACTTTTTAAGGTATCTAAACTTTGATAGAAGGCATCTAAGTTTTCTTACCAAATTGTCTATATGTAAGTTCCATTTTAGATGTCTATCGATGGTAATGCCGAGATACTTGATGGAGTCAGTTTCGGGTATAATTGTGCAATCGTTGACTTTCAGAGGACCCAAGTTCGGAAGACCTGACTCATAGGAAGTAAACGGTAAGTACTTTGTTTTTTTTACGTTCATTGTTAATTCATTCATCTCAAACCACTGTTTTATTTTGAAATTTATTTTCTTCTTGAATATTCTTCAGCAGTTCTGATCTAATTCCATCAACGCCAGGAGATCCTCCGTTTTTTTGTTTTTGTATCACTTCTTTCACTTCATTTGGACTTGTTGGGAATAGAAAAAATGTTTCATTACAAAAAATTTCACCCTCTTTCTTTTCTAAACTATAAGGTATATTATCTGCTAGCTTTTTACCTACTTCGTTGTAATATCTTCCGAATTCCTCTACAATTTGTTCCGTGTTTGTTACTTCCTGTCCTTCATTATTAATGATAGATTTTATTTCTGTTGCAGGTTTGGATCTACCGCAGAGGTTATCCACGTAAGACCAAAGTGATTTTGTTGCTGAAGTGTATTTCGTGACAAAGGTGTTCATGTAATCTCTTTTAGCATTCCTGATCAACTTGTGTAAAATATTTCTGTATCTTGTATATTGTTGTTTCAACTCAGTATTGTATTGATATTTCATCATTTCCTTGTATAAATAGTTTTTTCTGTTTATGGCTTTTAGTAATCCCTGAGTGATCCAGTTGCTTCTCCCAGATTTCCTATGGCTCAACTCAATTTTTGTTGTATGTTTCTGTGTGTAATGTTTTAATAAGTCAATAAACAATTCTGCAAATGAGTCTACATCTTTATTTTTCATCAATTCGTGCCAATCAATTTCCTTTAAATCATTTTTTAATTTCTGATAATCAATATAAGTTTTATATTTAATAACTTTTTCGGGAGGTTTTTCTTTCAGGTTGAGGCATAAACTAATTGCATAATGATCAGTGATGTCCGTACGAATAATAAACGATCTATTCTGATTTACAACAGATTGGCGATATCTCAGAAATATATGGTCAAGGCAACTACCACTAGGAAGGCCTAGTTACATTATTTATATAGGATTTATATCCAAAAAAACTAAAGACATTCATGTATTCATCAACTATTTCATTATTCGTTAAAAGATCAATGTTAATATCTCCTACAATAAAATGATAATCCCACGTACTATTATTACTTGTTGTTGTTCCAATGTATTCAGCTAAGTCTCTATTGAACTTTTTTGGACATCCTTTTGGAGAACGATAGATTCCTGTTATTTTAAGTTTTTTCATTTCGAATACAAGGTCTAGTTCCACCGCTTTAATTTCTCCTATACTTATTATCGTTCCTGATATATATCACAACCCCGTCATTTTTGTTGAAAGTTCCATAATTATACATGTATGTGTATCCATCGATTTTATAAAGATCCACGTTATCTATCATAAATGTTTCCGTTAAAACAATCACATGAAAATCATCTGTATATGTTCTCAACATTAATTTGAACTCGTCAAAATTCCTGTCGATACTTCTGATATTATTGTGAATGATTTTAAATTTTGATTCTATGTTATAATGTTTGAGATCCCCAACATAATCTATATATTCTGCTTCATGTGTTTCTCCCTCAAAATCCCTTAAGAATTGATCCATGTATATACAATTAAAACTTAAAATAGATGAATAAAGAGTAGTTTACCTTAGTTTTTCTAACCCCTCTTCTTTCCTTTCTTTCCACTGTTATCAGCTTTTTGTTCTTTCTTGGCAACTCCACTACCTGATGACTGCTTTGGTTCTGTTGTTACCAGTTTTTGCTCTCTCCTGGCACTACCACTCCCCGAAGACTGTGATCTCGTTCTGCTCTTTATTTCCCACTCCTTTGTCCTTTCCAGCACCTGATTAATCGTTGAAATCTCCTTGCTGATCTTAGAGTCCTCTTCCACTGTCAAGTGTTCGTGTTCAGTTAACATCTGTGTAATACGGGATATGGGGGCCGGACTATTAGGTGCGCTGCTTACTAAATCAGTTGGTATGCTAGATGGATGATTTTCTTCAATATGAGTCTGTAGTTCCAATACAGTTTGAGTCTTAAGTTGCTGCACAGAAAATTTCTCACCATTTACGACAAGGAGCTTCTGCCAGATGTATGCCCTCTGATTGTTCGCTCTTGCCAAGTTCAGTTGTTGGCGCAGTATTTTGAAATCGTCACGATCTTCTTCACAAAGGTCTTCGTTTATGAAAATACGGGATCCCTTTAATTTATGTCGATTCTTTATAACCTTAGACTTGGCCAGGAAGGATACAAATTCGATTTTTATCACTGGTTTAGTTTTTCCCAATCTATATATATTATTAACTTCTGTTTCTAGCAGATTGATATTCAAAATGGCATTCAGTTTGGAGACAACGCACTTTACCAAATTGGAACTATCGGGTTCCAATCCAGAGATGATGATATTATTCTTCAACGATCTTCACTTTATCTCCAATATCTCGCTTTCTACTCTGGAGAGTCTTTGTTCACAGTTTTCCAATCTTTCACCCGTGTCTATCCCCACCTGCTTCATTTCTTCTCTTAACTTCGCAAGTTCCTCCTTGATAATGATGGTTTGATTGGCAAATTCAGTCTTTAAAAACCTCGCTAGTTCCTCATTTACTGCCATCCTCCTTTTTCGATATCTCGACCTTTATGTTACGCTTTATAACTCTTGCTTGTGATACCTCCAGATGTCGTGTGATAATCAGGATATCCCGGAATGAATGATAAATTTCCACTCAAATAATCGTCAATACACGCGAAAAAAAATTAAATTGATTTGACAATCACTCAGCCAAATATGAACTTTCTACTTGTATTTACTCTTTTATAATTTCACCAATATTTAAAATATATTCCGTCTTTAATTCACGATATAATATGGAGCACTCGAATTCACAACTTCCCATATGGCTATATGATAATGAATGATGTAAGAAACAAAACAAGAAACATTCTCAGCAAAAATAGAGTCTAGTCTGTTTTTTAACGAATTCACACTCTCAGCACCCACGACACTCTCCGGTAAAGAGTTCTACCTACCGAATACCCGATTCGGCAGGAAAGACTCTCTCGCACGTGTACGAAACACCTCGTGGTATAATAAGTTATACCATGAACGAAAATCATCTCCGGGGCCACCGGTATAAGTACCGGTGGCCCCGGAGATGATTTTCGTTCATCGTAAAGATGTTAGCGAGATCACCACCAATAAAATTGTTTAAGATACGATAAGTCACAATCAAGTCACCCCGGACACGACGGTCACTAAAACTACTCAACCGGAACATCCGCAGTCTCTCCTCGTAAGATGGTCGAACTCGTCCAAAAGGAATCCTGGTTGCAGAGCGCTGTATTCTCTCCAAACGTTGTTGATCACAAATCAGGTGAGGAGACCACGTGGGGCCGGCGTGTTCGAGAATCGGTCGGATGTAGGTTACATAAAGCTGCCTGCAAGTGACAATCGAACATCTGGGAAACACCCGCCGAATCAGGTACAACATCTTACTGGCTCTAGAGACTAAATTACCCACATGGGCAGACCAGGAGAGATCCTCTGTAATGATGACACCAAGGTCGTTATGCTGCCTGCATGAATCCAGAACACGGCCATCAAAAAAGTATTGATGCCTCGGGTTGTATCTACCAAGATGAAGGACCTTGCATCTATCCACGTTCAGAGGGAGGAGCCATTGGTGACACCACCCATCCAACCGCACCAGGTCACCTCGAAGGACATCAGGAAAGCGTGCATCATAAAATAATTTGATATCGTCTGCGTATTGGGAACAGAAAGCCGAAAGTAAGTGTGGGAGATCTGAAACGTTAATCAGAAAAAGAAGTGGACCCAAAACAGAGCCCTGAGGGACTCCACTAATAACTGCCCTGACATCCGAAAAAGAATCACCAACTCTAACCGAAAAATACCTGCCAGTGATGAACGAACGGAGCCAAGCCAAAAAACAGCCTCTAATGCCAAAATGCTCGAGTTTGTAGAGAAGGCGATTAAAAGGAACACGGTCGAAGGCTCGGGAGAAGTCCAGATAGATAACATCCATTGGCATCCCACAGTCAAGAGACTTGGTCCAGCTCTGAAGGCATTGCAGGAGGCATGTGACGACCGAACGCCCAGGCAGGAAACCATGCTGGCACTCAGGAATTATGTTGTTTTCAGTCAAAAAATTGAGCAATCTATTACAAACAACTCTCTCAGCAATCTTGGATATGACAGGAAGGAGACTAATTGGACGGTAATTGCTCGGGCATAGTTTGTCCCGCTTCTTGAAGACAGGAGTTATCCTTGATATCTTCCAAGCAGATGGTAATTGACATGAGCTGAGGGATAATCTTATTAGGACAGTTAACGGCAGTGAGAGAGATGTGGAGCATCTTTTCAGCAATCCAGCTGATATATTATCCATACCAGGGGCGGCAGATGGATCCAACTCAGACAAAAGCTTCAGTTTTTCTTCCTCATTGACATCAATAGATTTGAGCGAGTTGACAACACGGGGAGAAGTAATGCAGGGCAGAGGGCCCCCTGGCTCTGCAGAAAAGGAATTGGTGAAAACATTGGCGAAGACTGCAGAACATTCTAAGTCACCAGAACACAGGTCACCCGATTCATCTCTGACACGAGGAATTGAAACCTTAGAGCTGAGGGTGTTTCGAATATATTTATAAATTTTTTTCCGGTTATTGGGTTGGGTAAGAGATTCATGAAACAACTTTCTTGCGTTCTTAATTTTTTTGCCAAGTGCATTTGAGAAGTTGCGATGAACACGATAGTCCAACTCAGACCCACTACGAATATACTGCTGCCATAGCTTCTTTTTCCGACGCTGCATGGTGATGATCTCATCAGTCAACCAAGGCTTGGATGACACGGAACTGACCAACTTTCTCCTGGTAAATCGAGCTACAGATTCCTCTAGATACGTGCAAAAACTTTCCCAAGCACCATCAATATTCCTATCACTTAACAGACTGTTCCAGTCAGTATTAGAAAGGTAGAATTTGAGGGAATCATAATCAATAATGGATATCATCTTCTTAGAGGTTTTTGGTGCGGGAAGAGAAGTGAACTGTAGAGTAGACTTAATCATCACATGGTCCGATCGACCCAGAGGGCTCAAATACTCAACGTCGGAAATTAGATCCGGGTCACTCGTCAACATGAGATCTAGGATAGATGGGTTTTGGCCATGAACGAGTCTGGTTGGCTTTTCAATCACCTGGTGGAGGCCAGATTCATCCAGCACTCCGACAAAGCGTCCAGCAATGGTGTTCGGGGGCGGGGATGAAGTTATTGGCCATCCTATTTCCCTAAAGTTGAAGTCTCCGGCAATAAAAACATTAGGGTAAGTTTCAGATAGAAAACGAATATGATCCAGAAGTAACTCATCAGATGGGGGTGGGTGAGGTCTGTAAACGCAACCAATGAGAATCGAGAATGCGGTCGAAGACAAACTGATAAACAAGTTGTCGATACGTGGAATGCTGGATGATAATACTCGGACACCATAAGATTCAGTGATTTTGTCACTAACATACACGCAGACACCATTATAACCGACATTGAGGGAACTGTCGCAGCGGAACAGCGTGAAACCTTTTTAGAGTACAGCTGGTCCGGGAGACCAGCGTGCAACCATGTTTCGGTTATGCAAATAATATCCGGATGCAACTGATCGACATTCACACATAGCTCATGAAATTTGTTCTTTAAAGATCTAGCGTTAGTATAAAGGACCGCCCATTGCTGCAGAGTACAAGAAGTTAGTTTTTTGCAGAAGAAGCCATAATCTTATCTACCACCCTTGGGACACCCTTGATATATTTAATAGTTAAATGATCTTCACCATTCGACTGCCGATGTCTTAACTTCTCTCGTGCTTGTTTCAAACAGTTTGCCTGAGTTGGGGTGATATCATCTGAAAGCTTGGTGTTTCGTTGGGCTGGGGATGATAACAAGTTAGTTTTATTCTGCAGAATCTTACGGACGAAAATGGAGCTAGAAAAAGTAATGGCCAGGGGTCTAGGAGTGTGAGAGGGTGAACCGAGACGAGAGTGATGAACAACGTACTGGGAGAAAGACGGCAAGATGTGGTCAATGATTTGCTGCATAATGGAGCTATCAGATGAGCCATCAGGACCCTCAGGGACATGACGAGCAATAATATTCTGAGATCTTTGTTTGCTTACTCTACTATGAATAAAAATCACAAATGAAAATTATCCCATTGATTCTTTTTTTATATTGCAAATCCATTGCCCTTTAACAAAAAAAAACATCCTTATTTGATGTTTTAGTGTTTTTTTAACATTTCTGAACATCCTACCTATATAATATCCTACATCATTTTAAAGGGAAAAAAATAACGAATTCAACGAAGTTATGATATATATATAGGGTGTGTTGAATCTTCAAAACCATACCCCGAAAGAAAAAATTGAGTACGCCACTGGATTCTACGCAGAATTCTGATTCAGACGTAGTTTTTACCTCAGCATTATTTCTAATAACTTCGGAGATAAAGGAGGGGTCCGAAAAGTATCAATTTCCAAAATCGCCCTGTATCTCTTGAACGGAAACAGTTATGCAAAATCTGATTAGACCAACTTGAGTTTCACGAAAAAGTAGGACAGGAACGTGAAAACCGCAAGGCTCTATCTTAAATAACAAGGGAGAAACCTGGCAGTCTCACCCAAAATGGGATGCACTGTACATTTCTAGTAACTCGTCCGGAATTATTTGTAGGGCAATTTTGAATTTTTCCCCCGTGAGTCCATCAGGGCCCGGGGCTTTTTCACATTTTGTTGCCTTGACGGCGTCCCTCAGCTCTTCCATGGTGAACTCGTCCATATCCTCTACTGGTTCTCTCATCCTGCACCAGTTTTCCCTTTCTGCCGGAAATAGGTCTCTCAGAATCTCCTTTCTTCTTTTAACTGAGAGTTTGTGTGGAAGTCTGTTAAAATTCAATCTTTTGATTGCTATCTGGTACGCCTCCCCCCAGATATCCTTATCGAGGTCTGTTGCATTTTCCCTATATTTGATCTGATAAAATGATGTTATAATAATCTTACCAATATAAACTGCTCTCTGCTCCCACACAGCACCGCACTGTATAAGTATGTAAAGGAACAGGGTATAAGGATTGAAATGGAACAAAATGGGACTTGTATAATGCAAACTGACCTTCTAATGAACTGTAATCCTAATATATTTAAAATGTCCGTTAATTAAACCACAACCGTTATATTAAACACCGAAAACTTTATACTAACAACCTTTAACTATTCTTTCCGACAACCGATACATACTACTTTGCTTCATCTGACAAAACATACGTCTCGATTTCCCAGAATCCGCGACGTTGCCAAAACTTAACATTATAATAATTCCAAAGGGCTAAAACAAGGTCTGCAATCAAGGCTTTCCAGCACTCGCGCTTTGAGGTTCTAATCAGTCTTTTTAGCTCTTTCTTCGCCTCTCGGATTTCTTCTAATGTTGGCGTATTCGGGACTGGTCTATTCTTGTTCGCGATCGTGTGAACTCTCTTCTCGCCTTTAATAATTCTTCTCTGTGATTCTGAATGTCCTCATTCCACCAATAAGGTACTTCCCTTTGTCCTCTTCCGCTAACGTTTCTCATTGCAGACTTATGAGCATCTTTCATAATTGTTTACGCATTTTCCCTTTGTTGGTTTTCTCTCCATTTTAAAAGTGCCGTGCTAAATTTTTCTTTAACAAGAAAAGGTTTTGTCTTGCATTCGTATCCTTGCTTCTTTTTTTTCCCAAATGTAAAGTAAACATGTCCATGGTGCGTAAACGGATTTTCATGCTCGACCCTCCATCCACTTATTTTTTTCCTCCTTAGATTTTCTGGGATTAATGTGACGTCTATATGTGTTTTTGATTCTCCTCTCATGAAAGTCGGTTCACCATTGTTTACTACTGTCCATCCCATCTGGGAGAGCCACATTTCCATATATTTGCCTCTCACATCCGGTGTATTAGCACCCCATAAAGAGGATTCGGCATTTAGGTCCCCCGCTACAACCGAGAGACTACTTAGACGAGCATCTTCAAATAAGGCATCTATGGTTTTTTTAAATTCTTCTATTCTAATATTGGGGGAAATGTACACCGCATATAGGTAGAAATCTCCAACCTTGAGGGATACGTATCCTCGTTTTCTTTCAACATTATCAACCTCGATGCCTTTATTTTTGATGATTACGGATACATACCCCTTTAAGTCGGTTATCCAGTTGTTTTTTGAGCTCAATTTTTTATTTGGTTCACTCACCACTATTATGTCCACATTTCCTCTTAACGCTCTTTCCCACATTATATCATGGGCTGCTGTTGCTCTACCTAGGTTTGTCTGCATTAATTCAATCATTTTAAATAAATCAAGAAACTCCACACAACAAGAAAATATCTTAAATAATAAATTAATATGTACATTCTTAAAAACGGTGTATAAATGAAATTTAAATATGAAAAAACTGTGTAAAAATATAAACCTGTATATATAAAAACCAATAAATTAAGTGTATAAGGACGCACACCTTTTCTAAGCTCATTGTATACATAATATTTGATGAAACGTTGGTCGGGTGTATATGGCCCGCTAAAATAATATATTAATATGTACAGTGTTAAAACATACACATCCCAGTACTTATCTCCGTGTATTTCTTGGATTGCTATGAAGGGTTTTTATATTTCCTCCTTCTTTCCCTTTCGCATCCCTCACTAGCTGTCCGATATCCTTCAGTCTTGCAGTTTAGACAATACGAATTATGTGCACAATCCTTGACTTTATGATCGTCTTTCGTACAATTTCTGCATTTTTAGCTCCTATCTTCGTTAGTGCATTCTTTAGCCATATGGCCCATTTCCCAGCACCTAATACATCTTATAGTGGCCACCCTTTCTTTAATATCAGCCACTGAGAAGCCGAATTTTACTTTTTTAATCTGTATTAGTATTTTAATTGTGTCCTCATTTGCAATTATTGTGGCAGCTTGTCTACCACCTCTGAGTGGTCTGAGTGCCTTTATGTGTATTTCTTCTTCATTCTTATTTGTTCCTGTTATCTCATGTAGCATTTCTGTTATTTGGCCTTCTTTGACGTCGATATCTAACCCATATATGTTTGCAGCAGCTTTCTGCTTTCCTCCCATATATTTTTTCACCGTTTGATTCTGCTTGGTGGCTTTTATCGTCTCATATAGACTCTCCGTTTTCTTGCTTCCTTTTTTGATTTCCAATAAAAGATGGCCGTCTTTCGTCTCCCGGATTCCATTTATTTCGCTTCTCAGCTCGCTTCCATCTCCTATTTGTTTCTTTTATTTGGAAACCATCTGGGAGTAAGTTATCTGTTCATTTTTCTCTATAACTCGTTGCGCTCGTATCATATATCCTTATTTTCCTTATACCTACAGTTGTCTTTTTCTCGTGAACTATTATTTCTCCACTGTAGTCGTATAAGGCACACTCCAGGATCTTCCTTTTTGTATCTATGTCCATTTCATTCAGAATTGTTAAATGTAATGTTTTATTGTTTCCTTCTGTTATCAGATATTTGAGCTTCACACACATCTTATATAAACCTTCCACCCCTTCCGGCAATCCCACCAGGTGTACACTTTTATCGTCCATTATAATTTTCTCATTAATTTCCGTATATACTTCGATCCTATGAGTTATTATTTCTTCCGCCTTGAGTTTCCCTTCTCTGATGTGCTCCATCATACGCCTTGAACTTCCAATGAGTGGTTTTATTAATCTAATTTCAGACATTTTTTTATGGGGTGTCATTACTGCGATCTCGCCGTCTTTTATTTCCAATACGCTGTTTGTGTCCACCTTAGTCCTGAAACACCCCTCCGGCCAGTTCTTCAGAATAATATTTTCCAGTTCCGCTGCTTCTTGTCTTTGAACTTTCTTCTTATTTCAGCCGTCGTCAGGTCCTGTCTGATGTCTTCCAGATCTACTTGGCTACCAAAATCCCTACTTTCCACTGGTATCACGGCTCTATAGGCTTCAGACATTTCCCCATTCACCATATTTCTTATGGTTTCTAATTCTTTTTTGGACTCCTCTTTCATGTCCTGTTCCTTCTCTAGTACTCTGGTGAGTCCTTTCACAACTTTTTGTAGCACGGTCATTATGCCAGCGTATTTATCACTATCGATGCTCACGTTTAGAGGGCTTTCAATTCTCTTTCGCTTTACTCCTGAAACCATCCACGTAATAATAATAAAAATGGAGTTTATTTCGGTTAATAAACAAAATACATCACTGAGGTATAAAAGATTATTACCTGTATGTATAAATGTCATTTTAGGGTGTCGTTTGTCTAAATTCAATTCAAAGTCATTCTTAATTGTGTTATAATGTAGTGTCTAAATCGGTTCTGAAATTTCTGTCACAGTTGAGGGTAGGTATTTGTCATAATTCATGTTTTGATAGTTTTTCAATTATTATTCATTGTATTATTGATTATTTCCCTAGTTTCACCAGTCAACCAAGCTTTTATTCGTTTTTTGAACTTTCCTATGCTTTCTATATTTTTAAACGTGCGTTTTTTTATATATTATTTTTAATATCCATTTCTGGATAACTTCCAAGGGCTTTATGTGGTTGTTGTAAGCACCACCTCATCCAACTATGCCGTAGCTAATTTGAGATTCTATTAGGGCTTGGTAAAAAATCTTCAAATATTTTATGGAGTTTATATAATTACGAACGTACCTAAACTTCAAGAGAAGGCCACTTATCTTGTTCACAAGATTTTTCACATGTTGGTCCCATCTCAATTGACTGTCAATCGTGATTCCCAAATATTTAATATATTTCGTTTCAGCTATGCAGATCTCATTGTCATATTTAGGTTTCCGAAAGTTGGAAGACTTTGTTTGCTGGAACCAAAGACCATATATTTTGTCTTCGAGATCACGTTCTCCTTCAATTCTTCCCGTGTTTTTCCTTGGTATCGAATAACCCCATCATCAGCGAAACAAATTGCTTCTTGAGATTCCTTCATTTTTAGAAAGCTGTTCATGTAGATGAGGAATAAAATAGGTCCTAATACAGTACCCTGCGGAACTCCGTACTCTACTGTTTCCTCTTTATTCTTGGAATGCCCAATTTCGACAACCTGTTTTCTGTTTGACAAGTAGCTTTTTAACAATTTATATATTGGTCCTCTAAATCCACAATTTTTCAACTTCTTGAGCAAACGAATATGGCATACGGTATCGAATGCCTTACATAAATCGATAAAAATACACAGCGTAGGAATCGTTTCATCCAGACATTCATACAACCTACCTGTCAGTTGTCTTATCGCATCTTCTGTAGATTTCCCTTCAGTGAATCCATATTGTTTTTCATCGATAATATTATATTTCTTCAGATAGTTCACTATACGTTTTTTATTGTCTTTTCAACTATCTTTGCCAAATTTGATATCAGGGAGATGGGTCTGTAGTTCGTGATCTGTGAACGGTCGCCGCTTTTATATATTGGCCTAATTATACCTAATTTGAATGCATCAGGAAAACATCCATTTTCAAAACAGCTATTCACTAGATATGTCAAAGGTTCAGATATTTCTGATTTAATTTCTTTTAGAGTTTCAGATCTTATAGAATCGTGTCCTGCAGCCTTTCCGGATTTCAGCTGACTTATGGTATCCTGTATCTCCATTGGGTCTACAGGAGTCAAGTAAAATGAATTTCACTGTGAAATGTCAACTTCCTCGAATTCATTGGGAGAATCAATTTTTTCAGCATATAATTTTCCCACACCAGTGAAATACTCATTAAATTTATTCGCTTTTTTATTCTCCTTTTCCTCCCGAATAGGAGTTTATTGGATATTTATGGGTTTTAAAATATAGAGTATTCACTAATACACAGATGATGATTTTAATCGTTTATTCTCAAAACACTCTCGTAAGTCTCACTCTATCTCTAAGCAAGTTCTAGAAGGCTGAACGGAAGGGAGCCCAACCCAGAAGGGAGCTCAACCCAGTTCAGCTGTCTGAACGGAAGGAAGCTCAACCCAGAAGGGGGCTCAACCCAGTTCAGCTGTCTGAACGGAAGGGAG
This sequence comes from Harmonia axyridis, assembly GCF_914767665.1. Lineage (NCBI taxonomy): Eukaryota > Metazoa > Arthropoda > Insecta > Coleoptera > Coccinellidae > Harmonia > Harmonia axyridis. The sequence continues at coordinate 20,041,226 of NC_059508.1, read as the reverse complement.
TTCAACCCAGAAGGGGGCTCAACCCAGTTCAGATGTCAGAACAGAAGGGATGACAGGAGGACTGAAACACTAAGGTTATGTCCCTGTCGTTCGCTCTCGATCATCGAAGATCTATTCTTGTTTTCTCTCTCGATGGCCCTCGATGGCCTCGCCACGCGCAGACTCGCAGCGCCACCTTACGACATGAAGTAATACTTTCAAGTGTAGGGTTGGTTGTCTCTCTCGAAATTTGTTCGGATGAAGTAATATTCTAACAGGGTTCCCTCACATTTAATATGTTCGATTTCCATTTTTTGTTCATTGGAATTCCCGCAAATACCATTCATGCACTTCCATATAGCCTTTGACTCGCTTTGACTGTTTTTTATTATTTCTTGTAGATAATTTTTTTTTGAAGTATTTATAAGTTTTCGAATTTCATTTTTGATTCTAATATATTCCGATTTTAAGTTTGTATCATTTGGACTCTTTTTCAGCTGTATATAGAGGTTATTTTTTTTGTTAATCGTTTTCAGCAAGGAGGGTTTGATCCACTTTTCGCGAGTTTGCTCATTTTTTTAAACCTTCACGAGATGTATGTTTCTATTTAAGTGTTCTATCAGTTTTTCAATAAAAGAGTTAGTCATATTATCAACATTTTTCTGTTCATACATTAGTGACCAAGTTTCTTTACGTAGATTTTCTCGTAATTTCGAATAGTTAATATATTTTCTCACTTTCCGTTCCGCCTTTTTATGAAATAATGTTTTATCCCCTGACTCAAAAGTTACCATAATTGGAAAGTGATCTGTAATTAGATAATGCAAAATATATCCTTTCATGTGTTGTAATCGATTTTCGAGGTTGACGTCTTTAAGGAATATATGATCAATACAAGTGTTTCCTCCAGGCCTAGTTATTTCATTTATAAGAGACATGTATCCGAATGTACACATTATGTTTTTATATTCTTCAACAAACTCATCATCTGCTAATAAATTAATATTCATATCTCCAACTATCATATGTGTTTTAACCAGGCATTCACTTTATGTGAGTATAATATTTTTTTTTAAATTATGTAAATCAAAATTAAAAAATTAATAAGCTAAATCTAAATCTGCCGACTCTTAGAATTTGCTGCCCTAGGCTTCAGCTTCCTGTTGAATCCACCACTCTTACAGAATGATTACGAAGTCAATGAGAGAACTCACCTTCCATTTGAATCCCTGAAATCTAAAGACACAAAAAATATTGAATAATTCAACTCTGAATACACTTTCAACGTGGTTTCGCGTATTTGTTCCTCTAAAATAGGAAATAAACTGAAAAGGTTCTGCAATATCAACCACCTTCTCGGAAAACAATATCATAATTGGAGAATGGATAATTATTTTGCATTTTTGAAATATCAAAGAAGCCGCCTAAAGAATATCCCTCATTCTAAAGAAGTCTACCAATAAAGCAATCATCTGGTGAAGTTAAGTGAGATAACAGATAATGCCGACAAGCTTTATGATCGTAAAACACATGTGTAAATAGGGGAACGCAGGGAGCGTAATGCCGACTGGAACTTAATGTTATTTTAAATATAATTGAGGAATCTTTCTCTATATTTCTCGTTCAATTAACTGCTATTGTTTTGAATTTTTAAAACTAGTTGAGAGCGTCTATTGGATTTATTTTTACCACAAAGGGTGGTATTTTAACTAAGAAAAAAATTTGTGTCAAACAATATGTCATGTTTATTAACTAACTTTGCGCCCCTAGAATTTGGCGCCCGGCAAAATGTCCGGTATGCCGGTTCTGGCGGCGGCCCTGGATTCAACTCTTCTGATAGGTAAATCGCTACCTTTCTCATTTATTATTCTATTATTAATATCATTATTAATGATCGTTTATTACTAAAATAAACAAAATATATACGAAATAATTCTAATGTCGTCATGACTAACGTAAATAGGGTGAATGACCCGGTTTTCGGTCACTTAACTACTTTTTTGTATTGAAGACATAATAAAATGGTCAAGTTTCGCTTAAAACAAAAATTCTCGGTGAAAATATATTCTTTGAAGTTTGAAGAATGCATTAGGGCGAGAAAAAATCATAAGAAATGAATTATTTGTTTGGTTATGACTAATAAAAGTTGAAAAGTCAATTTAACCAGTTGTCAGACAACATAAACAAATTTTCGCTGATGCACCATTGTTGAACAAAAAAATGGTAGTGAGTAAGGCAAACAAAGTATTTTGAAATGAAACATTTTTATAATACCCTCCAAAACCTCAACAAAAATAAAAGTTTACATAGGTAGGTTGTTATTCTACTCGATACATAACAAAATATAAATTCTTATTCTGATCGTCGTTTCATAAGGCACTAAAATAATGATGTACGTAAGCAAACAGTTATTATCCGGGCACATGTACATACGTAGTCTTTTTCAACTCCATCATTATATGTCAAGCCTGACAAATCAGTACATTTGAGTTGATACCACCGAGGGCATTTGTCACAGTCCATATTCTTGTTTTCATCATCTTCAGCATCGCTAATAAGCTCTTCTTCACAGAGGGTACATAAAACTGTATCTTTGTTTGAGCTGTGTTTCTCTGTATTATCTTTTAGACTTGTTATTTTCTTATTTGTCTTGGTTGGTTTTGGTTGCTTTTGATCTTTCTTTTACTCCTTGTTTTTCTCGCCAGATTAGACTTTACTAATATTTTTTTCATCATCTTAACGAGTGTAATAACTTTTCACGCCGATGATGATATCGCGCTGGGTAGTTTCTTCTCACGCGACAACCGTGTTTTTTGAAAAAGGCCAAAAGTGTTCACCTCTTTTACTATGGTACTACTACTACACTCACTGGCTTCTTTAATATCACCCATTACATCTATGGTTTTTTCGTTATTTTGAGCCATTTTATCCATATTGTTACCATTTGTACTATCATGTTTCTTATAGTGTAATATCACAGTTCAGTTACTATCGATCTGTTCATTTTTTGTGTAAGTTTCGGTCTCAATTTCTTTGTCACATTAATGTTGGTTTGATCGTTTATTTCCTTTGTAATTTTCTCTCTGTTTGCTTTTTCATTTTCTTTTCAGTTGATGTTCCTTTTTCTTTGATATTTTTCATTATTGCGTCAGTTCTTTACCACTTTCATTTTCTCTTTTGCTCTCTTTTTCATTATGCATTTCATTTTCTACCAAGTTTTTTTTTTTCATTTTGATTTCCTTTTGCATTATCTCTTGAAGCAACAATTTCGTTTTCACAGCAATCATCTCTTCCACTTATTTCTCTGTTATCTTTTTTCTTGATACAAGTCAATTTCATTATTAATAATGTCTATATTGACAGCGTGAATTTTTAAATCGTTGGAAATTGACTCGATCACTTCCTAAGCGACATCAAAATCAAGGTTAATGCTTGTTCAGAGGGACCTGTCTGTAGAAACGGTTTGTACAGTATTTTTTTCGAGAAAATTTTTGACACATTTTGTGTAGTCAACAATGCAGTGTATCTTCAAATACTTTGCAGAAATTAATCTTTGTTATTATTCGATTTGAATTTTCAGGACTTTTCTGCCAATTTCTGACTGTGTCCTTCCACTCTTGCTTCATGGGTTTAAATACGCTGACGTCTGCTGGCTGTAATATATGTGTCGGGGGGTAAAGCGTATAAAATGATTTGGTGTTGTTCACAAAATTGACTTGATGGCAAGGTCATGTATGATTTATGTCCATCTATTAAGAACAAAATAGGTCGCTTCACTTCAGTTTTTGTCTACTATGAGTAAAATCCATTTGAGATGTACTCAAAGAAAACTTTCCCTGTCATCCAACCCAAGTCGGATTTTCTAATAACCCAATTCCTAGGAACATTTTCTACAAGGGCTTTAGGTGGTCTTACATAAGGAAATACTATACCAAAGAAGCCCATATTGCTCCTTCTGCTTTGAATGTTATAAAGACAGTGATGTTTTCTTTCCCCTTGCCGCACTTAATCACGTAGAAATTTTTCCAGCCCTTCTGCCCGAGGACTTTGTCTGCGTTAGGACACAAGGAAAACCCCTTACTTATCCCCATTGAATATTCTAGTGGAGTCTTCCAACACATCTTTAAAAATATAAAAACACACACAGTCAGGTTATGGCATCAGTATTCTGGGATGCGCAAAGTATAATATTCATTATATCCTTCAAAAGGGCCAGACCATCAACAGCGATTTTTATATGGCGTTATTGGATCGTTTGAAGGATGAAATTGTTAAAAAACGGCCCCATTTGAAGAAAAAAAGGTGCTGTTTCATCAAGACAATGCGCCATGTCACAAATCAATGGAAACAATAGCAAAATTGCATGAATTCGGCTTCGAATTGCTCCTGCATCCACCGTATTCGCCAGATCTGGCCCCCAGCGACTTTTTCCTGTTTTCAGACCTCAGAAGAATACTCGCTGAAAAAAAATTTAGCGCCAATGAAGAAGTAATCGCCGAAACTGAGACTCATTTTGAAGCGAAAGACAAATCGTACTACGAAAATGGTATCGAAAAGTTAGAAGATCGATATAATCTCTGTATCGCCCTTGAAGGCAACCATGTTGAATAATAAAATCGAATTTTTTCAAAAAAATGTGTTTTACTATGGTAAACCAAGGACTTTTCAAATGGCCTGTTATGATGACCATTTGAGGGATTTTCTGTACGTTTCGTACATTCACTACAAAAAATATTAGTTACTGAGGACGACATTTGAAGAATGATGTTCTGAATTCCAGTTAAATCAAGCTATAATATATATTTGTGCGGATGAATTCCACGTTACCATAAACGTCTTACCGATTTTGGTAACTAAACTACCAAGAGATACCTGCTCCCGCCAAAGGCCCTGCAAGTCTTGCATGAGCTGCGCAAAGTAAAAGATCAATTGGCGCTGCTGCCACGTGACCTGACTGCAGATTTTTAGGGTGATTAATTAAGTTTGGCGGCAGTATTTTTAAGCGAGCACCCTCTTTAGCTCTTCTATCCGCTGGAAGAATGTTCAATTAAGAACTTTTTAATTTGTCTTGCGCCGCCTCCCTGGCTGTCTCTCATGAGTATTTTCTTTAATTATTCGTTTTTCTTCCAAGTAATTAAAAGGAGAGTTATTTGCCTTGTCATTGACTCCGAAAGCGTTGTTATATACAGGGGGAGGCGATTTTTGATTCGAGCAATAAAGTTAAAGTGCTGGGAATGTCAAATAAAACGAAATTGAACTGCGTACGATTGTAGCGACGGTTTCCACAACGTGTTCAATATATTGAAACAAAACAATCAACAAAAATTACATGTGTGGAAATTCAGAGTACCGAATGCCAACGTATTTTATTCAGAAACAACAAGAAGGAATTTATCATTAAAAATCATCAAAGATGCATTAACTGTACAGTGCATCCCATTTTGGGTGAGACAGCCAGGTTTCTCGCTTGTTATTTAAGATAGAGCCTTGCGGTTTTCACGTTCCTGTCCTACTTTTTCATTAAACTCAAGTTGGTCTAATCAGATTTTGCATAACTGTTTCCGTTCAAGAAATACAGGATGATTTTGGAAATTGATACTTTTCGTACCCCTCCTTTATCTCCGAAGTTATTAGAAATAATGCTGAGGTGAAAACTATGTCTGAATCAGAATTCTGCGTAGAATCCAGTGGCGTATTCAATATTTTTTTTCGGGTTATGGTTTTGAAGATTCAACACAAACCTATATTTTTTTTAATGGAACACCCTATATATCATTACTTAGTTGAATTCGTTTTTTTTTTCCTTCAAAATGATGTATGATACTATGTAGGTAAGATGTTCAGAAATGTTAAAAAAACACTAAAACATCAAATAATAATGTTTTTTTTTGTTAATGGGCAATGGATTTCCCATATAAAAAAAAGAATCAGTTGGATAAATTTCATTTGTGATTTTCATTTATAGTAGAGTAAGCAAACAAAGATAATACACTCATCACTAACATAAAAAACAAAACCTAGGTACCTACCTAATAGCAACAAATAAATAATATAAAAATTCATAAACATTGCATAATATCTTACAGATTAAACTGTTGAAATTGCTGTCCACTTTCCCCTAATACATTATGGACAAAACTTTTCAATAGGCCTGAGTGCATTTAATATATATATATATAATATATATATATATATATATAATATATATAGGATATAGTCATGTGCTATCATCTGATATAGTCGCATTTCACTTCGCTCCGATGTTTTTCATTTATTTCGTATGAAATTACGCTTGTTAATATTCCGAGAATAGCAGGAATAAGGCACATATATCGAATATTCTCTCTTGTGAACCTGGTTATTCAGAATTCTCAATAGTTTCATCGTATATTTTAAAAATGGGATTAGATTCACAACAAGAAGCCGACATGAAAGAAATAATCAAGAACATGTTCCGCGATAAGGAACTCGTATCAACTCTTGCCGAGGCTGTCGCTGATATGGTGTTTGATAAACTGAAAGATGAGTGGAATTCACTTCAGGAAGAAAATGATATGCTAAAATCCCAGATAGTTGACTTACAGCGGGAAAATACCATGATTGAACAACGATTGAACTTACTTGATCAACAAAGTAAATGCAAAACTCTGAGACTGTTGGGGCTGGAAGATAAACGTGGAGAAAATCTAGCCGAAACTTTAAAAAGAACTTTAAATAGTAATCTCAGTCTACAACAAGACGACTTGCAGATCGAGCATTGTTACCGGCTCAAGAATAAATCCGATAAACCAAATTCTACTGGAGCAGTATTAATTCACTTTTCATCTATGAAGTCACGTGATGAAGTATATAAAAACAAGAGCAAGTTGAGGGGATCAAAGTTGATACTAACCGAAAATCTTACAAGTCATAACTACGCTCTGCTCAAAAAATGTACATCGAAGCTGGGAACTCGGAATGTTTGGACTTGGAACGGCAGTATTTACACAAGAATGGGAACAACAAGAAAACTCATACGATGCGAAGCAGATCTGGATGGTATAGCAGGAGCGGAGAGGCCGGCTACTTCATTGGAGAATAAGGGAAGGCCCAAGAGGAGAACACGAAAATAAGGTCCTTTCTGTTTGTTATCCTTTTTTTTTTGCTTTTTTTTTTTTTTTTCTCTTTTCCTCGTATATACATAAATTTATTTAAGTTCAATTTCCTTTTGTTTATCACTTGAAATTATTTAGTTGCTATGTCTGAGTGGCGTTCATCGTGATTGTTCACCACATGAGGGGTTTCAGAGTTGCTCACCTAAATATAAGATCATTAGTGCCTAAGATCGATGATTTCAGAGGGGTCATTTTGAGAGAGGATTATGATGTGGTGGCTGTATCCGAGACTTGGTTGAATGATGACACTGACTCTCAGTCAATTTCGATCACAGGGTACAGATTTGTGAGGCAAGATAGAATAAGTAGAGGGGGCGGCGTGGGAATATATGTAAAGGATACTATAAGTATACAGGGTTTGTCTGTTGAGAGATGTGATGGCTTTGAACAAGTTTGGGTAAAATTTATCATTAAGAAAAAAACATTTATCATTGGATGTATTTACAGACCGCCAGGCTACAATGTGGCTGCTTTTTTGGAAAATTTTGAGAGTGCGCTTTCGGAGTTGTGCCCTCAGTGTGATAATATTATTTGCGTTGGTGACTTCAATATAAATTTATTTGATGTACATTCGAAGTATGTATCTGACTTGTATAGGGTATTGGAATCAACCAATCTAACACAGCTCATTAATGCTTCGACCAGAGATACAGCTCATTCGTCCACTCTTTTGGACCTGATTATGGTGGACAAGGATATGGGCACTCAGTCATCTGGTACACTTCATGTACCAAGCCTATCAGATCATGATCTTGTGCACTGTGAGCTGAACTTTCCAGGTGTACGGAAGAGGGTTTTAACTAGAGAGTATAGGGATTATAAGAATATGAATGGTCAGCAATTTTATGCTGATTTGCAGGCTATTCCCTGGCGTGGCGTATATGAATTGGGGGATATTGATGAAAAGGTTGAATTTTTTAATTCTTGTATTGTTTCCTTGTTAGATATACATGCACCAAGACGATTAGCTAGGTTTTCTCGAAGTAACGAACCATGGTTGACTGACAGCATTCGTGCTGCCATTCACATGAGGGATAAGGCACTTTTGCGTTACAAACGTAGTAGAAAGGTCCAGCATTGGGAGTATTATAAGAGCTTGAGAAATCAAACAACTTTAATGATACGACGGGAGAAGAAAGTGTTCTTCGAACGTCAATTCCAGAATGGCACCGATTCATGGAAAAAGTTAAAAAGATTCGGAGTCATCAACTCTAAGCAAAGTTCTGAAATACCTGAGGATCTCAAAAAACCAGACGAACTTATTAAATTTTTTACTGAAGCCGTTAATGTCCCGTTGTCGGTTGACTCATCAACCTTGAACCTATATAAAAGCAACGTTTCAGATTGTACAATCGCTCCATTTTGTTTCGCAGAGGTAGATGAGATTACGGTGCTGAAGGCGATTACAGGGATAAAATCGGGATCAGAGGGGGTGGATGGTATTAGCATTTATATTTTGAAACTTTGTTGTCCGTTCATACTACCTTTTATTACACATATAATAAATTATTGTATACTCCATTCTGTTTTTCCGAAATGCTGGAAAGAAGCACTAATTGTACCATTACCGAAAGTCCCAACCCCGAGAGAGTACAGGGATTTACGTCCCATCAGTATATTATCTAGCGTATCGAAGATGTTGGAGAAAATAATAAACCAGCAGCTATCGGATTTTGTTGAGAACAATGACATTCTTCCTGAGTGTCAGTCGGGATTTAGAAGGGGTCACGGATGTTCGGCGGCACTAACTAATGTTACTGATGATATTTTGCGGGCGGCGGATGACGGCAAGGTTACGGCTTTGGCGTTACTGGACTTCACTAAGGCATTCGATACGATCGACCACGAACTACTTCTAGCAATTTTGCACTTTGTCGGGCTTGGTGATGGAGCGGTGCGATTTTTCGAAAATTTTTTATCACAACGAACCCAGTGTGTGAAAATTGGCTCACAAATATCTGCCGCTGTTGAACTAATCCGTGGGGTGCCTCAGGGTTCTGTTCCATCGGCGCTTCTTTATGCGATCTATACGTCTCGGCTGCCAAGGGCATTAAATAAATGTTCAGCTCAATATTACGCTGATGATACACAGGTATACCTATCATTTGTTAGTGGTGATGCTGTCGAAAGCTCCAAGGTATTGAGTGAAGAAATAGAGTCACTGAGAATAATGGCTCTTGAGCACTCTCTCTTGCTGAACGCGAATAAGTCTTCTCTTTTGGTTTTGGGACCTAAGTCACAGGTTGTAAGGGTGAAAAACTTGGTGAGTGTTGAAGTAGATGGTGTCAAACTGCCAGTAAAGGAAACAGCTCGGAATCTGGGTGTGACGTTTGATAGCTTCCTCAGATTTGGTTCTCATGTCACAGAGTGCATAAAGAGAGCATATATTAAAATAAAATACATTTATAAGATCCGAAAATTCATTTCACGTAAACTTAAAATTTTACTCTGCGATTCATTGGTTTTGTCTATGTTCAATCACTGCGATGTTGTTTATGGGAACTGCCTCTCTTACTATGATAAGAAAAGAATTCAAATGATTCAAAATGCATGTCTGAGACTGATTTATGGTGTGAGGAAGTTCGAATCAGTTTCTCCACGACTCAGGGAGGCAGGATGGTTGAGTATGGAAGAAAGGAGAAAACTGCATTGTGCATGTTTTTACAGAGACATTGTTTTTTTCCAACGCCCACCTTACCTTTATAAGAAAATCATCTTCCGAACGCACGTGCATAATCTTAATATTAGGTTCAGGGGAAAAATCACTCCACCATATCATAAAACCTCGATCTTTGAAAGAGGTTTCTCTTTCAATATTGCAAGATTCTTCAATAGTCACCCTGAATCTTTGATGAAACTATCTAGAGCAGCTTTCAGGAAATGTTATAAGGAAATTATTGTCAATGCAAACATAACTTAATTGCGATGAATGCCTCTCTATCCCGGATACAGAAGGAATGTTTTGGTTGTACATGGATAAGAATGTGTTATTAATTTTTTTTTTTTTTTCTCTTTATCCTTCTCTTTTTGTTAATTTTTTCCTATTATTCAGAATGAAGCACTGTCGATTCAATGGTTGAGTGGATCAGGGAGTCTCCTAGGGGACTCATCTGGACTTCGCCATATTTCTTGCTCAACACGTATATCAATTGTATTTTTGTTTGTTTTTCTCTAATTGATGTAAGTTTAGTTGGAAATAAAGACAATATACATATATACATACATACATACATATTATAAAAGGGCGGTTTTCTAAATCCTGGAAGACTGCCTCTGTTGATGCACGAAGTTCTTCGGGACTGTTGTGTCTTTATATATATTATCAAAAAACCCAATTACCATGAAAATGGTGTAGGGTGCAATATTACATCATAAAAGAATATTTCAACAATTTAACAAATAAATAAAAAAATGCAATTCTTCATTGTTGGATTTCTCCCCCATGCACGAATTTGGTCCATGCTCTTTTATCCACAGCCATATCTCTTGCTTCTCTCCATGTTCGTCCTCTCTCATTAATTATTTCGGTGATGGTGTTGTTCCATGTTTGCTCTGGTCTTCCTCTTTTCTTCCTCTTTTGGATTTTGGCCTCCCATATTTGCTTCGCAGGCCTCTCGTTGTTCATTCTGTTTAAATGTCCCCACCAGCTGAGTTGTCTTCTCTCTACAAAATCCTGTAATGGCTCTATCTCCAGATCTTGACATATTGACTCGTTCCTTATTTTATTCAATCTTGTCACTCCCTTCACTCTTCTGAGGTATTTCATTTCTACTGCTTTGATTCTACTTTTCTGTCTCTTATTCAATGCCCATGACTCGCAGGAAAGGTCAATGTCGGTCTATAAACTGCCTTATATACTTTTATCTTGGTGCCCTGGGAAATTTCCTTCTTACTTATGTGGGATCCAAATTCTTAACACCCGACTGAATGATACGCTACTGACTTTACGAAACGAGAACTACACGATCGACCCTAAAAGGTTGGACCATGCAGATTTATGGATATAGGGAGACGTAAGGGGAAGAGGTACTTGAGACTTAAAACAGAGACTGAAGTACGATACAGAGGAACGAGGGTGGAATTCGACGTAAGATGGTAGACGGACATAGTTAGGATTCGACGTTACAGATTAGACGGGAAAGGTTAAAGAATTCGACGTGATAGACGCATATGATTCGACGTAAAATAGTAGACGCAGCGAGTAAGATAATTCGACGTTAGATATAGACGGATCAACGCGAATAATTCGATAATTAGACTATTAACAGTTAGACGGAATAAAATAGCTTCGATAGACAATAGACGAAAGTTCAGTGGCTGTACATTCAATTGAAGTTGAATTGTACATTGTGTAAATAAACATTAGTTAAGTTCCGGCGGCCTTTTATATAAACCCCTAGACAACCATATAAAAACCCTACATTTTGGGGCTCAACCGGGATCGAAGAAGAAGGAAGCCCTATCTACATTGTCTGGGATAAAAGTGAAAAAAACTTTTCATCGACGGTATAGAAGAAGAAAACCCCTACATTGTCCGAGATAAAAGAAGAGAACCAAACATTTTGAAGAATCATTTGGAGAAGACATCGAAATCGACGTAGAAGTGTCCAGAATTTGCGACGAGGAAGAATTGCCAGTGAGTCAATCAACAATTGGGAATACGGAAGAAGCCAGTACCAGAGGTGTAGACGAGAGAGTTTCGATCCAGTAGACGAAAGGACCGAAACGAGATCAATTTTCCGCAGTAATCAGAGGATGAATGGTAAAATTGTATGCAGACTTTCAAGGTAGGACGTTTATCTTTCCAATTTCCATATTGCGAGGCTTGTTGAAGAAGACGACCAAAGAAGAGACTTTATATTTGTTTTTTAACATTTTTGAATTTTGAAATTGCATTTGAACATTGTTGATATTTGTGATTATTGATTTGATTTATTTTGTGAGAATATACAGCCATTTAACGTTCGCTATTAGTCCGAATTTTGGATAATTTTGAGTTGAGATAGCATAATCGAATAAGTATTGATTTTAGAGTTTTCTGTTTTAATTTGGCGGTTTTCGTTCATTTGAATTTTCAGTTTTTCGTTGAATATTGACTGAGTACTTTTATTGAAAATGTCAACTTTGGGCGATATTACAATTATTGAGAATCAAATATCTAATGCTAAATTATCTGCTGCCAGAGCATTGCATTTTATTTGTTACGGTGATGAAGGCGAACCGCATAAGATCCGTAGAGCGCTACGTAAATTTTCGGGATTTGTGTGGGACAGAAACTCAGACCAACACTTGACGAAAGTACAAGACGTTCATAAACAACTAAGACTCCCAGACCTGATAACCGTTTCCAATATGCTTGGCTTGGATTATAGTGGAACCGATGACGTAATTATCGAACGTATATGCTCATTTTTAATAAAATTCGAATATGGCTTTGAACAAAATGATGAATCGGAGAGAGATGACGAAAATGACGAAAACACTGACGACGAGAATGAAAACAGTGACGTTGAAAAATATTCCTCAAGACATGACAAATTCAATAGACGGAAAATTATGAAAAAACAGAGTTTTTCATTGACTTTTCGAGACGTGGAAGATAGTATCAAGTCGTTTGACGGAAAAGACGATTATCCAATAGAAAGATGGATCGAGGATTTCGAAGAAATTGCAGAAGTGACGAGATGGAATGACTTGCAAAAGTTAATATTCGCAAAGAAATCTTTGAAAGGTCTCGCGAAACTATTTATACAATCTCAAAAAGGTATTAGAACTTGGATTATTTTGAAGAGAAGATTGATTCAAGAGTTTGAAGTCAATGTAAATAGTGCACAAATACATAAAATGTTGATGTTTAGAAAGAAAAGATATGACCAGAATGTGCAAGAATATGTATTGATCATGAGGGAAATAGCTAGTCGAGCCAATATAGAAAATGAAGTTGTATCAATACATCATAGACGGAATACAGGACGAATCATCAAATAAAATCATATTGTATGGTGCCAGAAACTTTCAAGAATTCAAGGAAAAAGTGAAACTGTATGAAACTATTTCCAAGAAACAACCTGTAACAGGTATCAAACCTTCCAAGACGAACAGAGACGATATGAGACATGAGGAACAAAATGAATTTAAGAAGGTATATGGAGAAAGAATCAGCCATCAGAATAGGAATTATAATCAAGAACTTTGTTATAATTGTGGAAGCAACGGTCATAAATCCAAAGAGTGTCCAGACAGAAGTAAAGGCGTGAAATGTTTTAGTTGTAAGAAATTTGGTCATTTATCATCGAACTGTCGTGACAAAATTTCACAACAAACTCATACTTCTAAAAATGTGAATATTATGAATATTGTACCGCGAAATGCAATTAAATTGACTTTTGACGATATTAAATTATCAGCATTATTTGATACCGGTAGTGACATAAGCGCGATTAGACAAGACGTTTACGAATTATATTTTAGAGACGATTTGCTTTCGAAGGATAATATCTTAGTTGAAGGGATAGGATCAAATCGGGTTAAAACATTAGGTTCAATCAGGAAAAAGGTTGAAATAGACGGCGAGGAATTTGATATGTTGTTTTATATTTTACCTAAACAGACTATGGATTTCCAAGTTATTGTTGGAAATAATTTATTGAAACAAGCGGAAGTACACCTAAGTGAAGATGAAATAGTTGTACATAGAATAGAAGAAAAATTTTTGATGAGTATCAGAGTTGATGAGAGCATAGTAGACGATGAGATTAATTTGACGCACATAGACGATAAAAAATTCAGAAAGTTAGAGAAACGAACTATTGGAGATGATAAACCAAAAAAGACTGAGTTTACTGATACTAAGATGAATATCATACAAAAAGATGACGAACCAATATACCAAGAAACTCGAAGATTTTCGCAAACGGAGAAGGAACAAGAAGAAAAACCGCTTGAAGAAAATGGATTATTAGAGAGAGTGAGAATAGCTCGAAGAATTAAGATGAGAGAAAAGGAAGATATTGTGTTAGCAGAACTTATAGAAAAAGAAGTGAAGAAACAGTTTGACCAAGCCAAAGAAAATTTGAGAGAAGAATTTCATAAGCAGCACTTAATGAAAGTCGAAAATAAAAATCGGAAAAATTATAACGAATAAAGGAGTAAAGTCGTATTTTTCAAAGAAGGTGACCTAGTTTCGATTAGAAGAACTGAATTTCGAGCAGGATTAGAAGTGCATAAGACATTTTTAGGACCATACGAAGTGATCAAAGTGAAGAGAAAGACAGATATGACGTAGTTAAGATAGGAAACCACGAAGGACCCATTCGGATATCGACTTGTTCGGAGTATATGAAGCCTTGGATACAGAATGAATCCGAGTCGGATTCACTGTAGGATGGCCGAGTGTGGGATCCAAATTCTTAACACCCGACTGAATGATACGCTACTGACTTTACGAAACGAGAACTACACGATCGACCCTAAAAGGTTGGACCATGCAGATTTATGGATATAGGGAGACGTAAGGGGAAGAGGTACTTGAGACTTAAAACAGAGACTGAAGTACGATACAGAGGAACGAGGATGGAATTCGACGTGAGATGGTAGACGGACATAGTTAGGATTCGACGTTACAGATTAGACGGGAAAGGTTAAAGAATTCGACGTGATAGACGCATATGATTCGACGTAAAATAGTAGACGCAGCGAGTAAGATAATTCGACGTTAGATATAGACGGATCAACGCGAATAATTCGATAATTAGACTATTAACAGTTAGACGGAATAAAATAGCTTCGATAGACAATAGACGAAAGTTCAGTGGCTGTACATTCAATTGAAGTTGAATTGTACATTGTGTAAATAAACATTAGTTGAGTTCCGGCGGCCTTTTATATAAACCCCTAGACAACCATATAAAAACCCTACACTTATGAAACTGCTATTCATGATGTGGTATAGTTTTATTGTACTTTCTATCCTGCGATTGATTTCTGTCTTGTTTCCCGTCCTCACTCAATTCCACTCCCAAGTATCTAAAGGTCTTTACCTGTTCTATGCTTGTCCCATCCAACCTTATTTTTATTTCTTCAGGGTCTCCTATCACCATAACTTTCGTTTTGTTCTTATTTATTTCCATCCCGAACTCCCTATTGACTGCATCCCAGATCTCCATGTTTCTCTGTAGATCCTTCTTTTGTCCTGTAATCACTATGATGTCATCCACAAAAGCATACTCTGATATTTCCACCATCTTCATATTTTTGTATCCAACTTGAAATTTCTTGGTTCTTTTCGTACATTCCTTTAGTATTTCATCCATAAATATTAGAAACAACAGCGGACTCAAACTTCCACCTTGTCTTAATCCTGCCTTCGTACAGAATACCTGTGATGTTCTATTCAGGCTTATCACTCGATTTTTATTCAACCTGTATATATTTTCTATTATTTTCATCAATTTTCCCGTTATTCCTCTTTTTTCAATTATTTCCCACAACTTCCCTCTTTTTACCTTATCGAAGGCTTTTACCAGGACTATGAAGCCTACATATAGTTTTCTGTTCTCCTCTCTTGCTTTCTCACATAGTATCTTCATCGTAAATATATGATCTTGAATGCTTCTTTTTTTTCTAAAGCCGCTCTGTGTTTCTTCTAGTGTTGTCTCTATTTTCTCTCTTATCTTTTTGTCCAATATTTTTTCGTAAATTTTCATAGCCGTACTCAATAAAGTTATACCTCTATAATTACTACAATCCTGTTTGTCGCCTTTTTTGTATATCGGAACTATCAATGCTGTTTGCCAATCTTCTGGGATCGTCTCTTCCTTCCATACCGTTTCAAAGATCCTCAACAATATTTCCAATCCATTCTGTCCCAAGTTCTTAACCATTTCCGATGTTATTCCGTCACATCCAGGCGCTTTTCCATTCTTCAATGTTTTTATCGCCTGCTTTAGCTCTTCCAATGTTATTCTTTCATCTTCCTTAACTTCGACATTTTCCGGTTTTTCGTTTGGATCTTCTCCTTCGTTCTGTCCATCATCCAATAGTTCTTGAAAATATTCTCTCCATAATTTCCTTATCAGCTGTCAACAAACTTCCATTTTTACCTCTTATTTTCCCACATTCGTTATTTCCTTCGGTTCTTTTTGATTTAAGAGTTCTGTAGAAGAGTTTTTGATTTGTCTGAAAGCTGTTCTCCATTTTTTCCCCAAACTCTTTCCACTTTTCCTTCTTCAGCGATATTATAAGGGTTTTGACACTCTTTCTCTGTTTTTTATATTTTTCATAATTATCTGTACTTCTATTATTTAGGTACTCTTTCCATT
Source organism: Harmonia axyridis (assembly GCF_914767665.1). Taxonomy (NCBI): domain Eukaryota; kingdom Metazoa; phylum Arthropoda; class Insecta; order Coleoptera; family Coccinellidae; genus Harmonia; species Harmonia axyridis. Next base: position 20,024,773 of record NC_059508.1, on the reverse strand, counting down.
TCTCCCTTTTTATTCTTAGTTGATCTTTCACTTCTTTGGTCCACCATGCTGTTTGCTTTTTCTTGTTTGATTTTCTATAACTTCCACAAACTGCTTTTGTCGATTCTATAACTACACTATTAAATTTGTTCCATAAGCTTTCCAGTGTAGGTTCATTTTTCTGGTCCCTTTCAAATCTTTTTTCCGTTTCTACCCTGTACAGTTCTGCTACTTCCCTGTTTGATAATCTATAGGCTCTAAGGCATTCGTGCTCTATTTTCTTTTCCTTGTTTTCATTCTTCTTACTGTTCGTATCCACTTTAATCTTGGTTATAACCACGTAGGCCTATGTCCAGCAGTGGACGGTTTAGGGCTGAATGATGATGATGATGATGATAACCACGTAGTGATCACTTCCGATTTCTGGCCCTCTTCTCACTCTGGTATCAAGAATACTTGACCTTTGTTCTCTCTGTACTAGAACATAATCTATTATTGATTTTTCTCCACGACTGCTAACCTCCCTTGTGTATCTATGAATGTCCTTGTGTTCAAATAGTGTATTTGTTGTTATCATATTATTGAGTAAACAAAAACTCAGTAGTCGCTCACCATTATTATTCCTTATCGTTTCTCCAAATGGTCCCATAACCTCCTCATACATCCTGTCTCTTCTACCTATTCTACCATTTAGATCACCCAATATAATCACCTTTTCCTTTGCTTCTTCGGTGATCGTTGTTAGATCCTCCCAAAATTTCTCCTTGTTTCCGGTGATGTCATCTTCATTTGGACCATATACCACTATTATTGTTTTCACTTTATTATTTATATCTTTAATTTCCACCGATAGCATCCGCTCTGACCAATTTCTCCACCCATATACACTTTCAGATATTCTCCTACTTATTAGACATCCTACTCCCGATTTTGCCCTCATGGTTTTCTCCACTCCACTGTAGATTAATAGATGATTATTTTTTGTTCTTATGGATCCTTCCCCTTTTTTCTTCGTTTCTGTTATTGCCAACAATTCCAGTCCCATATCCTCAAATTCGGCCTCCAGTTCATCTTCCTTTCCTTGTAGGCTCCTCACATTCCAAGTTGCTATCTTCCATACTGTCTTAGATTTCAATGTCCTCGATACCATCCTCTTGTCCTATTTCACGCTTTGTCCTATCATCCATTTTGGTCCTTGAGAGAGAGGTATTTTCTAGTTTTTATATCTGTTCTTCTAACTGATATTTACCAGTGTACCTTCACTAATAATGTATTTCACTTTTGAAAAATTTCCCGCTCGTAATTTTCGAGTTTATCGAGTTTAATCACGGAGCTCAGAATTTGCGTACACACGTCAAACGTCAAAAATTTTCATTTTCATTGTGTCTTTAACTGTAGTATATTATATGTATAAGGGAAAATGGACAGTAATTTGAACAGTTTAATCTATAAGATATTATGCAATATTTATGAATTTTTTTATTAGTTATTTGTTGCTATTAGGTAGCTACGTTTTGTTTTTTATGTTAGTGATGAGTGTATTATCTTTGTTTGCTTACTCTACTATAAATAAAAATCACAAATGAAATTTATCCAATTGATTCTTTTTTTTTATATGGGAAATCCATTGCCCATTAACAAAAAAAATATTATTATTTGATGTTTTAGTGTTTTTTTAACATTTCTGAACATCCTACCTACATAGTATCATACATCATTTTCAAGGAAAAAAATAACGAATTCAACTAAGTAATGATATATAGGGTGCTCCATTAAAAGAATTATAGGTTTGTGTTGAATCTTCAAAACCATAACCCGAAAAAAATATTGAGTACGCCACTGGATTCTACGCAGAATTCTGATTCAGACGTAGTTTTTACCTCAGCATTATTTCTAATAACTTCGGAGATAAAGGAGGGGTCCGAAAAGTATCAATTTCCAAAATCGCCCTGTATCTTTTGAACGGAAACAGTTATGCAAAATCTGATTAGACCAACTTGAGTTTGACGAAAAAGTAGGAAACCGCAAGGCTCGATCTTAAATAACAAGCGAGAAACCTGGCTGTCTCACCCAAAATGGGATGCACTGTACAGGGTGGGCAAATAAGCGAGGTAAGCGGCTATATCTCAGGATCCACTCATCGTAGAGACTTGCGGTAAAAAATTTTACCACTAAAGTTAACAAGGGAACACACTGGAAATTATTTTGAAGTTCATACTTCCACCGCTAGGGGGCGTAATAGCTACCGTCGAGTCGAAAAATGAATTTTACTCGAAAATGTTTCATATGAAGTTGAAGAAAAAATATCATCACAGTAATCCTTGGAAAATTCTCTATCTTTTTAAATTGTCACTTTCGATTTTACGACATCAAATAAGGGTAGGTGAAAGGGAGAAATCTGACTGATTGAAACACCTGTAACTTCAGTTTGGCTCAACATTTTTGAGCAAACTAGATCTCGTCTGAAAGATAATATCTTGTTGATTGAGAACAAAATATACTCATGATATATTTGTTTTTGCTGCTTTCGATAGGGGGCGCTAAGTCAGAAGTTCATTGTTTTGTTCATTTTACTCCGAAATTTCAAATGTAATGATAGGATTTTCTTAACAGAAACAGAAATTCCATCGAATTTGCATGAAAAAACCTGAAGGTGGCAAAGCGATAATTTCAGGCATTCTGAAGTTATGGCCGGAAGAAAATATTCTTCAACTGATGCACGGCCAAAAACCAAATTGTGTCTTTAAGTTCTTACAGAAACAGAAATCCCATCAAATTTGTATGAAAAAAACAAAAGGTCGCAAAGCGATAGCTTCAGGCGTTCTGGAGTTATGGCCGAAAGAAGACACAATTTAGTTTTTCAGTGCATCAGTTGAAGAATCTCTTTTTTCGGCCATAACTCCAGAACGCCTGAAGCTATCGCTTTGCGACCTTTTGGTTTTTTCATATAAATTTGATGGGATTTCTCTTTCTGATAAAACTTCAAAGACACAGTCTGGTTTTTCGCAGTGCATCAGTTGAAGAATATCTTCTTTCGGCCATAACTTCAGAACGCCTGAAATTATCGCTTTGCCACCTTCAGGTTTTTTCATGCAAATTCGATGGAATTTCTGTTTCTGTTAAGAAAATCCTATCATTACATTTGAAATTTCGGAGTAAAATGAACAAAACAATGAACTTCCGACTTAGCGCCCCCTATCGAAAGAAGCAAAAACAAATATATCATGAGTATATTTTGTTTTCAATCAACAAGATATTATCTTTCAGACGAGATCTAGTTTGCTCAAAAATGTTGAGGCAAACTGAAGTTACAGATGTTTCAATCAGTCAGATTTCTCGCTTCCACCTACCCTTATTTGATGTCGTAAAATCGAAAGTGATAATTTAAAAAGATAGAGAATTTTCCAAGGATTACTGTGATGATATTTTTTCTTCAACTTCATATGAAACATTTTTGAGTAAAATTCATTTTTCTACTCGACGGTAGCTATTACGCTCCCTAGCGGTAGAGTTATGAACTTCAAAATAATTTCCAGTGTGTTCTCTTGTTCGCTTTAGTGGTAAAATTTTTTACCGCAAGTCTCTACGATGAGTGGATCCTGAGATATAGCCGCTTACCTCGCTTATTTGCCCACCCTGTACATACTCTTACCAGAAGTAACAGGCCAATTGAGAAGTCCCCGGTCTACCATAGTAAAACACTTTTTTTTTTTTTGGCAAAATTCAATTTTATTATTCAACATAGTTGCCTTCGAGGGCGATGCAGCGATTATAGCGATCTTCAAACTTTTCGATACCATTTTTGTAGTACGATTTGTCTTTCGCTTCAAAATAGTTTCGGCGATTACTTCTTCATTGGCGCTAAATTTTTTTTCCAGCGAGCATTCTTTTGAGGTCTGAGAACAGGAAAAAATCGCTGGTGGCCAGATCTGGCGAATATGATGAATGCAGAAGCAATTCGAAGCCCAATTCATGCAATTTGTCCATTGTTTTCATTGATTTGTGACACGGCGCATTGTCTTGATGAAACAGCACCTTTTTTTTCTTTCCATTCCATTTTTCCATTCAAAAAGCAATATTTTATCAGCATACGAATTCTTTTTTCTCTATCTTTTTCCAAATAACAAAAGTAGCTACACTCACAATGCAATATCTCACAAACAAATGGTCGGACTGCTGTAAAATTTTGACACGTATCGTTTGAAGGTTGGTACTAACTAAAAATCATATGGATTTAATAGGGAGTTCCAAAATGGTCGTCACGGTGAGAAGACTACATTTCCTCACGTCCCATTTTGGAGCTTCTTAATTTGAAAGAGTCTTTTTGAAAATTACACTGAAGAGTTTGTGAAGTTGAAATTGTAAAAATAGTTTGTGATTGTTGAGATTTTGTGTAATTTGTGTTGAAGATTGTTTAATGTTAATGTGTCGATGTCGATTAGACAAGCACATGGTTAAAAGATTGATCAATCAATCATCATATGGATTTAATACTATCACTTGCCATCTGTGCATCAGACTGGGAACTTTTCAATTGGCCTAATGGAGTGGAACTAGGTGAGTACGGATTGATGCAAAAATAAATTTTTTCCTTTCCCCAGAAAGTTACAGGGTGAGTTTGTATATTCATGGAAATAATGGAACCATCATCAGTGAAATTTTAATTTGAATTCACACGAACTCTAGAAGATCGAGCTCTCAAATGATACTGTCAATTGGTAGATAGAAAAAAAGACGTCATTACGACGTCATATTTTAGTCGTAATGACGTCATTTTGTGACGTGAATAAGTCACATTATTTTGAGCGCCACCGACAAGGCCAGAACTCACGAGGAAGTAATACGATGTCGCGGGAGATTTAAAAAATCTGTCGCTTCGAAAACCAAAGCATACGTGTCCAGTGGGATCAAACATAACGATATAGATACTATACAGGGTGGCCACTTTTTTGATGGGATTGTATTGGTAACTTTTAAACCATAAGAGTTAGAAGGTCGGTCAAATGGAGAAAAAGTTGCATGCATAGAAGCATTATCAAGCAGTTCAAACAAACCGAGATTATAAGGGCCGGTTATTGAGATATCATAAGAAAAGTAAATTATGTCATTTTGATTTTTCTTTTTTTCCACTTTATTTGAAATATTATCAAAAAATGTTACAGGAATTTTTTATTCGACAGTAAAGTAATACAGATCCGACCCAAAGAAATTTGGATAAGGATCAAAATCACCTGAAAATCTACTTTGAATGACATTTTATGATATATCGTTGAATTCAGCGTTAAGAGTTATTTCGAAAAATGTCATAAAATATGCAGGTCCGTATTGAAAAAAATGAGGTTGAGGGTGGCCCAGAGAGTACGAAACGTTGGATACGAAATCTGATTACTTTAAACTGAGGATAATTTACTGTCGAATAAAAAATTCCTGTAACATTTTTTGATGATATTTGAAATGAAGTGGAAAAAAAAAGAAAAACCAAAATGACATAATTTACTTTTCTTATGATATCTCAATAACCGGCCCTGATAATCTCGATTTGTTTGAACTGCTTGATAATGCTTCTATGCATGCAACTTTTTCTCCATTTGACCGACCTTCTAACTCCTATGGTTTAAAAGTTACCAATACAATCCATTAAAAAAGTGGCCACCCTGTATAAAGAACCTAATATAAATGATGTACGATACAAATCAAATCAAATATAAATCAAATATAGGTATATTGCGCTAGGAGAGAATTGTGTCAAACGCTGAAAATTGTGTCCATTTTAACACTATTAACATATAATTAAAAGTGCATTTCTATCACTGTGGAGGGAATCGACCCGCTATATAAATACACGGTGTTATACGGCCGAATCAAATGCTTACAAAACATTTTCTCCTCGGGGTAGGTATACAGGGTGTACACTTTTAAAACGGCCTAACTCCAAGGGGAGATTATACAAGTGATTTGCAACAAAAAATGTCATATAACACATAGTCGAAATGTTGGTGGTTATTCTTCAATTTAACATTTTTTGATTTCACGAAATTTATCACTTTTTTCCATAAAACCAATTATATCTTATTCATTTCTGCGTCCTCATCGAATTTGATCATATATTCCGAAAGTGCATTAAATTTGCCTTAATATGAGCAGACATGAATAGCAAAAGATTTTCACTGACGAGTATGGTGAAGTGGTGAATACAAATATTCTGAAGAGAGCGAAATAAGTCGTATCTTTCCAATCGTTTTATGAATGAAAAACTATGAATGAGAATATGTTTTCTTCGCAGTAAAAACTTCTCCATTCTGCTGGCTTTCGAATGACATATCAAATTTTGTGCTAGCTACTTTCCTTCTGCTGTAATAACATGGCTAACCTGGTGACAATGAAAAATACGAAAATACTTTTCTTTGTTCTATTTCGGAGCTGCTTATGATTGGATATTGAAATAATTGACATGGAAATACTTATTTCTATTGAACTCAATGTTTCATAATTAAATAAATTAGGTTCTAGTTATTTTTACCGAATAAAATGATCAAACTAAAGGAGTTCAACCGCCACTTGCTACTCGAAATAGCCATTTATGGAAAAGGGAAAACCACATGCAACTGGTGTTAGTCATTTCCAACATGAGTTCAGGGTGAACGTATGGTTGGGACTGATGAGGGGCGAACTTTCTGGTCCAGTAATTCTTCCAGATAGTCTCAATTCTGATACCTACCAGGCATATTAGACCAAATGCGTCTGGCTACTAGGGATGCGCCGAAGCATCGATTCGGCTTCGGTATCCGGCCGCTTCGACCTACTTTTCAATTATTCGGCTTCGGCCGAAGCAGTTGTTCGATTCGGCCGAAGCGACGAGATACAATTTCGTGTTGAGACTCGCTCATATCGAATGCATCAGACCAGACGCCCTTTGATTGTGCTTTCATTTCGCGTTTGAAGTTCGAAGGAAGCGGTAATTGTACGAACTTACGAGTAAAATATCTAAAAAGAATAGTGATATTTGGAAATATTATTCGCTATGTGATGACAATGAATATGCGCGATGCATTAACTGTAATTCTGAAATATCTAGGGGTGGTGTTGGTAAAAGTTGTTAGTTGTTTGTTTGCTAGAGAATATACAGGGTGTCCCGTAAAGACCACGTCAAACCGAGGGAGAATGTAGATCGAAGGATAACCCACCTGCTATGACAAAATTCCTCTTATGAAAGTCTTACCGTTTTCGAGATATTTATTTTTTTTTGAAAATAATGAATTTTTGCCCCTTTCAATAGTTTTGTCTTCACGGTTGGTACAATTTTACACCTTTTTGAATAATTTTTTCAGTAAAATATTGCTGAAGAATGATTTTAACGTTTACATCAAAAACATACTCCGAACATTTTAAAGGGGGGCTGTGAAAAATATTTTTATTGAAAATTTTGGTAGTGGATTATTTTGTTCATGAAGTTTAGGCCATCGTAGTGGAAAAAAAATGTACCGAGCTACTGCTGCACATTACACCAATAAATTGCCTATTTTATAGTGATTTCTAAAAGGTATCACACAAGTCATTTGTTATTCAAAGAAAAAAGATATGGCTGTTTTTATCCACATGGGTACGTTTCTGACTATAATTTGACGGTTATTATTTAGGGTAGGTACTAATATTTTTAATGAAATGAAAAGCATTTACACTCATTAGAGAAAATGTTCAAAATGGCGACCTCCTACGCGTATACAGGCTCTGCAACGATTGAGAAAGGACCTTTTCACTGCCCTCAAATTGATGTCGGATCTTCGGACCTAGTGAAGTACTTGCCATCTCGCTTATTCATCCACCTGGCTTAGCCAAAGAACTCAACAGAGGCAGTACAGCTGTGGGTTTGTGGTCTGTCAGTCTTTGGCGCTCTGTGGACTGGACTCTGATCTGTTAATTGTTGTTGACGTTATTCTGCAAAATGGTGGAAGCAAACGTTCCGTATACCTCGCGGGAATACGCTGACATGCATTTAATTTACGGAGAAGTACGACTTAATGCTCGAGCTGCGGCAAGGATGTATTCAGAACGGTACCCCAATCGCCGACATCCAAACTATGAAGTGTTTATCCGAACTAGGGCTGGGAATCATGAATGAATGATTCGAATATTCGAATAATCATTGAATAATTATACGAATAATTGCATTTTGCATTATTCGAATAATCATGAATATTCACTGAATAGTTGAATAATCAATGACTACTTTTCTATTCATGAATAATCAGTGAATAGTCGAGTATTCAATGAATAGTTGAATAACCAATCACTACTTTTCTATTCATGAATAATCAGTGAATAGTCGAGTATTCACTGAATAGTTGAATAATCAATGACTTATTTTCTATTCATGAATAATCAGTGAATAGTTTTCTATTCAGTGAGTAGTTCGATATTTATGAAGTAACGAATGAAAGTTTGAATGATCACTTGACTCACTATTCAGGAATGATTAAAACAAGGTTTTGTGATTCACTACGGACAAATCGTTCTATTAATATTAAAATTACTGGAAATTACATAATATTGAAATTGATAGATACAATTGAATTAAAATTATTCATTTAATAGTATGTAGTACAAAAAGGTATTCAGCCAAAGAAAAATTAATAAAATTTGGATTTCATCAATGAAAAAATATAAAAATGGAATATAAGATTCTAACATATGAATTTAGAAATAAAGAGTTCTAATAATAATAATATAAGATTCTACATTCGAAAATGTAACCTTGCCTTCCTATTCCGTATGTATTGCTATTTCTAGACATATTGCTCTATTTCAGTGGTCAAATATTGTTTTATGTATTCTGAATTGCGAACCGACGAATCTTTATTTTTTTTTGAATCTATGGTCTTAAAATGTACACACATCGACTGATGTAACATCCTTCCCTAACAAAACTGAATGAGAAAACAAAAATTCCGAATAATTGATCACGAAGTGTATTCTTGAAGAATTTAATGTTCTCAGAATCCGCTTCATCATTCTTTTTGTAACTCTAGACCTGTAAAAGGTCTATGTAGATTGTGAAGGTTTTACTGCGTCTATTTAAGGATCTATTGTATTTTGTACGTTCTCATGTGATGAAAAAATCTCTGTATTTACCAAACGACAATTTGATTATAAAAATAGGACAATTTTTTCGGTAAAACCAGAATACTCCAGACTTTTCCAGGAATAACGAACGTTTTTACATTTATGCATTAGATTATAGTAAACTTTGTTCAATATTACCTGTTCGTTAAATAGATCTGTTAAATATTTATGCATATTTTTTGCCAGATCTCAAATACTCTTATTTATGAAAATAAGCCAATTCCTTCAACGAGACCGTACTAATTTGAATGACAATATATTTGTTTGGATTCCGAACACTGACAGGAGAACTAAAAATGGCGGTGTGTGACGTCACACTAATAGAGCGTATATGGCGAGAGGCAAATCACCAAAACGATTATACCAGGTCGCAAAGGGTATATTCACTCATCAAAACGCTCGGATTTTATTTGTTCATTAAAACATGAGTTTAATCACTGAATATTGACTGAATATTCATTGAATAATCACTGAATAATCATTGAATAATCATTGAATAATCACTGAATAATCATTGAATAATCACTGAATAATCATTGAATAATCACTGAATAATCATTGAATAATCACTGAATAATCATTGAATAATCACTGAATAATCAACGAATAGTTGAATATTCATGACTGCTCATGAATAATCAAGCATGAATATTTGTTTGAATGAATTATTCGAATAATCGAATAAATTTATGAATGAATATTCGAATACAAAAAAGCGAAAAAGTCCCAGCCCTAATCCGAACACACAACGCTATTGCCGAAGGCAGAGTTCCTGGGCGTCGTATCAGTAATGGCCGGCCCGCAACGGTGGATGATGACATCGTTTTGGATGTAGTCGAAGAAGATCCATCAATTTCTACTCGAATGATAGAACCATAGAACGCCTTACAGGCATACCCAAATCAACTGCCAGTCGAATCTTGCAGCGGCACAATTATCACCCCTACCACGTCCAACGAGTTCAAAATTTGCTACCCAGGGATTACCCAACGCGAATTCAATTTTGCCGGCAAATGTTGCGACAGCATCAAGCAGATCCAGATTTTTTTGGTAAGATCATTTGGAGCGACGAGTCGTCCTATACCAAGGATGGGTACATGAATATCCACAATTTACATAGCTGAAATATTATAAATCCACACGAGATGAGAGAAGATAGATCACAATATCGATTCAAGGTCAATTTTTGGACTGGAATATTCAATGGTTCAATTTTGGGCCCTATCGAACTGCCGCCATCACTGAACGCAAATAATTATTTGGAATTTTTAACCGACCAGCTGCCCATTTTATTGGCAGATGTGCCACTGGCGCTACGACGTAGTTTGTGGTTTCAACATGATGGATGCCCAGCACATTACGGACGCGAAGTTACCGCACATTTGAATCGAACTTATCCCCACCGGTGGATTGGAAGAGGAGGTGAAATTTTGTGACCTCCTCGTTCACCTGACCTGAATCCTCTAGACTTTTTTTTCTGGGGCTGCCTAAAAGAAAAAGTATACGCAACACCCATACGTGATGAAGCAGAATTAAGAGAACGCATCCGAATTGCTGCAGCGGAAATATCCGACATCAATTTGAGGGCAGTGAAAAGGTCCTTTCTCAATCGATGCAGAGCCTGTATTCGCGTAGGAGGTCGCCATTTTGAACATGTTCTCTAATGAGTGTAAATGCTTTTCATTTCATTAAAAATATTAGTACCTACCCTAAATAATAACCGTCAAATTATAGTCAGAAACGTACCCATGTGGATAAAAACAGCCATATCTTTTTTCTTTGAACAACAAATGACTTGTCTGATACCTTTCCTTATTAACTATAAAATAGGCAATTTATTGGTGTAATGTGCAGCAGTAGCTCGGTACATTTCTTTTCCACTACGATGGCCTAAACTTCATGAACAAAATAATCCACTACCAAAATTTTCAATAAAAATATTTTTCACAGCCCCCCTTTAAAATGTTCAGAGTAGGTTCTTGATGTAAACGTTAAAATCATTCTTCAGCAATATTTTACTGAAAAAATTAACCAAAAAGGTGTAAAATTGTACCAACCGTGAAGACAAAACTATTGAAAGGGGCAGAAATTCATTATTTTCAAAAAAAAATAAATATCTCGAAAACGGTAAGACTTTTATAAGAGGAATTTTGTCATAGCAGGTGGGTTATCCTTCCATCTACATTCTCCCTCGGTTTGACGTGGTCTTTACGGGACACCCTGTATATATCATCATCTAAAACCTTAGATGCTCTAGGAAAATCTTTTCCCTCGTCAAATACGAGTTGTTTCAACACTCGTAAAGCCAAGAACGCCGAAGGTTTCAAACCATAAGTCACGGTGTTCAATTCGAATTCTGTTACAGGCTGATCTGGGGATGAACGCCAATATATATGTTGAAATTTGCGGTCTGAAGGACATACTAGAATTTGTCTGTACATTTTCTCTATATCTGCACAAATTACTATAGGATACATTCTGAATGAAAGTAAAATTATTTGAATATCTTTCTGTAATTTGGGAGCTCCCAACAACATATCATTGAACGATTTACCCAAACTATCTAAATCTGAGGCGTTAAATACAACTCGCAGCTTCGTGGTTGAGCTAGAGTCTTTACGAACAACATGATGCGGTATCACATAACTATTGGAAGTTTTGGCACGTGACATATGATTCAATTTCTAATATTCTGACATAAAGTCGTTATATAAATTCAAGGAAGCTTCGTCTTTCATCAATCGATTTTCGAGAGAGAAGTAAGATTTCAATGATCTTTTTGAATTAAAAGAAAGCACTGGATTTGGATTATCCAACTTGAATGGTAATGACACTACATAGCGACCACTTTCGTCACGAAAATGAGTAGATACGAAATGTTTTTCCACGTAATCATCTACAGGATCTATAATATTAGTTTCTCCAACTTCTTCCAACGACCAAAATTTTTGCATATGTTCGCTGAGATCAGATTGAGTTAAAAGTACTGACTTCTTAGAGGAACATATTTCATTTATGGGACCCATGATTGTCCAACCGAAAAATGTATTTACGGCAGTAGGATATCCAGGGGACGAAATACGACCGTCACGTTCAAAAACGATAGAATAAGTATCAGCACTTAGGAGAATATCTAAGGGTTGAGAAATATGAAATGTTTCGTCAGCCAAATTCAAGTGCTCGAAATGTTTAATTATTTCCTGTGACAAAGGGGCAGAAGGTATATTGTTGGTAATTTCAGGTAACACAACAGCGTGTACTTGTAAGTACTCCAATCCCATTCTAAGATACAACTTGCAATCTATTAAACCTAATGGTTGCGCATTGGTCTGACCAATACCAGAAATAGACATATTGATTGAATTAATTTTTAAACCCAATTTTTTCACTAGTTTCTGACTGATAGCAGAAATTTGAGACCCTGGATCTAACACAGCTCTAACTTGGAGCTTTGTACCGTCAGCAGATTCAATTCTAGCTTGAACAGTACCAAGAAGCACTTGTCCAACACAAATAGACTTTTTATTGATATGATATGAATTGATAATTTCATTGGGGGTAGCAGATTCAGATTCCGAAACTTTACTTTCAATGTGGAGGCTGTTATTATTCGGGATGTCAGATAGATTATCTGATTTATCTGACTGATTGACAGATTGATTATCTGGATGGAGGCTAGTATGGTGACGAGTTGATTTGCATACTCTACATGAATTTTTGGAAGCACAGTATTTAAAATTGTGAAGTCCAAGACAGTTGAAACAACGTTTGCAGTTTTTCAAATAATCAAATTTAGCTTGCCTCGACATTTTTATATAAGATGGACATGCAAACAGAGGATGTGTATCATTACATTTTGGGCAATGAAGAATTCTTGAGTTCACTGAACGAGATGGTCCATTGAGGGAATGATCCTGAGAAGAACCAGCAGAACTTGCGAACAAAACATTTTTTGTTTTCGAAATTGATTCCTCGCTTATCACTTGGTGAAACATAATTTCAATATTAATAAAAGGAATAAAACACTTGACTATACGTTCCACAAATTTTAATAAATATTTTTTTTTTGATAATAATATTTTTTGTTTTATTTTTGAAAGAATGAAATGAACTTGAACCAGTTGATTTATTTGAAGATTTAGAAGAGTTCTGTTCGCAAAACTCCTGAGCTTTGAGTTGTTTCGTGACAAAATCTATCAAAGACTTATATTCAAGAATATCAGACGAGCCCAATTGGCTTTCAAATGCTTTTCTAGTATAATGATCAACGTTACGTAATGCTAGTGAAAACAAAAAAAACTGCGTTAACTGAAGTTTGATGACAATTCAAGAATTATTTGAGATGTGTTACAGAATTATTTGTTGAAGCCTTGAAATTCAATATTTCATTTAGGTACATAGTCGCCAACATTCTTGGATTTTGATAACGTGACTTCAAGCTTTCATATGCCAATTCATAATTTTCATTTGATAACTGCAGTCCTGATATAACTGCGAGTGACTCATTCCTTAAATAAGATTTTAATAATTGAAATTTTTGTATTGGCGCTAAACTTTTATTTTCATGGACCAGAGAATTGAAAAGTTGAAAGAATTCTGGCCATTCTGAACTTTCACCTTCACTTTTTACTATTGTCCAATCACTTTGTAACTCCTTAACCAAAATGTCTTTTTCCAAACTAAACTAAACTATACTACTGCCTAAATCTCTAAATCTGATTTATTACTAACTAAACTAAACTACTGCCTAAATCTGAATAACTATCTGAATTACTACTACCGCCTAAATCTCTAATACTAACTACTGAATTGCCTAAACATGAATTTTCGATTTTGGGTCGGTTACCCCCTTTTATAACTTCGGTGCGGGGCGGTGAAAGAATTCAGCCCACGTGACTCCTCATGTCGACAAAAACCTCGTTTTTCGAGAAAATTCTCTTGGCGGAACGTAATCTAACATATGGCAAAATATATCGGCGGTAAAAACGCCGAAATAAATAATTTCTTATATTATTTCAATCGGATTATTCGAGGCCCTGGTCGGTTGAAAAACATGAGGCATGGACTTTTTTTCATTATCGCGGTGAACAATTAATAAATTATTTCCAATATTTACGGAATATATCAGAATGATTAATTTGAACGAAAAACAATGAAATATTCTTTAGACGGAGCCTGATCATTCTTATTGGAATAATCAGACTTCGTTACAAGCATAGCAGTATTGCTACACAACTTGTGTTGAATATAATACAATAAATGGGTGGTATTCGGTAATGATGTTAACTAAATAAACACCTGAGAAATAATAACCATAAGCAATATATTGATTACTACCTTTTTTAAATATACCTACGTTTCTAATTACTTCGTCAAGGTGGATGCATCCACCCTGAAAAAACTGTATTTCAACATAGGGTAAATGCACTGGTTAGCCGACCGGCACTGGCTCTCGACCATCCTGTGATTTGAGATAAAATAATAATAAAAATATATCATGTAGTGCAAAATATTTCCGCCGTACGTGTTCTCGACCATTTTCCCTTTCCAAAATAGTTTGCATAGTAGGAGTATAGGTTAAAGTTTTCACGCTAAAAATTAGTTTATCATCGTCTATCATAGAAAAGGGTTCTTTCTCGTCATCTCTTAGAAAAGTGCTTTGTGATATATGACCAGAAAACAGTAATTATTTCTTATTTTAAATTAATTATGTTTGTAAATTTCGTTCTATATGAACTATAAGAGATTTTTTTTTTCTCTTCGGCATCGACTACTGAGGTCATTAACCGCCTGAGACTCATCATTTCAGCTGCTCGAAAGCTCAGGTTCATTGCCTGTACAAAGTCTCAATATAAAACAAATCCAGACGAAACAAGTAAAGAAACGATCAGATACTAAAACATGGTTATGAACATATACACACATATAGATGTAGAAGATATAAATAAATAAATATATAAACAAATAAGAAATGAATATATGAATAAATAAGAAATAAATATATAAACAAATAAGAAATAAATATAAATAAACAAGAGATAAATATATGAATAAATAGAAAGATGAGTAAGTGAGTAGTATACCCGCGTTATAATGGCTCAATAGGTTTCATATAAGGTGAATGAGAAAAGTATCTATCTACGCAGCTTTTAGATAAGTTTGTATACGTTTATCTCTTTCAGAAACCTAATTGTGTTTTTAATATCATGAAATCCACAAAGGTTATCCTTTAGTTCAGGTCCGATATTACAGTTAATTCTGGCAGTTCTATATGCAGAGCATTCACAGATTATGTGAGTCACTGTCAGTGGTTCCCTGCAATGTACGCAGATTGGTTGTTGCTCACCTCTAATGCCCGCCACTCACGAAGCGTTTCTTCCAGCGTTTGGTAGCTAGCGTCGAAGAGATTCCAGTCAGACAGCTCGGGACACGGCCGTACGACTGTAAATCAGAGTATGAACTTGACTGCCCGACTGGAATCTCTTCGACGCTAGCTACCAAACGCTAGAAGAAACGCTTCGTGAGTGGCGGGCTTTAGAAGGTATCCATGTGTATGTAAGGTATGGCCTATTCTGAGTCGGGTTACTTTCGTTCTTTCTTCTCTTGTCATCTGGAACTCATGTGTAGGTACAGAGGCATTGATGCATGGATGAATTATTTTTAGTTTGGTATTTTTGTTCGACCACATTTCTTGCCATTCTTCGGCAAGCTTCTGATTTACGAATCTCAATGCATCAGCTCTTTTCAGTAGACACAGGTCTTGGCTAGAATTGTGGGCTGCTTGATATGCAGCCTGGTCCGCACATTCATTTCCTTCTATTCCCACGTGGCTTGGTGCCCAAACAACGGTCACGTCAACTTCCTGCTCCTGCAGGTAAAGGAGAAGACATTTAATATTTCTAGTTATAGGATCCTTAGCGTATATTGGGGCAAGTGACTGCAGTGTGCTCCGTGAATCGGTTACAATCATAATCCGAGTTGAACTCTTTCCAACAGCACAATATAACAGGGCCTGCCATATCGCATATTGCTCAGCGAAGTAGACAGAGGACATTGGATGAAGTGTCCAGGAATGACTCTCGTTGTTTGTATAAAATGCACTTCCAACGCCATCTGCAGTTTTTGACCCATCTGTGTAAATAAACTGGGTGGAACCACAATCGGACCGTTGGAAACTGAATGACTGCCTTATTGCTTCATGGTTTATATTTCTTTTGCTGAACCTATCCATATCGAATCTGATCTTAGTACTTGAGATCAGAGAAGGAGGTCTATCGCGAATATTCTATGAAAAAATTTGTGGCACAAGAATGTTTTCTTCTTCCAAGTATTTATTGAAACGAATTATAGCTGGACGTGTTATAGTTGGCCTCCTCCTATATTTGGCTATTTTTTGTTCTTGTTGAAGGATTCTATGGTTCGGGTTGGTTGGAAAAGATTTCAGTTTCAACATATATTGCGCTAAGAATTTCTTTCTTCTGATTTCAAGAGGCATAGATTCAGCTTCAGCATAAAGGCTATACCTAGGGCTCGTTGGAAATGCTCCCAAGCAATATCGTAGTCCCAAGTGATGAATGGTATCTAGTTTCTTCAGCACTGATTTCCGTGCAGAGGAGTACACTAGACATCCATAATCTATTCGAGAAAGAATCACCGCTTGATATACCTGCAGTAAGCTCTTTGACTCGGCTCCCCATTTTGTATGTCCCAGTACCTTGAGCAGATTAAGTGATTTTTTGCATTTATTTTTTATGTTCTCGACGTGCTTCTTCCATGTCAACTTTGAATCAAAGGTAAGCCCTAGAAATTTCACGCTATCAGAACATTTAATGAGGTTATTATTAATATAGAGCTTCGGATCAGGGTGGGGTTTTCTGAGTCGACAGAAATGCATACCTACAAAAGGTCTTTTCCCACACGAATTCATAACCTATATCAGTGCCATTTTTTATAATTCTGTTAATAGCCAGCTGAAGTTTTTTCACTATTGCATCCACTGATTTGCCACTGCATATTATAGCCAAATCATCTACAAAAAGACGTGTTATTATTTCATCGTCTATACCCTCTACTATTTTGTTTTTGGCAAGATCGAATAATTTGCAGCTCAGCGTGGAACCCTGTGATATTCCGTTTTCAAATTGTCTCAGCGGGGACAGATGGTTGCCAACTCTCACTCTAAATTTCCTTTCCCTCAAAAAAGATCCGATGAACTTTGGCAATGTACCTCTAAATCCGGAGTCAAATAATTCTTTAAAATATTATAGGGCCAGGTCATATCGTAAGCTCCCTTTATGTCGAAGAATACTGCCACCGCGTGTTCTCTTCTCATGAATGCATCCTGTATCTCATCTTCTTTTCCTATCCCACAGAAAGGCCAATACAAAGCTGCGGTCCAGCTATGGGAGTTGAACAGTAGGACAATCCACTGGACTAACACTCCTAGACTTGCTCAGGCAAAGAAATTCGTGAAGATTTCACCTACTTACACCAGAAAACTCCTGAAGCTGTCACGAGCGGAGCTTCGGGTGATGGTGGGACTGCTGACGGGGCACTGTCGGTACAAACATCATTTGTACCGTATGGGTAAGTCAGCAGACGAGATTTGCAGGCTCTGTGGATCGGAAGTAGAAACTTCTGAACACTTGATATGCAAGTGTCCAGAGCTGGCTGGCCTAAGAACCATTCACATGGGCAAGCCGGTCCTGGATACCAGAGAGGTAATGGCCAAGGCCCCTAGGGAGGTTGTCAATTTTATTAACGTCGTTGACGACCTCCCTGGGTTTCTATGAATGAGTAGGGTAGTGAACAAAAGATCTGCATGGTCGCAGTTCCCGGAAGGCTCACCGAAGCAAAACGACCCCAGTTCAAATAATAATAATAATAATCTCATCTTCTAGGATAATAAGATTATCCATGGTGGATCTACCTCCTCGAAAACCTGACTGAAATGGGGAAATGATGTTTTTGTTTTCTAGATACCAATCAAGACGGGCATTCACCAGTTTTTCCAAGGCTTTTCCCAAACAGCTCGTTAGGCTGACTGGTCTATAGCTTGACGGATTCAGGGGATCTTTGTTTTGTTTCAGGATTGGCACCACAATGGCCTCCTTCCACTCCTGAGGGTAGGTACACTGATTCCACAGGTTATTGAACAATTCCAGCAATTTTTCTATCATTATTGGAGGCATGTTTTTCAGCATTTCATTTCTGATTTCATCTTGGCCTGGTGCAGATTTCATCAGTTGGCTCAGTGCTTCCTCTAGCTCCGCCAGTGTGAAAGGCAAGTTGTATTCAAGCATCTCACCAGAAGCGAAATCTAGTTCATGTTCTCTATTCGCTTTAATTTCAAGAAACGATCTGCTATAATTAGTAGAGCTGCTCATCCCCTCGTAGAAATCTGCAAGACTTTCGGCTATATTATCTGGGTTGTCAGTATTATTTCCATCAATTTTCAAGCATATCAATGGGTTTGCATTGTATTTACCAGATATTGATTTCACTTTCTTCCACATTCTTGAAGGACTCTCATCAGTGGTTATTGAAGCAGTATATTCTCTCCAGCTATTCCGTTTGCTCTCCAGTATCTTCCTCTTTGCTTCCGCTCTGGCCTTTTTGAAAGCTATAAGGTTCTCGATATTTGGATGCCTCTTGAAACGATTAAGAGCGGACTTTCTCTGTCTGATTAAGTGGTGAACTTCGGTGTTCCACCACGGTACAGTACGCTTTGTTATGCTGCCGCTGGTCTTTGGGATACTATCTTCTGCAGCATTCAGTATAGCCTGGGTAACAGAACTTACATCAGTCACATCTGGAGGGGTCAGAGTTTCAGCGAACCTTGACCAGTTTGCTTTTTCAATGATCCAACGTTTCGGGGCATTTCGGGCCCTCTGTTCTTTGTTAAACTCGATGATTATTGGGAAGTGGTCACTATCATGAAGATCATCACTTACATTCCATGTCAGGTCAGATAAAATGTTGCTTGATGTTATTGTGAGGTCTATCGCTGAGAAGGTATGACTTGTTGCATTCATGTGAGTAGGTGATCCAGTGTTTAAAAGGGATATGTTATCTCTTTCCAGCCAATTTTCAATTCTTCTACCTCTTCTGTCTGTTCTTCTTGATCCCCATAATGTGTTATGAGCGTTGAAGTCCCCCATGAGTATTACAGGAGAAGGTAATTGTCCCAACAATATATCCAAATCTCTAAGACCCCAATCATCGTCAGGCAAATAAATGCTGCACAGAGTTATTTTGAACGGAAAGTGCACCTCAACAGCAACAGCTTGTAGTTCAGTATCGAGATATACTTCCCTGTAGTAAACATCTTTTCTCAGAAGGATGGCAACACCTCCTGAAGCTCTCTGATTCAACGTTGAATCTCCTCTTACAATATTGTAATTCGTAACAGATAAGTGCTGATGAGGTTTCAGGTGAGATTCTTGTAGGCTGATGCACATAGGGTCGTACTCTTGAATGAGTAATTTTAGATCACAGTATCGTAATAATACACCTCTACAGTTCCATTGTAGTATTTTATATGTTTGTGACATTTTGATGTTGTGAATTTTGTAACTGGACTACTCGTATATAGAGATTTGACCACAATGCTGTGTGAGATGTCCACTATTCCTATGTTTTCGTTTGAGACAAGTCTGGTTTCTGTGAGAAACCATCGGGAGGTTTCAATTGCTGTACTAATGAGTTATCCCAATTCTTAATTGGTGAGCTAGTTTTCTCGGTTTTAGATGGCTCCTTCTTCGAATTTGATGGTCCTCCGATATCTTTTTTAGGTCTCCCTTTTCTTCCTCCTCTTCTGCAGGGATTTTTGTGGTGTTGAGGATCACTTGACTGTTGGCTTGTATCTGAAATATCTGATTCTTCAACAGGTGAAGTTGCCTTTCTTTTTGACACATTGGATGCTTCAGATCCAGTTCTTGAACGTGTAGCCATAATCTCGTGTACTTTCGGTATTCTGGGGTTAGATATAGATGCCTGAGTTTGATAAATGTTCCCTATTAGTTCGGATACACATTTTTTCATAACGTTCTCGAGGGCAGGTAGAATTTTGCTGATAATGTTCTCCTCTGTCGTTTTTTCTTTTTGCAACGCTTGAACGTATGATATATTCTGCCTAGGCATGTTAACAATTACTTTTTTTTTGGCCTCAAAGTAGCTCAATTTTTCAGTGACACGTATTTTCTATATTGCAAATTCTGTTTTGTATGCAGGACATCTTTTATATCCTGCAGAGTGAGATCCATTACAATTCACACACACTGGGGATGATTCACAGGGGCTATCTTCATGTGGTTGTTTTCCGCATGCACACCTTGGTTCATTATTACAGCTTATGGTTGTATGTCCCAACTTTTGGCATCTATAGCACCTTACTGGTGCTGGAATATAGGGACGGATTTCGAGCTTATACATGGCAACCTTTATATCACTAGGTAACTTTGGTTTGTTGAATGTTAATATATGGTTTGGTGTGTCAGTTAACTTTCCATCTTTCCTTATTTTAATTCTTTTTACCTTCATTACTCCGATCTCTTTGAGCTCTTCTTGTATTTCTTCCTCAGAACAATTCATTAGATCTTTGCAGTAAACGATTCCTTTACTACTATTCAAAGTACCATGTGGGATAACCGTCACAGGATAGTCAGCGAAATTTGTCACTTTCATTAGTCTATTAGATTGTGCGTCCGTTCGTGTCTCCACCAAGATACCTTCTT
Source organism: Harmonia axyridis (assembly GCF_914767665.1). Classification (NCBI taxonomy): domain Eukaryota; kingdom Metazoa; phylum Arthropoda; class Insecta; order Coleoptera; family Coccinellidae; genus Harmonia; species Harmonia axyridis. Next base: position 20,003,939 of record NC_059508.1, on the reverse strand, counting down.
TTACTTTTCTTATACTATTCGTTTCTCCAATAAATCCGTAGATAGTCTTCTGTATGATGAAAGGACTTAACTTGAAAAAATCACCATTGTCTATTTTTTCACAATCAGGAACCGGGGAATGTGCTCCACCGTCACCTTTGTTGTGCAGGAAACTGGGTTTGAGAACTTTTTGAGTGAACTCTCAGCACTGCCCGTTTTAAGGAGGACGGGTGCCTCCTTTTGAGGTACACAATCAATTTCCATATGTAATCCCACGAGTGAGCTCTGAAATATTCTCGACCGAAGCAGAGCAGGCTTACTACGGAAGGGCTAAAATACAACCGAAGGGCGCCAGGTATCCGGAGGTAGCCGTTAGCGACACGTTCACGCAGTGCCATGCATCCCATCAGCACGGCAAACACCTTAAAATTGCGGATTTCAAAAGGTTTACTCCTTTGGTGATGGGGAAGCAGAAGGATACAGGAATTTGGTTAGGAGGTGGGAAAAGTGCCTCATTTAGTCGCCTTTTACGACCGGTAGAGGCTTCCTTGGGCCTATTCTACCCCCGGACCCAGAGGGGGAAAGAGATATTTTTGAGTGTATTTCAATCAAGAAGCAAATTAATGTAAATTTTTTTGTTCAATATTTGGCGGTCGCGAACTGGTATTGGAAAATTTGTGTCTTTTATTTCTCGACCAAAGTGGTCGAGAACCTATATGTTACTTCAATAATTGTTTATTTCAACCGATATATTTCTGTTGGATCATTTTCGTTTTTTTTTTGATACCCTGATTCATTCATTTATCTACTTTCTGAATATTAGTTTGCGACCACCGAATTAACGTCGAAACACTTATTTCTACCTTTTATTTATTCGCGGTCGAGAACCAATTTGATTATATTTATTTCTCGACCACTGGTGGTCGGTGTTTTGTATTTTATTTACTCATTAGTTTCTAACCTCATCTGAAACCCATCTGAGTGATGGTCAGTGATGTCAACGGTACGGTACGAAAGTAAGTACTAATCACTCATCTCGCTCAAGTTTTATATAAAATTTTTATGTAGAGCGGCCACTATTATTAGTGGTCGAAAACTAACACAGAAATGGTCTAGAACTCTGCGGTGTGGTCATAGGGGGTTTTTGGGTGTTGCCGTTGGGAAGGGTTTTTAGGGGGATTTAAGGAATATGGGAAGGAATTGGTACGGGAGGGGGTGAGTGGATGCGTGGAGTCGCGTTTTTGTAATTTGTTTAGTCAGTTCGTTTGAATTACACTGGAATTCGTAGAAATCGCTAGACACTTCATTAAGGTACTCGCGTATGGTTGGAATATCCGCGAGTTCGTGTAGTTTCGATAGTTTTGTGTAGTATGGCTTGTTCAAGGCCAGTCAGAGGATTTTATTCTGCAAGTTTTGAAAAGGCCACATAGGAAAAGGCCTAAGGTGACAAAATGCCGGAGAAGCGTATGTGACTACTGGCCGGATGTAAGTTTTGTAAAGGGGCAGTTTATTTTTCTCATTTAGCATACTCTTACTGCACAATAGAGGATGCAGTTTCTTTTTGATGGCGTATCCTTTAAGAACTTGAGCTTTAATATGGCGATGGAAATTAAGCGTTTCGTCTAGTTCAATACCTAACAATAACAATAACAATAACAATATTTTATTCATGCTATTACATTTTTAACAATGCTTACATACGTCAATTACAAAAGGAAAAATATTTATACTTATATACTTATGAAAAATCCTGAAAATCATTCAAATAATATTCATCTAAAGAAAAGAAACATTTACTCAGCAAATATTCCTTCAAACAAAGCTTGAATTGTTTATTAGGCATCGCCCTCACCGTGGGTGGCAGGCTGTTGAAAAGCTTAGGCCCATAGTAAGTTACACCGCATTTTATCCTATTGATTCTATGGAAATCAGGATAAATTAGATCTCTTCTGCGTGTGTTATGTGCATGAATATCCTGGTGTGTTCTATATTCCTCTATATGCGACTTTACAAACAACAAACATTGAAAAATGAACAGACACGGGACAGTAAGTATTTTTTCAACTTGAAACACATGTTTGCATTCATCTCTGTAATTAAGTCTACCCAAAACTCTGATAGCCTTTCTTTGCAATCCAAAGAGTCGTTTCACACCTGCATCATGACCCCAGCACAAAATACCATATGTTATTCTAGATTCTATGAATCCACGATACACAGACAATAATACAGAATCCGATACAACCTCAGTTAATGATCGTAATGCAAAAACACCTGACGTAATAGAGTTCCAGACCTTATCGATGTGAGCATTCCATGACAAATTACCCTCCATATGTACACCTAAAAATTTGATTGGCTCAAGTGAATTCATTCCTTCTAGATCTCTCATTGAAAAATACATATACACTGTCTTCGTTTCATTCAAGCTGAGCTGGTTGCTATTGAACCATTCCGAAACAACAGAAGACAACTCTCTCAAAATCTGAAGTATATGCACTCTAGACTGAGCCTTTTTGAGCACAGTTGTGTCATCAGCAAAAAGAACAAAGTCCGCATCGGGGTCACAACTTACAAGATCATTGACGTAGATGAGAAAAAGAAGCGGTCCGAGAACCGATCCCTGTGGCACACCACAATCAACACTCGACAAGTCAGAAATATCTCCCCCGAGATCAACACACTGCACCCTATCAGACAGATATGAGCCCAAAAGGTCAATTGCACCCTGATCAAACCGATACCTCTGTAATTTATAAATAAGATGCTCTGTAGACACGCAATCAAAAGCCTTGCTCAAGTCACAGAAAAGTCCACCCACGTATAAACCATCACTATAACCTTCATTAATTATTTTCATAAGCTCTGTTATGGCAGCAGTTGTAGAGAGGCCGCCTCTGAAACCGAATTGGGAGCTATTAAAGAGGCAATTGTTCTCAAAATATGAGGTTAACTGCAGCTGCATAACCTTTTCCAAGACTTTCGAGAATAATGGTACAATCGATATTGGTCTATAGTTGTTGACCAACTGCACTGAACCCTTTTTATGAACAGGAACAACTCTTGCTACCTTAAGTATTTTCGGGAAGATGTTATTTTTCAAGCATAAATTGATCAATTTGGTAAGTGGACCAATTAATTCATTCACAAGACTCTTCAGTATTTTGGTATTGAATCCATAATAGTCTCGACTACTCTTATTATTCAGTTTTGAAATGATATCTCTAACCAAAGCCTCAGATACAAGGGAGAACTTAAACCGTATATCATGTAATTTGGACCCTATTGAACTACAGTAATTATTCATGAATTCCGCTGATGACTTTCTAGATGGTGGTATATTCGTGATGATCTCTTTGGGTGCATCAATGAAAAATTGGTTGAATTTATTGGCGGGGATATTATTTTTACATGTAATTTTTTTCTTCAACAGATTGGTATTACTTTTGACAACATTCCATACAGATCTTGGATTATAATTGTGTTTCCGGATATAGTTGTCATTGTATTGCTTTTTTGCAATCTTGATTTCGCGTCGATATAATTTTTGATATTCACTTACTATTTTCTTCGAATTAGGTGTCTTATAAACTTCAACAAGATCTATGTAAAAAATTAATCTCTCGCGCATATTCTTCAGATCATTACTGAACCAAGAAATAGGCAAGGAGTTAACAGAATGCTTATATGTTTTTGGCGGAAACGATAAATCTACACAATTCTTTATAAATGTAATAAACATATCAAACTTGCTCTCAGTACCAATATTAGTATCCTCTATAAAATCCCAACAAATATCCCTCACCAGATATTTGAGAGTATCCATTCCCATCCTAGTAAGTGGTCTACACACAGTCACATTACTAACTCTCTGTGTTCCTACGTCACAAACAAATTCAGTCTCTATGCCCAAGTGGTCAGAGAAACCCAGATCAATCGCGCAACCACTACATTCATCAA